>NW_028258320.1:28887500-30137500 GCF_053883595.1 Heterocephalus glaber | reverse complement strand
ACTTAGAATCTGATTTACTTACTTACTGTCTAAGCTGCTCAGAATCTCAGATAGCTACAGATATGGGGAGTCACACTGACTAGAGCTTTTTGAGAGAATCTCAGCCAGAAGAACTCAGCTAAGGGTGATCTCTAATAGTGACACAGAAATTCTGAGATAATAGTGTTTTGTTTTAACAGTTAACTTTGGAATATTATATACAACAATGAATAGGACTAATATAAAGACTTTGACTAAACTTTATGAGAGACGGTTTTAGTGAACGTGTTGGAAATACTCTGCCAGTGTGTAAAATTTGGCAAGAAAGTCTTTACAGCGTATGGGTGCTGTTTTGCCCAAAGAAAGATCAGAGTACCTGAGAAACTATGGCAAAAAGTGTAACAGAATAGGTCAAATCTTTCTTTAAATTGCTCAGAGCAAAAAACAAAAAATGTAGATAGGGACTACTTGTCTCTCTGCGGACAGTTTGCCACTCTGCTTGTCTGGGACCAGTAACATTTAAAATTTTCACTTTGATATTTTGTGCATCATGTTTTCCTGCATTAATTTTGATACTTAAGTAACACACAAACATATTATTAATTTTCATTACTGAGTTTTTTACTCCCCCCTAATTTTTGTATTTCAGTGACTCAGTTACCTCATCCTAGTCCTTCCCCTACACAGCATGTCTTTAGGATGTGCCCTCCCTGCCCCATGCACAACTCTACAGTTAAAGAAGTCAAGGTCAAGACCTGAAGGTCACTGTCTCAAATATGCAATTGATTATCATTATTATTATTATATTATTATTATTTTCTATTCTGTAGGTGCCTCCTTGGTATATCATCAGCATAGTTAAACATAGCAATGAAATCTGCTCACTGTGTCAATGACAATTTCTAGGTTCCAGAAAAGGGGCAGTAGGTGCACGGTGGAGGTGTGCCTAGCCCTGGCCTGCAGCAGGAACCCAACAACCAGCAAGAGGAGGCATGTAGCTAGGACCAGCTTTCTGCCATGAGTGTGGGGCATCAGTGGGCTCAAGAAGTGGGTAGGTGGTTTGTTACCCAAATCACTGGAGGGTGGAAAGGTGGCATCTCAACCATCTGGGGAACTAGATCCTCACTTGATCTACAGCCCTGCATGCATTGCGTCCTTTCCAAAGAGGGCAGAGAAGGGCCTATTTGGTCAAAATGATACCCCTGAGTTTTTCTAGTTTGACATGCTGGTGGGGAGGGGTGACTTTAATCACACTAAGCAGAAAGGATTTGCCCTCTACTGTCCTGTCCAATGGGATTTGGGGAATGCCCCCCAGGAGGAGAGGCCAAACAGGAGCTCAGAGCTCCTCCTGCGCCTATGGGCTTTCTGGGAACTGCAGCTCCCATCCCACTGCTGTCAGAAATGCTGAGCCCTAGGGGGCCTGCATGAAGTTGGGCATCAGATCGCACCCCATGGCTTATGTTTATTTCTAGGATCTCTACTCACCTGCATTCTTACTGTAGCTAATGGGAGGCCTTAGAGAAAATGTCATACCCAGGCGGGTAAGTCAGCCTTCATCTCATAAAATCACATTTCCATTAGAACTAGAAGGAAAACAGACCCATCTATTTAAATACATCCAGAAGGATCACCTTGCTGGGATTGCATTGATGATCAAACAAACAAGGCAACACTGTTTTTCCTCCTCCCTTTCTCTTTCCCTTCTTGCTTTCACAGATTCAAGTCAAAGACAAGTTATGTATACTGCGTTGGCTGCAGCTAGTAATTGGTGTGTTTCTTTCTTCCACTGGTTAGGCATTTCTCTGAATTTGGGTATAGTTACCTACTGAAAAAATAGCTGTATTTGAAACTGTTTAATGGCACCATTCACAATTCATCCAACAATAAAGATATGCCTTGAAAACTTAATGATTTTGTGAGCAATTGGCCACAAATTGAGTCAAACTGTCCTAAAGCAAATAAATAAATAACTTGAATAGCAAAATATGTTCCTATAAGAGGATTCATCTCTCAAGTAAAGCTAAAACTGGGGTAGAGGGAAAGACTCATGCATAGATGATGCACTAAAGGGTGAAATAATACCCCATCCTCTCATAGAGTCTAATCTCCATCTTGCACAAGCCTTTCCCCTAATGCCTTCTACAATAGATAGAAAGAAAGGAACCCTTAGCCCTTCTATCCCCAGGTGTAGTGCATGAAGAAGCATTCAGTGTTTCCATTCCATTGTGCAATGTCAGTATTGCTTTTTTATGCCGCCATTAAAAAAGCTACCCTAACTTTACTGTGAAATTCTTCTATTCCCAGTTTTCAAAACAACAACAGAAAAAGTAAAGTTCAGTTCATGCATTTGAATTTGTTTTCACACCAGAGTTAGTGCACCATCTTTTCTGGTTGTATCTAGACTGAAAGTTCCAAATGTTTTATTCATTTTGGACTCTTTGTCATCAAGGTAAACAACCAGAGCTGTTCTCCTGTAACAGCCCCCACTGCTAACTGTGCCAAAACACCAATCTCCTTAATCATTTTTAAAATTCAATTTTGAGTCCTTTATTTTCTTCTTAAAGCAGAAGAGATCTCATGTTTATGGGTGATAATGACTGTCCTATCTTCTTACATAATTTACACAGAAAAGAATGAAAGGAGTCATGAAATGATCCTTAAAATAAGTTAATAAAATATTTCTGAAACTCTCTTTTGAGAAAATTAAGATGCCTCTATAACTTTCACAAAGAATGAAATTTAAAAAGAAAAATGTTATTACTATATTATCCTGAATTTATCCAAATTCATTTTTTCTTAGGGAGAGTGTTCCCATTATAGAGGGAGAGAGAGAGAGAGAGAGAGAGAGAGAGAGAGAGAGAGAGAGAGAGAGAGAGAGAGAGAGAGAGAGAGAGAAAGAGAGAGAGAGAGAGCAATATAAGTCTTCTTTTGTATTTTGGGATAAAAATATTTGACATAGGAAAAATTCAAATAGTAGCACCGAAATATCACAATTTATTAGTTTTATAAGGAATAGATAGACAATTGAAGTAAATTTGATATACTTTAGAGACTCAGAGAATATCTAAATAAAGTAGCTTGTATTCTTAAAATCTCAATAATTCTTTTTAATTAAATTTGATATGGTACATCAAAGCAAGTTATAAGACACTCTAATTTGTCTTCAAATTTATGTTTTTGAGTTTTTTGATGTGACAAACTACTTAGTATGGCAATGTTTTACAGAATTAACATTTTTTAAATGTGAATTTAACTCCTCAATATATTAGATGGACAAATATATGAGGCTATGACTTTCCTTAGAGAGCACTTGCTCTTTTGTAAGCATGAGCTGACCCTTCTGTAGATGGAGCTCATTTGTTAAGATTCCAAAAGTAGCTCACTGTTTGGCATGAAAGTGTTGTAGAACTATCTCAAAATTCTCTGTTATATTTTATAGTTATATAATAAGCCCTAAAATGGAATTATTTCAAAAGCTAGTATTAATCTAATTTCTATAGACTTAAATGCACTTCATAAAAAGTCAGAATGAATAATGGTGGAGGCAAAAATAGAACATTCCTGTGTAGTTAAGCTTGAATGAAGGTCTAGATATCAATTGCTTTTCCCTCTTTTTCCTGCTCATCTGAAGCATTTTCTGTGGTGCATTTTATGGGTGTGGAATATGGCCTGAATTCCTTCACATAGGTCTTTTCATTTGCAGTATAATTCAGGTAATTTTAAGAAAAAATTTTACCTAGTTACTTTAAATTGCATCCTTCTATATCATCTCAAATTCAGTTTTACTAGTCCAAGGTCAAGCAGTTCAGAGACTATCATACTGCTTTCATGTATTAGTTCATTATTTTATATAACTAATTTTTACCTACTAATCTATAATATTTTAACACTTGATCTTAGCCAAAAGTCTGAGAAGCAATAATTTATATTATTTTAAATGAGTGTACTTGTTTCACGAGAGATTAGAAAATGGATAATTATGTGATAGGCATAAATGATTCACAAATTTTTAATGTGTTGCTAAAATAGACCAGCTGAGATGGAGTAATTTATAACCAAAAGAAATGTGTTTTTTCATGGCTGTAGAGGAAAGGAAGTACAAGATCAAGTTTTCACCATCTGGTGAGGGGCTTCTAGTTATAGCATCTGATGATAGAAAGGGAGAAGGTGAGATAGGGAAAAAGTAGAACAAACTCACTCTTTGTAATAAACTCTTTAAGCCCTATCTCGCAATACTGTTGCATTAGGGATGAAGTTTCCAACCTATACTTTTGAGCAACATACCATGGCAATTATCAAGTTCATATTTTATCAAGATTAGCAAACTATTTTGGAAAGATCGCTTACCATTAAAAATTTGCCAATGTGGGAGTTCAAACCCACAGAAAGTCAGGGAGCCCACTTTGAGCCAGTGGGGGGATGAATGAACTATTGGAGACTCCACAAGTCCAGTTGCAATCTCACAACCAGAAACCAGCCTGAACTTCAGTGGAACTAATGGTGGAGTTTTGCTACAATTGTCCACCACCCTGTCATAAAGCTATGCTGGCTTGCTGGGATTAATCAACTCAGATCTTTATGCTGCTCACATTGTCTACCAGTGATATCAGAGAAACAGCTAAGTATCTGAAGTGAACATTTTTTTCTTCTTTTCTCATTTCTCTCCTTTCTTGTTTCTATTTTTGTTTTGTTTTCTCGATTGTTCTTATTTTTATAGGAATGTGAATACAGTTTCTAGTTTTCTTATTGTTGTTTTATTCTTTTCTTGTTTTTATTTCTTCCTTCTCTCTTTCTCTCCTGTCTTCTTCACCAGTTTTCCAAAACTTGCATGATCTTCTTTTTTTTTTTTTTTTTTTTTTTTTTGGTACTGGGGATCGAACTTGGGTCCTTGTGCTTGCGCAGCAGGCGGCGAAACCACTGAGCTAAATCCTCGGCCCATGCATGATCTTCTTTTCTCCTCTAGCCTTACTTCTAATCTTTTTCTCTTCTTCTAGTTCACTATTTTCCCTGCCAACTCCTTTTAAATTTTCTTCCTGAAGGATAAATTCAGTATATTGAGGGGTTATTTACTGAAAATGTCCTTCTGGATTGTTTTAAATTTTCTTATATTACTACAAATCTAGTTCATACAGTTAAAGGTGGCAAATTAGTAGTTACCACATTTTGTCATTTTCTAGGTTGCATTTGATCCTGTTGCTCATGCTGATTGTACTATTTCAGCCAAGGTGACATAATTGTTCTAATCAGTCATTCTTTCTGGTATACCAAGACTGAGATTGTCTAAATGTCATTAAAAATGTTATAGGTCAGTGCCAAAGAACCAGAGGCTAGGCCAAGTAGACAGCAACTTCTCATCCCCAATAAACTGAAGAGGATCTTGCAACAGACTCAAAACCTAAAAGCTAGCAATGCCTGTAAGACACCTCTGAGAAGTAGTCATTTTCTAAGGGTTCTAAATATGAGCAATAGATACTCACCATAAGCAATCTACAAGTCCCAACCTATTAATTAAATAAAAAACAATTAAAAAGTAGAAATGAGAAGACACTTAAAAAAGATGCAAACCCAGCTTTCCAGCTTTCCAATGCCAAACCCAGGGAGCAATGAGGTGAAACAAACCAAACATCATCCACATGAACGCCTGAAGTGGTAACACTGGAAGTAACAAGGCAGATAAAAGAGGCTCCACAAAAAAATCAAATTGAAAATAATTTCTCAGATAACTAAGAGATGGTAACCATAATGAAAGACATGATTAGTGACTCTAGAGCATGTACAGATAACAAAAAAATACAGGAGTTTGGAAAATGATGGAAATCATCAATGCTTAGAAAAGGGAAAGAAATGGAATACATGAAACACATCTAAGCAGATATCCAAGAGATTAAAATTTCCATTGAAAGTATCCACAGTAGATGAGCAAATGTGAGGACAGAATGATAGATATAAAAGGCAGGATTATGGGGCCAGGGATTTAGCTCAGTGGTTCTAGCGCCTGCCTCGCAAGTGCAAGGTCCCAAGTTTGATCCCCGGTACCAAAAAAAAAAGACAGGATTATGGTTAACAAACATGAAAAGAAAGATTTCTTAAAAATAGCAAGGGACTAAGGAAAATAAATCCAACAGCTACTAGATGATGCAAAGAAGAATAACTTAAGATTGATCGGAGTAAATGAAAAGGTAGAAGACAGAGCAAAAGACATAAATAAACTGTTCACTGAACTAATCAAAGAAAATTTTCCCAAACGTGGAAAAAGAATTTGACATAAAGGTAAGTGAGGCATATAGAACCCAAATTCGCCACCGTAAATAAAACTACACCTAGACATATAATAGTCAAGATTCCAGAAATCCAATGCAAGAATAAAGTATTAAAAGTTGTCAGAGAAAAGAAACAAATAACATATAAAGGAAAGCCCATCAGAATCATAGCAGACTACACAAAACAAATCCTCAATTCAGGAAAAGCCTGAAGTATATCCAGCCCTAAAAGAAAACAGCTTTCAACCCAGATTGATGAATCCCAGGAAACTATCTTTCAAAATGGGTGGAGAAATAAGATATTTCCATGACAAAGAACACCTGAGGAACCAGCACTCCAAAATGCTCTGAAAGATAAAAGAGATAATGAAGGTCACAACTCCATAAACCCAGCAGAATGAATCAGTCAAGGGAATAAATTAAATGGGGGAAAAAAGGGAGCCAACAACAGGAAAATAACATGACAAGGATAAGCAACACATATCAGTTATAATTATCAATGTTAATGGTCTCAATTCACCAATCGAAAGAAACCGACTGGCAGAATGGATCAAGAAGCAAAATCCAACAATATGCTACATAAAAGAAACATATTAAATTAAAAAAAGAAATTCATACACTGAAAGCCAAAGGATGGAAAACAATACTCCATTCAACAGGAACCCAGAAAAAGTCAGGAGTAGTTATTCTATTTTCAGACAAAGTAGATTTCATGCCAAGACTAATTACGAAAGAAAAGAATGTCAATACATCTTTGTAAAGGGAACAATCCAAAAGGAAGAGATGACAATCATAAATATATACGTCCCAAATACTAGTGCACCCAACTATACAAAACAAATATTAACAGACATGAAAAATCAAATAAGCACTAAAACAGTTGTAGTAGGGGACCTCAATACCCCACTGTCAAAAATAGACAGATCAATTAGACAAAAAAATCAACAATGAAATATTAAAACTAAACCAAACTTTTGAACAAATGGACTTAATTGATGTATTCAAAGTGTTCCTCCCCACAACATCAGAATAAACATTCTTCTTAGCTACACATGGTATATTCTCCAAAATAGACCATGTGCTAGCTCATAGAACATGCTTAAGTAAATGCAAAGAAATTGAAGTTATCCCATGTGTATTATCAGACCATAGTGTGATGGAAGTGTAGACTAATAGGTAAAGAAACTACAAGGACTTCATAAATACATGGAAATTAAATAACACCCTCCCAAACAAACAATGAGTCACAGATGAAATTAAAGAAGAAATTAGACAGTTTCTACAATTAAATAATAATGCCAGTAAAACATACCACAATTTATGGGACACAGTGAAAGGAGTCCTACAAGAAATATTCATAGCAGTGAATGACCATAGTAGGAAAACAGATCAAGCTGAAATGAACAACCTAATGCTGAACCTCAAGCTTCTAGAAAAAGAAGAGGAAGTCAAACCCAAAGCTCATACAAGAGGGGAAATTATAAAGATTAAAGCAGAAATTAATGGAACAGAGACTAAAAGAATGATAAAAAAGTCAACAAATCGAAGCGTTATTTCTGTGAAAAATTAAATAAATTGACAAACCTTTAGTCAAACATATATATATATACATATATATGTTTTATATACATATATACATATATATGTTTTATATACATATATATATATATAAAAGAAATGGCTCAAATCCATGCAATTAGGAATGAAAAGGGTGAAATCACAACATATTTTTCAGAAATCCAGAGGATCATCAATACCTACTTTGAGAATATATATTTTAATAAGATGGAAAACACAGAAGAAATGGACAGATTCCTAGATACATACAAACTATCAAAGCTGAACCAAGAAGATGTAAAAATTCTAGACAACCCAATATTAGTCAGTGAAATTGAAAATGTAATTAAAAACTTAAAAACAAAGAAAAGGTCAGGCCATGATGGCTTCACTGCTGGATTCTACAAGATATTTAGAGAAGACCTAATGCTGCTACTTCTTAAATGTTAATGAAATTGAAAGGGAAGCAATACTTCCAAATTTATTTTTAGAAGCAACCATTACCTTTATTCCAAAACCAGAGAAGGATCCAACTAAAAAAGAGAACTGCAGGCTTATCTCCCTAATGAATACAGACACAAGAATCCTCAGTAAGATACTGACAAAGAGAATGCAGCAGATGATCAAGAAGTTTATACACCCTGACCAAGTGAGACTCATCCCAGGGATGCAAGGATAGTTTAACAAATGCAGATCAATAAGTGTAATACATTATATTATCAGAGTCAAGGACAAAACACATATGATCTTCTCAACTGATGCAGAAAAAGTGACTTGAACATTGGAATAGATGCTCTTTATCTCAAACTGAAAAAATGCCATCTGACAAACCGACAGCCAACATTATACTAAATGGGTAAAATCTGAAAACTTTCACTGTAAAATCAGGAACAAGACAAGGATGTCCACTATCACCATTCTTGTTCAATATAGTTCTGGAAATATTAGTCACAACCATTAGACAAGAGAAAGAAATAAAAGGAATAAGGGTAGGAAATGAAGATGTGTTGACACTGTTTGTTAATGACATGATACTCTACATAGAAGACCCCAAAAGCTCCACCAAAAAACTTCTACACTTAATAACCAAATTCAGTAGCAATGCTGGATACAAGGTCAACACACAAAAATCAATAGCCTGCCTGTACACGAATAGCAGAGTCACTGAGAGAGGAATTGGGGAACAACTATCTTCCACAATAGCATCCCCCCCCAAAAAAAAAAGAAAAAAAGAAATGCCTAGGACTCAATCTAATGAAGGAAGTAAAAGACATTTACATTGAAAACTACAATACTCTGAAAAAAGATTGAGAATATCATAAAATGGAAAGATATCCCTTGTTCTTAGGTAAGAAGAATCAATATAGTGAAAATGGCCATACTTCCAAAAATGTTATACAGATTCAATGTAACACAAATAAAAATTTCAATAGCATATCTCACAGAATTAGAGAAAACAATCCTAAAAATTCATTTGGAACCAGAAGAGATCTAGAATAACAAAGGCAATTCTAGGCAACAAATGCAAGGCAGGGGGTATCATAATCACTAATTTGGAACTATACTACAAAGCTATTGTGATAAAAACAGCAAGGTACTGCCAAAACAAACAAACAAACAAACAAACAAAACAAACAAAAAAACAGATCTGAGAATCAAAGAAACAGAGTAGAAGATGCAGAACATCTCCAGACATACTCAGCCACTTTTGACAAAAGAGCCAAACATCTTCACTGGAGGAAAGATAGCCTCTTTGGTGCTGGAAAAGCTGGGTTTCAACTTGTGAAAGACTAAAACTAGATTCATATCTTTCACCATGCACAAAACTAAAATCAAATTGGATCAAAGATCTAAATATTAAAACAGAAATACTCTGCTGGAAGATAGGTTAGGTAGAACTCTCGAAGGTAGAACCCTCAGCATAGGTAAAGACTTTATGAACAAAACCTCAGTCAGATGGGAACTAGCACAAAGAATCAACAACTGGAATATCATCTTATTAAAAAGCTTTTGCTCCTGTGATTTAGCTCAGTGGTTCCACTTGCCTCCCAAGAACAAGGTCCCAAATTTGATCTCTGGTACAGAAAAAAAGCTTTTGCCCAACAAAGGAAAACACCAACAGAGTGAAGAGGTAAACCACCATGTGGGAAAAAATTATTACAGCTGTGCCTCAGACAAAGTACTACTATCTAGAATATATAAAGAACTCAAAAAAATCTGACTCTCCAAATTTAAATACTCAATCCAAAAATGGGCATCTGTGATGAATATGCACTTCTCAGATGAAGAAGGTAAAACAGCAAATAAATACAATGAAAAAATGTTCAATTTCACTGGAAATTCATGAGATGCAAATTAAAACAACAGTGAGATTCTATCTCACTCCAGAAAGAATGGCTAGCTATCAAGAAATCAATCAATAACAAATGCTGGTGAGGCTGTAGAGAAGAAGGAACCCTTCTCTGTTGGTGGAAGTGTAGACTGGTGTAACCATTTGTGGAAAAAAGGGTGGAGATTCCTAAAAAAAACTAAAACTAGAGGTTCCAATTGACACAGCTATTCCTCTTTTTGGTATCTTTCCAAAAGAATTAATATCATCATACCACAGCAATATATACACACCCATGTTTATAGCTGCACAATACGTAACAACTAAATCTTGGAAGCAACCCAAATGCTCATCAATGGATGAATGATAAAGAAGATGTGGATTTTTAAAAATAAAATGAAGGGGCCAGGGGTTTAGCTCGGTGGTTCCACCATCTGCCTCACAAGCGGAAGGACCCGAGTTCGATCCTGGATACCAAAAAAATAAATAAATAAATAAAATGGAGTACTACTTAGCCATAAGAAAGATAAACTTGGGATATTTACAGCTAAATGGTTGCACCTTGATACCATACTCATAAGTGGAATAAATCAGACACACGTGCAAATACCACATTGTTTCTCTGGTATAAGAAATTGAAAGTGTAAATGAAGACAAAAATGTATAATAGATAATGTGAAAGAGGAAGAAAATGTTCAAATGGGAATGGGAAGTAGGAAGGGGATGGGAGAAAGGAAAGAAAGGCAAGAAAAAAATGAGACAAGTAGGAAAAAAATGGAAACAAAGCTTCTGTAAATAAAGTGTTGAATGTTGATTGGTGGTTATCTATCTTCATTGGTAATTGATAAATTAGAAGCTTCCATCACTGAAAGAAAAATCGCCAGACAGTATTCCAACAGTGTTAGTTCACTACAGTATTTTTCTCACTTGTCTGTCTTTCATTATCGTAAAGGACTTAGCAGTCTAAATTACACAGAGGCTGAGATTCTGTACCAGCTGAAGCAAGCAGACCATGAAACATCAAAAATTACTTAAAGGACACAGTATTTTGAAGAATGAACACTGGGCAAAAAAAAATCTTGCTTTTGCCAATAATTTGAAATAAGAACAGGCCAATTAGCTTATTTGTTAATGGTACTAGGAATTGAAGTTAGGGACTTCACACTGAGATTTATCCTCAGCCCCTTTTTAAAAATTAATAAATATGTATTTATTTATCTACTTTTTATTTATTTTTATTGTGAGACTGGATCTCACTAAGTTGCTAAGTTGCCCAGGTTAGGTTTGAACCTGTGACCCTCCTCCCTCAGCCTTCCAGAGTGCTGGGATTACAAGCATTCTCTGCCATGTCCAGCACTAGATTTGAATGCATACCAAAATATTACACCAATGAGAAACAAATAATTTGGTCTCAAAAGTCATATTAGCCCAATTTTGTATTCTCATAAATAAGTAATAGGTTGGAAACAATGGCACAGGATGGTATTCCCAGCTATGTGGAGTGCTGAGTCAGGAGGATTACAAGTTCCAGGTGAAGAGAGAAAATAATCAAAATAAACCCCTAGATTTTAAAAAGACATATAATCATTTTCTATGTGAAGTTTTAAAAAAGCAAACAAATTGTAGAGACTGACCTTAACCTATAGATGTATGAAGCTAGGCTAATAAAAAGTTAAAGGAAAAGTAGTGATGGCTGATACATTAATGATCTGAAAATGTTAAATTTGTTATTTTTTTGTTTAATATTCATATTTTTCTCTTTATACATAAAATGAATTCATACATGAATATACTTATATATATTATGTACACAAATTAAATAGTTTTAGTAATGACATGATTACTTAATCACGTTCTGAGTAAATGAGGCCACCTCTAGCCATTATAAGAAAGAGGAGTGCATCAGAATAAGGGAGAAAAGTTATTTTCCAAAACAATTGCTAAAAGGATAAACTTCTGTATATTTTTGTTACAGTTAATAATCACCATAAAACAGTTTGAGTCATATATACCAGATAAAATAAGCATAAGTTTTTACATTCTTTGGAATATAAATTTAATTCATTTATCTAAACTGGAGATAAAGATAGGACTATAAAAAGCCCTGAAAAGAGTAATTGCAGTGAAATTGAATATTTGTAATAACGCTGTCATGGAGAAAAACTGAGTAGTTTTAAACAGTGGACCATCTGAAAGAAAGTATAGAGTTTGTTTTTATAACACATTATCAAGTTGATTGTTTTTAAAAAGAACCATCCCAAAGCTGAGTAATTCAAAACAAAGAAATATGATGAAATATACTCATGTACCTTAACATATTTATAACCAAAATCAGTTCCCTGTAAGTTCTTTGAATTATCTAAGTGCTATCATTATCTATTTTTAATATTACATCTAATATCCTAGGGAAATAATTTTACTACTCTAACCACTTGTAGATAGAATTATTGCAAATACATTTCTGTAACATTTGAGACTTCTGGAATATTTTGAAAACCTGATAAATAATGATACACTGAATCTGTATGTATAAATTATAGTAAAAACAGCTTTGGTCTACAAATATATGACGGACATTTATTCTAGTGAAAAAGAGTTATTTCAAAGTATTATTCAAAATGAACACTAAATCCAATAAAAATCTATTCAAACATGAATTAACCCAATGGATAAAATATATCTAGAGGTAAAAGAATGTCTTGCAACTGCAGAAAGTATAAGAAAGAGACTGAAGTAAGTCCTTTTATCCAAAAAAATACATAAATTAATTTTTAAAAATATGTAAAATAAAAAGATATAAATGGAAAAAATGGAAATAAAGTCTTTGTAAATAGGGAAGGGTGGAAGGTGTGAAGGGAGGGCTAGGAATGGGGAAAAAATGAGAACCAAGATTCATTATGTAAAGGTACAATTCCCAATGAGAAATGTAATTGTGTTGTATACCTACAATGTAGCAATAAAATAATTTAATACAAAAAAAGATAAAATATATTAATGTAAGAGAAAGATATATCATCCCATTGTCATTTTGCTTATGCATATTTAGAAGTAGCTGAGATGCACTACAAAATATTCTCCCTATTTACCCAATTACCAGCAAATGAAACCAAGCAATATTTATTACTTTTTGTTGAGTATAAGGGGCTTTCTTTAAAAATTTAGTGTATGATTTTCTGTGAAATCATAGTTAATTTTACAAAGTTTAATGTTTGAAATTTTCCCCTCAATTTTTATCTCCATTTCCATTCTTCATTAGCCAAGCTGTAATATTCAGTCAGTGCTATGACTAGAAAACTTTGGAAATTGTATTTAAGTTTTCTGGATGAAAGAATAAATTTATACTTTCTTATTTTTCTATTTTATAATTAAGAAACATCAATAAATATCTTCTAACTGTTCTTTCTCTCTCTCCCTTCCTCTCTCTCCTTTGCCTGTGAAATGTGATTCAAAGACTATAAGTAAATACTGTAAAACACTTCAAATATATTTAGGATGTGCAATAGTGAATAATAAGGGCTGCAATTGAATTGAAGTGCCAATACCAATCAAGATCAGAAATATAATTGTACCAAAATAAACTTTTAAGGAATACATAGTTTTAATTTTATTAATTTTGTATGGTTCAACTACCTGAAGAAAATGAAGTTAAGCCATCAGATCACAAACATTAAGGATTTAAATCTCTTACTAGTGAAATTTAATATTTTATTCCTCAAATATTAAAATTAGAAATATAAATCAAATGTTGATTAGGTTCTTTGAAAGGGCTTAGACTTTTCTCAATTAAAAACAGATATTAAAAACAGTAAAATTTAAAAATTACTACAAAATGATAAATATACATTAATGACATGGAAACAACAAAATATCACCACAAAAACATTTGGAAAAGGGAAAAAGCAAATTAAGTCTAACTAGGCGTTACACTGTTGACAATTCCAAAAGTAGAAAACAAATAGTTACTAAAGAATGTAGAGGTAAAAGCTTAGTTGAAACATATAAAAATTAAAATGATAATATACACATACTGTGTGCGCTGCTAAGAGAGCCTCAAACTTCAATGTAAATACCTCATGTGATCAAAAATACTTTTTAAAAAAATTTTCTTGGTACATTTTAGGTATACAACATAATGACATTCATCATTGGAAATTTGCACCTTTACATAATCTCTCTTGGTTCTTATTTTTTCCCCATTCTTCTGCCCTCCCTTTAACCCCTCCATCCCTCCCTATTTACAAAGACTTTGTTTCCATTTTTTCATTTTCTCATATTAACTCCTTTCCCTTCTTTCCTTTCCCCTACCCCTCCCTCTTCCCTTTTGCCCTAAAAATGTTTTACTATAATTATTTTTAAAATAATATCACAACAAAAGACCCACTTATTGGTATCTTCCCCAAAACATTAAAAATATCATATTACAGCAATACATGCATGTGGATGTTTATATCAGCACATTCATAATAGCTAACTCTTGGAAGAATCCTATATGTCCATCAACAGATGAATGGATAAAGAAAATATGGTATTTATACACAATGGAGTACTATTCTGCCATAAAGAAAGATAAACTTGAATTGTTTGTAGGAAAATGGATGCACCTTGAGACTGTAACATTAAGTGAAATAAATTAGGCATACAAGCATAAATATCACATGGTTTCTCCTACTGATAAAAACATTCTATAAATAAAGAGCAAAATCAAAGATAGATAATAGAAAGTAGAGAGATAGATCTTTCTCAAATAGAAAGGTGATCAAAAGATGGAAGGACCATAAAGGATGGGAATGAAATGGACAAAACAAAAAGGATTAAGATGTGTTATGTATATGTACCAACACCACAAGAGGAACATAAACATCATGTACTGTGAACATGTACTAATAAAAAGATTTATTGGCATTAATCACCCTCAAAATATTGCATCTTCTTCGAAAATACTTATTCCATCATTGTGGCCACTTTCTAAAGCAGTTTTGCAAAGGCATCTTTTGTGAATGTCTTTAGTTAAGACGTGGCTGTCTCGATGTCCTGAATCAATTCAAAATGTTTAACTTTCAAGGTCATTTTGACACAGGGAAGAGGCAGAAGTCATACAGTACCAGATCTGGTGAAGAGGGTGAATGAGAACACACCATAATGTTTTTACAAGTCAGTTTTTATGTTAGATGGAACTTGGTGGCAGCCTTCACTGCATTTTTTTATTCCAGCTCCTAAAGACACTCAAAAGGGAGGGCTTCCTAAACCGCTTCAGAAAGTAGCAAGAACAATGAGCTAACTATGTCTGAATTGAGAGAGAATAATTTGTGGGGGATTAATGGCAATATATTTTTTACATAAATAAATTGTAAAATTTTGAATATATACTTTATATTTCAATCATACCTCATGTCAAACAAGTAGTATCATAGTTTATATGTGACTATATAATCAGATAATTAATTTGGCTCTTAAGAAAAGACTATAGACTAATTTTTTTTTAAAAAGTTAAATTAAGAGCAGAATTTTTATCTACTGATTAATATATGCCTTTATTATTAGGAAAAAACTATATATTTATATAGAAACATATATTAACTCCAAAATTACTACTTATGCTTCTGGATCCATTTTCTTTGTCCAAATATCACCTTATTCCATGATGGCTATCTCTGATTCTTCTTACTAAATATATCATTGAAAGCTTCTCAGACACAAAAAGTGACAAGCTACTAACAATAGAACATGGATAGGTTTAAGTAGCATTGTTTTCATGAATGGACCCTAGCACAGAGTAGTATATGCTATTTGATTCCAGAACTAGCTTATGGAGATAAAACAAGAACAGTGATTGGCTTTGGAGAGGAAAAGGTACACTGGAATGTGGTGTGTGAGGCATTCTTTTTATCTCTTTTGTCCTGCAGTAATCCAGTTTGTACATCGGATACATTTGCTCAAATTAGACACATTGCTCAAATCTTTGCTCAAACTGAAGATTTTAAAAATCTTCAAAAATGTATTCTATATATATTATACTTCAATAAATAGAAACAAATATTTAGGAAGATGGTAATATGGAATGATAATCACACCAAATATTGTTAATCAGGGTTCCTATATTACAAAAAAGATCTAAAGGTGGGATTAAACTCCTTAAATTCAGTGGGAAATTTGTATTTGGAAAGAAATAATGAGTGGTTTCCTAAGGAAGGAAATAGTTACCATCAGACTGTTGGAAGTCTACGAACAAATATAAAATTCATGATTAGCTTCATAAATTTTAAACTGAGCAATCTTCTCAAGGATATATGTATTTATTAGCTTTTGTTGTGAAGCTTAATTAATGTTAGGTGCAAAACAGTTAAAGATGGTGCCAATGCTTGTTTCAACCTACTGTGTTAGAAAAAAATATTTTTGTCTTGTTACAAATTGGTTTTTAAACAGAAAAAAATGGTTATTTGAAATGAAATATTTATTGTGAAAAATAGAATGAATAAAAGCAACGTTTGTAACAGAGTAAGCTTAAAATATCACAACTGTTTTCAATAAGTGAGTTTTATACTTTAAAACTATATTGAACTTGTTTATTGTAAAAGTGTTTTTGATTTATCTTTTGCATTTACTATGTACAGGAACTTTTCACCTGCAGAGATTTTGACTTCTTCCTCCCCAGTTTAGATGCTTTTTATTTTCATTTCTTTCTTATTTTCTTGCTCTCTTTTAGACTTTTAGGACTAGGTTGAATAGAAATGGCATCATTATCTTTTTAATGATCTCTTTAAAAACTTTAATTTTTCACTGTTGAATAATTTTGCACTGTAATATATCACCTGTTGAGTATTTTTTATCACAAGTTCATTGAATTTTGTCAAATGCTGCTTCTAAATCTGTTGAATTTATCATGTGACATTTATCTTTTATTTTTTAATGTGACATGTCATATTAATTGATGATTAAGAAACCAACCCTCTTTGTAATAGCATCAAAAAAGAATAGAACACATAGTGCTGGGAGCACTGCACTGTAGATGTGCCTTCCTTGCCATCCGTTCCGCATAAAACCATCAAAGCATGATATTCTGCAGACCTTAGCTAGTCTCCCTTTTCCAGTTACAGACAAGCCCCTTTCTCCTCCCCCTGCACTTACCTTATCACTACCACTATAAATAAGCATGCTGCAGTTCCCAGGCAATCCTTTTCTCCCATCAGGAGGAAGGCTCCATCTGGCCTCAGATTTTTGTATCTCTGTCTTTCCTTAATCCCCCATTGTTCTCTCTCTGTGGACCCTTCAACCACGCAGGCTGTGGCAACATAGCAATAAACTAAACCAAAGACATGAAAGAGTTGTCCAATAAAAACTACAATACATTGATGATGATATAAATTAAAGACAAAAAATGGAAAGACAGCCTGTGTTCATGGATTGGAATATTTAAAACTGTTAAAATATACATAATTATGGGCCAGAGATTTAGCACAGTGGTGCCACCACCTGCCCTGAAAGCACAAGGTCCTGAGTTCGATCCCCAGTATCACCCCCCCCAAAAACAACAAAAAATACATGTTTCCTCAAAATGACTAGGGATTCAGTGCTATTCTTATCAAAGTACTAATGACATTTCTTATACAAATAGCAAACCGATCTAAAATTCAAAAGGAAAACAAAAATCTAGCACAGCCAAAGGGAACTTTAGAATGCAGAACAATGATTAAACACCACATCTTCTAACTTAAAAATTCTACTATAATTGAAACAAAATATGGGTATAAAGATATGTATAGACTAGTGGAACAAGATAGAGAGGTAAGAAATAAACACACACACATCCACAAGTCAATGAGTAAAAAAAAGGGGCTATGTACCTGCAATAGAAAATTGTTCAGCATGATAAAGGAAAGCTTACTATTTGGGACAACATAGATGGACCTGGAAGACATTATACTAAAAGAAATATTTTTTCCCTGAAGGACAGATACTGCACGAGAAGTATAGTAGTTTGTTGGAGCTGTTGTGAGCTATGTCAGTCAAAGCCTGGGCATCTGAGTACTCCTGGAGGACACGACCTTATTGTTAGTGCAGGTGCACAACGGGCTTACTTATATAACCATAAATCAACCAGGCATGTGTAGTATAGTCATACAAGGTCACACAGCTGGTGTTTTTCAGTATGCCTCTGTATGTGGTAATAGATACTATAACTGCTGAGAAAATAAAGAAGCTTCACTGCTGCTGCTTGTTGCTGATGTCTGCCCCACACACTTTCTTTCCTTTGGGACTCTCACATGAAAAAACCCCCCTTCAGACTCTCAACACCAACAGAGGTATCTAACATTCTAGACGCAGGAAATGCAATGGTGATTGCTTGAAGATGAGGAGGAAGAATTGAAGAGTTGATGTTTAGTGGGTATAAGTTACAAGATAAATAGTTTCTACAAATAATATAGTGTCCAGTTAACACTATGATAGCTACAGTTTGGATTGTGACCAATCCCTCAAAGCCCATATGCTGGAGGCTTGGTCTTCAGTTTGGAGAGGTGATGGAAACCTGGTGACCAGGCCTAATGGGAGGTATGCAGGTCTTCGGAGGTGTTCTCTTGAAAGGGACAGTCAGATGAAGCTGTTCTTTTTTATTTGCCAGCCATGAGGTGACTGGTTTCACTCTGTTACATACTGCCACTGTGATGTAACACCATAGGCCCAAATAAACAAACCAACTGAACATAGACTGATATATCTGCACCTTTTTATAAATTAACTTTAGATAAAACCTCATTAAGTCCTTAAATTGCCTGTGTTCGGTTTGAATTTGTGATCTTCCTGCCTCCTCCTTCTAGAGTGCAGGGATTACAAGAATGTGCCACTATATCTGATAACCTTTGCTCTTTATAAATGTATTGTATTATATCAGGTTGTATGCATTATATCAGATATCATTTTATACTCATGAAAGGCTGACTAACACAATAGTTTCGTGTACTTAAAAAATTTTAGTAGTATATATTTTATGTTAAGTGTTCCTATTCCAAAACTAAAGCAAAGTGATACAGAAAACTTTTAGAGGTAATAGATGTATTTATTCCTTCACTGTGGTAATGGTGTCACAAGATTATGAATACATCCAAACTCATGATATTTTATACATTAAATATGTGCAGTTTTGTATATTAAGCATACCTCAATAAAACTGACAATATTAGCTTAAAATCATTTTAAATTGAATTGTTTAGAAATATTAGGATATGTTTCTATTCTAATGGATATATATTTCTTATATTCATAGTAATGACAAAGTAATATCTTTTATCTTCTATTTTTATTAGCACATGTTTGCAGTACATAATATTTACATTCTTCTTAGAGAAGATACATTACTTACCACTTAATTCTTTTTATTCCCCTTCTCCTCTTCTGCATCTCCCTTCATCTATCTCTAGATCTCCTTCCTGTGTGCAAAAGATCTTTCTCCCTGTTTCTTTTTATCTTATTTTGTGTTTTAAAATTATTTATTCTTTGTGTGTCTCATATAAGAGAAGTCATGTCATATTTAAGCTTTTGTGTCTGATTTATTTCACTTAACATTATGATCTCAAGGTACAACTATTTTTCTACAAAAATATGGAAAAGTAATATATACATGTATATTGTATTTCACATTTTCTTTATCTATTCATCTGTTGATATACATATAGACTTTTTCCAAGATTTAACTCTTGTGAGCTATGCTGTTATAAACAGGAGTGCAGGTATCATTGTGTTATGATATGTTTAACTCTTTTGGGAAAGTACCTAGAAGCATTGACCGCAACATTTTGTCGTATGAGGATGAATTGTCTTTCAGAGTCTTGGTCTAAATGGAAACACTCGCAGAATACAGTCTATATTTGGGAGTAAGTACGTACACTGTGGTCAGAGCAGCTAACATCTCAATTAAACCAGGAACTGACTCTCACCAGCATATTTGTAGGATAATTTAGTAAATCTAAACCCCTAATGTAAACATTTCATCCAATCAGCAATCCAGGAAGCAAATCATAATTTATCTGTTAATATGTGGTATAAACTATAAAAAAGAAAAAGTTCTAGCATTAGTGGATGTTTTCAGAATAGCATCAAAATTTGTCTTAGAAAAATCACTAGTGAATTTCTTGATCTAGCAACTGTTTTACATTGGGATAAACTTATCCATCCATCTTTTCACACACACACACACACACACACACACACACACCACACAGAAACACAAATGTCATTTCTTGATTCAATTTTTTCTTTTTATTATAAAAACAGTTTTTAAATTCTCAAAAAAAGGAGTTATATAGAGGTTTGTGAAGCAGAATTATCTCATACATACCTTATGCTTTAATATGTAGCACTACTGGAGAAAACAGAAAAGAATGCACAAATGGCAGACCATTAGAAATAAATATACATATTGGTATCAATCAGAAACAGAAGAGAAATGCAAAGATAAAATGAGCAGTCAGAAGTTGAGCTGTTCTTGGTTGGCACATACTAAACTGCCTTATTTAAAATAAAAGATTTGAACTTGGATCAGTAACAGAAAGAGCTGTTTATGAAAGGAGACTTGGAAGAGTTGCCAAAAGTTACTGAAACTTCAGCATATGGCTGAACAGATAAGACACAATGATAACTATTTGAGGTGGAACTAAACCAATCATAACATTGGATTAGTATCAGAATTCAAGAAATCCAGTATAATTATAAACAAAGAGCGCCTTACTTTTATTATAAAAGTAAATCTACACTGGAGTAGGAGAAAGAGATAAAAAAAAAAATCTTGAGAGAGGAAAAGCTAAATCCAAAAAGAGGATGAAAACAAAGCAAACACACTTAAAAAGGAGTCTGTAAGTCAAATTCTTAAAGTATGCCCTCTAATTCCATGGAAAGCACTCCATAAAATAAAAATAAACATTAATTAACTCAAATGAAATTTATTTTATAATAAAGAAAAAATAAATTATACTACTTATTAATTGAAAGAATCATATTGCTCAACATCACAAGTTACTAATAAAATGTAAATCATAGAATATCAACAGATAGAAATGAAATTAGTGAAAATACTTTAAGAATACAGTAAAATTTTATAATAATGCAAAATATAGATTCAAGAACAAATAACACTGTACATATCAATACTAAGTTGAGAGGAGTAACTTGCACTGAATGATATGTATAAATATAATTCATTTAGTTTTTCTTTAAATCACTACTTGTAATTTTCTATCTTTTTTATTTGATATATGTCTCTAGACTGTATTAGAAATATTAATTATCTTTTTCTGTTTTGAAAGTTTTTATCCAAAGAACAGTTTGCCTTTTAACTTGTATGTTTTGCTAATAAATTCTTACTGCCAAATGCTTAATATTTCTTTTATGTTTTCTAGATTTGGTCTCTTATTTGGAAACATTTGCAGCATATTACACAAATATTCACCTACTATTTTCTAATGTTTTGATATAACACTCAAAATTGCAATGTCTGTGAAATTTAACTTTACGTATGGTGGGAGCTGTGAGATAATAGTCTAGCTAATTTTGACAATAGCATATGTGTTTTAAATTTTTTCTTTCTCTGCTTGATTAAAATATTATTTTCTTTAAATATTTAGCTTATTTACTCATATCCATTCAGGAATTTTACATCAACTCTAATGTTTCAATTTTTTTAAGTTTTGCAAATGCTATAAAATTTTATTACAGTAACTAGAGTGATTTGTGCTGTCTCAACATTAATAGAAAACACAATCAACTGTATCATGTCTGATATTATGTGCCACTAAAGATAGCTTACTATATTAGAGTATTTGAACATAAAATTTGCACAATTTTCTGATCATTTTGTTATGATGGGAGAGGGAAAAAGGGCATATAAAATAATTCTGAATTATAAAGTCTTCACTACAAAATGTAAGGTAACATATTAATCAAAATACCACCAAATGGATAGACAGTGGTAGAAAATACAAAGATGTGTGTAGAGACAAGTTGAATTCAAAGCTTTTAGGGAATAGAGGTCAAGAAGTAGACTAAAATTAGGATAAGAGAACACAGATTGACATCCAAGAATGAGGACATAAATGACAGGGTTTTCTGTACATGGTTGTAAGGAAAGCTGATAGCACAAAGAGAAAATGTCCAATGAGAAAACAGAAAGATGATTAATAGTAAATTTTTTGACACACCTATATTTAACAAATTACCAGAAAAATCTAATACTGGAATTAGAAAGAGTTTTAGAATTTACAAATCAATAAGAGTTCTTCTGTGGTTTAACAAGAAAATATGAAAAAATGAGTAAAGAGTAGAGTTGTCATCACACTACACATTTGCAGGTATAATAAGTAAAATATTCATAATCAGCTCCCTGGTGGAATTTGTGACTATATCTCTATCACTAACATAAGAATACTACTTCAAATAAAAGTAATTTATTTGATATACTTTATTTCCTTAAAACATCTATTCGCTGTCAATGAGCCTTAGTTAAGTCAGCTCTGTATTTATTTTTTGTCTGTTTGGTTTTTTGTTTTGTTTTGTTTTGTTTTGTTTTTTGAGACAGGATCTCACTATGTAGTTCAGGCTAGCCTTGAACTCACTATGTAGCCCAGGCTGGCCTTGAACTTGCAGGGATTCTCCTGCCTCAGCCTCCCAAGTGCTCCCTACTGGTGTGCACCACCATACCCAGCTATATTTGTTTTTAAGTGGTATCACAGTAAAGTATAAGGAGCTCTGAGAGATTAAACATAATTGTGAAGATTTCTCTAGTCCTTGAAGAACCATTATTTTAACATGAATGTCTGCGTGACACTGTTGAAATATCCAGTGTACATACTGCAATAAAATAATAAACTTCTAATAGAATGATTTAATCAAATCAGGTAAATAATATTACACAGATATAGTAATATTATAATGCTTATTTATAATACAACTGAGTTGGTAAAACCTTGAAATTACTTTCATTTATTTCAAGAGCATTAAGCAGACTCTAAGAGTGATGAATAATTCATTAATCAATTCAACACAATTATTAAGTGCCTAACAAGTCCTACTACTTCTCAGACTGCAGCTAGTACAAAGATAAATAAAATTCTGCTTCCTTTATTTAGTGAGAGAGCAGTCAAGCAAATAATTACAAACAATATGATAAGTGTTATGATTTAGATGTGTTTAATGTGCTGTTAGAGTGAGATTGTCTTTCCTCATGGGGAGATTTCTAAGAAAGCATGATTGAAATTATGATGATTCTGGGAATACAGATTGAAATTAGGCAATAAAGGTCTTTTTATACATTTTATAACATACTAGTTATTGAATTTCTGGGAAAGCACATGCCAATCACATTTCCATTGCACAATGAGTTTCCTGGGGTTAGTTTTAGATATTGCATTTGTATAGGGAGAAAGTGTGCATAAGGAGGCCAGATAAAATGTTACTACACAAGTACAAGCAATCAAAAATCAGGATCCAAGAAAAATAAAGTGAAAATACAATGAAGAGATCTATGAAAAAAAGCAAGAAAAAGATAGGTTTAAGGAAAGTGTTAGAGGTGGTAACTAGAGAATTTGTATAAAGTATCATATAGTGCTTTCATAGTTCAGAAAATTTATTGACGATAGCCTGGAGCTTTCGGTCTTAAGAGGTTATAACAGCAGAGACACAAAATACAATTGTCAGAATAGGATGACAAGGGAGATATGTTCAATTATGCTTATATTATTCCAAGACTTTCAGATAGAAATATCTAGAAGGAAGTTAAATATACAATTCCAGAATATGTATCTAAAATAGAACTTATTTTTAAAAATAATCATAGAATAAGACCAACAGTTGAGGACATTTTAATATTCCAAATTTCTAAACTCCAAATTTCTATTTATTACCTCTCTTGGGATACATGTGTTATAGTTTATATCTAGATGTCTGCAGAAAAGCTCATGTGCTCGTATGTGGGGCTTTGGGGAGGTGATGGGGCCATGATACTCATCAGTGGATTAGTCCACTGATTAGTTCATAGCTAAATGTATTGTTGGGAGGTGAAGCCTGGTCAGAGGAGGTGGCTCACTGGGGGCATGGCCCGGAAATGCACAGCTCCCTTCTTCCTCCTTTGATCTGTCTGCTTCCCACAGCCAGGCCATGAGCTATTTCTTCTTTGCCATATCCCTCTGCACGTCACCTTGTCTTGAAGCCTACTGGCTATAGACTGAAATCTCTACAAACTGTGAGTCAAAATGAACTTTTTGTCTAAACTGTGGTGTTGGGAATGATATGCGAACAACAAGGAAATAACTAAGCTGATCTGTAAGTTAAAATTCTACTTCTCCTTGAAAACCTGGCTTAAGTTGTTCATTTTACTCTAGTATCTTTTCTATAGGAAACAACTTATCTATAACCTGAAACTCCCAGGAAGATTTACATATCCTATGCACTTACTACATTATCGCTTATATTTATTGAAAAGCAATTAGTTTCATTTGCAAAATTACTCTTGACCTGTGTAATTTTTTATTTTTTCCAGTTGTTCTTAAGCTACATTTTGCACATGGTTGTTCAACAATCTTCAAATAAATAAAATTTTTGACTAAAATCTTCTGATGTTCTATATATTTTCCTATAACTTACTGTGAATATATTACCTAACTATAGTAAATATTTTCCCTCAACATCCTCATCATAATTTGAAGTAAAATAGGAGGTCAGCTGATCTTGCTATTGCTTCTATTTTTCACTTGTTGCTTTTCTCTACCTATTTGACCATTTCATCCTCCTGCAATCAAGAAATGTTCAATCCTCCTGCAATCACTATGGTTGCTCTCCAGCCCAAGCTGGAATGGACAGATACAAATTTACTCCTGACAGAATTCCAGCAGCTTCTGACAACAAATCCACATTTTAAAACACCTCCTTTTGTATGATGACAAATATTACACTTGATTGGACATTTCCTTCAGGGCTAAAATGAGAAAAGTAGTCTAGAAAATTTGACACCAAAAAATATATCAGCATACTTGATGTTTATTACTCTGCAGGTAATTCTCATATCAAAAAGTTTGCCTTTTAGATGACTGCTCATTACTCTGTTATTTCACAAGTTGTTATTCAACCAACACATATTTATTGCTCTACCAAAAATGAACAATCAATTCTGACAGCTTAAAAAAGTTTTTCTTCTATTATGTACCAAAAATTCAACAAAATATGCATTACTTTTCCCACACAGCAATGACCTCTATAAACTCAAAATAGCAATCTTCTATTTTAATGACAACTGAGCTGTCTAAAGCATAAACATTTGATATAAAATTTTCCACTCACAATAGGAAATGAAAAATGTAGGGTATAGAAATGTTTGTGACAGATTAATTAGCTTTAAAAATCAAATAATAGCTATACACATTAAGATGATTGCAATTTATCTCAAATATCTGCACTAACACATAATTTGCAATTCTTCATTTAAAAAAAGATCAGTAAACCTTATAAAAACTTCTGTAATTATAACTCTATAGTTGCTAGTGATGGAAAGAGCTTCAAAATGAAATCATTTAGTATTAAAATTATATGAGACCTCTAGGAGGGCTTATATTATGGATGTTTGTTTCAAGGTGTCAAGAAAATGTGTGATGCCATTATTTTCCTTTGATAACCTGAATATATACAAATTCACGGTCCCAAGGAGAAGTGAGACCTTTAAAAATCTAAATTACAAGAGCACCTTTTATTTTCCTCTTTCTTTTGAATAATCTAATAAACCAGTCTCTTTTGTTAGCCATCTGTAAGGTAATTTTGCCTACATTGTTTTTTTCTAACCATTTGCAATTTACATAAAAACTCGCAATAACCCTTGCATCATTCTTTACAATTTTTGATTAATGTTCTAATTTGAATAAATAATTTAGAAAGCATGCAAAATCTAAAATGATTGTATATCTATCTAAACAGCATTTTACACAGATCTAGAGTGAAAGTAAGTGTTAGCATAGTCAAGACAGAAAGGTGCATTAGTCTCAGTTCTGAAGATATTACAGAAATGAAAAGCTGAGAAAATGTTGGGCAGCAGTGGTTATTTAGGTCCTGATGTTGGAAGAAAATGGCAGACAATAAAAGGAAAGGGCAAGTTGCCACAGAATTTTCTAGTTATATATTTTCTTCATTTTCAGTCTTTCCTGGCTTGTTGACTTCCTCAACACAAACTTGATGCATAAAGGGACCAGAACCCATGACCAAAGGAGACAGGTGACTTCAGGTAAACATCCAAGACTAATCGAGCCCAGAAGCAGGCATGATGGCGAGAGAGCTGAGAGGTCTTGAGATTTCTGTCTTTATTAATCTTCCCTAACCAAATAGCAGCTTATACAATTATAACAGGTGACAGTGGCCCTTATTCCCAGAAGGGAAGAATTGCTTGGAGGGCACATTGAGAAATTTAAACTATGTGCCCACAACCACATTTCAAATCCTTTCCCTGCTTTTACTTCTACTTTCTGTAAATATGTTTTAAAGACATGGATAATTCCGAGACTCTTTTCTTTCTCCCCAAGAACACATTGCTAATATACTATCTCTAAAACTCACTGATATTTATTCATTTCCTAAATCAAATACTCCTCTCTAGGAAAGTTGGTTTTCTTTCCAACCTTCATCAGAAATTTTTCTAATTTATATTTGATTTGCCCAGAAGGGATGTGTATTTGTGGTGTGTGTGTGGGGGGGGCACATGTACTTGCATTTTTTCTACTTCTTGTTCTCTGTCATTTATCCTGCTTGCTCTTCTCTGTGCTTCCTAGTTCTTGGTTGGGTGTCAAATATTAATGTGGCAGATAATAATTCTCCAGTCATTATTTAAACAATTTTGTTCCTTTATCTTTCTCTTCTCAATCTGGTATTCTCATTATGCATGTGTTATAGCTTTTGTAGTTGTCCCATTGTTCCTGAACCTTTAAATGCATCCTTCATTTCTGCTACAGCTTTTTGGTTGCTGTTTTCTTTTTGGTTCTTTCTGAAAATATTATCTCAGTTTATAGTGTCCATGTGTTTTTGTATGCAATCTACATTCTCCATTAGAGCCCTTAGCCTGTTAATCATATTTTTAAATTCCATATCCCTACTACATCTGGGTCGAGTTCTGATGTTATTATGATTCATCAAGCTGGGAGTAGGTGTTTATTTTGCCATTTAGTATGCTATATAATATTTGTCTGGCATTTGGAGATGATGTACTAAGTAAAACTAGCAGCTATAAGTACGATTTTAGTAATATAAGGGTAAGTTGTGGGGAGAGCAGAAGTATTCTGTAGTCCTATAATTAGGTCTCAGCCTTTTAGGGATTCTCCTGTTCCAGACCGTGAACTTGACAAGTGTGTCTCAGGTCCCCTTTCGCCGTAGGTGGGGCAGGATGACTATAATATGGTGGAGTTGATAAGGGTATTTTCCTTCTCTGGAAGGCTAATGTAGGCTGGAGTTGGTAGCCCTCTATCCTAGGTTAGTTAAGCTCTGATAAAACCCCAGAAAGTTAGTCTTTGGTCAAGTAGTTTCTCCTGAACACTAACTTAAAAACAATAGAATGTCCAGGTGTAAATATGGTTTCTATTCTCCCTCTGTCAGAGGAAGATGGCATTTCTCTTGTTTATTTACTGTAAGAACTAGTTAGAATTCTGTGACATAAAACTCAGGAAAGTATGAGAGTGTTTGATATCTGGGTCATCCTGGTATTTTTATTTCTCAGATTTATTCACATTGGGCTTCCACCAATTTTCAATTAGCTTCAGATTTTCTGTGCCAGAGGGATTTTTGTGGAGATTTCTGATCAGGTAAGTTGGAATTCTTTGTATTCTCTGTTTGTCTCTCTTTGGGGAGAGGAAACAATAGTTTGCTCTGTGACCTTACTTCTCTTAAGATTTTAAGAAGAGTTGAGTTTTCAGTTTGTTCAGCTTTTCGCTTATTTGTTAAGTTTGAGTGGAATCTTCTAAGCTTCTTATACACTGGACTGGAAACCACTTCAGTTGGAATCTCAAGGGCACTCACTACATTTCTGGAACCAAGAGTAAGAAAATTACAAGGGCTGCACTTTATAACATTAATTCTATCCTCATTCAGAATTTTCTCACACTTGAACTTTAGAGACACAAAAATGCTTTCTTGGGGTAAAATACAATATTGAATATTATATTGTCATTCCACCATGAACTTGCACTGGGACTCAGTAACCCTAGTGACATGCTGGACTGAAACAGAATTATCTATAAAATACCTTCTAATGGTACTGTGAGCTTGATTCTATATATTTAGACCAATAGATTTTGATCATATGAGATAACAAGTTTCATGTCCTCCATTTAATCTTACCTAAAAATTGTGCCTGTAATGTTATATTGGCTTATTGACTTATTTCTTACATACCTAAATACATATCTAAATTTCACATGTCAAAATACAGAAAAAATGAATACTTTGGTCCCAAATTTGCATTTTATCATAAACACCCATTCATAGCATAGAATATAGAATTTGTCATTTTCTTAAAAATAGATTATGTCTAGTTAAAATATTACTTTAAAAAGCTAAAACTGAATAATGTGGCCATGTATTATTTTAAGCTACCACTGTTTGTATGATAGAAAAGTTGTCACTACTGTGCTTACCTATAAATAAAACTTTACCTTGGGCATTTTTAATTTCACTCAATTTTAAAAGTGACTATAATTTAATTTATGCTAATGTGGCATTTTAAGAAATAATTTGAATTTTAATTAAAATTTTAATTGAAATCATTTTAGATTCACATGCAGGTGTAAAATTAATATAGAGAACACTTGTATACTTTTGTCCAGTTCCCTAATAGTAACAGCTGGCAAAACTATAGCACAAACAATATTGAGATGAATCTGATCTATTGATCTTATTCAGATTTCTTCATTTTTACTTGTACTAAGTTACACATGCTTATGTACTTAGAGCTATACAATTTCATTATATTCATAGATCAACTACAGTTAGGATACAGAACAGTTCTGTTATCACATGTACCTCTCATGATCTAGCCCTTGAACTGAACTCTCACTCCACCTACTTTTATCTCTAATCTGTTCTTCTTTTCTAAAATTTTGTATAGATAATCTAATTAGATTAAAAGAATATTTTTAGCATTGACATGTTACATACAATTAGATGTTACTCAATTAATATACAACTAAGTTAATGACTATTATAAAAACAACAATAAAGGTTTCCATATAAAACCGTATTTCTGGCTCTATTATCTCCATATCAAGTTTTAAAGAAGTTTGTTTTTAAAAAAATTCCTTTATCCAGAGATTCAGCTCAGTGGTTCCGCTGGTCCAGAGTTCGATCCCTGGTACAAAAAAAAGAAAAATCCTTTAGCATAGTCTTCACAGCTCAAAGAGGAAAGATAACACAGGATAACTCTTCAAATGAAACAAACTTCACCCTTATTGAAATGTTGCCTGCTGCCAGCTCTGTGACTAAGAGTTCTGTGTTAGATACTATTAGCTGCAGTTTCTGTCTTCATCTGATCTCATTTAACATGAGACAATGAATCAGCCTCTGCAGTACCATGGATCTTGAATAAGGTAATATTTTTCCAAAACTAAAAACAACTTACAAATTGAAGGAGAAACTCCTCAAGCTCTTCACAAGTGTGTTAAACACAATCAATCACATATGACCTACAAAGTTTAACAACAGAAACAATGCATAATAAAAAGCAAACATGTTTTTGTCTAAATTTGAACAACTGCCAAGTGACATTACCAAAAGCTTATTGGAGACTTAGACATTTTTGTTTTGATAATAAGAAAATTACTATGCCACTAAAGTTCTAGGTCATTGAAATTTAAACTTGCTACAAGTCTCTGTGCTATGGGTTTCACTGGTATATATGTATTTTATATCAGGTACCATGGAGGATCCAAGGATTATAAATAAGTAAATGAGAGATTGTTGTTCAAGATTAAGAGTAAAAGTGAATTCTATTAAACATTATAAGCAAAAAATGAAAATATCTATTTACCTTTACCACGAATGGCTGAAAGTGTGTTGAGAAAAGAAGGCCAAGATCACAGAACAGACACTTCATATGCAAGGAAAAGACATTTCTCTTAAATCTTTACCACTCAAATTGATTTTTTACCTTTATTGTATTAGAATCCCTAATCTTGTAACTGAGGAGAAATTATAAAACCTAGATCCAATAAGATGGTAATATCGATTTTTATAGTTATTTGACAGAAAGGCTTTTATCCATTCTAAGGAATGCAAGTTTTCAGAGAGGCCAAATTCTATTTGTGATGACTAGAGTATGCAAGAATATATGAGATCGTATATCTTTTCATATAGATTCCCATTCTTGCCACAAAGACTTATTTTATGTTTTACCAGTTTTCACTGAGCCACCAACTGTCCTTGAAAATAAATATGTAAATCACAAGGAGAACAGACTCATTACTGAGAAAGTCACTAGGATATAATCTTTTCATTTTTGAATCTAGGTCATGATGAAATATATTATTATTTTTTAAATTTTGTTTAATTTGTACTAGTTTTTCCATGCATTTTTATTTATAAAAGTAAATGAGTATAAAATATTAATATAAAATTCAAGTACATGTCTATAAGTATACATGCATACATTGTTTTTACTTTATAAGAATTGATATTTGCTCATGAATATCTTCCAGTTCTATTTAGTTCTATTTAGGACAAAGAGAAACACACATTATATAATCTTTATATTCTGATCAGTGTATTTAAAATTACATTAATTATAGTTATAGTTTAAATTATGTGCTCACATTAAGATATGCTAAAGTTATAATCTCAAGTACCTCAGGATGGACTTTATTTGAAAATAGTTGCATATTTAATTAGTTAATCAGAATAAGATGGACCCCTTTATCAATATAACTGGTGCCCTTTTATGTGCATGTACAATTCCATACAATGAATATAATCATTATGTATTGCAAACATGTACTAATAAAATAAAATTAAAAGATGGCCATGTGAAAACAGAGACACAGTAGAACCTGAAGTGATAATAGAGGCAGAATCATATAATGACAAGCCACAGAATGCCAAAGATTGACACATGTCACCACAAAGTAGTGTGGAACACATTCTGCCTGAGAGCTCTCAAGAAGATCCCACCTTGCTGACACCTGTACTTCAGATTTCTTTTAGAATTATGAAAGAATACCGTTTTGCTGTTTTAAGCAAAAATAGTTTGCGGTGCTATATTATGATTGCCCTAGAAAGCTCATAAAGTAAATGTACAGATTTATTTCTCTTCAGAAAATTTCCTGCTTTTATTAACAGAAGAAAAATAGTGAAAATTTAAAAATCAGAACATGAAAGTAATTTCTGGGCAAGTAATATTTCAAATGAAATATAGACTGAAACAGGAAAAGTAGATATTTTGGTGTCATTGGTGTGTTTGTGTGTGTGTGTGTGTGTGTGTGTGTGTGTGTGTTTTCTTCTGGGATAGCAAAGGCAAAACTTTGTTAAGACTTTCACTTTCACTTTATAGTCCTAGTGTCTAAGTAGAAAAAAACAAAACAACTAAAAATGCCAGCAATTTTTTTGTTTTTGTACTGGGGATCAAACTCAGGACCTCATGCTTGTGAGGCAGGTGCAGTGCCACTGAGCTAAATCCCAGGCCCAAACAAAAATTTTTGATACATCATTTGAAGATAACAAAGGACTTCGTGTTTATAGGTATAACTAACCAGTGGTTATTTTGACTTTGGACATAGCTGGTATCTTTGTATATAAGAATTCCTTCTTATTTTTTTCTTCCTAAACAATTTGAATGAAAATATCAACCATCGTGATACTTTCCTCTATATATTTGTACAGTAGCCTTTACAAGTAAAATATAGTACATAATAATAATGACCCTTTCATATTTAGTACAATCACAAAACCTTCCATAATATCATCTAATATAAAATCTGTTTACAGATTAATCAGTGGTCCTTAAAATGTCATTTATTTTTGTTTGCTTGTTTATTTATTATTATTGTTGTTATTTGTTTTATTTTTAGGTAGAACCCAATCAAAATACTGCACACCATGCATGACTTTGTCTTTTTATTTTCTTCTTTTCCTTCTTAATTCTAGCACAGTTCTGTTCTTTTATTTTTGTTCTGTATATTGTTGACATTTTTTTCTTCTGAAATATGTCGAATAAATTGTCTAGCATTATTTTTTGACATCTTAAATTCATTTCAATGATTATATTTAGGTTAACTTTTTAGCAAATATCAAAGTTTTCTAAAATTTATTTTGCTAATATTGCATAACTCTGGATATACTATAAACCATTGAAATATGTATCACAAATAGGTGAATTTTATAACATGAGACTTTTATCTCAATGATCTGTCATAATTAAAATATTTTGGCAAAAATACTGAAGAGTAATTTGTGTACTTGTATATTACCAAGTCAGAAAGCATATGATATCAAAACACTCAATTATGCTAATGTAAATTATTTTGTTATGATAATAATCAGATCTCTGCACTTTAAAAGTTTTTAAAAATGTTAAAAAATACATTGAACAATAGTAAATGAACGAAATGAACATTTGAGCAGAATGGATGTGGAAAGTCACAAAGCATGACAGTTTTATAACCACTTCAACCTGAAGGTGAAAAAATAATTTTTGATGAAAGAGAATTCACTTGTGAGTTCTTAAAAAGTGATTTTTGAAAAGTGTGCATTCAACTATATAACATATGTTATTGTAAACATTATCAAATTGTTGATTCATTTTTACCAATTTTTTACTTTGGGGAAATATTGTTTTAGCACATCTCTAATTTTCTTTCTACTAATGGACTTTTGTAGTGACATAAGATATCTGATAGGACAAAACTGTGAAACAAATAAAGAATAAACTTTAATATATTTATTTTAAATATTAAATTGAAAGTTATTTGTGCTTTATTTGTAAAATTCTTGGTGGTGCTCTTTTTCCATATTTTCCTTCATAGTCTAGTCATTGTTTCGAAAAATTGGATACTATTTGTGTCTGAGTCCTTACTGTATGTGTGTATGTGTGTGTGTACACACCTGTGTGTGTGTGTGTTTATGTCTGATTTAGTTTCTTTCTTTTCCTGATACAGTAGGAAAATGTCTTGATTTGTTCTCATCTCACACTTTTTCACAATACGTTTTTGCTCTGATCAAATTGTATAGGTTCTCTTAGCCTCAGGTTTCTGGTCAGTAAGCTAATAAGTGATATGCTTCTAAAATGGTCGTCAAAGGCCCTTCAAAGAAGCTCTACAATTTCAGGAACATTAAGTTTAAACAGTTTTGAAGTATTATATATTATTCCCCCAGCACTCTGTAAATCATTAGGTCATTGTTAGTGAGTTCAGCGAATTTAATCTTCAATAATCCACCTTAGCCATGGAAATAAAAGCAATTACATTCAGACAATTGTAATCACTGAAGCTTTCAAGATTCATTTGCAGCAAACTGAAACTCATTACTTTCTTTAATCAGCAAACTAATCTAACTGACTCTAGGACTACCTGCAAATCTAAAGAGAAATAATAAATAATTTTAAATTCTAGATTAAATGTAATAAATCAATCATTAAAGGAATGTTATACATCCTAAAATTAGAGACTAAGAAAAAATTCCTAGGCAATTTGGAATGATGTAAAAGGGATGTCAAAGGATCAATATGTATACATACCAATTCCCTACATGAATATATTTATTATGTATCACAAATATATACTAAGAATAAATGGGGAAAGTGAATCCTTTTGTACATATACTATAGGTATGTAGAAAAGATTGAAATGTAACTTAATATTTTGTTTTAGTTCTCTGTAACCAGACTATACAATACCAGGTATTTATTAAATGATTATAGCAGTCCAGTTTTCTAAATAATTTTAATAATTTTCTGCCTGCAACCTAAGAAATCATATATATTTTTGAACATTTATAACATATGGGTTTTTTTGCTTAGTTCATTTAACTGTCTTATATCTGATAGAAAACAAAGCCACTAGAATGAAGAAAGTGACACTTGTAGACATTAATTTCTTCTTCAAATAGCAGAAAGTTGCAGATAGATAACCAAGCACATTATAGGATTAGCAACCATATTGAACTACTTGAATTTTAAGTCTGGGAAATGAATATTAATATGGCTTGAGAATTTTAAGTATTGTACAATATTATGATAAAAATTTGGGGAAATGATTCCCAGAGAAACCACAAGATACACTGATTTTTTTAAATTTTTGATACTTTGGCCATATCTTCTGATTCTAGGACTGTATAATTACCTGTGCACTGTATTTGTCTTCTGCATAGCACTAAGTTTGACATGGAATGGAGACATTTAGTGCTAACTTTCAAAAATGATTTCCACTTAATTGACCCATTTAATAACTGTCCTTTCTGAGAAACATCTTAAAAATATGAAAACTCACTGTCATAGCAAGCTAAAGATTTCCAACTCAAAGCTTCTTTTTGACATCCTTATATACAGTTGCTCCCTTAACCAAGCAAATGGAATTCCAGCTTTTGTCCTAAATTACAGCTTCTGCCTCAAATGCTCACAGATTCAGACTTAGTAAAATACCTATTTCAATTACAAAGTCTGTCTTACCATTTTACCCATGCCTTTAATAGAACTGGATGCTTAGAAGGAAAGAAAAATCCCATAGAAGATCATTTGAAATAACTTTCAGTATAGCACACTGCACCCTACAACTATTTGAGAGCTCAAAGTTTCATTGACAGACACTGGTATTTACACCTTAAGAAGCCATATTTTCAACCACAATATTATTTCTATAAGGATAGGATTCTTCAATATTTTGGTTCATGACTGTTTTTCCAGGACTTGAAACAAAATCCACCAAATAGAATGCCTGCAACATTTTTTGCTAAATGAATTATTAAATGAATAAATAAATTTCACAAAGCTTTCACTAAACTTATTTTCCTTTCATCAAAGTAAGTATTGAGGCCGGGGATTTAGTTCAGTGGTTCACAGCCTGCTGTGCAAGCGCAAGGGCCCGAGTTCGATCCCCGGTACCAAAAAAAATAAGATAAAAGTAAGTATAGACTCTCCATAGTATCATATTCTTTGCATCATATGTGGAGCTGTGTTCCAAGTTCTTACAGGTAAAATTGAAGCTTTCAAACTTCATCCACAAAAAAATGATAAATATACTGGTAGCTTGCTATAAATAATCAATTTTTACATAGCTTCTTGCTGAATTTTCTTTTCAGCTTTGAAAGTGATTAGCCAGTTGTACCTTTCAAAGAAAGATTCTGTTTATTAAACTCAATAGAATCATATCATTTCAAATGAACAATGTGTTAATTGTGACAATGGCAACTTGAGTGGGTTTAGAAAACCCTAGATTAGTAAAGCACATTTCTATGTGTATATTTGAGGGTTTTTTTTCAGAGATGATTGGCATGTAGAACAGCAAACTCTTAAAGAGGAAATTTCACCGCAGTTGTGGGTGGCACCAACCCATAAGCTCGTAACTTCAATGGAACAAAAGTAAAAGAAGAAAGCAGTTGCATTTTGAAGAGCTCCATTCCACTTGCTGTCATGGCCTATGGACATCAGACTCCAGTGCTTTCAGTGTTCCAAGGAAGACTCATACCAACAACTCTCCAGGGAATTTCCAGGTTTTAATCTCGGACTGGTACCACACCCTTGACCCCTCTTGTTACGTGGCTTCCACGTTCTTAGATTGAGCAGCTATTGGATCTTCCAGCTCTACAGCTCTGCAGGCTAAAACAGCCAGGTGTACTCTCTCACCTTTCGTCTGTAATCCTAGCTAGTAAATCCCCTTGCATAATATATAGAAAATCCTAATTTATATAATGGTTTGGATGACTACTCAATGTAATATTTTTTTAAATTTAAACATTCACCATAGTTTTTATCTCATATATTAAAAAAGCAGGACAATAGAGGAATGAGTCTTGATTATTAGTTTTTTCTATACTTTAAGAGAAATGAAGATATTTTACCTTGTAATATATTAGCAAGTCCTAGTTCCAGAACAATTTTGTACTCAGTTGAAGAAAAAAACCTTTAATTTGACCAAGAAAATTAAAACATAGTTACATAGCAAAAAAAGATTACTAGATTTTCAATTAGTTTTGCCATGAATTTTTTATATACCCATGCTCATTTTCATTATTTAGATTAATTATGGAAAAATAAGTGAGGACTTGTAATTATGAGGGATTTATTTTATTTCATTTTTTATACTGGGCAAATCATAGAAGGGGTATCCATTACCTATGTTCAGTCTAATTTATTTAAATCTGTAACAGGGTAATTGCTAATATCAAGGAATGCTGATGAATGCAGTCTTCTAATATTCCTAGAAGGTAGAAGAAATGTCTTAATAAATAATCTCTGTTGATAAATGATATGTAAAAAGAGAAAAGAAAAATTTAGAAAAAAATGTGTGTATGTTCTCATATAACTGAGTTTTGTATTTTCTTCATAAGTTTTTTTTTCATTATTTCATCATTCTTTACTTTATTCCTTAAAACCCTCACTAGCACGAAATTAAGCAACTAATTAATGACAACCCAACAAATTCTGTTCAGAAATTTAGGAGTAGTAGTTTGGTTGGAAGGGAGGTTGCAAGTTATTTCCTGAACCATCAGAGGGTATAATTCCACCATTTCAGTAGTTTCCATCATTAATTGAAGTGAAATGGTGAATGAATAGGCTTATAGATTTAAAAAAAATTGAAAGTTTCCAAGTTCTCTCTTTATATATTTCATTTGCCAAAGAGATAGACATGTTAGAACTCATAAGGTCACATGTTTATTCTAGGGTTTTAATAGTTTTTGCAAACACTATGGCTCTAGCAAGTTCTATTTTTTTGGACATTGTGCTCCACAAAATTTTTAATTTGGCTGATGTTTAATATTTGCTATCTTAAGTGATAAAATGTTTTCAATGACACTTTAATTCACTTACCACTTGAATCAAAATAAATATGAAAAAGTGTTTGTATCTGGGACTGTGAAAGTTACCGTAACTGCTAAAATAAGTGCTTATTTTTTCAATATAATTAGAATGCCATTATCACAATCTATCACTCCTTTTCAATGTCCTTATGTCAAAGCAAATTTTGGCAGTTATTATTTTGAGTGAAATTGGCAGAGTCTACTAATTTAAAAGAGCTTTAAAATTATAATACTTTACAAGCCAATTGTATGGAAGTCACACATCTCCATTCTTATCATGTTATCAATAAACAACTGGCTTCAATTACTGTTAAGGGCTAAAATTATTAAAACAAGTGGTAGCATTTGAATAGAGAGGACTAATTACATTCTTAAGTAACAAGTCAAATAACATCATTCTTTTTGTAGTTAGTATGTAGATAGTAGTCTTTTGTAAATGTCAAATATTTTAATGCACCATTTTATATATTATATTAAATTCATAACAACATTTTTTTGTGAAGAGAATTGTGGAAATAATTAGGATCATGAGCCGAGGTATATATCAATCATGCTATTTCTGGAATTTGACCAATTCTTGATTCACTTGTCCATTATTGAATTAGCTCATATGATCTGAGTGATATAAAAGCTTGGTTTAGTCTTTGTTATAGGTCTCATTTCTGAAGAATCAATGGGGAAGACCCCACTTGAATTTTATTATATGGTTTGCACATGGAGAAATGGTATCATTTACCAGAATAAGAAAAAAAAGCTATTCTAGAAGAGAACAAAACAGCCTGTCTTGTTGACAGAGATATCTAACACCTGAAACTCTCAAGATGAAGGAAGTGTTTCAAGGAGTATTTGTCAATATAGGAGGAAATATTGTGGAAGATTTTAAGAGTAAGTAAGTTTTGTTCTATCTTATAAATAATCAAGGCAATTTCTTTGAATGACCCCTGGGATATCTTGAATGCTTTATGGCAGAAAGGTTAATCTACCAATAAAAACAGAAAAGATTGCAATAAGGAATATGTAATAGCCAGAAGATAAATTTCAAGACTATTCCACAAGTCTGAAAGTGATGTTACAAGTCTCTAACCTTGGTTGATGCCTGTGGTAACAGTGATGTGGATATTTATATGAGAATTTGTAAAGAAAATATTGATATGACTGGAAAGTGAAGAAAAGAATTAGAGACATAGAAAACATATAGGAAAAAGTGTAGAAAATAATTAATATGAACAAGAGCAAAATGGAACTTTAGGAGTAACAGACATTGAAAGTTATTTCTATTTTTTCTGTGCCTGAATATTTTATCTAAAAACTAGGCATCTTTTTACATAGAATTATTTTAATTCCATTTGTAGTTCCACTGCATTGCTCTAGCCTTGTTTATGTCAAGATTTTTGACTTGGAATTGTCAAGAATTATGTTAGATTTGTATAAAAGTAGACTGAAAATCATATTAGTTTGAGGAAATCAGAAAGAAATTAAAATTATGTGGGACATAGACTTACTCATCTTGTCAATTATACTAGTTATTTCCACAAAGTATAGAATGGAGATCCCTTTGACAAAATAATGACAATAAAATGAACCCTTCTCAGACATCAAAATTATTTTAAAGGCTAAGTGGACATGTGTGGAAGCATTTTGAAGCCTCAATTATAAGGTATTATTACGCAATTTTCATTTTATTCCATGACTCTGTTACATCTTGGAACATGCTTAGGTACTGATGAGTTAATGGCTGAGATGGAAACTTTGATCTTTTGTACTTTATCATAATAATTAACAAACAGACTCTGCTCTCCTTTTTACTCATGATAAATATATTTAAGATAATATACATTTACAGGTTTCTTTCCAAATAACTGGAATAAAGTGAATTTAGAAATCTATTCTGATTAAAATCTGTGCAAAGAACTACTAATTGAATCTATACAAAATATTGTCACTTGAGTTTATGATTCTCCATTTTTCATATCTTCTATCTGTAAGATATTTATTGATACTCTGCATAGACGATGCCTACATTCCCTGCTTCTTTTTCTGTGGAATGTTTTGGATAATAATGAGCAGACAGACATTATTTTCTTTGACTGTATAATAGTTATACAAGCTTTTCTGAATTGAAATCACAAATTAATTGGAAATGGTAACACAAAAGCAGCTTTGAGATATCAATGACTGAGGTCAATTTGATATTTAGAATAAGTGGGGGTCACTGTTGGTTAATTCTTTTGCATGATTTTAAATGCTAAAAAATTAAAGAGGAAAAATCTAGCAGCAAAATTTGTCTACTGGACTGTAGAGAATTTTTTAGATTTTCATTATTGCAAATATTCAAATATGGGTTTAAATTAATATGAGATTGTAAGGAAACAAAGTAACAACATTTTTTGAACATGAATTGAAGAGATACACAGATATATTTGTGATGCTTTCTCAAAGAAATCACAATAGTTCAGAAACCATTCTTGCAATATTAGAGCTACAAATCTGAATGTCTTAAAAATTCTTAAATATTTGTCTTTGTAGCATGGCCTTTTTCTTTCATGTATTTTCTCATTCTCTTTAATTTCTATCATTTTCTAAGTACTCAAAGATGATTCTTTGCATGTATTTCTTATGTGATAGCGTCCAAATCCATCTAGCTACGTGGAACAAGTATTTACAGACATTGTAACTTCTTTTGATTATATAATCCTTTCAGTCTAAATTGAAGAGCAAATAGGGGGACAATGAGTAAGGTAAGATCAGCTCAGTTTTAGAAAATGTATTCCAATAAGTGGATTTTGAGAAACAATTCCATAATTTCAGGGTCTCAATAATTTAAGCCTAGAAAAAACTAATGATGAATTTCCATTCTGTCACTAAAATGTACACAATTGTAAAGATACAGAATTGCCTAACCATATAAAAAAATAAGAATTTCACATTTTCCAGGGGACAAAAATCTCTCTTATCTATCCCTGGTCCCCGCAGATAAGAGATTTTGACAGAATAAGAGACTGTCCATATTTGCCTTATGTCAAAACTTGTGTTACCATATTCACTGTATTTGTAAATCTACAGAAATTCATGCTTACTATAAGTATAAACAAACTATAGCCTGAAAGCTTAAGTGCCCATATTAAGAAAAAAAGCTTACACCAAAATCTTACACTATGCTATGGGGATTGAAATGTATACATTGTAAATTAACCAACTATCGATTTGTATCATAAGATAAACTTATTAATATTAGATGCAAATAACTATACATAACCTAAAGAAAAATAATGAAACTGGTAGAGATGAACATTTTTGTAGTCATGAACAAATCTTATCACTAAGAAGTTTGACGTTAAGTCCCTTTAAGTCACTCCAGCAATCAGTATTGTATATTTCAACGCAAATATTTAAATACAATTACTTTAGGATACTTATACATATGCCTCACTATACAATACATGTACATACCTATCTATATGTCTATAAATATTCATTTACATATATACAGAGTCCACCAAAAATGTATACATCAGGAAAAGAAAAACTCGTATAAATATTTTAATACAAAATTTTTGAGACATGATAAGAATAATATGTTATCTTCAGCCTCTAGAATTATAAGAAATGCTCCAAATGGCACCCATAAGCTTCCAGGCATTTAGTGGTATAGTTAATTGCTGAAATGTGTATACAGTTTTTAGCATTCTCTGTGTGTCTTTATATATCTACATAAAATAGATTTGAATAGAGATAAAAATGTAGATTTACATATTGAGAGAGATGCCATACTATGTGCTTTTGTGTCTGTAATAAGAGGTTAGAATAATATTCTTTTCAACCTGAAAAATATCTTTTTCATGAAAATAGAGTAAGAATAAATAATCTAATGAAAGATATCTGTGTTATAACCAGAATTTCTCATAATCTTTCTAAGGTAGAAAATAAAAGCAATGAAATTACTTCTTTGATTAACAATTAATTACAGTGTGATTAGCAGTGGATACCCATATCTTCCAGGTTCTTCTTTATGCAAATGAGTGGTTGTTCTGAGAGGTAGGATTAAGTGATAGGAAAAAAGAGGAACATAGGAGAGAGCAAGCAATGAATGGAAAGTAACTCCAACTTGAAACAAACGGTTGAGGTGAATCTTCACATGACTTTTTTTCTGCTTCTTGAGATCAGCCTAATTGCAAGACTTGAAATTGTAGTCATGATCTGACAATCCCAGCCAGCCACAGGACCACACTTACAACCATTATAAGGGACAACAAGTGAACAATACCAAGTAGTACCAATGTGAAATGTGTTCTAGGGTAGATTTAGATCTTGGAATTGTGTCCCCAGACTGTGAGTCAGTTTGCTATGTAAGCAGGCTACCTATCACTTTATTGGCCCTAAAAATAATTAAATATCTCTTTTTATGCTACTGGGAATTTGGCTCCAGTTATCATATTATGTTAGCATCGAATTAAATATATTTAAGAGGTACAAGAGCTAGAATTTTATGTATTTTGATATGTGGTAATTATATGGATTTATGTGTGTGTGTGTGCGTGTGTGTTTGTAAAACTGAGTTTTACAGTTAATGTATTTTATACATTTTACATTGTATATTTTGTATATCAAAATATTTAATATTCTTTAAAAACAAAAACTTTTAACTGAAGGGATTTGATTATGAAATAGTAAAGAATAGTGTGGTAGAAAGAAAACAGGAAAAAATTACTAAGATCATGTAATATCTCTTTTTAAAAGACTTTGATCTTCATAAAGCCCCTTTATCTCCCTTGACCTTGTTTCCAAATCTTGAAATAAATGAACTCTAAATTCTTTTGAGCCCTGTTCCTACCTCTGTTTATCACAAAATTTTGATTTAAACAATTACCAAAATAGATCTTATGGAAGTGCAGTGTAGTCCCAATCCCATTCTTAAAACAACAGACATACATAATTAGTCTGTTTTTAAAGACTTCCATGATTTCATGACTTCAAATTTGACTTTAAATTACTTCTTTTGGAACACATTCTATATTTTTACATGAACAAATCAAAAACTATGATTACTTATTAGAGAATTTCTTTAACTTATTTTACAATTTGCTAGCAGCTGGACATAGCATACATTGTAGGATATTTACCCTTTTCCCCAATCCTGGTAAAGTACAGTCACCTTCCTTATGAAAAGAAGGTAACTATTTGTGTCTTTTATGGTATTTAAAGGAAATGAATGAGACATAGTAGCCAAGAGTGAAAATTCAGTAAGGGTTAGGGTTTTGTTTATTCAACAAGGAAGGCTTTAAAGAGCCCTAAGCTTAACTCTTAGAGAGAAAAGAATCTGGAGTCTCAAGAAAAAAAGAATATTAAATGTTCCCTCAAATAACTCACATGGAATATTAAGAAAAATAAATATTTAAAAACTTACAATAACTTATAATGTATTTCTTACTTACATAGGCATAGGAAATAAAAGACTCTGAAAAGATTTATTAGACTTTTAGTTATACTTACGTATTTTAGTTTCAGAAATAAATCTGTTTTATTTTCAGAACATTTTTGTCAAATTATAATAATTATAATAAATAAATTATGCACGTTCTCATATAACTAGTTAATTGGTAAAATAAGCTAATCATGCAGACTTTAAATCATGTTGAGAATAAATTGGCCTCAATCACATTAACATCAGTCATTTAATTCAAATTATTATCAAAAGTATAAACAATTAATAGTTCCAAATTTCATTACCAACTTTATTAGTTGACATTTTATTTACTTATGAGAAATATCTTTAATTTTGCAACCAGAATGTATAATTTTGTGTGTACTTAAGAAAATCTGTTTGAAAAGAAGAAAATAATAATTCAGATACTGATAATTTGTTAGGATTATTAATATTTTAGGATGCCCTATCATTACATATGAGATAAAAATATTATAACACATATTTGAAAGCATATGAGGAAATATCACAAGCAGTACACAATATGGCACATTTGAAAGCAGAAAAAAATGATGTTAGGTTTCTGTGTCAGAAGAGAGCTTTCTGTTTACTGTGTGTAGTACATGTTTATCACTTCTGGACACTTGAAACCTGGCTTCCTGGGGTCAAATCCCAGGGAAAATTAAAGATAAAGAACGACATATATATATCATGAACACTTCAAATTATCTGTAATGTAGAATTACTTGAGATGAATGATTTTGTTAAGGAAAAAGATACATGATTACTACAAGCAATGAATAAAACATCTTTTATAAATTGACCTATGTAAGGAAAAGTCAATTCCATGTATGAGAAATGGGGCCCCAGTCTGAGAAACACAAAGATTCAACTTTTTTGACCTACTTGAACTGTAAGTTATTATACAAATCATGCAGTTATACATACCCGTTTTGTATTCTCTCCTGATTTTCTATCATATTATGATCTGTTTAATACTATTAGATCTTTTACTCATCATCCTACCATAATTCCCTGTTATGGTTTAAATCTAGAATGTCTCCCCAAAGTCTCATGCAGTCTAAGACAGGGCTTTTGGGAGCACTACACTCATTACTGCATTAATCCACTTATGAGTTCTGAGCTGAATGTGTTGTTAGAAAGTGGAACCTGGTCAAAAGAGGTAGGTCAATGGGGTGTGGCTTTGAAGGGTATACGCTCCTTCCACTCCTCTCTTCCTCTGCTTCCAGATTGCCTCCAGAGAAGCAACTTTCCCTTCCTAAGGAATCACTTTTACATTCCCATAAATATTTTTTACCAAATTGTTGAAAAAGTATTTCTCAATATTTTCAGTTAGCAACTGACCAACCAAAAATAGACTCGCAAATTGAGCCTGTATGCCACAGTAGACACTGTTAAATGTTATTTCTTAAAAATATAATTTTTTTTCATTTCTGCACTATTCATCATGCAGGAACAGTAAATACCTCTGTAAATATGAATGAAAATTATATATATATGTATAAATTATATATAATAACCTGTCAATACCTTTCAAGTATACTAAATATTATACCAATTATATTACCAAATTTCTTCCAAAGATGTGTTAAATTAAAATGTGCACACACTTTGTATTTGTCACTTTCACATGGCTGGAAAAACCTACCACCCTCAACTTTAATGTTTAGATGTTTATTTGGCTTATGGTATCAGAGGACTAAGTCCATGGTTAGCTAACCTCAGGGTAGAAATAGCATGGTGGAAGGACATGGTGAAGGAAAGCAGCTCAACTCCTGACAGCCAAGAGGTAAAGAGAGGGAAAGTCAGGGACAAGAATTCATCCTTCTACATTATACACCAGTACCTACCTACCTCTTCCATCTAGACCTCACCTTCTAACAGTGCATGCAGCTATGAACTCATCAAAAGTTTAATCTACTGATGACTATGATGCCCCATGATCAAATCAGCCTCCAAAAGTCCTACCTCTGAAAATGTGAAATTTGAGGGACCATTATAGATCTAAACTATAACACATTTATCACTCAGTACATCTGAAAGTCAATTGATTGCCGGAGTTCTGTAAGGATAAGAAGATATTCTTTGCATTATTTGTCTATAGTTGCCAAGGTAGCTCATAGATCTTAAATTGAAACAATCTTTGAGTATTATGAACTATACTTTCATTTAATATGAAAATTTAAGGTTTTTGCAGCATATTTGATTGCATAGATTTGAATGTCTAGAACTTTTTAAAACATTCTCAACTTTGGTAAATATTGCTGCTAAATATGATTCCTATACTAATATATGCTATTACTGTGCTTGTAAGTGACAATAGGATTCATATTCCAATGAAAATGAGAAAATTACTATAAGTGGTGGTATTATATATTCTAATGTCCAATAGATGAATGAAACTTTGAATATAATTAATGATCAGGTAATACACATTAAAATGACAATGAAATGACATTTCAAAAGTTTTAGAAATGCTAACATTAAAAAAAATTCCTGGGCAACTGAAGTTTAGTTCATAAAATCTTTTCCTACACCAACATCTTCAAGAGTTCTTCCTAACCTCTCTTCCAGCCAGCTTAATGTTTCTGTTTTAATATTTAGATCATGAAGAACTAAACAAATTCACTTGAAATACTCTATAACTTTGTCTAAATAGGTACCATAAAATGTTGAAAACACTTTGAAATAAATATTTGCATTTATACCTGTAACTCCTTTGTTACTTAATAGCAACTTCAGTTAACAATAACATGTGGCCAGTGATTCAGTAAATCAGAGCTATATACTTGTCATGAGTAAGGTATGCCATTAACATAGACCATACACATTTGTATCTCTCTACAATGTCAGCATTCACCTGGTCCAAATTTGAATGCAGGCAGTTTTTAAAATTTCAGCTTAAAGAAGGCTGTGCTTGCATCTCCCGCAGTGGAAGTGGAGCTGAACAGAGGTTCTTCATCTGGTAATACTCTTTTGCAACTCTTAGGTTCATTAGGTGACCCACCAACAGGGTCATTGATGCCAAAAACATGCATGCAGCTATCAGGGATCTCCCTAGAGAATGATTGGGCAGGCTATTGGCTCAAGGGTGCATGGGCCCTCCATGAACATTATATAGTTTAGAGTCTAAAAAATATATAGATAGAGATTGTATCATTTGTGCAACAGTTTAGGCTCCCTTCTAAACCCCTTAAAAGTCCCTAGAGAAACAGCCTTTATGAGTATTCTGCTCAGGACCTCCTCCTTGCTAGCAGTAACTATACTTCCTTGCATTCACACCATTTAAATGCATTTGTTATTTCCTTACCTTTATATCTTTCAAATAAATTTGCTTATACTCTGTCTCCTCCTCCATTCTTGGTTATATTTTTTGTCACCTAATGTTCTATATCATCTTGATATGCCAATGTCCATGTAATCCTGATTTAATTCAACAAGCTAATTTTTTATTGGTGCCAATAAGTTATTTATCAGTCTGTGCCTTGTAACTGTGATGAATAGATACTGGCTTTGTTTAAACAAAATGCAGAATCATTGTACGTTACATGTGTACTCAAAATGGAGTAAATTGCATCAAACTATTACTCTATAAAATGCACTACTTCAAGGCTAGACATAGCCTGAGGTCTGTTGTTCTGTACAACATAGAGTAACACAAAGCACAACACAGCTTGCTCCTCTGACAATACTGCAACATCAGAAAAAGTCTTGAACAGTAAGACTTCATTTCCTGTTTGGTGATATACATCAATGTGTCAAGAGGTGACCTATCCTGACAACAAGAGGCTTCAAGTTTGGCATCCTTCCATACCTCATCTTACAATTGATTTACTTTTGGTCCTGATTTATATATTTTATAATAAAATTATAGTCATAGGTATAGTGCTTCCCAGTTCTTCTAGTTATTCTAGTGAACTATCACACTTAAGGGGATAGAAGGAACCCCAAATTTGTAGTCAATTGGCCAGAAATGGTGTTTACAGCTTTTGTGAGAGGTGAGGACTGGCAGTGTCATGAATACTGTCCAACTCTGAGTTTTTAGTATAGGTGTTGAATAGTTCCAATACCCAATTATCCCAACTTGCCTCAAAAAAATGTTAAGTCTCTCAAAAGAGTGATAAATTAGAAAATGCAAAACAATGTATAAGTTTTCAAATTTTTATCACTAAATAACCATTAAATTTAAAAGGCTTTATTATTCAGATAGCAAAATTGTAGATTTGAAATTATACCCATAGTATTATCTAAACCAGATGAAATTTGTTGCAGTATTTTTTTTTGGTTTACTACCTAAAAATAGCTGTATGATAAATAATTTATTAAAAAATTTGAATAAAAAATTTGAGCATTTTCAGAATAAGTTTTTGTAATTATGTAAAATAGAGTATATAAATCAACAGATAGCACTGAAATATTTAAAAATGGCTAATATGCTTGAGAATTTATAACACTCTGATCCAATTGGATTTTCCATTAAAAGTAAATATGTTATGTGCTATTGAGTTGAACATTTGCTCTCTATTCAATAAAAGTTGTAAATGTTTGCTGGAAATTGATTTATTGAGATTACAGTTATACCTTCATATAAATTATAGAAAATTGAAGTTTTTTGTTCTCTTTGAGCTTATATCATTTCCTGTTTCTCAAGGAAAAATAAATTTTTCTCACATAAAACTAGGTCTTATTTTCTAGAAAACTACACAGCTATTCCAAATAATCAGTAGTTGACAGAGATCATTGTAATATAGGAATTAATGCTAAATTTGGTGGTGATATTATTTGCCAATTCAAATACAAGCCAAATTCAATTATTATATAAATAATAAGTGGTACTAAGTTCAAATAGAATATTAGTGAAGAGATATTTGGTAAAGGATCATTCATAGAGTCTTATAATTTTTATAGAGATTAGTATTGCTCTTTTACCTATAATTCAATTTAAAATAAGTAACTACATATTTTGTAGTAAACAGTTTTATAACAATAAATAATTAATTTGTAAGAAAATATGCTAATTTAAAAATGAAACAGCGTAAGTAAAACCTACAAACTTAAACCCTGAAATAAATGAGCAAAGAAGCTGGGATGATTGTTAAGGCAAAATTGTGGCTTGAAGAAGCAGAGGAGATGGTCCAACTGAAGCTCAAGTGCTCTTTCTTTACTCCCAGAAACCTTAGCATTGAGAGACTGAAGTATGGGATCCTATTAGTTCCACTTTGGAGGCAGGTATAGAATATTGTTTAGCAGGCCACAGACGTAAGAAGGCGTAATAAGAGCCAATGAAGATATATAAGATAGATAAAATAAGGAAATCTTTATAATACTCCTGGTATCTTGCTTTTCCTACAGACTAAGTTATAAAATCATGTCATAAATCATAAAAATCACTTTTTAACTAAAAGTCAGTTATAAATTATACATCATCTCTAAATACTATAGTTGTATGAGGACATGATCTTCCCTCCTGTATAGCTGGGCATGTGTGATTGGACAGGACAATTTTACAGTAATTATGCAACTCACATCCCTGATTCCCATTAGCTACCCTGGAGACATACTGCTGTTTTATTTACTGTACATCATCCTCCTTTGTTGAAGAAACAAGAAAAAAATAACAATAAAACTGATAATTGGTTCCAGATGGGTTTCAGAATTCAGAAATTTTGAGATTGTAATAGTACTATACAACTGAAATTCTTTATTACATAACATCCCTGCCAGGGTCTTGGGCAACATCCTATAATAATGCCAGTTGATGGTTTTTAGTAAAATAGATGAACATTTACAGTAACTAGGAAAATAAAGCCTATGAATACCTTCATATTTTTTCAAGACAAGTTTGCTGATAAATGAGTTTTGCCAAATTTCAGTTTGTATATATTTTGAATTTTAAAAATTTGATTAAAGAATTATACCATCATTGTCATTTTCTTGCTATTAATATTTAGTTTTTATAATTACTGCATAAGAGAAGTCATTATCTCTTATTAAAGTTATAAAAGTTCATAGAGTTCTACAGCTAGAAAATTGTTATATAAAATTTAAAACCAGCTGATATAAAGGATATACCATCAACAACTGAATTGTATTCTTCTTCAATAACATTGAGGCATGAGCATATTTAAGACCATGTATTGAAAAATAGAACAAGAAAGACTTTAATATATTAGTGTATGTTTTCAGCCGAGTTATAACAATTATTGTACCCAAAATAATGATTTCATAGTTTCTACTTTTTTCTAGATCAGTGTGTATCACAGTGGTCAGATCTTACTCAGGACAAGTTGTTTTCAGTTTAACTCATCTTCAGGCCTTATGCTTAAAGATGGGAATATGGGAACTGGAAGGAATTTTCTGGTGGGAAAAAACTAGATTAATAAAACAAAGTAGAAATATAGTACATCCTGACTTAACTAGAAGTCATTCTCAGTGAATCATATGATATCACTTCGGAAGCTTACGCTAAATGGGGAGGAAAAGAAAAATAGGTAAGTTCAGATCAGCCTGAGTTTTATAGAGAAAAATAAAATAAGCCATCAGTTGAATGTAGAAATGGTTTAAGTAGATGCTAACTTTTAGAAGGTATATGAGCACAAGTACTTAAAATGTACAGTATGGCTGAACTGCTGGTGCCTCATTCTGAAAGTCTGTGTGTCATTATGGATATTCTAGATTTTTTTTCCTTAAATTCTTTTATTGGTATATTTTAGGCATATAATACATTTACATTTATCATTGAGTGCTTGTACCTGCACATGATATATCTTGGTTCTTATTTTTTCCCCATTACCTGTGCACCCTTCACCCCCTCTGCCCTTCCCTATTTACATAGACTTCGTTTCCATTTTTTTTTCTTTTCTCATAATTTTTCCTTTCTCTTCTTTCCTTTCCCCTTCCTCTCCATTCAGTCCTACCTCTTTAGACCTATTCTTTCTATTTCAAATTATCTATTATTCATTTTAATCATTTTAATCCTTATTTACACTTTCAGTTTCTCACACTAGAGAAACTATTCAGTATTTACACATGTGTGTCCTATTTATTTCACTTAAGAGTATGGCCTCAATATGCATCCATTTAGCTATAAATGTCTTTAGTTTCTTGATCTTTATGGCTGAGTAGTACTCCATTTTATTAAAAAAAAAAACACACATCTTCTTTATCCAGTCTCCAGTTCATGGGCACTTGGGCTGTTTCCAAGCTTTAGCTATTACAAACTGTGCTGCTATGTACAAGGGTGCACTTATATCGCTGTGGTATGATTTTTAAATTCTTTTGGGAAGATACCCAGTAGAGGAATAGCTGGGTCAAATGGGACTTCTAGCCCTAGTTCTTTGAGGTATCGCCATACTAATTTCCACAGTGTGAGTCCAGACTGGTGGATATTCTAGATTTTTAAGTAGATAAGTATCTTAGATATTGCTCTGGGCAGAATAGTATGGTTACAGAATCTTTTCAAAATTCTTAAAGATCACTGGTAATGCATCCATACTTGTTCACAGTGCAGTTTGTTGACTCATCACAATGAGAAAGAGCATATAACATAGAAGATTTATGGGTTTATCATTAAGAGGATATTAAAAAGAACTCACGACTTTTGGACTTATGTTGGCTGATTTGGGAAGTGGTTCAAGGTAGCAGCCCTTTGATTTGGATTTGATTCTAGGACAATAGGAGCATAATTCATTGACTGGCTCTTGAATACATCTTACCTAAATGTGTATGACAATAAAGATTAGTGAAATCTGTAAGAGGTAAAGAGTCAAAGTTATCCACATTAGGTAAGAGAAAGGGAAATTTTTGTGATTTGAAAGATACTGTTTTTCTGACTGAACAATCTTCACACTCTCAAGTTCTCGTCTATGGGAAGTGACAATAGTATTATGGCCTTTACTAAAGTAATAACTGTATTGAATTCCTCCCTCCATTTATTCTCAGAAGTAGACTGTGCTATATGTAAGTTGGTGAATGTGTTACTATGACACCCATGATAGTGCACATTAATCTCAGCATCACATCCTTAATCACCATCACACCCTAATCTTTCCACCTTCAAAATCTCCTCACCTATGACCTCATGAGGCTTTAGGAGGAAATCTAAATACAAGCCATAACATTTACATAATAAATCCCATGTATAATCATACATATGTCTTACATTGAATGTATTCCTGTAAAGAAACCTAACACAGTTACCTTGCTTAAACTTGAAGAGAACAACTGTAGTTCTTGAAAATTGTAGTCCATTACTCCCTATACTATTTTTAAAAATCAATTTTATTGGTACATCTTAGATATATATTTTAGATATACATAATGATAACATTCATCATATGGAATTTGTACCTGTGTATGATATATCTTGATTCTTCCTTTTTTCCCTTTCCCTCCCTTCCTTTAAACCCCTCTTCCCTTCCTCCCTGTAATATATTTTGTTCCAGATTCACGACCTTAAATCCAGGGAAGTAGGGATGATGTCAGATAATACTGTCACACAAAATCTTGAAACTTAAGTCATCATTCAAAATTGTATTTAACTAAAGTACATAACTTTAGGTTATATTCTTTGAACTGACAATCATATCTAAATATCATAATAAAAGCAAATCTTGAAAACAGTCCCAGAACCGTCTTCACTAATAGCACAGAATTTAGGACAGGTAATTTGCTTGATTGCCAAGCATCAAAAAAGTGTTAATAATCTGGTACAGGAGAAAGTTCTTATAGTATATTGTTTTGGTATGAATAAGAACTAGACAATTCTTTACCTAGTACTATACCCTGTTAAAGCAATCCATGAAAAATGTTGATAATGAATTCACAAATAAAATTAAAATAGAGTGAATAAATGATGAACTTGGAAGGAAATACTTTTTTAAGAATGAAAGAAAGGAGAATCAGGAAAAGCAGACTAGACAGAGCCAAAACTAGACTGCGACTCTGATGTATTCTTCAGCACAGTGAATCATTCTCCATATTTATTCAAGGATGTACCTGAAGTAGTCTATTTTCCTGATTGAATGGCCTTAGAGCCACGGAGTTTCTAAGCTCACTGGTTTTAATCTGTTTCCTTTTCTGTGAAGGTCACTGTAGGAAATTGTCTTAGATATACTGCATACAAATCTTATCCCTTGTACAAACTTGCAACATTTTCCTAGTTTTTATTCTCATCACAGTGTATTCCTCAAACCAAAGTAGGCCAACATATATGAATAAAACATATCAACATATCTCATTTTCTATTTCTCTTCAACACTCAGATCCTAGTTGGACATTTACAAAGAACTGAGCTTGTGAATTTCTGGCAATTCTGCCCTAGAAAAGTTGCTCCCCCTTTAAAGTATATTGATCAGTAAATTATACTGCTGTACTCCCATTGGTCTATAAGAAATATAAAAGATATTCTTAAAAGAACAGTTAGGAGTGACTGTTAGAATTATAACTTCTGTAACGTCATTCACTTTATTAACAATTTCAGAAGAATTTTCATCTCGAAGTCAAAATTTCTTACTTTGTCTCACAGGGTCCCTAACAACCTGGTTGCTGGCTAATTACTTACTATTCTCCTCGCTTTTCTCCATTGTCATCATTCTGGCTTCCTGTTTCTCAAGCATACCCTAGGGCCTTTGTGTTTGCTGTTTTTCATTCAGCCATATAGCTTGTTTCCTCACTTAAGTATATTCTTTCCAGAGAGGCCTTTCTTGTTCACCCTATCTAAAATAGTACTTCTATAATGCTATATTCACTTTGTATTATTTATATTTCAATAGAAGGATTTTAAGCAGATGTATAAATCTCCATTTTCTTACTTTACAAGGAAGCTCCTGAGAAGGTTTATTGTTGGAGTGTGCAGGAAAATGTTTAACAACTGGTTCTGAAACAAGAAAAAATCTTTTAAGACCATTTGCTGATCTCATAATTTCAAGCTTCCAACATTGTATCACTGAACATGGAGTTGAGAAAATATGCTAATAATCAGCCTCCAAAGTAGTATGAGTTAGCTCTAGTACTGAACAGAAGCTTAGTATCAAAACAACCTGAAATGCTGAGCTAGCTCATGGCTTGTAGTTTCTATACAAAATCTGCAGTGGTCTTTCTTTGTAGGAGCAAGATACAAATTTCAATATAACCTTATTAAACTACTATAATGTTTATACTTCTCCTACTGTAAAATAATCTATCTTGATTTATACAATCCAGGGGCTGAGACTTCAACCCAGTTCTAACATTTATGATAGCTAGGCAAATGGCACAGTTCCACAATTCATAGGTCTTATAATCCAAAAGATGCAGACAGCTCAGGAAAACATCTATATGGGGAAATAAAATCAGTAGAAATTCTCCTTAGAATCCTCAAATAGCAGTGGAAAGTATAATATGATAAAAAAAATAATAATAGTGAATCATTATCTGTTGATTTCTATGGTCTCAAATGAGTCTAAGTAGCTTATGTTTGGACTTATGTCATTTATTTAACCAACAAAGCCTAGAGAAATATATTGTTATTATCTACAATCATTGCTACTAAAAATGAGGTTCAGAGGGTTAAGAATTTTGCCCATGCTTAAGTAGCTAGAAAAATGTTAGAGAATTTTGTTTTCTTTTTAAGATGTCTTTTTGTTTTTGAAAATGGAAAACAAAATGTATATAATTCTATGACCAAATAAAGCAATCAGAATTGCAAATCTCTAAAAGCAGGGATTCAATATTAAAATAAAATATAAAACAAGTCACTGGGACTTACAATACTGTTTTTGCCATTGTGTTTTGTAAATAATTTCTCTTTGCTGATAATACCAATGAACCTACATACTAACTCATTAGAATAAACAAAGAAATAAAACTGAATTTTATTACTTTTGCAAGTTTATTCAGTCTTTTTTCTGTAACTGCAATTTCCAATGTAAAACTTATGATATCTATAAATATTTAATATATATCTGAAATATGCTCTTTAAATGGTAAACTTAAAAGAATTGCTTCAACCCAATATTTTACTGGAGAAAATGAGTTATTTCATATAGGCTTAAGTTAGAAATAACCACAATAAATTTTAGTCTCACATTTTTCTTCAAAATGCTATTATAAAAACGGCAAATAAAAGAAAGGCAAAGGTTTTTGTTTTTGTTAGGTGTCTATGCTAACATATACTTAATTTAAATATCAATTTATTGCTCCTAAGCACATTGTTTTTATCATTAAGAATTACTTGTGTATTTTTTTTCTCAAATTACCTGCAAGGGAATGCATGCGAATTTTAAAATGAGTTATATGTTAATTTATGTATTGTTTGCCCAAAACATCTCTTTGTTACTATGAGCCCAAAAGGAATGGTATGTGCTACATGATTCTTGTTTCTGCGTCTTCTTTCAGCCAATGAGAGAATAGTCTAGACCAAAGACCAAGGTACATGAGCTCAGTTTCTATAGGTGAAACAAACACACTGAAAGTATACAGATTTGAAAGCTTCCTTGAACTCATTCCTACTAACCTGCCTTTCAATCTGTGGAAATCTTTCTATGTCTTGTTTCCTATTTAGTCATATATAAGCATATGTTTGTCTTATGCTGACAAAATTTAGAAAAATCTTATAAAGCAGAATCATTTTTCACTAACCAACAGTCATGTGAAATTATATTTTCATGTAATTAACAAGTTATGCACAATCTTAGAAGTTCTTGTCACAAATGTCCTTGTTTTATAGAATAATTGATTCCAGGATAGAGAAAAGAAAGGCCAAGGGCAAATAATATTTCCCTTTCATAACTTTAAATCCAGCACAGCTGATAAGCTCCAAAGATTCCACTTACAAATGAATCATTTGGCAGACTGTCCTTTCTTATTATTTGAGTAGGCTACTTTTACACTTGATTTAATGTTTCAGCTCAGTAACTTAATGGTGAACACCAGACCTGTGTATGTTAGCTTCAATTATAATTTAATTCAGTGAAGAATTTGGGAAAAGAAATAGCATTTTTTTCACTTCTCTGCCTGTATGCTTTGAATGAATTAGCTGTTTCACAAATAAAAATTAATCAAAGAAGAATTATATAAGGAAAAAAAGATTGTGTCACTATTTTACATAAATAGGTCAGAAAAATAGAGTTGAAAAATACCAACATTCACATTGTACAACAAAACATTAATAAGTACTTTAAACAATTCTTTATCTTGAGTCTGGAATAGGTTCTTGGCCAGAGAAATTGGGAAAACTTTATGGAAGAGTTCTATCTCACTCTGTCTAGTCTTTAAAGAGGGCAATCTATTATCTTGCTCTCTCTCTATTCCCTTGCTCTCTATTCCATCAACTTTTTTGTGTGTGACATTTTATAATGGTTACTATAATGACATTTCACACTTTGATAATTAGCACTTTGCATTAAGCTTAGTACATGGTCACTGAAGATGTGTTTCCCAATATTGGTGTCAGGGTTTAAGATAAGTTAGTCAGTGATTACCAGTGACTTGTTAAAAATAAAGTGAAACAAGAAGTAGAGAATCTGTTCCTTTGTCTCAGCACAAAGTAGTCGATAAGAATCATTTTTAAAGTAGTAGAAGTTAGTAACTACAATCTTCAGATAAAGAAATACAAATGACCAATAAATTCATGAAAAAATGTTCTATATTGCTGACCATTGGAGACATGCCAATTTAAACAACACCAGGATTCTATCTCACTCGAGAGAATAGCTATCATCAAGAAATCAACCAATAGGGCCAGGGATTTAGCTCAGTGGTGCTGCTGCCTGCCTCGCAAGCACAAGGTCCCAAGTTTGATAACTGGTACCAAAAAAAAAAAAAAAAGAAAGAAAAAAAAAAAGAAAAGAAATCAACCAATAACAAATCCTGGCAAGGCTGCAGGGAAATACAAATCTTTCTATTGGTGGGAATGTAAATTAAAACAACCACTATGGAAAGCAGTATAGAGATTTCTCAAAAAACTAAAACTAGAGGTTCCATTTGACCCAGCTATTCCCCTTCAAAGGCATATTCTTGAAAGAGTTAATGACATCATATTACAGTGATATATGCATACCCGTGTTTATAGCAGCTCAATTCATAACAGCTAAATCTTGGAAGCAGCCTATGTATGAATCAACAAATGAATGGATAAAGAAAATGTGGTATACACACAGAATAGAATACCATCCTGCAATACAGAAGGATAAACAAAGCATTGTTGTGTAAATGGATGCAACTGGGACCATAATCTTAAGTAAAATAAAACAGGCATACAAGTTAAAATGCAGCATTACTTCACTTATGTGAGAACCTGAAAGTATAAATGAGGAGCAAAATGGGAGAGCGATATTAGGATATACGAAGAACTTGTTTAAATGGGAAGGGGAACAAGAGGTAAGAGAGGAAGAAGGGAAGAAAGGGAAAAGAGATTTAAAGAAAAAAGCATAAAAAATGGAAATGGAGCTTTTATAAATGTGGAAGGGATGAAGGGTTGGAGGGAGGAGAGGGAAAGGGGAGAAAAATGAAAGAATTAAGATATGTACATATACACATTCATCATGGTGAATGAAACCATGTATTGCAAAATTGTATGAATAAAAATTATGAAAACATAATTACAACAACTGCATTACTAGTCATATTATGATTTTTTTCCTCTTACTGAGGGAGGTTTAGAGGGTTAATATAGTTTGGCTGGGCCATCCTGCTTCTAAATAATAGAGGCAGATTTCAGATACATTATATGTTTTGTTCTGAATGAATTTTTTACTACTTCTCAGCCTTGACTGAGAAGCCATCTCACTCCTGTAGAAGAAAAAGAATGAAAAGATAATTAAGTCTCAGGAGTTTAAGTGCATTAAGGCAAAGGCATAGAAAAGTCTGAAACTGAGAGGAGATGTTCTAGACCAAACTTTCTCCATGGGAAAAATTTATTTTCAGAAGTTATCTCTAACACATATTAAATATTCTTCTGCTGTATGAAGGATAAAACTCTTAGTTGAGATATGATCTTCTGCAGAGCAACAAGTCTGTACAGGAGAATCAGTCCTGAATGAATGAATGAATGCACATAAGACTTTCCCTGCCTCATGTGAACTCTAGCTGTTATATTGACGAATAATCTGAATTTGAGCACAGTAATTTTTAGGGCCTTAATTTTTTGTTTCTAAAATACTGACATGTGTATTTTAATGGCTTTTATGAAATGAAACCATGTATAAACATAACCTGCATGCTACTGGGCACACATTCTGCATGTTTCTTTAGATGAGTTCCCAGTTCTATGAGAAGTTGATTTAATTCTTGATTCTTGCATTGACTATCTTGTAAACTCTGTTGAAGCAGAGCTACTCCTGCAAGGTGTGGAGGGTGAGAATTGGTCACACATTCTTAGATACTTCTCTTATTGAGAGCCTGGGTTTATGTTTTTCCTTTGGAATGTGGATGGGCTTTGGAAGTGCTTTAAGCACTAGATCTGGGAATGGAGGATGCTCTTCCACTTTGTGGCCCTAAATATTAAGAAACTGGTTGACTTGTACTTGTGCTTCATTGAACCATTCACTCTTAGAAACTAGATTGTGGCTAGAGATACCACAAAGCAGGACCTAATGTAACATGAAAAATAAGAGCTGCCTAAGTAGAATACAATTATTCCATTCCCTAAACATTTGATTTATTCTAACTGAAGGCCTAGATATTTTTGTGGAACAGAAATTAATTGTTGAAATGAAATGTGTCTAAATTTAAGACATATAAATATAAAATTAATTGATGCTGTTTTAAAACACTAAGATTTAGTGTTTGTAAGCAGGGATTGATGTCTAGAATACGAAGTAAAAGTTATTTTTTCTAAAGATTGAGTTTATTCTTAAAGGAAATAAATCGGAGACACATTTTTAAATATCACATTATTTCTCTGGTGTGAGAAACCAAAAGGGTAAATAAAGACAAAAATGCATAATAGATGTTGACAAATAGGAAGAAAATGTTCGAATGGGAAGTGGAAAAAGGGAAGGAAGAGGAAGAAAGAAATGAAGAAAAAAGAAGAGAAGAGAAGAAAAAATGGAAGCAAAGCGTTTGTAAATAAGGAAGGGAAGAAGGTTTGAAGAGAGAAGAGCAGATTGAGGAAAAAGAAGAATCAAGGTATGCCATGTTGTTATGTACAGAGATAAATTCCTTAGGATAAATGTGATCATTATATATATCTGAAGTGTACCAATAAATTAATTTTAAAAATTAAAGATAATAAAAACATTATATTTCCTTAGAAAAAACTGTGTTAGTTACTTTTCACTCATTGCTGAGACAAAATACCTGACACCCAAATTTAAAGGGAAACGGGTTATTTAGCTCGCAGTTCATAGAGGATTTCAGTCCACAGTTGGCTGGCGGGCACTGTAGAGGGGAAGTAACATGGGGTGCACAAGGTAACAAAGGCAACAAGGGGAATCTTAAGAGTGTCTTTCTGCTCCTTTTTTCTTATTCAGACTACTGGAATTGGGGTGGTGCCAAACCAACCACTCACCTGTAGTGGTTTTAGTAATCACATGCCCTTAACCCCAGCATCACACATTCCAGGTTCAACTAGGTCTGAAAAAAAAAAGGAAGTCCACTTCATCAGCATGAGGGTTTTGGAGGGACATCTAAATAAAAATCATAACATAAACAAACAAAAATAAATAACTATAAAAGTTGCTGAGTAAGTGCTAAAAAATATCTAGAAGAGGAAGTCAGAAAATTAGGGGAAACATTAGCATTAACCCACTGGTTTAAGTGTTCAAGGTAATGTTCACATCCTTCTCTGATGAGAGAACCTAGAAAGTGTCTGATGAGCTAGAAGAGCACTTCAAAGAGGAACCAGAAGGAAAGTTCTATGTCATTGAGGCGCAATAACTCTGTTCACTACTAAAACTTGCCCTAGTAAGTATCCTGACCTAAGACTATTCTGCACCACTACTTCTTGAATACAAAATGAAAAATGAGAGTATTCATTGCCAATTCCCTATACTCCTTCCAATTTTCATCAGAGTAAAACTCATCTTATGGTGCCTATTTTTAATAATATTGGTTCATTGCATATTTCCCCTTTAAATCATACTACTGTATAATAATATTTGTACAAAACACAGGAGAGAAACTTATATAAAACAGAAATGTTCAGAGAATTGCTTTTGAAAGTACTTAGGAAAGAGCACATATTAAAATAATTATTTTAAAGGCAAATAAAAATAATTAGATTTAATGTTCACTAGGGAAAGATTACATTCAAATATGATATAGATTTTTAAATCATATCCATAAAAAATGTAAAGAATATGTGATGATTAGTTTTCTATAAAAGTCAATGAGTTAATATAATACAGGAAGACTAATATGTCAATTTTAAAACATCAGCTCATGTGAGCAATAATTGTATAAACTATGTAGACTAAATGGAACAAGAGTTTATATTTGATTATGTTCTATAATAACACCTTGTTAATTACAAGGTTGGGGAAAAAATCCTTAGGATACATTCATAAAAGAATTTTATTTATCTCCATACATTGGATATAGTTGAGATGCAATAAGTTGTACAAAATTAATTTGTACAATTTAGCATTTTTTGGGTATAAGTTTAGGCCAGCAAAATCCTCACCACAATTGAGATAATACACCTATTCACCACCCTTAAAAGTTCCTCATGCTACATGCTAATTCCTTCCTCCCATCCTTTATCCTCATTCTCAAATAACCACTAATCTGCATTCTGTCATTTTACGTAAATTAGTTTGCATTTCTAATACTTTTGTGTTAATGGAGTCATATAATACGTACTTCTTTTTTACTTCTCATTTCTCGATTCACGTATATTGTTGCCACTATCAATAGTCCATTCTTTTTAATTAATGAGCATCCTTACAATGTATGGCTATGGCTATAGCACAATTTCTTTAATCATTCACTGTTGATGAATAAGTTGTTGACAGTTTTTAGCTATTCATCCTCAAGCTGCTATGAACATTCAAGTCTTTCTGGAAATGTGCTTTTATTTCTTTTGAAACAGATGTATTTTTATTTTTTAAATTAATGTGCATTTGTAATATATAATAGTTACATTCATATATATTATATTGTATCTTGATCATTTCTCACTCCTGTATGCCTTACCTTCACCCTCTCCCATTCGTTCCCCTGATAATCTTCCCTATTTCCAAAAAGTTTACCTCTGTGTTTCCTACCATCTGTTCGTTTTCTCTTTTATTTAAATTTTGTGTTTGTCATATATACTTTTTAGGAAATTATTTTCCTTTCCATTCCTTTCCTTGCCTCCCTTTTCCTTCATAAGGTCTCATCATGAGAGTTCTGTCTTCATGACCTCCTCTAACCATTTTTATTTCCCAGAGGCTTCATTTCCAAATTGTGGGCTAGGCCATCAGCATATGATTTCCTGTGGGAAAATATTTACTCCATATCCATAGCTTCCTTGCTTCCTTTATATTTTTGTTTCTTTCTCTTCTCTTACTGCCCTGATTAGAACATATCAGATAATGATGAATAAGGGTTTTGATTGTGAATATCCAATCGCTGTCTCTGATCTTAAAAGTTTAAATCCTTCACTATCAATTATGTATAGGCTATTTTTTATTTATCTTTCATCAGATCAAGGAATTATCCTTTTATTTTATTTAGCTGAGAATTTTTAATCAGAAATAGATGTTAGAAGTTGTCAAGTACTTTTTCTTACTCTATATGAGGATGTTTAATGTGGTGAAATAAGACATTTTTGAATGGTAAGCTAAATTTTAGTTCATGGAATAAACTACATTCATTATACCAGATAACTCTTAAATATTATTGGAATTGGTTTGCCACCATGCACTTATATTTCTGAGCCATACTGGTATGTCATTTTCTAATCATGTCTTTGGTTTGATAGCATAGAATTGCTAATCTTATAGAATGAATTCAGAAGTATTTCCTCTTCAATTATCTGTCAGAATTAGTTAGAATTAATATTATTTCTTCAGTAATGTGAGGCAGAAAATACCACTGAAACAGTGAATTCATCTAGACCTAGACTTTTTTGTTGAAAGATGTTTCATTAAAATGCAGTAATTTATAGATATAAGGCTTCTCAGCTTGTATATTCTTTCTGGAATGAGCATGAGTCATTTGTGTCTTCAAAATATATCTTTTTCTGTGTGTTATTAACTTCATTAGCATAAAGTTATACACAAGATTCCCCTTTTCTCCTTACTATCTGTTAAATATGTAGTGACGTCACCTCTCTCATACCTCCATTGTCATCTCTCTTGTACCATTTCGATGGAGAGTTCTGCTGTCATCTTTATTTCTGTTTTTATGTATGTTAGATATTTTTTACCTTTTCCTTGACTGCTTTTAAAGTTATCTCTTTATCTCTACTTTAGAGTAACTTGATTTTGGTACATTCCATAGTTTTCTTTACATTTCTTTCCTATATATGAATTTGATTCTTCACCTCTTCAAGCAACTAACACTTAGATACCTTTCATTTCTCATCACAGAGTAGATTTCCCTATCATATCCTTTGTACTTCAAATACAATAAAGTTGCTCTTCCTATGTTTCTGTAGAGTTCTGTTCATTTGATGATTTCCCCTTCTCTACTAAGTTTACTGAGTGCAGGGTTTGTTCATATTCAGTAGTGCATCCTCAGTGTTAAGGACAGTCCTTGTCATACACTATTTCTTGAATTAATGTAATATAGTTTTCTGCATGATATAAAAAGTCAATTGTTATCACACCATATGAAATTTTTATCATGCCTTTTGCCTTTATCATGATGCCTTCCAACTTATTAAGAATGTTCACAACTTAGAAGAAGGGATATATAACTCTGAACCTGTACATAGATTAAACATTATTAAAATTTCTGATTAAGGTTTTCCCCATGGGACACCAATTCCCTGTATTTCCAGGTTGATGTTATACAGTGCTAAAGAGTGTGGTTGTGTCTTACTGCAGCATCCAAAAACCTTAGTCCTGAGGGAAAAGACCCTGGTACAAGTCTAGGTAGAAACAAGTGTCTAAGGCATCAGCTGGAATTTGAAGCATTCATAAGACATGACCAATGAAAGAGGCTTTTCTCCCCCTGCACTACTGAAATTCATCTTTCTAAAAATGGTTAATTATTCCAGAATTCTTCATTTTCCCTTACAAAATCTTTTCCCTTCCTTACCATGTTCTGATATTTTTCATATTCTATTTCACTACATTTCTCACTGTATCTATTCTGTGATGCATCTACTTCTTTGATTTTCATTTTCCTCTTTCCTTGAAAAAATCTTCTAGCTGATTGAGGTTTCCCAATTAAGAGATGGTTTTCAAAATAAAAATGTGTACTTGTGTATTATGAGCCATCTACATATTTGGAAAATAAAATGCAGAGCAACCATTTTCTAAGAGTCATGTTTATAATGAAATTGAAATCAATATAGAATGAAATATCTTCCTATATAAATCTAAAGGTAACATGCAATACCAGCATATTGTTGAAATCTGTTTTTTCTTCCCTGAAAAGTTCTAGGAAGAAGTGCTTTTATTTTACTTTTTTTCTGTATTATAATTACCAATAGTACTTAATGCTACATTTTACTAGAGAGGTGAAACTCCAAAATAATAACAATTTGTATTAAATTCATTTCCCCTAAATACTTGTTGCACATTTATTTTACAGAATATATTTTGATTGAGCCAGTGCAGTCTATGTATGGATCTTGTAAATACTGTGTGTGATAATTGAAGAAAAGATGACCTGAAGCTCCACAGGGGAATTTGCTTGGTAAGAAGTAATTTAGATTGCTTAGCATGTCACTGATGAATATGACTTTATTTGGCAGAATAGAACATCTATATGCTTGAAATAATGTAAGAGATGAGAGGCTGGAACTTGAGATATGATTTAAAGAGCTTCCCCGTTACCCTTATGGCAACCTCTGGTATATAGTTCCACCATGGAAAAACAAGGAACAGAACTCATTTGTACTATTGTCACGGAACTAGGATCAATTATTTCTAACAGTGTTTTTCACTCTGCTTCCCTGGAGATCTTCGTTGTTTATGTACTTTAGAAATAAAATTGCATTATAAAGTTTTGGATACCAACTCTCGCTTAAAAATTTAATAAAGTAACATATGCATCTGAAGGCAACCAGCCACTGCAACATATAAGAAATGTGATTGTCCTGGCACTGGATAATTAAGGTCCAGTGAAAGTTGGTGTTTGTAAGCTAAAACCCTAAGGGCTTATGTACCCATTTAATCTATGTAATTTGCTTGTTAAACATAAACCCCTTGCCTGACTTGAGCTGTAATCTACTTTCTTAGGCTGAATGTTCACACACAAGTCTTTATCATCAGTTTGTTTGAATTTATACCAATTTCTTATACTATATATTTATCCGCTAATGCTAGAAAATCAAGTAACAAAACCAATATTTTCCTTACAATTCACCTTTTTATAAAAAAATTTACAATCAGCATTGATAATAATTTCAGGATGTAGAACTTATTATTTATGCAATTAATCATAGATACATTCGATTTTATACATCCTATATATATATATAGAAATAATTTCTGTGTAAACATTTATGAATGTGCTTATGTTATCTTCATATAAAGATACGCTACATGTATTATTGGATTATGCTGTGATTTCCAAAATTCAAAGTCCTTCCAAGAGCCTTGCAAAACCTTATATTTAGCCCAGGCTTCATTTCTTCAAACATTCTGTGTCACCTATCATGCCTAACATATTGGTTTCCTGTTGTTCTTCAAACACAGTACTATTTCTTTACCTTTGGATAACATCGGAATCACCTAGGCCACAGATAGATGGTCCTCAGTTCCAGTTACTGGAGTAGCATGTTTGTGAGAAGAACCCAGGGTTTGGCGCACATATTCAAAAAAATGGTTACCGTTAGTATAAGAAACTTACTCTGAAAGACCCTCCACAATCATAGGAGGAAAGTTTTCATCTTAGGCCTGTTTTACATGTTTTGTTTTCTTTCTGTGGGAAGATCTTCCCCCAAATATTTGTTATAGCTAGTTCTTCAATTTTTTTTTATTTTTTTTTTAAATTATTTTATTGGTACATTGCAGGTATACAACACAATCACATTTCTCATTGGGAATTGTACCTTTACATAATGCATCTTGGTTCTTATTTTTTCCCCATTCCTAGCCCTCCCTTCACACCCTCCACCCTTCCCTATTTACAAAGACTTTATTTCCATTTTTTCCATTTCTCATCATTTTTCCTTTCCCTTCTTTCCTTTCCCCTGCCCCTCCCACTACCCCTACCCCTTTGGACCTTTTCTTCCTATTTTACATTATTGATTATTCATTCTAATCATTGATACATTTTAGGTATACAATATAATGACATTCATCATTGGAAGTTTGCACCTTTACATAGTCTCTCTTGGTTCTAATTTTTCACCCTTGCCCAGCCCTCCCTTCAACCCCTCCATTCCTCCCTATTTACAAAGATTTTGTTCCTATTTTTCCATTTTCTCATATTAATCCCACTCCCTTCTACCTTTTCCCCTAGCCCTCCCACTCCCTTCGCCTTTGTCCCTTTTCTTCCTATTTCACATTACCTATTATACATTTAGTCCTTATTTACACTTTCAGTTTCTCACACCAGAGAAACATTTTGGTGTTTATACATGTGTGTCCTATTCATTTCACTTAAGAGTATCACCTCAATGTGCATCCACTTAGCTATAAATGTCTCTAATTTCTCATTTTTTATGGCTGAGTAGTACTCCATTTTATAAAAAAACCACATTTTCTTTATCCAGTCTCCAGTTGATGGGCATTTGGGCTGTTTCCAAGTTTTAGCTATTACAAACTGTGCTGCTATGAACATGGGTGCAAATATATCACTGTGGTATGATTTTTTTAATTCTTTCAGGAAGATCGCCAGCAGTGGAATAGTGGGGTCAAATGGGTCTTCCAGTCCTAGTTCTTTGAGGTACCTCCATACTGATTTCCACAGTGGTTGCACCAGTCTACATTCCCACCAGAAGTGGAGCAGGGTTCCTCTTTCCCCACAGCCCCGCCAGCATTTGTTATTGGTTGATTTCATGATAGCAGCCATTCTTTCTGGAGTGAAGTGGAATCTCAGTGTTGTTTTCATTTGCATCTCTCAAATGACCAGTGATGTTGAACATTTTTTCATGTATTTATTTGCTATTTCTACTTCTTTGTCTGAGAAATGTCAGTTCATTTCAGATGCCCATTTTTGGATTGGGTCTTTAAATTTGGGAGGTCTGATCTTTTTAAATTCTTTATAGATTTGAGATAGTAGACCTTTGTCTGAGGAAGAGCAGGTGAAGATTTTTTCCCACCTTATGGGTTGTCTCTTCATACTGCTGGTGGATTCTCTTGCTGTGCAGAAGCCTTTTAATAAGAAGAGATCCCACTTGTTGATTGTTTGTGCTAGTTCACGGGCAACTGAGGTTTTGTTCATAAAATCTTTTCCTACACCAATGTCTTCAAGGGCTCTACCTAACCTCTGTTCCAACTGGTTCAGAGTTTCTATTTTAATATTAAGACCTTTAATCCATTTTGATTGTAGTTTAGTGCATGGTGAGAGATATAGGTCTAGTTTTAATCTTTGGCAAGTTGAAGCCCAATTTTTCCAGCACCATTTATTAAAGAGGCTATCTTTCCTCCAGTGACAGTGTTTGGCTCCTTTATCGAAGATGAGGTCGCTGAGAGTGTCTGGAATTATTTCTTCATCTTCTAATCTGTTCCACTGGTCCTCAGGTCTATTTCTTTGCCAGTACCATGCTGTTTCTATCACAGTAGCTTTGTAGTATAGTTTCAGGTTGGGGATTGTGATACCCCTAGCCTTGTCTCTGTTACCTAGAATTGCTTTTGCTATGCTGGGTCTCTTCTTCTTCCAAATGAATTTTTCAGTTGATTTCTCAAGGTCTGTGAAGTGTGCTCCTGGGATTTCAATTGGGATTGCATTAAATCTATATAGCAGCTTTGGAAGTATGGCCATTTTAGCTATGTTGATACTTCCTGCCCAGGAGCAAGGGATGGATTTCCATTTTCTGATATCATCTACAATATCTCTTTTCAGAGGGCTATAGTTTTCACTGAAAAGACTTTGATTTCTTTCGTTAGTTTGATTCCTAGGTATTTCAGTTTTTTGGATGCCATTGTCAAAGAAATTGTTTGCCCTATTTCTCTCTCAGTGAGTCTGTTGTTTGTGTAGGGGAAAGCTATTGATTTCTGTGTGTTGACCTTGTACCCAGGTACTCTGCTGAAGTTAGTTATTGAGTCTAGAAGACTTTTCGTGACTTTCTTGGGGTCTCCTATATAGAGTATCATGTCATCTGTAAATAAGGACAATTTGACCTCTCCATTTCCTATCTTTATTCCCTTCATTTCTTTCTCTTGTCCAATTGTCATGGCTAATGTTTCTAAAACTATATTGAACAAGAGTGGTGATAGTGGACATCCTTGTCTTGTTCCTGATTTTAGTGTGACGGATTTCAGTTTTTGAACATTTAGTATGATATTAGCTGTTGGTTTTTCATAAATGGCTTTTATCAGATTGAGGTAGAGATCATCTATTCCAATTTTTTGTAGGGTTTTATCATAAATGTGTGTTCGATTTTGTCAAATGCTTTTTCTGCTTCTATGGAGATAACCATACAGTTTTTGTCCTTGCCTCTATTGATATACCGCATTGCATATATTGATTTGCGTATGTTGAACCATCCCTGCATCCTGGGATGAATCCCACTTGATCAGGGTGGATGATCTTCTTGATGAACTTCAGCATTCTATTTGCCTGTATCTCACTAAGGAATTTTGCATCTATGTTCATTAGTGAGATTGGCCTATAGTTCTCTTTTTCAGATGGATCTTTCTCTGTTTGGGGGATCAAGGTGATGTGCTTCCAGGAAAGAATTTGGGAAAATTGCTTCCCTTTCAATTTTATTGAAGAGTTTAAACAGCAGTGGTAGTAGTTTCTCTTTAAATGTCTTGTAGAGTTCAGCAGTGAAGCCATCAGTAGCCGTCCTTTTCTTAGTTGGTAAGTTTTTAATTACATTTTCAATTTCATAGGTTGATATTGGGTTGTTCAGAATTTTAGGTCTTCTTCCTTCAATTTTGGTAATTCATACATATCTAGGAATATGTCCATTTCCTCTGTGTTGTGCATCTTAATGGAGTATAGTTTCTTGAAGTAGGTATTGATGATCCTCTGGATTTCTACTGAGTCTGTTGTAATCTCACCCTTTTCATTCCTAATTGCATGGATTTGGGCCTTTTCTTTTCTTTTTCTGATAAGGTTGGCTAAGGGTTTGTCAATTTTGTTTATTCTTTCAAATAATCAACTCTTGGCTTCATTGATTTTTTTGTATCATTTTCTTAGTCTCCATTGAATTGATTTCTGCTCTGATCTTTATAATTTCCTCCCTTGTATGAGCTTTGGGTTTGTCCTGCTCTTCTTTTTCTAGAAGCTTGAGGTTCAGTACCAAGTTGTTTAATTGGGCTCGCTCTGTTTTTCTAATATGAGTATTCACTACTATGAATTTTCCTCAGAAGATTGCTTTTATTGTGCCCCATATAGTCCGATATGTTGTATTGTCATTGTCATTTAATTGAAGGAACTGTCTGATTTCTTCTTTAATTTCCTCTGTTACTCGTTGGTTATTCAGAAGTGGATTGTTCAATTTCCATGTTTATGAAATTTTTGTGGTTTCTTCTGCTATGGATCTCCAATTTCATTGCACTATGGTCTGATAATATACAGGGGATAACTTCAATTCCTTTGCACTTACTTAAATATGTTCTATGTGCAAGTATGTGGTCTATTTTGGAGAATGACCCATGTGCAGCTGAGAAGAATGTGTATTCTTATTTTGTGAGGTGGAAGACTCTGTAAACATCCGTTAAGTTCATTTGTTCAAGAGTTCGATTGAGTTCTAGTATTTCCTTACTTATTTTTTGTCTAGTTGATCTATTTGTGACTGTGGGGTATTGAGGTCCCCCACTACAACTGTATTAGTGCATATATGACTTTTCATGTCCATCAGTATTTGTTTTATATAGATGGGCACATTAGTGTTTGGTGCTTAGATATTTATGATTGTCGTCTCTTCCTCTTGGATTATTCCCTTTACAAGGATGTAGTGTCCTTATTTGTCTCTTTTAATCAGTGTGGGTTTGAAATCCACTTGGTTTGCAAAGAGGATTGCTATTCCTGCTTTTTGGGGGGCCCCTGTCACATGGAGTACTGTTTTCCACCCTTCAGCTTTCAGTCTATGAGTTTCATTTTGAATTAAGTGTGTTTCTTTTGTGTGGCATATTGTTAGACTTTGCTTCTTGACCCATTCTTCCAGTCTATTTCTTTTGATTGGTGAATTGACACCATTAACATTGATGGTTAAAATGGATACATATTGACTTATCATTATCATGACTTTTTCTTTTTATTGGATTCTCCCCCTTTACATTTAATTTCTTGTTGCACCTGATGAGTTCATTCTGCTGTTCTTCCTGGGATTGTGATCCTCATTGTCTGTTTCTAGGATATTGTTTAAAATTTTTTGGAGTACTGGTTTGGTATTCATGAAGTTCCTAAGGTGCTCTTTGTCATGAATATGTCTTATTTCTCCATCAATTTTGAAAGATAGTTTTGCAGGGTACATCATTCTGGGTTGGAGGCTGTTTTCCTTTAGGTCTTGAACTATGTCACTCCAAGCTCTTCTTGCCTTGAGGGTTTGCATTGTGAAGTCTGCTGTGATTCTGCTGGGATTTCCTTTGTATGTGATTTGTTTCTTTTCTCTAACTGCTTGTAGAACTTTGTTCTTCTGTTGAGTTTCTGGAATCTTAACAATTATATGCCTATGTGTAGATTTTTTTTGATCAAGGCTATTTGGTGTCCTATATGCCTCACTTATCTGTATGTCAAGTTCTTTTCACCTGCTTGGGAAGTTTTCTGCCATCACTTCTGTGAACAGTTTTTGTATCTCATCTGTACTCTCTCCTGTTTCTTCATTGACTCCAGTCAGTCTTATGTTATTCTTCTTTGCATCATCTAGCAGCTGCTGGATTGATTTCTCATGTTCCCTTATAATTTTGAAGCAATTTTTCTTTTCATGTTCACTAATTGCAATCTTGTCTTCTATATCTGAAATTCTGTCTTCACACTGGCCCATTCTGCTGTGTAGACTTTCAATGGAGTTTTTGATCTCCTGGGAATCTCTTTGCATCTATTTTATGGATTCCATTTGTTTCCTATGTTGGGATTCCATCATGTTCCTGAGCTCCTCTCTAGATTTATTAATAATGTCTTGCACTAGGAGCACAATATCTGCTGTTTTCTGAGAAATTATTTCTGATTTCATTTTTTCCAGATGATCTTTTGTTGCCAGTTCAAGGAGTCCAGGTGGCTGAGAATCAATATTCCATCTCCTTTCCCTTTGGGGTTGCTGTAGGTGATCTGGAAGTCTGGTTTTGAGACTTGTTTATGGGTCTTCTCATTTCAATGGTGGGGGGGGCACTGTTGGCACCTGTGAGAGTCACCTCCTCTGAGTTGGGAGTGGTGGAATAGCAGCCCAGAAGCCCCTTCCTCTGTGCTGGGAGCTGTGGAATGGCAACCTGGAAGCCTCTTTTTGTGGGTTAGGAGTGGTGGAACGTGAGAATGAAGTCTTTTGTTCTTCAACCACAGGAACTAAATTTTGCCAACTGTCTGAGCATGGAAGCTGATTCTTTTCTTTCAGTTTTTAAATTGATGCATATTTGCAGTACATAATGATGACATTGATTATGGAGAATTGGCACAAATACATAGAATATCTTACTTTTTTATTCCTTTCCCCTCCTCACTATTCTCTTTCCCCGTCTCTTGGTTCACATCACTTTTGCAAAAGATCTGCCTTCTTTTTTTCTATTATTCATCTTTTACTTTTCTCTTTAATTATTTATGCTTTTGCTATCTCATACAAGAGAAAGAATTCAATATTTGAACTTTTGTCTCTGCTTAATTTCATTTAACTTTATAGTCTCAAGGTGCATCAATTTTCCTACAAATGACTCAAGTTATCTTTCTTTATTGCAGAGTAGTACTCAACTGTGTATAAATACCACATTTTCTTTATCCCACTCATCTTTTGTAGATACGCAGGCCACTTGGAACCTCACTCTTACCTGGAGATGACAGTAAAGATGGTAATCATGGCCATACCATTTTTTCAGTATGTTAGCCTCTAAGCTGAAAATCTAGCTAAGCTCATTTAAACTTCTAATCTATAGAAACTAGGAGTTAATAGATTTGTTTTATTTTAAGCCACTAAGAGAATGGTAATTTGTTACAGCAGCATCAGGCAATAAATACAAATCTTGATATCTAAAGTTTTTAAACCTGAAAAAGAGATATGAAAGAAATTATTAATACAAAAATAAAATAGTATGTACTACTTGAGGTACTAAAATAAAGTAATAAAAATGTAGGGAAAAAAATTCTATCAAGATGCTACTTTGAAAAAAAATTGGAAAAAGTGAATCATTGTATTTTGACAATTATACAAAGCCAAATTAATAAGCCAAGATCTAAGCACAAATAAAATGAGATTTTACCCAATTTACTCTCATAACCACTTGTATGATTAAGACACTTTTTGATAAGATAATTTAAAAGAATTAATTGATACATTACCCCACAGATTCTTTGCAATTTTTATCTTATAATATATAGCTATCAAAAGTCTTTTACTTGCCAGGCATGTTGGCAGACACCTATACTTCCGTCATTTGGAAGGCCGAGGCAGGAGGATTGCAGTGAGTTTGAGCCTAACCTGGGCTACTTAGTGAGTTCAAGGCCAGCTTGAACTCTGTCTCAAAAAAAAAGTCCCTTACTGAATTAGTAGTTTATGTTTTAGAATACAGAAAATCAAAAATTTCTCTCTCTAAAACATTCTTTCATTTTGATCTTCTTAACCTTATTCTTTTACGTATTCAGCTTTCTCTTGAAAACTATCATTTTACATCCATTATTTCATCATTACTTTAGTGTGAAGTTATACTGCATATGTCTGAATGTGGAGAAAGAACAGGCATTATTTGGAAAAAGTTTTCTAGATTATATATATATTCTTACATAAACTAAACTATAATTTCTTTAACTCTGAGAACAAATGGATATCCTATTGTTATTTTAAGAGGCAAAGATAATTAGCAGTAGTGATTTGAGTGTTTCATGGTAAATTTGATGACATTTGTCCCTGCTGTGGTTTGTTTTTAGCTTTAAGTTAGTTTTATTTTATTGAGGTATGACCTGTTCCTTTTAAAGTGTACTTCTAGAATAATTTCTTGATAGACACAATTGTTTAATACTTAGGAGAATGAATCCTGTAGCTAGATCATTTTCAGAATGTCTTCCCTGCTTCTTTCCATGTGGCCTAGGTCCTCTCAGCTTTTGAACTGTATATATTTATATTCACCTTATTTATTTATATTTTCATATCATTTAAAGACTATATTAATTTATTTCACATTAGCACATCCTCTTAATCATCTCTCTCTCTCTTTTTTTTTTTTGGTACCAGTGATCAAACTTGGGACCTTGCGCTTGTGAGGCAGACAACGGAACCACTGAACTTAATCCTTGGCCCCCTCTTAATCATCTTTTTTAGATATTAAATTTATAAAAATTCATTGTGGGAAATTACAAATTTTCCGTATAAAATCACTTAGCATTACATGTATTAAAATACTGTCTCCAATATACATATTTTCATTATTGATTTCACAGTTGTTTCTTGAGAATGTTATATTTTTATTTGCATCTCTAAATACTATCCTGCAGAAAATAAACAAATCACAGAAATTTAAAAGTGCATAGAAATATTCCATATTTAATTTTATAGGTTTGAGTAGAAATCACTAAGGGTCCATTTGTCCTAACACACCAGTGACTTTTGGCCCAGTGTTCACCTCAGAACTATAAAATGAACTTTTTTTTCATCATTTTTCCATGCTATTTTTTCTATCAACCTTCAATTTATATTCAACAGATAAATATATATCTTGTCAGGATATAAAATAATGTAATGTGTTTTAATTAAATGTTTGTATTGAATCTCATAATTTCTTTGGGTTGTTGGAAAACACCATTTACTTTCAGGAAGATTTTGTTACTATGGAGGATAACCTTACTGATTGTGCCCAAAGAAAGTTGTACACAGTGCAGGGTATAGAGTTAATCCCACAACTGGCTTGATTTGAGAAGTGAGTCCAGCTGATGCCTATGTACCAAGGTCAGAGTGACTCTTACCCAAGTTCTGTTTCCACAATTAAAATCTTCTTAACTAGAAGGACAAGGTTATTTGTTAACTATAAATCTATATTTTGTCTAATTGAGAATGCTAATTTGAGAATGCTTTGCCTTTTCCTTTAGAAGCCTTATCTGCATCAGTATCCATAGCAACTACACAACTACACATCCTCTCTCATAGTTCCTTTTACCCCAATTTGACTACCAATAAAAATGAGTGGCTTGGACTGACCAGCGCCTTCGCTGGTTGCTCATCCTGGCCATCCTGGCTCCCCATTTCTCTGTTTCTTTAATTCTACCTTTGAGTCTTTTTCAGGAGACTGGAATCTACTGCAGAGGTCTCCAGTAGTTACATCAATTAACCCTTGGGAAAGTCTGAATGGCTTTTCAGTTGATAGCTAATTCCCTTAAAATTTCATTTGCTTTGTTAGCAGAGTTGTGTGCTTCATCACAGATTCATCCTTAACATGATGAATGTTGTGTGGGATGTGTTTATAAGACCAATGGAGGATAAAGTGCCTGTATCCCCAAATGGAAAATTATTTATTTAATCTATTGGTTCACCTCTAGAAAATTGGTTAATTGTAACTACTAATACCTATCCTGAGGTAAGATAATCAATTTTGTCACTATTCATTTCATTACTGGGGAGGTTTAGGATTTTTCAATAAATCTTGGCAGTTTTGTGGCAATGATTTTGTGTTCAAACATACATATTTGATTGTACATGTTATTTGACTCCCTACTATCTGCCTTTTATATTTCAGGTACCACAGAAACAAACAGAACATTTTATCTTTCAAGGAACTCATAGTCAAGGAGAGAGATAGACAAGTCCAAATATGTGCTAAGATAATACTTAAGCTATGATTAAAACAGGAAAACAACCCAGAAAAGAAGGTAAGCTAATATTTCTCACCAATGGTTACAAAGAAAATTCTCAAGGTTACATTTCTGAACATGTTTCTGATTGTTTCATATTTCCCAAGTAAAGACTATATAGACTGTCCTTAGTAAATATTTACTGTAGGTGATTTTATTGTCAACAATCTTCTTTAACATAGCAGTGCTCAGGAAACCTGGAGGACTCATCTGTGTCTGATTCTAACAGTCACAGGTACAAATTTCCTGTTTAGAAGAAAGCTTCTACGTTGATTTTACTCATAAGTCCATTCTCATAATTATTTGCATCTCATCCTTTTAAATTAGTATTTTATTGTAATATACAAAGGCATATTAGTGCAATGATACTACAGTATAATATAAAAATAAATAAAATATACAATTCTGTATTAATTTGACTATTTAAACTCAAAAGAATATGTAGGAATTCTAGGTTAGAATAAAAAATCTCAATAGCTTCAGATTCTTTTTTAATAATATGCAAATTTCCTAAATGTCCTTCAATTTCCAACATTCAGAACAATAATGTAATGATACTATCTAGTTTGCATTAGAAAAGCACTATATTAGCTTTAGGATCCCTCTCTTATAACAATTTTATAAAGCATATGGTATTATCAGGCTGATTTTAGAGATGAAGAATTTGAGTCCTGACTTATCATCCAATATTAACAAGCTTTTTAGAGGCTTAACTCTGAGAGTAAGCTCTTAAAATCAGGCTTTATAGCTAGGCCTGCTATCAAAAATCTTCAATGGCTAAAGTTTATAAAAGAGATGTGAGATACATTCACTATTAACATTTTTCTGTCCTGTGGTTGTAAGTTTAAGGTATTTATGTTAGAACTGTTGCTGTTACAAAATATTTGGGATATAGCACTTACAAAAAGGAAATATTTATTTAGGCTCACAGTTTCTGAGGTCACTTAGCTCCATTAATTTTGACCTGTGATGAGAAAAAATATAGCAGGAATATATGGTAGGTCCCATGTCCCGGTATCCTGTACAAGAAAATGCCCCCAATGACCTAACTTCCTTTATTTTGATAGATATACCTCTAGGTAATGCTACAAACATATTATTATAGACAGCTGAGTTAAATGAAAATATAGGCAGTCAGACTGGGCTAGGTCCTCAAGAGAGTCAGGACAAAGGTAAAACACACTGTAGTTGCAGGCAGAGACATATCTGCTGGAGACCAGGCCTCAAGATAAAGATAAGATGACCAGACCTGCATACTTCCTCAAACAACAAACACTGGGGTTAATGAAGCCTAGATAGACATCAGCCACCCTGGTCAGTGACCAGAGACCTCAAGACCCACCACTTTCTAGGAGAATCTTTGTTCTTTTCATCCATGCTTGTTACATGACTTGTTTCCCAATTAGATCACTATTACCCAAGTCACTATACTTGTAACCTTACTGGATGATCATGGCTGTGGCCCACATTGTACCCAGATAGGTTTTGCTCTAAAAAACTCTTCTGTAAAGTGGGGTCCCTGGCTACCCACTTGGGTCCCCTCCTGCCTCTCAGGAGCTTTCCTATCAATAAATATCTTTATACTCAACCTCTGCTGTTCCTAGGACTCATTCTTCAATTTTTAGAGAACAAGACCTCGGCATATCACACAGCTAACTGGCTGGGAGATATAATATTTCATATTTTATTTGCTATGTTATTTCCTATATCAGTATTATTTCCTATATCAACATTATATCCTATAGTTCATTACTTACCCTGTCTTGTACTCCATGTTTTCTTATTTTCCCAATCATCCTTCCACTTTTGACTTATTCATTTCTTTATTCCCATACTATTTCTACAGATTGTGTCTTCACCTCTTTCCTGGCCTGTACCTGAACTCTTGTTCTGATGATAGTGCCTTCTGCCTCCCTGAGACAGACTCCTAAACTGTCTTAATCATAGCAGTTCTCCTTCAGCAAAGCCTTCTTTGATAGAAATTTACCATGGCAGGTATTATGGCTTGTATCTTTATGTCCTCCAAAAGCTTCATGCATTCATAGGTGGGGAGGTTTAAAAGTGGCTGGATTAGGGTGAGTGATGCTGGGATTTAGGGTGCCCACCCTGGGTGTGGGTGGCACTGCCCAAAAGACAGGTAGCCTAGAAGGAATAAAAAGGACAGAAAAAAGGCAGGCTAGTGGCTGCTGCTGCTACTTCTGCTTCACTCCTTGCTGTTTGCTGTTTGCTGCTTTCTGCCTATCCTACCATGTCATGAACTGCTTCTCTGTGAGCCAAATAAACCTTTACTCCTTCACCTTTGAGTGTTGCATATTTTGTCTCAGCAACAAGAAAGGTAACTAGGTCAGCAGGGTAAAAGAGACAACAAATTAAGTAAAATCAATCAAAATTTTTACAAGTGTATGAATTTCTGTCAAGTTTGATTTCATTTACAGTGACTTTAACTCACATTTTCTTCATAAATAGACATCAATTCTTTAATTCAGAGTCAAAAATCAAACTGATGTTTTATTTTTCAGAATTATATTTTTAAGTGGCTCACAAGATCTGATATTCAATACTTTTCCCTAGACTAGAAAGTCTATGGTTTTCTTAATTTGTCCTTGAAATGGAAAAGAGGAAATTAAAAAGAGAGTGTTAACTCCTATGGCTGGATAAAAAAACTCAGTATCTGTGTTTATGCATAAGGTTCTGATCACAAATGGAAACAATGCAAACTGACATTATGAGTGCAGAAGCATGATTGTCATTATTTACACCATTCTTACTTTATTAATGAACATTAAAAAATGAAATATTTGAAATTTAATTCTGTCAAACTGTTCTTTATACCAGAGAACCAACACTGCCTTAAGTGTGCTCCCATTTGTGATTTCACAGTAATAACCAGAGCCAAGACAAATGGCTGTCAGATGACAGTGAATCACTTCTAGAAGACAAAGTGTAGGGCACAGACCCACTTCACACATTTCTGATGCCATAGTTTTCAAATTAGATGCTTCTATTGGAAAAGCATACTCTATTATTCTGTTCACCGCTATTTAACTGAGTTACTGAGCATATCTCTGAATCCTGTTGCTCATGACCGCAAATGGAATGAACATAAATAATTAGAAAACACCACCTGTTCAGGGCTTAATGCAGGAGGAAATAAGATGCTGTGCCATTTGGGACGGAAAATACATTAGCTTGAGCTCAGCATGCCATTAATGTAACCAACTATAAAAACCTGAAGTTATCAAGGGTGTAGGATGAAATATTGCATGACAGATACCTGTTTTCTATTTAACAATTTGCCTTTGAAGATTGTCAAATACAAAGCTAACTTATAGGCCATTATGACACGATGGGATTTGCTTTACATGAGAATACTTTTTAGTTGGAATATGAAAATTAGTGTACTTGTGAAAGCAATAGCACAATCAATTGCATCAGAGGGCCCAAACCTGTAGCCTACAGACCACTGAGTTGTAGTTGTAGTTGTAGCTGTCCTATTTTAAAGAGTAAGGAAAAGATTGTTTTAGCTTTTATTGATGGCAAAACACATAACTCACATAAAATTTATTTATCTCTACAAATGGGTAAGAAGGCCTCCAATCATGTGGCCCCATGCCTTATGTGGAAACACTATTCACTGGAGTTATTTCAACTCCCTTTGCCTCTTAGTGTGCTGCCAAGGGCATGAAATGTTCTTTTCATAATACTTTTCTTTAACTTATCTTGTAATCTTATTCTAGGTTTTACCTCTATTTTGTCAAATATAGTAATTGTGCTAACGTTTATTTTGACTATCAGTTATTGCTTTTATTAAAAAGTGCATTAATTGTGAATGTGGTACTTTGAAAATTTACCCTCAGTTAAGGAAAAAAAAGAAAGATCGCAATTATTGAATTCTGTATATTTTAATTGATGTTGATAAACTAATCTAAAACTAATTTCTCTCTACTGTATTTCAAAACTCAACAAGGAAGTCAACACAAATTGGAAGCAGTTTTCTAATAGACAGAGAGGAGATACATATATGGAAAAGTGGAGAGAGTAAGCTGGAAAACATCCTTCCTACCATGTAAGTCAGATAAAAGTTGAGCATCTAAATCCAAACAAAGTAATGGACTATCATTTAAATTTATAATCAATCAAAGAGTCAATTAAAATAAATAAGGAGAGAATTTCTTGCCTATTGCACAATGCCAACTAATAAAATTGGAAATAATAACGGGTAAACATTAAGTTCTTCATAGAAATGATCACGAATAATGCTAAACTTAGAGAATTAATGTTTGATGAATAAAAATGCATTTTTATAAATATAAAACGTTTCCCCCAAATAGGATACCAATTATAAATGTGAAAGTAGTAACTATAAACTGCAGAACTGTGATTACCACCTTAAACAATTGAACAAAGTAGATGTCATCAGTAAAGAAATAAAACAACAATGTTTGTTTCTCCTCTTACTTTGGAAAAAAAAGCAATAATTGAGAAAACCAGTTACAGAACAATATACAATTCATAAAAGAATAACTGTTTTCAACTGCTACTTATTTTTTCAAATATTAAAATTTAACTCTAAATTTAGTTAAACAATGAAATATTGGACCCAAAAAGCAAAAAGGAATCTATCTAATATCTTGACAATATGGAAACTGTTGAAAAAAGGCATTCTAGAGAATATTTTTTGAAATAATGACAAAATACTTGTCCATAATAAAATGCTATTCTGAGTATGTAGAATATTGGCCTACTTAAATTGTCTGCATGCTAATCTCCAGAACCTCTGAATATATTATACAGTAAAGAAGAATTAATATTGAAGGTAGAGTTGAGATTCTAATCATCTTGCTTTCACAGAGGGAGATTATGTGGTAGTATTTGAGAAGGCCAAATATAATCACAGGATTACTAAACATGGAAAAGGGAGACTCTATGTCAGAATATTGTGACATTAGACAGATTCAGCTGGAGATTGTTGGTCTTGAAGAATGAAGCTGGCCAAGAATCGGGGTCATCTTTAGAAGACGGAAAGGGCAGGAGTTCAGATACTCCCCAAAAGCATCCAGAAAGGATTGCACCTGTGCTGACACCTGACGTTTTGCCCATAGGACCAGTTTCAGAATTCTCATCTCCAGAACTATAACCTTGTACTGATTTAAGGCATTAATTTTGTTATAACAGCAGTACAAAATAAATATGTTGTTGAGTTACCAGAGGTCTATGTCTAACCCCTGCTTCTGTTTGCTTCATTAGCTCAATATCATGGTGAATACATATCTTCAGATAAGATTTGAGATAGAAATATCTTACTCCAGTGCTTCTATAGTAGATGAGAAAAATATTTTGTTTATAATCCACTTTATACATGCTTTGAGGAAATGGTTTTAGTGTCTGGTAAATAAATAGAGACAAAGAGGATATAATGAGAGGTGATAAGAAGCAATCTTATAAATCATCAACTATTACATTTCTGAGTCAATGATAATCTTTTGTTAGAAGGAATATAAATAAGTTTATTTTACCTAGTTTACTAGCAAGAAAAACCCATAGCAACAAATTTTCTGACATTGTAACTAAAATTTATGACCCTTAAACTTAGGAGAATCTTTCAAACTAGAATTGTATTAAATTACTCTGGCATGACATGAGATAAAAATTTACATTTTATTAACATATAACATAGACCAGATACTTAGTCTAATCTGGACAGAGATTTTAAGAAATATAACTTCTAATGAGGAATACAGATAAGGAAAGAAATAATTACATATAGTATAAAATTTACTTTGAGTATAAGTGCAGGGCATACCCATAAAGACACATTAAGTAAAAAATTGCATGGTCATTAATATTATTGAAAAATGGAATATGACTGTTCATTTCCTTCTACGAAATCCAATACATTTGTATACATTCATCTGGAATACAAAATAGTCATTATTTGTCCAATTTTAAAAGTTTAACTACCATGAAGGTTGAGAATATAGTTTATGATTTTGTCTACTGTCCTTCCATTAACAATGTTGCCTATATGGATACCTCCTTTTTTAATGATATTATTTGGAATTGAAAGTTTTAAAATCACTTATTCTCATTCATTTTTCTTTTTTTATTTTTCTCCAGACTGCTATGAAATATATACTACAAACTTTTAAAAATACAAATAGAAATATTAATAAAATGATTGATATAAAATGGTTTTATATGATTCATAAAATTCTCTGATTAAACATACTATACTATACATGGAAACAGTATTGGGAATACATTTGAAAACTCTTTTTTCCTTGGCAACAAGGAGAATGTTTCTGTAGGTACCCAAACTATTATGATATTGATATGTACTTTGTCAGATTTTGTGTTGTTCTATGATTTACTGTAGCCTGAAATATCATTGTGTATATTGTTAAAAAATAAGTCGGTACAGGTTTAATGGGAAAGATCTTTTTCTTCAATCTATGCTACTATAAGAAGATGGCTCATTATTTTGACAAGTATATCTATCTGAGTTCCCTGCAGATCCAGGCTGTCCAGGTTAGTAATGACCTGGAAATCAAAATGGTCACTTAGGATTCTGTGCTTGGCAGGAGAAGGGGCTGTCTTCACAGGCACTCAAATTGACTCAAATCAGCACTCAAGATAATAGGCACTGAATTTGACAAGCTTTACTAACCAGGTAGGCATGATGATCTTACCTTGAGAATTGACACTTAAATGTGGTTTAAGCCCAGCTTGTGAGTGTTGAGTAATTGTCAATTCAGTGCTTAGTTACCAAAAAAGGCTGATTTTATTTAAAAATAGGTTAATCTGATCAGACAGATCTGTGTTTTCATTGGTGCTCTAGCACTCACTGGCTTTATGAACTTTAGTAAATTACATAAATATTCAAAACCTTCATTTTCTTTATTAAGACTGGGCAGTATGGGCATCTTCTTCATTGGATTATTTTGAATATATTAATTAATCAGTTGATTCAACAAATATTGATTAATCTGTATCAGGATAATTCTGTACAATGTCTAGGCTCCACTGAATATTACCTTTTAGTAAAAGAATAGAGAATAAGAGAAAGAAGTTATTTTAGATAGACTTCATGCAAAGCTCTCTGACATGGTGACATTTGATAAAATAAATTAAATGGAAAAGTGAGGAAAAGGATTAAAAGACTAAGTCAGAATAAAATGGTCCAGAATAACAAAAGTCTTAGAAAACTCATGAACTTAAATAAGAAAATGTGACTATAGAAAAATGAATACTCCCTGAAATTTATGACTTTCAATATGATATGGAATATGATAGTCAAATAAGAGTTCAACATATTGTTGAGAGTTTGGCCAGGATTAAATCATAAAAATTTATTATAGAAAATGATAAAGAATTAGAGAAAAAGTTAAGGACAATAAGTTACCCTGCATAGTCTGGAAATTGACTTTTGGAAATTACAGGTAAGTAGCTAATGAACCATAAATAAAGTAGTGGCTCCTTCATTCTATGGGCTCTACATGACTATAATCTCATGAGAAAAAATTTCTTGAAAGATGATTCTTTCCACATATTTATCAATAACCCATTTGTCAATTGTCAGCAATCAGGTGTCCAGTCATGTGTCAAATATTCTTCTTAGGCTTTTATAGTTTTCTCTGAATTCTGCTACTTTCTTATGTATATTTTTCCAGTTTAATAAGCAAGCTGTTTAGCTGCCTTTTGCACTTTGGCAAAAGGGCTTGCAAAAGAAATTTAATATTACAGCCAATGGGACAGTCTAAAATAGAATATTTTACATTCCTGTTTTTCCATTCTTCCACTGTGTGGTCTTAAGCATTTCTTCACGAGCTTTAGCCTCCTGTTACATTGTTTTTTACCTTCCCTCCTTAAGTTCTATTTCCACATATTCAATTTCTCTCCTTTATCTTAAAGATGTTACTGCTTGTGTCTAGACATCCCCCCATAGCCTCCTGCAGTTATAGGTAGGGCTTTAATAGAGGTGACTAGGTCTTGAATATGTAATTCCAGAAATGATTCATGGTGCAATGCTAGGCTCAAGGGCACTAGGATTAAGTGTGTGAGTGTTACCTGCCCTAAGTAGTCTGCATAAGATAAAAGGGGCCAAAGACCTTGTTAAGGCCTCTTGTTGCTTTTGCTGTCTTGCCTTGCAATGAGCTGTTTCTCTGTGATGCTCTTCTGCTATGTGCTACTCTGCCTTGGAGCGAGCCAGCCAGCTATGGAATTAAACATCTTTGAACTGTACACCAAATAAATCTTTCCTCCCTTAACTTGTTAGTGTTAGGTATTTTTCTCAGCAACCAGAAAAAAAAAATAACTAAAACAAAAAACAAATTTCAATCTCAAGCTCCAGCTGTAATTACATTTTTGCATATCCAAGGAAAAAAATTCCCTCTACTATCTCTGCTAAATTAAGGTCTTTTAATTCTTAGACCAGCAGCCAAACATAAATAAACTGCTTCTGCAGCAGCCCACAGGTAATGAATTGTCTTTCCATTCCTTTATTCTTCTATACCAGTTTCTGAAAGCAAAAGAGCACAATGTTCTGCTTGAAAAATAAAATCAGCTTTCATTTTATATGTTAATTTCTTCATTACATTATCTATGATCCTAATCTTAACTTCCTTTCCTCTCAATATTTTCCTTAAGTTCTGCCATGAATTCCCAAAGTATATTTAGTGTATTTTTCAACTATATGTTTCTGACACTCACATATCTATATCAAAGTAAAGCTGATTATGGTATTTCAAAATAATATGTCAGATTGGCTTTTTTCCACCTATCTCAATGATCTCCCATGAATATTTTGAACTGAATCTAATAAATTGATGATTTTACTTCCAAACCAGTTATGTCTTACTCCACCACACATTATCAAAATTTTGGAGATGTATATAGTTTCTTCTTCATCCACTAATACTTCTAAGATCTCCCGATTTTCCTCCAGACTTTCATTTTCTTTCCTTATTCACTTTATTATTTTCAGTAAGACAATCGTGGATTTAGTTAGGACTATGAACACCTAGCCAGATATCCTTTTTATAGATGCTCTTGAAAGGAGATGTAACTGGTCAAATTCAGGCAAATTGAATTTTCAGACTGTGGTATAGAAGAGAGGTAAAAATGTAAGACATTAGAATTTTAATAAGCAATCATTAACTCTTACCTCCCTTTAGTATCCATTTACTATAGACTACAAAGGAGAAAAGGAGCTGGAAGCTAGTATTCACAATCCTTCTGAGGTTAGCACCCTAGAGGAAGGCAAAGCAAGAAGATGGAAAATCTTGCAGGATAATTCTACAGAGAAGAGGTAACCTATCAAGGCCTAGAGCACTCCTGCCTGGAAGGAGTATCATATGATGTAAGACTGCTGAAGTTTCTGTTTCTTCAATGTTGATTTCTTGAAAATAAATACAATAGAATGGCTCTCACATATTTTTCTAGTAAAATTTTTTATTGTTTTCTGTTTTGTTTTGTTTCCTGCCTCATCTTCCTAAATGCTAGGATTGCAGGTGTACACCACCATGCCTGGCTGTTTTCCATTTTAATCTGTCTGTATGGAACTTACTTTTCTTGGATTTTTATTTTGCTTCTGTTATGGCTTAGATCTAAAATATCCTCCAAAAGTCTTCTATGTTCAGAGGTAGGGCTTTTGAAATGTGACTGGATCGTGGGGACACTATATTCATTAGTGAATTGATCAAGTGATGAGTTCATAGCTCAATGTGCTGTGGGGGGAAGGGGTCTGGTTGGAGAAGATGGGTCCCTGGCACCATTCCTTTTATCTTTCTCTGTGGCTCTTCCTGCTTTCTCTGCTACTGCCATGTCATTTCTTCCTTGAGCCAGCCAACCATGGACTGAAACTTCTGAGACCATGATCCAAAAATAAACTTCTTCTTCTTTTTTTTTTTTTTTGGTACTGGGGAGGGATCAAAGTCAGAACCTTGTGCTTGTGAGGCAGGTGAAGCCCCACTGAACTAAATCCACAGCCCTAAACTTCTTTTCTTTAAGGCGTGAATGTTAAGTATTTTGTTTAAGCAATGAGAAAGCTGATTAATATACCCTTTCATAGTTCCATCTGCCTCTAATTCCCCCCTTCTATTTGGGCATATGTAAGGAGTCTATTCTTATTTTTTAGTGACCAAGCAAGGCACTGTCTCAAAAAAAAATTCTGAGAATGTAGCTCAGTGTGAAATTCCTGGGTTCAATCTGCAAAAAGCGAGGATATTTTTATTTCCAAACATCATGTCCTTCATGAAGCCCTTCCTACCCTCCTTCCCTCCTTTAGGGAAGTATCTAGAGTGGTCATGAATGCTGCTATACCATCCATTTATATGGGCAAATTCAAAGCCAATTTTGACCCATAATAGCTCACTTTATGTTCTAGCTTTCCAGTACTCTTTCTTTTTGATATCCTACTATTCACAGCATCACTCCATTTCAGTTAAGATAGGTATTCTTTCCTCAAACAGTGGGAATAGTCTTATCTGGGAAGGACCACACATTAAACTATATCCACAGAAAATGATCCCTAACAAGATGGGAACCTGAACAGTGGAGTAGTAAGTATGTATGTCCTTAGGGACAGCAATCTTAAGAAGAATCATGGTTCTGGTTTTGTACAGCTCCAAAATGCTGGGAGGAAAATAGCTATGATGTACAAATACTCTATGGACCATGAAAGAAATGAAAATATAGAAGTAGTCTACCTTGTATTCATCGTGATGATACAGGTTGTAAGTTATCACACCACACACACAGACCCTGAAATATCAGCTGGTTTACATAATGGACATTTAAGTACTATCACACAGTACTAGTGCAGTACTGCTACTAGAATGAATCAGACCGTAACATAGGAGGAAAGGAGAAGATGCAGTGGGAATAGACTCTCCATTGCCTTCCTTGATCTGGTCAAAGTGATGATCTAGAAAGGAGCCCATGAACACTGAAATGCAGAACATTCCATCCCACGTAATTCATAGGCCATGCACTTATTCTGGCTCATAGTCTCTTAATCCTTATCTAAGTATATGCTGTATTGGGACAGCATTTCTACTATTCTTTCTGATTGTACACATGACATTTCATATCCATTTTCTTCACTTTGTCCTTTCTTCTATACTTTTGCATTTCCTGGCATCTAATAGCCCATTCATTTATGATGTGTAACAAAAGAACCATGCCCTCAAAAAAGTGTCCTCTGAAATTCAAAGCCAAAATTAAATAATGCTCCTTAGGCTATCATACTGGGGTTGTACTTTGTGTTCTTAAGGAAAATAGTGTGATCCTGTCTGTGTGACTGAGTTTTGAATATTTTGATAAGATAATTTCTCCATTACCTTCCAAAGAGAAACTTAGGGCTATAAAGTTGACAGGGACATCAATCATTGCAAAATTGTGATTCCCCTGAAATAGTCTATTATAGTTACTATAGGAGGTATCTACATGAGCAAGACTAAGGCAGAACACTGAGATGGAGAGTCCCCAAGGAGACAAACTAAAGAGAGAATGAGAGAACATTGTTCAGGAATTAAGTTTATTTCAAGAAGAAGGGAGTCCTGTGAGCACCAGGTGTGCATGCTAATAGAATGAATCTGAGTTTTAATTAAGCAACATTTCCCTACAGAGTAATTAGATATGTTGTTTACTCAACATTTTTTCTAAGGTTTATTAACACATGTCTAGTTTTCTTTCTTCTCATCACAGAAGATATGCAAGTTAAAAGATTTCTTTTAAATAGTCATCATTATAAACATGTTCTCATGAAGAAAGACAGGTACTAGTATATAATGGGTACTAAATTCGTGTAAAATTTCACAAAGCAGCCCATCTAGGAATTCATCTAAACATGCTCATAGTCTTACATGCAGACTTATATGAGTTTATAAATTGATTGGGATATTTTAATGTAAAACAATGCCTTAAAATTTATAGCACAGGAAAATATTTTGAGATTTTCTCATTTTATCAGGTTAGTATAACCAAAGAAAACATCTGCAGATCTTACTAGTTTTGATGAGTGCTCCATAGAGGAGTGAAGGAGTTAGTTCCTGAGCCTAGCCAGTGTGGTTTGTTGTATTTTTAACTAAATAATTGTCCACCAAATTTAAATTGTCCACATGGATACAACCAATAGAGTATCACTTTTGTCTCTTAGGATATCTGTTTTGAAGTAATTTATTGGAAAAGGGTAAGGGGGCATTACCAGAGTCCCCTGCAGTGGTCCTGGTTTCCTGCAAGCCTGTGTGATGTTCCTGAGATAGGAAAATGGGAAATTGAAAAACATACAGAGACTTGAGAGGAACTGAAGCTTGGGCTGATCTAAGCTGCTCTGTGCAGCAAAGACAAAGGGCTCCCAGGGCATCTAGTGTTTATTCATTACAAGTGTGGGAAGGAGGAAGCTGGGCAGGCCTTGGGACACCTGCTGATAACAAGGATCAAGCAAGCAGGACTGTAGAATGAGGGCACAAGTATATCTTTGCTGAAGAGAACAAAGGGTTAATTCAAAGGGGAGGAATTTAGTTGGAGTCAGTTGACCTTAACTGGGAATGAATTCAGCTAAGCTCTGTTACTTGAAATGTAATACAGCCAAATTATAGAGGGGCAAGAAGCTTGTGCCACTATAACCTGCTAATACTGGACAGAGGTGTCTGCTATAGTCATGATCAGGCCATCATGTGAGTTAAAGAAAATCCTTCTCTATTACAGTTTGATAAAGGGGAATTTTGATATCTTTATTTATAGTGAACTATCACAAACCCATAGTATTTTATGAATAGGTGTAATGGAATTATATTCCTATGAGAGAGGCCTCTTGATAGAGAAGGATAACAAACTAATTATTTTAGAGATATGATTAAAATATCACAGGACTATAATAAGCCTATTTTATTCTATTTCTATGATTTTGAAATATTGGCTTCAAAAGTTAACTGAAAAACATTTTAGTGCTTTTGACTGGGTTATTCTATGTTGATATAGTGACATCATAGAAGCACTGGCACTATACACATGTTATAGGCCAGGAATCATAAGAAAAGAAGAAAAAGTAAAGAATTAATTTAAATTAGGAGACTACAGTTTCCTGCTTTTTTGCCTGACATCTCTATGCCTATAATGGAAATAATATTTCCTCAGAAATACATAACGTTAAAAAATGGAGAAGCAATACTTGGCAGCAACATACCACTGGTGTTTTGTTTTTGGGGTTTTTTTTGCAAAAATAGTACTATGCAGATTGTAGTTGAATTTTTATTTTATAGTTGCATTTCTTTATACTGAGCTTGCCAAAAACAGATATTCAGAAGTACTGCCCCAAAATACATACAAAGATAAAATAATCCAAATACAGCTATAGCATTATTGATGTTGTGGATGATGTTTTTATGTCCAATAAAAAGCCTGATTATTCAAGAAATGAACTAAAATCACACTTTGAAGGATAGTACAACTGCAACACAAGCAAACCATGATGATAAGATTTATGACAACATTATGTGTTTGGGTTTTTTCCTCAGGTAACTTTCCTTCATTGTATAGTCACACACATTTCCTCTAATAAAAATATGAAAATTGTTTTTGCAATTTAAATTGCTGCCACTTATTGAAGCAAGATTGTAAAACTAAAGTTTGTAAGGCATCTGACAGAGGTCACCTTTATCTTCCATGAAATAAATGAAATTCAATTATATGTAATAAAACAACAAACTAGACTAAACCACAATCTCATTTACAAGTTGAAGAAAGTTCTGATTTTTAAAAAATGAAGGACATAGCATTACTTTCACTATTTAATCTAAAACTTTTCTCTTTAATGAAACCTTAAAATATGCAAAAAATCAGGATTTAATTATGCAAAAGAATTCTTAATAATTTCAAGGAATTATTTTATAAACTCTTTTCTTCCAATAGCAAACTAATCAATCAATCAATCAATACTATTGGTCTATTTTATTTCTGGTTAGGATTTAAAGGATGAAGATTTTAGCAAGTTCTTTGAGGTATCTCCACCAGTCTACACTCCCACCAGCAGTGGAGCAGTGTTCCTCTTTCCCCACAGCCCCGCCAGCATTTGTTATTCGTTGATTTCATGATAGCAGCCATTCTTTCTGGAGTGAAGTGGAATCTCAGTGTTGTTTTCATTTGCATCTCTCAAATGACCAGTGATGTTGAACATTTTTTCATGTATTTATTTGCTATTTCTACTTCTTTGTCTGAGAAATGTCTGTCCATTTCAGATGCCCATTTTGGGATTGGGTCTTTAAATTTGAGAGGTCTGATCTTTTAAGTTCTTTATAGATTCGAGATAGTAGATCTTTGTCTGAGGAAAAGCAGGTGAAGATATTTTCCCACCTTGTGGGTTGTCTCTTCACATTGCTGGTGGTTTCTCTTGCTGTGCAGAAGCTTTTTAATAAGAAGAGATCCCACTTGTTGATTGTTTGTGTTAGTTCACGGGCAACTGAGGTTTTGTTCATAAAATCTTTTCCTACACCGATGTCTTCAAGACTTCTACCTAACCTCTGTTCTAGCAGGTTCAGCATTTCTGTTTTAATATTTAGATTTTTAATCCATTTTGATTTTAGTTTAGTGCATGGTGAGAGATATAGGCCTAGTTTTACTCTTTGGCAAGTTGAAGTCCAGTTTTTCTAGCACCATTTATTAAAGAGGCTATCTTTCCTCCAGTGAGGGTGTTTGGCTCCTTTATCAAAAATGAGATGGTTGAGTGTGTCTAGCATTGTTTCTGCATCTTCTAATCTGTTCTACTGGTCCTCAGGTCTGTTTCTTTGCCAGTACCATGCTGTTTTTATCACAGTAGCTTTCTAGTAGAGTTGCAGGGTGGGGATTGTGATAGCCCCTGTCATGTCTCTGTTACCTAGAATTGCCTTTGCTATTCTGGTTCTCTTCTTCTGCCAAATGAATTTTTGGATTGTTTTCTCAAGGTCCATGAAGTATACTGCTCGTATCTCAATTGGAATTGCATTAAATCTATATAGCAGTTTTGGAAGTATGGCTATTTTCACTATATTAATCCTTCGTACCCAGGAGCAGGGGATGTCTGTCCATTTTCTGCTATCATCTTCAATCTTCATTTGACCCTGCTATTCCACTGCTGGGGATCTGCCCCAAAGAATTAAAAGAATAATACCACAGTGATATATGTGCACCCATGTTCATAGTGGCACAGTTTGTAATAGCTAAAACTTAGAAACAGCCCAAATGCCCATCAACTGGAGACTGGATAAAGAAAATGTGGTTTTTTAATAAAATGGAGTACTACTCAGCCATAAAAAATGAGAAATTAGAGACATTTATAGCTAAGTGAATGCACATTGAGGCGATACTCTTAAGTGAAATAAATAGGACACACATGTATAAATACCAAATAGTTTCTCTGATATGAGAAACTGAAAGTGTAAATAAGGACTAAAATGTATAATAGGTAATGTGAAATAGGAAGAAAAGAGGCAAAGGGGAAGAAAGTGGAAGGGCTAGGGGAAAGAATAGAAGGGAATGGGATTAATATGAGAAAATGGAAAAATAGGAACAAAATCTTTGTAAATAGGGAGGAATGGAGGGGTTGAAGGAAGGGCTGGGCAAGGGTGAAATATAAGAACCAAGAGAGATTATGTAAAGGTGCAAATTTCCAATATAATTTCATTATACTGTATACCTAAAATGTACCAATGATTAGAATGAATAATCGATAATGCAAAATAGGAAGAAAAGGTCCAAAGGGGTAGGGGTAGTGGGAGGGGCAGGGGAAAGGAAAGAAGGGAAAGGAAAAATGATGAGAAATGGAAAAAATGGAAATAAAGTCTTTGTAAATAGGGAATGGTTGAGGGGGTGAAGGGAGGGCTAGGAATGGGGAAAAAATAAGAACCAAGATGCATTATATAAAGGTACAATTCCCAATGAGAAGTCTAATTGTGTTGTATACCTAAAATGTACCAATAAAAGAATTTAACAACAACAAAAAAGATTTTAGCAAGTAATCCTGTACAAATACACATAAAATGTAAGGAATTCATATTCTGACTTTAATACTCATATTTGCTTATTCTGGTGGTCTTTATTTCATCTCTATGAACTTTGTGTTCAAGGTTAAAAGAATAGGATCAGATTGTGCATTGTCTAGTCAACTTTCGTTACATGACCTTTCTCCAATGAATGTAATGGTAGAATTTCATTGCCATGTAACTATGGGACTTTCCTGGCTTCTAACAATTTGTTAGATAGACTTGAGGACTAGACTGACTTGTGGTCTATGTGTCACTTTGTCTCTTCTGAACTAGCTATAGTTGGAGTTCCACAAAGGCTTATAGAGTTAATATAAGACCTCAAATAAAATTTAAGCACTAATAACTATGTGAACTGTTATTTATAATTCAGATTAAAATTTTGACAGCCATTTTCTATACATTTCTATATCAAAGACAAGAAATATACACAAACATACACACTTTTAAAATCTTATAAAGCTAGCATTCTAGAAAAAAAAAGTAAAATCAGCCTGCACTCATGTGAAGAATTAATTGAGAACAGAATAATTATCTAATAAATCTTAGTGGTAGTAAGTCCATCATGAAAATTAAAACAGATTCAATGCATGATAATTGCCTTGACCTCATATTTCCTTTTCCTATTTCTAGACACCTTGCAATACATCAAAAAATAGTACTTTGGTTTATCAAAATTGAAATGAAACTATACTTTGACTTGTAAAGGCTGTAATGTCTCCTGCTCTGTAATGGGATTTTGATAAAATTTTAAAAAGCCAAAATGGTAGCATGAAAATAGTTTTAGGTAGCACGTTTAGTAATATTTTGTTCATGTAATACTAGCATGACCCTCCAGATTTCAACCCAATTTAACCTAACTTAATGTATACCTCTTGTACGTTTTTTTGCTCAAAGTAAGTAGAAAAATTTTTGTATGATTAAATAATGTATTTTTGCTTTAAGTTGATATGTTGTCTTTCATATAGAATCAAGCCAGATTTTCTTATATACGGTAGTTAATTTGCTTGACACTCTGGTTATTATTTTTATTTAAGTGCAAATTTTCATATAAATATTTTCTTGATGATATTAAAATGGAAAAAGGTAAAATCTGACTTATGAGATAAACAACTGAAACACATGACCAAAATTATTTCAATAAACATAACAAATGAAGTTCATAACTACTTCATAATACTCTGAATTATTCTAGTCAGGTGGTTTCCAATAGAGTTTCTTGTAACATTTCTAGAATTTTCATAAAAAAGAGGGTGAAAAGGGGCCTGGGATTTAGCTCAGAGGTTTCACTGCCTGCTGTGCAAGCACAAGGACCCAAGTTAGATCCCTGGAACCAAAAAAAAAAAAAAAAAAAAACCAAGAAAGAAAAAAGGGGTGAAAGCCAGGGACAGTGGCAAATTCCTGTAATCCTAGCATTCAGGAGGAAGCTGGACAGAAAGACTGTAAGTTTCAGGCCAGCCTAGGTTATAAAGCAAGTTCAAGGAAAGCCTGAGCCACATAATGAGATTCTGTCTTAAAAGTGGAGAGGAGTGGGCTGAGGATTTAGTTCAGTTGTTCTGAAGCCTGCCTCTCAAGGTCCCAAGTTCAATCTCCAGTACCCCCCAGTACCCCCAAATTTGGGGGTTTTAAAATTATATTTAACTGTAATTTTTTTGAAATTATTTTATTTTGGGAAACAATATGGTGTTTCAATACACATACACAATGTATAATAAGCAAATCTGTGTAATTAACATTGCCATCACCTCATACACTTACTTTGTGTGTGTGTGTGTGTGTGTGTGTGTGTGTGGTGAGCTCATTCAAAAAGCTCTCTTCCACCTATTTTAAAATATACAATATATTTTTATTAACTAGTCATTCCAAAATGTAATAGAACACCAGAACCCACTTATCTACTTATAAATTTGTACTTATTCACCAACTTTTCTTTATCTTTTTTCCCTTGTCCTCCTCAGGCTCAGAAAACTATCATTCTACTCTATTTCAGTGAAGTGAATTTTTTTAGATTTCACTTATGAATGATAACATGTAGTATTTGATTTTCTGTACCTGGCTTATGTCACTTAACATATTGTCTTCTATGGCCATATTTTTATAGTTGACAGTATTTCATGCTTTTCATGATTGAATAATATCTTATGTTATTTTATTTCTCTTAATCATTAAAATTTATTTATGTGTATATGTAGGTATGCATGTATTAGTGATTGAACAAAGGGCCTATCACAAGCTAGGCAAGTAATTTAGCACTGAACTACATCTCTACCTCATTTTATCTCTTTCTTTTAAAAAATTTATTAAGTTCATTGGTACATTTTAGGTCTACATTATTATCACAGTCATCATTGGAAATTTATACCTATACATGATATACCTTGGTTCTTGTATTTTTCCCCATGCCCCTGGTCTCCCTTCAACCCTTCCACCCCTCCTTATTTACAAAGACTTTGCTTCCATTTCTTCCTTTTTCTCTCATATTTTTTCTTTCTCTTCTCTTCTTTCCTTTCCCTTACCCCTTCCTTCCCTTCTCCTTTGGAACTTTTCTTCTTATTTCACATTATTTATTATACATTTTGGTCCTCATTTATGCTTTCAGTTTCTCACACCAGAGAAACTATTCAGTATTTACACATGCGCGTCCTATTTATTTCATTTAAGAGTATCGCCTCAATATGCATTCATTTAGCTATAAATATCTCTAGTTTATCATTCTTTATGGCTGAGTAGTACTCCATTTATTAAAAAAAGTCTTTTTAATCCAGCCATCAGTTGATAGGCATTTGGGATGTTTCCAAGATTTATTTATTAGAAACTCTGCTGCTATAAAGGTGGGTGTGCATATATTGCTGTGGTATGATGCTTTTAATTCTTTAGAGAACGTACCCAGCAGGGGAACAGCTGGATCAAACAGGACCTCTAATCCTAGTTTTGTGAGGAATCTCCATACTGATTTCCACAGTGGTTTCACCAATCTACATTCCCACCAATAGTGGAGAAGGGTTTCTTTTCCCCCACAACTCCACTAGCATGTTATTGGTTGATTCCTTTTTTGGGGGGGGGGGCATCATTTGATCTATTTTGATTTTAGTTTAGTGCATGGAGAGAGATATGGGTCTAGTTTTAATCTTTGGCAAGTTGAAATCCCATTTTTACAGCACCATTTATAAAAGAGGCTATCTCCAGTGAGGGTGTTTGGCTCCTTTGTCAAAGATGAAGTGGCTGAGTATGTCTGGAGTTGTTTCTTGTTGGGAGCAATGCTACATAATTCTAGGGAAAAATCATTTGAGTAGGCCTAGTTCTCCTGCCTACAGGCCAGCAATAACACTCCAAGACATACTTCCATTTTGGCCTCAGGTCACAAGGGAGATCTCAATGATCCCATGATGCTGTAATCCTCCAGGACAAGACCACACCTGTGGGAAACGCCCTGGGAGGAACCAAATCTTCATCTGTGTAGTTCCTGGGAGGAACTAAATCTTTATTTGCATAGTTCCTCATTGTTTTTAGATTTCCGCCGCCCCCACCCAGTCTTTTGTTACACCTTGTTCATCCCAATATGATACTGAAATCTACATTATTCATTTGTTACATTTGTTTCTTTGGATGTACTAAATAAAAGGTGCTGCAAGCTAGGGCTTCTTGTCTTTGCTGCCCAGAGCAGCACTGATCAGACCCAAAGCTCAGCTTCTTCTCAGTCTCATTTGTCTACCTTTCCTGTAATTCGCCGTGTGCTGCTGTGGCTCGCAGGAGACCAGGACTCACTGCAGAGGTTCTGGTAATGTCCCCTTCCCCTGTTCCCTACAGTTTCTGCATATTTTAATCTGTTCCATTGATCCTCCAGTCTGTTTCTTTGCAGAAAATGGAAAGACATCCCTTGTTCCTGGGTAGGAACAACCAATATAGTGGAAATGACCATACTTCCAAAACTGCTCTATAGATTCAATGCAATTCCGATTGAAATTCCAGCAGCATATTTCACAGAACTAGAGAAAATAATGCAAAAATTTCATTTGGAACCAAAAGTGACCTAGAATAGCAAAAGCAATTCTAGGCAACAGAGTCATGACAGGGGTATTACAATTCCCAACTTGAAACTATATGACAAAACTACTGTGCTATCTCTTTTTTTGAAACAGGGTCTTCTTAAGGTGCCCAGGCTGGCTTCATTTTTGGTCCTCCTGTTTAAACTTCCTAAGTAGCTAGGATTACAAGTGTGCCGCATCCTGCCTACCCACTATCAATTTTAATAAGTCTTTAAATCCCTAAGTAAAAACATCTAAAGATGTTTCATGAAATCTAGATTAAATTTCATCCACAGTGGGCAGAATTCTGAGATGTGCCACCTCCCCCAAGATTCTGAGTTGTTGATTACATGCCCTGAATAATCTCCTTCCTTGATGATGGGTCAGAGGCTGAATACGATAGGTTCCTTTCTTCTGATTCAGGAACATAATCTGACAAAGCTGAAAGAAATGTGTGGATGTAATTAAAATCTCAATTTCTTTGACTAAAAATCATTACTGTGTGGATTTAATCTAAGGTAATAAATACTCATCGATGACTGGAGCTATCCTGAAAAGAGAACTCAGAAGCCTAAGAAATCCTTTTACTATTTGTAGAAGAGCAAATTGCCATAGTGAGGACAAGAATCTAAGGCCAGCTTTATGAATGTAAGCAGTGGCAGAGACAAAGAAAAAGAAAAGACAGTGCAGGCCAACAGATGTGAGAAAGATTTCATTAGCAGAAAGGAAATTCATTTTTATTGTATTATCTTTGACTCAGATTAAATGATTTACTTCACAATAATAATAATTTACATGCAGAGGTACTTTGCACATGGACTTGGTAAATTACTCTCAGAGTTAAAACTTGCTGCCTTCTAAATTGTTTTTGCTTCTAGGATCATCTTTGTAATAGAAAAGAACAATAAAATAATTAAAAGTTGAATATGATTTTCTACATGAGTTGAGATGCATAGTGTAGTATTACTCTGGTTATAGTCAAAAATTTTTAAATTAGCAAAATATTCTCTTGAAACTGAAGTTAAAAAGTGCCATGTATAATTTGTCATTTTATCCAGAAAAAGACAGTACAACAAAGATGAATAGAGATGCAATACAATTTTACTTTAAATTTTGTACTTACATAAGTAAGTCTTCACATTTATGGTAATTAGTTAAAAAAGAAAAAATATATGAATGTATTTCCAAACAGCACAAAGAATCTGAGAAACTTCAGGAAATATAGACACAAGCATAGCAATCTTTTGAAGGTAGAAAAGAATGCAATAGAACATAAGTACTGTAGAGTTGGTCAACCTTCCTACTGGAAGTCATTTTAGTTCATAAATAAGATTTTTAAAAACTGTATATGTATGTTTTGTCATACTTTTACCATTTGTTAATAAATTTCATCCATCCATATCTTGTTTATTTATTTAGAATTCCCATTGTGTACAGAACCCTAATATATATTGTGATATATTCCCAAAAACATTCTACAGAGGAGCTAATAATCAATCAATAAATTGGGGAATAAATGATTATTGAGTAAATGAGGTAAAATGATATGATGAGTTGGTATTTGATAAGAAAAACACCAAACACACAAACAAACAATAGTAAACTTGATCTTTTTAAGCACATATAAAAACATATAGTAAAAACATACATATAAGATGACATCATCTTCTCAAAGAATAATTTTACTTCTGAAATAAACCTTGAATGTCTGTAAACATTACAGTCTCCCTGTCCAAACTAGTTTATTGAGCTGTAAATGCATAAATGTGTCATTAATAGCTTATTTCATCAACACAATGAACATTATTCAGTAGCAAAATAGCAAAAGCATGGTAAAAAGTGATTTTTGGAGAATAGAATTTCACATTAAATATGGGTATCTGAAAAGAATCTGAGTAAAAGTAACCAGGTTCAAAAGGAAGCATCATCATCAAAATAATTGAAGTATCTTGTACCAAAAAATATAATCTACCAATCTACCAGTGATGCAACAGTAGCATATCATCTACGTGAGTCAAAAATAGATAATTTAGTAGAAGAAAAAAATATTAAAATATTCATGGTGAGATATTCAGTGCATCTTTTACAAGGCACTCATTTTGACTGAGAGTTTTATATTTAAGGTTGTTTTTAATATCAGCTCAAAATAATTGGAAATATAAAGCTCTTTCAAAAAGTGATTATTTGGATTGTATAGATTTTATTATTTTTAGTTACATAATACTATAATTTTAAATTGACATGAAGACTGAGGTAAGCAAGTTAATCAGAAATCCCCTAATAGCCTGTGCCTGAACTTTACCCTTTTTCCTCCCTGAATTGCTTGTTCAAAGTGATAAATTAACCAGCACATAACTTACCTTGAGGTTAAGAACAAAGGACAGGACATGTTACACTGCACCCCTAACCGTAAAGATAGGAATTTCCTGCCGGATCCCCAAAATTGGATTTTAATCTAACTTGCAATCTGCTTCTGTAGCCCTGTGCTTGCTCAAAGATGATATCATGCTATACCATTGTGTGTTTTTTCCCTTTAAAAACTGGGCTTCCCTGCTTGATTCCTAACAAGGGAGATGGGAGTGTGAGCTCACCCTTTGGTCACCAGCTATAAAAAGACTTAATTTGGACATTTTCATGGTGTGGTCTTTTTCACTGGGACAGCTGTAACAAAGACTTCTCAAAAACTGGTCTCTCAGATATTTAGATAATTAGTCATTTGATAAATATTTCTGTACTCGTGTAACTGTATGTATTCATCCATAGTGTCTTTTCTAATTTCAATATAATCGATGTTTGAAAATTGAAGTGGAACATAAAAACGTTATAATCTCAGCTTTTGAGAAAAGACAATGAAAGCCTTGAAATTCCCAGTTGGGATTTGGCTGCAAGTTGGACCTAAAATCAGAAATAATTCTCTCAATCCAGCATCATAAAAAATGAGAATCCACCACAAAGTTTGTAGAATAAACATGTTGCTGTACTAAGCATTTGTATCTATGATACAAAGAGATTATCCTTTTAGTTGCTTTGTTATACCACTGTCTGCATGCATGCATGTGCAAGTGTGTGTGTGTGTGTTTGTTTTCACATTGTAAATGATTAAAAGTCTTCAACATTTCAGTTTGATAGGCTTTTTCCTGCCTCTAAGATCATAATCTGCATTTTTTAAAGAAGATTTACTTTAGAAAATGTTTAAGTGGAAATTCTTTCTCCGTCTTTTGAGATGTAAATCTTTTTTATAAAAAACCTTTTTCCAGTTCTACAACCAGTGTCTTTCGCAAAGACCTGGAAGCCATTCCTTTGAAACAGAATCACAAAGGAAGGTAGTAACTTTTTTTCTCAGTCTTACTGATTAAGTGTTTATCTTTGATGACAGATTGCTCCAAGGTATAAAAGTATCTTCTGTCATGAAAATAAGGAAAAAGTTACTTTTCTTTGAGTGAGGCCAGTTAGCTAGCACAGGTGGCCTATGATCTTGTCTACCTATTAAGCAACTTTAAAAACTGTTCTGCTCTTTGTTTCACCAGAGTTAGGCTCAGAGTGAGTTCTAGGCTCTGTTCCTATTATAATAGCCTTACTTTTACATAAATATGTGGATAGAATATAGATGTCATTGACTCTTAAGTTACGTTGATTTTTCTAATTGTTTAGGGATTTAGCATCTCCATTTTCCAGTCCTGGTGCATTTCAAATAACTATAATTCATTGGAAATTTGAGAGGTCAGATATTTTTGCCAAGCCCTAGCATTCCCTAGTGAAAGTTAATAGACCTGTGATTCTGCCTTACAAACTATAGACATGTTCATATTAAATCAGTGCACCCTGACAGATTCTGTGTAAAAATAATTGATGAATAAAATTTAAAACAGATTTCTGGAAATTTTCATACCTGAAAAAAATTGGCACGAACATAAATTTTACTGTCTTGTATCCTACCCCATATGCAAATCTTTACTGTTGACCAAAGTCAAAATGCAAACCTTATTGAATACATCAATATAAATTCCTTAACTTCAGTCAGAAGTGGAGCTAGTGGAAAAATTCATTTCCTGGGATTAGTTTTATATATGTGTTACATATATAAATGAATAGCACTCACTATTCATACATAGCAAGTAGTATACCAGAAAAGGTAAGAGTGAAAGAACTAAACTCTGACCACCTGAAGTCCATCCCATGATTAGAGCTTTGAGAAGATGAGTAAATTCTGTCAATACATAAATTTCCTCAAAGCTTGTTCAGGAGTAAACTTTAAAAAAAGATAAATAGGTCAGTTGTGGGATAAATTATGCTATTATACACATAAAACATCTCTCCACTCTGAATCAGACACATGAGCCTAAATATTGCATACTTTCTTTTATTTGGGAAACCACAAATATAAATAAAGAACAAAATAAAAGATAAATAATAGAGAACAAGGAGATTGATCTTTTGCAAAAGGGAAGGGGATCAAGAGATGAAGGAAAACAGGAAGGAGGTGAGGGGAAGGGGACAAAAAGGAATTAAGATGTGTTATGCACATGTACTGTAATGCACATGTAATCATTGTGTACTGCAAATGTGCTAATGAACAAATAAAAACTAAAAAAGTCTGCTAAATACAAAAACAATATTGAATAATACTGAAGATGACAAGTACCCCATGTATTTCTGATTTTAAGGGCATTTGCTTGGGCACTTTGTGACATGAACAGTATATGTTACTGATTTTAATAAATATCGTCCATAACTTTAAAAATTATTACTTATTTCAGATTAAATGGCATTATGAAAAAATAATAAATGCATAATATTCTTTGTACTGAACTGTTGTTTTTAGCCTTGAGTATGTCTGTTGACTTCTGTTCTCTATAGTTCCTTTTACTCAAAATTGAATAATTGGACCAGGGATTTAGCTCAGTGGCACCTGTGCCTGCCTCACAAGTGCAAGGTCCTGAGCTCAATCCCCAGTACCAGAGAAGAGAAAAAAATCAATAATCAATTGAAACTAAAAATATTTGGAGCAATGAAATCAGAGAAAAAGGAAAGGAAAGGAGAGGCTATAGGAAATAGATGTCAAAACCTAATTCTTTCTGTCTGGATGTGCATAATAATCCCATATGATTTAATAAGAAATAGTTTGAAGACAGGATACAAATTCATAAAAGGTTCACTCTAAGCAAAATTATCTTTATGACTATTCTCAATTCTTAACAGTAAGAGTTTTCCTATTATAACTAGCACACAGTAGGTTCTCAAGGAAGATGCTCAAAATTTAATTATTTTATTTCACTATAAAAGATTTTGTTTTTTGGGGTTTTTTTTTTTGTATTTTTGGTACCAAAGATTTTGAAGTACTAAAACAGCATGGATTGGAAGCAGTGTTTCCATAGAAAACTAAAGAACCACCTGGGTTCCATGGCGTATACCTGCAAAACCCACAAAACCAGCACAGAGGGAGCCTGAAGCAGGACAATCGTAAGATTGAGTCCAACCTGGGCAAATTAGCTAGACCTTGTTTTCAACTACAAAATAAAAAAAGGTTGGAGATGTAGCTCAGTGCAGAGCAATCCTGGATTCAGTCCCCTGTACCATATTAAAATGAAACATTAGACATTCAATAGACATTCAGTCTTTAACTGTGTGATTTTGTTCTATTAGCTATAACAGTCATGACTGCACTACTTTCTTCTTTGTGAAACATCATCTTCTTACATTTTGAATCTCTTTTATGAGCTCTGAACAGTTTGGCAGGGTTCTATAAAAAACTTGTAGTAAAAAATACCTATTAGAGGATGATAAATATTGGTGGAATATTTTAAAATCAGGAAACAACATATGAAAGTTTTTAACATACTTTATTTTTATTATTCTAGAATTACTGCCTTAGATAATTAAAATTAATAGAAAACAATAAACTAAAACACAAATGAAAGATTTAGAAAAAAATCAGAGGATAATTATTGTTAGATAATATAGGCTTTACATAAATAATTTCTAAAATTCTTTTTTTTTGGTACCGGGGATCGAACTTGGGTCCTTGCGCTTGCAAGGCAGGTGGTGGAACCACTGAGCTAAATCCCTGGCCCAATAATTTCTAAATATTAAGAGAATATAGTAATGTTGATAAAAATAATAACTAAATATTTAATTACTTGCTTTAGATTAAAACACATTTTAAAAGATAAGAGGTAAAATATTTGAAAATAAGTAAGATAAATGCTTATGTTATCTAAAAGTATAAAGAAAATGTATAAATATGGAAATATATACATAGAGACCAGCACTAAATGTATGTGTATTTGCAAAACTAATAAATAGAATAAATATTCTTCTAAAAATATTACTGAGGGATTTTTTTGCACTTGCCATGATTATTCTGAAATTTACATCATAATATCTGTCTCAAAGAAAAAGAGAGAGATTTTTCCTGACAAACAAAAATAAATTGTTGCTAACATTCATTGTAGTATTAAGGTAAGAAGAGAAATGTAGATAAAGTCAAATAACAAGAAAATTCAATTAATGCACATATTATATAATATGTGGGAAAATGAACCCAATAATTTAGAGATAAAAGATATGCTATTCAATTGAAACATCTAAGTATACAAATACAAAAGAATGAAATTAATTTCAATTATATTGTGACCAAAAATAGTAATATGTGAATTTTAAAAAGTGAATGTAAAAATTTATAGAGAACTAAAAGGATAAAATTAGATTTTCACATCACTTTAAAAGACAGTTATAAAGACAATTTAATTAAATAAGTGTTAGTATTCATATTCTCTAATATTTTAAGGATATTGTTCTTGTTCTTGTTTAAAATAGGTTGCTGCATTCAGGCACCAATCTAGAAATTCCTTAAATACTCAGACTAAAAAGCAAGAGAAAATATTTTGCTAAAGATTATAGCTTACTAATCTTACTAAAGATTGTAGCTACATTTATTTTTAAAGTAAATAAAATAAATGTTTTTGTTTATTTCAAGGTACCAGACCAAAAATCTCAAATTCCCTTGTTTATGTAGTTGAATATAATACACAATATGATATGTAATTTTAATAAACTTACCTCCCTGGGCAGCAAATTATTGAGAAGAATTATGACTGACTGGAAGATGAACTTGCTTTTGTATATGAAATAGAAAGAAAAAAATAGCAACTAAAACCCCTCTAAATTCAAACAGCACATAGAGAGGCAATGAATGGGTAAAAGAAACAGGTGGATTGTTTGGGAGTTTTGGATTTTGGATTTTCTTTTTTTTAAATTCTTTTATTGGTAAATTTTAGGTATACAATACATTTACATATATCATTGGGTGCTTGTACCTGTACATGATGTATCTTGGTTCTTATTTTTTCTCCCATTACCTGTGTGTCCTTCACCCCTCCACCCTTCCCTATTTCCATTTCTTTTCTCTTCTCATAATTTTTCCTTTCCCTTCTTCCTTTTCCCCTTCCCCTTCCATCACCCCTACACCTTTGTACCTTTTTGTATTTCAAATTATCAATTATTCATTTTAATCATTTTAATCCTTATTTACACTTACAGTTTCTCACACTAGAGAAACTATTCGATATTTACACATGTGCACCCGATTTATTTCACTTAAGAGTATGGCCTCAGTGTGCATCCATTTAGCTATAAATGTCTCAAGTTTCTCATTCTTTAAGGCTGAGTAGTACTCCATTTTATAAAAAAAACAAAAACACGTCTTCTTTATCCAGTTTCCAGTTGATGGGTACTTGGGCTGCTTCCAAACTTTAGCTATTACAAACTATGCCGCTATAAACATGGGTGCACGTATACCGCTGTGGTATGATTCTTTTAATTCTTTGGGGAAGATATCCAGCAGGGGAATATCTGGGTCAAATGGGACCTCTAGCTCTAGTTCTTTGAGATATCTCCAAACTGATTTCCACAGTGGTTGCACCAGTCTGCACTCCCACCAACAATGGAGAAGGGTTCCTTTCTCTCCACACCCCTGCCAGGATTTGTTATTGGTTGATTTCATGATAGCAGCAGTTATTGGTTGATTTCATGTTATTGGTTGATTCTTTCTGGGGTGAGGTGGAATTTCAGTGTTGTTTTCATCTGCATCTCTTGAATGACCAGTGATGTTGAACATTTTTTTCATATATTTATTTTCTGGTTTTATTTCTTTGAGAAATATCTGTTCATTTCAGATGCCCATTTTTGAATTGGGTCTTTGAATTTGGGGGATCTGATTTTTTAATTCTTCATATATTCTAGATGATGTTTGTCTGAGGTACAGCTGCTAAAAATTTTTTCCCACATTGTAGGTTGTCTCTTAGCTCTGTTGGTGGTTTCTCTTGCAGTGCAGAAGCTTTTTAATAAGATGAGATCCCAGTTGTTGATTCTTTGTGCTAGTTCCTGTGAAGTGTTGAATTTTCTAATTTCTAAGTGGAACAATTCCGGGAGACAATGTTACAGGGCTGGGCACAATTATAGCTCAAAGTTGTCTCAATAAAAATTTACTAAAAATGGAAAGGTAAATGTGGTCCCTTTTTCATGGGTCATCTACAAGAGGAGCCATCCTAAACCCTGGTTTGACCTGTAATTGTGAATAGGAGAATTCTACTGAGACCAAGTATTTGACAACAGAATAGAATAACAGAATAATTCTATGTAGAATGATAGTGCTGAGGAGTGGAACTGAGGAAGAAAGAAAAGCAATTTACCATGGAAATGACAGAGAACGATATTCCTCTCTCTCATGCTGTAGTATGAAAAAAAAGATCTCAGACTATGAGAAAATTCTCTATGATAGTTACATATTCTGACCCTCAATAGGCTCAGAACAGAATTTGTTTTCTTTGTTATATAACATTTTTTCAATTTTTCATTGCTATATAATAATTGTACGTTTTTATAGGGTACAGTGTGCTAATCAAATATTGTATACACTACAAAATCATCAAAACAGGGCAAATAGCATTTCTATCTCTATAAACCATTATAGTTTCTTTGTATTGGGACTAAATAGTTCAAGAAAATGAGACTCTATCATGAACCTAATTCCCACATATGCCCATTGAATTACTATTTCCCAGAGACCTTGGTGTTGCAAAGACCTAAACTGAGTTTGATTAGAAAAAGTTTATTTTCAAATCCAACTTTTGTGATGTCATATTGAAGAAATATGAAGGAGTTGACTTTGTGTACATCCAAGCTCTTGGTCTTACAAAGTCAAAGAATGAAAATCGTGGACAAAGGGGGGGGGCTAGGACAGTGTTTATTAGAAATAATAATAAGAAAAAAATATCTTGGTGGATACCCAGAACAAATGGATTCTGAATAGGAGTCCAAATTGCCTTATATAGATAGACACAACAAGGGAGGGTTCATAGAGTTTTTAAAAAATCAGTCACTGTACTTAGTTGGAAACAGGTTACTTTACATTTCTAAATTTCTCCACCCCAAAGGTTAGGGTATGTCAACTAACATACTTCTTCACAAGGCACTTTTCTCTATTGTTAACCTAACCTTTTATTTTCTTTCCTTGTGTTTTCATTTACATTTCTAAGCTTAAGTAGCTGGTTAAATTAGCTTTTTACTTGGGGTGTGCTGTTTTCTTTTATTTTAGACTGCTTACTTTTAAGTTAAATAATTAAACTAGTAAAATATGTATTACATTTTCTCATATTTGATAGGTTCTTTTATTTAACATTAAATATATTAAAGCTCAAAGGTTTTTTAAACACCAACTTTTGAAACAATAAAACATACTACAAGGCTTATTGAAAAAGTAACATCATAAAAATTTTTATTTGACTGGAAATAAACCAATTATGATTATTAAACTGTGAATTGGAGATTGTATTTCAACCTTGTAACTCAAATGCATTAAATTTGTATGATTCCACTTTAAACACTTACAGAGGAAATGGTTTGTGGATTATTATTTTTTCTTTCACTTTTACAAGCTTTGTCACAGGAATTAGGTTTGGAATTTTATGGTCCCATATTTTCCATAAAAGATAACAGTGAACTGTATACTTTTGACCTTTTCCATGTTCTGTAATTTCAAGGAATTGTCATTCTGATCTTATCCTTTAAATCCTCTTCATGAAACTATAAGATAAAAATAGACATAGAAGATGCTGTTCATAATTGATAAGTAACTGAAGCCCACACCTGTCTTGCTCTGTGACTTTCTTAGTCAGGTTGCTCATTTCTGAAGCCTAGAGAGTGAATAGAATTAAAACAAACTGAACCAGAAGTTGAATCCATTATGGAAGGATAATCTTCCCTTGTGGAAAAAAATTTGCCACCCAGATAATTAATTTACTCTTAGTATATAAGAAATGAACTAGAAAAAAATCACCCACAATTTGCATATACCCATGACACCAACAATTATTGTTTACATAAATATACATCATGTCATCTTTAACAAAGACTTATTAAGAGCTTGTTATATGACAGAAACTAAGGATAGAGAGTCAAAGACATAGTCCATGTGGTTGCAATCTATTCATTTTTTTTCACAAGAATACTGCTGAAAATTGGGGTTAAAATCAAAGCTATTGCTGACTTTTTGTTATTGTTGTTGAGACAGGATCTCAGTAAGTTGCCAGGATTGGCTGAGAACTCAGGACCTTGCTACTTCATCCTCCTGAGTAGTTGGGATAAGAGATGCACATCATCATATCTGGCTAATGCTATTTTTTAAATTTAAAGTTTGTGATAATTCTGTACATATCCATACAATACCTAAAACTGTTCAGAACTTGATCTTACCTGGAATAAATGGCCACTTTTAAGGCAGCTTTGCGTATTTATATGTTCAGTGTTAGGAGACTGTTTCAGATGACAACTCAAAAGCACTTCTAGCTCTCCCATATTTTAAGTACAACCACACTTCCATTTATGCTGTGTTCCTCCATGTTCAGTAATTATAGGATAAAGGGAAGAAAATACAAATCATTTGTCTTCCAGAAAATATTTATGAAAACCTAACTTGGCTGGCATAAAGTGTTCCAGGTAATAATTGATAATATTTGTCATAGGATGAACACAGAGACAGATTGATTTAAAGAGGTTCAAGCTACTGCAGTTATTTGAAAGTAAAGCACATTGAAGAACCCTCTATTTTTAAACTGAAAATGGCAAGTAAATATCTTTAGACATTATTTTGAATTAACTTATAGTATTCATTTTTTATATATTTATTGGTACATTTTAGGTATACAATACATTGACATTTATCATTGAGTGCTTGTACGTGAACATGCTGTATCTTAGTTCTTATTTTTTCTCCCATTACCTGTGCACCCTTCACCCCCTCCACCCTTCCCTATTTACACAGACTTTGTTTCCATGTTTTTTCTTTCTCAAAATTTTTCCTTTCCCTTCCCCTCCTGCCATCCCCACATCCTTGGACCTTTTCCTATTTCAAATTATCAATTATTCATTTTAATCATTTTAATCCTTATTTACACTTTCAGTTTCTCACACGAGAGAAACTATTCGGTATTTACACATGTGCGTCCGATTTATTTCACTTAAGAGTATGGCTTCAACGTGCATCCATTTAGCTCTAAATGTCTCTAATTTTTCATTTTTTATGGCTGAGTAGAACTCCATTTTATAAAAAAACAACAACACATCTTCTTTATCCAGTTTCCAGTTGATGGGTACTTGGGCTGCTTCCAGGCTTTAGGTATTACAAACTATGCCGCTATAAACATGGGTACACATCACTGTGGTATGACTCTTTTAATTCTTTGGGGAAGATACACAGCAAGGGAATAGCTGGGCCAAATGGGACCTGAAGTCCTAGTTCTTTGAGGTATCTCCATACTGATTTCCACAGTGGTTGGACTAGTCTGAACTCCCACCAACAATGGAGAAGGGTTCCTTTCTCTCCACAACCCCACCAGAATTTGTTATTGGTTGATTTCTTGATAGCAGCCACTCGTTCTGGGGTGAGGTGGAATCTCAGTGTTGTTTTCATCTGATCTCTCGAATGACCAGTGATGTTGTACATTTTTTCATATATTTATTTGCTGTTTTTACTTCTTTGTCTGAAAAATGTCTGTTCATTTCGGATGCCCATTTTTGAATTGGGTCTTTGAATTTAGGGGATCTCATTTTTTTCAATTCTTTATATATTCTCGATAGTAGATATTTGTCTGAGGTACAGCTGCTAAAAATTTCTTCCCACATTGTAGGTTGTCTCTTAGCTCTGTTGGTGGTTTCTCTTGCAGTGCAGAAGCTTTTTAATAAGATGAGATCCCAGTTGTTGATTCTTTCTGCTAGATACCATGCTACTGAAGATTTGTTCATAAAGTCTTTTCCTATGCCAGTGTCATCAAGAGTTCTACCTAACTTATCTTCCAGCAAGTTTAGTGTTTCTGTCTTAATATTTAGATATTTAATCCACTTTGATCTTAGTTTAGTGCACAGTGATAGGTATGGGTCTAGTTTCAATCTTTGGCAGGTTGAAATCCAGTTTTTCCAACACCATTTATTAAATAGGCTATCTTTCCTCCAATGAGGGTTGTTGGCTCATTTGTCAAATATGAGGTGGCTGAGTATGTCTGGAGCTGTTTCTGCATCTTTTAATCTATTCCACTGATCTTCGGGTCGGTTTCTTTGCTAGTTTTTATCATGCTGTTTTTATCACAGTAGCTTTGTAGTATAGTTTCAAGTTGGGGATAATGATACCCCCAACCATGTCTCTGTTGCCTAGAATTGCTTTTGCTATTCTAGGTTTCTTCTGTTTCCAAATGAATTTTTGGATTATTTTATCTAGTTCTGTGAAGTATATTGTTGGAATTTCAATCAGCATTGCATTAAATCTATACAGTAGTTTTGGAAGTATGGTCATTTTCACTATATTGGTTCTTCCTACCCAGGAACAAGGGATGTCTTTCCATTTTCTTACATCCTCTTCGATCTTCTTCAGAGTGCTGAGTTTTCAGTGTAGAGGTCTTTTGCTTCCTTTGTTAGGTTGATTCCTAGATAGTTCATTTTTTTAGATGCTATTGTAAAAGGAATTATTTCCAGAATTTCTGTCTCAATGGGTCCGCTATTTGCATATAAGGAGACTATTGTTTTTTGAATGTTGACCTTGTATCCAGCTACTCTACTAAATCTGTCAATTATGTCTAGAAGACTTTTGACTGAGTTTTTTGGGTCTTCTATATAAAGAATCATATCATCAGCAAATAACGACAGTTTCACTTCTTCCTTTCCTGTCTTTACTGTTTTTATTTTTTTCTCTTGTCTAATTGCTATGGCTAGTGTTTCCTGAACAATATTGAACAGGAGTGGTGATAGTGGGCATCCTTGTCTTGTTCCTGATTTTAGTGTGAAAGTTTTCAGTTTTTGACCATTTAGTATGATGTTGGCTGTTGGTTTTTCATAGATAGGGTTAATCAGGTTGAGATAAAGACCTTCTATTCCAATTTTCTGTAGTGTTTTTTATCATGAATGGGTGTTGGATTTTGTCACATGCCTTTTCTGCATCTACTGAGATGATCATATGGTTTTTGTCCTTGACTCTGTTAATATAGTGTATTGCATTTATTGATTTACAAATGTTGAACCATCCTTGCATCCCTGGGATAAATCCGACTTGTTTAGGGTGTATGATCTTATTGATGAACCTTTGTATTCTTTTTGCCAGTACCTTATTGAGGATTTTTGCATCTATGTTCATTAGGGAGATTGGTCTGTAGTTCTCTTTTTTGGTTGGGTCTTTTCTTGGTTTTGGGATCAAAGTAACACTTGCTTCCAGGAATGAATTAGGAAGCCTTGCTTTCCTTTCAATTTCCTTGATGAGTTTAAAGAGTAATGGTGATGGTTCTTCTTTAAATGTCTTGTAGAATTCCACAGTGAAGCCTTCAGGACCTGGGCTTTCCTTTGTTGGTAAATTTTGTATTACATTTTCAATTTCACTCATTGTTATTGGGGTGTTTAGAATTTCTATATCTTCTTCATTTAACTTTGGCAATTCCTATGTATCTAGGAATCTGTCCATTTCTTCTGTGTTTTCCATTTTATTAGAGTACAGGTTCTCAAAATAGGTATTGATGATCCTCTGGATTTCTGCTGGATCTGTTGTGGCTTCTCCTTTTTCATTCTTAATTGCATGGATTTGAGTCTTTTCTTTCCTTTTTTTGATAAGGTTGGCTAAAGGTTTATCAATTTCATTTATTCTTTCAAAAAACCAGCTCTTTGATTCATTGATTTTTTTGTATCATTCTTCTAGTCTCCATTGCATTGATTTCTGCTCGGATCTTTATAATTTCCTTTCTTGTATGAACTTTGGGTTTGTTATGCTCTTCTTTTTCTAGGAGTTTGAGGTTCTGTATTAGGTTATTTAACTGAGTTCTCTCTGTTGTCCTAATATGGGCATTCATTGCTATGAATTTCCTGTGTAGAACTGCTTTCATTGTGTCCCACAGATTCCTGTATGTTGTACTGGCATTATCATTTACTTGCAGAAACTGTCTAATTTCTTCTTTAATTTCCTCAGTGACCACTCTGTTGTTCAGGAGGGTGTTGTTCAATTTCCATGTGTTTGTGGGAGTTTTGCAGTTTCTTATGTTATTGATCTCCAATTGTATTGCACTATGGTCTGATAATACACAGGGGATAACTTCAATTCATTTACATTTACTTATATATGTCCTATGAGCTAGGATGTGATCCATTTTGGAGAATGATCCGTGTGCAGCTGAAAAGAATGTGTATTCTGATTTTGTGGGGTGGAACACTCCGTAAACATCTATTAAATCCATTTGTTCAATAGCTTGGTTCAGTTCTAAAATTTTATTGTTGATTTTTTTTCTAGTTGATCTGTCTATTTGTGATAGAGGGGTGTTGAGGTCCCCCACTACAATTGTATTAGTGCTTATTTGGTTTTTCATGTCTATTAATTTTGTTTTGTATAGTTGGGGGCATTCATGTTTGGTGCATATATATTTAGGGTTGTCATCTCTTCCTCTTGAATTGTTCCCTTCACAAGTATGTAATGACCATCTTTGACTCTCTTAATTAGGTTTGGTTTGAAATCTTCTGTGTCTGCAAGTAAGATTTCTACACCTGCTTTTTTCAGGGTTCTTGTGGCATGGAGAACTGATTTCCATCCTTTTACTTTCAGTCTATGAATTTCCTTTTGATTTAAGTGTGTTTCTTGTACACAGCATATTGCTGTATTTTGCTTCTTAATCCATTCTGTCAGTCTGTTTCTTTTCATTGGTGAATTGAGGCCATTAACATTGATAGTTATAATTGAGAGATATTGACTCATCCTTGTCATGATGTTTTACTGTTGTTGGCTCTTTTATTTCTTATTTCCCCCCTTTCCCTTTAGTGTCTTACCTTGCATGGTGCCTTCTCTTTTTTGGGTCTCAAGGAGTTCTTATCTTCATTGTCTTTTTCTAGGATATTGCTTAAAATTATTTGGAGTGCTGGTTTGGTGTTCATGAAATTCCTCAGGTGTTCTTTGTTGTGAAAGGATTTAATTTCCCCATCGATTTTGAAAGATAATTTTGCTGAATACAACAGTCTAGGTTGGAAGTTATTTTCTCTCAGGCCTTGAAATACTTCATTCCAGGCTCTCCTTGATTTGAGGGTTTGTGTTGAGAAATCTGCCATGATTCTGATGGGCTTTCCTTCATAGGTGATTTGTTTCTTTTCTCTAACTGCCTGTAGAATTTTGTTCTTCTGTTGGGTTTCTGGGATTTGGGCTATTATATGTGTAGGTGTGGATTTTTTTTGGTCATGGCTAGTTGGAGTTCTATATGCCTCATTTATCTGTATGTCCAATTCTCTACCTCTGTCTGGGAAGTTTTCTACTATTACTTCTGTGAACATTTTTTTTATGCCAACTGTACTTTCTCCTGTTTTTTCATGGACTCTATCAGTCTTATGTTATTCTTTGTGTCATCTAGCAGCTGTTGGATTGATTTCTCATGGTCCCCTACTATCTTTAAGAAATCTCTGTTTTCATGGTCCTTAACCACAATCCTGTCTTCTATATCTGATATTCTGTCTTCAGATTCTCTTAGTCTGCTCTGCATGCTTTCAATGGAGTTCTTAATCTCCTGAATATCTGTTTGAATCTGTTTCATGGATTCCACTTCTTTCTTATGCTGGGCCTTCATGGCTTCCAGCATGTTTCTGATCTCATCTATTTTCTTATCTGTCTCTGCTCTAGAGCCTCTAATCATGTCTTTCACTCTGCTCACCATCTCTATAGTTATCTGGGAGATTATTTTTGCTTTGAATTTCTTTAGATCCTCATGTGTCTGCTTTGTTACTTCCTGTGCTATTAGTTCAGGGCCAGATGCTTGCTTATCAGACTTTTGCACCTCATTTCCCCCAGAATTTCCCTTTTGTGGTGTGGAAGTCTGCATTTGTGCCTTGCTTAAATGTCTTCTCATTTTTGTTTTTGGTACTATCCTTGGTTTAATTCCTGGGTTGATATTTTAAAATTGCTTAATGTAGGTATCTTTGTTGCTTGTGTTTAAAACCCTTATGGAATGTTTGCTTTTCAGAGGTGTCTTCCAGATATAGCTTGTGTTTAGGTTTTAAGACTCTAATGACTCTGAGGCTATTTTATTTTCCTTATACCAGGAAGGAAAACTAATTAGATCAATCACAACATGTTAGCCCAAGTGACACAATCAGCAATACCATAGCATCAAGTGCTGCTTAGAAAATGACAATTTGTGGTACTTATTAATCTATTACATTTAACTATGTCAGTTAAATTAAAACCAAGGACCAACCCAACATAAGTTTATAGTGAATAAACTCTTTAATATAGCATCTTTCCCTTTTGGGGTGGGGAGTTAGAAGGAGTTCAGGAAGTAGGGATAGGTAGAAAGATCAGGAAAGATTACCGGTGAGTCCAGAAGACACAGGAAGATCACACAAACTCTAAGAAGTTGTTAAAGGCAAGAGGAAAAGGCAGAATGAAAGAACAAAGATGTGAATAGAATCACCTAACAGCAACAGGGAGGCTAGATACTATAGTTACTTTCCTTTAAACCTAATGATAATGAAGAGAAGGAAAGAGAGAAGAAAAGGAAAATAAAGGAAATATACGAATTCAGTGCAGAAAGGCACAAATGGGGAGATGAAGAGCAATGTGGGACAGTGAGAGAGAGAGAGAGAGAGAGAGAGAGAGAAGGAGGATGAAAAACAAGTAAAAATTTGAAAAGAGTAGAAAAAAGTAAAAATTAAGAATTAAAAAAAAGAGAAAAAAAAATTTTTTTCCCTTTTTTGCAAATAGCAAAAAATAAAAATGATGAGCCTCCTTTGGGGTATGTCTCTGCTGTCACAGTAGGCTATGTAGGAATCTGTGTGCATATAGAAGTCAATGAGTCTCAGCAAGCCAGCAGCAGACCTGTGAGATTTAGGAAGATTTCTGGCTGCTAGTCCCAAGTTGAGCTCCCTGCCCTACTGTAGGGTTGAACTCTGCAAAGTTCTACTGCAAGTTCCAGTTGCCCTTCCCCTGAAGATAGTGCAGGTTTTGATGGGAGGTAATGGTCCCAGGTGATGACCCCTCCAACTTACCAAGTACGGTGGCCTGGTGTGCCTTTATTGTAGAGATTCTCTTTACTTTTCCGCTGAGCTTCAGTTTTCATTGAGGAGCCTGAGAAGCCCTCTTTCTGTTACTAACTTCTGCTCTATCTTGTGGCGCTCAGGACAAGGGCCTTTATAATCCCCTATGCCTCCGTAGTGTGAGACCAGGTAGCAGAAAAGCTGGAAGGCCAGAGGCAGGCGGGGGGGTGGGGGGGTGGGACTTGGCCTTGGAGGCCCCTGTGTGGCTATGAGGGGTGCTGGATGGGGGCGGGGCTCCAAGCCTCACCTGGGACCTCACTGTGGCATGGGCGGGGCCTGGGACAGCCCGGGAGCTTCACGCTGCTTGTCTCACCCACTTATGCTGGCTAGTCACGGTGGGAAGAGCGCTGGATCAACTTTTAGTATTCTTAAATAAGAAGGTAAATTAATGAAGGAAATAAGAAATTATATCAATAAACTATAATATAAGGAGGTTGTAAATAAGATATAATGCCAAATTTTCCATTAATTAATCTTGGGTCTCCTCAATAACACATTGGAAACTAAATGCATAAAGTCACATAGCATGGTAGATCTTTCTATTAATTATTACTTTTAATATTAATAAAATTGGAATATTCTGTGGCTCTTGGATATCTAGACCCATTATCTCATCTTTCTATGTATTTGAATTGTATTTGAGAAGCAAAGATGAAGAAAATGATGTAATGAGATATAAATTTGGTTTTCTCAAAGTAAGCAGCACCTAACTTGAAACGAAGGCTCAAAATTCTATATAGTAATTTTCCTAATCAGGAGTGAAGAGAGTCTCAGGAACACTCACTGTTACAATATTGAAGGTCAACACTGGAGAATATCTCAAAGGGAACTGAAAATAGTAAAAAGCACATTCATTATACAGTAGGTAGCATGATTGAAACCATTATTTGGCTGAAAATATACTAAATTATTCGTGGGAATATTATAAATAGACAACATATATTGTCACTTTTTCTCAGATGTGATAGAATGATTTTTATTCAAGAATAAGATATTTTGTGTGTTTTTTGACTTTTATTACTTATCAGTGCTTTCTTCCAAAGTTTCACACATTTTCTTCTTAATAAATTGATTTATATTTAATAGTGATTTTACTGATGTTAAAAAAGATTACTTTAATAAACATTATGCAAATATTTTTCTCTTTGTTTTTCTGCATTTATTTTCATGCTCAATCTAATGACAAGCATTTCCCAGGTCATAACTATCATTTATTTATGCCAGAAATCCTAGAATTGATGGCTGAGATGTATTGTCTTTAAGTACTTCATTAAGAGCTTTGTTCTATGACAAATTTGTCTTAATTTCTGAAACAGTTTGTTAGTAGTTCATATTTGCATACATAATGTTCACTTTCCTTGGGGGGGGGTGTAGTACATATACACAACATATCTTAATTACTTTTTTCATCCCCTTTACCTCCCCTCCATCTTCCTTTTCTTTGTCTCTTGCTTCCCTTACCATTTGAGAATGATCTATCTCCTTACTTCCTGAAATAGTTTCGAAACAATATAGACATATTCTGTTTGCCCTACACTGCAGCACTACACCTTTGTTTAATTTTTTTCACGTTATATTTAACTTGTCTCAATAAGTCTTTTAAGCCATTTACTTACTTAAAGGCTAATTATTTGTGAGTAGATAAATTAACTGGAATTATTCTCACTGCCAGTGAACCAAAATAACATTTGCTTTAAATAGTTATGTCTCTTTCTGTACCCCTGAAAAAAAATAGAATTCACTTTTTTCTGAGTGGAAATAGTTTAAGTATATAAAGGAAGGAGTTTAGGGTAGGGGAAAAAAGAGAGAGGAGAGAGCATACAAAGAGATTTAGAAAGCCATCTGTCATAAAGTAAAGTTAGATTTGGAAACTGCTTCATATCTTTATCTTCTTTGTAATGAAAATGAGTGGTCATCAAAAAGAGACTAAGGAGCAAAATATATAAGAAATGAAATTCTTAAGAAGAAAATGCAATAATAATACATAATTTATAGGTTCAAATGAAAGATTCTAAAGGAGGGATTTTTTGACTTGTGAACAATTTGACCATACACGTCATTTAATCATATCAGATATTTCAAGAATAATTGATATAATCTCATATTATATGAAACAGCCCACTATAAAATTTATCATAATGCACAAACCCTATGATCTTATCCGTGTCCAATTTTCTGGCCAAATTCTCAGTGTTCTAGCCCTATTTAACGTCCTCTCTATGAAACAATAGAAAGTATCTTTTTATGTTCAAATACCTTATGTTACAGATTGGAATTTTCAAGCTGCACTAACTGTAGCTACCAAATGACACAGATACTGTGAGTCTTGCACAATGTTCTAATGTCAGGTCCTAACATCCAACAGTCAGTAGGTGGGCACTCAACAAACACTGCTTGAATGAAGCCCTGAATCTGCTATTCAAAAATGAGTGACTTTTGTAGATTGCTTAATATATTAGTTAAGAATTTATCTGTCTGTACATAAGCAGAAACTAAACAAATATTGGCTTAATCAAGTAACTGGTTTGTTTTCTCTCATTTAACAGAAATTTAGAAGGTAGGAATCCAGAGAGAGTGGAGTGACTGACAATGTCCTCAGAACCCAGGATCCCTATCATTATGCTATGCAGCCATATTGAGTTTCTCTCTTCCTCAAGTTTACAAGAAAGTTTCTGTTCCTCCAGTCAACAGGTGTGTTTGTTCCACATAGAAGAAACTAAAAGACAAATGGGCAGAAAGTAAAGACAATAGAAACAAAACAAAAAGAGAGTCTTTCTTTTTGAAAAAGTGAAACTGCCCACCACCTGCTTCATGTTACACGTCATTTCCCAGAAGTATGTTGTGTGATCCTTTTATGAATGAAAGTAGTTTGGGAACCTGACACTTCTATTGAGAATATCACCAAATCAATAATCTCTGCTAATAAAATGTTAAAATTTCTGAAGTAATCACATGCTTTTGTTGGTCATTGCAAAATTTCTTCAATAAAATGTCTTTCATGGATAGTTTATTGAGTTCCTTCCACAGATTTTTTAAAAATGAAGGTGAGTCCTGATATTTATGAAATTTAGTTGTGTTCTATCTAACCTCGTATCCCTCAAAGAATGGCCACAACTTTGAGAAAAGTAAACTGAGCTCAAATGATACATTTTTTTCATCCTTGAAAATTGCCAGTTAATTTTCAGTGGAATATTTTACAAACAAGTTTTCTACTCAGAGTCTAATAACCAGTTAAGGCTGCCAGTGACAGAAACATTTTATAAATCTCACTGTTTAATGTATAAATTGATTATAATAACTTTTCTCTCTCTCTCTTTTTCCTATTATCTTATGGGGCACTGCTCCATTGATTATTCCTAAGACAGGCTGTAATCAGAGCAGGCTGTAAGGAGTTAATCCCACAACTGGAAGAAATGAATCTTAAGAAATGAGTCCTACCAAAGCTTGTATGACTTATAGGGGCATTGTGGATGTCGTGCAGGCTAATATCAGCACCCCTGCCACTGGCCATGTGAGAGACCAGAGAAATGGCCTATGAAGCTGTGGGGCTTAATATGAGATAACACATAGCAGAGGTCAGAGTGACTCACATCCAAATTACATTCCCCAAATCAAAACCTTCTTAACTTGAAGGACAAGATTATTTGTTAAATGCAACCTATATTTTGTCTGTTCTGTGCCTAATTCAAGACTAGTTTGCCTTTTCCTTTACAAGCCTTGCCTGCATCAGCAAAGTATCTGTAGCAACTCCACGAAGTCCTTTTACCTCAATCTGACTATGTCACCAATAAATATCCACAACTCTGAGTTCAGGGCCTTTGCTTGTTCAAGACTCTGAAAGTTCAAGCACCAGTTCCTCAGAACTCTGTCTCTTTAACTGTCTTTAAGTCTTCTGGCCAAGCATTTTAGCACCCGGCATGAGATTGGAATGTACCACAAGGGTCTCCAATATTATCTGTCTTCCATTTTTCACTTTATTTATACAGTATATTGTATTTCTCATATAAGAGAAATAATGGGGTATTCAAGCTTGTGTCTGATTTACTTCACTTAAAATTATGGTTTCAAGATGCATTAATTTTTCTATAAATGACTCATTTATCTCTCTTTATGACAGTGTATCCATTGTGGATAAATAGCCATTTCTTTATCCATTCATTTGTTGTTTGATATATAGGCTGCTTTCAAGATTTAGCTATTACGATTGGTGCTGCTATAAACATGGGTGTACATACATCTCCGTGGTATAATGTCTTTAACTCCTTTGGGAAGATATCTTGAAAAGGAATAGCTTGGTCAAATTGAATTAAAAAATTAAAATTAATTTTTTGAGGAATTTTCATACTGATTTTCATTATATTTGTACCAGTTTACACTCCCACAAACAATGAGGAAGAGTTCATTTTTCTGCACAGCCTTGCCAGAATTTGAAAATATTTAAGTAGGTACAACAGCAGTCCAATAGAGAAAGGAAGAATGAATAAATTCTACATTCCATATTTAATCTATGCTCATACAATATCTGTGATTTGTTGTTATCCAATGTTCCTTTTCTCTTTCTTTTTTTTTTTTTTTTTGGTACCGGGGATCAAACTCAGGACCTTCAGCTTGTGTTGCAGGTGGAGGCACCATTGAGCTAAATCCCCGGCCCAATGTTCCTTCTCTTGATATGTACACATACACTCCTCTCCTTCGTAATTCATCCTTCATTATTACTTTATTTTTATATTAAAATATTTATATTAGCATATGTTCATTGTGGGGTATATATACATGTATGTATATATAATCTTAGTATTTATATATATGTATAATCTTAACTCCTTTTACTTTCCATTCCATTCCTCCATTCTCTCTCTTCCTTCCATCACTAAAATTAAAATTGAATATAATGAGATAATCCATATTCATATTCTAAAAAATAATCACAATGTCTAAAGCATAATTTTATCCAAAAATAAATAAGATGTATTTGATAATTCAATAATAAAATGCATTCAATTTTTCCTCTTATGGGTACAATAGTAGAAAGGATAAAATTTCAGATGCTCATCTCTATGGAATTATAGTGGGTATAAGAGCAACAAAAGTAGATACACATGTTGTGCATTATATTAGTGACCAAAACAATATGCAGCATTCACATTACTGATATGATATTTTAAACTCACATTGTTTCTAAGTATAGTTTCCAAAAAAAGGAAGTGCAATTTCTGCAAACTTTTAATACAGTCTTTAATTATAAAAGTTAATATGTGGTAAATATGACAAGGAAAATCTTTTGTTTGTACGTGTAATGAATTTAGACTTTATTTTTAGATACTTTTAAACAGCTATAAATTTTAAATTAATATTCTTTGAAATTTTAAAACTTTTCTTGGACTTAGGAAAAAATATTTTTAGTGTAGGACTTTCCAGAATATTTTCAGTCACCTAATATTCTCAGTCCCTGCACAGAAAAAGCAAGAAATATCCAACAAATTTTGAATTACAGCACTCAAAATATATTATCTAAGGATCTAAGTAACATCACAAAAGAACTACTGGCTGTTTTGGTTTTTTAATTAAAAATAGTTTATGTACTACTTCTTTCTTTTGTTGTAGCTCAGTTGAACAATCTTTAAAATTTTGTGATAAAAGTTGTACATATTAATGGGATGTCATATAATGTTCTCTATATATACATTGTATAATGTATAAATCAGATTAAATGTATTTATGTCCTCAATCATTTATAAGTTGTTTGCTGTGAAAACTTTGAAAATGCTGTATTCTAGTTTTTGTAAATGTAAAATACGCAGTTATTTTCTGTAGTCCCCAAACAATATTTTTAGTCATCACACTGTGTAATAGCAACCCAGAGCTTCTTGCTCCTATTGAACTGTAAGTTATTTAACTTGCTTTATCAAACCTATTCATTAAAATTTCCCTACTCTTCCTCTACCACATTGTCCCACCCTCTGGTAACCACCATTCCACTCTCAATTTCTGAGATGGACATTTTTAAATTCCACATATGAAAGCGATCATGTCTTTCTGTGCTTAACACAATTCACTTATTATGATCTCCAGTTCTATCCATGTTGTTGCAATTTATAGAATTCTATTCTATTTTATAGTTGAATACTGTTCCACTGTGTATATGTGCCATATTTTCTTTTTCCATTCATCACTTGATGGACACTTAGTTGTTTCCATTTCTTGGTTACTGTAATGGTGTAATGAGCATAAAAGTGCAGATGTCTCTTCAACAGACCGATTTCATTTCCTTTAGATATATTCCAACTAGTGGGATTGTTGAGTCATATAATAATTCTATTTTTTAAAGTAATATAGTTTACCACAATGGCTGTGCTTCTTGTTTTACTATCAAATCTTAAGAGTTTATTAGAAATTCTGGAAATCAACACCGTGATACAGATGTATACAGATGGATACATCACAAATATTTTCTTTCATTCTGAATGTTGTCCCTATTCTTTTTCTATAGCCTCATTAATCTTGCTACTTCCGCTGTGACCATTTCAGAAAAGTCAGGAGAGTGGATTCTGATTTCCTCTACCTCATTGCTCCCTGGACTTGCCCTGGGTGGGGTGGAGGTCTGGGGTTTCATCTTTCTTTTCTCATTTTCTATTAAAAAATTTTTTTTTCTGTATTGATGCTTGTAAATTGCTTATGGTAGGTAATTTTATCACTGTATGAAGACCTCCCTAGGAAATGACTATATGTCCATAATATACTTAAAATTCTAGGTTAAAACTAGTTAGTGTAAATTAATATTATCCAGCCTAGTAATTAAGAAAGAAATATTTCAAAAATAGACCATGTTTCCCTGTGAAGAAAGCAGTTAGTGAACACATAGGCGAGCATTGGATCACTGAGTTAAACATAGTTTAACCTAATTGAATGTGTCTTTATTTCACGATTACTCATTGCTATATTGCATTGTGAACTCCAAAGGCATAACAGTGAAAAATATATTTTCCAGTCTTTAAACTGTATGTCTCAAACCACTAAAAGAAAGAATATTAAATGTTCTCACCATGAAGAAATGATAGATGACTCAGATGTTAAATATTTAACCTGTTTTAAACATTACATAAAATACATATATATATATATATAAACTGCAAATAGTACCTCCTTATTATTACAATTTTTATATATTTATGGATCAATTTTAAAAGAATAATTATGCACTTTGCTTATTGCATTAGTCAGCTTGGAAAGTCATATCAAGATTTCATAGATTAGTTGGCCTAAACAGAAATTTATTTTCTCACAGTTCAGAAAGCTGGAAAGATCAAGATGTACATACGGTTGGTTTCTGGTAATGTCTTTTTTCCTTGCTTTTATACACCCATTTTCTTTTCTTTTTATTTAATTATTCAGTTATTTATTTGTACTGGAAATCAAACTCAGGTCTTCACCCATAGTAGACAAGCATTCTGTCATTGAGCTAAACCCTCAACTCCAAATGTCTTTTCTTGCTATGTTCTCAAAGGGCTTTAAAGTGCTCTGTGTGAGCCTTTAAAAAGAGCATGCTCTAATGACTCTTTCTCTTATAAGATACCAGTCTTATCTGATTATGACCCTTACCATTTCTCTCTACTTTAATTAACAACTTAAATGCTCTATTTCAAAATCAATCACATGAGAGTTAGGGATTCAGTTTCTGTATTTTAGGGAAAAAACCTTTAGTCTGCAGAATTCATGCATTTTTGAACAGCTTTAATGTTAATTAATATAATGTGAAAAGCTAAGTGACAGCTATTAAATAGTGTGTTAAGAGCATATTAAATATGACTGTTCCTACATTTTGCTTAAAGACCCTTGGCAGAATGTATTTTCAAGTGATTTCTCAAAAATATATCCACATTATACCTTTTTTATTTTAACATCTTGATTGTCTGCCCATTGAGTATTATATTTACATCACCTAAGCTTTCAATTGAGGTGGATTCCATGACTACTTCAATCCATAAAAGATGGCATAAGGGATGCAATGCGACTTTGACAGCAAGAATACAGCAACAGCCTGGTACTCTTTGAACCTTGGTTCTGCAAAGCCAGGTATGATGTGAACATTACAAATTCCTTAAGGATCCCATGCTGTGAAGAACCCTAATTAGGGCATGTGAAAATATCATAGTGCAACTCTTGAGACTACATGAAAAACAAGAGATTTCTGATCAGCACACAATTGCCCTGATTCTCTGATATTTTTTTTGTAGTCAAAATCTGTCTGTAATAATGCAAGCAACCCTGAGCCAGAACTGCCCATCTAAGCTACTTCCAAATATCTTATTTCCCAAAGTCATGAGTGATTAAAAAATGATGGAGAATAAGGTCCTTGTTAGGCAACAGTGGATGATATTTGCAAAACTGATTTTTTCAATAATGCAGCAAATGGGAACTATAATTAACAAATTTTTACAAAGGAAATTAACAGTTGACAAAATAATTGAAGATAACATTGAAAGAATTTCTTAAAGTGACAAATTGAGAATGAATAATAAAAGCACCAAAGAACAAGATGATGTTTCTGGATTTAAAGATGCCATGAGAAGACATGAAAATCTAATGCTAATGCTAATGCCAAATGTGTTGTTTAATGTGAGAAAAAAATGTACAGATATTAGGGAAAACAGAAAATTATTAAAATCTAACAAAATTTCATGAAGAATCTTTTCAAACTTTCAAAATGAAAATGTATTCTCTATGAAACTTATTTAAGAATAATGAAGTTCAATTTGAAATACATAAAAATTTTCAACCAAAAGTAGAAAGGCATACTGAAACTAATGACTCCTACAGTAGCTAATATAGCAGCAAGGAAATTATGGGAGAAGTCAGAGTTGAAAACATCAGAAGCAGTTAAAATATACACAAAGGATTTATGAAATGGTTAAAAATTTACATAAAACAATTATTCTGCAAAACTTAGATTTAACAGAAGAGCCTATGTCTGTTCGATCCTGCCTATACTGAAGACAGAACATACTCTGGAGAAAAAAATAATGTAAATTTTCAATGCAAGGCACATATTAACAAACCTAAACCAAAATAATGTAATGCTTAACAGATAGGAACTATGAAACCATCTTTTGAAGATACATTAATCAAATTCTTCCTTAAAAATGACTAAAAAGGAGAAATATTTCTAATTTATTCCTTACATTGAAACAGGCAGAATCATCAGTAATCAAGAAAAAATGTGCTAATCTCTTTTTTTCTTCTCATGGTGAAATAAATGTGTCAGTGTCTGAAGATGGCCCTCACCTTCATCTTAGAAAGCTAGCCAGGATATTGAGAAGTTCTATTCTGTTTGGGCCATGAAGCTATAATGTCTATAAAAATGAAAGCTTGTGTTCTATAAGGGGGTTGTACTGTGATAAAGTATTCAGGGCCTTGTCATTTGCACTGCTATGAATTTACGCTGAGAAGGTAGCCCAACTGTATCTCATCATTTTTCCACCTCCTCAATTATGGGGACTACAGATTTCAACAATTTCTTCCTGTTCATGCTGAGCATTATCTTTAGGACAGTCTCCTTTGTTTTTCACAAAGAATAAAATATTCATTTCATTATTAAGAAATAATCAATGGACATATTTGACATTTAATTATAATATACAAATAAAGTTACTTAAAGCAAAATCATTACATAAAATCATTTACTATGTTTAGTTCCCTGAAACTCATTAAGTATTAAAAATTTAGAATTAGAATATATATTACTTTAAATAAATAAGCTCATTATTATCATTTCAAATTTCCTATTGTTCTAAATGATAAGAAAATACAAGTGTTAAATATAAGTTTGATTCAGGAACTCAAAGATTTTCCTTGAATTGAAACACAAAACAGATAAACAAAATTCAAAAACACATGCTATACTAAAAGAAAAAGAAGATTAAAAATCAAAACAAAACTAAGAAGCCACAATCAAAAATAAAAAAGGGGGAAGAAAAAGGTATTGCAACTAATCTCAGAGAGGTAATTAAAAAATATTATTAGAGAATATTATCATCAACTATATATCAACAAATCAGATAACCTAGAAAAACAGACAAAATATCTGTAAACCTAGAGCTTACCATTACTGCATCAAAAAATAGAAAGTGTGTACAGAACAATAGCAAATGAAGTGACTGAAAGAGTAATCAGTAGAACAAACTTACAACAAAGAAAATCCCAAGACTGATAACTTTATGTGTAAACTCTCCCAAATATTTGCAGAAAAATAATTAACCAATTCTTACAGCCTTCCAAACTCATTCCATGAGACTAGCATCACTCTGACCCTAAAACCAGAAAACAATATCAACAGGATAAGAAACCTACAGGGTAATACTTCTGATGAACATCATTGTAAAACTTCTCAACAAAATACTAACAAACTGAATACATCACATTCAAGAATCATATATTGAACCAGGTGTGCTGGCACATGTCTGTAATCCCACCACCTAGGAGGCCGAGGCAGAAGGATCTCCATGAGTTTGAGATCAGCCTGGGCTACATAGTAAGTTCAGGGCTAGCCTGACCTACAAAGCAAGGCCCTGTCTCAAACCCTCCCCTTAAAAAAGAATCATATATTGTCCTATGAGCAAGTAGGATTTATCAATGTAATACAAAGATAAGTCTACATATGAAAATTGATCAATGTATGGTACACACATTAACAGAAGGCAGGATTTAATTCATACTATCATCTCAATAGATCCTGAAAAAGCATTTGACAACATTCATCATTTCATGGTAAAAACTTCCAAAAAATCAGGTAGACAAGGAGCATAGTTCTCTATAATAAAGGCTATTTATGTAAAGTCCATGGTGAATGTCATATTCCACAGTGAAAATCTCAAGTCTTTCTTTTAAGTTCCCAAATACAGGATTCACCTTCTCTCTTCTACATCATACTTGGAAGAACTTGCAAATGGGAAGGGGATCAAGAGTTGGAAGTAGAAGGGAGGAATGAGGGAGCAGAGGATGAAAAAGAATTAAGGTGTGTTACGTATATGTACAAAATCTCCATGATAAATGTAATTATTATGTACTGAAATATGTACTAATAAAAATAAATAAATGAAAAGACAATTATTTAATTAAGAAAAAGAAATAAAAGCATTTATATAGAAAACAAAGATGTAAATTCTCCCCTTTTACACAAGATACTATCTTATATGTAGAAAAGTGTAAAGACTCTATACACATAGACACACATACACATACACACAAATAAATGTAAGACTGTTCCATGTTATTTTTAGAGGTTCGTATCTCCTCTATCAAATTTCAAAGAAATTCTTTTACAGAAGTAGAAAAATACTAAAATTTATTAACAAACACAAAACGTCCCAAAGGGCTAAAGCAATTTTCAGGAAGAATGATGCTGAAGATATCTTGCTTTGTGATTTCAGAATATATTGCAAACCTGTAGCAATTAAAGCATAATGGAAACACACACACAAACACACACACACACACACACACACTAATAGAAAAAAATAAAAGCATGAAAATAAACCCAAGCATACATGGGCAACTAAACTTCATCTAGGGTTCCAAAATATAGTTAATAAATTATATTTACTTCAATAAGTGATGATGGAAAATTTGGATAGGCAGACGTAAAAGAAGGAAGTTGGGTCCTTATAACATACTATGTACAAAATACACACAAAATGTTTTAAAGACTAAATATAAAGCCAAAACATTAAACCTCTTAAAAGTACTATGGAAAAAAGTTTCCAGACATTGGAATAAGCAGTTATTTCTTAGCTGTAATACCAATAGCACAATAGGCAATAAAAGCGAAAATATATCAGTGGAATTACCTCAAACTAGAAATGCTTCTGCAAATAAAAGGAAACTTTGGGATACATCTCGTAAAGGCCTAATGTCAGAAATACAATATGCACTCCTACACAAAAGCAAAGATCATATTATCCCACTAAAAATGGTAAAGGGCCTGAATACACGTTTCTCCATAAAGACATAAAAAATGGAACAAAAGGTATATGAAAAGATGCTCTTCAAAAATAATGACCATGTGAATAAAAAAAAAAAAAACAAATAAAATATCACTTCACTGTTAGGATGAGTTTAATAAAAAACACAGGAGATCAGCATAGAGAAAAGGGAAGTCTTATACACTGTCAGTGAGGAAATAAATTGTTGCAGTTAATGTATAGAACAATATGAAATCTTGTCAAACATTTAAAATTGAATTATCATTTGATGTAGCCATTTCACTTCTGGGTATCGATCCAGAGGACTGATCTTAAGCATCCTGAAGAGACATTTCAAGTCTCACATTCATTACAGCATCATTCACAATAGCCAACACTTAGAAATTACTTTAAAGTCCATTGACAGATGGACAAATGAAGCAAATGTGGGTACACAAAATTGTATTATTCTGCCTTAAAATAAACAAATATTACTATTTTTGACAACATGGATGGGCCAGGAGGATTTTATGGTGAGTAATTTAAGCCAGACCCAGAAAAATAAATGCTGCATTGATCTTTCTTACCTATAGAATCTTAAAATAGTGAAACACATAAAACAAAGAGTGGAATGCTAGTTGTCAGAGGTAGAGGAGGAGAAATGGGAAGGTGGTTGTCAAAAGGGTCAAAGTTTTAATTGTATAAGAAAAATAAATTTTGGAGATTTATCTGTACAACATGGACAGTATGATTAACAATGCTATATTGTTAATATACTTAGCTGCCTGGGAGTAAATCTGAAGTGATATACTCTTACTGGAAAGGCAAAAATAAATAAATCTAAACCAAGAAACAAAAATGGAAGAGGAAAGTGTTAGAGGTTATGAATAAGTTTAGGGCATTTGTTAGGTTTGGATTTGAAGTGCCCTCCCAAACTCAAAAGGTGCTATTATCATCTGATGGGCTTTTTGGAAAATGTTTGTAGTATTAGGGCTCTAACTTTATCATGTTGCACCACTGATGAGATCCTGATTTGGAGACATTTTATATATTTTTAAATTAAGTTTATTGGTACATTCTAGGGATACAATACAGTTACATTCATCATTGGGAATTGTACCTTTACATGATGTATCTTGGTTCTTATTTTTTCCCCATTCCCCTGGCCTCCCTTCAACCCCTCCACTCTTCCCTATTTACAAAGACTTTGCTTCCATTTTGTCCTTTCTCATATTTACTCAGTCATGTGCAGAATAAAGATCATAAAAAGGCCTCAAGCCTTTAATATGTGGCTTTGAAAATAATCTTCTCAGGTATGTGCTTTGTGCAAGTATTTCTCCATCAGTAACAACTTTTTTGTTGCCTGGTTTTACTTTAAAACAAACAATAGCAAAATCATCCCAAAAAACTTTGCATTTAGTAACTGTTTACTTCTTTATCAAATTGAATATTACATGCTGCTTCAGGAAATGTACATACACAACATTTACTCTCACTTTAATCAGATGTTCATTCTCTCTCTCTCTCTCTCTCTCTCTCACCCCCCTCTCTCTCCTCTGTCTCTCTGTTTGACATACCAGGATTGAACCCAGGGCCTTCCCACAAAGCTACATCCTCAGCCATTTTTTATTTTTTATTTTTAGACAGGGTCTCAGACGCTAAATTGCCCGTGCTGGGCTTAAACTTGAAATCCTCTTGTCTTAGCCTCCCAGAGAGCTGGGAATACAGGCATGTGCCAAAACATTCAGCAGTCTCTCTTTTTACTTTAGAAGTACAACATGTTTCTCTGACTCCCTTTTGGTGATATTTTCTTGTCTTTTTAAACATTGACTACTTGAATACAATCAGCTAGAGTGACTTAGTGCTTCCTCTAGTGTTTCTTAACATAAGGAATAATAATGTGGTAAATCTATTAATTATTAATCAAGGAGAATTTTTGAGGTACCTGTAACTACTTTAAGAGACATATACTATCAGTTAGTTCTGACCATTTAAAAAGATATTAAACCATAGTTACTACAGTCATGCATCACATAATAAAATGGATATTTTTTAGAAATACATCTTTAAGTGATTTCATCATTGTATGAAAATCATAGAGTGTGCTTACACAAAACTAGTTGGACATAAATAAATCACATGAAGTGTCTTCTTGACACAATCAAGAGATGAGATACACATGAGATATATGAAGCTGTTACCAGCATCACATGACATATTGTTTAACAGGAACTGTTTTATAATAGAAATGCACTCTAAAATAACTATAAAATTATATTTTAGCACATATACCAGTAACATAGTTAACAATATAAAATATTATGTACTTGACATAATGGTATGAACTACATTTTCCTGTAACCAGGAGTGAAGTAAATTTATTTACCCCAGCATCACCATAAATACATGAGTAATGCATTTCCTCTTGACATGATGGCTCTAATGCCACTAGGAAATAGAAAACTCTCAACTCTGTTATAGTGTATGAATCCTCCATTTTATAGAGTCTGTCATTGACCAAAATGTCATATTTTGGAGCTTATAACTATCATCACTTCTTCAGTGCAAAGTTGATCCTGGTGTTTGAATTCTGCAAAGTAAATCTACTTTGATATATGACCTGTAGGCTTCTGGGGTAGAGACAAGTCATACAGTATCGGTATCAAGGTTAGGAATGGAAAACACATACTCCTTAAAAATTCCACAAGGAAAGAATGGACTACAAGCAAATAGATACTAATCAAATATCCGAAGACTTGAAAGAACTCTTAGATTGGTGACTTCCAGCCTTTCAGACTATAGCAAAACATTACCAAAGGTTAGAGCTAATGTCAAGACTTTTGCACAAAACACTGGTTATTTTAATACACTGTGCTTACCTATGTCCTTTTTAATGTGTTGATGTAGATTGTGAGATAGATTCTTTAGCTACCCAACTCTTGTGAAAGAATCCCCTACTGGTAGAATCTAACAAAATTCTGTCTTCCAAAGGATTCTGGGAAATGTGATTCAAAGCCTGCTTATGGCAATACACGGAGAGTTTAAGAATAGTTGTACTCATATAATGTGGCCAACAGATAATCAGAAATGCCTTCTGAAACACATATGTTAAATTATTAGCTCACTGCTTGAAAAAGCAAAACATAAAGTATAAAGTTGTTGCTGGATAAAAGCATTGGTTGTTGCCATGAATCTGCCACAGAATCTATGTTTGAGATTACGTATCTTTCAATATTTAGAGGAATTTTGCTGTTGTGATTAATCCTTCTCACCCTCATTTTTCTTGATAAATTTTGAAACTTGGCTCTGCTACCTTTTCCATGTAGAATATACCTATTATTTTCTCTTTCTCCATCAAAACAGTATGATACTTAGATGGTATCACTTTATTCTCTCATCTCTTACTTCCAATCTGGTCTCAATGATTTTCTTCCCACTGAAACTCCATGCTTCCTTCTTTAAATTAGTGACACTTCAAGTTCTTTTGTTTTGGGGTGTTTTTTTGTTTGTTTGTTTTGGTACAAGGATCAAACTCAGGACCTTGTGCTTATGAGGCAGACATAGTGCCACTGAGCTAAATCCCTGGCCCTTTTTTATTTTTTACTTTATTTTTTAACACTTCAAGTTTTAAAATTTGATCTTTTTCTAATAGTTTATATCACTGATTATGTGTGTGTGATTTTATTACTTTATTGAACACCAGTAATTTTCAGAGTACAGTGGACACTCAAGTTATGATTAGCCTGATGTACAAATAATTTGGGTTATCACTAGAATTTTAGTGTTAACTTATGAAGAAAGTGTTGAGCTACAACCCAAATGTCAGCCACTTGTGCTTCCAGATGGTCTCATATATAGATTTAACACCTAAAGAGTTTTGGAAGGAACATTTCAACATCCTTTCCTGTGTGGGGTTAATTGAGAAATCCTGGGCCAATGTCTCTCTAAGGACATTGAGATCTTCATGTATACAGGAGAGAGACTGTGAAGGTTGTATAGAGGAGCCTGACCCTTCGTTGACAACTTGAGTTACAGCTAGCCCTCATGAATGAATTGAGTTCATAAGTCTGAAGATATAAAATGAACATGAAGCCTCCACCTTTAAAAAATTTAGAGTCTAGTGAGGCGATAATCAAGGAAACACATTTAATTCAGAAAACAGTACAAGAATATTCAGGCAGGGCATAAATGAAACTGAGAAACTCAGGATATGATTAAAAAACATAATAGTCTCAGAGTCAAATCACACTTAGTAAAAGACACTGTCATTTCTATTAAAAACACAAAAGTTCAAAATACATAAATTTTGTATGTGGAAGTGAAGATCTCTATGAAAATTTTACTTTTTTAATAAGCCATTTTATGGTATATTAGCCTTTTTATTGGTTTATGTTTGTGACGCATGATAATTACATACATTTTGGGCAATTGGTACTGATATATCGTATCTTGATCATTTTTGATCCCCCTTTCCCTCCAATAACCCTGTTTCCTCTTCTCACGTCCCCATTCCAATCATCAAAAATGTTACCTCCCTGTTTCCTATCATCTCTCTTTTATCTCTTTAAATTATTTGTATTTTAGATTTCTCATATAAGACAAACCATGAAATATTAAACTTTCCGTGTCAAATTTGTTTTACTTAACATTATGGTCTCAAGATTCATTCATTTTCCTACAAAAGACCCAAATTTATCCTTCTATATAGTTGAATAGTACATTTTGAATATAGATACTGTATATTTTTATCCTTTCATCTGTGAGCATATAGTCTGTATCTATGATTTACCAATGAATGACACTGCTATAAACAGAGAGATATATGTATTGCTCTAATATAATATTTTTAACCCAGTAAGACACCCAGGAGACATATATCTTAGTCAAGTGGAATTTGTATTTTTATTTTTTTGAGAAATCTCCATACTGATTTTCATACTGATCGTACTATTTTATATTCCCACCAATAGTGTAGAAGAGTTACATTTTCCTCCTATATCCGTAACAGTATTTTTTGGGTTTTTCGTTTGCTTAATGGTAGCTATTCTTACTGGAGTAACAAGGAATCTATGCAGATTTGCATTTCCCTAATGCCCAAAGATGCTGAATATTTTTTCATGCTATTTATATTTCTTCCTTGGAGAAGAATCTATTTATTTATTGTCCACATTTTGATTTGTTCTGTTACTTTGGGGGTCTAGTTTTTTTAAAGTTTTCTGCATATTCTAAGTATCAGTTCTCTATCAGAGGAATACTTGGCAAAAAAACACACAAAAAACTACTTCCTACTTTCCAGGAAGGTCTTTTCACTCTGTTGACCGTTTTATTTGCTGAAAAATAGCCTTTTTAATTTAATTACACTTATTGATTCATTTAGTTTGCTTACAGTACTACAGGTTAGTTAGTTATAAACTATAATTTTTTCTGTGGTACTTCTCAACACATCACATTTAATATGGACAAGGTATTATCACAAAATATAGAAAATATTTAAATTAAAAATTTATTAGAGTAAGAAGCATTGTCATTAATCTCCCTTGAAATATTCTTTCCCCTAAGCATGCTTCTCTCATCATTCTTGATACTTTCTAAAGCATTACTTGAAATCTTCCTTGGTGAGTATCTTTCCATAACTGTCTCAATTTCCTGAACTGATTCAAAATGATTACAGCAATTTCATTGATTTTCATTAAGTTTATTGGTACATTTTAGGTATAAAATAGTTAAATACATCATTGGGATCTTGTACCATTACATGAGTATCTTGGTTCTTCTTTTTTCCCCTTCCCTTGCCCTCCTTTCCCCCCCATCCACCATTCCCTATTTGGAAAGACTTTGTTTCCAATTTTTTTCCTTTTCTCATATTTTTTCTTTTTCCTTCTTTCCTTTCCCCTACCTCTCCCATTTCCCCTGCTCCTTTAGACCATTACTTCCTATTACACAATATCAATTATATATTATTAAAATTATAATATCAAGATCTAGGAGATATTACCACAGATTTTACAGAATCTAAAAGGATCTAGACAGCATATTACAAAAATCTGTTTTGAAATAAATTTGACAACTTCTAAGAAGTATCTTGGAAGACAAATTAATGAAGCTAACTCTGGAGGAAATATAAAACTTGAATAGCACCTATTAAAGTATATTCCTAGCTTGAAAACCTACCTATATGACAACAGGCTCATATACAATTTACCTAATAAACTATATCAAACATTTAAAGCAGAAAAATAAAGGAACACTTCTCCCCTTATTTTAGGAAATCAACATTGTGCTAATCCTAAAACTGGATAAAGATAATACAAGAAAAAAATATTAACATAGATAGAAATTTATTTAACAAGACAAACTATTAGAAGTCAGATCTGGCAGTATGTAGAAAGTGGTTTTATTATAGGGATGGCAGTGTTGGTTCAGCATTGGAGGATCCACCCCCAAAAGTCATCATTTTAACAGTGGAAAGGAAAAAGCCATATAATCCTGTCACTAGTTGGAGAAAAAGTACTAGACTAAATCCCACAGCTGTTCATGATAAAAGCTATCAGGAGACTAGAAGTAGAACAGAACCTTCTCAACAGATGAAAGACATCTACTCCACACTCCCAGCAAAAATGCCTTATATGAATAGAGAAGATACAATGCATTCTCCCTAAGGTTGGGAACAAGGGCAGATATGCCTACTCTTCATCTGTCTATTACAATTTGAAACATAGACCTAAACCAAAATAGTCTGGCAATAAAATGACACAATTAGGATAGGATTGGCAAGGTAGAAGCAAAATCTCTATATGTAGATGAAATGATCATCTACAGAGAAAATACTAAGAAATCTCTAGGAGCTCCTAGAAATTGTATTTGAATTTAGCAGGATTGGAAAACACAAGGTATATATAAAAATTCAGGTCTATGTATACTTGCTAAAAATGAAGAATTGGATATTGAAATTTAAAGTTATGTAGTAGTACAAAGGACCTATAAAAGTAAAAAGAAAAAGAAAAAAAAGCAGTGTTGGAAGACGTTTAGTACATAATTTTGACTTCCTCTAAAGCTACAGTAATCAAGACACTGTTGGTGTAAAGAAAGACATATAGATCATTGGAATAAAAGATAATCTAGAAATAGGACCACACATATATAGTCCATTGAATTTTGAAAGATTATTTAACATTAACATTTTATAGAATATAAACTGATTTCAAGAGCTGTGGAAAAGGTAGTGTTTTCAGCAAATGGCACTAGAACACCTGGTATCCGTATATAAAAAATTAACATCAACCCTCTATTTCCATACATAAAAATAACTTGAAAGTATGTATGAACCTAAATTTAAAAAACAAAAACTATAAAACTTTAAGAAGAAATTATAAGGGAAAATTTTTATAAATTTTTGGTAGGCAAGAACTTCATAGGATACAAAAAACATGATGTATAAAAGAAAAAAATTGATAAATGAACTTTAGAACGTTAAATGTCGTTAAAATGAAAAGTAGTCCTTAAATAGACCCAATTTACAATCATATAAGCTATGACCAGAATATATAAAGAACTCTTATGGCTCATTAATAGACAACCCAATTAAAAAGTAGACACAAGAAGATGCTAAATAGCCAGTATAGCACAAGAAAAGGTGTACAACACTAGAATCAGAAAAATACTAATCAGTACAATAACAAGATTGAATTATACCCTCATTAGGGAGATGAAGTTAAAAGTTTTAAAAGCCTTGTCATGACTTTTTCTTTTTGTTGGATTCTCCCCCTTTGCGTTTAATTTCTTGTCATGCCCGATGGATGCTGGGCTTCCTGGGGCTGTGATCCTCATTGTCTTTTCCTAGGATATTGTCTAAAATTTTTTGAAGTGTTGGTTTGGTATTCATGAAGTTCCTAAGGTGCTCTTTATCTTGAAAGTATCTTATTTCTCCATCAATTTTGAAAGATAGTTTTGCAGGGTACATCAATCTGAGTTGGAGGCTGTTTTCCTTTAGGGCTTGAAATATATCACTCCAAGCTCTTCTTGCCTTTAGGGTTTGCATTGAGAAGTCTGCTGTGATTCTGATGGGCTTTCCTTTGTATGTGATTTGTTTCTTTTCTCTCACAGCTTGTGGAATTTTGTTCTTCTGTTGGATTTCTGGACTCCTAACTATTATATGCCTATGTGTAGATATTTTTATGATCAAGGCTATTTGGAGTCCTATATGCCTCACTTATCTGTATGTCAAGTTCTTTTCCCCTCCTTGGGAAGTTTTCTGCCATCACCTCTGTGAACAGATTTTGTATGTCATCTGTACTCTCTTGTGTTTCTTCATTAACTCCAGTCAGTCTTATGTTATTCTTCTTTGCATCATTTAGCAGCTACTGGATTGTTTTCTCATGGTCCCTTACAATTTTAAAGCAATTTTTCTTTTTCTGGTCACTAATTGTAATCTTTTCTTCTATATCTGGAATTCTATCCTCACATTGGTTTATTCTGCTGCATAGACTTTCAATGGAGTTTTTAATCTCCTGGAAATCTGTTTGCATCTGTTTTATGGATTCCATTTGTTTCCTATGTTGGGATTCCATCATGTTCCTCAGCTCTTCTATTTTTTTATCTGTGTCCTCTCTAAATTTATTAATCATATCTTGCACTATGGGCACAATCTCTGCTATTATCTGATAAATTATTTCTGATTTCATTTTTTCCAGATCCTCTTTTGTTGCTAGTTCAGGGAGTCCAGGTGGTTGAGTATCAGATTGTTTCATCTTGTTTCCCTTTAGAATTGCTTTAGGTGATCTGGAAGTCTGTTTTTGAGGCTTGTTTAGGTGTATTCTCATTTCCATGGGCGGTGGGATGGGGTGGGGGTGTGCTGCTGGTGCCCAGGAGACTTACCTCCTCTGCCCTAGGAGTGGTCGAATGGCAGCAGGGGAGCCTCCTCCTCTGTGCTGGGATTGGCTCACCTCCTCTGCCCTAGAAGCAGTGATTCATATGTTAATTAGCTTCACTGTAGTAAATTTTTTTACTATCCATTTAACTTACACACAGTAAAATTTATTTTAAAAATGTAAAGACTGGAATAAACATAGGGAAAAAATGTGTTTTGGAAGTAAATGTTTAAATTAACTGAAACTAGTACATGCCCTTGTCTGGTTGCTGAGGAACAGGAAACATTTTATTCATCCAGAATCTAGGGATTGGCTCTTGACTGATACATGCAGCCCAAGCACAGCAAAACAAAGGGGCATAAAGAGGGCAGGGTTATGGTGCTAAAAGAGCAGACTAAGAAATGTAAGTCAAATAGAGAATGAAGAAAAGAGAAAACAAGAGAATTAGATGATGTTCAACAATTGGGAATTCTGGTGGTAGTTAAAAATGAATATATGAAAATAAATGCATAAGCAAAATAAAGGGAATGAATTTGATATTTATTTAATATTCTTTTAAATAACTTTTGAGTTGTCCTTTAAAAGTACCAATCTCTACACTCTAAAGAATAAATTAATATTAAAACCTAGAGTCATCCATTGTCATAGTTAGGATATCAGTTATACCCCTAGGCTTCATCCACATTTTCTTTATTAGGTATCAGTGCTTAAAATAATTATTTTTCATTCATGGTTTGGGGAATCTTTGGGGCCATTCTTGTTTTGAAAGAGTGTGCTCTTGGAATGTTATCTAACATCTTTAATATTTCAGTACTGAATGTCCTCAATACATATTTCCTCACTAAGAAAAGAAATAAAATTTCTGTCCCTTCTTGGTTATCCTTTATCAAATATAGCCTAAAAGGCTAGTTGAAAAGATTAATTATATAAGATATTTGGTCAGCTGTTAATATTAAAAACAAGACACATAAAAGCTTTAAAAAGAGTGCATCAAAGATATTTACAGTTCAGCATTCTGGTTTGTACTTTCTATTTATATTAGTAGATGAACTGGAAGAAGTAATATAAATTAAGTATATTGAAGTTAAGTCACATAAAAGATATTTTGATGTTTATCCAAAACAGTTTTTTCATTGTCTTATTTCCATTTTTCAGTGCCACTCAATGTACTTGGAGCTGCTATGGAGAATATTAGCTTAATATTGCCTTTTCATTACAGTGCAGTTTATTCACATCAAAATTTAGAAGAAATGTCAGTTGTTCTCAAGATCACAGACAGTAATGAGACAATATTATCTCTATTATACAGATACTTCCAACTTGCAATTAGGAGACAAAGATGAAATTATTATTTAAATTAAAGAAAATCAATGATAAATGATTTCAAAAATTAGATAGGCATTTGGTGCCCTGTATTTGAAAGAATAGCTATAATAGACAAATTTCCTGAAATGTAAACACTTTGATATTAAGTATGGAATTATATGTGTCTATATATGTTTTTGGGGTGGCAAAATCTATAGGTTTTATTATATTCAGAAAAGATTTCTGGAACACTAAATCTTAACTTTTCAGCATTTTCAGTAGTATATGTTTACTACATCATTATTAAATAATAATTTCAGAAGAAAAATGTTTATTTGCTTATAGTAATACAATCCTAACAGTAAATTTTAAATAAATTTAAATTTATTTCAAGTGGATCTGTTTTACTGCATTGAAATTTCATTATCAGAGAACATAGATTGGTTCACTGTTCATGTAGGTCCAGCTTATGTTTCTTTGCCTACAATTTTCAGTCACTTTAGATACTCATGTATTTAAGACAATAGAATAAGAATTAACAAAAAATAGGTTTTAAGTTTCACAAATAAATTAAAACTACTTTTCATTTTATATATCATTAAATTATAATAATAATTTATAAGGTGACCTGATAACTTCGTGTTTTCAATTATTTAAGGTCAAATTTTGGCTGGTGGTAGATTAGTGCTGACCAATCAATGCAAATACCTCACTGACTAGAATGGGTTTTGTTTATTACTTTCTTCTAAGGCTTTATATTTTAATATTGAAATCAGCACAAAGTAACACCTAAGATTCTCAATTTGCAAATTTCACACCTAGTATTCTAAGTGGTTATGTTGTTAGCATCATTACTGACAGGAATCATATTAGATGTCTGTAAAATCCCAAACAGATGAAATTTCAGCTTGAATTTATGTTCAAGCATTATTAATCACCTTTTTGTTGTTATTCTATGTTCTTTGCATCCTGCTTTGAATTATAGCTCTTGGTTATTTTACAAATTATAGTTCTATTTGTTTTAATACACAAGTATTTTATGCTACTCTTTTCATGGATATGAAGATATTTGTAAGTTCAGGCAGATGAATGGAAAGTACAGGGTAAAATAAGCTATAAAGTATTCTTAGAGGAGCTTTGATATTTAAGGATAGAGACACTTAGAAAGGCACTTCACATGAAAATGAAACTGGGGAAACCACAATCAAAATTACAATTTTTTACTAGAGAAGCCAGCTTGATTTATTCAAATAAAATAAAGTGGAACTCTTAAAAACAGATATATGGTTAGAGAGCAGCTGCTATCACTTTTATTTTTTAAATATGGCTAGTATAGATTTTGGAGTTGAAACATTAATTTTTGTACTTAAGTCTAAGTGTGTTATTTATGGAAAGTTTATGTTTCCATGAAAAATGATATTTTGATAAACTGCAGTAACTATATCTCGATCTCTTTCCTCATCACTGGAGCTCAATACTGGACACTAAAAATTAGGGAGGAGAGGTTAGTTTGGGCTCATATTTGAGAGGTTTTAGTCTATATTTAGTAGGCTCAAACATAGAAATCTTATAGTATAAGGTTCTACCAGAGGAAAGATGCTTACTTCAGGGTGATCAGGAACCAGTGAGTGAAGGGAGGAGCCAGGGTGGGAGATACACCTCCAGGTAACTCCCCAGTAATCGGCCTCTTCAAACCAGACCCCACCGTCTAACAGCAGGTCAGCTATATGGCCCCAGTCATTCAATAACCTTACAAAAGCCTTACCTATGGGCTTTTGAGGCTCTTAGGGGACACCTATGGTTTATGGTTATAAACCATAATAGACTATAACCATAAATTAATCATAAAGCTATCATTGTATTTTAAATGTATTGATTTTGTTTTATCTTTTGTTTTTATTTTATTTTACTTGCTGTAATTTTGCTTCTTTTTATGCTTATTCTGGCTATTGAAAGGATATTTTTAAGGGAAAAATTATGTTTCTATTATGTTGTGTATAAGAAGAAAATGAACTATTTGTTTTAGAATCTACCTATTCTCATTATACAGAATTCACTATTTTTTTCATAGTTTGAACATTTTATCTTCTATTTTTCTTATTGTTAGTTTCATTTTGTTTGGATATAATTCATATACAGTAGGCTTTCCCCTTTTAAATCTGCATTTTCATGGTTATTAGTATATTTACAAAATTGTGGAATCATTACCGCTATCTAATTCTCAAACCATTTCATGCCCATCAAAGCATTCCTATTCCCATTACCAGTCCAATTCTTCCAACCTCTGGAACATTACTCTAGCTTCTCTCTTTATGATTTTGCTTTTTTCTGAACATTTCATATAAATAGCATTATAAAATATCATCTCTTATATTTGGCTTCCTTTACTTAGTATAATGCTTTTATAAATTATCCGTGCCGCAGCATATGTATTAAAGTTTCAATTTTTTATGTTTGAATAATATTTCTTCTAATAGATATATTGTATATTTTTATCCATTTACCAGCTAATGGAAATCTAGGGTTATTTCATTTTTTATATATGATGAATAATGACACTATAAATACTAATTTTCAGATTATTTTATGAACATAAATTTTCAATTTTCTCGAGAGAATATCTCATTGTAAAATTGCCAGGCCACATAGTATCTTCATATTTTACTCTCTGAGGAATTTCCAAGTTGTTTTGTGGAGTTCTTGCACAGTATTATATTCCCATAAAAAATGCATGTGTTTTAATTCTCCATATCTCACCAATAATCATTAATTTTATCAATTTTACATCATAAATTTCTAGCTTTCTTCATTTTAATTTTATTTCTTTCTATTATTTCCCTTATTTCCTTAATAAATGCAATAAAATACAGTTATTTTTTTCTTTCATCTTCTTCGGCTAGGTTTATTTTTCTTTTTCTGGTACTGGAAATTGAACTCAGAACCTTGTGCTTGGCAGGCAGGCATGGCACCACAGAGCTACATCCCTGGCCCCAGCTAGGTTTATTCTTTACTATAGGTTAAGATCTTTAGTAAGTACCTTTTTAGGCTATTATCGTATTTAAAATTCACATACTCTTGCAAGAGTTATTTTCATTTCCATTGAAATTATAGATTATAATAGATGAGAAACTTTATGCAGAGAAGGCTGAGGAACTTGCCAAGAATACATAGATATTTTGTAGTGAAGACTAAATTTAAACTTATTCAGCTTCGGGACCCCATATTTTGATTTTCAATTCACAGTCATGTATTTATTTTCCTGTGATTTTCTTTCTCTAATGACTCTCCTGTTAAACAAACCACTGATGCTTCTCTGTCCTTCCCTGACACTCCTTCAGTACTGGGCTGTGCGGGGGGACTAACACAGTGGCCCCAAAGTGCTGATCAGGAGTAAGCAAGACCCTCAGAGTCTCACTGCAAGAAGAAGAGGGATTTTTCCAACTATAGAAGGAGAAGGATTCCTTAGCTCTGATGCAAACTAGGAATTAGCCTGGGTGGAAAAATAGGATGTTTTATTTCATGTGACAAACATTCTATACAAATTCAGCGCACCTTAATGAATGAGTTGTAATGGCCATAAAAAGTACTATTAACTTCTAAAATACATTTTCATATAGTAGATGACAAAGTATTTTAGAATAGCTTCTTTTTCAAGGAATATAATCATTATATTTATTTTATAGAGAACTTAATAAACATTAAATAACACGTTAAATGTATCACATAAATTATTTTATTACATCAAGTTTATTATACTGTGTTACATATGTTAAAAAAAGATTGCATGACTTTCTCATATTTCATAACCACAAAGTAGACAAAATGGGCCAAGATGTGATTATGAGGCACAGGATTTTGACAGCTAATAAATATTCGTTCTCAAAGTTGTAAAAGTTCCTCATTTCAAGACTAATTTCTAAGTAACTCCCACAAAAAGGATCATTATGTAGAAACACCTGATTTTATTTACTTGTTTATTTATTGCAAAGTGTGTTTTGCTTCCAAATTGTTATGTTAAGAACTACAGTATTACCTCGGTTCAGGAACACTTCTGTTTGCAAACATTTAGGTTAGCATATAGAAGCTTTAGGAAAAATATGGCTTCTGCATGAACTCTGCATCTGGTGATGAACACAAACACACCCATCTTCCCTAGAATCATGGAGCTAATTAAGTTCGTTAACCAAGGCACCATAGTACTTCATACTCTCTAGAAGTATGGAACTTTTTTCTAAGATTTAAGAAAATAGAAAGATCTGTTCTCTTCAAATTGATGATGAGATTATTTTACAGTTAAACTGGAAGTGTGAGCAGCCTATCTTCTCTTCTTAAGCACTTATTACTTAAATTTACACTAAATTCTTTAACATTATAGCTACGTATATCTGAAAGAATGGGATGTCTTTTATTCTTCTAATCTGCTAAATCGAAAGTGATGTAAAATTCAGTCTAAAATTTCCATTGGAGATTTTCTACAAAAAAATATTTATTTCCATTAAAGTAATTACTATTTTCTGTTAGAAGATAGTTATTTTGAATACTTAAATTTGAAAGAAATGATACTTTAGGTTCTGCATCTGGGGCTTAGAATCAGTAGTGCTCATGCATGTAATTATCCCAACCATTAATATATTATTAAAAATTACCACAATTTTCAGCTGAAACTTGTAAAAATTATGAGAATAAAAAGATGTTTATGCAACACACACAGTAACTATCTGGAGTGCAATGTGGCCACATGTTTAATATTTTTACTATTCAATTAGAATTATCTTGCAGGCAAAACAGTATAGAAAATAGTGTAATTTATAAATATGAATATTTTAAGTGTTAATTTTTGAAGAATAATGATGGTGTTCTACAGGGTTATCTCTGTTATTATTTGTCAGGCAAGTAAAAGAACACAATAACATCATAAATCTCCTTGAACAAATATTGATGTGTTTTAATTATGTCTCTTTTGATAGAAATCAAAATATCCCAATGAGTAATAGAAAAAATCTATCCTCAAAAAACTAATGGATATTAAAGAATATGCCAACTTGCATTCATCAAGATTCACAGTTTTCATATATTTGTGAAACACAACTAGAAGAAGGTGAGAAAAATATGTGAGCAATTCACAGGTTGGATTCCAAATTGAATGGTTTGGCAAACTTAGAATAGTTACCTTGAAAGCATTTTATTTAGAATAACCATGGAAATATATTTCATACATTTTGAAAAAATAATCTTTAATGTCAAATTATTGAACTTATTCAAGCTTTAGTTATTATTCTTAAAAATATGAATTTTTTTGAGATTTTATAACCATTAAAATTAGATTCTGGTATGTTAAATTGAGTAGTACAAAAAATATGTGAAATAACGGGGTTTTATGACTTATAGATCCCAGAGATAAGATGACAGTGTACCTCACAGAGGGGTCGAGAGAGAGAGAGAGAGAGAGAGAGAGAGAGCAAGAGACCAAAGACTTCATTGGGGTCCAGAACATTTCCAGGCAAATTGCATGTATAACATTTTTTAAATTTGATTTTATTTTATTGGTACATTTTAGGTATACAATATAATGACATTAATCATTGGAAATTTGCACCTTTACTTAATCTCTCTTGGTTCTTATTTTCCCCCCTTCCCCTGCCCTCCCTTCAATCCCTCCATCCCTCCCTATTTACAAAGACTTTGTTTCCATTTTTTCATTTTCTCATATTAATTCTATTCCCTTCTTTCCTTTCCCCTACCCCATGCAATTAGGAGTGAAAAGGATGAAATTACAATGGACCCAGCAGAAATCCAGAGGATCATTAATACCTACTTTGAGAACCTATGCGCCAATAAGATGGAAAGCACAGAAGAAATGGACAGATTCCTAAATACATATGAATTACCAAAGTTGAAAGAAGAAGACCTAAAAATTCTAAACAACCCAATATCAATCAATGAAATTGAAAATGTAATTAAAAACTTACCAACTAAGAAAAGCCCATGTCCTGATAGTTTCCCTGCTGAATTCTACAAGATATTTAGAGAAGAACTACTGCCACTACTGTTTAAAATCTTCATTGAAATTGAAAGCGAAGCAATAGTCCAGTATTCATTCCTGAAAGCAAGGATCACCTTGATCCCAATGGGAGATTTTAATCAGTGGGATGATAGTGAGCAGGTATAAGTTCCCTAGTTGGGTTGTGTCTGAGAGGTGATCACTTGGACAAATGGCAGAGTCAGGCTGGGGATGTAGCTCAGCCTGACTGGCATGTGCAAGGTTTTGAGTTCAATCCTCCATATGGGGGTGGGGGGCAGGGGAAGTAGGGTTAGGGGTGGGGGGCACCACAATGATGATGATGACACCAAAATGGCAGAGTCCATGTGGGATGTAAGAATCTAAAGGACCGATCAGGTGGGTTGGGTCTAGCTGACTCACAGGGAGGTGGTCACTTAGGTGGTAGTCAAATAGGTGGTGGCACAAGGCAGATGTCTTGATCCACACAGGGGACAGGGAGTGACAGAGAGCTGGAAAAAGTGCCAAGAGTGATTTAGCTCAACATCTGGCATAAAAAAGTGTAACATATATTCAAAGTGGATGCAAAGGCAACAAAAAAATAAAACCACTCTAATTTCTTGTTCATACTTTTAAATGAATTTTTATTCATTAAGTTTATTAGTGCATTTTAGCTATACACTATGATAACATTCATAGGGAATTTGTAACTTTACATGATCTATCTTAGTTCTTATTTTTCTCCCCCTTCCCCTCCCCTCCCTTCAACCTCCACACCCCTCCCTATTTACAAAGACTTTGTTTCCATTTTTTCCTTATCTCACATTTTTTCCTTTCCCTTCTTTCCTTTCCCCTACCCATATCACTTCCCCTACCTCTTCCCCTTTGGACCTTTTCTTCCTGTTTCACATTATCTATTATATATTTTGACCCTCATTTACACTTTCAGTTTCTCACACCAAGAGAAACTACTCAGTATTCACATATGTGTATCCTATTTATTTCATTTAAGAGTATGGTCTCAATGTGCATCCATTTAGCTATAAATTTCTCTTCTTTATCATTCTTTATGGCTGAGTAGCACTCCATTTTATTTAAAAACCCACATATTTCATCTTATTAAAAAGCTTCTGCACAGCAAGACAGAACAGCAACAGAGTGAAGAGACAACCAATAATGCGGGAAAAAATTTTACCAGCTGTCCCTCAGACAAAGGTCTACTATCTAGAATATACAAATAATTTACAAAAATTAGACCTCCCAAATTTAAAGACCCAATCCAAAAATGGGCGTCTGAAAAGAACAGACACTTCTCAGACAAAGAAGTAGAAACAGCAATAAACATATGAAAAAATGTTCAACATCACAAGTCATTCGAGAGATGCAAATGAAAGCAATGTCGAGATTCCACCTCAATGCAGAAAGAATGGCTATCAAGGAATCAACCAGTAACAAATTCTGGCTGGGTTGTGGGAAAAAAGGAACACTTCTCCACTGCTGGTGGGAGTGTAGACTTGTGGAACCACTGTGAAAATCAGTATGGAGATACAAAGTAGGATTAGTGGTCCCATTTGAACTAATTAGGCCCCTGCTGGGTGTCTTACCAAAACAATTAAAAGCATCATACCACAGCAATATATACACACCCATGTTTACAGTAGCACAGATTGTAATAGCTAAATCTTGGAAACAGCCCAAATGCCCATCAACTGGTGACTGTATAAAGATGTGGTTTATACTCATTTTCAAATGTAAAATTTTTATACAAGGAAACTGCTCAATTATTTATTTATATGTTTCCTGAACTTACACATTTTATGTTATGTCTTTACAATATGGAATATACTTCCTGTGCCAGATATCACTAATTAAACACTGGACTAATTTTTCAAAGTTTATATTCACTCTTAGTAAACCATTTAAAGAAGCTGTCATATGATTTGAAAAATTTGAAATCACAAATGAGAGAAAAGTAATAATGAATACATGCAGAAAATGATTACATGTATAATTTTGTGTATTTATTAAATATGCTAAAATAAATTTTATTTGTCAATTGCCTTAAAGAAGCAGCAATTTAATATGGTAGATATATAGATACATTTCCATTTTGAACTGGAACTGACATTTGAATTTAGATTAGTTTTCATCAATAATAAGGGTAGAGTGAAATCAAATTGAAAGCATTGAGGGACCACTGGTGAAAATTTTTTCCCACATTGCGAGTTGTCTCTTCACACTGCTGGTGGTTTCTCTTGCTGTGCAGAAGCTTTTTAATAAGAAGAGATCCCACTTGTTGATTGTTTGTGCTAGTTCACGTGTAACTGAGGTTTTGTCCATAAAATCTTTTCCTACACATGTCTTCAAGAGTTCTACTTAACCTCTGCTCCAGCCGGTTCAGCGTTTCTATTTTAATATTTAGATATTTAATCCATTTCAAATTTAGTTTAGTGCATGGTGAGAGATATGGGTCTAGTTTTAGTCTTTGGCAAGTTGAAACTCAATTTCTCTGGCACCATTTATTAAAGAGGCTATCTTTCCTCTGTTGAGGGTGTTTGGCTCCTTTATCGAAGATGAGATGGCTGAGTGTGTCTGGCATTTTTTCTGCATCTTCTAATCTGTTCCACTGGTTCTCAGGTCTGTTTCTTTGCCAGTACCATGCTGTTTTTATCACAGTAGCTTTGTAGTACAGTTTCAAGTTGGGGGTTGTAATATCCCTTGCCATGTCTCTGTTGCCTAGAATTGCTTTTGCTATTCTGGGTCTCTTCTTCTTCCAAATGAATTTTTGGATTATTTTCTCAAGGTCTATGAAGTATGCAACTGGGATTTCAATTGAGATTGCATTGAATCTATATAGCATTTTTGGAAATATGACCATTTTCACTATATTGATCCTTCCTACCCAGGAGCAAGGGATGTCTTTCCAGTTTTGGATATCCTTTTCAATCTCTTTTTTCAAAGTGCTATAGTTATCAGAGAAGAGGTCTTTGATTTCTTTCATTAGGTTGATTCCTAGGTATTTCAGTTTTTTGGATGCTATTGTGAAAGGAATTATTTGCCCTATTTCTCTCTCAGTGAGTCTGTCATTTGTGTAGAGGAAAGCTATTGATTTTTGTGTGTTGAACTTGTAACCAGCTACTTGACTGAATTTGGTTATTAAGTCTAAAAGACTTTTGGTGGAGTTCTTGGGGTCTTTGATATAGAGTATCATGTCATCTGCAAATAATGACAATTTGGATTCTTCATTTCCTAACTTTATTCCTTTTATTTCTTTCTCTTTTCTAGTTGCTGTGCCTAATGTTTCCAAAACTGTATTGAACAAGAATGGTGATAGTGGACATCCTTGTCTTGTTCCTGATTTTAGTGTGAAGGATTTTAGTTTTTGACCATTTAGTATGATATTGGATGTTGGGTTTTCATAGATGGCTTTTATCAGATTGAGGTAAAGACTGTCTGTTCCAATTTTTTGTCGGGTCTTTATCATGAATGCATGTTGGATTTTTTCAAATGCTTTTTCTGAATCTGTGGAGATAATCATATGGTTTTTGTCCTTGCCTTTATTGATATAGTTTATTACATTGATTGATTTGCATATATTGAACCATCCTGGCATCCCTGGGATGAATCCCACTTGGTCAGGGTGTATGATCTTCTTGATGATCTTCTGCATTCTATTTGCCAGTATCTTAGTAAGGATTTTTGCATCTATGTTCATTAGTGAGACTGGCCTATAGTTCTCTTTTTGGGTTGGGTCTTTCTCTTTCTTTGTCCCTCAGACAAAGATTTACTATCTTGAATCTATAAAGAACTTAAAAAAATCAGACCTCCCAAATATAAAGACCCAATCCAAAAACGAGCATCTGAAATGAACAGACATTTCTCATACAAAGAGGTAGAAATGGCAAATAAACATATTAAAAAAATGTTCAACATCAGTGGTCATTCAAGAGATGCAAATGAAAACAACACTGAGCTTCCACCTCACTCCAAAAAGAATGGCTGCTATCATGAAATCAACCAATAACAAATGCTGGTGGGGCTGTGGGGAAAGAGGAACCCTGCTCCACTGCTGGTGGGAGTGTAGACTGGTGCAACCACTGTGGATATCAGTATGGAGATACCTCAAAGAACTAGAACTGGAAGTCCCATTTGACCCTGCTCTTCCACTGCTGGGGATCTTCCCCAAAGAATTAAAAGAATCATACCACAGTGATATATGTGCGCCCATGTTCATAGCAGCACAGTTTGTAATAGCTAAAACTTGGAAACAGCCCAAGTGCCCATCAACTGGAGACTGGATAAAGAAAATGTGGGGGTTTTTATTAAATGGAATACTACTCAACCATCAAAAATGAAAAATTAGAGACATTTATTGCTAAATGGATGTGCATTGAGGCGATACTCTTAAGTGAAATAAATAGGACACACATGTGTAAATACTGAATAGTTTCTCTAGTGTGAGAAACTGAAAGTGTAAATAAGGACTAAAACAAAGAAGAGGTGGAGGAGGAGGCACATATTTCTGCACATGGAAGGGCAGCTGACTGTCCAGGACAAAGTTGGCATCCAGGATTTTGTGCTGTTGGATGCATATACCAGCGAATCTGCCTTTTTGGACAATCTTTGCAAGCGTTTCAGCGAGAACCTTATATATGTAACCTAGCACGTTTCTCAGCTTGTTTTTCTACATTGTTTCCTTCCTGCCTTTACCAGCCTTGGTGTTTGTGAAAGATGTTACTCTTCTAGGTTAGCCAAGAAGCGGAAGTGTCAAGATGTACAATCAAATGTACTTTGGTCCTTCATGCTAAGGTTTTTATGGTAGAAGGTTACACAGACTCAATTTAACCTGGGCTCAGCCACAAAAGGAAACTATAACTTTGAGGTCCAGGTACAGATCTAGGATTTCAGACAATGCCCTGAGGACTCTTTCTCCATCTCCTTGCTTTGCTTTCTTTTGCATTGGTTTCCTTCTTGGGCAGCCTCAGTTTCCTTTGCAGTAGGATGGTGGTGGCCACAGCTAGTGATGCTACTGAGAAGGAGCAATTCTGAGAGACGGGTCTAGTACATGTCCCAATGTTGGTTGGCTCTGATTGGCCCATCTAGAGTCATGTCCCCCTGTTTCAACCAGTTCCTATTGCTAATCTAATCCCTATTCTGATTGGCCAAGATGAATTACTAGGCCCACCATTGGAGGTGAGGGCTAGGGAAAGAATCCCACCACTGTCACATGGACAGAGAGCTGGGGAAGAGGGTCCTCAAAGGAATTTGTTGGAAGAAGAGCTAATAAATGGTAGGAAGTTAGAATAAGAATAAGAGATGTCTCAAGACATCCCATAAATTCTAAAGGGCCAAGACCAAAGCACTTCACCAAACTTCTCAGATTGATCTTGTTGCATCTAGTAGTGGCCAGTTTTTATTAAATTCTCCATTTATCACCACATCTCAACTTGATTGGCCAAGTTTTATGTAAATTTCTCCTAGATAAATTTTATAATGTTTCTGTGTGTCATGGGGTTTATTAAAATTATTTGATTATTTTTTTGAGTTTTTATTATCCTTTATTAAGAGTAAATTAGAACTGTGTGTGGTGGTGCATGCCTGTCATCTCAGTGCTCTATTTGTCTCAAAAAAATGAAACAAAGACTTTTTTAAAGGGTTGAGGATACAGCAAAGACCCTGGATTCAAGCCCTAGTACCACCACCAAAAAACCAAAAAAAGTAAATTAAAAAATCAGAAGCAGTTTAAAAATATTTGTCTTATAGGTAGATTGTCTGTAATGATTCCTGTTATTTAATCTATATGTTGAAACCAAAGTTGCCAGAAAAAATAAGCAAGATTTTATCCCATAGCCTAACTTTCAGGATTATCATCATTAATTGTACAAATAGAAAAAATCAAAATAATTTTCTGTGTAAGCAAAGGAGGAATAACATGGTATGAAGTACAAACTGGATAATAGGATCGTTAGGACTAAGCTAAGAGTTTCCAATTTAAACTGATCTATTGCACAAACTATCTCCCACACTCAGAGGGTACCACCTGACTGAAGCAGTGTAGAGTTGTAGTCAAAATATTCTCCTCCAGGGCCGGTGATTTAGCTCAGTGGTTCTGGTGCCTGCCTCGCCCGATTTGGATCCCAGGGACCAAAAGAAAAAAAAAAAAAAAAAGAAAGAAAAATACTCTCCTCTGTTGTTGTTCTGTTTGAGTTTGTTCTGGAGACTCGAGACATGAGCCAGGATGATTTTAACATAGTCCTAACATAGGCTTTAATACTTCCAGTATTTAAAAACACAAACTGAGAATCTGAAAATATCAGATGCATTCTCAAAGGTGCCCCAAATATTTGTCTTTTCTGTATAAGATAAATAGAGCTCTTTGTTTATAAATGTATTCCAGGAAGTCTTATATTAGTGGTTATGTTGCCAATGTAAGTACTTGAAAAACTTGACTGTGAATAAAATTTAGCATTGAACTCTAAAAAAAAAAAATTAAAAGCATTGAAAATAGTTATAAATACTAAATAACAAAATATGGAAAACTAGGACAAATGTTGGGGAACAAACATCACTTCGTTTGCTGTTTTTTTCTTTCAAAATGCTCTAGTAACCAGTGGTCTCAGGTATTTCTCACAATTTTATTCCCAAGTCATTAAGTATGGTACAACAAACAATTATTACCATTTCTTCTACCATCCCCAACATTGGTGCATTGGTTTCATTGACTTTTGTACTCAATCTGCTATTTTTATAATGCTTTATTTTGCATGATAATAAAGACATATATTTAATGAGAAGATATGAGAAATAAAAATTGTTTAAATAAACACTGACTGTTACATTGGGTCAGGTTCTTTAAGAAGCAGGAGCCAATATGGAATTCTTCATGCATTAATTTTATTGGAGGAAATGCCTGTAAAAGATAAAGGAGAGGCGAGTAGAGCAAGCATACACTCGCCAATGGAGGTCTGGCAGCTGAGAGAGAAGACAAGAAAGGAAGAACTCTTTAGTAGAAGAAGCCTGTAACATATATCTCTGGGAAAGTGATAGCCAGATTGTTTGGATATAGTAGTTGAGTCAGATATGCAAAATGAGGATTCATGTGGCTGGACTCATTTATGCCTTCCATACTCAACACCATGATTCCCTTCCTTCATATCCCCATCATCTTGTTCTGAGGTGACAAATGCGAAGGTGGAATAATATCTATCTGGTTGTTTAAAGCTTCTTTTAGGGTGGAGGCTGAAAAATATTACACAAAAATCTTCACTCTTCACACTTGTTCTGACAAGTTTACATACATGCCTGGACTTCTGATAGCATTATCTCTAATTGTACCATTTATAGTGTTAATTTTAAATTGAAATTCCCATGTGATGGAAAAATAGAATTGACTTTTAAATTGATTTTATATTCAGTGAGCTCCATGAAGACTTTGTAATATATTTTATTTTTACTATTTTCACATTAAGTTTTGACTAAGCTATTTAGCTATTAAAGACAAACATTTAACAAAGGTTTTGGCCTAATCTAAGAAGTTCATACTGTGATTGACAGGCAGTATGGGTGTGTTTGTGTGTGTGTGTGTTGTTTGTATATGTGTTTTTGTGTCTAATTTATCTGTTGACTCTTGAGCCAAAGGAAATCAGCAATCCTGAGGAAAAATGGAAATTAAAAGAATGCAAGTCTCCATATATAAATTTCAATTACCAGGTAAAATTACTCCGTGCTAGGCTAAATATTCAGTCTTTTCTGTTCTATTAAAGGACATGTATACAACTGTGACTTAACTTACAATATATTTTTATATCACATCTTTTGACATTTCAGGAGGTGTGACCTAGACTGTGTGCATAAACTTTGGGGAAATTTAAGGCCAGAGTCCTTGTATATTTTGAACTTTGGTTCTTTTAGAGGTACTGAAGATGTGTTAGTGTTTATTCTCATGAATATCTATTTGTAGTTCCAAAATTATCTATAAATGGTTGAGTGAAAGCCTTTGCAGAAGGTATCTCATATTTATTTTCTATTTTTGGATGAACTATAAATGTTTGATTACATGTCACTTGTTCTGAAATAACTACAAGTTTTAATGAAATATTTTTGCAGTATGACTAATGAATTTGAGTGACAGCATCAATTTAAAATAAAGCCCTAAGGTCCCTAGATATAAAAATTCTATCTAATTTGGCCATTAAGAAAATGGTGTAAAAAAGTATAAACATCTGATATATGTAGAATTTACTCTAAATAAGCAAACAAGACATTAAAATTCTTGGACTCGAAATAATTAAAAGTGGATTTTTCTGCAAAGTAATGGCTATTATGTTTTGGTAATAAGTAAATCAGATCCCATTTATACCACTATAATAAGAATACTTTGTGGTGCTGGGGCTTTAACCTAGAGCCTTCTGTGTGCTAAGTAAAATCTGTACAAGTAAGCTACATCTCCAGATGTTTTATAGTTTTCAATGTTGAGACAAAGTCTCACTAAATTGTTCAAGCTGGTGGCAAATTTATACTCCTCCTGCTTCAGCATCTTGTGTAGCTAGTATTATAGAAGTGAAACACTACACTGAGGAATAAAAATATTTTTGTGACACAACTTAAATTCAAAATAAGGGCCTCTAATTTCAGCTAATTGCATGGCTCAATGGCAAATTTTGAAAATATTCTTTCATCTTTCTCATAGGGTTTATAATTTTAGCTTATTCATAATTTCTTTAATAAACTATTAAATAAAATATTAATTGGGGCTCAAATATAAAAATCCATTTTTGATGAGTTTATATATACCTTTACATATTTTTTTTTATTAAATTCTTTTATTGGTACATTGTAAGTATACAACACATTTACATTTCTCATTGGGAATTGTACCTTTATATAATGCATCTTGGTTCTTATTTTTTCTCCATTACTAGCCCTCCCTTCACACCCTCCACCCTTCCCTATTTACAAAGACTTTATTTCCATTTTTTCCATTTCTCATCATTTTTCCTTTCCCTTCTTTCCTTTCCCCTGCCCCTCCCACTACCCCTACCCCTTTGGACCTTTTCTTCCTATTTTACATTGTTGATTATTCATTCTAATAATTGGTACATTTTAGGTATACAATATAATGACATTCATCATTGGAAATTTGCACCTTTACATAATCTCTCTTGGTTCTTATTTTTCACCCTTGCCCAGCCCTCCTTTCAACCCCTCCATTCCTCCCTATTTACAAAGATTTTGTTCCTATTTTTCCATTTTCTCATATTAATCCCATTCTCTTCTATCCTTTCCCCAACCCTCCCACTTCCTTTATATTTAATATAAATTTGAGAACTCAAAATTTTTAATGGACTAAATTGTCTGTGATAAGCTTTATCTCATAAAATGTTAAATAAAACAAAAAAAGTAAAAAGTTTAAATCAAAACAAATAAAACCTTTTTCTGTACTATTGATGCAGTGTCTTAGGTATTACTTTACTACATATATCAGTATAAATAATAAAATGAAAAATAAATGATGTAAAATAACTTATTGTACAATTTTTAAAAATTTAGCTCCTATTGTGATCAGGAAAACATAGTTTAAATGATGGAAAAATATAAAGCCTTTTTCTTTTTGCTCAGATTATTGTCAATTTAAATTTAAAGTGTTGATAATGTTAAGAATTGGAGGAAGTATGAACTGAAATTAAGTTTTTAGCAGTTATTGTGGACTACACATTGGAGTAGAGTTTTTGGAAGGAATTTTAGTAATAATAATCATAATGTGAAATGTGAAATCCTTTCCATCTAGTGTTACTTATATTTAACTTCTAATAACAGAGTTCCTAAAACAGTGCTTAAACCAATCAGTTTATTTACTGTTTCCCTGATACACAGGAGTCTGGAGGCAGGCAGTCTACACTTGGCCTGCACCAGCATTTCACCAGAGACCTGCCTCTCCCTTTATCTTTATGTCCTGCCATCCATAAGGATATCCTGAAAGCCAACTGATTCACCCCTAGACCTGCTTCTGCTTTCAGAACACTTGATTTAAAGTCATGCCCTACAGTCGCTTTCTACATCTGTATCTTTCTACTGGTCAGTTCTTCATTGCAGGGCTCTGAATCTGAGGCTGGAAAATGTAGTTATCAAAGAATAAAAGCAAAAGTAATTTTATTACTACTAGCCAGCCAACTAGTAGTCACTACTTCCTTTTAATGGAAATTCTTCTGCTATACAACATCTTTGGTAGACAGGAAAACTCACTGCCTATAGTCTACTCTCGAAGGGCTTGCTGCCTATCTGGGGAACACAAGTTAGACAGCCTCTACTAATCATTTCTCCCAGGCTCAATCTGTTTAACAGTTAGTTGTATCCTTCTTGAAAACATGGCATTTTAAAGAAGATAGTTTTGTATTGTATATTTACTATTTCTTGCTACATTATTGAACAAAATCATGCAAGGTCAAACCTCTCCTTGGTTAGGGCATACTTAGTTATGTGTAATTTAATTATATGCAACCCCTTTATTTCAAAATAATCAGATGTACCATGAAAATATTTATAGCATGAACTTCACTGGTATGTTAGAATGATTTAATTAGGCAATAAGTGTACACTGCTTAGTGTAGTATTTAACTGACTTAACCATATTAGGTATCATCCCAATTATTCAGTAAGAATATAGGTGATGTACATATTATATGTGTAATAAAACTACAATAATGTGTAGTACGCACTTTACCTATGAAAAATCTGATTGGATCTAAAATAAAATCATTTCTTTTTTATGTGTGATTTTGTTTTTATTTATCTTAATTTTTATGGTCATATAATTTATAAATTTGTGTTGGTGTTGTACCTTCCCTAATCCTTCTAAGGAACTGACAAAAATTCAGCTACAAATCACACATAAAAGTGTAGTTTCACAATTTCATGTTTTTAAATAGCTATTTAAATATGCACAATCCTGAATTATAATGTAATCTGTCTTAAGAATTCAAAACTAAAGTCTTATTTGCTGCACCATACTGACTTTTAAAAGCATCTGAACTTACAGATCAACAATAAAACATGAGAAGTGTTAAATATTTACTTGGTATTATATGTCTTTCAGTAATTAAAAGGCACATTTTAGATAAAGGGAATTGTAATTCAATTGGCACAGTCAAGATCAAAATTATAAAATAGATATTGGTTCTTTATCATTGCCTTTAACAGCTTAAGAAACACTAACTGAAACACAGATGAGTCTTGTTTGGTTCTGAGACAATGATAGATTTCCTCAGTATTTAGACATATTCACATAACCAGTTACATAAAACTAAATATAAAGCCAATCTTTAATATGTTTTGAAATGGCCTTTCTTTTTTGTGAAAAGTTAAACATTATTAATCAAGTCTAGCCATACCTTTAAAAAGAGAAAACAGTGATAGTATTTACTGATCTGAAATTATTATCAAAACTTAAAAATTAAATTCATTTAATCACAATTCTATTTAGATCAAGATTACCTAAAAAATGCTCTGTCAGCCATTCATGATCTGAAAACTAGGATATGAGATAGCTTAATATTATAAAATAAGGATTTAAACTTCAGACATGGAGTATACATCAATTTTTAAACTCAATGCTACTTGTTCCTTAAAAATGTGTTTTAGGGATACCTGACAAAGTTGAGAAATTGTGGTCAAAAATATTTTAGGTATAACTACTAACACTGATGAGTGATATCAGTGTTAGAAATAACAGTAATGAGAACACATTAACAGTAAAAGACACAAGTTGCAATGAAAGAAAAATTACCTAAAGGTTAGGACAAATGCATATTGTTATAATAAAGTTATAGCAATTTGTAATAACTTTTGAAACAATTTGCTGAAAAGGTCAAAGTTAAATTTTAATTAATGTTTTTCTTGAACTCCTAGGCACTTATAAAATGGGGAGCATAAAATTGGCATGATTTTACTTATACCATAATAACAGTTTAATCACAATCCCATGATGTAATAAGAAAAATGATATTTGAGGCTACTCGACTTATAATACTTTGCTTTTCAACCTACTTAATCTTATACTTACATACAGTAACATGTTATATTCTTATATGTATATGTACATATACACAATTATTTTTAGATACTGCTTTCAATGTTTATATCAACTTAGCTTTTAATAGTACTATCACAACATAAAGCAAAGCAAAATAAGGTTTTTTTTAGATCGCCTTTATGATCTCATATATTTTTCTTGAAAAGTAAGAGATATGAATTTTTTGCTATTAATTTGTAAGGTCATATTTTTAAATGCATTAGAAAGGATAGAATAGACACAAGGAGAATCTTGGCATATGCTATTATGTGCAGCAAACTAATGAAAACTTCCTACTGAGAACTCTATTTTAGTTATAATCACCAGAAATATGAATATTGGCACACAAGGCTCCATAGCAAAAAATAGGTATAGAAAACATTCATTTAAATTTTTCCCTCTGTCCAATATAACAAAATTATATAACCAATATTTATCCACTTTTTATAAAGAACAAATATTGCTTATCTTAGAAGTAAGTATTTTGACATTATGACACTTACATGAATAATTTAATTTGGAAATTCTGCATATAGCAAATGACAAAATAATTATAGTTTAACAATGCAATTTGGCAATAAAATTTTAATGTTGAAATTTATCATTCAAAATAAAGAGTAAAACTATCTTTATTTTAACTCAGTTAAAGGAAAAATCTGTATACAGATATTCAAGAAATATGTCAATTCAAGAAATTTAAATTATGTCAATATATAATTTATCATCTTTAGAATCATTCTATCCACGTTGTCAAATCTAGAAAACTAATACCTTGTGAAGATGAGTAATTACCTTCTTTATTTCAAAATGCAAGAAAAAACTCTGAAAATGGAGTGTTCCAGTTAACAGAGGATTATAAAGAATGTCTTTTGTTACTAACACACACTCACACTCACACTCACACACAAGCACAGATATACACACAAGCCCAGATCACACCCTTGGACAGTGTCCAGTAGTCTGAACAGTTAGCCATGCACTAAGAACAGTGATCCTAACCGTTTTTGAATCAGGGATCAGTTGTGTGACAGATAAGTGTTCCACTGACCAGGGAAGAGACGGTTTTGAGATGCTTCAAGTGCATTACATTGATTATGCACCTAATGTCTATTATTACTACATTGTGGTATATAATGATAAGAGTATATAACTCACTGTCATCCAGAATCAGTTGGAGAACTGAGCTTGTTTTCCTGCAATTAGATTAGCCCCATCTAGAGGTGATGGGAGATAATAATACCTAAACTATGTTGCTTATGCCCTGTCTATTTTGTCATTTTGTTTTGATTGATCTCACTGCAGAAAACACTGCTTCACAAAGATAGGATATTGAAAATGGAAGCACGTTTTTCAGTGCACTTGTGGAAGTCTCTCACTTTTTTGGTCATGAAGTGTGTTCTTGGTCAGAAGCAATACTATATGGGATACTGTGGCAGTGAATGAGGAATTCTGCAAATAGATGGTAGTTTCGCAGAACCATTAGGCACAGTGAAGGAGCTCCATATCCACAAGTGCCTATCTAGTAAGGCCAAAGTGATACCCTTTCCATCATAGAAGCTGTCTAATGTAATCAACTTGCCACTGAGTAACAGATTGGTCACCACAGAGAATTGTCATATCAGAAACTCAGTATTGGTCTCTGCTGCTGGCTGACAGGGAATTTAGGGGTGGCTGCAGCCATGTTACCCTTGGTGAACAAAAGTCTATGTTCCTGAAATCATGAATAACCTCCATCCCTGCCACAATGGCCCCAGTAGTTGCTGCGTCTTGCTCACTTGGTTCAGTCAGCATATTTCTGAGAACTAATTTGTGGCACAGAGCTGGAGAGTTAATATACTCCTCAGGTAGTACATGAAATGTATATTCCTGTTCTTGTCACCTGAAAGCAAATTGCTTCCAGTGGGCCTCATGAATAGGTATGGAGAAAAAGGTGTCTGCCAAGTCAATAGCTGCATACCAGGCACCAGTACTGTCCAGTTACATTCACTAAAAGTCAGCATTATAAAAAGAGACAAAATACTGCACCTACATACTTTCCCTAGAGATGAATAACAGTGATTGATATTCTAAATAAACATTAATCATCCGCTGACTAAAATATCCCTAGTCCATTTTCTTTCTGGAAATTCCTTGTTCATTTTGTGGATGCTTGCTACATGACTTGTTTTGCCATTTAATCTCCATTTAATCAATATTACCTATGTGACTGTATTTATAATCTTATTGATTGATCATAGTTTTGTCCCACATTATTCCCGTCTTGTAATTTTTTATTGGATCTTATTAGTTGACTGTAGTTTTTCCCCACTTTGTATTATATTTACAAAACAATATCACAACCCTGGAGGGAATGCAGAGATTAGGACCACCATCAAGAACTTGAAAGATGTAGGGGCAGTGGTTCCCACCACATCCTCATTTAAATTTTGTTTAGCCTATGCAGAAGATGGATATAGGGCATGAAATAATCCAAATAAGCAAAATAATTCAAATGATGTAAGGGAAATATTATAACTTCCAACCTGCTAGATATCTGAAAGGCTGATTTTTTGCTATATATATATATATATATATATATATATATATAATATATAGTACATTTGTCAATCATCCACAGACACACCCAGAACATACCAGTCTATGAGGCAGTTCTTACCCAGGTCAAATTCACATGTCACAATTAATGATCACAATCAGTATATATACTATTAAGTATTTTAAAAAACTGCTAAACTATTATGCTGCTCAATAAGGACAATACTTCTCAGGGCTTATCTTGCTTCCCTAAGAATGTCTCCCCTTACACATATTCTTATTCTATAACTGTGAACTGGGATTTGAGACTTTACATATCAGAGGTCTGTTATAATTTTATGAGTACAGAAAAAGAACAATATAAACTACTAATGTAGAACTTATTACCTGTATATTTCAATAGGTTAATTCTCATTTTGATTTAAATTTATGCTATTGTTATATATTGATGGGTAATAGGTAATTATGTTTAGGTATTAGTGCCTCGGTTTCAAACGCCTTTCTCTTTTAAATACCTTTTTAAACATGTCTTTTCTGGAAAAATGTCAAATCTACCTTCAATTTAAATTGTTAAAAATGGTTCTATTATTAACTAACAAACTGGGATATAAAATAATTGCAGTTATTTGATATAGACTTTAACTTCACACTCTACTAATTATAAAATTTAGGGTAGAGAACTCATTATCGTGAAAGTATTATCCAAATGCACTACACTCCCTCTTGCCAGCGAGAAGGTTTAAATCTGCTCTTAGCTTATACAAATCCATGATAATGTATGCTGAAAAGACAGCTAATGTGCTGATTTGGCTTTAACAAGCCAGGTTTTTTCTTACTAGCAAAGGAATATACTGAAGGCTGTTATTGTAATGGCTTTTTATATCTGTCTTATGTATCTGTATCATAACATGAATTCTAAATTACATAGTATCTAATAGGACATAAGAGAGAACATTCTTTCAGATCTTAGTAAGAGGAATAATTCTGCTTCATTTGAGTATTTTTTTATTTGATAAACCTTGTTTATCCTATAATTAACCATCTTTATCCCTTTTCTTGGAAGGAAAAATATGATATGAAGGTAGCCCACATCAGTAAGTTATAGAACTCTCTGATACGGGCTCAGTCAAAATTTATTACTAGTTTCATGTACTTTTTTCCATTCCATCACTGCTTGTTTTATTTTCCTGTTCTTCTTTCCTTATATATATATATATATATATATATATGTGTGTGTGTGTGTGTGTGTGTGTAGATGTTTTAGATTTCTTTAATTTTAAAGTGAAGAGGGAAAGTGAATATATAAATGTATAAATAAATATATACATATATACAAATAAAATGCACAATATATATGGATGCATAAGCCAGTTAAATTGGAGTAAGAAGTCCTGTTCTATATAGCACAATAAAATAACTATAGATAGCTATAATGTACTGTATATTTCAACATGCTTACAGAGGATTTTAATGTTTTACCATAGTTATGATTTATAACTAAAAATGTTCCCTAAAACGTTCATATGTTCATAGGTTGGGCTTTGGAAAGTGAAGAGACAATGAAGATACTAAACTCATTAGTAAATTTATTAATAAGTTCATAGCTGAGCATCTTCAGAGATGGGGCCTGGGCGAAAGAGGTGGGGCACTGGGGCTTATGTTAAAAATAGGTGTTCTTGCCCTAAGATCCATCTCTTTCCCTGCATTCTGGAGTCCTTGGGTTGAAAAGCTTTCCTCCACCGTGCAGCTCCATCATGCTGTTTTTACCTCGGAGCCAATCATGAACTAAAACTTTTGAGCTCGTGAGTCAACATGAATCTTTCCTCTTTTAACTTGCATGTGTTGTATATTTTGTGCCAGGGATAGGAAAGTTACTAATGGAGAAAATTGGTACCAGAGAAGTGACTGTTGCTGTGACTGCCTGACCACCTCGTTCAGAAAGCTTTGCAACTTGCTTATAGGAAGAATTTGGAAAACTTGGGAAAGCAGGCTACTGAGAAACTCTAGAATATTGTAAACAGTGCATCATGGGCAATAATAGCCAGTGCTCAGAAGACCATCATGCAAAGAAGAATGCATACATTAATGGTTAGGCTCATGTCACAGATGGGAATGAGGACTTTATTGGAACCTAGACTAGAGGACATGCATGTTTAATTCTAGTCAAGAATGTGTCTACATTTTGTCCATGCCCTAAGACTTCCTGAAAGGCTGAATTTAAAGATGGGGAACTAAATAATATGGCAAAGGGGATTTCAAGCTAGCCTAATTTTGACACTTTGATATGGGTATGCTGGCTGCTTTAGGGTCTATAGTGAGAATCAGGAGCAAAAAGCAGAGCAAAAAATGTGATTGCAAAAATGTCTCTTCTGTTCTTCTGGGTGATTAGATTCATTTTTAGCCTTCCTAACCTATATTTCCCATTCTAAACCCAGTCTCAATGAAGTTGGAGATATCATATTGATGTTTAATGTCTTTTGTAACTCCCAAAAGCCCATAGCCACACCAGTCATTGTGTTAGTTAGCATTCATCATAGGGTTGTATTCATGGGATGATGTCAGTTGTCCTTAAAAAGAAGAAGAAAGAAAAGCAAAATCACAGTTGAGAAAGGCAAAAAATTGCTTTAATTTCCATGTTTTTGTCACATGCTTCTAAAATCATGCAGTTTCATTATTCCCTTTATGTAGAAAATAATCCTGAAAGCAGTTTTTGGTACTTTTGGACTCTCAAGTGTTTCAAATAATATTATTTTCTCAAGAGGTTAATATTTTCTTAAGTTTATCTATATAGTCATTTATTCACATTACTAAATATTGAACCTAGTAATTCAAACATACTAGGCAAGGGCTCTCCCATTGAGCTAAACTCCCAGCCTTGAAGTTGTAATATTTTAATACATGCATACATATTGTCTTTTGGAATACTTGCACAGTTGTTATAGCTATTGAGTTGCTGCAATAAATTTTCAATAAGTGAACCTACAATGTATTTAAGATTTTTAAAATACAATAAAAAGAAACTGTTACATTGAAATTGTGCAATATATTGCCCTTATTCTGCATTATTATGAATGAAGAACATATAACTAAATGCCTGGGATTTATCTTAAAAACAAAAGCATGGAATTAATATGAGAAAATGGAAAAATAGGAACAAAATCTTTGTAAATAGGGAGGAATGGAGGGGTTGAAGGGAGGGCTGGGTAAGTGTAAAAAAATAAGAACCAAGAGAGATTATGTAAAGGTGCAAATTTCCAAGGATGAATGTCATTATATTGTATACCTAAAATGTACCAATGATTAGAATGAATAATCCATAGTGCAAAATAGGAAAAAAATGTCCAAAGGGGTAGGGGTAGTGGGAGGGGCAGGGGAAAGGAAAGAAGGGAAAGGAACAATGATGAGCAATGGAAAAAATGGAAATAAAGTCTTTGTAAATAGGGAAGGGTGGAGGGGATGAAGGGAGGGCTAGGAATGGAGAAAAAAAACAAAAACAAAAAAACAAAACAAAAGCATACTGATTCTAAATGACTCACTCTAGAAGGATCCATATTCAAAATATTTCTTCATCTTCCTGTTTTGGCATGGGAGTTCAGCAAGAGAAGATAACAAAGCTGACTTGAGATAGGCAAATAGATAACTTACAGAGCTTTTTTCCCCACTGAAATTATAATATATAATTATATATTTTAAAAACTTTTAAAAGGCCCAGTAATTCCCTTATTTAGATTTTGTCAGAAGATGTTTACGGAGTTACCAACATAGATAAAGCTAAAATAAGAAATTCTAAGAGACATATTAGTATTTTTCTGATCCCACCACATAATATAAATAAAATTTCATATACACATTTAAGATAAAAATTATCTATATGCATAATAAAGATTAAAATTATTAATTAGGCTTTATCTAGAAATTTATATCCATTGCTGCTGCATCATACTGGGTTATATTTAGTCATTGACACAATCTGTTAACTTATAATACTTCCAGTTAGGCCAATTAACACTCAACTTCATTATTTTACTCTGTAGCAGGGTAATCAAAAATGATCTTCACAATGCAAACTGTACTCAGTCTGTTCTGACATAATCCCAACACAGCATTAGAATAGAGATGAATAGGTGAAAACTTTGGAGATACTCTCTTTGGATTAAGTCAGAAAGCATCTTATTCCAGATTGGAATTAGAATTGAAAAGACAGCAGCTTGGTCTAGTAGCAAATTGTACTGTTTCCTAGAGAGTAATGCAACTGAAATTGACAAGAATAATTACAGTTTGCTTGAAAATCCAGAGAAAAAACTCTGCCTAGCTAAAAATGGCAAATGCAGGCAAAGTAATTATAGCTACTATATATTTGACCTATGTCTTTAATATTCTTGACAAGTTTAAGGGGAAATTTAATTAGTAGAACTTCCAAAGTTTTTCTATATTAAAAAAGATAACACTTTAACTTTTAATTACTATCAGAAAAAAAGAATGAAACAGCAATTAATTTTGTTAACAATAAATTCATTCAAAGTCAACTACTATTTAAAGAATCTTTCCCATGTACATTTTTTACAAAAATTCCTTATACACTTGAGATATAATTAATATCTCAAAATCACTTTTAATTATTATTATATTTAATTTGCTGAAATAACTTCAAGGGAAGTCATTCACAAATCTAAGCATCAGAGCAGATAGGAATTGGCCTTCGAACCCTTTGTAAAACACAAGGATTTCCTTTTGGAATGCATGAAAAAATTGAACAGAAGAAAAATAAAGTTTAAATATCCTTGATTATATGATTACTTATATACAGAAGACATTATAGAATTATTTAAGAAATTTTCTTATTGCTTTCCATTTATTTTCTATGTTCTAAAGAGCTTCTTAAACTTTATATACATAAGGTTTCCTGAAGTATGTGTTTATAAAATGCAGGTACTCATGTTCGAAATGCTTCAAGTCTTATTTGATGAATTGAATAAATTTCACTTTTAATAAGCACTCAAGGATTTATCTGCTGAAGTCAAAGTAAAAGCTGCTTTTGGAAAACCTTGATATAGAAAATATGAATGAGTACCCATATTAGTTATATGTGTGTAACCTCATCAAAAGTCAAGCACTCATAATGGTCTGAGAAAGCTTGAAGAATTGTGCAATAATGAACTTAGAAGAAAAGAGAGGAAGGAAAATGGTGTCTTTAACAATGGTGATAAAGATAAACCCATTAGAGTTGCCATGGACAAAGACAGTGCTTCCATGATTAGAGCTAAACATTCTAGTTGAAGCTTCTATCTTTGGGAAGAAAGAATGTTACATTTATATTTTCTTCTAATTGTCCACTTTCACTTCAGTAGGTTCAAATTGAGGTCAGAGAATTAAGGATCATTCTCAAGTCATAAATATTTGGGGTCAGCCCTCTATAAAAGATTTATTTATCACAAAGTTGCTGAATAAAGCATGACAAATGCCAAAATAATTTAGGGAAGTAAGTAAAAATGTTGCTTTATTACTCCTTTTAAACTTAATATGTGTATGTATTTTACTATGCAATAACTTTATGTTCTTGAACAATATTTAGAATAAAAAGGCAAAGCAAATACTCAAATGTCCCATTTACTAAGACAAGCACTCTCTATATTGAGGTGGTAACTGATGTTATCAGAATCTTCTTCAAGGGAGGAAATCTGTCATTCTTTAATAGATTACTTCCAAATAAAAGAAAAGCTCTAGAATCTTTAAAATTCTGATTTTAGAAGTTACTCTGCCTAACCTACATGAAAAGAAATGAAATAGGAAAGAAAAAGAAAAGAAAAGCTAAGGGAATTGAGTTTTGTCCAACTAAGAATAACTTCCGGAAAAAAAACAACTATTCAATAAGAGCCAATGCAAATATTTTGAGAAAAGCTATAAACTATTTGATGGAGATCTTCCAAGTGAAATTTTATTTTCTTTCAAATGTTTTCATAAATCTACCTAAATATTCAATTTTCAACATTGCAATTGGCAAAACATGCTGTGTTATGAATAGCATAAGCCCTAACTCACATAATGAACCAAAGCAGTTATTTCCAGCCTTATAAACAATTTCCTCCTAAACCTATATTTGCTAAAGGCACCCAGACTTACTGTCTTAAATGGAAACACCAAAGAAAACATCTTCCAAGTCTGAGTCAACTGGTTTCCTGCTACCTTCTGAAAAGGTTGCTGCTTTTACCCATGGACCTGTCTGGGCAAGCCTTGGGCCATACATCGATCTGCTACCATGCAGACAGGACTATTGCTAGTTACAGTGCTGAACCCTAATGTTATATTAGTCTAACATAAAATTTTGATCTTTCATCTTTGCAAATAGTAGGGAGAATATAAGAAAAGAGGGGTCCATATAAAAGACATCTATAAAACAAAGGTATGACTCCTTTTAGAGTGTAATACATATTCGTCAATAGTAAATGTCCTGAAAAAAAGAGTGAAAGACAGTTATGAATCAATAAACCTAAAGAATTACAATGGATATGAGTTGTTCCCTGTGTGAGTCACACTGCATAAAAATCTCTCCTTCCAAATACCGTCACATTGCTGGTTAGGATTTCGATTTCAAAATATAAGTATTGGAGGAACATGAACATTCAGATTATAAAGTGATTAACATTTCACTTACTATTTGTACCCTTCAGCATGGTAATTAAAATTTCTGCACCTAGACTCTCTCAAGGACAAAACAAGGAAAATAAAAATTCTCTTTTAAGTATATATCCAAATTAGAGAAATTATATAAAATATCAATACAATACTATACATCAAGTAATCATTCAACCTGCATATCATTATTATTTATTTAAACTTACTTTTCTGAACTTTTACCTCTATCATTTCCCATCTCATCCTGATAATAGTGATAAGTATTTTCATTAATTCTTCTAACCTCTCTCTCTGTAGATATTTACCTATTCAAAATTTTTTTCTTGTCAAAGAATTCTAAAGTACTGCTAACAATTAATTATAATTGGCTAGAAATTTAAAATGTAATTTGTATCCATAACCTAAATGCAGTAGTACTTCCTTTCCTGACCTTCCAAATTGTAAGGAAGAGCTCATCATCACTTTAAATTCATTCTTCCTCTCTTCCACTGGCAAGACTCGTGTGAGCATGTGGCTGCCTTGCCAGGCATTTTATTTCCAAGCCTGTCTTGTAACTAAAAGTAGTGACTTCATACTCACAAATAGACTATGGGTGAAATTGATTTGTACTAATACCATTTCCCTTCGATGAGAAGAAATTCCCTGTGTGGTACTTTCTCTTTCTCTGTTTTAATGGCCTAAAATATGGCAGTAACCAACCTCAATCATGCAGATAATGATAATACCCTATTTCTCAGAGAATAATGGAAAAGAAATTCAGTCCAATATAGAACTGTGGCTGAGAACTGCCATGATTGTATGCATCTAAACTTTTTCAAACGTGAGAAAATGGTGCTATATCTTAGAGAATCATTATTTTAACACTAATGCTTTACCTAATATAGAATTGGTACCAGAAATGGAGTACATTATTTCCAATGTGGCATTTATACAATTTGAAAGAACATATTGTTACTACTGCTTCATGAAGAATGTTAGGGAAATCAGTGGACTAGCATGACATTGTGCAGAATAATGAGATGATCAAGTTTTGCAATGACTAGACTTTGACAGATGACTGGAGTTGTATATAATCCTAGGCTGAGAGCAAAAGTCTACTGCTTAACTTCTACTTCCTAATAAAACTGTTTAGTATTTGAGATAGGAGAAAAGTATTTTTAATTGGCTTGCTTAAATAAATGGATTTCCTCCTAGAATTACAGCTACAATTTAATTCAGCAACTGCTGTCATTTTCAAGATCTCATATATCTCCTGACTAAAGAAGTTAAATGGGTGATACATTAAATCCCAGTGGATCTTCATCTCCCATGCTCTTGAGGGTAGCAGTGATCTTAGTGATTCCTCAGATAATGTGAACTGTTCATTTTTCTTTGCAAGTTCCATGACTCTCAAGTGTGACTTCCTTAATTTTTAGTCTTCATTTAACTGTAGAGTTCTATGTGAACGATGTCATTCAAAAACTGAAAACATAGCCTATCTCTCTGATTTAAAATATTTAAATCATGTTTTCTCAAAGAATATATTAAATATGGAGTTAGTGGTAACTCAAAATTTTTCCTCTCCTTTCTTTCCAATCTTACAAAATGACACTACTTTTCACCTAACTACCTACATGCAGGATACCTCTGTGTTGTTTTTTTCTTTTTTATCAAAATTGATTTTATTGGTACATTTAAGTTATACAATATAATGACATTCATCATTAGAAATTTGCACCTTTACATAATCCATCTTGGTTCTCATTTTTTTCCCCATTCCCCTGCCCTCCTTTCAACCCCTCCACCCTTCTGTATCTACAAAGATTTTGTTTCCATTTTCTGATTTTTTCATATTAATTAAATTCCCTTCTTTCTTTTTCCCTATCCTTTAACTTCCCCTTCCCCTTTGCACCTTTTCTTCCTATTTCACATTATCTATTATACCTTTCAGTCCTTATTTACACTTTCAGTTTTGGACACTAGAGAAACTATTCAATATTTACACATGTGTGTCCTATTTATTTCACTTGAGAGTATCACCTCAATATACATCCATTTAGCAATAAAGGTCTCTAATTTCTCATTTTTAATGGAAAAGTAATACTCCATTTTATTAAAAAAAACAAAACAACATTTTCTTTATCCAGTCTCCAGCTGATGGGCAATTGGACTCCTTCTAAGTTTTAGCTATCTCCTGCTATGAAGATGGGTACACATATATCACTGTGGTGTGATGTTTTTAGTTCTTTGGGGAAGATACCCAGCAGGGGAATAGCTGGGTCAAATGGGACTTCCAATCCTAGTTCTTTGAGGTATCTCCATACTGATTTCCACTGGAGTTGCACCAGTCTACACTCTCACCAGCACTGGAGTAGGGTTTCTCTTTCCTCACAGCCCCGCCAGTATTTCATGATAGCAGTAATTCCTTCTGGGGTGAGGTGGAATCTCATCATTGTTTTCATTTGCATCTCTCCAATGCCTGGTGATGTTGAAAATTTTTTCATATGTTTATTTGCTCTTTCTTCTTTGTCTGAGAAATGTCTGTTCATTTCAGATGCCCATTATTGGGTTGGTCTTTAAATTTCAGAGTTCTGATTTTTTAAGTGCTTTATATATTCTAGATAGTAGACGTTTGTCTGAGGAACAGCAGGTGAAATTTTTTTCCCACATTTTGTGTTGTCTCTTCACACTGTTGATGGTTTCTCTTGCTATGCAGAAGCTTTGTAGTAAGAAAGGATCCCACTTGTTGATTGTTTGTGCTAGTTCACGGGCAACTGAGGTTTTGTTTATAACATCTTTTCGTATACCAATGTCTTCAAGAATTCTACCTAACCTCTGTTCCAGGTGGTTCAGCATTTCTGATTTAATATTTAGATCTTTCATACATTTTGATTTTAGTTTAGTGCACAGTGAGAGAGATAGGTCTAATTTTAATCTTTGTCAAGTTGAAATCTAATTTTTCCACCACCATTTATAAAAGAGGCTATCTTTCTTCCAGTGAGGCATTTGTCTCCTTTGTCAAAGATGAGGTGGCTGAGTGTGCCTGGAATTGTTTCTTCATCTTTTAACCTGTTCCACTGGTCCTCAGGTCTGTTTCTTTGCCAGTACCGTGCTGTTATTATCACAGTAGCTTTGTAATATAATTTCAAGTTGGGGATTGTTATACACTCTGCCATGTCTTTGTTGTCTAGAATTGCCTTTGCTATTCTAGGTCCCTTTTTGTTCCAAATGAATTTTTGGATTTTTTCTCAAGGTCTGTGAAGTATGCTGCTGGGATTTCAATTGGGATTGCACTGAATCTATACAGCAGTTTTGGGAGTATGGCCATTTTCACTATGTTAATTCTTCCTACCAAGGAGCAAGGGATGTCTTTCCATTTTCTGACATCCTCTTCAATCACTTTTGGCAGAGTGCTATAATTTTCATAGTAGAGGTCTTTGATTTCTTTTGTTATATTGATTCCTAGTTATTTCAATTTTTTGGATGCTATTGTGAAAGAAACTGATTGCCCTATTTCTCCCTCAATGAGTTTGTTTTTTGTGTAGAGGAAAGCTATTGATTTTGGTGTGTTGATCTTGTATCCAGCTACTGTCCTGAATTTGGATATTAAGTCTAGAAGACTTTTGGTGGAGTTCTTAAGGTCTTCTGTATAGAGTATCATGTCACCTGAAAATAGTGACAATTTGACTTTTTCATTTCCTATCTTTATTCCTTTTATTTCTTTCTCTTGTCTAATTGCTGTGCCTAATGTTTTCAAAACTGTATTGGACTGGAGTGGTGATAGTAGACATCCTTGTCTTGTTCCTGATTTTGGTGTGAAGGACTTCAGTTTTTGACCATTTAGTATGATATTGGCTGTTGGTTTTTCATAAATGGCTTTTATCAGATTGAGGTAAAGACCATCTATTCCAATTTTTTGGAGAGTTCTCATCTTAAATGCATGTTGGATTTTGGCAAATGCTTTTTGCATCTATTGAGATGATCATATGTTTTTTGTCCTTGCCTCTTTTAGTAAAATGTATTATATTTATTGATTTGTGTATTTTGAGACATCCCTGCATCCCTGGGATGAATTCCACTTGGTCAGGCTGTATGATCTTGTTGATGATCTTCTGCATTCTTTTTGGCAGTATCTTATTAAGGATTTTTGCATCTATGTTCATTAGTGAGATTGGCCTGTACTTCTCTTTTTCAGTTGGGCCTTTCTCTGGTACCTGCTTTCCAGAAATGAATTTGGGAGTATTGGTTCCCTTTCAGTTTCATTGTAGAGTTTAAACAGTAGTGGCAGTAGCTCTTCTCTAAATGTCTTGAAGAATTCAGGTGAATCCATCAAGACCTGGGCTTTTCTTAGTTGGTAAGTTTTTAATTATGTTTTCAATTTTATTGATTGATATTGGGTTGTTTAGAATTTTTAGGGCTTCTTAATTTGCCTTTGGTAATTCACATGTATCTAAGAATATGTCCATTTCTTCTGTGTTTTCCATCTTATTGACGTATAGGTTCCCAAAGTAGGTACGGATGATCTTCTGAATTTCTGCTGGGTCTGTTTAAATTTCACACTTTTCCTTCCTAGCTGCATGGATTTGGGTCTTTTCTTTTCTTTCTTTTTTTTTTTTGATTAGGTTAGCTGAGGGTTTATCAATCGTGTTTATTTTTTTGAAGAACCAAGTCTTTATTTCATTGATTTTTTTGTATCATTTTCTTAGTTGCCATTGCATTGGTTTCTGCTCTGATGTTTGTAATTTTCTCCCTTGTGTGAGCTTTGAGTTTATCCTGCTTTTCTTTTTCTAAAGGCTTAATTTTCAGCATCAGGCTGTGTAATTGAGCTCTCTCTGCTTTCCTAATGTGAATATTTGCTACTGTGAATTTCCCTTCTAAGACTGATTACATTGTGTCCCATATTCCAATATGTTGTATTGGCATTGTCATTTAATTTTAGGAACTGTGTAATTTCTTCTTTAGTTTCCTTTGTGACCCAATGGTTATTCAGAAATGTGTTCAGTTTCCATCTATTTATGAATTTCTTGCAGTTTCATTTGCTATTGATCTCTAATTTCATCACACTATGATCTGATAATATACAGGAGATAACTTCAATTCCTTTGCATATTCTATGAGGGAGAATGTGGTCTATTTTAGAGAATAACCCATGTGTAGCTGAACAGAATGTGTATTCTTATTTTGTGGGGTGGAACACTTGTTAAGTTCATTTGTTCAAGAGTTTGATTGAATCCTAGTATTATGTTGCTTATTTTTTATCTTGTTGATCTATCTGTATGTGACAGTGGGGTATTGAGGTCTCCCACTACTATTGTATTAGTGCTTATATGATTTTTCATGTCCATTAGTATTTGCTTTATGTAATTGTGTGCACTAGTGTTTGGTGCATATATATTAATGTTTGTCATTTCTTTCTCTTGGATTATTCCCTTTACAAGGATGTAGTGTCCTTCTTTGTCTCTCTTAAACAGTGTTGATTTGAAATCCACTTGATCTGCAAAGAGAATAGCTACTCCTGTTTTTTTTGGTGGGGAGGGGGTTCCTGTCAAATGGAGTATTGTTTTCTCCCCTTTAACTTTCAGTATTTGAGTTTCTTTTTTAATTAAGTTTGTTTCTTGTACACAGAATATTGTTGGATCTTGCTTCTTAATCCATTCTGCCAGTCTTTATTTATTTAGTTTTTAGTTTTTAGTTTGTTTGCTTTTTGGTACCAGAGATCGAACTTGGGACCTTGTGCTTGCAAGGCAAGCACTGGAACCACTGAGCTAAATCCCCAGCCCAGTCTATTTATTTTGATTGGTGAATTGAGACCATTAACATTGATGGTTATAACAGATATGTATTGATTTTCCTTGTCATGACTTTTTCTTTCTGCTAGATTCTCCCCCTTTGCATTTAATTTCTTTTCATGCCTGATGGGTTCATTCTGTTGTGCTTCTCAGTGTTGTGATCCTCATTGACTTTTTCTAGGATATTGTTTAAAATTTTTTGGAGTGCTGGTTTGGTATTCGTGAAGTTCCTAAGGTGCTATTTGTCATGAAAGTATCTTATTTCTCCATTAATTTTGAAAGATAGTTTTACAGGATACATCAACCTGAGTTGGAGGCTGTTTTCCTTTAGGGCTGGAAATACATCACTCCATGTTCTTCTTGCCTTACGGGGTTGTGTTGTGAAGTCTGCTGTAATTCTGATGGGCTTTCCTCTGTATGTGATTTGTTTCTTTTCTCTAATTGCTTGTTGAATTTTGTTCTTCTGTTGAATTTCTGGAATCTTAACTATTATATGCCTATGTGTAGATATTTTGTTCTTGTGAACAGCTTGTTGGAGTCCTATATTCCATACTTATTTGTATGTCAAGTTCTCTTCACCCATTTGGGAAGTTTTCTGCCATTACTTCTGTGAACAATTTTTTATGTCATTTGCACTTCCCTCTTTCCTCATTGACTCTGATCTTTGTGATATTATTCCTTTTTGCATAGTCTATTAGCTGCTGGATTGATTTCCCATGATACCATACTATTTTTAAGAAATGTTTCCTTTCCTGGTCACTAATTGCAATCCTATCTTCTATATCTGTAATTCTATCCTTGCATTGGCTCATTCTGCTGTGCATACTTTCAATGAAGTTTTTAATCTCCTGGCTATCTGTTTACATCTGTTTTGTGGATTCCATTTGTTTCCTATGTTGGGATTTCACCATGCTCCTCAGCTCCTCTATTTTTTTATCTGTGTCCTCTCTAGATTTATTAATCATGTCTTGTACTATGGGCACAATCTCTGCTGTTATCTGAGAAATTATTTCTGATTTGCTTTTTTTCCAGGTCTGCTCTCATTGCCAATTCAGGGAGTCCAGGCAGTTGAATATCAGATTATTCCATCTTGTTGCTCTTTGGGGTTGCCTTAGGTGATGTGGAAATCTGGTTTTGAGACTTATTTACTTATCTTCTCATTTCAACAGATGCAGCCTGCTGTGCATTTGTTGAGGTGACTTTTTGGTCATCCAGTGGTCTTGAATTCTCAGCAAGCCACCAAGCAGCCTTTACTCTGCTGCTCACCAGTGCACCAATTCCTGGCTTCAGAGTGGTGGCCTTCTGGATCCCTGAGCTGACCTACTTTCTAGGAAAGCTTCTGGCTGGGGCCTGCGCATACTTGGGATGATATCTAGGCATGCCTTTTTCTGGGGCCCCTATGTAGCTAGCTGTTGTCTGAGAGGGCCTTTGGCTGAGGACTGTGCACCTCAGTTCCTGTTGTCTGTGCAGGCTTTGGCTAGGGTCTCCACACACTTATCAATGGTATCTGGTGAGCTTCTTGGGATTGCTTTTATGTCTGTGTAGCTCATTTTCAGGTGGGTCTTTGGCTGTGGCCAATGGAATGGCAGGCCTCTGGCTGAAGCCTGTGTGCTTGTGCAGCTCTTTTCTGGGTGTGCCTTTGGCTTGAGCAGGTGTACAGTAGTCCTTAGTGTCGGGCAGATCCCTGGTTGGTATCCACCCACAGCCATGCCAGTCTGGACCACACAGCTGCTCCCCAGGCTTGTTTTTTCTTTTCATCAAGCTTCACATTCCATCCGTGTCTTAGACTAGGTTCTTCAGTAAGCAGAGCCTGAAGCAAAACTATTAAATGTTACAACATTATTAAGAAGGGAAAAATAAAGCTAATGAATCAGGAAAGGTAGAACAGTCAATGAGATTGTTTTATCAAGTAAACCACATTACCAAATGCTATTGTTTGCTTAATACCACAGGGAAGCTCTCTTAGAATTTTTATAATTGCACTGAATCATTCACTATCTGAGAGAAACAGGTACATCTTTTCCCAATGTTCCCGCTCCCCTACTCAACTCTCCTATGTTAGCTTAACTAAAGGTTACACCTTGAGCTGTTAATAATGATCCACCTCATCACTGCCCATAAAATACACACTGGGCAAAGTCTTTTACTATCCCTCATGCAATATTTAGCAAGGAAGATTCAGAAGGAAAGCCTGAAGTTTCATTTTAGAAATGAGAAATTTGTCAGAGCCTATGAAGAACTATTGATACCTACTAACAAGACATTACATCTATTCTACCACAGAATGCTTCTAGCACTGCTGAATATTCTTGCCATATGATCAAAGTTGAAGTGCACATTTTATCTGCTATAAAGCCCCTCTAGCTCTATAACCAATATGCAATAGCAATCTTGTAATCCAATCAATAAATGGACCTGTGTAGCATTCTCATATTCTGTATATGTGTTAAAACTTTTGGGAAAGTCACAAATTATACTTCTTTTTATTGAGAGGTATAAACACTAACCCATTCTTTACCCTTAGAAGACAAGTTCTCTCAGGGCATGTCTATACTACTGTGATTCTGCAAACTTCTTTTTTTAATTTCTTGTACTACTGGGAATTGCATCCAGGATCTCATATATGCTAGGCAAAATGCTCTACCACTGAGCTACCTCTCCAGTGGAAACTTCAAATAGTCCATGTTCCATCATGGGACCTATCTGTATCAGGACCCCTGCCCGAGCTTCAATTTGACTTTTCCTATCATAATGCCATGCTTAACAGGTCAGGAAACCAATTTAAGGGTTGAAACACCTTGTCAGTATTCTTCACACTGAAACACAAACTGGGAAAATAAGAACCAGCTGAATTTATTAGGACTGTTGGACAACCTGTCAGACAGACTTTGGCAAGCATTCTTAAACACTTTGTCTTCAAATTACTTACAATATATGTAGCTTGTGTAGCATTGTGTTAACTTATCAAGGACTTTCCTCTAGTGTATCTGGCATCCTTTTTGAGCAAAACATTTAAACACTGGAGATGTATAAGAGAAATAGGTTGAAGACTTATTGGTTCCAATGTAAAAATCAGCTCTTAAATTTTCAACTGTTAAAATAAACTAAAATACAGTTGACTAGCTTGTTGATACAAACACTCAGGGCTAATAAATATTATCTAATATTACTAGTAAAAGTATCCATGTTCTCACAGTGATATCAGGATTGATATCACTATATTAATTGTGGTCACTTTACTCTGAAAAACTAACCTCTGATGTTTGTCCTCTGCTATTCCAAGTTTCATTGACACTAGGTATGCCAATTCCTTGAGAGGATTCTCCACTATCAATCCTAGCTTACAGAGTACAAGTACCATAAAGCTCCTTGAAGATATTGAAGTTGTTTCACTGGTATATTCCTATCACCCTCATTTGGCAGTCTCATCTGTGATTTCTGTAGGATCATAGTCAGATTTTAGGCCTTCTCTGAGGAAAAGTTTCCACCTCCTTAAGCTTGTTGATATGTTTCTCAGTACTATGAGAGGTTAGGGTTAGCATCTCCACATTATATACCATAGGCATTTTATGTTCAACATTCATAAACATAAACCTATCCCACAAGACTAAAAGATCTGGTTCCAGGTGACCTTCCAAGAATACTGAGATATAGCCCTAAATTTAGTATCTCTCCTTCAACATGTTTTCCCCTATTCAGCCTTATATCCCAGACCCTTCTCAGTCTGCCATCCTCAAGTCACAGTAACATACATATGTCCACCTGCTACTACATACCAGCCTGCCTTGCATATGCATTGGCCTGCAACTTATTCCTGGAGTTGAGAGGATATTCCCCTTTTCCAGCTTGTATAATGTTTGACACTATTTAACACTAAAACAGTAAAAAGTCATGGGTGTTGTTACTCAAAATATAGGTGCCTGCCTCCAGCGAACTCAATGCACACATCCTATGCAAGAAGAAATTACTTTTACTTAGCTAGAAGAATGAGGATTCATCTGATTCTAAAGAGTTCAAAAAATTTTGAAGGCTTCATAATTCTCAGATGTATCTGCAGAATATGTGTCAAATTACTCTATTTTTTGTCAGAATACATTCATGTAAGATACATACTAGTTGTACATTCTGTCTCCATTTGCAGCCTTGCCACTGACACAAAGAGATCCTGGACTTGATTTTCAGCACAGTCTATTTTGTATATACAAGGCATATAATCCTTCTTAAAATATATTCCATAGGTCATCAGTCTTTTACAACTATGCTCTAAGTTACCAGTAGTTGACTGATCTTTATTTCTCTTGTCCTTTCTCTCCTCAAGACTCCAATGTAATTTACAAACACCAGCTCACTCAAACACTCCTTATGTTTAGTATTGTCTCCTATTACTCAAGTGCCAATATCCATTGTACATCTTATGATTCACCTTCCATTAATACCTTATCCAAATTATATATAAAATGTAATAAGTAGTAACTGCAATATCACTGAATACTAAGGTTTCCATATACCTACTGACAAACACAAAGAAGTTCCTTATTGCTATCTAACCAATAAATAGTCCAATTCTAAATTACTATCACAATCTCCTGCTTTCAACTGGCTTAGGGTGAATACCCAGAAAAATAAGTTTTATGACTGTATCACAGGCAAGTTCACTCAGTGAGAGAAAATGAGAAGCATTCATATACCAGCCACATCTCTCACAGGACATTAACTAACTTACAAATGTAGATTGTACATTCATAGGGATTGCAACTGGTCTAAAAATATTTCACATCAACCTCAATAGGGATGATACAGGTGGAAGACTACATTCAAATGGCGTATTCATTCTCATGATATGTACATTGGTTATGCCAGTGATGGCTAGAAAGAGAAATAGTCTGGAAGGAGATGGAAAGGACCTAAGTGACATATAGGAAGTGTCTAATATAATCCACAAACAGGGCATGAATATCTTTAAAATATATCTGAAAAAAATAAAATATATCTGAAAACAAATACTTTCAAAATCTTTTTGATACCCATCTTTGGCTCTCATTATCTACAACAGACTCCTAACCAGATCACATCATTTTCCTGTACGCAGCATATATTTGTATTGGCTTGCCCCTGGCTCAAACAAAATGTCTGACCTACACAACTTAAAGGAGGAACGTTTTATTTGACTCATAGTTTCAGAGACTTCAGTCCATGATGGGCTAGTTTCAAGGTAGAGGCATCATGACAGAAGGCGATTTTGGAGAAAACTTGTTCCTATTGATATTGACATGTGAAATATTTGGAGACAAGTTGCAATTTCTCTGATGGTAAAATCTACATTTGTAGGTTAGTTAATGGTGGAAGTGAAGCACAGCATAGGGAAAGAGTGGCAGAAAGGTATATACTTCAAAGGCTCACCCCCCTCAACAATTCATCTACTAAAATGGGCCCACTTCCTACCAGCACATTCAGCTGTAAACATCAGTGGATTAATGCACTCATGAATATCAGGCCTTCATGATCCATTCTCCCCTGTAAAGTTCTCTTAATCTCATCAAGATATGAGTTAAAATTAACTGGCACAACACATAAACAAAAACTCACATAAAATATAAAATAAACAGATAAGATAAAAATAGTAATTTTTGTTGCTTCTATGTGATAATGGATGAAATTAATTTCTCTATATGATGTGTATATGTGTGTTAAATGCTCTAATACTTACATTTGTAGCATTTTAAATTTAGAAATTAATAAAATAAATACAAAATTTCATTACTAAACAGGATGTAACATGTTCAGTAGTCTAATGTAAAGGAAGATTTTTCCTTTAATTTTAAGCACCCTCGAAAGAAATGTCATTGATTCTGTCCCCTCCTATTCTCTATCACAGAAAGAGTATGAACTTTTCCCTAACACATTTGTACACTTAAAGCAGAATCAACTTCTAAGTTACAGCACTAGAAAGATAAATCACATTTTCAATTTGATACTTCTGCTTGATTTTTACTGGTTTTGTAATATCAAGGAATCAAAGGTATACTACCTTCACTAACCTGAGTGACTATTTCAATATCATTTAAAGTGATGACTAATAATCACTTTGACTACTGGAAATCTACCAAGTTCATTGTGCAATTTGGATCTTATTGGGTCAAGGACAACTCAATCTCTCTGCTTCTGAAATTGTATCAATTTGTCGTGAGTATAAATATTTTTTCAAACCAACGAGAAGTGGACTAATGTTATGACTATAATATTGGATTACCTTTATTTAATACTATAATGAAATGTCCTTGAAAATTATAGTATTTTGGAGATTTGCACAGATGTTTAATTTACATGAAAATTAAAATGAGAATAATACTGTAATAGATTAAATATTTTTCAGGGAATACAATAATTCTTTTTTGTGAATAATCTTAGTCCTCAGACTGTTTCAGGAGCTGGGTGAAATGCCTATGCCTATTTTATATTATTGATATTAAAGGACAGAGTAATTGTTATTGTCAAACTGTTCAGCTATTGTATTGATATAGGTCTTACAAGAAGCAGAGACCAAGTCACAGAAGTACAAGAGACTTGCAGGAGCTGTGAAGCATCTGTGAATAATATGGGAAGAGCAGCAGGAGTAAGCAATACATGCCTTAGGGATATAATGAAGGCCAGGTAACTTTGGAAAGGAAAATAATTTCAAACTGAAAGGCAGCTCTAAGAAAATGTCAGTCAGCCTAACAAGGCCTACGGAGCAAATACTGTCATGGTAGTCAATTATATTCAGTTATTAGCTGGAAGATGCCAAGGAAATTTTAAAATTAGGTTTTAGGTGTCAAATATTTCCAAAGGAAAACAGGAGAAGAGATTTAATTTTTAGTCTGAATCATCCAAAAAACTTGACTAAATTTACCAGTATTTGAATTGTATATATTCCTCTTTTGTTTACACTTGTTATATATTTTACAGTATGATTATAAATTATGGATTGGGCTGATGTAAACATAGTTTTCCTAAACAGATATATGCATATCTGTTCAGCAAATACCTACTAGTGGAGTTTCTGGATGATAACATTTGGATATGCTGAGCTATAATAGAAAATGGTGAAGAATTTGTCAAAATGCTATACAAATTTGTACCTGTAGTACGAGATAGCTCCAAGAGCTCCACATTTTCTACCAACATCTGATAATACCAATACATTTTTATTCAACATTTTTGGTAGATATTTTGTAAGTTTGAGAATTGTATGCCATATTTTCCTCATTGGAATATCACATACACTGAAATGCCCGTGTAGATATCCCATCTTTTTATATTAGATTTCTTCTTATTCTTTCATTAATTTATAATAAAATAAAATACCTATCAGCTGCATTATCAGATATATATTTATAATATATTTTATAATGTGATTTTCCTTTTTACTCAGTGTTCCATTTTTATGAAAAAAGTCAGATGTAAAATTGTCCTGTACGTGTGTGTGTGTGTGTGTGTTTGTGTGTGTGTTTGTGTAGAGGTCAATGGATTAAAGACCATATATATATATATACACTTTATGGATTGTATATTTTCTGTATCACAAGAAAATCTTTTCCCACCTTAAATTCTTGAAGATTTTTCTGTTAACATCAGAATTTCTTTTTACCTAACACATTGAAGTCAACAATGTCTGAATTAATTTGTGTGCTATGGTGTGAAGTAGATTTCAGAAGACTTTTATTTAGGTTTATATCTTTCATCTAATCCAACTGAGTCTAAATGACTAACATATTATATTGCAACAAATATCTTTTCTCAAATCACATGCAGTGCAACTCCCACTTTCTTATAAATCTAATGAAGATACATATGTATGATTCAAGATCAACTACAATGTCCTATTCACATTTTTAAATTTTTTTGAATCAATGCCAAGTTGTCTCTTATTCTGCATTATTGTAAAAAATGTTGATAGTATGTGCTACATCTTCTTTATTTTTATTCTCTTTTAAGAAGAATTTTCTGGATATCTATAAAATAAATATCTGTGGTTATAAATGAAATTTAACTTTAAAAGTCCACTATACTTGAGCAGGGATGTAGCTCAGTGGTGCTGCACCTGCCTGGCAAGTGCAAGGTCCTGAGTTCGATCCCTGGTACCACACACACAAAAAAAAGAGTCCCCTATAAAGATTTACTCTTTCTTGTCAATTTCTTAATATGTTTTTGAGGAATTTTTGATAAGTTATTGGGAAAGATATTGGTTGTGATTTTTTTTTATTTTCATAAACATTCTTTCCATAATATCACATTGTGAGTTGCTTATTTTTCTTTTTGATTTATTGTTGATGTTACAGTTTTTACTTATATTGTTTGTAAATTTTATTTGGGAAATGATATGTATCTCGGGTTTTCTTTGTGGGAAGAATCGTAATACATAACAGATTAAGTTTCTTTAATGGATAGTGAACAATTTAGATTGTATATGTCCTTTGGTAAATATTCATAACCCTGCAGGAAATATTTGTCCTGTATAATTAAATATTAAATTTATTGGCAAAAATTGTTCTTAATTTTTATTTTTATACACTTTTAGTGATGTCCTCATTGCCAATAGTGGTAATTCTATTTCCTCCCTCTATATCAATCTTAGTAGGGACCTATTAATTTGACCTTGTGAAATAATGAACGTAGAATTTATTTGATTTTATCTACTTAAAGATTTTTGTTTTATTATTTATACTCATTTTACTATTATTTTGAGAGATTGATTTACATTTATTTTTCTGTATAGTTAGGATATAACACTGAATATTTGATTTTAATATTTTATTTATAGTTTAGTTTTTATTTTCAATTTTACAATTTAAGGCTGAATACTTCCATATTAATCATAATTTAGCTACATTCTGCAAGTTTTGAAATGCCAAATATATTATCATTAGTTAAATATGATACCAACTTTCCTATGTGACTTCTTTATCTTATTGATTATTGAAAATTGCACTGTTCAGTTTCCAGATGATCAAATGTATTCCACTTATACACTGGTTTTGCTTTTTATCTTAAGTCTGTAGTGATTTTAGATACATTTTGGAAAGTTTACTTGCTGAACTTTACTGACACATATGACATTTACAGGTGTGCAAACTTTGCAGTAGCACAAGGCCTTATCCTTAGATTTTCATACTTGGCCAATGCTCTGTTACAACCTTGGTATTTTCAGTCACTTTGAACAAAAGGCCCTGCACTTTCATCTTGCATTGCATCCCACAAATGATGTATTTAATCTCACAATTAGATCATATTTGTTAGTTCTATTTTTTTTATGGCTTGATCTGGGATGATAGCAATGGAGTTGGTAAGGATGGGCATTTTGCAAGTGGTGCTAACAGGGTTGCTGACAAATTGGAAGTCCAATTGTGGAGACAGAGACTTGGCTTTTCCTGTGAATATAGAATATGTCTGCTGCCCCATCTCTTATGGCCCTGGGAAATCTGGCCTGCTCTTTCCACAGCACCAATGCACCAAGTCAAGAGAGCCCCAGAGGACCCTCAGTGACTCTCCAAACCTCAGGCTGGACAGAGGGGTGAAAATAACTGAAGGGTATGGGTGCTTTCCATGGAGAGCCTGTCCTGAGACTGAGCCCAGAAACACTCTCTGAGATTTGATCTGCTCCAGCAGAAGTCGCTCCCTACATGCCAGCCCCCCTGGGTCATGAGAGAGTCCTTCAAAAGGAAGATAAGTGAGTTGGACTCACACCACACGTTTATAGTTGGCGTTAGTTATGGGACATTTGCCATATTTGTTAATTCTCTTAATTTGACTTTTTATTAACAATGCTGTATAAAAAGTAGTACAGAATCCAGATTATGTTTTCTTCTTCAAGAGGAGATTTGCTTTTTTTGGTGTTAGTCAGAAATAACAGAGAGTAATCTCATTATTTTATTAGGAATTGAGGTCAGGTAGGCTTGAGTTGAATGTTTCCCCTGGTGAGCTTATACTATTTGAAGAAACATTAGCTTCTTAATGATTCTCTTTGTTCTTTTGACAACCTTTTTTGGCTTACATTCTACTATTCAAAGATTAAAATACAGGAATGATCCTTCAACCTTGTGGAGTTTTACAGTTCATTGATTTTTATGGAACTGTCTACAATAATTGATTAGTACATTCTTTTTCTGTGTCTATAAGTGATAAAAAGTTTTATTACCTCTGCTTCATCTTTAAGATTCTTTTTTGGGCCATTTCCCATCATTTCTTCTAGAATTAGCTGTCTTGCCTCAAGTAAGCAGTAATTCATCCATTTTCTTCTTTTTGTAAACACATACTCCAAATAAGTATCTAAATCCAACCCAATACCACCTCCTGTGGACAGCTTATCAGAACCACCATTCTTATTACTACCACACTAAAGTTAAGAAGAATACTAATTCTTCTCAGATACATTTGAAAACCCTCACCCATATCATCCTGGTCAGTGACATAAATGAATGTGGCAAAAGTCTTTCAGAGAGGCAATTAATGTGTCGCTACAAACATATCTAATATACACCATTACTATGTCTTTGCGAAAACAATTATAAAATATTTTTTATTTTGTTTTACATGATTAAGCACTAAGTGCTTTGTAATCATTTGGTTGGATAACCTATGATTTGATATTTTATAACTGGAAGCTACAAAAGCCTTTCCAACATTAAATTTCTAGAGAATTTGTTGCTTACATGAATCTATATGCTTCATAAACATAGCAATATGAAATTACTGATGTTGGCTATGTTAAGAGAGAGTAATAAATCTTATATCATTCATGAACTCCCAAATTGAAATGTCACATACTAAAAAAACAAGGTTTTGTGAGCATTTGTCAGTGAAAATTGTTTTCCCTGAAATAAATACTCATTGAACTTAGCCATAACTACTTCCTTGTTAGGTTATGCTATATTATTTTTTAGAATCCTGAAATGTGATGGAAGACCCATTGGCTTAACAAAGGGAAAAACATTACTATCAATGACAAACTATGGAATTGCTGTGTTGGCTAACAGCAGGGCACCTTTTGTCAACAGCTGTGACTAGTTTAATTGTTAGAAAAATAGTGTAATTCCCAGAAGACATGGTTTTCATTTCTGCAGATCCCTCCTATCTCGAAGCTGATGAAAATCATTAACACATAAAAGTAACAATCATAAAAAATAACTTGCCTAGAAAGGAAGATAAAATATTCTTCTGATGCTAGGGTAGTTTTGTAAATAGTATTTTCCTCTCAATAAACTCTGAAGTTTTAAAAAATAGATCCAGCCATAAATGTTTGTATTCCACATTTGCTACAGGAGTATTTGTCATATATTGTACTGTTAGCTCTTTAAAATAACTTTAAAAGCTTTTTCTTTGTGGTGAGACTATTCAAAATCTTCTTTTCTAACAATTTGAAATTTATAATACATTATTGTTAATGATAGTCGTTCTATTGGGCAAGAGATTACCAGAATTTATTCCCGTTATATAATAATATTTTATAGTATTGACCATGTAGTATTTTAAATACTAGCCAGCCTTTCCCAATTTTTTCTTCTATACTCTTTTGCAATCAATATTCCATTCTCCACTCCCATGAGAACACTATTTTTAGATATGTAATACTTTTCTTCTTATATTTGCCTTATTTCACTTAATATCATGTTTACTAAGTTCATCATTATTGTTGCAAATTTCAGGATTTCATACTTTTTATACCTGAAATAAATATTAGAGGTGACAGATATGCTATTCTTATTTGATCATTTCACAACACATACATACATTAAAATACGTGGTACATTGTATCAAGTTACTTTATTTCATAGATATAACAATTTTTATGACAAAAAAATTTTCAGGGTGACTCTAAGAAACAATAATTCAAATTCCTTATGATGAATGTTATCATTATATATATCTAGAATGTACCAAGAAATGTTTTGTTTCAAAAAAGAAAAAAGAAATGAGTAAGAAAAGTTAAGATATGTAAACATATTACTATGTATAGATAATCTGCAAGTGTATTTTTAACATACTCTGTCAAATGAATTATACAAGTAGTTTAAAATAATCACAATTTTGTTATTGTGGTAACATTATTATTATTATTATTATTATTATTATTATTATTATTGGTATCTGAGATCGAACTCAGGACCTTGTGATTGTGATGCAGGCATGGCGCCAATGAGCTAAATCCCCAGCCTAAGTGATAATATATTTTTATTCATGTAATAATGTGGAATAATTATAAAGGTACATATATGACTGTGGTATATAATTTTAAGATACATATACAACTATGAGCACTACTAACTATAAATTAATAAAAAAAGCACTAAAACAATATAATTTTAGTTAATAGCATTATTTTATTTAGTAAAATAATTTACATATTTATGTTATAAATAAATCACAGGTTTTAGAATAGTGTCAGTGTTATATCAGCTCCTAACAAGTATTCAATCTAATCCTTCTGTTTAACTTGAATTATTGGTAGAATGTGTCATTTAATAACTTTAACTCCATATGTTCACTTAAATATAAACTTTAATTATATCAACTAAATTAATTTTATATTTTAATTAAGTTTAAATATATAATTCTAATTAAGTGTTGTTTAAATGGACATCTACTTCAGTTATTTTAACAAAATGACACTATTCATTTCATGCTTACTACACCTTCAGGATAGGTATTTTCAAGTTGGTACAGGGAATGTCTGATGCAAAACCAAGAAATATTCCTTCCAAAATGGTAACATGAGCTACTATTTTTTAAATTTGGCTTCCTATACTTAAAACATGCTCTGTGACAAACTAACTTCCCAATCTCTGGGCAATTAAAAGCACAATTAAACAAAAAGTTGCAAGTGTGTGTTTGTGATACTTGGGATTGAACAGGAGGCCTTAGCACTAAGCTCCCCAGTCCTCTCTTTTTTATTTTAAGACGGGGTCTTGTTACATTATTAAATTGCCCAGCCTGGGTTCTTGTTTGTAATCCTACTGCCTCAGTTCCCCAGCATGCTGGTATTACAGGTATATACTACTTGGGCCAGACTGTTGTTTGACTTTTACTTAACATAAATATGATTGCAAAAACACAAATTCAGGCACATAAATGTGTAGTAATGATGAGGAAATAATACACAACATGGCAGGCCTTTGTCTGTTCCCAATCATCCCCCTCAATGTTTTTGCCAGGAATCATGAAATGCTTTTTTAAAGCCACCTGCACTACAAATGTAACTGTTCAAGCAAAATAACTGTTCAAGCATCCTGACTGTAAATGTAACTGTTCAAGCTTCAAGATGTTCCTACCTCATCTTTCAAGATGTTCTGTTAACTCCACCCTTCCAATTCTTTAAACATGCTTACCTAGTACGTGACCCCAACAACCCCCTGACCCATAAATCTCTATACAATGTTGCTTCCATTTCTGTTCCAGGGCCAGATTTCAGAGTGTGAACTCCTCTGGGCCCACCAGAGTAATAAAGTTTGGACCCCCCATCTTTTCCAGTGCCGGTCAGGTTCTTCACCTCTGGAGACCTTGAAATAGCTGTAACACTTGGCTGTAACACTGAGCTGTTACAATTTGCTGTAATAGCAATCCAGTTATATAATAGTCAATGTTGTACAGAATACACTAGTCTTACTTTAAGAATATCATACAATAGATATATAATAATCTTGCAAATAATTCATGAAAGTCAAAAAATCCATGTAATTCCATACACTTCAATTTCAGCAACACAGTAATAACAGTTAATCACAGTAAATCCTAATTGAAGAAATAATTTCCATCTACTATAAATATTTGAAAACATTTTTCTTGCTTTGCTACAAATATTTTTTAAATATTTTCTTGCTTTGTAGACATCATCATTATTTTAATATGAATTATTTAAAAGTTGTGTAGGCCTACTGCTTTAGAGAATTGTATTCTTAGAAAGATAAACATTTCTTACTCCCAGAAATATTACTACATATTTTAATTTATTCTTTCAATTACTCTTTCATTCACTTCTTAAAGTATACAATTTCCATGGTATTTTTTTACATCGCAGTAGGAAAAATCATATTCATCCTAAAGGAAGATAAACACAAGAGAACAAAGTATGTTCAGAGTGGAACATTGAAATATGGTGGTTATATACTTCCTCCTAAGCAAGGTTATTATAAAATTACAGAGACTGAAGAACTAGGCATGAGGATGCAACAATTTAAGAATAAAAGAAACACAAACTCTAATAGAAAACATTATGTTTAAACAGAAGTAGACAATAGAATGTATTTTGTAAGAGTAATTTTTGTGTATGTATTTGGCATTTTAAGGATTACCAGGGATCACTGTTATGAATGGAATATTTTGAGTTCAGTTACAGAATATAAATATAGAATATGAATCCTTTTATAAATATAAGTATGAAATTAAAAATATGAAGTATTCACTTTTATCTACCCTACCCCAACAAATGATTTAACATTTAATAACTATAAAGCAAGATGTTTCATGTAAAAATCAGCTAAACTGTCAGGTCTAATGAACTCTGAATTAAATGAATATCTTTTTCAATTACCTTTGAAATAAAACAATATTTGTTAATATTTCCTACTACTGTATTGTAGAATGCTTCAACCTGAGAGACTGGAATAGATAACAAATTGATTACAATCAATATGAAGTTTGCCTAGAACAATTGGATATGTCAAAAGATTAATGTGTAACAGATAATAGCTCAAAACATGAAGCTTAAAAAAAAATGAAGCTTAAAATGTACTTCTTAAAAGATTTAGATGTTAATTGTATTTTATATAAAACTATTACTAATGCTAAAGCATGATCATTGTGTGTAGATAACATTATCTTAAATATAGAAAATACCAAGATTCAACGAAAAAACTATTAGAATACATGAATTTAGCAAAGTTGTAGGATACAATATTAACACACACAACTCAGTAGCATTGTTATATACCCAGAACAAATTGTCTGAAATAGAAATAGATAAAAAAATCCTATGTACAAAAGCTACAAAAAAGGAAAAAAAAATTAAAAACCTGGGAATAATGTAACCAAAAAGATTAACAATCTTTACAATAAAAAAGTTAATGAAAAAAATTAAAAAGGACACAAAACCCAAAATGATTTATGGATTCAATGCAATTATTGGCAAAATGACACTGCCATTTTTCAAACAACTAGAAAAAATTCTAAAATTTGTATGGAACCACAAAGAAGTCCCACATAACAACATCTTTTTAATATAAAGAATAAGGCAGAGGCATTATATTGTTTGACTTCAAAATCTACTACAAAGATACCGTCATCAAAACAAAACAACTTTGGCATAAAAATAGACATAGACCAAGGGAACAGAGCAAAGAGCCTAAAAGTCAACACATTCATTTAAAAGTTTTTTTTTAAGTGCTAAAAATATGTATGGGAGATAGTTCTTAACATTTCCTGAAGATAATGGTCAGTATCGCTGAGGATTTAATTCTTATCACGGTAAATACACTGCATTTAGAGGCTTAGAAAATTTTCTCTGAATTCTGGCTATGTTCTTTCAGTGAATATTTGATAAGTATTCAAAAAAGCTTAAGAATGCCTTCATTAAATGTTACTGAATATAGTGGTATAGAAAGAGCTTCTGAGGAATAGAATGCTTGGCACACAGTAGACACTCAAAAAGTCATTATCGGAGGATTAAATTAGTAAATGAACGTATGCAAACTAAGTATTAGGAAATGTTAGCATCTGAATTCCTTGAAAACAAAACTGTTTCCCCTCGTGATCCTTAAGGTTCAGTGTTACACTTGATTGGCTTTGGGTACATCAAAGAGAGAAGTAGAACACACTACTGGGTATGTCTGGGTGGATTATGGAGATCCAACCTTGGGCCCTTTCTCTCTGACACTACTCTTGCTCTGCTTCCCAGTTACCTTGAACTAGATAGTCTTGCTTCACCATGCTATTCCATCATGATGTTTCTGCCTTGGAGCCAGCTGATCATGGACTGAATTCGCTTTCTCTGAATTGCACTGCAGTTGTAGCAGAACACTGTGGGGATCCTGATGGAGAATGGAAGCTAGGATGATGCTTCAGAATTAAACCAAATAGTGTCCTGGGAAACAGGCATTTGTATTCCTACATCAACCAGATGTTGGATGTAAGCTACCACTGAGAAGATAGCTTAAACATGGACAAGACAGCTCCATTATACTGAAGCCAATATCTAGAGGAAGAATCCTTTTCACCTCTCAACATGCCTAGATTCTTAAAGAATGTATACAGTGGTTTTCATGGAAATTTGTGGTGGCACATCATGGCATCCATATCACCTAGAAAAATCTTGACTACAATGGGTTTTAGTTTTTATCCCTTATTTGTAAAGTCAAAGAGGGATTTGTGTAGGGTTGTGATGTGGTTGTAGGTAGACAGGTTTTTAAAGAGATAAATAGCCTTTGTTCTTAGGATAAATACAATTGATTACATTTTGGTAAATATTTTTATAATAATACTATCTTCTGACTCTTAATTGATACGTTTTCGTGTTATGCTGTGGCCATTCTTAGTCTTCCTCAGAATGAAGGGTAGTAAGCCCACAATTTATAGGTGCTCTTTGGTCTCTATTTTCATTTTATCTTATCAATGGGTAAAATTCTGATGATCAATAATCCTTATCTTTCAGGGAGCTTCTGTATGTGAATGTTCATATCATTAGTGTTAAATTGTGATGAATTCTAAAATGAATAAAACAAATTTCCACAGGAAGGTAGTTTAAAGTTTAAATTGCCTGAAGTTTTGTTTTTTGTTTTTTTGCCTTTGTTTTGTTTTGCTATGAAAATGCGAGGCACGGGAATTTCTTACATATTCAAATTCTGATTCATCCTGTGGGACAGTCTGAACTTTCAATTTCTGAGAAGCATGCAGAAAGTATTTGAATAATTTTCTGTGTGAAGTAATTCCAGGGAGATGGCATCGCTGGCCACCTTAAAAGGAAGATGGGTTATCAAGGAGTGTTGTGATATTTAAAAGAAGAAAAACTAGGGTTTATGCTTTTTTAGTGCCAAGACTGGCTTATGATCGCTACGTAGTGAATTAATTTGAGTTTCTTACAATTGAATTGAACTATGCAATACAAACTTTGACTGTTTACTATGTCCTATGTACTCTTTTATATGATTTGCAGAAAATATTTCATTAAATATTTGTAGGAACCTACAAACTAGATACTAAACTCACCTTAAAAAAAAAAAAAGTGAAGTAAATCACAAAAAGTTAAGAAAGTTGCCAAGTATTAGGCAACCACTAACCAAAGATCTTGGTTTCAAACATCACTTTTCCCTTATTTCAAATCACATGTTGGAAAAAAAAAACCTACTCTATGCTAAAATGGAGGTTTCCTTCTATAATACTGCTCTTTATTGTATATCACTAAGAACAGGATTGGGAAAATTTAAGTATCAAGGCAGAACTGAGAATTGTCTGATAATAATATATTATTTTATTTACTACATATTTATTTATAAGTGTTTCTTAAACATATTTAACTATATATTTTATCCAGGCCAGTGTTATAGCTCATATATCTAGATGCCCCTCCAAAGCTTCCTGCACTCATAGGTGGGGCTTTTAGGAATTGGCTAGGGAGATCTTTGAAAAATATGAAATAAAAAATGTTCAAAAATATAGTTTTAGAGATCTCAACATCAATTCCTTCCTAGGAGATACTAATGTATAATTGAATTGCTGATCTGCAGCGACCCAATGATTGGCCTTGGGACTCTTTACTCTTACATCTTCACATGGAAAAAAAAGATTCAGGATCTTTTCACTACTTAAGAGAGAAAAATTATAGGTTATCATTTTTATTTCATTTTTTTCTTATAAATAGGTAAAGGAGGGATTTTATAAATCCTTTTCTCCAATGCACCAAGGTTATTTACCTTTAGTTCCTCACATTGAAACTTTATGCTAGAAAAACTGAGAATTTCGACACTTCCACAGTATCCCTTATTTCCTCTATTTCAATATTCTCTCTAAACCAGAAATTGCATTGAAACTCCTTTACTGTATAACTTTTCATCAATTTGCATTATTTATCTCATTGCTCCAGGGTAAAATATCTATGCCTTGCTTATCATAAAATCTTTTTTTCTTTCCGCACATTTCATTGATATGTAAAAATAGCACTGGAGAACACCTGTTCAATGTATAATTTTTGTTACTTAAAATAGCAGAAAGCTCTGTTGTGAGACTTGGAAATGTGAGCACTAGCTGCTCCAGGAAACTTGCCACATGGATCTTCCTAACACACAGGCCATGAATCCCCCCTGGTGTTGGCTTTGTTCCTGAACTGAGGGAGGTAGGTAGGTGAGCTTAGGAAGGGAGAATTGAGAAATACTTGTTCCAAGAAATGACTTTGGCTTTACTGTTCTATTGCCTCCCTATTGTCTTCTAAAACGTACTAGAAGCTTTCTCGGACTTTTCTGCCTCCAAATTTCCTTTTGTGTTTCTTGGCAGGAATCCATCCTTGAAAACGTAGCAAGTATCCCCAAGGTCTTTGCACACTGAGTTCCTCCGTGTGTAACTTCTTGTTAAAGCTCTTAACTCCATAGGGAGGGGGTGTCAATGAGACAGAGAAGGCCCAGGGTTCCTCTTTCCTTGCCTGCAGGAAGGGTGTGGCTTGACTAGCGGCTGTCTCGCCCCTCCCTCGCCCGTTTTCACCACTCCCTGTCGGGCCCCTTGCAAGGGGCTGAGCCGGCTTGCTTTCTCCCCAGTCTCCTCCAGGAGACTCTGACAGGAGGGCAGCCCCTCTCTTACCTGGTGTTCCTCCCCTGCTTCCACCATTCAGATGCTGCAGCCATTCAAAAAGGGCCCATTGCCAGGGATTTAGCTGAGCGGTTCCGCCGCTTGCCTCACAAGTGCAAGGTCACGAGTTCAATCCCCGTACCAAAAAAAAAAAAAAAAAAAAAAAAAAAGATTTCAAAAAGGGGCCCACTGTTAACATCCCCTGAACCCCAATTAGCTGTGATCAACACAGCCAGCCTTCCAGAAGACTCCCTGCTTCCTGGCCCTTTGTTTTTTACCAGAGACGTTAACAGCTGTCAATCAAACAGCTTTCTGTGGCCCACTCCCCTCAGTGAGCCACCATGTCAGATTGGCTGTCCAGGATCCCGCGCCAACGTGGACCAATCACAGACCTGTAGCTGCTAGGTTAGCAGCATTCCTCACACCCTTCTTTGGTTGGTCTAGAAGGGATCTCTTCAGTGTACTGATCCCTCTTTACTGCAGCACAGGGCCTGTTAAAATTTTGCTTTACTGCTCCTGTAACCCTGTTCCTGATTTATTTCTTGGGTAGTGTGGGTTTTGAAGGTCCTGTAAATCTACTTAAAATTCTGACCACTTTGTGACAGATTAATAGAGGCAGATTATTTTTTTAAAATTACTTTTTATTTTAGTGCAATGTAAGTAAGGAGAAGTTTAAATAATACTCTAAATTATCTGTCTTATCTGTCCCTAGTTTCAAAAAAATTTTAAGATATAAGCTAATTTGTTTCCTTCATACTACTAGTTTCTTTTTGTTCATTGCAAAGAAAGTTTTCTTTGTTTCTTTGTAATAGTCATTTATTTATTTATTTATTTATTTATTTATTTATTTATTTATTGTCTATGACTTGTGCACTGAGTAATATTTTGGCCATTCTTTTAAAATTGGGCTGTTTTTTCAGGTTCTTCAGAAATAGACCCAGGATAGATAATTTTTTCTGAAAAATCTGACACATAGCATGCTCATGTGGGTTAGCGTTTTATGCCACCCAGGCAACTCATGCCTTTTAAAGAATAGATAACAAAATACTGAGTCTGCTTTTATGTTGTTTAATAACTTAGACTTCATAGGATGTCCACTTGACTATGCTCTTTCAAAAAGGTTCAGCTCTAGCTATCAATTCAGGGCTATTGCAGTATCCATAGGACCCAAAGAAAAATTTAAGCATTTGTCCTAGTCTCTGGAAGTGTAGGCAACTTCCATTATTGATCTCTCTCCTCTCCCTGACATAGTGGGGTGCTCTAGCTATCTTTTCTCCTTTATATTTTTCCTAGAAATAGCAATAATAGGGCATCAAACTATATGATTACCAAGCCCCAGGATACAGTCAAATTTGGTCAGTGTGCTCTAACTCTATTCATGACAGAGCTAGAGTCTCACATTTCTATGTTATGTCTTTCTCTTTTATAAGCAATCCTAATTTATCGACTGATTTTCATGGAAATATCATATTCAGATTGGAATTCAAGATACACATTTTACCCTTCCCTTTGTGACTCTCTGTGCCTAACATTTAACCTTCATTTTTACTCTTTCTTGAATCCCTAGATGTCTAAAGATTGGAGGATCTAATAAGGATGGATATTTCAGTATCATGTGATTTTACATTTTAGCAAATCCTCTGAAATTGATCTAACATTATTTTTATAAAATGTAGAAAATGCTACCTACTATTTTCTGACTTGAATCTCAAATAGAAAATTCAGACTAATTTGTCCTTGTTTTCCCTACGCTGTGCATAACTAGGTTTTAAATATATGAGTTTGAAACAACATCCACCCATCTTTATTATTTCTATTTTGATGGTGATTTTATACTTTTACAGAGGTAATAAAGAAATTGCATATGAAATTTTCCCATAAATTTCCAGGCCCATAATTATACTTCATTTTATAAACCAATTTTCAATGAATCTGCCTTTGACAATAAAGTATTTTACTCAGAAGTCTTCTCATATAGGTATAGGTTAGGTATAGATAGATATGGATGTATATATAGATAAATATAGATATAAATTCATTATGTATAAGCTTAGATCACGTGGAATTCTATCTATGATTCACATATTACAATCTTTGAAATATTAAGGACTTTTAAAGTTGACTTTATTATGTAAAAAGCATCATAGACTGGTTTTCATTGGGCATTCTTAGACTTATCTACACCTGTGAAGATGAAATATATCACTCAGGGAAGGACTCTAATGACATTGTGTCCAAGTGGATCCCCTATACAATAGTACTTTAATAATATATTACCAAGTGTCACATATCAGTGAGCACTGGTGTAAGGAGACAAATCACTTTAATCAGTTATTAGTGCCATGTATCATCACGGTATCTTCAGCTAGCATTCAAGAACACAAACCTATAGAAAAGGTTATATTACTACTATTTTCATGAATAATATTATTGAATACAAGGTGAATGAAAGTAAGATTTTTAAAGATTTCCTCAGAAAAATAAGTGGCAATTTCAATAGTCATACAAACTGCCAATGTAGTAGCATAGCAAATGGAAATATTAATATTCTCTTTGGAATTTTATGCTAGTTGAATTCTACTCACAATATCATAACTAATAGATCACAGATAATGACTATTTTGACGATAAAAATTGTTTTGAAAAACCTATATACACAATCGCTAAAAATAAGAACTGTTAGGTTTTCTATGTAAAATCTATAAAAAATCTAGCTTTATCATATATTAAAAATAACTATAAAAGAAAGACTCCTCAAAATTATTTACTGGATGGTACCTCTCTTTAACATTTTTAGTTTGAGTTTAATTCTATTGAGAAACCAATCTTGGTGTTCTTCTTTTCTTCCAAAACACATTCTATTGTAGTCATTATAAAATTGGATTCCATGGAAATATTACCTTAAATATTTGCTTCAAACAAGCAGTTTTTTATACTTGATCTTAACCAAAAGGCCTAGAAGTGATAAACAAGAAGCTTTTTTGAAAAACCATTGCTTACTATTAGAAGACAAAGTTATAAATCAACACTGCAGAGCAGAGAGAGAGGGCTTGGCAGTTCTCTCTTCTGGTGTCTGCTCACACAGGAATTTTGGGCACTAAACAGAAGCTAAGCCCAGCCACTCACAGCCCTCCTTTAACAGGGTCTTTATGTGTGAGTTTTCCCCTCTGGATTCAGATTCTTTAGGATAGCCAAAAATGAAGATATGAAGTAAAAGACTTTAAGTAAAATTCTCCATCATCTGTGATATGCTAATCTCTCTGATCTCTAAATTTCTCAGTGCTGTCTAATAATGTTTACTACTGCATCTCAACTTTATTCAAACATTGACTATTATTCTGTGAGTTATAATCTCTTCTGTTGATGTGGCTAATGGCTTTGATTTATGATACAAATAAATCTTTGTGTTATTGCCAACTATATTGTGATGATGGCAAGGGTGGCATTAAAATATTGTTAACTAGCTCTACATATTTGTAATAATAACACTTTAGTTACAGGTTTATGTAAGGGCTTGTGAAGAAACTAGGCAAATGGATAGCCCGTAGTGGAACTAACAAAATGCTTCCATCCATGTTTGATTTCTTATTTTAAAATTTAGAGCCAATTTTCATTCCTTACTTTGTAAATATTTCCAATATTTTGGGAACTTCCTCATTTTTCTACTGTCTTAAATGAAAATATTCAAGTTTTTCCATAATAAAAATAGTGACTCATTATCTACTATTAAATTTTTTTCTCTTTTGGCTTTTATTTTTCCTTGAATTGATTTAAGTTAATTTCTTGCTATTGAAAATTGAAAGGTGACTAAAATAACCCCACCTCTACAGAATCCTTGTGCCATCAGTGACATATTTTCATTTTTTCAATTTATTTCTCTCTACTGATTAAAATTTCATTTTGATTTTTAAAAAATACTTTGTCAAATGCCTTTTTCTGTTCTTCTTTCCTTATAACATTTTTATTACTTTGACTGGAAGTAATAACTGGCATCTATACTTGTTCCTTTTTTACCTTCAAATCACTATAGTCTGAGTCTTTCTTCACCTCTCAGTATATAGTTTATAAATAAGATTATAACTGAGGGTAAGACGCAGCTATAATTACCTCTGTTTTCCCACAACAAACATGATCTTTTCTAATCTGAACATTCTGATACATTCAGCTGCATCACACAGCAATCTGTTCTGTCTGCACCTCACATTTTCAGAACACAATCACAGCAGCCCCTCTTCCCTCCGCTTCTTGCTGCCTGTAGACAGCTGCAAAGAAGAATTTGTTTGAGGACTTTTCCCTTTACCACATTCCTGTTCCATTATTTGAACACTGGACTTACTTTCTTCTTTCTTTGTTCTTTCTGATCACTCTTGCCACCAAACACCTACATATTGAGGGCTACTAAATAGTTATCTCCACTTCTGTCTTTCTGCCATATGGCACTCCCCACCTCCCTAACTGTATTTCTGTACCTTATGCCTTTTCTCTTATGTATATTTCAACTTCTGCTACACTTCTACTCTACTACTGCTGCTAAAATTGACAAGAGACTTTTAAGTGTCAGTAAGTCTTCTCTGTCTCCACTATTCCCTACAGTTGATATCTTCCTAGCTGCATGTCTAGTAATAAAATTTCCTCTTAACAAACTTCTGGCTAATTACTTTCATATTTATTTCCCTGCCATAGAAGATTCTGAAATGAGGACTTAATTATATTTTTCTCAAATCTAATCCCTTTCAACCATGAATGATTTAAAAAAAAGAAAAATAATAAAAATTTCTAGAAAAGCGTTTATTATCTCATGCTTCAGGGTATGTAAAAATTATGGGCCTCTAGCCAGAAATGTACTCCTCCCCACCTTTCTCCAATGCCTTACTTGTCTTACAAGCTTGCTCAATATAAGTTCTAAAACCCAAACTCAAATACTTAAATCCCTTAATTATAGCTAGATCCTGCATTTTCATCATGCGTATTCCACTTTCTAACTACTCCTTTTTATGAAATCATTAAATTCCTTATGATTTATATCTTTTCTGATGAGCAGCCTGACTCTAAATCCAAAGACTGTGTCACTTTATCTCTTTATCCCCATCACCAAACCTAATACCAAACATAGAGTAGTTCCTGCCTATTGAAAGTAATTTAGAGCATAATAGATTACTACTCTGTCATTCTGTGGGATCTCTTATTTTCCCAATATATCATTAAGAAATAATTTAACTACTGGGAATTTGGCATCCTGAAGCATCATTCTGTGTTAGGCATCTTTCCATCACTGTGACAAGATACCTACAAAAGTTCACTTCAGTGGAGGACTCATAGTTTCAGAGGTCTCAGTCCATGGAATTTTGGATCTATATTGCTTTATGACCTGTGGAAAGTTAGAACACAATGGCAGGAAGCATGTGATGGAGCAAAGATGCTCACTTTATGGTACATAGGAAGCAAAAAGAAAGGAAGCAGAAGCACCAGGGTCCATATATTCACTTCAAGATGATGCCCTCAATTACCTAAATTTATTCCATTAGAACTCATTTCCCAAGGGTTTACCACATCTCAATAACCTATGGAGACCAATCTTGTAACACATAAGCTTTAAACATTGTTGGGAATTATTTCAAAAGTATGTCACAGGTATTTTCAAACAAACAAAAGGTGATTGCATGGCTGATGTTCATGTTTCGGTTCAGGCACGTTAGAGAATAACTAGAGGAAAGAAAATTTCAAATTTAATTTCATATTTACAAACACCACCTGACTAATGTTATACAGAAGAAAATAGTCCTAGGCTAAACCGAACTGAATTTGCAACCTTCCTGTAGTTTTAAGGCATATAAAACCATTTTATAAAACTAAACTGCTAGAAATTCAACATATAATATAATACATTCACCCTTTACTTATATTTGAAATACTATAGTATAAATTTTATATTTCCATGGAAAGTAGGCTAAAATTTATATCTCAGAATTTTCTGAAGGAGGTCAAAGGCATATAGTATATTAATCATCACTTTGTGTATTAAAATGTGTTTAGAATCTATGAGGGATAGCTATAGGTATGTAAATATGTGAACATGTAGAAAAAATTGGCATTATAGATGAGCAAAAATAATGAAAATTAAAATATTTGCAACATCAGAACTTGGGAACAATTATTACTTCATCTCTTCTATCTACCTATGTGTATAGTGTATTTCATATTAAATAAATATTATACTGTTTATTATTTTATAGTTTATTTAAAAATATTGGTATTCTTTCTATACCTATAGTATTAAATAAAAACAATAGATTTCATCTAGTAATGAAATAAATCTTTTTAATTCTTAAAAATATGAAGCACTACTTATTGTTTCTAAAAATAATAAAGATATGTAATGATTATATTGAAATGAATGTACACTGGTTGGATTGAGTTTGAGACAAAGATTCAAGATGTGGGAATTGTATTTTCTTGTTTAACTAGCAAGACTTGTGTATATAAATGTCAACAAGGAACTGACTCCACTAGTGTCATAACAAATCTGGGGGCTTTTTATCTTTAATTGCCTCACTCTAGGTGAAGTCTTGAAGCTCCATACTATTTCCTTATATTAACCACTGTTCTATTTCAGGCTCAGCAGCCAGTGAATATGGAAAGCCTAACATTGATCCACTGAACAGCTGAGCTCTCCCTGAACATTAGGATGTCAGTCAGAGTAGAGAAAATGCAGCACTTGTGAGAAAAGTCTTTGCTATCGTAACACACATGAAAAAAGATTTAAAATAATAAGACAGATATCTCCTCTCTACTTTTTTGTCACTTTTCGTGACTGTTTGCAACAACTCACATTTTTAGTAAATCAAAGCTGTGTGTGTTAGCAGCAGGTTGTTCTGCCATATGTAGACTGGTCAGTTGGATTACATTTAGTAGCTGTGTGTTAACCAATACATAAGGTAGTTTGATAACAGAAAACAGAAAACTTAGCTGACAATCATCTAAGATTAAATTACATGTTTACATGGTGCAAAATATCTACATAAAACTGAAAATTGTTGCTAAAATTTAATTTCTTTTAAACCACTTACATCTTTGGCATCATGAAAATTTAAACATCTGATTTTGTTTTTTACAATAATTAACTTAGCCCCAACTGTATTATTTTGTAAATGTAAAGTTGCTGAATTATTCTTCTGTCCTAAAATGTTCAAAGAAGATAATGTTGGACATAATACCTTTAATATTAACTTCCATTTTGATTATATTTAAATTAGCATACTAATTATTCCAATATCTGTTCTTAAGTCATTTATTCAAAAATATTTATTTGATGCCTGCTTTCTACTAAAGGGTATAATAGAAACAGAATAAAATAGAGATGGAACAACAAGAGGAAGTTGCATAGCTGCACAGAGTTAATATTTTAGTAAGTAGAGGCTTAGTTATTTTAAAAAAATGTGAAATAGAAAGAAAAGGTCTAAAGGAGTAGGGGAATTGGGAGAGGTAGGGGAAAGGACAGAAGGGAAAAGAAAAAATATGAGAAAAGGAAAAATGTGGAAACAAAGTCTTTGTAAATAGGGAAGGGCGGAGAGGGTGAAGGGAGAGCAGGGGAATGGGGAAAAAATAAGAACCAAGATGCATCATTTAAAGGTACAAGACCCCAAGGATGAATGTAACTGGACTGTACACCTAAAATGTACCAATAAACTTTTTAAAATTAATTTTATCGGTACATTTTAGGTATACAATATAATGACATTCATCATTGGAAATTTGCACCTTTACTTAATCTCTCTTGGTTCTATTTTTTTCCCATTTTCCTGCCCTCCCTTCAACCCCTCCATCCATCCCTATCTACAAAGACATTGTTTCCATTTTTTCATTTTCTCATATTAATTCCATTCCCTTCTTTCCTTTCCCCTACCCCTCCTACTTCTTCTTCCCCTTTGCGACGTTTCTTCCTATTTCACATTATCTAATATACCTTTTAGTCCTTATTTACCCTTTCAGTTTCTCACACTAGAGAAACTATTCAGTATTTACACTTGTGTGTCCTAATTATTTCATTTAAGTGTATCGCCTCAATGTGCATCCATTTAGCTATAAATGTCTCTAATTTCTCCTTTTTATGGCTGAGTGGTACTCCATTTTATTAAAAAAAAAAAAACGCACATTTTCTTTATCCAGTCTCCAGTTGATGGGCAATTGGGCTACTTTCAAATTTTAGCTACTACAAATTATGCACCTATGAACATGGGTGCACATATATCATTGTGGTATGATTCTTTTAATTCTTTGGGGAAGATACCCAGCAGGGGAATAGCTGGGTCAAATGAGACTTCCAGTCCTACTTCTTTGAGGTACTTCCATACTGATTTCCACAGTGCTTGCACAAGTCTACACTCCCACCAGCAGGGAGGCAGTGTTCCTCTTTCCACACAGCCCTGCCACCATTTGTTAGTGGTTAATTTCAAGATAGCAGCCATTCTTTCTGGGGTGAGGTGAAATCTCAGTGTTGTTTTCATTTGTATCTTTCGAATGACCACTGATGTTGAACATTTTTTCATATGTTTATTTGCTATTTCTACTTCTTGTCTGAGAAATGTCTGTTCATTTCAGATGCCCATTTTTGGATTGGGTCTTTAAATTTGGGAGGTCTGATTTTTTTAAGTTCTTTATAGATTTGAGATAGTAGACCTTTGTCTGAGGAACAGCAGGTGAAATTTTTTTCTCATATTGTGGGTTGTCTCTTCACACTGTTGGTGGTTTCTCTTGCTCTGCAGAAGCTTTTTAATAAAAAGAGATCCCACTTGTTGATTGTGCTAATTCACAGGCAACTGAGGTTTTGTTCATAAAAATCTTTTCCTACTCCAATGTCTTCAAGAGTTCTACCTAACCTCTGTTCCAGCTGGTTCAGCATTTCTGTTTTAATATGTACATCTTTAATTCATTTTGATTTTAGTTTAGTGCATGGTGAGAGATATAGGTCTAGTTTTAATCTTTGGCAAGTTGAAACCCAATTTTTCCAGCACCATTTATTAAAGAGGCTATCTTTCCTCCAGGGAGGATGTTTGGCTCCTTTGTCAAAGATGAGGTGCCTAAGCATTTCTGGAGTTGTTTCTGAATCTTCTAATCTGTTCCACTGATCTGCAGGTCTGTTTCTTTTCCAGCACCATGCTGTTTTTATCACAGTAGCTTTGTAGTATAGTTTCAAGTTGGGGATTGTGATACCCCCTGCCATGTCTCTGTTGCCTACAATTGCTTTTGCTATTCTGGGTCTCTTCTTGTTCCAAATGAATTTTTGGATTGTTTTCTCAAGGTCTGTGAAGTATGCTACTGGGATTTCAATTGGGATTGCATTGAATCTATGTAGCAGTTTTGGAAGTATGGCCACTAAATGCACCAATAAACTTAATGGAAAAATGTAGAAAGTACTTCTGAGAAGAAACATTGTAAGAGTTAAAAAAAACAATAAATGAATGAATATTCCATGTTATTATCATGCTATTATGAAAATCAAGAAAATTCTTTTTGCGGGTCCCACTAGTAAATTGCAATCACATTCAAATTTGATTAGTGTCTCAAAATGGAGCAGAGATATGCACTTGATTTCTTATTTTGTTTGGAATAAGAGATTATTTGAAAACGTATGAGTTCAGTAGAACCACTAGATATGGCTTGATTATTTGTAATTATGACATCAGAGGTATAATTACCCTTAGCCACCTACAGAGACAAAATGTCAAAAGTTGTTCAACAATCAAGGACCAGGGACTTAGTTTGAGGAACACAATTACTCCTAAGAAAACTTCACAAGGAGAGAGACAGTGTAATATGTTCTCTAGCTTTGCTCTCATCTCTGCTTCTGACCTGCCAGAGCTCCTCATGAGCTGAAGCCAACCAGAACCCAAAGGTTCACTTGAGTCTTTCCTGGAAGAGTGTAAGGTGGAGAAAAGGTAGTTGAATTTGGAGGGCAAAGCAAAAGAAACAGTACAGCAATATAACATAGTAACTCAATGGGCTGTGAATGGCAAGAAGGATGCTTTAGAGATGATAATGAGTCTCTTCTTTCAGAGAAGACAATGTTTGTGTTGACATCTAAAGGATAGAAAAATCTCTACCAACTAGGAATCAACAGATAGAATATAATTTGCCAAGGATATAAAGTAGGAAAGAACCTAGTGTTCTGAAAGAACAGAAAAGAAATCAGAATGACTGGAGCACAGTATGTTTTCAAAAAATGCAGGAATTAGCATAGGAGAAGGGGCTAGTTACTAGGGCTATTAAATAAATATATATTACATGCAAGTAAATGCAGAAACCAGGAAAAAGAAACTATTGCAGCATTTAGGGAGGTGTAAGAATTAGTTACATGCAGTCTCCTCTGGAGACAAATATTCCAAATGAGAGATTATAGTGAGCTGGGCTGAGATCATTGCTAAGGAGATGGAGCAAAATGGACAGATGTCAGGTATATTTTGAAATTAATCTAATTGGTTTGCTGATTGGTGGGATGTGAGGAAAGGAAGAAAGGTTTTTTATTGTTGTTGTTGTTGTTTTTTTAACTCCAAGAATAAGTTATATAATTTGTAAATTACTGAGATGGAGACTAGAGGGAAGCAGCTTGATGAGAGAGTGAGGTTAAATATAAAATGCCTAACAAAGAAACCTGGGGATTTTACCATAGTCATTTTTTCCCAAGTTTCCATTTCAGTGTAGGCATTGGTGCTAAACATGAAGTTATTTTTGGAGTAATGATATTTAGTTATAGGACTGAAAAAGCTCATTTAAGGAAAGAATGTAAAATTGGAGAAAAGAAAGATCTTAAAACTCAATTTTAATGTTGTAAAAGAGGCAAATTAAATGATGAAAAGATCAGTAGGGAACACTGAATAGAATTTCCCTGCTTTAGATTTACAAAGAAAAAAAGTTACTTAATCTGTTTATGGTTACTGTCTGGTTAAATAGCTACTTGGGATTAAGAAAGCTTTCTTGTGATTCCAGTACAGTGTTCTCAGCAATACAAGTGATGATTTCCCTATAGAGCATAGACTTTAACATAGGATTATTTTATTAAAATATTTCAATTTCTATTCAAAATTCAAAAATATATTAAAACAGAATGTCACACTTATCATTGGTAAGATAATGAATTGTCAGATAAGGATAGGATAGGTTTTATTTTAATGAATTTCCATACTTTATTGTAGATAGGTCAATATATTGGAGATATGCTAAGTACTAAAGCAGGGAAAGAATTAAATGTGATTGGTAGGTCTAAACAAGGAACAAGACAAACAGAAAGGACATTGATTTGTGATAGAGTTATGGCAAAGTGAAACTATCTGGCACATATTCATCCATACACATACATAAAATAATTGAGCTTTAGATTTGTGCCTGAAACAGTAATAAATGCAGAAGACACAAATAGTGGATAATGCTTGTGTTGTTGGGGGTTTAGAAAGATGGAGATAAAAAACATAATTATAAGTTTTTAATGAATAAATATATAAATATATGTGTGTACAAAAGTTATTATGCAAGTCTGAAAGTCGGAAAGAAATATGGAAATATTTCTCAGGAAATGAAGAATATACAAGGCTTTAAATCACAGTGATGAGGGGGCAGAGTTAAGGAAAGGAATTCCCAGTTAGGAGAAGCACTAACCACAAACAATAAAAAAAATGTGATATTATATTAAGACCTTCATTAGGTTCTAAATTGTGTGGCGAGGTTGGGTAGAACTCAGTCATCTCCTTAGATTTGGGAAAAGGCTGTGTTCCTAGACCTTAGTTAATAACTCTAGTTCCTTCCCAATTGTGTATCCACAAACAAGATGACCCCACACTTCATTTGAAGAAAAAAAGCCTTGTAATTGACCCCCAAAATAACTAGTTCCCATAACAGTGATCTGGGAAGACAAACTGAAGGTCACTTTAGTATTATAGAGATAAAGGGTATTGTGAAATGAAGTAATCTTATATCAGAAATGAGTTGAAATATGGTTAATGGACTAGTTTTTAATAGTAAAAGAGCTGTCCAAGCATAGTCATGCCTTAAATTTGCCATGCCATTATACATCATTTGTATTTATTTTTTAGGAGAATGGATCTATAAATGCTACCCAACTCTTACATAAACACATATGCATATATAATACATAGTCTATATAACTCACTTTATATATGTTGCACTCCTTTAAATATGATACTATTTCTGTAGTGATAACATAAATATTTTCCTGAATTGTCTTAAATTTTTTCACATCAAAATCCATATACAAAAAGTAACAAATGTCAATGTAGGGTTTATGAAATCCAGAGTTTGATATTCTATTTTTATTTTATATTTTATAAAAAGTATCTAATTATGGTATTTAAAATGTATAATTGATAATGTGAAATAGGAAGAAAATGTCTAAAGGGGTAGGGAAAGTGGGAGGAGTAGGAAAAAGAAAAAATATGAGAAAAGGAAAAAATGGAAACAAAGTCTTTGTAAATAGGGAAGGGTGGAGGGGGTGAAGGGAGGGCAGGGGAATGGGGAAAAATAAGAACCAAGATACATCATGTAAAGGTACAAGTTCCCAATGATGAATGTAATTGTATTGTATACCTAAAATTACCAATAAACTTAATGAAAAAATACCTAATTAAATCTCATTTATAAATTTTCAAGTTAATTAAATTTGTACTTGGTGAATATTTCACATTTATATATGGGCTCGCCTCACTGATAAATGTTTTGCACAATTCCAAATATTTTTGGTCAAATATAAAGTGCAATTTCATGCAATTTGCTAAAGCACAAACTCCCTATAAATTTATTTCTGATATCACTTGTTCATTTCCAGAGAATAAGAGAAAATTTTCTCATATTACATGTTTCCCTCTATAGTAACCCTTTGTTGGTCATGGGGGAAATTGCAGAGGGGATAAAGATTACAAATATCAACAGAAATAACTTTACCTTGTAGTGATTTTAAAGATGCATTTTCAGTACCATTTCTTCCTGTTTTTGTTTTTTCTTTTTCTTTTTGTACTGGGGATTGAACTCAGGACTTTGCACTTGTGAGGCAGGCGGCGGAACCACTGAAGTAAACCCCCAGTCCTCTTCCTCTAATTTTTGATCTACTTTGTGAGAGGCAGTTCATCAATCCACTTTAGTGAGTTTTGCTAGTATTTCTTCCTATCTTAATATTTTAGGTTGTATAAAAGATAAATATTCTGTCTTCATGAAATTTACAAATTGGTAATAGCATGTTGCTTCTAAAGAGTTATCATAATTATGCTGTTTAAAATGTATTTCAGAAAATTTAGGACTGAGAATGGTGCCGTACCTCAAGGAAAATCTTATATTCTTCAGGGTGTGTGTGTGTGTGTGTGTGTGTGTGCTTATAGAACACAAAACATGGACACAAAACACAAACCATATACATATTTCATACCAATATCTAAACACCCATTTAACTCATGCTCTCTATAAAGTAGGTCATAGATAGTACACTAAATTAGATTATGTGTCAAATAAAAAAGCTAAAAACTGAATGCTGCATTAAAACGAGCAATCAGAAGAAATTTTCTTCTCAACAGAATCATGTAATGTTCTATTTTGGTTCATGGTCTCTAGAACATCACTTGCCAAAACAGTCAGTTAGTTAAGAAATAGTTCACCAGTGATATGCTTTTATTTTTACTTTAGTATATCTTCCATGGTTAAACTGTGTTGTAGCAAAACTCATCAGATTTAGGCTTCAAATTCTCCATATTTCCTGTGGACAATAGAAGAACTTATCCAATTCAAGTCCACCTTGTCAATTCAAGTCCACCCTTTCATTGTGCGCTTGTCAAATATTAGTCTTTGAGAGCCAAGATGGTGAGAGGATTATCAGGCAGGATATATGCAATTTTATAATAGCTACAAATATATTTGTATGGTTTTCAGTTAAAATTTGGTAGGTTTTTAAAAACAAATAAGCCATTTGTTCTCATTTAGGCAAGTTTATGTGTGTTTTCTTTATAATCTATATAATACTGTTTCTAATTATAAAATCATTTATACCTGTAAAGACAATGCAAATAATTTGCACACATGGATAATGCTAACATGTCTACATTTCTGTCAGTGGACCAATATTTAGGCATTGCTTATTATGGAAGATAGAATATAATTACCAACAATTGCATTATGAAGGACACACTGGCAGTTTAAGTACATAGTAATGAATGTATCTACTTTGTATTTAGAGATTTTTTTCCTTGATACAAAAGATGATGAACCCTGGGGAAATCTGGCACAAATGTTCTATTACTAAGCGAAGTCAAATTTAGGCTTGATGGCTCTTGTCACATGTCTCCCAATACAATCATAGAATATAATACCTATGTTTTTCCATCTAGGACAAAAATTTTAAAATATTGTTCCTTTAAGGAAGGAAATGATAATTTATCTTTTTACAACCTTTTATCACAAGAAAGTGATTGATCAGAACTTCAAACTAAAATGTATCTAGTAATGAAGGTATTTATATCCTGTTCCAAGCTATTTTTGTATAGAATGGTAACAATTTTCTTTAATTTGTGCAGTTATCCATTGTCAATTTTGTTCCACTGAATCTTGAGCATTTTACCCAAGGTGGTTTCTACTTTCAACAATTTTCTAGAATAAATTTCAAATTTATCATCCAAAATTATGGTTCATATAAATACATGTGTTTGGATATTAAATACAGAATAATTTTTAATTTTAAATACATATTTTAAATGTAATATTTTTCTCTGAGGAAAATTTTTGTAAATAAAGCTATCTGTGTGATAAATCATACCTAGTAAAAGGAAAATAAACATATCAAAAATCATGTGAGTCCCATCCCCTCACTAAAAAAGATAATGTGGAGTCTGAAATACTTTCTTTCAACTTTAAAGAAAATCACCTCCTATATTCAGAATGATTTAAAATCAACTCAGTCCTATTTTAAAGGGAATTTAAATTGGCATGTTCAAATTTTAACACACTTCTTTTATGGTAAAGTCAGTATTTCCATTTCAAACTGATGTTTTATTTGAGGTGTTCAATGATTGTACAACATAATTCACGAGAAATACATGCAATGAAAAATTAAGCCATGATTGTTCTGCCAGATACATAAGTTCTCCTTTCAATCATGTCACATATTACAGATTATAAATACGTATAGGCTCCTGGGTTCTTTTTCACTTAGAAAAAGAACGTTAATCTTCATGAAAGAAAAAAGTTGATCAACTATGAAAAGAAAACAATGTAAATTTGTTCCTTTTCTCTGTGATGAAGAATAAGTTCAGATTTAATTGTAACTGGTCTCTGCAAAATATATTCTTTATGTCTTTTATATTCTGTGTTTGAAAACTGGGAGAAGAAGCAATGTACATTCTACATCATCTTTAAATGTCTCCATAGTAACCAAAGTTTATCATAGCACACTTTGTTTAATTTTAAACTTGTTAAAATGTAAAATTATGACAGCCTCATTTCTTTTATTTCTTCAGTTTTTATTTTTATTAGTAGGTTATATTTGTATTATATAATGTCTACACTCCTTGTGTGAAGGTGGTAATATACATAACACATCTTAATTTTTAATCCCTTTCCCCCTCCCTCACCACTCCCTCTGTCTCTCAATCCCCTTCCCATTTGAAAAAAACTTATCTCCCTACATCCTCATTTCATGATTAAATGCATACTATCTTTTAAAAAATGAATACTCAGGGCTGGGGATTTAGCTCCATGGTTCTGCCACTTGCCTCGCAAGCGCAAGGACCCGAGTTTGATACCCGGTACCAAAAAAAAAAAATAAATGAAATAAATAAATACTCACTATTTATATTACATAAGCATACAAATTTATTATATATATATGTCACTTAATTACATTTATAGTTGGTAATTGTTTTATACTGAGCTCCTGCTTTAGGCTCCAAGAAGCTCCTTTTCCAAACTAAGATGAATTACTAGTACTATGCATCAAATAATTAAACTGAATTTAAAAATAGGACAGTTCTTTAGAAAAGGATATTGATAGCATACAAACAGAAAAGTCCTGTCAACCTGAGTCATAAGAAAAGTAACTGAAATGACAATCTACTTTTTCTTCTCTATTTCTGGTTTTTTACCCCTTTTATGTCTACAAAGTCATTATACCTACAAAGTTTGTATTACTCAGCTAATTGAAATGCCTTTCAACAAATAGGTTACTACTTGATTCATTAATTGCTATAAAAGTCAATTAGATTTTTATGTGCATATACATATATATATAATTCATACACTCAAACTTCTATCTTTGTATACATTTGTTAATATCCTCAATGTATGTACATATGAAGTGTGGCTTTGAGAAAAGTTCAGGAAACACAAGTATAACTTATTATTCCATAACCAGTCATAGAATTGTAAGTGAAACCAAGTCAGGAATACTCTAGAAATGCTCCCTTGTATTGTCTTACTCTCAGTATATTTTGTCATATTTTTAGTGGCGATCATCATTCTTCACATAAAGATTTTATGTATTTTCAACTATTTTTCAATAAAGTTGATAGTTATACTGAACTATTCATATCTTTCTGAACTATCTCTTCTAAGTATGGTTTGACTATAAGATCAATATTTTTATCATATCCTGAGTTTCTCAATCTCATTTATGAATAACTGGTAAAGGAAAACAGATACAGAATATTTCCAATGAAATATCTTAACATATAATAAAACATATTTTATATCACATTTAACTTTTTCACTATGTATATATTGCTAGAATAGGCTTTCAGAGTATCTATTTCAACATCATCTAATAAAATATTTTATATATGAATTATACATGGCTTTAAGTGGACTTAACAACATTTGTATTACCTAAATTTCACAGTTACCATACATTTCACTAAGAACATATCAGTCATGTATCTCCAAATTAATTTATATATCCAATTTTAGACCTCTCATTTGTTTTTTTATGTGCAATGGTGTAGACATTTAAAAAAAGTACTCAGTAGATAAACTTCACAGTATATATAGTTTTCTAGAAGTTATTATGGGATAGTAACTAGTCACAAAACCAAGATGGAGGCTGAGCTTGCACAGTGTTTTTCATTTGAGCCCTTCTTCCGCAAAAACAGAAACCTACATTGAAACTGGTTTAAAATAAGTCATACTCAGAAGTTGCAAATTTCAGAGTATGTGAAGTTTACTTTTATTTGGTATTTCAAGCTCTCTGTTTCATTTTGTATTGCTCTGACAGTGTTTTCTTTGTCCTCCACTCTGTTTTCCACTATCCTGTTAAGTACTATATACTGCATATAAAATGTTCCAACTTTGACAGCAACAAACCATGGTAACTGAAAGAAGGGTTACATAATTTATTGTTTTCTCCATTTACTAATTAACAAATTAAAGGCAATAGAGAATGTCATTTCTAATGATCATTGCACAAATTGGAAAAAATATATTAAATCCGCAGTGCTTTGTCCTCCAACCTGTGGCATTTTTCCTGTCAAGAGCCTGCCACTGCTATGGGAACTTGAAAGAATTTGTATTCTTGTTAATTCCAGACACAGTTCGAGTTTGTATACCTGTTTTTGGGAATACTAGTAAAAAGTAAATTCTCAATCAGATCTTTTGGTTTTGATTCAATTTAGAGTAGGCTATATTATCTTCAACGTGGTGTAAGATATAAAGTAAAATGACAAAAGTGATATAAAGTGAGAAACTCTCTTCATTCCTTACCTCATGTCCTGTCCACCTCTTTCCTCTACTCAGATCTTTCTGTTCCAAGTGTTGATTTCAACTTATACCAGAGGCACTGTCACTCAGAGATTATTCTTCTGGCAATTGTCTTTCTTCCCTACCCAATAAAGAAAATTGCTTTCCATTTTTGACAGGGTAGTTATTTCTTTGAGCAGCAAGGTAAGAGTTGTTTCTGCTTCAACATGAACTTCTGTGCCTAATTGAAACTTTGTGAATGCTCATTTTTTTTAAAAAAAAGGTAGAAATTTTTCTCTATAACACAATTTTGATGTTATGAAAACATGAAATTGAGTGTCAGAAAATAAAAATGAGAAATAATGTATAGCAGACTAAATAAAACAAAAATTGTAAAAGGAGAAGGAGTTCAAGAGATGGGGGAAGGGATGAAAAAAGGAATTGAGATGTGTTATGTACGTGCACCATCTCCACACAATGAATGTTAAGCATTATATAACCACAAGCATCTACTAATAAAAAGGTACTGATGAAATGTTATTGAATATTTTTACAGAGCATATTCTCAATCAATTTAGATTTAACATTGGAAATCATACACAGAGATTATTTTAATATATCATTTGAATTACTACTTGGAAGCTTATGATAGCTCTTACTTTATCTGTGACAGTGTGGCATTAAGAAATTTCAGGAAATCACTGGCTGTCATCACCAACCTTTTAAGATCTATACTGTAGGACAAGGTAAAATGAAAACATCTCACAATTACATACAAGCCAATTCAACTTCATAATGTAAAAGATTTTTTCAAGGTGAAAATGGAGATTTAATATTGATTCAGATGTAACCTCTGCCCTAAGGGAAATCGATTCTAGTGGTAGGCACTGAAATGTCCATAATCATCTGTAATAGATGACAGAGTATGTACATTTCAGAGAGGGCAATTACAGGGACTGAGACAAAGAACAATCATGGAAGTGACTTTTGAGTTGGGTCCAATACCTGATTAGCATTTCAGCATTTTGAAATGGAGAAAAGAATTCCAAACTTAGAGAAACAATAAGTAAATTTAAATGTTAAAGGCGCACTGTACATTATAGATGGTAAAAAAATATTCTGCTATACAACAGTACAGACTTGTGTATTCAAATTAATATGGCTCCATATCTGGAAAGTTTTATTAAAGACTTCATACCATTTACTGAGACCATTGTTATATAGGTCTTTATTCATGTGCATTTTTAACAAATTTTTTATTTTTCTATAAAGAAACAATTCAAAAATGAATAAATTTATTCACATCTTTATTTAAATAAAATATTTTTTGGTAGTGTTTATATTTTATTTTATTTATTTATTTTTTAAAAGTATGTTAGCATACCAGAATGGTGAAATTCATTTTGGGAAGCTGATAAATGCATTTACAATACCTTGATCATTTTGATCCTATTGATATATGGGTAAATATAACTCCCAACTAGATAGGTGTCAAATATGCCGAGTCCATGTTCCCTGAAATCAAAGAATGAATTCCAAAGGACAAAGGAGGTTAAGAGTAGGAAAGGTTTATTGGGGAATAGAAATAGCTCCTGAGAGACAGGAGGGAATGCAAAAATGGGTTGCCACCGAGGCCACTTCTCTAAGAATGTTTTATAGAGCAAAATCACAAGGCAGGTACAAAATCACAAAGTAAGTACAACATGGATCAAACAGTAAGAGTACAACTATAGCTGCTTAGCTAATAGAGAAGCAGGTCATGAACATCTAGAAATAACCTATAACAAATATCTCACAAAAACCCAACCTATTATTATAGACAGCTAAGTTAGGTAGAAATATTATAGGCAGTCAGACAGGGCTCAGACCTCAAGGAGTCAGTGAAGAAGATAAGAACACACAAAAACTATAGCTGAGGAGCACTCCTTGAAAGCCAGGCCTCAAGATAAAGACAAAATGCCTATCTATCTCCCCCAGGGATAAGCAATATACTGTGTTTAGTATTACCTGGCCCAAGTCTAGATAGACATCAGTCACCCGGTTGGGTGACCAGGATCTCCTGAGTCTTTCCCTAAAAGGTCCTTGTTCTTTCCATGTACACTTGCTATGTGACTTGCTTCCCCATTGGATCAATATTACCTAAGTGACTGTACTTGTAATCTTATTGGTTGATCATAGCTTTTTCCAAGCTTGTACCCACCTTGTGATTTTGCACCCATCTTGTGATTTTGCTCTATAAAACTTCCTGTGAGAGGTGGGCTCATGAGCAACCTATTTTACAGGTACCCTCCAACTCTCTCAAGAACTTTTCTCTCTCAATAAATATTTCCTACCCTTAACTACATTATTCCTCAGAATTCATTCTTTAATTTTGGGAACATGACCTCACTGTATCAGACATCTATGTGGTTGGGAATTATATTTTTCCCCTATGTCACTATGAGCACATGAGCACATGGAGGGACATCTACATATAAACCATAACTACATATGAACTATATAAACCATTAACTCTTTTACTTTAATGATTCAGTGAGTGTGTGCATCACTATAACCACTTAGAAAAATTGTTGTTATTAGTTTTTTAGATTAAGATACAACTAGAAACATGGAATTCAGTAAACATGGATTAAACTACAATAAATAATATTTTTACAAGAAAAATTAAAAGCACAGGAAGCAATACATCTATTCATTGGAAGTACAATGGAAAATTGATAGAGTTAAAAATAAAATAAATTCACTGAAGCTACATGTTTCAGCAATATTAAATTACTAATAAATAAGTCTAGGCTAAAACAATATAAGTCACAGAGGAATACACAAATTAAGTTTGTATATGTGTATAGGTAAAAGGTAGATAAAATTAATAAAAGTATTTAAGGTTAAACTCTAATGCAGCAAACATTCAGTATGTTAACAAATTATTAATACACAATTTATAGGAGTGATTGATCTCTTAAAGGGATGAAATGTAAAAACTTGTGGAGAAATATTCAGAGGAATTCAAAGCTATTGGTTATGTTCTGCTACTTAGTCTGGCTAGGGAATACATGGATTTTACTATCGTAGTTTTTAATAGATATGAGTAAATATTTGTCTGAAGGTGAAGTGGGATGTATGGGAGGAAATGATAGCATGTCACTTTATCTTGGGAGGTGTATGTCATATGTCATTTGAAACACTAAATATTGTCTAAGAATAGATGTTACACATGTGTTGAGAGGCAGGTGTTGAAATGCAGAGCTTGCCTTTAACAGATACTGCTTTACTGCTCTTTGTACAATTTTAATACCTCTTTTCAGTATTTCAACTTTGAGTGTATTCCCCATGTTACTTAATAAAATATAAAAGAACTGAGTCTATTAAATCAGTATTCTTAATTTAATGGTCAGTTTAAAGTGACTTTGGGTTTTGATGAATATTTTGATGAGATTTTTATTTAAAGAGAACTCCATAAATTGCCACGTTATAGAAATCCATTATGAGCTACCATGATAATTTGGGCTTTTATTACAGATACAACACAAATAGTTAAGTCCATCCTACCTTAAATGACAAGATTCTGAAGTTAACCTCTCAAAGGAAGCACAATTCATTAAAATGCTGAGTATAGATTTTGCCAAATCATTTACTGAGTGGTTATTTTCAATTGCCTCTATAGTTCTGGTCAAAATGGATTAACCTAGCCAAGAAGTAATCCACCCAAGAACATCCAAGTTCTTGTGGATAAGTTAAAACAACATTTGAACTGATGAATAAGAACACAACTGAATTAATTAAGGTGTTACTTTGAGTAATGAGTTAGGGACTGCATACTCATGTGTTTTCTTGACTACAAAGTAACTTTGTTGTCTGATCAGTGTTTGTATAAAGTTCATTTTTATTATTTAAATAAAATATATTTTTTTCATTTCTGCTTTTTCCTCTTAGCCTATGTTTGGATAGGAAAAATTCTAGTTTTGTATATTTTTTGTGAGAAAATTATCTTTAAGAAGAATGGAAAGAATAAGAAAGACCATACTCTTTTTTTCTCTCTGATCACCCAACAATGAAGGGAAAAAATGTCTCCAGCAATAGAAACTATACATTCCTGCAAAAAGAACAAAAGTTGTATTTTATTTCCTCAAATGATTGACTTATGTTTCTTCTCTATGCTTATTTGAGAATACATACCACAGAATTTGATGCAAATACAGTAATCCTAGAAGCACATAATGTTCTGATGATCAACTATCCAATACAAATATGTCATGGATCAACTGATTTACTGAATGTTCCTGTTTTCTTCTCAGTATATAAGAATTACTAATAATTAAATAAAAGTTATTTCATGAAAACACGAATTTAGGGTATTTGGCTTTTCTCACCTATGAAAGTACAAGTTTGGCATAATTAGCTGAGGATATTTTAAGAAATTTGTTACACTTGACATTATTAACTATAAAATGATGTTGAAAAGTTAACATGAGTTATGTAAGATAACTTAATAGCAGTGTACATACATTTTTAATATGAGCTAAAGTAGACACCTCTGTCTTTTACTAGTGTAGTCTGGTTTGACTGTTGGAACGCCCTGTGGATTCTACTATATCCCATAACAAATTAATGTTAGCTCATCTAAAGCCTCATAAATTAAAAAATGAAGGTTTTTGGAGTTGACAGTTTCTTTAGAGAAGTGATTAAAAATAAAAAAGAAATATAACTTTCGAAAAATCCCACAAACAATGTACATTCACTAGTTAAAATTTTAAAAACATGAAAAGTAATACTGAAAAAGAACAAAATACTAAAAGTTAAAATGAGAAGGTTAAAAAAAAAGAGTATAAAAATATAAAAAATGGAAAAATAAGGCTTGGAAATTTCCTAAGATTTTATCATATAAAGTTGCTACTCCATCAAACTAAAGTATCATCACTACAAAATCCAATACTTTTTTATTATACTTGAAAACAACCTATTAACACATGAACTGTTGATGCCAGGGGATTTAACACATTATGAGTAATGAAGTTGAAAAATCATACCAGAGTGATATATGTGCACCCATGTTTATAGCAGCACAGTTTGTAACAGCTAAAATTTGGAAACACCCCAATTGCCCATCAACTGGAGACTGGATAAAGAAGATGTGTGCATGTGTGTGTGTGTGTGTGTGTGTGTGTGTGTGTGTGTGTGTTTAATGAAATGGAGCCATAAAGAATGAGAAACTAGAGACATTTATAGCTAAATGTATGCACATTGAAGCCATACTCAAGTGAAATAAATAGGACACACGTGTAAATACCAAATAGTTTCTCTGGTGTGACAAACTGAAAGTATAAATAAGGATCAAAATGTGTAATAGATAATGTTAAATAGGATGAAAAGGTCCAAAAGGGAAGGAGAAGTGGGGGACATAGTGGAAAGGAAAGAAGGGAAAGGAATAAATAAGAGAAAAGGAAAAAACAGAAATAAAGTTTTTGTAAATGAGGGGGTGGAGGAGTTGACAGGAGGGCAGGGGAATTGGGAAAAAATAAGAATCAAGATATATCAGTAAAGATACAAATTTCCAAAGATAAATGTCATCATATTGTATACCTAAAATGTACCAATAAAGTAATGCGTATCATTCAGTTTTATCATTTTATTTGCATGTAAATATTCCTAATTATATTCTGCTTTTAGAATTCAAAAGTAATTATCTCTGCCTTTCAACCTAATGAAATTTACTCAATTTTTAGGGAGAAATTAGTCCCATGTCCAAAATGCCCATCTTGCTGTTGCTTATCATCTTTCTTTTATGTCGTTCATAAGGTATTTGTACTTTGGGTTTCTCATATAAGAGAAACCATGCAATATTAAAACATCTGTATCTTATTTTTTTTTTTTTCGCATTTGTCATGGTTTGGCCCAACCTGCACAGCATAGGGTCAGAAGCCAGGGAAAGCAGTGGGAGATGAAGAAAAAACAATGAGACCAAGATTATTCTTGATAGCTGGGACCAGGTGGAACCATAGCTTGTCGGGAGCTATTGCCATCTGGAGCACCATGCGCTCTTTATTTATAGTGGAAGGCAAACAGGAAGAGAAGGTGCAGTAAATAGTGCTATATGGGCCATGTGGCCTAGGCAGAATGTAGCATGTTTGTTTCGTGATCGGCGCATGTACAGGAAGGGAACAGGGAAGGGTTACAATGTATTTGTCTCCTGGGGCTGTGCCATCCAAGGTCTACAATATGAGTCAAACATCTATGGAGAAGAATGGGAGCAGGGAGGAGAAAACGAGCAGGGAAGAGACAAAGGGCCATCTTCAGGTTCGACCTGAGGCAATGGTTTATATCTAGATGGACCCCAAGAGCCTCATGTGCCAACAGGCAGGGTTTTGGAGTGTGATTGCTTTATGGGGCCTTTAGCTGCCTTGCTGTTACTAGGCAAGGTCTGGTTATAAGAGGCAGGTCACTGGGGTTGTGGCCTGGAAAGATTTATCTCTCTCCCTAGCTTCTCTCTTCACTCTCTGCTTCCCTGTGTCCATGAAGTGAGCAGCTTCCTTTCGCCCTGCCTCTCTGCCATGCTCTTCTGTCTTGGAACCAAGAACTATAGACTTAATCCTTCAATAATTGTGGGCCAAAATAAACTTTTCCTTCTTTGAATTGTGGGTATCAGGTATTGTGTCTAGTGATGAGATACTAAGTAACCAAAAGAGCATTACTCACTCAAGGTGCATCCATTTTTCTATGAATGACTAAAATTTATCCTTGTTTACAGATAAATACCATTCTATTGTGTAAAATCTGCCTTAGCCACTTTCCTCATAACTGAGACAAAATACCCACAATTTAAAGGAGGTGTGTTCTATAGTATCAGAAGTTTCACTCCGTGTTTGATTGGATCCAATGGAGAAATGACATAGTGGAGGGTCAGACAGAGAAAACCTGCTCATATCACGGCTGTCAGGAAGTAGAAAGTAAAGGGAAGAGCTGGGTAGGGAGATGTACCCTTCCACGCTACACCCTTATGACCCCCACCTCTTCTGACCAGCTCCACCTCCTGATTGCACATTTAGGTATGGACTCAGCCATGGATTAATCCACCAGTGAGTATGTTTCCCCTATGATCCATCCAGTCATCTCTCAGAAGCTCCACCTCTGAACACATATGAGAGTTTCTGTTTAGGGGAGTCTGTAAAGAGTTAAAGTTACAATAAGGCCTAAATGTTTGTTTGAATTTTACATGATTTAACAATATCTAATAAAGATAGTACTTTGGTAAAACCTTCTATTTAAAAAATGAAAAGGTAGAACCCAGAAGGAAGCTCCCTTGCTGCCATTCCAAGCTCCTAGGGCAGAGAAGCTGAGCGGGTCCCAGCACCCGGAAGGAAGCTCCCCCACTACCATCCCAAGCTCCTAGGGCAGAGAAAGTGTGCCGCGTGGGTGGCAGAAGCCCCCCCTCCCCCAGCGTGGAAACGAGAAGACACATAAACAAGCCTCAAAAACCGACTTCTGGATCACTTACAGCAACCCCAAAGGGAAATGAGATGGAACAATCTGATACTCAATTACCTGGACTCTCTGAACTGGCAACAAAAGAGGATCTGGGGAAAAAAATGAAACCAGAAATAATTACTCAGATAACAGCAAAGATGTTGCTCATGGTGCAAGACATGATTAATAAATCTAGAGAGGACACAGGTAAAAAAATAGAGGATCTGAGGAACATGATGGAATCCCAACATAGGAAACAAATGGAATCCATAAAACAGATGCAAACAGATTTCCAGGACATTAAAAACCCCATCAAAAGTCTGCACAGCAGCCGGGGATTTAGCTCAGTGGTTTCTCCACCTGCTGTGCAAGCGCAAGGACCCGAGTTCGATCCCCAGCACCAAAAAAAAAAAAAAAAAAAGAAAGTCTGCATAGCAGAATGAACCAATGTGAGGAAAGAATTTCAGATATAGAAGAAAAGATTGCCATTAGTGACCAGGAAAAGAAAAATGGCTTTAAAATTGTAAAGGAACACAAGAAATTAATCCAGCAGCTGCTAGATGATGCAAAGAAGAATAACATAAGACTGATTGGAGTCAATGAAGAAAGAGGAGAGAGTGCAGATGACGTAAAAAAAACTCTTCACAAAAGTGACGGCAGAAATCTCCCCAATGAGGGGAAAAGAACTTGACATACAGATAAGTGAGGCATATAGGACTCCAAATAGGCTTGATCAAAAAAAATCTACACATAGGCATATAATAGTTAGGATTCCAGAAATCCAACAGAAGAGCAAAATTCTACAAGCAGTCAGAGAAAAGAAACAAACCACATACAAAGGAAAGCCCATCAGAATCACAGCAGACTTCTCAATGCAAACCCTCAAGGCAAGAAGAGCTTGGAGTGATGTATTTCAAGCCCTAAAGGAAAACAGCCTCCAACCCAGATTGATGTACCCTGCAAAATTATCTTTCAAAATTGATGGAGAAATAAGATACTTTCATGATAAACAGAACCTCACAAACTTCAAGAATATCAAACTGGCACTCCAAAAAATTTTATTCAATACTCTAGGAAAAGACAATGGGATCACAACCCCAGGAAACCCAGCAGAATGAATCCATTGGGCATGACGAATTAAACGCAAAGAGGGAGAATCCAACAAAAAGAAAAAGTCATGACAAGGCTTTTAAAACTTTGAACTTCATCTCCCTAATGAGTGTATAATTCAATCTTGTTATTGTACTGATTAGTGTTTTTCTGATTCTAGAGTTGTCCACCTTTCCTTGTGCTGTACTGGCTATTTATCATCTTTTTACGTCTACTTTTAATTGGGTTGTCTATTAATGAGTTCTAAGAATTCTTTTTATATTCTGGTCATAGGTTATATGGATTGTAAATATGGTCTGTTTAAGGACTACTTTTCTTTTTAATGATGTCATTTAAAGTTCTAAATTTTGATGGAATCTCATTGATCAATTTTTTTCTTTTATACATCATGTCTTTTTTATCCTAGGTAGTTCTTGCCTACCCTGAATTCATAAACATTTTCCTTTATAATTTCTTCTTAAGTTTTTATACTTCTAGGCTTTCGTATTTAGGTTCATAGATCCCTTCAAGTTATTTTCATTTATGGAAATAAAGGCTTGAGCTTAATTTTTTATATACAGGTGCCAGGTGTTCTAGTGGCATTTGCTGAAAACACTATCTCTTCCTTGGCTCTCGAATTGAGTTTATATTCTATAAAATGCTAATTGCCACAGACCAGCTGCAGTCGATGTAGGGTAGGAAGGGGAGATGTCTTGGGACGATGAGAAAAGAACCTTCACAAGCAATGTTCAGGTTCCCTCTGAGAAGTCTCAGGGTCTGATTTATTTTTATATCTTTAAGCAATAGCTGGGAGGCATTGGGCAGAACATGTTTACATTTTAAATTGCCTTAGCAATTTCTATTGAAGTAAAGATTATTTTTTTGTTAGACAAAGTACAATTCCTCTAAGCTGTTTTATTTCATTGAACATCATGAATACATATCTAAAAATTACAATTGTCCCCTTATTTACCCACACCTAAACAGAACAGAAAGTAACTTAATCAAAATCTTTATATCAGCAGGGGTTCAAGCGAAATTTAATCAATTAAGTGTCAAACTTGTGGTCGCCAGCTGGCCCTTGAGAAACTGCACAATGGTTAATATAGTCTGCTATTAGCTCTCTATTTTACTTTACCTCTATTCATCTTAACTAAATGTCATTTAGTTTCATAGCCCATGAGCAGGAGATATTTACAGCACTTTGAGAAATATTGAGTAACTTGTCTCCTTAATTCATTTACCTGTCTTAACGTTCTTTCTGTTTTTCATTTCTCACTATTTCTTTCATGTAAAGTCTGTCTTTCCAATCTTTTTGTAAGACCCCTTTAGTAAATAGAATGTCAACAATAAGAGGGGGAGTCATAGCAGTGGGGGAAACAGAGAGGGTTTTAGGAGAAGTTTCTTTAGAAGTGGATGTAGCAATAGAACTAAGAGTAACTGGAATTTGGGACTTGTGAGCCAGATCAGATTTCAATATATCATTACCAATTTGCCTCATGGAGAGTTTGTTGTTAGTCACAAACACAATGACTCCTGTGATCAGAGTAATGATTATAAACATTATGGCAAGAAAAAATAAAACATGAGGGTACAATGCATTCCACCCTTTCTTTCCTCCAGCTGGAACTTTGTCAAGCAGCAATGGAGGTCTGTTGGGCTTCACCAGCTAATGTTAAATAATCTTTCAAAACTCAGTGGATCATATATGTGTGGTTCTATTTCTAGATTCTCTGTTTTATTCAAATGACCTATCTGTCTTTCCTTACACCAACACTGCCTTGATTACTGTAGCTTTAGAAGAAGTCTTAAAATTAGGTACTAAATGTCTTCCAACACTGTGGGTTTTTTTAAACTTTTCTAGGTCCTTTGTACTCCTACCTAACATTAAAATTTCAATATCCAATTCCTCATTTATAGCAAGTATACACAGATCTGAATTTTTATGTATACCTTGTGTTTTCTAATCCTGCTAAATTCAAATACAAGTTCTAGGGGCTCCTAGAGATTTCTTAGTATTTTCTCTGTAGATGATCATTTCATCTACATATAAAGATTTTGCTTCTACCTTGCCAATCCTATCCTAGTTGTGTCATTTTATTGCCAGACTATTTTGGTGGGGCCTAGGTTTCAAAGTTTAATGGACAGGTAAAGAGTAAGCATATCTGCCCTTGTTCCCCACCTTAAGGAAAAAGCATTGTATCTTCTCCATTCATATAAGGTGTTCTCACTGGAAGTATGGAGTACATGTCTTTAATCTGTTGAGAAGGTTCTGTTCTACTTCTAGTCTCCTGATAGCTTTTACCATGATCAGCTGTAGAATTTAGTCCAATACTTTTTCTCCAACTAGTGACAGGATCATATGGCTTTTTCCTTTCCTCTGTTAAAATGATGACTTCTGGGGGTGGATCTTCCAGTGCTGAACCAACACTGCCATGCCTATAACAAAACCACTTTCTACATACTGTCAGATCTGACTTCTAAGAGTTTGTTTTGTTAAACAAATTTCTATCTATGTTCATACTTTTTTCTTCTATTATCTTTATCCAGTTTTAGGATTAGCACAATGTTAAGTTCCTAAAATGTGGGGAGAAATGTTCTTTCTTTTTTCTGCTTTAATTGTTTGATATAATTTCTCAGTTAAAATGTATATGAGCCTGCTGTTGTCATATAGGTAGGTTTTCAAGCTAGGAATATACTTTCTTTAATAGGTGCTACTCAAATTTTATATTCCTTCCAGAGTTAGTTTCACTAATTTGTCTTCCAAGGTACTTGTTAGAAATTGTCAAATTTATTTCAAAAAAGATTTTTGTAATATGGTTTCTATATCCTTTTACATTCTGTAAAATCTGTGGCGATCTCTCCTAGATCTTGATATTGTAATTTAAAAAATGTATAATTGATATTGTGTAACAGGAAGAAAAGGTCTAAAGGTGCAGGGGAAGTGGGAGGGGTAGGGGAAAGGGAAAAAGGGAAAAGAAAAAATACGAGAAAAGGAAAAAAATGGAAACAGTGACTTTGTAAATAAGGAAGGGTGGAGGGGCTGAAGGGAGGGCAAGGGAAGGGGAAAAAAGAACCAAGATACTCATGTAATGGTACAAGATCCCAATGATGAATGTAACTGTATTGTATACCTAAAATGTACCAATAAACTTAATGGAAAAAAAATAAAATTAAAAAAAGTTAAAAAATGAAAAGCTATTATAAGGAGCATAGGGTAAATACTTCATTGATTTATATTACTTGAAACAAAGTTCCAGATCTTGTTGTATATGAAAATATGAACTAACAATATGGTTCTATTTATTTAAATTTGAGGAAAAAAATGTATCCTTTAAAAAATAAGGCTTTGTACAAGGATGATTTCTTTATACTTGAAATGGTGCTAAAATAGGGACTTAAAAAAGTGACTAAGTTAAAGTCAGAATACATTGTTGCTCAAAATCACAGGTAATTATAAAATGAATTTTAAAAATATTTATATTAATTAGTAATAATATAGCAACTATAGAATTGCTCATCTACGTAGCTACTATGTAAAGCTAACTATACTCTCTATGTTTAAATTTTCAAAGTGATTCTTAATTTGTGGTTCTGAAAGTATATTCATCAGTCTAAGTCTACTAAATAAGAATCTTTGTGTTTGAGGCACTAAAGTGTGTATATGTAACAATTCTTTATCCCATTATAGTTATTCTTTCTATTTTAATTTTTATTAACATAATATTTCAATCCACATATGCAATGTATACTCCTTATATCAGAATAATTTTTATTTTCCTCTACTTATCATTTATGTTTGGAGGCTTTAATCTCCTTTTGCTAGTTATTTTTTAGTTCTTTATAAATATACAATAGGTTACTCTGCATCATAGTTATAGTACAACAGGGCTGGGGATTTAGCTCAGTGGCTCCGCCACCTGTCTCGCAAGCGCAAGGACTCGAGTTTGATCCCTGGTACCAAAAAAAAAAAAAAAAAAGGTTATAGTAAAACACTAAAATTCATTTTGTCTACCATAGCAAACTCCTCTGCCCAGTATTAGCAGGCTATAGTGGCACAAGATTCTTGTTCCTCCATAATTTGGCTGTGTTACATTGGAAGTAGCAGAGCTTGGCTGAGTTCACTCACAGTCAAGGTCAACTGTCTCCAACTAAATTCTTCCCCTCTGAATGAACCATTTGTTCTCTTTAGCAAAGATATACTTGTGCCATCATTCTACAGTCCTGCCTGCTTGATCCTTGTTATCAGCAGATGTCCCAAGGCCTGCCCAGCTTCCTCCTTCCCACACTTGTAATGAATAAACACTGAATGTCCTGGGAGTCCTTTGTCTTTGCTGCACAGAGCAGCTTAGATCAGCCCAAGCCTCAGTTTCTCTCAAGTCTCTGTTTCAGTGTTTTAATTTCCACTTTCCTATCTCACAAACTTGCAGAAGGCCAGGACCACTGCAGGGGACTGACAGACAACTCCCCTTACCCTTTCCCTATAGTCTACCTAAGTTTTTTGGGGGGTGTTTATTTTGTTTTTTGGTTTTTTTCAGTACTGGGAATCAAATCCAGAGCTTTGTCCAGGGTAGGCAAGTGCTTTACCACTGAGCTATTTACCCAGTCCATTTTATTTTGAAACAGAATTCCACTGAGTTGCTCAAGATGGTCTTAGACTTTGGAATCCTCCAGCTTCACGCTTCAGAATAGCTGAGATTGCAGGCTTGTGCCATCCTTTACAGCAGTTCTACCTGTGTTTTATTACGTATTATTCAATCTCCCCCTCCATTCCTACTCTGAGCATGTTATTCTATGTTCATATGAATTTTTAGAATTCATGTATGAGAAAAAATGTAATATTTTTGTTTCTCTTTGGTTTACATAATATTTCCCATCTCATCAAATTTGCTGCAAATGACAAGATTTCATTTTTTTTTTTTTTGGTAAACTCTTCATGCAGGCCAGTAGATTCTTGATAAGAATCCTGAATGGTTTTGTGTCTTTTTAAAAAGATGTGCTGAGTCTGAAGTGCCAGCCATTACCTCAACGACAGTGAAATAAAAGCAATGCCAAAATCTTCCTTGTTTTTAGAAGTAAATAGGTTGATACATAATTTTGTAAGACAAATGTTATTTTCCAAGAAGGTTTTTAAAAAAATAAAGTCATGAAAGTATAACTATTTAACATCTTATAACATGTGTTGTGGCAAAGTGGAACAGCTCAGTGTTTTAGCCAAGTGCTATCGCTCTGCATTACAGCTCTTGTTAAACCTACTGCAATTTGAAGACTTAAAACAGTTAAGTCTTAAACAGTTACATTGCTTGAACATTTTGATACACTGGACAGGAACATCATACAGCGGAAAAGGCTACATTTCCGGGACAGAACATCTTATGGGGAAAAAAAATGGGCAATGTGGTTTTTTTATAAAGTGGAGTACTACTCAGCCATAAAAAATGAGAAATTAGAGACATTTATAGCTAAGCTGATGCACATTGAGGCGATACTCTTAAGTGAAATAAATAGGACACACATGTATAAATACCAAATAGTTTCAATGGTGTGAGAAACTGAAAGTGTAAATAAGGACTAAATGTATAATAGGTAAAGTGAAATAGGAAGAAAAGGGGCAAAGGGGAAGGAAGTGGGAGGGCTAGGGGAAAGGATAGAAGGGAATGAGATTAATATGAGAAAATGGAAAAATAGGAACAAAATCTTTGTAAATAGGGAGGAATGGAGGGGTTGAAGGGAGGGCTGGGCAAGGGTGAAAAATAAGAACCAAGAGAGACTATGTAAAGATGCAAATTTCCAATGATGAATGTCATTATATTGTATACTTAAAAATGTACCAATGGTTAGAATGAATAATCGATAATGCAAAATAGGAAAAAAAGGTCCAAAGGGGTAGGGGTAGTGGGAGGGGCAGGGGAAAGGAAAGAAGGGAAAGGAAAAATGATGAGAAATGGAAAAAATGGAAATAAAGTCTTTGTAAATAGGGAAGGGTGGAGGGTGTGAAGGGAGGGCTAGGAATGGGGAAAAAATAAGAACCAAGATTTCATTCTTTTTATGATTGAATAGCATTCTATTATGTATATATGCCCCACTTTTTGAATCCAATGATCTATCGGACCCTATATAGATTGATTTCATGTTTGGCTATTATGAATAGTGCTTCAGTAACCATGCAAAATACAGGTATTTTTAATATGCTGATTTATTCTTTTTGGATATATATCCAGAAGTGAAATAGCTGAATCATATGGTAGATCTATTTTTTACTTTGTTGGGGAATATATGTACTGTTGTGTATAATAAATGTACTAATTTACATTTACAACAATAGTCTTTAAGAAGTTTTTTGTCTACATATCCTTACAGTAATTATTTTGTCCTTTTGATGTTCTGTATTTTAACAGTGGTGTGATAGTATCTCATTATGATTTTGATTTGCAATTCTCTGATAGCTAGTGAAGTTGAGCATTTTTCATGCTTGTTGGCCAGTTGAATTTTTTCTTTTGAGAAGTGTCTATTCGTATCATTTGCCCATTGGATTATTCATTGTTTTGACATTGAGTTTTATTTCTTATGTATGCTGGATATTACTCTTTGTCAGATGAACAATATACAAACATTTTCTTCCATTCTGTATGTTTTGTTTTCATTCTTCTGATTGTTTTCTTTGCTGTGCAGAATACTCTTTATTAGTAATAACCTCTTTTGTCTAGTGTTGCTTTTGTTGTTTTTCCTTTTGGAGGGCTATCCAAGAAATCATTGTCTATACCAAAGTCTTAATGTTGTCTCCTAGTAAATTCCTAATTTCTGGCTTTATATTTAGATGTTTGATCAATTTTGAGATGATTTCTGTACAGAGTGAAAGATAGAGGTTGAGTTTTAATTCTTTTCAATGGCTACTCAGTTTTTCCATCGCCATTCATTAAAGAGATTGTTCTTTGTTTAATATATGTTTTTGTTAACTTTGTTGAGAATCAATTGAGTTTAGATGTATAGGTTTTATTTAGGGTCTCTGTCCTGTTCAACTGTCCTAGCTTCACAATGCTTCACAATTCTTTGGTTACACTAGCCTTGTAATATGTTTTGAGGCCAAGGAGTGCAATGTCTTCAGTTTTCTTCTTTTTGGTTCGGTATTTCATGGTCTTTTATTCTTGCAAATATTTTTTTTTTAATTTTTCAGTGATTTATTTAACTTAACATGATATCCTTGTATTTACAACAATTAAGAGATAGAATCAATCTAGGATGCTACTCAGTAGACTAGTGGGTAAAAATATGCTATAGGTAAACATGCAGTAATATTCAGACATAAAAAGATGATAAATCTATCATTTACACCCCTCATTTTAACCAGAACGATCCCTGCTAGCATTTCTTATACTCATGTACAGTGGCAGTAAACTACTTTCTTTTTTTATATGATTTTTTACTTTTATTAGAACATGTTTGCAGTATATAATAATTATATTCACTGTAGGGGATCTGTACATATACACGACACATTTCAATTCCCTTTTCTCCCATCTCTTCACCTCTTTTTAATTTTTCCAGCATCAGATTCATTTATCTTATAAGACAATACAACATTAGTTCTCATATATACAGATTAAAAACCATACTAATAGGCCAAAGTACATATAAAACACATAAGACAATGGTACTAAGTCAAGGTACCCTTTTAAATGCATTGTCTACACTGGATTACAATACCCTTTTTTCCTATTACCTGTCTTATTATTTGTCAAATATATATACATATATATATATATATATGATTTGATTCTATATACAGAAAAACTTAAAGACTGCATTAAAATGATATTAAGACTAATACATGAACTCTATAAACTTAGACCATACAGTTATTCTTCTGATAAAGTCAGAGAAAAAAGATACAGTATTGATGGATTTAATTTACATGAGAAGTACACTCTTTTCAATCTTCCTATCCTCTGAATACTTTCATTATTATACATTTTATTATTATCTTATTTTATATGATGAATCAAAGGTTCTAAGGGATTATGATCATGTAATTTATAAAAAGACATGTTAAGTACTTAAAAATCTACAAGTAATATCAATTCTGTATACTCAAAATTAATATCCATTCAACACATCCTTAGAGGACTTTCAGAAAACTGTTACCTGACTGAACAAGACAAGCTCTGTCCTGTCAACTGAAACCAGTCATCCCAAATGAGTTATGCATAATCTAGAAATTTTTAATATACAAATGCCCTTTTTAAAAGGCTAATTGTATGATACCATTTTTGTAGTTAACAAGCAAATTATGAATTCTACTAGGAAACAGTGAAATCTAAAATTCTAAAACTGAAGTTTCAGTTATTTTCACTATATAATATAGGCAATGTGTTCAGAAATGACATTCACCATAAGACATATCAGCAGTAAATGGCCAAACTGGCCACTAAATAAAAAAATAGTGTCTGTCCAAAAAAATCCAGCCATAACATTAGTATATATGTATATATAATATTATTATATATTAAGGAAAGATATATATTTATGTATATGTAAAGGGAATATATATATTCCCTTAATGAAAATTATTATTGGATAAGTATTCTAGGAATCTGTTTCTCTTTCTCACTATCCTAGATATATTGGGTGGATTTTATTAAAAAGTTATTGATGAACAAGATTTAGGGTTTAGCTATCTAAAATTTTCATTTAGAAAGACTTGTTACTGTTCCACAGAATGGAAGTTGAGTCACATTCCAAAATAATAGCACAATTTTTAAATTTTTCTCTGTATTATTGATATAACTAAAGACCTAAACAGCCAAGTTTGATACACTGATTGGTATAACTATGATTTATTTAATAGATTTTTTTAGTTTTTCAAAGAAGATGTTCTCTATAACAGATATAATTTATAGTTCTGTTTTCCAGGACTTCACACCATTGCAAAAGCAAGTGATAAGTTCTACACTTCGATCTTTTAATTAATTCAGTTCTGATTTTAGTTCCATCAACAATTAAACACCTGTACTACATAATTTTGTGCTGATTCATTGTGAAAATTTCCAGATTAGCCACACAATTCCCATTAAAGTTAATAGAGCTACGTGCTAATTGCTCATGTGCCCAGATGAAAATTGTTCCATGGTGCTTAATAACCCTTAAAATTCTCCACTTCTTATCCTTGCCACCAAAAATGCTAATCATCAAATTATGCCACCTCCTATCAGCCCATACTTACATAGAGGGTGAAAACAAACCAATAAAAAGATACCATAGAAACATTTTCTCCCTCTGTGATTTTTTTTTTTTTTTTGCTGTACAGAAGCTTTTTAATTTGACATGATCTCATTTGCTGATTCACAGAACTATTTCCTGCACAATTGGGTTTCTGTTCAGAAAATCTTTGCCTCCAACTGTGATTTCTCAGGTATTTTACCTATTTTGTTTTCCAGCAGATTAAGTGTTTCTGTTTTAATACCTAGTTCTTCGATCCATTCTGATTTCAGTTTAGTACATTGTGAGAGATATTGGTTTCCCAACACCATTTGATGAAGAGGCTGTCCTTTCTCTAGAGTACATTTTATATGCCTAGTCCTATAGATGATGATGTATGTGATAGTTGTTTTTTTCTTGCAGTGCAGTGTTTGAGACTGATCTTAATAGGATGAATAGGTGCATGAAGAGCAAAACATAACCAAAGCTAAAGTAACATCACAGGAGATGTACAAAAACTAAAGGAGTCTACAAAGTTGCAACAGAGTCTTCTGCGCTAGCTAACTTTTTTAAGAGTCAGCCTTGACAGTGGAGGCTTCCTATGAACTGAAGCAATTCATTTAGACGGGTGAGAGCTTTTGGAAAATAATAAGAATAGGATGGCCCTGATTATCCTTAAATATGAGAAGGAAATATCTAAAGTGCTGATAATACTGTAATGTGATTCATAGATTTTTAACTTGAATTTTTTCCAGATTTTCTCACCCATTTGTATTTTTTTTAACACAAGACTATTTAATCCATTTTGCTTAATTAAAAACAAGGGAGAACAGAGCTGCCCCCAGCACAGAGGAGGTGAACATTCCCAGCTGCCGTACCACCCCACCCCCCAGCACCTAGGAGGTGAGCCATGAAGGCACCAGCAGCACACACACCCCTACCCCCATTGAAATGAGAAAACATGTAAACAAGTCTCCAAACCAGACTTCCAGATCACCTAAAGCAACCACAAAGGGAAGTGAGATGGAACAATCTGATACTCAACCACCTGGACTCCCTAAACTGGCAACAAAAGAGGATCTGGAAAAAATGAAATCAGATATAATTTCTGAAATAACAGCAGAGATTGTGCCCATAGTGCAAGAATGATTAATAAATCTAGAGAGGACACAGATATAAAAATAGAGGAACTAAGGAACATGTTGAAATCCCAACATAAGAAACAAATGGAATCCATAAAACAGATGCAAACATTTCCAGGAGATTAAAAACCCAACAGAAAGTTTACACACAGCAGAATGAGCCAATGTGAGGACAGAATTTCAGATATAGAAGATAAGATTGCAATTAGTGACCAGGAAAAGAAAATTGCTTCAAAATTATAAGGAACCACAAGAAATCAATCCGCCACCTCCTAAATGATGCAAAGAAGAATAACATAAGACTGATTGGAATCAGTGAAGAAACAGGACAGAGTGCAGTTGACATAAAAAAAAACCTGTTCACAGAAGTGATGGCAGAAAACTTCCCAAGCAGTGGAAAAGAACTTGGCATACAGATAAGTGGGGCATATAAGACATTAACCTAGCTTGATCAAAAAAAATGTACACATAGGCATATAATTGTTAAGATTCCAGAAACCCAACAGAAGAACAAAGTTCTACAAGCAGTTATAGAAAATAAACAAATCACATACAAAAGAAAGCCCATCAGAATCACAGCAGACTTCTCAACACAAACCATCAAGGCAAGAAGAGCTTGGAGTGACGTAGTTCAAGTCCTAAAGGAAAACAGCCTCCAACCCAGGTTGATGTACCTTGTAAAACTATCTTTCAAAATTGATGGAGAAATAAGATACTTTCATGACAAAGAGCACCTTGGGAACTTCGTGAATACCAAACCAGCACTCCAAAGAATTTTACACAATATCCTAGGAACAGACATTGAGGATCACAACCCCAGGAAGCAAAGCAGAATGAACCTATCTGGCATGACAAGAAATTAAATGTAAAGGGGGAGAACCCAACAAAAAGAAAAAGTCATGGCAATGATAAGTCAATACATTTCAATTATAACCATCAACGTTAATGGTCTCAATTCACCAATCAAAAGAAACAGACTGGCAGAATGGGTCAAGAAGCAAAATCCAATAATATGCTGCATACAAGAAACACACTTCATTCAAATGGAATCTCATACATGAAAGTTAAAGGGTAGAAAACAATACTCCATGAGATGGGAACCCGAAAAAAAGCAGGAGTAGCTATCCTCTTTGCAGATCAAGTAGATTTCAAATGAAAATCTGAAACACTCTGGTCCCAAGAATTTCAGATAAGGGATAGTCAACTTGTATGTAGAAATCTATTATGAACATGTGTTTTCATTTCTTTTAAGTAAAAACTTAAGAACAGAACTGTTGGTTCTTAACAGTAATACAAGAAATTTCTATGTTTTCCAAAATGGTTTTATCATTTTACATTCACATTAGCAGTAATAGAAAATTCTAACTGGTTCACACCTAAGATGACATTTGTTCTTTTGAAACTTTTAACTTCATCTCCCTAATGAGTGTATAATATGATCTTGTTATTGTACTGATTAGTATTTTTCTGATTCTAGTGTTGTACACTTTCCTTGTGCTATACTGGCTATTTATCTTCTTCTTGTGTCTACTTTTTAATTGGGTTGTCTATTAATGAACTATAAGAGTTCTTTATATATTCTGGTCATAGTTTATATGTATTATAAATATGTTAAGGATTTCTTTTCACTTCCTTAATGATGTCCTTTAAAGTTCTAAATTTTGATGGAATCTCATTTATCAATTTTTTCTTTTATACATCATGTTTTATGTATCTTAGGAAAATCTTGCCTACCCTAAATTCATGAACATTTTCCCTTATAATTTCTTCTTAAAGTTTTATAGTCATTCATAGTTAGGTTCATAGATCCTTTCAAGTTATTTTTATGAACGGAAATAAAGGGTTGAGATTAATTTTTTACATACGGATACTAGGTGTTCTAGTATCATTTGTTGAAAACACTATCTTTTCCTCTGGTCTTGAGTTGTTTATATTCTATAAAATGTTAATATTAAATAATCTTTCAAAACTCAGTGGACCATATATGTATGTGTGGTTCTATTTCTAGATTGTTTTGTTCCATTGATTTATATCTCTTTACTTATGCCAATATTGCCTTGATTACTGTAGCTTTAGAGGAAGTCTTAAAATTAGGTAATAAATGTATTCCAACACTGTTATGTTTTTTCCTTTTTTACGTTTCTAGGTCCTTTTACTCCTACATAACTTTTAAATTGCAATATCCAATTCTTCATTTATAGAAGGTATACTAGACCTGAATTTTTATATATACCTTGTGTTTTCTAATCCTGCTAAATTCAAATACAAGTTCTAGGGGCTTCAAAAATTTCTTAGTATTTTCCTTGTAGATGATCATTTCATCTACATAAAATATTTTACTTTTACCTCGGCAATCCTATGCTTTTGCTTCTTTTTATTGCCAGACTATTTTGGTTTGGGCCTATATTTCAAAGTTTAATGGACAGGTGAAGAGTAGGCATATCTGTCCTTGTTCCCCAACTTAGGGAGAAAGTGTTGTATCTTTTCCATTAACATAAGATGTTTTTGCTGGAAGTATGGAGTACATGTCTTTTATCTGTTGAGAAGATTTTGTTCTACTTCTGGACTCCTGGTAACTTTTAGCATGAACAGTTGTAGAATTTAGTTCAATACTTTTTCTGCAACTACTGACAGGATCAAATGGCTTTTTCCATTCTTCTGTTTAAATGATGACTTATGAGCATGGATCTTCCAATGGTGAACCAACATTGCCATCCCTATAATAAAACCACTTACTACATACTGCCAAATATGACTTCTAAGAGTTTGTTTTGTTAAACAAATTTTTATCTATGTTTATAGTTTTTTCTTCTATTATCTTTATCCAGTTTTAGGATTAGCACAATGTTGATTTCCTAAAATGAGGGGAGAAGTGTTCCTTCTTTTTTCTACTTTAAATGTGTGATACAGTTCATCAGTTAAAATGTATATGAGCCTGTTGTTGTCATATAGGTAGATTTTCACACTAGGAATATACTTTCTTTAGTAGGTGCTATTCAAATTTTGTATTTCTTCCAGAGTCAGTTTCATTAATTTGTCTTCCAAGGTACTTCATAGAAGGTGTCAAATTTATTTCAAAAAATATTTTTGTAACATGCTTTCTATATCCTTTCAAATTTTATAAAATCCGTAGTAACTCCTCTAAATCTTGATATTGTAAGTAAAAATGTATAATTAATATTGTGTAATAGTAAGAAAAGGTCTAAAGGAGTAGGGGAAGTGGGAGGGGTAGGGGAAAGGAAAGAAGGGAAAAGAAAAAAATATGAAAAAAGGAAAAAAATGGAAACAAATTCTTTGTCAATAGGGAAGGGTGGAGGGAGTGAAGGAAGGGCAGGGGAATGGGGAAAAAACAAGAACCAAGATACATCATGCAAAGGTACAAGATCCCAAAGATGAATGTAACTGTATTGTATACCTAAAATGTACTAATAAACTTAATGGAAGAGAAAAAGCAAGGCAAGTGATGATAATAGACAGAGCAAAATATTTTAAGTTAGATCTCAATGTACTTGAAAATAGAACATTTTGACTTGATTTTTAAAAAGTTTAAATGATAAAGAAGTACCTTTGTGTGTATTTGGGGGTAGAGATTTTTTTTCTTAACAAAATTAATTTTATGGTTTGACAAGCGATGTGGTAAAATTGGAATCCTGTAGCAATTCTTATGTACAGAGTTCATGGTAAAAGGTTGACTCTTTAGAAACTCAGGAAAACACAAAGTTTCAGGGCCATGTGTAAGCTACCATGAACATGATAAGTGGAAATTAGAATCCTGAGGGCAGTAACAACAAGAGGAGTGACAGTCATGTGTGTGCTATTCAACAGCAGCAGAGAGGATGAGAATCTGCCTCACATTTAATTCTAAGCCTGGGAGGAATTTAAAATTAAGCGCTCTTTCTTCATTCATTTTTTTATTTTTTGAGAAGAATAAATATCCTTCTATAAAAAATATACACAAAATATAAGTACACATTTAAATAATTGCTAACATTTGCAACCTCAACCTCAAGCACCAAAGAACATAACATTTACTTTTTATACCAATGTTATAGAAGTTACAGTCTTTATCTTCATTGTAATATGAGGAAATTGTGGCAAAATAAGTTAAGTGCTTAACTGAAGTCCCCCATTTAAAAATTAACAGGCCTGGAATCTGGTACTATGTGTCCAACCAGACTGAATACTTTAAAAATTAAGATTCTTCTAGTAATCTTATTTCAAGCTTTGCCAGGGTTATTCAGCACACTAGTATGTGGACATGTCAATGAACAACATTAACAAAATTCCTCCTATGAGGAGGGGTACCTCTGAAAGTAAATTTTAAGGTGTGATATAGAAAAGAAAGCAAGAACACCAGAATTAAAAATCAATTTAAAATCATAATGAGATACTATTTGTTATATTATGATTTTGGGGTTAGTATCCATGGTTCCTGATTCATAACTCTGCCCCACCCCACATACCTCAAGGCAGGCTATGGAAGCTAGAATTTCTTCTTCCTAAGATAGTTCAGAGAAACTTTATCTTCCTCTGCATTTCTCTCCTGGAGCTGTCCATAAAAACTTTCCTGGACCTACCCTTGTCCAAGTGTAGGTCATGGGCTGGGGATGAAGCTTAGAGGTAGAATGCTTGCTTAGAATGCCTGAGGCTCTGGATTCTATCCCCCACAAAGGAAAAAAAAAGAGTAGATGAAATTAATCAGATATACAAGCTTAAATATCAAGTAAGTTCTTAAGTCGGAAAATACCTAAAGTACACATAAATTAAATAGCAAAATAAAAGGTAGATAATAGAAAAACACATTAGGTCAAAAGACCCTTCTTATTCCAAAGGGTCTTCCCCAGTACTCTGTTGGGAGAATAATGAAGCAGGAAGGCCCTAGTAGGTTTCCTCACCCGAGCTATTAGCCCTAGTTCACACCTTTTTTGTACAACCACATTTGCAGTGTTTGTCACTGCATTAGTCATGCCTATGTGAGGAAATCTCTCTACAAACCCACAAGAAGGGTTCAGAGGACTTCTTCCTATCTTTCGTCCTAGGGATTTGTTCATCTGTCTCCTTTATAATAAACTGGTAAATGTGTTCTTCCCTGAGTTCTGGGAACCATGAAAAAATTAACTGAGCCAGAGGTGGGGGGTTGGATGAGCAGCACACATAAAAAAATCTGGAGCTTGGGACTGGCATCTGAAAGATGCTGGGGGATTGGCAGGGTTTGAAGACAGTTTTAGGCCCTGAACTTTCAATCTGTACAATTTGACACTGTTGCCACAAAGAAGAATGTCAGAGCTGAACTTGATTGCAGGACACCCAGCCTCTGCCCACTGCTGTAGCATTGATATTTGCTTGGTGTGTGGAGAAAAATCTTCTACACATTCAGCGTTACAAATGATCTGTGTTTTGATTGGACAAAAGGAAAACTGATTTTGAAGACACTTCACTTCTACATACATACAACTATGCATGCAATAGAAAAGCAAAAATTACAGATAACAACACTAAATGTTATCAAGAAGGTGGAACTCTTAACATTCTCACATGTTGTTTCTGAAAGAATTACATGGAGAACCATAAAGAAAAAAATTTGTTCATTTTTTAGTGAAATATATTCCTATTCTATGCCCTAATAGCTCCTAGATTCTAAATAAGTGATATTTCTAAATAATAAATAAATACTTCTAAATAATATTCTGACATTTTCAATGATCAAGTATCCTTCCAGAGCAGAAAAAAAAAATTATAATACGTGAAAGAATAGATACATAAGGGCTGTTTCTTGTTGCTTTCATTTGCCAGTAGACCTATAGGTAGATAATACAAATAATCTAGCAGTGAATATGGAAATGCAGATACCTCCAACAAGGTGCTAATTTATTTTCTTTAGATTTAAAATGTATATACTTTAAATCCTGGGATTGTTTGAAAGGGTCAATAAGGTCTCTTTTCAATCTTTTTATTCCTCACAGATTATTTTGCAATCACAATCATACCCATGGTTCTCTCTCGTCTCTGAGACAATGTTACTCTGTGGCATGGATTTCACACTTGCAGTGAGCTGCATTCTCATTTTGAAGTTCTTCTCTGAAGAGACTGAGAGTGAAGAGTAATTCCATGTTTTATGATTGCAGGTGAGGTCCATGAAAGTTCTGATTCCTTACATTTTTCTAAATGCTTATGTTTCTGTTTGAAAGTGTACTTTTTGTTCTTTAGTCCCACTATTTTCCTCACATTTAAAAATAGGCCATTAGAAGCATCGTCTTATAACTCCATTTAGGCCATGGAGTTCATTAGACACAATTCCTATTTTCCATGCTATCACAGGCAACAGTGCTGCCAAACTTTCTACCATAGCCTACGAAGTCCAAAGTCTCTCCAAGTCTTAATAGTATTTTTTTTTCTCAATTTACTTAAATCCTTAATAACAGTCTCTTCACAGGTTTAAAACTTCTGCTATAAAACTTTTCATGCCTTTCTCAGCTGCCATCATCCACTCAGGCTTAGATTCCATACCAAGTTTCAGATTGCTTTTAGAATATTTTCTGCCTCATTGTATTGGTTAAACCTATCCCAGGTGAAAGAAAGAAAGAAAGAAAGAAAGAAAGAAAGAAAGAAAGAAAGAAAGAAAGAAAGAAAGAAAGAAAGAAAGAAAGAAAGAAAGAAAGAAAGGAAACGAAGAAGAAAGAAGGAAGGAAGAGAGAGAGAGAGAGAGAAAGAAGAAAGAGAGAAAGAAAGCCATATACACCACTCTTTAAAGGGAAGAATCCCCCAAGTTTTGCAATCATATATATATATATATATATATATTTGTGTGTGTGTGTGTGTAACTGTGGATCGAACTCAGGACCTTGCTCTTGCCAAACAGATGCTGGCGCCACTGAGCTAAACTTCTGTCCCTTACAATGATATCTTGACCTATTGTAATAAGATAAATAGACGCGTAATGCAGACTCTTTAAATACATTTACTTTGACACAGCCTCAGTATTAGTGCTTTAAAAATTCCCATATTTACTTTGAACATAAAAATAATGATGTGATATTCAGTAGAGTTTCATCAACTGATCAATTTTTATTAAATGTTCACCAGAAGTCATCTTGTAATTTGGGTAGATTCATTCCTTTTTTCATTTTAATGCTCTTCACCTGAAAAATCAAAGAAAAATAGGAGAGATTATTTTTTCAATCTTTAAAGACATTTGAAGATTATTTTGCATCAACTTTTGACTTAAATTCTCTTCTTTGGCACCTTAATTTATTTGTGACTGAAGAAATACTTTCTGACTTCACTTTTTGGGATGCTTCTTCTTTTAACTATTTTTTGTTTGGCCATTTGGCTTTATAATCTATGCTTTATTCCTATGTTGGTTTATTTACAAAACTTACTCAGAATTAATTGGAACCAGCTGTTTTCTTAGGTGGTTAGGTGTGGATGATGACTATGTACATGAATCGGCAGCTTGGATATTTCATGGCTGGGATTAGTTGATTTGCCTTTTCAAATATTTATTTTCATTTATCTTACCAAATATATTTATTCAGGGCTCTTACTTAATTCGTGAGTGTCAAAAAGTGTAATGACTAAATTTTAGTCTTCTTCTGCTATTTTCCTTGAAATCGGATTTTAAATTCTCCTGTTATAGGATAATTTTAAGTCATCCCCCTTCTGTTTAAAACTCTTTCATTAAGGGTGGAGATGAATATTTCACCAGTCTAGTTCTGGAATCAGAATGTATGTGATCTGTAATAAATTTCCTGAGTTGGTAGAGCTTGCCTTATGGTGTTCATTTGAAAGATACAACCAACTATTCTGAGCTACCATTAATTATTTCTCCATAATCTCTCAATGAACTTTCCTCCCTCGTGTTACTAGTGTCATCTGATACAATTTAGATAATTGCCCAACCAACATTCCTGTGAACTTGCAGGGAGGAAATAAGCAATTTTTGAAATGCCATTAATTCTAGTGGGTCACTTGGGTCAGAGTCAGAAAATTACTGCTTTAGGTTGAACTGAACCATGCCCCTGTGATCTAAAACAGTTACTGCAATTTCCTCACTTAAAATTTAATTAACGCTGGGATTTAACACACTTGAGAATCTTTGTGGCAAATTTCCAGCCTGCAGTAAATACTCTTGCCTCACTCTTGCTTAAGCAAATCATGCAAGAATGATATGTTCAGATGCTGACTAGCTCTTTCCTTTGTTTTTGAATATTGACCCTGAGTAACCAGTGTCAGAGTGCAAATTAGAGAACGAAAATCTGGCTAAGAGAGACAGCAATGACACAGATAAGTTTCAAACATAAAGTAGGCCAAGGACAGTTCTCCTCTTGCTTCCATGCCACTGTATTTTTCTTGTCACAATTCCTAAGAAATGCTTACCAGTCGACATTTATTTAGAATTAAATGCACAATATGTGAACGACCCATATTGAGAACTAAATTCTCTGCCTCTGACACTTTAGCTCTATTTGTTATGACTGTGATACCTGTATGACGTGTACTTCATCTTCTGTACCATCATGCTGACTTGTTTAAAACATCATAATAAAATAGATTGTTATGGTCTCAGAATCTCAAAAATATGTGATGTTGAAGTTATATAAATACATAGAGATGAAAAATTCCCCAATTATGATTGCAAAGTCAGAATTGATTCTATAATACTGATAAATGTGCTACAAAGAAAGGAGATTATAAGCTTCATAATAAATAGATATAAAATGCTAAATAAAATGCTACCTATTAAAAACCAAGTATGAATCTAAACAATTTATGACCATTTTGTTTATTGTAAGGCAAAAGCAATCAAATTTATCAATGTAAAGAGTTATATCTCCTAAATGTCAGCATACAAGCTATTATTACAGTAACAGAAAATAAAATGAAATTAACAAAATTTTGTAGACATTAGCAATAGAACTCTAAGTGAAACTGAAATGGCTATAATTTTACATGGTAAAATTGTTTTATTAACAAGCAAATATATTGTTAGATGTTGACATTAGAAAATACTTTCAATTAAAATTAAGAAGAGATGGTTTGCTTAAAACTACGATGCAAGATTGACTTGCAGATTAAACCAAATAATATTTAAAGAATTCTATAAAGAGGATGCACATCATCTAATATATCAAGATCTTGAAAATTTTGTTATCAAAATAATGTTTTTATATCAATAGAATTTGGCAGCTTTATAGTTACAATTTTTAAGTTTGGCCTATATCTAATGTTTTTCCTTTTATCAATACTCAGGAAATTTGGGTGGAAAATTATATATTGAGTAAATGTAATTATACCACTGTCATACTCTAATAGGAGTTAGAAAACTTCTGAAGACTGGAAGAAGCTAACTTTTACACACTCTGAAGGGATCCAAAACAGTGAACTTTAAAACTAAAATTATAAAAATACTTGGCAAAATAGTACCCTTTTTATATAAAAAAATCTTTGAAGCAAATAACAGGAATACCATATTGGTTTTAGAATTATTAGTACAACTTAAAAACTGGAGCTCTGGAGTGTATATTGTTTCACCTTTAGCTTCATCACATATGTCCTCAGGCACTCTCTTTTGCCTCTCAACACAAACTGAATTTGGCTGGCATGAGGAAAACAGCTATTGTATACATATGAGAATGAATTAATATATGGAAAAGGCTTAATTAATACACACAATTCACACAGAAAATCAAGTGTTTCTTTAAAACTGTAAGTGTATGAAATCAACTTCTATTGTTGATCATGGAATTAATGTTCCATGTAGCAGCTGAGCATGGTGACATATGTTTGCAATGCCAGTAGTCTGAGAGACTGAGGCAACAAGATGGCAAGTTCAAGCCCAGCCTCAACAATGTAGCAACTTAGAACCTGTTTCCAAAAATACTTTAAAAAGGGCCTGGAATGTAGTTTACTATTCAATACCCAAGGCCCAGGGCTCAATCCCCAAAGCAAAAAAATTAATAAATGAATAAAGATATAATCTATAAATAATCTGGCCAACACCAAAATGTAAATCAAATAAACAAAAAGTCCTGAAATTCAAGTGGTAACTATTAATCATAATTTAAATTTCAAATTTTTCCATGAAATATGTATATCATATGGATATATTCTTACATCACGACAATGCATATTGTGTTATTACATATTGAATATGTATTGTCATACTATAATGCACGAAACATTTACATAAATATATATACTGTATTTATATGCTATCACTATATGTTTTCATATATTTACATTTTGTCACTTTAACATTAAGGTTACACATATTTCTATTATGATGATTTTTAAATTTTTATACAATTTAGGCTTTTCTAATATGTTGAAATTATTTAACATCTCAATAACTATATAACATCAAATAATTTGAATTGATTTTCATGGGCTTATTAAGTATATCATATTTATGCTAAAAATATTTCCTCTTTGATAACAAATACAATTATTTAATTACTACATTTTTATTTCTATGACAAAAAAACCCTTCAGGTCATTATGTTGTGACAAAGGTGAAAATTAGCATCGCTTTTATAACCCTATGATGACACAGCTGTTGTACATCACTAGTGATTTGATGATAAGACTTGAAATAAAGGAAGAATCCTAGATGATATTGAAGAAATATCTTTTTATTTATTCAGAGTAGGATTTTATCATTAACTAGTGCTTACTCCTACTGAATTTCTATACTGCATAATTTAGCATTACACTGTAAACTTGTACTTAGGCATCATTATTGATAAACTACTATTTTACAGGGGAGTTATAATTTCATTCTATTATGTTGGAGTGCTGTTTTATCTACTTTAAATTCATTTTGGTAGAATATGTAAAAAATTTTGACTTAATATTTAAAACAATGATTGGTATAAATTAATATTTTCCAAAGTTTACTGATCATAACAAAAAGCGTAGAAAATATTACTTTTAAGAGGTATTTGCTTGTATAATGTCTTCAGAAAATTCTACAAAGAATTTCTTTTTAGCACGTTACTAAAAATTCAATGAAATTATGAAATAAAAAATGTATTCAACTTTATTCAACAAAGAGCATTTCAAATTTATTTGCACAACATTCATTTTCTAGACAACTATTAAGAAACTTCTTTGTGTTGTTTAGAAAACATTTTGAAAATACCAACTGAAATACAGAATTGTTAACATTACTCTTTTTTATAAAAAAATAATTGGCTATCTTTCTTTATGAATATTTAATATTGCCTTTTGCCAATTTGGGTGTTATTCCTTACTTTTTTCCATGTTGAAATTTTCGTAGAATTGGAACATCAGTTTTTGCTGAACTATTGTCTTTTAACTAAAAAGTTCCCAGTGAAAAGATAAATGTTTATCATTATTTTTGATGGACACAATAGTTTTATGCATTTATGGGGCACAATGTGATGTTTCAATTCCATATACACTGTGTAAGTAAGGACCATTAGCACATTCATCACCTCACATATTTATTTTTATGGTGACAACCTCTCTTCTAGCTATTGTCAAATATACAATATGTTATTGTTAACTCTGTTATCCTGAAGCGCAACAGAACATGAGCAAGATTAGGAGTATGAAAAATTTTTATTAAAGAAAACAGAGCCTAACAAAACAGCACAAAAAGGACAAAAATTGACATAAAACAATCTTTATGCAAGAAAATTTGCTTTATTTTAAAAAGGATTGTACATTTCTAATATATAAATGTAATTATACTATGAATAACAGTTAAAAATCCTAATTACTATTGTGCTTTAAATAAAACTCACTTTCATACATCATGAATTTTAATCCTCAAATTAAATATAGAAGATAAATTGATGTTCACAGCAAGGAGATAATTTTTCCAAAATGAAAGCCTATGGCTACAAAAACTGAAACTCAGAATTTAGTTATCTACTCTAACTAGTTTTCACTACATCACAGTATTTAAATGTATATATATATATAAAATTGTATTACTAAGATTAGAAAGTGTGGCAGAGATGACATACACTGTGTTTTCTATAATGTATTCTTCTTGCCAGAGGAATAGAAATATTTTCCTAGCCTTACTTGCAGTAAGTTTGGAGCAAACTGAGTTCTGAACAATGGAATGTGCAAAACATTTATATTAAAAAAATTCTTTTAGACTTGTTCTTCAAAATGTTCTGAACTGTTCTCTAGCCCTTACTTTCTTATGTATATCTACAACACATGACTTGTATGTACAATGGAAATGTCAATAGATGGAAAAGGTCTGAATCCTTGAGTCACTGCTTAGGGTGCATGGAAAATGGTCTGAGATTAATCTAATGATTGTTACAGTGAAAATTAAACTTTCATTATATAAACCACTGAAATTAAAGAGTAATTAGATGAAATTTTTCTAAAAAATGCTAGGACCTAATTTTTCTGAATTTGTTTACATTTTAGTATACTACTTTTCTAACGAATTAATTTTGTGATATGTGATATTAAATATTTAACTTTGAAATTCTTTATAGGAAAGCATTTTAGAAAAACTGGAATTAAATTGATATTTAATTTTAAAACAGGTTATCAATACATAATTTGAAGTAACAGTATTTATATCTTTATACATTAGTTATATTAGCAACAAATATAATAACGTATATTTATTATATATAACAAAAACAAAAGAATAAATTTTAAATACAATAAAGTTGTTTGTATAAAAATTCATGAGTTCTTGATATAGTATATTATAAATGAATTTATTTTTCAATATTTATTTGCAAATATTTTCAAACTTTTTTCTTACCTTAAAATAAAGGCATTGACATACATATCATCTCTAAAATTCTACAGGATTTAGATTATCAATTTTATTTTTTTATTTTATTGGTACATTTTAGGTATAATATAATGACATTCATCACGGGAAATTTACACCTTTACATAATCTCTCTTGGTTCTTATTTTTTCCCCATGCCCCTACCCTCCCTTCAACCCCTCCATCACTCCGTATTTACAAAGACTTTGTTTCCATTTTTTTCATTTTCTCATATTAATTCCATTCCCTTCTTTCCTTTCCCCTCCCCCCCACTTCCCCTTCCCTTTGCCCTTTTTCTTCCTATTCCACATTATCTATTATACCTTTTAGTCCTTATTTACACTTTCAGTTTCTCACACTAGAGAAACTATTTGGTATTTACACACATGTATTCTATAGTATTGCCTCAATATGCATCCGTTTAGCTATAAATGTCTCTAATTTCTCATTTTTTATGGCTGAGTAGTACTCCATTTTATAAAAAAAACCACATTTTCTTTATCCAGGCTCCAGTTGATGGGCAATTGGGTTGCTTCCAAGTTTTAGCTATTACAAATTGTGCTGCTATGAACATGGGTGCACATATATCACTGTGGTATGATTCTTTTAATACTTTGGGGAAGATACCCAGCAGGGGAATAGCTGGGTCAAATGAGACTTCCAGTCCTAGTTCTTAGAGTTATCTCCATACTGATTTCCACAGTGGTTGCAGCATTCCACATTTCCATCAGCAATAGAACAGCGTTGTTCTTTCCCCACAGCTCTGCCAGCATTTATTATTGGTTGATTTCATGATGGCAGCCATACTCTCTGGGGTGAGGTGAAATCTCAGCATTGTTTTCATTTGCATCTCTTGAATGGCCAGTGATGTTGAAAATTTTTTCATATGTTTATTTGCCATTTCTACTTCTTTGTGTGAGAAATGTCAGTTCATTTCAGATGCCCAATTTTGGATTGGTCTTTAAATATGGGGGTCTGATTTTTTTAATGCTTTTCAGTTTTCAAGATTTAGCTATTACAAACTGTGCCACTATAAACTTATATATATATATATATATATATATATATATATATATATATCACAGGCAATCTCTCAAAACTAAAACTAGTGAGTCTCTCCATTATTTCATATTAGGGACTTATTTGTTTGAAATTCTTACTTTTGACAATCCAATTTTTCTAGTTCTTACAAAGCAAAACTACAAAGTGTTTGACAATAATTTCTTCATACTATGATGATACGTATGAAACAATATTTTACAGAATCCACTTGGGCTTTCCATGATGATAATGCTCCTGCAAACATGGCGTACGTACCGAAAATATGGTGGATTTTCGATGAGAAATGTGGCAAGCACCAGCCCCCAAAAGCGGCACAGTACAAGAAAGGCAAAGATTCTCAGTGTGGCCACGGAGGGCGGCATTATAACAGGGAGCAGAGGGGGCTATGGTGGACAGGCTAAGACAGTTTTCCTGAAAAAAGAGACAAAATTACAAGGAAGATTGTGCTGGGGCTTGAGTGTGGTGAGCCCAGTTGCAGATTCAAGAGAATTCTGTTAATAGGTGAAAGCACTTAGAACTGGAAGGAGATAAGGAGAGAAAGGGGCAAGTGATCCAGTTCTAAGCTTCTTCTTTTGTCTTATTAGAAGACAATAAAATCTTGAAGTCATGTTTGAAAAAATCCACTTGAAATGTTCCCATTTTTCCAGAGTTCACTTTGCTGAGAACTTATTTCTTCAAAACAAAATGAGTACCAGAGAGTTAGTATAAAGTTCTTGAAATAGCCAAAAGAAAGGGGTATAACCTTGGTTTTAAAAAGAAAAATTAATATACTTTATTCTTCACTGAAGTATTTGTAGCACCATATTCTGATATTTTTAACTGACAAAAAATAGAAACATTGTCAGTTTTCTAGAAATGGAGGGATGAAAGAATTGCCTGTTGAAGATAGAGAAGTCTACTGATATAATTTGAGGCACATGAAACAATTCTAAGGACAAAAGAAAGAAACAAAATCCTGTCTAGGTAAAGGAAAGAATTCAAAGTCAATGATATCTTAATCTATTCATTTAAGGGGTAAATAACCTTCAATCTGCTCTAAGGACAGTAATCAATAGTGTCAGTATGTTGATCCTTATGGCTATATTATCAAGCAAATGTTGAAATTCATTCAAAATAATTTTTAAAGAGAACAAAATAGATTACTATGGACTTTGTCCACATCTAGGTTCTAAGTTGCCTTAAACTCTTCCTACACTCAATCCTTGGTCAGTTGATATTCTTGTACAGCATTGACCTTCTCATGTTTAAAATGTAAGAAAATATCTCCAAAACTTTTGAATCATTGAAAAAATTAATATGCCTTCATTAGTACTGGATGTTAATGGAAATTATTACACCTGCTGTGTTAAGTCAGTTTTCTGGCAAAATAATAAAATACCTGAGATAATTAAATTATGGAGACACAAGGTATATTTCAGCTCATGGATTTCTAGTTCATGACTGATAGGCCCTGTTGCCATGGGCCTGCAGTGAGGTGGCATGACAGGGAACAAACCCACTTAGCTCATGGCCATGGGGAAAAAAAAAGAAATACAGAGGACTGAGGTCCCACTATCCTATTTGGGGACAGGCTCTCAGTGACCCAAGGATCTCTTCTTCAGCCCCAGCTCTTAAAAGTTCTACCAACTCCCAACAGCACCCCCTGGAGACCAAGCCTTTAATAGAGGGGCCTTTGGAGGCTATTCAACAGACAAAATACAGCACAAGCACTTCTACTGCAACTACTGGGGGAAAGTACATGAAACTTTTATTAGTAGATTTATATCTTGTTTTGTTAATAATAAAAATGCAAAACTTCCTTTGTAAGAAAAATAGTTCATACTAGTTATGCTGAGCAATTGCATTGATTATTTTGGTGGTATAGCTGCAATAATTTTCACCCACTGAAAAATTTTATGCTTACAGCCTTTAATCTTAAAGAAGTTGGGACTTGTAAATTGAATATTTTTATGTTCTTTTCCTAAAGTAAGCCAACTAATCCCACTATGTATTTTGTGTCCAAGGTTTAAAGCAATGGTGATGTTTATGGCTTGCCCTCCAAACTTTCTTTGAAATTGACTCATTTCTTTCCAAACATGGAGGAAATGCAAAGCCTTTTTTTCTATGAGTTATGGAGACTTTGGAAGAATCTTGAGCAATCGTCTCTGTGATTATAATTTCCCAAGTTGGAATAAAGGCTATCTTTCCAAATATATCTGTCTCACAGCATTATTTTTTTACTTTGTGTTACACTTCCAAACTTGTTCTTATACAGGAGATAACAGATTGTTCAAGATTCTCAAATTCTAAAACAAATATTAAATTTGCATCTTCACTCTGGTAACTATCTTGACAAAAGTAAACATAGGTATATGTTGAACCAAATTGACACCATTCACTGAAATGCTAATATTGTTTAAACTTGGTTTAAAGCTAAATGGTTCCCTAAAAAGATAAGATTTAAAAGTTAACATACTGGTAAATGCTAGCATACCTGAAGCCTTTGAATTTGTATAGTCTGTCAAAATTATGACAGTCTCACATTTGTGTAGTTAAGTTGAATTTTTTAATCAGGTTTACAGTAAAAATTTCTCCTCTATAGTGACAATTTCTAGCTGAAGGGTTCGTTTTAGAAAAGATATTTATCTCTTTAATTTTTACATAATTTGAAATATTGATTTATGAAAGGAAAACAATATATTGTGACAAAGTAACAAACTATTTTTAAATAGTTCAGAATATTTTCAAAGATTATAAAGGATACATATTTGGTAAGTGAATGACAAGTTAAGTCATGGATCCTTTTAAAAATGAAAATTCTGGACCAGGGATTTAGCTCAGTGGTTCTGCCTCCTGCCTCGCAAGTGCAAGGACCCGAGTTTGAACCCTGGTACAAAAAAAAAGAAAGAAAATTCTCAGTTGTTTTAATCAAAGCAAGTAGTGGCACAATTTGACACTAATATTAATAGGAAAGCTATTTTGACAAGAATTATCATAACCAAATCATGAGGAAAAGCTCACTTTTCTATATGTCACTCATATACAAATTAACCTAAAAAGTTCATGAGCAGTAAGTTTATTTTATAGTTATTAAAGAATTCAGATCCCCAAATGAACACAAGTGTAAGGTATCTGTTTTACTTGAGGAAACATTCAATTCTACTCTATATAATGAAATTAGCCTTGAAATCAAATAGAAATATTTTAATGAAATTTTAAGTATCTAATCCTCCCAAAAATCTTGTATATTGTTGTCAATTATTAAAAAAAACTAACACCACTGTCTTAAAATTAATTCTAGAAGTATATTTTAGTATCATGGAATATCTTTGTATTTGAAATTTAATTTCCTCTATCTTAATCAATGTCCTATATATATATCAGATAAGCAGATTTTTGAACAATATTATACACCATTTTCCATATTGTACAACATACAAACATTGTACTCTAAAACTTTGTAGTTTAGGCCTTTTAATAAAATGTTATTATATATTTATTGACAATGTAAGATGTCTTTTTTCCTAATTACATTCTGTATGGTTTGTATTTTCTTTCTAAAAGTCTTTAAATGAGTGACGAGTTTTAATGAGTTAGCTTCTCCTAACATCTTAACCTTTCATATTTCTGCCATGTGCTTGTTATTAATAATTTATAATTATATAATTACAATTTATAACTAATTTAGTTACCAAAATAGTAATGTATCTATGCTTTAAAAAAAACCCTTAAAGGTATCTCAATTTTTTTAAACTAGGAAAGCCTTGAAATATTTTCTTCTAGATATATCATTTGTAGAAAACTTAGCTATGGATGTGCACATTTTTTAGCAAATATTTACAAAAATATCTTCCTCCCTTAAAGTAGTATTGACTTTCACATGGAATCTGAGTCATCGGGAAATTTAGAAGTAAATGTGTTGTTCTAAAATGCAGATAAAATAAGATATGAGAAGTTTGTCTTCACTGTAATAAACTTCACCATTCTAGTGAATGGTGGGAAATGCAGAGATGTGAAAGTCCAGTTATTTCCCCAACATGAGCTCTCTATAGGGCCTTTCTAGCTTTATTTACACTTACAGTAGGAAGAGGCATTAACTACAATGGCACTGCATCAAGTTGTTCCCTTCTCCCAATATCTTCCCTCTCTTTATGGGTGTAAATCATGTAAGCACTTTCTAATTAATTTTATGTATGCAAGTCTCTGTGTTTAAGTTTGTACCAAAAGTAGCAAATGAAAGCTTGAAATAGTACCTTGAGACCCTGAAGCTGAGCTGAGTCACCTGTTAGCTGACTGAAAATGAAGAATTCCTGGTTAGTAGTAGGTGGAGCAGGAATAACCACTGGCCCAAGTTAACACCATAACTTCAGACTCTATCTCGTGGTAAATGTGTAAACAGAGTAAAAGTATAAGGCATTTAAGAAATATGAGGAAAATAGTAATGATAAGGGCAAAAAAATGGGTAGCTCTAAGGGCAAATGATGCTCCAAAGAAATGTAATGAAAGGCCAAGGGTAATAAAATCCTCAGTTAAAAGCTATGTATAAACAGCACCTTCTCTACAACAAGTAAAAGCTTCTCGTGTTTAAGGATTAGGCAAATAAAAATGATAAGATGCACAATATTTATTATAAAGTAATAGAACTTAGGAGGAAGTTAAATTCTCAGCTTAAACCAGTATGCCACGCTAACATCTGAGTCCTAATTAGAAGAGAATGGGCACTTCCCAGAGGTTGGTGTTGATAAACCTCAGAATCTTAATTCCTCTAAACTTACTAAATCTGAAAAGTGTTCCATCCTTCCTTAATAAGCACTGCTTGAAGGTGGTACAGATATCCCTTCCTTGCCAGACAGTATAAACTGCCCACATATTTGTCCTTCGTTTCCTCCTGGCCACCAGAATGATATTTAGGAACTACAACTTCAAGAAGCTGCAAGAACCAGTACATATATACATATTTGCTAATGTGACTATTATTCATCATATATTTGATTGTACAAGTAAGAACTAAGAATAACTTCGCTAATTGCTTCTTACATTTGTAATTTTAAAAGACAATTTTTATTAATTCTATAAAACTAATATGTCTTAAGCTACAATATTTTACCAATTTTTTCTGGGTGGGAAATTTCAGATATATCCTATTTTTAATCATACATTTAAAATTCTTCAGATCCTCTTCTTTTAACAAAATATTGATTAAAAACTTTTCTCAAAATTTAAAACTAAAGTAAAATGGAGCATAAGCCAACTAAAGTATGAGAGGCTGCTCCATTCATTCTTTTATGTTAGACGGACAGTTTAGAATGTCAGAATTTGGGAGTAAAATACATTTAAAAATTAGACTACTGAAAAAAATGAACCAAGTTCTCAAAATTTCGAGAGTAATCATTCTTAATTTAATAATTCTCATTTTAATAATTCTCTCCATGACTATGAATCACCCAGTTTCATTTTGTTGTATGACTGACCATCACACACAGACACATCATTGTCTGAGCAGTACCAAATTTACCTGTTACTAGGCTCCATCTCCCATACAAGTGGGCCAGTCTTTGCATTCTGTCTGCTCTTTCATTGAGACAGCTTGACACACACAAAGATTCCAAAGTTTATTTTCCAAGTATTTGATATCCTTCTGCTTCTTTTATTATTTGATTTACATATACTTTCTGTGTACTCTTGTTGCTTAGGCTAATAAAAAGTGAGTTCTTAGATTTTTCTTATAAGCCTACTAACACCTTAAATACTAAATCTTAAACCAATTAAATACAATGGAAGATTGTGCTTCCTACTGTAACAGTATAAACCTATAACTGCCACACTGCTTACTTGTCAGTAAAAATGGATGTGTGTTGTTTAAAACGCACTCTTCACGTTATATATTCTGAGTATGATCATGTGTCATAAAACTGTATAGGAAGATTTTTCAAATCCATATATTACAAATAAAAACTTCCCATTTTAATACCAAATTTAAAATTTAAGATCCATTATCAAGGAGTTTGTAGCTTCCTGGAAAAACACAAAGCACCACTGAGTCAGTGTTAAATGGCCTGGAATGACTTTGTGATTATTAAATACTAGAAATAGAAGAAATACGCAAATTGTACCTAGTTCTTCTGTGATTCAATAATTATGTGGAAGGGAAAAGAAAGAGCAGATAAATATAAAACTTCAGGAAATATATAAAGTGTCCAAAGGTATTGCATTGTCAGTGTTTGTTAGTCAGCTTTCTATTACTTTAACAAAATAAACAATTTTAAAAGAGGAAAGATTTAATTTTGCTCAAGGTTTGAGAAGTTTCAATCTATGGTTACTTGACTTTGTCGTTTCTGGGCCGGAAGTCAGGCAGATTATCACATTGGGAAGCATATAGTGGAGCAAAGCTAATCAAGTCATGAATACTAGGAAAGGGAGTGTGTACAGACATAAGTGACCTACTTTCTCAAACTTGACCTCAACTCCTGGAGTTTCCACCATCTCCCAATAGCCCATCAAATTATGGATCCATGAATGGATTAACCCATTCAGCACTTCAGGAGTTCTCATAAGCTAATTATATCCAAAAGTCCCTACTCTGAATACTACTGAAATGGGAACCCAGGGTTCAACACATGAACTTTTGGGGGACATTAAGATCCAAATAATAACACAGTGGCTACAACAGAAGGTCAGAAATGTGCAAATTAGTGACTTAGAATAGCTGTAGAATACCTTATATCAGCAATCAGAAGTTAACTTTAAAATATGTATAGTGAAACTTAGAGTTTTATTAAAGAATCTATGGTTGCTTTAAGTTTTCCCAGAAAAAGTATCTGTAGCAATCTGGTTACACCCAGGCTACTTAAAAGTATATCTTAGCTACTTGTGTACAGGTTTCTTACTTGGAAGACAATCCCTGGTGGCTGAAATGAAAAAATGGTACAAATGAGAGAGGGAGAGAAAAAAGCAAATGTAGGCTGTTATTATTAAAACACTACCACCCTTTAGACTGTATAATATGGTAATTAAAAATATGGACTTTGAAGGTATATAGACCTAGCTTTGAAATTGATTATACATATATTTATTAACTGAATCCTTCGTGGTACAGTTTTTTCATGGAAATACATTAACTCAGCCCCATAATGTTTTTATTGTTTTAAATAAATAACATGGCATATTTGACAATCCTAACACAATGTCTGGAACATAGTAAATATTCATGCTTGATTGTACTACTCAGGTGATAAAAGGTGCTTTAGAACTACAACTGTTAAAAAATAGTTTACATGTAGATTTCTTAGATTTAACTCAACTAATCTACATTTTTTAAATATTATATCTGTTCTTACTGAGTAGAAATGAGATATTAAATTTGTCCAATTTGAATACCAAATTTTTCAGTGTGTATATACATTTTGTATACCCCAATTTAGTGCATAATAGACTTTCAAGACTTATGCTGGAAAAAATAGTATGGATCTAATTTTTCTGACATTTTCATTTTAATTAATTGGACATCTAAAAGAAAAAATAGCACTGCTAGTATTCTATTATTTTTAATTCTGTTTTACTTAAAACAATATGCACAATATTGTTCTTTGTGATTTCATGATATTATTATACCAACTTAAAAAATACTAATATTTGAATCAGGCATCAGCAAACTGTAGGCCACTGGCCAAGTCTAACCTGTTAGCTGCTTTGCATAAGATTTGATTAGACCAGAACTATGCATATTCATTTAAATAACTTTGTAAATCTTCTGATCCAATGATTATTGTATTTCCAATGAAAAAAGATCTTAAAGAAAGATTTAGATTTGTTAAAACATTAACTCAAGGCAAGTCAGTGAAAGTATAGAGGATTTATGGTCCTTTGTCCATCTTCCTCCTTTTTTATTTCATACATTATAATTTGAAAGCCATTTCAGTCTTTTATTAAATGAGAATGACATATAAAACATTATGTTTCTCCTACAAATTCTCCTACAAGTAACACATAAAAAAGTAAATTATGGTTTTTCTAATATAATTAGTCAAGCATGTATTAATAAATGAAAGTTTAAAAATGCACTGAAAATGTAGAATTACATTCTCCATTTAAAAAATTTTTTCTCTAAGTGTGTTCAAAATATACTTATGGAAAAATATATATTTGTGTATCTTCTAGCCATAGTCAATGAGAAGCAATTTTGAATTTGGGGAAATTTAATAGAATTCATAACATTTATGAATTTATAATATATTTATTTCCATCTTTCAGACTCAGTTGGCCTATATATTTTAATATAAAAATGAAATATTCTGAAGTTATAAAGAGCTAAAAGGACAGGAGTGATCAAAGAAAGCAATCAAGAAACCTAAAATAATTGTTTAACAAAATGTTAAAGTGCATCTGTAGGTTTTCAATGAAATTAACTGTTTCCACCAACAAGAACTATTTTAACATGTACTATAAAAATAGTACAGAGTCTGTTAAGAATTTTAATTTTATGTTATGGTAAAATTTAGATGTTATAGAGTAAATATTTGTGTCACTCCCAAATTGATATGTTAAAGCCTTAAAAACTCAATATAACGGTATTAAGAAGTACATCTCCCGGGAGATGGTTAGATGAAGTCCTGAGGGTGTGACTTCAAAATGGCATTAGTGCTTTCATGAGGACAAGAGACACCAGAGCCTCCTCTCTCCATGGTGTGAGGTAACAGCAAGAAAGCTGCTGTGTAGGGGCCAAGAGAGTGCTCTGGCCAAGCATTAAATCTGCTGGCTAGTTCAATTTTTACTTTTAACCGTCTAGAACCATAAGCTCAATGTTTAAGCCACCTAGTTTTGAGTATTCTGTTTTGGTAAGCTGCGCTCATGAGGATAATACATAAAATTTAGTATTTTCATTATTGTGAGTGTTCAATTCAGCAACAATATATACATTAACAATATTTTACAGTCATAAATACTACCCACTTCTGGATGATTTCATATTTCATTACCCAAAGCAGAAATTTTGTATCTATTGTGACCCATTCTACCTTCTCCCCAGTCCCTGGTAACTGCTATTATTCTTTATGTCTCTATAAATATGCCTATTCTAGGGAACTCTAATAAATGAAATTGCCTGGGCCGGGGATTTAGCTCAGTGGTTCTGCCGTCTGCCTCCCAAGCGCAAGGACCTGAGTTCAATCCCCGGTACCAAAAAAAAAAAAAGAAAAAAAAAAAGAAATTGCCATTCGTGGCTGGCTTAGCTCACCTAATACAATCTTTTGAAAGTTCATCAGTGTAGTATATATAAAAATTTCATCCATTTTTGAAGTTAAATATCACACGTGTGCATTATATCCTATTTGCATTTGCACTGTTCTTATCTTTTCACTATTGCAAATAATATTGTTATGAATATTTGGATTCAAACACCTGTTTGCAATCTGGTTTCAATTCTTTTGGATATATACCCAGAACTAGAATTATTAGATCATATAGCAAACTCTGATCAACTTTTTATGAGGAACTATACTGTTTTCTACAGTGGTTATCCTATTTTATATTCCCACTAGCAATGCATCAGGGTTCGAATTTTTCCATTTTCTTGTCAGCATTTGTTATTTTCTTTTTTTATAAGTTATCCTATTAGGTATAAAGTTTTATCTCATTGTGTGGTTCATTTATATTTCACTAATTACCATTGATACTGATCAACTTCTTATGTTTATTGGCTATTCATATATCTTCTTTGGAGAAAAAGGTTTTATTTAGTTTTTAACCAGGTTGTTTGATTTTTATCGTTGAGCTGAGAGAGTTCTTTATATATTCTGAATACTAATTCTTTATCATATTTACAAATATTTTCTGCTATTCTATAAGCTATCTTTGAACTTTTATGATAGTGTTCTTTCATGTGTAAAAGGTTTTAATTTTGACAAAGTATAGTTTATCTATTTTTCTTTTGTTACCTGTACTTTTGGTGTCATATCTTATAATTCATTTCTCTATCTTTGTGTACTCTATTTCACAAGCCCCCCCTCTTGCTTTGGAATTACTTAAAGAAATTAAGTTCTAGAAATAAACAGAGGGTACTTGATCCATTTTGTCTCAGATTCAGTGGCCTCTACATGAAGGTTTTTCCCTTTCTCTCAAACTCTTCAAGATAATTTTTCAGCGACTACTAAAGAGTATGTGAGAAGTGGGTCATTTTAAGAAGACAATAAATTTCCTCTGAGTTATTCTCGGTAGGTAATTAGTGTATGAGAGAAGAAGATCTCCACTGACCACTGGTATACCTTCACAGCATATGAGAAGCACCTGCATTTTGTCATTACATTGGATTCTCCATGCACAGGCAAAAAATATGTAAAGTGACCATTTCCCGAACATTGCCATAAAAATGATGCATTAAGGTTTGCTGGCTAATGACCACAATTGATACAGCTTTTAATCTTTCTGCTTTGGCAATGTCATCTGTGTATTAGGAAGGTATCATATTACCATAAAGTTTACCAAAAGAAAAACTCAATCCTTCTATTCATTAAGGAGAGGAATAAATCAAATGTAACCATCAATCTAAATTTCTTTTGTTTTCATAAATGTCCTTATTGTTGGGTTTAAAACTATATTTACCTATAGATATAGATAAATAATGTAGACATATACATATATACACCAAATATTAATTCATGAAAAAAAGTCAATTATGAGATGAAGTAGGTTGACATTCTTCTGCTGTAGTAGAGTTTCTGAGAACAGGAAAAGACAAATTTATTACTTAGACTTAACAGCTTATTGCAACAAATGTAGGTAGTGTTTGTATTCACTCTACCTTTTAATTCTTACCACCTGTTGAGAGTAGGAAGATAATATATTCTGACTTTATGCCCTTTTCTACTAGATGCCAGTATTAAAACACTGGTCTCTTCTATGTCTCTATAGAAGTTTCCACTTTTTGAAACCAATGTAGGAATTTTGTTCAGAGTTTGCCTTTTTCAATTTATCTAAACCAACAACCTCATATAGTATAAAGACATTTTAGAGAGCCCTTCAATGACTTCTGCAGGAGACTTCCAAAGAACATACCATCCATAAAGATGAGCCAACTGGGACTAGTTTGTTAGGCATAATTCTTGCAATTCTATGTTCTTAGCACATATTTTAAATGAAGAGAAACTTCTTAAATTCCAATAAGCACTAAGCTTAATCTTTCATTTGTCATTTGAAAAACCATTTCTATACATTGGCTAAAGTTTTGATAATGAAAATTCTAAAGTAGAACACATTATATTTCACTGTGAGATCATTAAAGTTTCAATTCTATTAGATTTGTAATTTAAAAAGTTAAAAATCCAAATAGTAATCTGATTTTGATGGAAAAATTTGCACTATGATAGTTGAAATTATCACACAATCAAACCAAATGTTTTAAATACCATTCAGCAAATGGGTACACTGAATTTTATAAAATGATTTTATATAGGGTTCAGAACACATTATGCATATTTTATAGTGACTGAGAGAGTAGGAAGGGATAGTGCATTAATTGAGAATATTTTATTGTCTGCCTCTAGGATAGGCTGGATAACATAATACATATTATACACTCTAAACTGTTTCAACAGTAATAGAGTACTTCAGCCACTGGATTTTTCAGTGAATAATACATGTAATAACATTACTGAGATTCAAACTTATCTGTAAACTATCTGCCCATTCCAATGGAGTATTGTTTAAATTTAGTTATTTTTAATACTTTATGAACAGAGGGCTCTGTAATCTAAGTGACCTATCACCCACTCATGTCTGTGACAATCTTGAAATCATAATTTTTCCTTTCACTTCTTTCCTTTCTCCTTCCCTTCCCACTTCCTCTACCCCTTTGGGCCTTGTCTTCCTATTTCAAATTATCAGTTATTCATTTTAATCATTTTAATCCTTATTTACGCTTTCAATTTCTCACACCAGAGAAATTATTTGGTATTAAAATGGAAACAAAGTCTTTGTAAATAGGGAAGGGTGGAAGTGGTGAAGGGAGGACAGGGAATAAGGAAAAAATAACAATCAAGATACATCATGTATAGGTACAAATACCCAGTGATAAATGTAAACATATTATATACCTAAAATGTACCAATAAAAAAATTTAAGCAAAAAAAAAATTAGAGTCATAAATGCCTCCAGTGTGAATGAATATTTTCCAATAAAGAAATTGATTCAAGATTGTATTGATAGACTATTTTGTTCTCATTGTGCTCAAAGTCTCACCTAAAAAGATTATATAATAAGCTTGTCCTTAAGTTTTATAAAGGGAGAAAGGAATGTTAGACAAGCTGTGTGGGTCTATTCCTACAATATACCATAATATTGCTGAACTAAGAACATAGAAAATGAATGACCTTTGCACTAAACATTAAATTTTACTTCAGATTAAAATTTCATATATTATGTTTTTAGGGTTAAGGCAAACTGTATTAAAATCAATTGTTGGCCTCAGAAGAAATGTTCGGGCATGATTCTTCAGCATATTTATTCAAGAGATGTAAAAATAATATCTCCATCAGAATTAAGATTTGGGAGAAAACAATTTTCTCCCAATCGTGTTATTTCTTTGGTTTTCTTTCCTTGTGTTGGCATGATTTTTAACTAGATGCATGTAGATATTTATTCTGTTGTCATTAGTGTGACATAATAAAAGATGTTTAACTTAATTTTGTTTGACATCTATATTTAGCAGAAAAAAACACTCCAGTAGCCTGAGATGACATTGTGAATGCTTCCTGGACAAAATGACTGTGTGATCTTTCTTCTCATGGCCTACTATTGAATAAAGACACAACTAGAGGACAAAGGGATTAGGAAGACCACAAACTGGGTCAGAAAAAGGAAGCTAACTTGGTCTTCAGAAAATACAGTCTGTTCTCTCACGCTTTGTCTGTGCCTTTTGAGAGAATTTAAGGTTCAACATACCAGCAAGAACTGCTGCTCCCGCAGTATAATAGAGTATCATTCTGTAAAGTGTCTATAAGATAATTAGAAATAGAAACATGTTTCTGATATGTTACTGCAAACACAAAGATGATGCAGGCTGAAAAAATAATGAAGCAAAAACAAAGAGGTTTAATGATGGCATTTGAATCAATATCGTTGTTATATTTACCCATGTCATTACAATTCAAACATCAGTATCATATAACCTGATGACATCAAATTTATCTAAATTATTGGCCCTTGATTACATATTTTATTAGATTTTTGGGCATGTTACAGACCAAACTAGTATACATTTTACTTTTTAACCATTGCTATAGTTTAGTAAATTTTATTTGTTATATTTAGTTTTTCACAGATGAACAGTGAATTTCAAAGCTACTGGGAAACCAAGGTGAAGAATCATTTCATGGTTATCTTAATCTCTTGGATCTGCAAAACTGAAATTTCCTCCAAAATTACTATAAATCTATTTTTATTTAACATTTTATGTGGCTTTGTCATCATGGCTTTATCAATAGGTGATTTTTTTGGTTTCTAAAAATAATCCAGCATTCACACAGAAAGCAAAATGATCTGTGAAGTATGCAGCTGTAATCAAGACATGTATCACATATGTCAATGGTTTCAAGCAAAATTTTTAAAAATCATATTTTCTAACACTTTTACCTAACCAATTTTACCTATACTTGATTCTTTTTCCTGAATATCTAGGACAAAACTCTACATATTTATAGAATTTATGATAACTTATAATAATATATATCCAATATTATATATATAACATACTTGTATTTATATATATTTAATATCCAAATATATTTCTTTAAATATATATTTTCTGTCCAGACCTTCTAAACTTACTTAAAGAAAAAGATACTTGTATTTATATATTTTTAATATCCAAATACATTTCTTAAATATATATTTTCTGTCCAGATCTTCTAAACTTACATAAAGAAAAAAAAAGACTTACTGGACCCCAAGTTCCTGTCTATTTCATTTACCAATATTTTATACATATTAAGGATACAGGATACTCGTTAATAAGTTTAAGCACAATTGAACTATTTCTATACAGAATTAATGAACTGTGAATTAAAAAATATACTCCAAAAAAGTGGTAAATTCCAGCTTTTGGAGTGTTTAATGTAAGACTGACGACAACAATAATAAAAATACTATTTTTTAAAAGTAGTATTTTCCTTAAATTCTTTTATTGTTTTTGATTTTTGTTCTTTGTAGCTTTGGTCTTTCTGGAAACAAATATATTTTTAAAAATTTTAAATAGTCTTCCATAAAAGAATATAATGAATTTTGTTAAATGTATAACTCAGTGCTTTAGGCTAAACCTAACTAAGGACTATGGAGTATACAAAGACAATCATCCACAATCATTTATTTTTTGAAGGAGAAATCTAGTAAGGAGAATTACTATAACACACTGTAAAATGTCCAATTAACAATAGAAAAGTTCCCACCAGGCCATACTGTGAAAAAATAATAACGTGTATGGGTGATTTGTTAAGACTTGTTTCAACAAAATATTTTGCACTGTTTTAATATATAAGAGTAAATTATTTGGGATATGTAACTGCCTTCACTGACAAACAAATCCCTTTAAATCTTGCAAGTAACCAAAGCTGAAATAAAAAGGGTAGTCATGTTTCCAGTATGCACTGACACAACTGGATTTCAAGTCTTTTTTTCTAAAGTTATGAAAGTTTTAAACTTTCATAAATTAAATAAAAGTGAATTAAATTTAAAGATTTTAATGAAAATTTTATTAGTATGTCAATGATTGTCCCAAGGTCAGGTTTTGTGCTAGACAGAATTTTTTTCTCCCGTGTTACAATGATTTTCATTCTTAGCCACTTTTAAATCCATACCTTCTGAATGTTTCATGAATCTTAGTTTGCTACTGAGTTCACTAATTGATTTAAAATTGAAAAGAAACAATTTTAAAGTCAGATTGATAATTCTTTTACTGGCATTCCATTACTGATAGTTCTGTGCACTTTCTGGAATAAAAAAATAAAAAACCCTTTGAATTTCTTGTGTCAGTTTTCTTTTGATCCCTTATTCACTAAAAAGCAAAATCTTCAGAGAATTTTTAAAAAATTGATAAAGAAATATGGGGGGTTTTTGGTCACTCTTCTTTAGGTATTCTCTTACAGGATATTTGTCTATCTTATCATTTATGTTGTAATTTTTTACTTTGATTCCCATCAATGCAGTTATAATTCTCTAAAGCAATAATAGTTATTAGATGGTTATCTCAATGTCATTATTACAACAAGGGGAATGTTCATATTTCTGCAGAAACTGTCTATGGCTGGAGGAAAGAGACTGAATCCTCCTTTGACTAGTAATACCACTACAGGTAAATCTGTGTCTCAATTAATTTAATTTCATGGGAAAAAAAATAACTTCCATCAAGGACAAAATAGCTGAATGTACAAAAAGGCATACTTAAAGAATCATGCTATTATTCTTTTAATCAACTTTGTCATTCTCATGTCTACTAAAGGGAAAAATGAGAGGTGGTTACAAATTACTATCATGTCTTTCCCACACTATATCCTCCTATGTAGTAATATCCTCCTGCATAGTCTTTGCAACATTAATATTTCACGTAATTTGTATTCCTTCACTTTTTAAAACCATTCATTAATTTTCCATCTTCAGGGATAAAGGCCACATCCTATTCATAGTACAAGGCCTATGTAACATGGTTTTTGTTTATAGTATCTGTAATCTTATCCCATTCTTTGTGCGATAGAAAATTTGATCAAAAAAGTGAAGAATGTTTAAATTACTTTTAAATTATTACATTTAAAAACATTTCTATTAATCTCACTATAAACACTGGTCCTTGCTATAAGCACACTTATCCCATCATTCTTGCCATTTTCTTAAGTAGTTCTGAAAGTCTTTCCTGTTTTTACTTGCACTGTCATGGCTGTCCCTATATCCTGAATTGATTCAAAATGTTTACCTTTCATGGTCATTTTCACTTCTGGGAAAAGCTAGAAGCTGCATTGTGCCAGATTCAGTGAATAAAGTGGATGGGAGCACACCTTAACATTTTATCAGCCTGCCTTTCCATTGAATGGCACTTGGCATAGCATTTACTATATTTTTGATCAGACCTTATAAAAGTACTCACAAAAGAGGATGCTCAGAAAGTAACAAGGATGAGATAAGTATGTCTGAAATGTTGGGAAGTATTTTGTGGGAATTAATGACAATATCTTTTTTACTGTAATAAAATATTTTATTGAAACATTCACTGTGTAACTTGATCACTTAGTCTATATTTTATCCATAGAGTCTTACTATGAGCTCATAAAATTTGCTACCTTAAGTCAGCTGAAAGTCTTTAGCACAAACCAGTGCCTTTACTGGCATGGTTTTTCAACCACTCTTCATGTAAATGACTCTCATCCATAAAGTCTGAGCTCAAATCTATCTTTAAGGACTTTAGTGAAGTATTATTTTTTTTTTGTCCTGGGGATTGAATTTAAGGCTTTCTTACTGAGCTATACCTTTTAGCCTTTCTTTCTTTCTTTCTTCCTTCCTTCCTTCCTTCCTTCCTGCCTGCCTGCCTGCCTTCCTGCCTTCCTGCCTTCCTTTCTTCCTTCCTTCCTTTCTTTCTTTTTGGTCTGGGACAAGCTCTTATTAATTTGCTAAGATGCCAAGGGTGGGCTCAAACTTAGCTTCTCCTTGATTCAGCCCCCATTGCAAACATGGATCACCACATGACAAAGTATTTTTAACTACAAAAATCAATTTAGATTTACTACATCTACATGCAACAATAGTCAAACAGTAACCATTTTGCAAGTCATTACTCTTTAAAACAATGATTTTAGTTGGACATAGATGCTAAATTTTCCTCACCTCAAATGGATCATATATTCAGTCCCAGTCAATTGCATACCATTGGAAGCTTGACTTCGCTAGGGTAACTTCAGTTAGCAAGACTTATTTCTAGACATGTGTTTTCTTACATTTTTGAAGGGTAGGCTAACTTTAACACATGATATAAAAGTAGCCAGAGAGACAGAGGTAGGTGGGAGAAGTCTGGGAGAGGGAGCAGAAGAGGGAGAAGAAAAGGGAAAACAAAAGGAAGCAAAGACATCTTAAGTAGAGTCCAAGTTTAGAGCAGTCATATCTCCACTTCACTACTGTGCACAGGTCAGAGCAAATCACAAGGTAGCCCAGAATTTAGGGAAGAATAAATAAGATCCAGCACTTCATGAGTCATATAACAAAATGTATGGAAACAAAAAAGATTTTGACCATTTTTACCCTTGATTACATTAACTATTATTTATGAAAGAGCATCCTGTTTACTTCCTTTATGCCACATAACAAATGTATTTCACCAGTTTAATGTTTGCTGTGTTATTGCTTGTTACCCCTCTAGACTACAAACTCTTTGCCAGAAGAAATTTTTTTTTTTAGCATAATATAGCCATGGGCTGGCATAAAGTTTGGCATATGGTAAGTGCTTAATGAATATTTTAAAATAAAAATTCAAAAGCAAAATATGAAACTGTGGGGATAATTTTCTTTACAGTTTTATAATCATGCTGACTCTTGTTAAGGTTTGTATGCCTGTCAACTACTCACAATGCAAATATCTAGTACTAACATTAAAATGTGCAATAGCAATGGAACAAAGTTACAGCACTGAAATTGGACAAGAATTTTACATAACCAAACTGCATTTCCTTATTAACAGAAGGAAGATAACTTACATTCATAACTTACATGCTGTGCATTCAGCATGTCAAGCACTATGCCAATAATTTCGTTCACACCATCACTTGTCTGCAAATCTAATGAGAAAAATAGAAGAAGGGTGACCTAAGAGAGATGCTATAAGGTCTCTGGCTTGGGGACTGGGGCATAGGTTATTTGGCAGGAATCCAAATAATGCTCACATAAATAAAGAGGAAAAGAATTATATAAGGAACTAATGCTAGTATGTGATTACAATAGGCCTCATTAAAATACAAACATATTATGTAATATTTTTCATAAGAAATTTTTCTCAGTATGACTCCAGAATTTTGGTCTTTTTCTCCTACACTGAAACACTCAAAAGAGAATATTTTTCAGAAGACTTTAATATTTAAGGATGCTGTATCAATTGAAATTTTAAGAATTGTAGTTTAAGATGAACTATATTCGAAAGTAGTAAAAGTCCAATGATATGATAATTTCTCAGCAGAATTTATTCTTGGAATCAGAGAAGATAATTTTTTTTACTTTAACATAGGCAATAAAGATATGTAGAGGTTGAACATAAAAACAAATTATTTTCCTCAATGATAAGAAGGTGAAATAAGACAAATATGATGTGTTCTTAAATAATGAAATAATCTTTATATATTAATATTGTATTTTTGAAGCATTGTATATTTTCAAAACTCTTTACATTACTGTTTCCTTAGCCCATTAATTCGAGTTTAAATAAGTTGATAAAATCTGCCAGTCGGATAAAAATAAATCTATAATTGCTAATTATAGCACAATGCCCCATGCTACTTTTTGATTGAGAGAAAATATGAAATAACCTTTTAAATCAATAGAATTAATTGATGTGATTCTTAATAAATTGTGTTCCTTGAGAGCACGTTATGTTTATATTTTAACAGACATTAGTCCTCACTTCTGCTGTTAGCTCAGAGCCTGAAATGTTTGTATTTATTTCTCTTGATATATCAGCTACTAAAATCTCATGCAACAAAGACTTTCCAAACTCAAAGTCTGTCTTTGAGTCAAAAAAGTTATGCTCTCAGAAGGCCAACATATAGGGCTTAGCAGACATCCAGGTTAAAAGTCACAGTTTTCTTACAGATAATACAAAAATGAAAGGCTCAAGTTTCACATCACTACAGCAGTTGCTGCTCTGAAATCTTAGTGATTAAAAAGTGGAAAATCAGGGCAAAACTGTAGTCTATATATCAGGCTAAATAAAAAATTGACAAGCCATTCACATTGCTCTCAGATCTAGAGAAGTCTAACCCAAAAGGTAGAGAGAGAAGAATCCATGGAAATTTTCCTCTTATACAGTATTTTATAGTGCTTCTTCTTCATCCTAGAAGAGGTAGAGAAATGGTGACATTGGAAACATTTTAAATTATTTGATTTATATCTTAAGAGTTCCCTTGGTATGTGAAGAGATACGTAGAACACTTAATGTTTTCAAGGCACTTATTTCCCATTATATTCTCTTGGAAAAGAAAAGGTAGGTACAATTGGCAATTTGAAAGACACATTTTGAGTTTCTCTCACAAGCACTGCAGGCACATTTGAGACTCTGATGTGCAGCCAATTTTTATAAAATACTAGCTTTGTGACTAAAATAACATTTTTTAAAAACTCTGTTGAAATTTCTGATCTGGATATAAACTAAGAAAACATTAAAGGTGCTGGGGCTCCCTGTAATGATCATGATAGCAAAACCAGAGTAGTTTTGCTTTTATAAAAGTTATTTCCTTACACCATTAGTACTCTTAAACATGTTAACCTGCTTATGCCTCTCCATTGCTCAAAATATTCCAATTCCCCAGTGGTCTGGATTGGATGTGTTCCATGGGAATATGAACTGCACTGTGCCCAAAGTTGAACCTGTTATATTATCTCCTCCTGTATCTACTTCTCTGGCTACATTTCTTCTCATGTTGAATTTTACTGTTAGCACAGCCAGAAAATGGAAAGCCATCCAAGCAATATCTATCCATCTCTATCCTCCACATCCTCTAGAGGTAGTTGTTTTTGTTGTTTTGTTTGTTACCTCTTCACAAATTTTGATACTCCTTTCTTAATAAAAAATAACCAGTATAATTGATCTTTACAGTTACAAAATCCTCCTTACTTCATTTTTTCCCCTGCTTTTCTCTGTCATTGCCTGTCCACAACTATCTTCTTCAGTGGTATCCTAGGTTGCTTTCATTTGTCTTTCCTTCAGATTTTTTGTTTAGTAGTCACTCATTTACAATTATTCTTTTTTGGCCTACATATAAAACCTTTAATTTGTTTAATCAGGTTCTACTCTAAAACTAATTTCATGATCATCCCTAAAGTAATGATATTGAATCATTAAATAACTACATCTGTTAGAAGAATGGGAAAATATCTCCTTTTTTTTTTGCTTAAAACCCCTCAAATGTTTTGCTACTGTAAAGCAGTTATCAGTTTCACAGACATGTATTTGAAAGTACATGAAGAAATGAAACGTCCTGTTCAAAAAGAGATGTACAATTTTAATTTAATTTAGCAACTGTAGATCAAATCTTGGCAATTTTTCCTTCTACTTAATATTATGTGGACTTATTTATTTCAACACAGGGCCTGAATTACCTGCTATTTGTTAATTTCTACAACTCTAACTCTGGAATCAAACTGATTTACATGCTTCAATATGACTTGTAGAAAATGTGTGTTACACTTGGCATATTTTTCAGTAAGGATCTAAAAGCCGAAAAGCCCTATTTCACTGTCATAATACCCACATCTCAGAATAGCTACATTTAAATAAAAGCAAGTTTTCTCCCCACACAGAAGCTGTTAGTAGATGCTGACAAAAGATCTGAATGGTTTATAAATCATCCATACCTTTCATATTTTGATGATATAATCACAATCTCTTATGTCTTTGCTGTATGGATATTTTCCCTACAATTCTGTCAGGTGGTAAGTCCTTAGGTCTTATTTAGATATAACTATTAAAGAATTCTATGTAGTAAGCTATCAAGATAAATAAGTCCTGAGGTCTTATTTAGATATAACTATTAAAGAATCCTATGTAGTAAGCTATCAAGACAAAAGCATATTTACCTGAGAAGCATCCTTAAGCTCAACCTATATTTTGACATTATTATTTTAAAATATGGATGTCTCCAACATATGATGGTTTAATTTATAAATTTCTGACTTTATTATGGTGTAAAAGCAACACACATTAAGAGGAAATTGCAGTTCAAAATTTGAATTATGTATTTTCCCAGGCAGTCTATATACAGTACAACAACAGCTCCCTTGGGGGGCTATGATCTTGAACCTTAGATCTCAATGGGTACCATGATCACAAAGTTAAGTCTACAATATTGCTAAACTATGCTGTTCTGTGTGTTAGGTATATTAAGCATATAAACAATATTTTAGAGTTACAATGAGCTTAATAAAATGTAGCCCATTCATAGATCAAGGAGCATTTGTATAACAGCAGGATACTAATACCCCTTAAACACACACATGAACATACACATACACACACAGAAACATACATTATAAGTATTTCATGCTTTTAACAACAATATTTTTCCTGTTGAAATAGAATGAAATGGTATTGGAAGAAAGCAAGAAAAATCATGGGCACCTCTAAAAATAATGTAAATAGTGATGATGAAAGACTGCAAAAGGGTCAAGAATCATAGAAGTATGAACAAAATATTATAAAAAATTACAAAATATTAAAGTTTGTATACATTATTTATCAACTACATTCTAAGGTTAACTCTAGAACTGTCCATACCCTCCTATACACACAATTTTTCACAAATCATTCAGGTTTCTTCAGTTCTGATAGACTTGGACTGAGAGGAATAAGGACATTCAGAGAGGAATGATAACTAGGTAGATGGTTAAGGCTATGAAGAGCTTTCAAAAACTCTTAAGGAAGAAGTTCTAGAAGGCAGTTGAACACAATTGTATACAACCATATTTTAAATAACTGAATGATTGGAAGTTTCCTTATCAGTATTAAAAATTATATTATTTTTATAAATGTTTCTTCCCATTTTTACTTTTTTGTTCTTCCCTTTCCTTTTCACAGCTTCATTTTGTACTTTTCAATGCCTCTTTTCATTCTCACCATGCTTATTCTATTCTCTTCGCATCATCTTTTCCTATTCTCCCTGATCACTTTTTACTGTTTTACTTACTCTTGTTTATATTTTTGTTCTTTTTATTATTGTAATTATTAACCTTATTAATTGTACAAATTAATGAACGTCACTGTGATGTTTCTATACACATATTAATCAAGTGTCTTCATCATGTTCATTCCACTCTCCCACATCTACTCACTCACTCTCCTCTACCCCTTTCTTTTCCCTTCCCAGCCTATTTCCAGTTCCTAATAGTTCCTATTCTACTTCAAAATCATCTCATTCATTTTTTTAATTTTCTAAATATGTAGATCACTACATATGACAGAAAATACACTATAAATATCTTTCTACATCTGGCTTATTTTGCTTAACATGATGTTTGTCAGTTCCATCCATCCATTTCCCTGGAAATGACAAGATTTTATTCTTCTTTATAACTGAATAACACTGTCTTATAAAAAATACACTGTATTTATGTGTATGGTTTCACACATCTGTTGGTGGACGCTTAGGCTGATTACATATCTTGGGTATTGTGAATAGTGTTGCAGTGATCATGAGTATGCAGATATCTTTTTCCTGTACTGACTTCATTTCTTTCAGATGTATGCTCAGACAAAGGAAATAGAGAGGTTATTTTTAGCTTTTTGAGGAGCTTTCATACTGTTTCCAACAGTGGCTGTACTAATTTATATTCTTACTGTCTTGGCTATTTTTCTCATTGCTGAGACAAAGTACCTGGCATCCAAAGATAAAGGACAAAAGGTTTATTTCAGCTCACAGTTTGTACATATTTCAGCCCATAGTTGGCAGGTTCTAAGGCAGGGCAGCATGGAAGAGGGGCATTGCAGAGAAGAAATAGTCCATGGTTTGTCAAGCAGAAGGCAGTGAACAGCAAGCACCAGCAGCAAGCCTTCTTTCCCTCTCTCCCTTTATACTCTATTCAGGCTATAAGCGAGTTGATTGGTGCTAACCACACCCAGTGTAGGGCTTCCATTACCCACACCCAGAGTAAGGCTTCCATTTACACCTAGAACTATGTTAAACCTATTTAGTTATCACACACTGTCAGTCCCAGTATCACACACCCAAGATCCAGCCAACTCTGAAAACACCAACTATCAGCACATGAGGCTATGGGGGACATCTAGATACAAGCCATAACACCCACCAACAGTATATAAAGCCAAACACACACACACACACACATCCTTGATAGGGTTTTGTTTTGCTTTGTTCATTTTTTTCTAATAGCCATTTCTTATTCAGGTGAGAAGGAATCTCAATGCAGATGGCTAAAGATATTAACCATTTTTCATATATTTATTGTCCATTTATACTTCTTTGGAAAATGTCTATTCAGGTAATCATTTTCTAATTTTAATTGGATTAATTGATTACTATTTTTAATTCTCTATATATCTTGCATATTTTTATAGTTTCACTTATTTCTATTAGTACATGTTTGCAGTACATAATGATTACATTCCATGACAGGAGTTGGTACATGTGCATAATACATCTTAATTCTTATTTTCCTCCCCATTCTTGGTCCCCTCCCATTTTGTAAAAAATGTCCTGCATATTAATTTTCTATCAGATGAATACCTGGAAAAGATTTTCTTCCATTCTGTAGGTTGTCTCTTATCTTGGTTGTTTCCTTTGTTATGCACAAACATAAATGTGATGTAATAGCCACCAATTGTCAATTTTTACCTTTGTTTCCTATGCTTCTGAAGTGCTATCTAGGAAATTGTTTGTGGCAATAGTTTGAAGTTTTTCACCTATATTTTTCTCCAGTAATTTCAGAGTTTCATGTATTACATAAAATATTTGATCATTTTTGAATTGGCATTCAGATAGGTAAGAAAAGATAGGGTCAAATTTCAGTCTTCTACACATGGATATCGAGTTTTCACATTACTGTTTGAAGAAGAAGCTCTCCTTTTTCCAATATATATTTTGGCACCTTTGTCCAGAATCAGTTGCATAAAGATCCATAAATTTATCTCCAGGTTCTTCTGTCTTTCATCTATGTGTCTGCTTTTAAGTCAATACCATTTTATATTTGTTACTCTGGTTTTGTATTATGCCATGCAACCAGATATTGTGATGCCTTCAGTTTCGCTCTTTTTGCTTAAGATTTGTTGCACTATTTGGAGTCTTTTGTAATTCCATATGAAATTTAAGAGGTTTTTTTTTTTCTAGTTCTGTGGAGAATGGCATTGATATTTTGGTGGGAATTACATCGAATGTGTAGATCACTAAGTACTATGGACGTTTTAACAATGTTAATTCCCTCAGTACATAAACAGGTGAGGGCTTTACACGTCTCAGTGACATGCATTTTTTCTTCAATGTTTTACAGAATATTTTGTTGCTTCACTGTCTTCTCCTCTTCTCTCTCTTTTTGTCTTTTGTTTATTCTATTTGCAAGTGCTGTAAATCCCATAGAACAATGACACTAATTATTAAACCTCCATTTATTGAGTGAAATATTGATCTCCTGAATTAACCCTCATGTAGCATATCACTATGTTTCAACATATAAGCTTTCACTAATATACAATTTTTTCCAGCCAAGTATAGTAATCTATATTAAATAAGAGACATAGGAAGAAAAAGTGATAATAGATGGTGATTCCTTCTTTCAATGGTCCTCATGTAATATAAGACAGCAAAGAAAATTTGTAGATTATAATAATGAAGAGCAGTTAATTATGTTGAAAATGTATAATATATTATTTAGCCTAATCTTGGGTTGAAAGTCACTATGTCTGTGTTACTGTCAACACATAGCTAATGAGAATATATAATAGAATAGAATGTCTTTTATCTTTGAAAAAGTACTCCAAAAGAAAAATGATAATTTTATCCTTTAGCTTGTACCTAATTTTAAAATTAGTATGATTTCCTTGTCAAATTAAATTATAGTTATCAATATAACATACAAAGCAAGTACTGCTGACTGTACCAGAATGTAAGTTATGTTATATAAGTTAACTTGCATCTTCATTCTCTGTATAAAAACTATAATCTTTTCTCACATTCCTTACTCTATTGTTCTCTTTATGTTAAAAATGTATATTTAGAGTAAGATTTTTGCATGTAAACAATAGTAATTCATTTTAGAAAAGTCAAACTTGAATATAGACTTGCCCTGGAATGTTTCAAAATGTCGAAAATCACAGTTGATTGAACAACTGAAACTTTATTTCAAAGAGAACAAGCAAATTTAAATGAATAGTTTTCAATTTCCTGAACTTAAAGAGATGTGCTCCAGTGTACCAATCTTCTTTTCAAAATGAGAAACTGCTTTATAAGAGACTCTGTGTTCTCAGCCTGGAGCAGGCCTCAGATTTGAAAATTTTATTACAATAAGCGCCATAGAATTTTGACTGTTTTTGAAGATCTGAAGGAGTGACTGGCTTTAAGGAAAGAAATTATGTATAATTTAAATGGTCTCATGTTAAAGTTTAATGACACAGAGTTCAAATTGCACATGGAGTTCTACTTGTTTATATTTACCATCTCACATATATATTACTATTTAAATAAGTACCTCATTACTTTATCTGTCATAATAGTTATTTAACAAAGAATTATTTTTAATGGCCAGGGATTTAGCTCAGTGCTTCCACTGCCTGTCTTGCAAGCTCAAAGTCCTGTGTTCTATCCCTGGTACCAAAAAAACCCACAAAAAACTTTTTAAAAACATGTGTTTTTCAGCTAACTTTATATTACTTGTATTGGCACAATTAAATGTAGTTGTATTTGTGTTCTTTGTAGAATTTCTCTCTTTATGCTACTATTAATATTTCTTTTTTCATTTCCAAGAGAAAAAACTTCATGGAGAAAAAAACACTTGAGTGTTATAATGAGGGAATGACAGTTATACATACCAAAGTACAACCAAAAAAACCCCAAACAAACCAAAGAAAAAAACAGTAATACTTCAGGAACAGAAGCATATATAAGTATTGTTTTGCAGAGAGGAAATAACAAACTTTAATTATATGTGCTTGTGAGAATCCCCTCCTGTAAATGTAATCATTATGTGATGCCTGTATATAGGAGAGACTTTGAAGACTGTGTAGAGGAACGTGAGCCTTCATTGACCAACTTGAGTTACAACCAGAGCTACAGGACAAATTGAGTTTGTAAGTCCGGGGTCCACTCTAGATGAATAGCAGTCCAGGTTCATGAAAATAAAAATAAAATAGTAAGAAACTTAAATCTGTTGACTTACCAATGATCATACTCTAAAAGTGTCTATAAAACGTCAAATTACTACAAGTTTCCAGAGCCTCATCTATACATCTTTTCTTTGAATCATTATATAACCATTAATCTTGACCTTTTCATAGCCAGTAAAGAGATAAATGAGTACTGAGTATGATCAGAAACAGGCTTGCATGATGTAGTAGTCAGTGCTTAAAAGAGCATGCAGGGATGGGGCAGGGCTCCTCAAAAGACTGCACATGCTCTAAATCAGATTTAATAGAGGACACAGAAATTAACAATATTAGCTTCCAATATGTGCCCAAAGAATCAATTATATAAGAGTGCAAGAGATCTGTCTGTACACTAGAGATCCAAAGAATGCAGCCAAAGGCCTGGAACCCATGGCAATATCCTATAGGAGTTGGTATTAGAGGGCTAGGAATCAGTGACAGAAAATCTAAGGTTCTACATTGGAAAGCTCAAGGGTTTGCAATAGCACAGGAGGCTAGGGAGGCTGCATTAGCAGGAAGAAAATTCAGTGCTGGTACTGGAAGTGTTTGTGACAAAAGGCAGGAGATGATGGCCAAGATGAAGCCAAAGACCGGAGCTACTCTGAAGAAAACAGCAGCCGTCTATGACAATGATGAGGAAAATCAGTTACAATGAAACTCTTTCCAGAAAGATCAGCTGAAATCCTTCCCTGCTGTTCACATTTTACAAAATTATGAAAGGCACAAGAGCTGAACTTTCCAGGGCACCATACGACCGCTCACAGTGCCAAGGAGCAGAGCTGTCCCCAGAGCAGAGTAGGTGAATATTCCAGGCTGCAGTACCACCACCCACAGTGCCCAGGAGGTGAGCTGCACTGGTGTCAGCAGCACACCCCTCCCCCCAGTTGAAATGAGAAGACATGTAAACAAGTCCCAAAACCAGACTCCCAGATCACCTAAAGCAACACCAAATGGAAACAAGATGGAACAAACTGATACTCAACTACCTAGAATCCATGAACTGGCAACGAAAAAGGATCTGGAAAAAATGAAATCAGAAATAATTTCTCAGATAACAGCAGAGATTGTGCCCATAGTGCAAGACATGATTAATAAATCTAAAGAGGACACAGATAAAAAAAGATAGAGGACCTGAGGAACATGATGAAATCTGAACATAGGAAACAAATGGAATCTATAAAACAGATGCAAACAGATTTACAGGAGATTAAAAATTAAACAGAACATTTACACAACAGAATGAGCCAATGTGAGGGCAGAATTTCAGATACAGAAGATAAGATTGCAAGTAGTGACCGGGAAAAGAAAAATTGCTTTAAAATTGTAAGTGAACATGAGAAAGCAACTACTGGATGATGCAAAGAAGAATAACATAAGACTAATCTGAGTCAATGAAGAAATCAGAGTACAGACAACATAAAAAAACTGTTCACCGAAGTGATAGCAGAAAATTTCCCAAGCAGGGGAAAAGAACTTGATGCACAGGTAAGTGAGGCATATAGGACTCTAGCTAGCTGTGATCACAAAAGTCTACACATAAGCATATAATAGTTAAGATTCCAGAAACCCAACGGAAGAACAAAATTCTACAAACAGTTAGAGAAAATAAACAAATCACATACAAAGGAAAACCCATCAGAATCACAGCCAGACTTCTCAATGCAAAAACCCTCAAGGCAAGAAGACCTTGGAGTGACATATCTCAAGCCCTAATGGAAAACAGCCTCCAACCCAGGTTGTTGTACCCTGCAAAGCTATCTTTCAAAATTGATGGAGAAATAAGATAATTTCATGACAAAGAGCACCTTAGGAACTTCATGAATACCAAACCAGCACTCCAAAAAATGTTAAACAATATCCTAGGAAAAGACAGCAAGGATCAGAACTCCAGGAAGCCCAGCAGAATGAATTCATCAGGCACGACAAGAAATTAAATGCAAAGAGGGAGAATCCAAAAAAAAAAAAAAGTCATGACAATGATAAGTCAATATGTATCATTTATAACCAACAATGTTAATGGTCTCAATTCATCAATCAAAAGAAATAGACTGACAGAATAGGTCAAGAAGCAAGATCCAACAATATGCTGCATACAAGAAACACAATTAATTAAAAAAGAAACAGACTGAAAGTTAAAGGGTGGAAAACAATACTCCATGTGACAGGAACCTGAAAAAAAGCAGGAGTAGCTGCCATCTTTGCAGATCAATTGGATTTCAAACCAACACTGATTAAGTGAGACAAAGAAGGCCACTACATCCTTGTAAAGAGAATAAACCAAAAGGAAGGGATGACAATCATAAATATATATGTACCAAATATTAGTTCACCCAACTATATAAAACAAATACTAACAGACATGAAAAATGAAATAAGCACTAATACAATAGTAGTGAGGGACCTCAATACCCCACTGTCAGGAACAGATCAATGAGACAAAAAATAAGCAATGAAATACTAGAACTCAATCAAACTCTTGAACAAATGAACTTAAGAGATGTTTACAAAGTGTTCCACCTCACAAAATCAGAACACATTTTCTTTTCAGCTGCCCACAGTTCATTCTTCAAAATAGACCACATATTCATTCATAGAATATGTTTAAGTAAGTGCAAAGGAATTGTCCCCTGTATATTACCAGACCATATTATGATGAAATTGGAGATCAATAGCAAAACAAACTGAAGGAATTTCATAAAAACATGGAAATTGAACAACACACTTCTGGATAACCAATGGGTCACAGAAGAAATTAAAGAAAAAATAGGACAGTTCCTAAAATTAAATTATGATGCCAACACAACATATCAGAATCTATCAGACACAATGAAAGAAGTCTTACTAGGGAAATTCATAGAAGTGAATACTCATATTAGGAAAACGGAGCAAACCCAATTAAACAAACCTAATGCTGAACCTCAAGTTTCTAGAAAAAGAAGAGCACAGCAAACCCAAAGCTCATACATGGGAGGAAATTATAAAGATCAGGGCAAAAATCAATGCCATGGAGACTAAGAGAATGGTACAAAAAAATCAATGAAGCCAAGAGTTGGTTCTTTGTAAGAATAAACAAAATTAACAAACCCTTAGCAAACCTTATCTGAAAAAGAAAAGAAAAGGCCAAAATCCATGCAATTAGGAATGAAAAGGATGAAATTACAATGCATCCAGCAGAAATCCAGAAGATCATCAATACCTACTTCCAGAACATATATGCTAATAAGATGGAAAATACAGCAGAAATGGAAAGATTCCTATAAACGTATGAATTACCAAAGTTGAACGAAGAAGACCTAAAAAATCTAAACAACTCAATATCAATCAATGAAATTGAAAATGTAATTAAAACTTTCCAACTAAGGAAAGACCTGGTCCTAATGTCGTCACTGCTGAATTCTACAAGACATTTAGAGAGGAACTACTGCCACTACTGTTTAAACTCTTCAATGAAATTGAAAGGGAAGCAATACTCCCAAATTCATTCCTGGAAGCAAGCATCACCTTGATTCCCAAAGCAGAGAAAGACCCAACTGAAAAAGAGAACTATAGGCCAATCTCACAAAGAACATAGATGTCAAAATCCTTCATAAGGTACTGGAAAATAGAATGCAGAAGATCATCAAGAAGATCACACATCCGGACAAAGAGGGAGTCATCCCAGGGATGCAGGGATGGTTCAACACATGCAAATCAATCAATGTAATACACTGTATCAATAGAATTAAGGACAAAAACCATATGATCATCTCCATAGAAGAAAAAAAAAAAGCACTCAACAAAATCTAACATGCATTTATGATTAAAAAACAAACCTACAAAAGGTTGGAATAGATGGTCTCTACCTCAATCTGATAAAAGCCATCTATGAAAAACCAGCAGCCAATATCATACTAAATAGTTAAAAACTGAAATCCTTCACATTAAAATCAGGTACAAGAAAAGAAAGTCCACTATCACCACTCCTGTTTAATACAGTTTTGGAAACATTAGCCACAGCAATTAGAAAGAGAAAGAAATAAAAGGAATAAAGATAAGAAACAAGTCAAATTGTCATTATTTGCAGAGGACATGATATTCTATATAGAAGATTCCATGAACTCCATCAAAAGTCTTCTAGACTTAATAACCAGATTCAGTAGAGTAGCTGGATACAAAGTCAACAAACAAAAATCAATAGTTTTCCTCTACACTAACAACAGACTCACTGAGAGAGAAATAGGGCAAACAATTCCTTTCACAGTAGCATCCAAAAAACTGAAATGCCTAGGATTCACTGTAACAAAAGAAATAAAAGACCTCTTCTCTGTAAACTATAGCACTCTGAAAAGGGAGATTGAAGATGCTATCTTCAATCAAAATGGAAAGACATCCCTTGTTCCTAGGTCGGAAGAATCAACATAGTGAAAAAAGTCCATACATCCAAAATTGGTATACAGATCCAATGCAATCCCAGTTGCAACACCAGTGGTGTACTTCATGGACCTGGAGAAAACAATCCCAGAATTCATTTGGGACAAAAAAAGACCTAGAATAGCAAAAGTAATTCTAGGCAAAAGAGACATGGCCGGGGGGTATCACAATCCAAAACTTGAAATTATACTACAAAGCTACTGTGATAAAAACAGCATGATACTGGAAAAGAAACAGACCTGAGGAGCAGTGGAACAGATTAGAAGATGTACAAACAACTCCAGACACACTCAGCCACATCACCTTCAACAAAGGAGCCAAATGCCCTCACTGGAGGAAAGATAGGCTCTTTAATAAATGGTGCTGGAAAAATTGGGTTTCAACTTGCCAAAGATTAAAACTCTATTATTATATCTCTATTATATTATTATGTTATTGTATCTATTAGATCTCTATTATATTATTAAATCTATTATTATATTACTATTATTATATCTCTCACCATGCACTAAACAAAAATCGAAATGGATTCAAGATTTAGTATTAAGACAGAAACATTAAACTGGCTGGAACAGAGGTTAAGTGAAACTCTTGAAGACATTGGTGTAGGAAAAGATTTTATGAACAAAACCTCAGTTGCCTGTCAACTAGCACAAACAATCAACAAGTGGGATCTCTTCTTACTAAAAGGATTCTGCACAGCAAGAGAAACCACCAAGAGTGTGAAGTGACAACTCACAATGTGGGAAAACATTCTCACCTGCAGTTCCTCAGACTAAGGTCTATTATGTAGAATCTATAAAGAACTTAAAAAGTCAGACCTCTCAAATTTAAAGACCCAATCCAAAAATGGGCATCTGAAATGAACAGACATTTCTCAGACAAAGAAGTAGAAATAGCAAAGAAATATACGAAGAAATGTTCACTATCACTGGTCATTCAAGAGTTGCAAATGATAACAGGGCCGAAATTTCACCTCATCCCAGAAAGAATGGCTCCTATCATGTAATTAACCAACAGCAAATGCTGGCAGGGCTGTGGGGAAAGAGGAACACTGCTCCACTGCTGGTGGGAGGGTAGACTGCTGCAACCACTGTGGAAATAAGTATGGAGATACCTCAAAGAACTAAGTCTGTAAGTTCCATTTGACCCAGCTATTCCCCTGCTGGGTATCTTCCCCAAAGAATTAGGAGAATTATACCACAGTAATATATGTGCACCCATGTTCATAGCAGCACAATTTGTAATAGCTAAAACTTGGAAGCAGCCCAATTGCCCATCAACTGCGGACTGGATAAAGAAAAATGTTTTTTTTTTCATTACATGGAGTACTACTCAGCCATAAAAAATTAGAAATTAGAGACATTTATAGCTAAATGGTTGCACATTTGGCAATACTCTTAAGTGAAATAAATAGGACACATATGTGTAAATACCAAATAGTTTCTCTAGTTTGAGAAACTGAAAGTGTAAATAAGGACTAAAAGGTATAATAGATAATGTGAAATAGGAAGAAAAGGGGCAAAGGGGAAGAGGAAGTGGGAGGGGGAGAAGAAAGGAAAAAAGGGAATGGAATTAATATGAGAAAATGAAAAAATGGAAACAAAATCTTTGTAAATAGGGAGGAATGGAGAGGATGAAGGGAGGCAGGAGAATGGGGAAAAAATAAGAACCAAGAGAGATTATGTAAAGCTACAAATTTTCAATGATGAATGTCATTATATTGTAAACCTAAAATGTACCAATAAAATTAATTTTAAAAATAAGTTAATTTAAAAAAATAAAATTGCAAAATAAGCCTTCTTATGAACCATGAAGACTCTATTCAGCTGGGGGTTCCCCACTCATGTTGACAAAGAATCAGTTAACCACCACAGATAATTAAATATATGTAATAATAATTGGATTTTACTATACATATGGCTTTTTAATTAAACACATATTTCTAATCTCCTTCAACATGAAAACTCCAATGCTACAAAGAACATGCTTATACAGATGTTATTGGTCATTTGTTTTATACCATGACCTTCAGAGTGATGTAAGTACTGTAACTGGATGTTCCCAAAATACACATTTATTTTCTCTTGGTAACCATTCTGGAATATAGAAAGATTATTATTTCTTTTCACCCTTGTCACACATAATTTTCCATGTAAATCATGTAAATTATTTGAAATGACTGATGATCTAATAGGAGAAAAATATAGTAGTATTTTCACTTATAGTTTTTATTCATTAGAAATCTTCCACATATTTCTTGTGACTTCTGTGAACATGTGCATTCATTATTTTGTGAATGGCAATATCTTTATCATATGTAATATTAGGATTTTCATAGTTTCCATAAATGCATAAGAATTATTTATATAAGATATTTGATATTTGTTATCATATATTGAACTATTCTACTCAGTGTATTATTTATCTTTTTATGACTGTAACAAAATAACTTGAGGAAAGCTATTTATAAAAAAAGAAAGAAGTTTACTTTGATTCAGAATTCTGAAGGCACAAGGTTGAGGGCAAAATCTTGTGATGACTTTCTAGCTGGTAGAGTTCCAAGGCATGATATGCCAAGTGAAAGAGAGTATACCTCTCTCTATGTGTCTCTATCTGTCTTATATGGCTCTCTCTTCTTATAAAGCCCCAAGAATCAATCATGGGGAGTCCACCCTAAAGAAGTTTCCTAATCCTAATCACTTCCCAGTACTCTACCGCTAAACATCATAGCCATATTAAATTTTTACCCTCTTAAATCCTCACAATAGGAATTAAATTCCAAAACATGAACACTGGAGGACACTCAAATCATGTTCAAACCATAGCATTCCACCCATGGCCCCCAAGATTCATGTCTTTATCACAGTACAAAATGCAATCATTTCATTCTTAAAAGTCTTATCTCATCATTCAAGGCAAATATCTGTATAGTTACAAGCCTGTAAAATCAAAACATGTAGTATACTTCCAATATACAATTTGGGGAAAGCACAGAGTATACATTCTCACTCCAAATAGGAGGAATAAGCAAGTAGAAAGAGAAATCAGCCCAAAGCAAGACTGATACTCAATGAGACAAACATTAATTACTAAAACACCAAGTCTGGTACCTCAGCCACATAGTAGTAAAGGGTGGGCTCCCAAGGCCTTGAGCAGTCTCACCTTTATGGCTCCATTAGCAATTGCCAAAATTGCTGCTTTTCCAAGCTACACACTCTCATTGGTAGCCTTCCATGCTAGTAGCTCTAACTTTCAAGAGTACCAGCTTTGGCTCCATCTTCAGAGCTCCACTAAGCATTCCCCCATGAAGAGCTCCCTAAAATGACTCCAAAGTTGCAGAAAACTTCTGTTGCTCTTTCAGAAACTCATGAGAAATCTTAGTGGAAGATGCTGCAAACCCATAACTCTTGCCTTCTTTTTACCTGCAGCCAAACATTACATTGACTTTACCAGTGTTGGTTACTAGCACAAGACACCCATGAATTTGCTGGAACCATGCCTGCATAATGCTTAACCAGAGAGGCTGGGGCAGAGGTCACTGCGGCATTGGCCCCCAAAACAAATTTGGACTTCTAGTCTCTAGGCTCTGATGAAAGTGTTGGGCCCAAAGATTTCTGAGACGCCTCTGAGGCCTTTTATAAAACTGTCCCACTACAAAGCAATTTGTCTCCTTTTTATCTACACTAATCTCTTTAGCATGTTGTTTCTGTACATATCCTTACATCCTTTTGCTTTGTTCATTCCATGTCTGGACTGCAAATTTTCCAAATCTTTCCATATTGCTTGCTTTTTCACTACATACTGTGCCTTTAGGTCATGTCATTGCTTCCAAATTGTACTATATTCCATTAAAAGCAAACAAGCAGCAGCTTGAATGCTTTGTAGCTTAGACATTTCTTTTGCTAACCATCTCAGTTCACCACTTTTAAATTCTGCCTTCCAGAATGCTCTAGGACTTGGACACAGTTCATCCAACATCTTTGTCACAATATAACAAGGATGACCTTTCATCTGATTTCCAATAGAATACTCATTCCCTTCAGACTCTTCAGGAGCATGGCCTTTATTGTCCATATTTCTATCAGAATTTTAGTCATAGTCACACCCAATTTTTAAGATGCTCCAGCTATTTCCTACTCTCCTCATCTTCTGAGCCTTGGATAAACTTCCCTATAATGCTCACAAACTCCTATGCTTTTTCTATCCTGCTTTTTCAAAACTCTTCCAACAAGCTATTTTTATCTCTGCATGCTTGGGTATACAGTAAAGATCTCAATTTATTGTCAATTTTCTGTGTCAGTTTACTTTGTGTTGCTATATTAAAATAGCAAAGACAGGCTACTTCATAAAAAAAGAGTTTATTTTGTCCCACAATTGTGGAGGTACAAATCAAGGAGCCATATTAATGATGGATTTTTGCTAGCAGAGCATCACACATAGCAAAAGAGAGAGAATACATCTGTCTATGCATATCTGTCTGGTCTCTCTTCCAGTTCTTATAAAACCATAGGTATTCAATCTTTGAGGTTGGTCTAATCTAGTGTTCAATTTTCAAAGGTGTTAACTCTCAACTCCATAGTTGAATTTCAATTCTTATAATAGCTCACAATAAGAATCAAATGGGCCAGGGATTTAGCTCAGTGGTTCTGCCCCCTGCCTCGCATGTGCAAGTTGCCAAGTTTGATCCCCGGTACAAAACAAAAAAACAAAAAACAAAAAAAGGATCAAATGGGAAGCCAGAGATGTAGTTCAGTGGCACCACACCTTCCTGCCAAGTGCAAGGTCCTGAGTTTGATTCCCATTATCAAAAAACAACAACAAAAAAGAATTAAATGTTAACACACAATGGTTGGGATACTCAAATATTAACCATCCATAGAAATCAATCTGTGATTTATGTCTTCAAGTCAAGTCTGTCAATATCTTACTCTGTAATTTCTGATATAAGTCTTAAGTGGCCTTTTTCAGACTGTTCAGTCGAGGTTAGGGGAGCAAAAGATCTCCTTATGATTGAGAGTATCTTAAAAAGGGAGAGATATTATAAACAATACATAGTTCTTGGTGAAAAACAAACTCTTGTGGCCTAAGGAGGGAATTGTGGAACTATGGGCTGAGATAATAACTTCCTTTCTTTTTTCACTTGACAATTAGTGGCTACAAGCAGATTATTAACTTCACCTACTCTCTGTGCTTTCCTTTGATTTCATAGTCAAGTAACAATGCTTCCCTTAAAATACATATATATACATATGTGTGTGTGTTTATAATTTTTTCCACCCATCAATTCATGAGATTCTTTTAAAAATTCTGTAAGGTTCTTGGAGATACAATCAGTAAGCCTATGTAACAAATGTAAAGGAAGATTAAAAAGTAAAAATATTTCTCTCAAAATTACAGTCAGGCTAACACATGATTATAACCTTATTTAAGTCTTTATTTATAGGAAGTAGCTCTCTTATATGTGATTATGTGGTTTCTCCTATTACTGTTTCTGAACATATTGGTCAATACAAAAAGCTCCAGTTAAATATTTTCTATGACATTGGGTTGACTAAGATACAGAATTCATATTAGTTAAATATATGTATATATACGTATATACATATATTTATTATCAAATTTAATAATATATTTGCAAAAGTAACTTTAGAGAGCTAATAGTTTATAATATTAATTCAGGATTATCTGATTTGGAGACATCTATTTTAAAGTTTTGACAGTCCCATGAAGAAAGATTTGAATTGGTCCATAACTAAACTAACAAATATATGGTGTACTAGTTCTACATATACTTACAAAAATAGTAACTCAAAATGTTGTGTCATATAATTATAGCATTTTGCAGATGTGAAACCACATTCACAAGTTTGATGGAATATACAAGTAATTGGCCTGTTAGTTAAGAAAAACAGGTAGTGAGTGTCATCGCTGATGTTTTATAAACATGGGCTTGGATGCACAGAGAATTTATATGAATTAATTGACTGCAAATTTTGTTGCAAATTTGCAAGATTCATGTAATTAATTCATCAAATATTTATCGAGGTTAGTATATGTGACAATTTCTATTCTCAGTATTGGGGACAGAGCTATAAAAAAAAAAAGAGGAATGTTATCTTGCAATATATACTTGTATATGTATCATTAACATATAATTTGTAAATATAAATCTGAAGTTATTGGTGTGCAAGAGTGTAATTAATACTACATATATGCAGATTATATAGTGTTTAGGAAATAATATTAATTAGAACAAGGTAAGAGAGATTGGGTGTGAATGCAGGTTACAAATTCACATGAACTGGTCAGGAGAGTCCTTATGCAAAAACCTGGACTTTGAACAAAGGTTTGCTGAGTGAGATATAGTGAGTGCATACATATAAAGGCAGCTTAAAGAAGAGTAATGGAGTACCCGGTGTAATGACATTCATGTAGGAATGTGATTGTTTTTTAAGAACCACAAAAGAATCAGCAGAGATAGAGAAAAATATACCAGGAAATCATTACAGGAATCAGGAACAGAATGTTTATTTTAGTAAAATTACTTAGGACTCCATAGGATTTTAAAATTAATTTTATTTTTGATATGGAGAATATACATCCATCCTGAAATTTTTATAAAAAGGAAAGTATTTTGGCTCATAGAATACTTAGATATCTTGCTGACCTGGATTCAAGGGCTCAAATTGTGTCATCAGTTTTATCTCTTTTGCTGTTTCCCTCCTGTGATGAGCTATTCTTTTCTTGTATTATGTATTTTTTACATAAAGCTTAAAGATAGCCACAAGCTACCAGCTTAGCAACCTCAATGAAAAAGAATTTTCACTCAGTGATATTATGTGAATACAATTTAATAACTTCAATTGGCTTTACTTCATCACTTGCCAACCCTGAAAAGCTCATTTTTGTCAGTAAGATGCAGCCCTACATTCTGACAAATCTAGATCACATAACAACTTCTGCCACCTAGTGAGAAGGGGACTATGATAATTCATCAGAACATTAAATAGGATATATAAATTTTCTCAAAGAAAGGGATGCTGCGTAGAGCAAATGAATGTCCACCTCTCCTTTAATTTCCAGAATGTAGTATAAAGTCCCAAATATTTTCTGATTCCAAATTCTCTTCTCTTTCCTTCTGCAAGGATATTATTATTGTTGATAACAATGTGACCTCCAATGATCTGTGGAGACATATTTATTAATGTGGTGGACTAGCTACATGGTCTTCTTCATGTTACAGAGTTTCACAACTTTATGTGCCTCTATCCCTTCTGATGTCACAAGCTCCACTGATGAGTATAGCTAACCTGATAGGAGGAATTCTTGGTTGGGGAAATTAAATATAAATAGTACTATACCCCTTTCTGGACTTTCAAATAAATACTCAGAATTGCAATCTTTATACCTATAACAGAAATTTGAGTACAGAGTTGGATTCCTAGTGGTAAGATACAGATCTCTTAGAAAAAAATGCTTGAAATTCACATCCTATAACTGAAACTTCACATGCTAATGAAAAAGGTTGTTGAGATCACATTCAGCTTTCTGAATGTGTTGATGGGCTATAAAAATGTCAAAGCTAATAGTTAAATAATAATTTTAGAAAAGAGCCTTAAGTAGATGTGAAAGCTGAAATAATTTGGCATTTTGAGAATGTCTGGACATTGTTGCCTTTAGATAAGATGGTCTTAGAGTATAGTTCTCTTAAAGCATAAGCATCTATACTCTCTTGGAATGACTGTAGATGAATATATTATATTTGAACTTAGCTTCATAGTATTTTCACAATTAGACATATTGACTTTGAACAGGAAAACAGAAATACATTTTATGGAACTTGCTTTAAATAATAGTTTTATAGTCAATAATTTTTCTGAGTAACCCCTTGGATACCTGCAGACACTTATATTAGTGTTTTGTCCTATTTTGTCATTATGCATCTGAAAAAATTTTAGTTGGGATATATTGGAAATGTGAAAATGAATAGCATCTTGCAAATTAATTTTCACTTCTCATTGTAAAAACTTTACAACTTAAATATTTTAAATAAAAGCTAAAACCCTACTGCTGTTACATAACTTATTGTTTGCAGTACTATTAATCTGCAAATAGTCATATTGATCATAATTCAAAGCCTAATCAATCATCTTTCTATTACTTAAAATTTTATGTGAAGAATTCTGCTGTTTTGTTTTTAGACCAGATTTAAAAAATACAAAGCTAGAAGTATAAAAAAAGTGAATTTCAGCAATTTTTACTTGACTAGAAGAAATATAAACAGCTTTATCAATCTCAGCAGGGAAGTTTGAAGTACAAAATTTGCAGTCTATATTTTTCTTACATGGTTCCAAAGACATGTCAAAAGTTTCAAATTTGATTCACATATCACTGGTTTGTAACAGTGGAGCCACATTTGCTCTCTATATTTTCCATTTATTCTTTAAAAGTAAAGAACTGTACTTTTTTACAGTGATGTATGGGTAAGTGAAGAAAGGAATGAATGGATCAATCATTTAAAATTTTTTTTAAGAATCATAAGCACTTTTCTCAAATTTTCATCATTAGTAAATTTTAAAGCATCATGTCACAATAGAAATTATACTCCCTGATAGAAATTCATACCACTAAGTACTAGTATGATTTAATTCATATTTTGAAGAGTATGGACTTGCTAATCAGATGCATAAGAAAAAATGGTTAATATATTGAATGTTCTTGTATAAACTTTTGGGTAAATACACCCAATTTCTAAGTCTTTTATATGTGAATGAAACAAATTACCATTAAATCACATAACTTTTGGAAACATTATGGATCACTAGGGTTCTTAAGCCTTTCATCATGTGTGTATCATGACTAAATATTATTGCAATAATTTTTCTCTGCCTTGGGTCTTGACATTTCATTTCCTTATTTTGTTTTAGAAATCTTATAATATTATGTTTTTTAAAATACATCAAAACATATTAATTAAAACTTGTAGAAAAATGGGTATTTTTTGTGGAAAGAGATCTTGTGTTTCCCAGGAAATAGGGATGCTGGAGCCCAGAGACAGCCCCTGTATAGTTAATGCATACAACCCCAGAGTCCAACTGAGTTAGTTGACTTGAAGTCAGCCCCAGAGAATATTAGATAAAGCCTCAAGTATATTCTAAAAGAGATTTATATGTCTTTGGAATAACAAAATTGACAACTAATAAATTGCTTATTAAAATACTTGGAAAATAGTTTATTTGGTCAGTATTTCAATCATACTGAGCCATGAGCCAGCATTTGAAGCATTTAGATCCAAAAGGTGATCACTTTGGCTATATCAAGCTTACAAACTCCCCTTTCAATGCTTCATTAATTAAACAAATATTCAGTGATCATGTATTATGTGTCAGACATGCTAGAGATGTAAAAAACAATTTTGTGGACATGTGCATTAGTCAGCTTTCCCATCACTAGGATGAAATACCTGACACACACAACTTAATGGGGTAGAGGTTTATCTTGCCTCATGGTTTCCATGGGTTCAATCATGATTGGCTGGATTCAAGACAGGAATGGCATGGTGAAAAGGGCTGGTGGAGGAAAGTTTCTTACCTCACAGTGCCCAAGAAACAGAGGGAAGAGACAAGCAAGGGGAAAAAATACACTTTGAAGGTCACATGCCAGTGACCTGCCTCCTCTGGCCAGACCCCACCTCCAAACATATGACTTTTCAATAACATTTTAGTTCTAAACAATAACATTCCACCCTTGGACTCCAAAAGAGTCATGTCCATCTCACTATCCAAAATGCATTCAGACTGTCTCTAAGAGTCACCAAAGTAATAACATTTCCAGCATTGCTGAAAAGTATAAATTCAAAATTTCCTCTGAGATTAAGCCAAATTTTTAGTTTGAGTCCCCTTAAAAATCAAAAGAAAATTAAATACTTCCAACATACAATAGTACATAGTAAAAATTCCCATTCCAAAAGGGAGGAATAGAAGAATAGATAGAAATAGAACCAAAAGAAGATCAATACCCAGTAGGACAAATATTAAGTGTTATAGCTCCATGTCCAGCAGCTGTGGCCGGTTATAGAGAGAGGTGAGTTCAAAAGGGCTTGGGCAGCCCCACCCCTACAACAATGCAGTTTGAAGCCTCTCTCTTGAACTGGCTCTGCTCACTGCCTTCAGCTTGTCTCATCAAACATTCCATATTCTTGGTATCTCTAAATTCCTGGGGTCTCTGCTCTTCCTTCAGCTTCATACTCATAGCTTCACATACTGCCCCATCAGTATGCTTTTTTCCTAGAGCCTCCTGATAAGCCAGAACTCATTACTATGTTGAGTACACTGCCATTTTGCCACAGAACGCCAGACAGCAAGAGAACAGCAATTATGTCCTGTGCACCAGCACCTTCACTCCCATTTGCAAACAGGATCCTGTGGACCAGTGCCTTCACCCCCATTTGCAAATGGGAACTTCTGGTGTCAACATTAATCATTCCTTGTAACTAGGATGGGTTTGAGAGACTCTGCTGCCAGGACTTTTTTCATGGTAGTAAAACTAGAATTTAAAAAAAATAATAATAATTTCTGGTATCCTACACCTTCTTTTGAATTCTCAGTACAATCTTCCATGACCCTATAATTGCTACATTCTACATACTTGTAAAACTAACAACATGTGGATGACACCAAGGTCTGCTGCCAATTCAAGCAATAGCCAGATCCTCTTAGATCACAGCTACAGTGTCTGAGTGACTGGATGACTGAACCTGGGGAAACATTTTCTTCTGAGACCCTGAATAAGCAGAGCACACTTGGGCTCTCTTCTAAAAGAAAAGTATTTCAAAGGTGTTTACTCTTTTCCACCCTTTTGCCAGTGAAAGCTGATGTCTGACCACTTCTGGAGATGTCTTCAAGCAGTCATATTATTGTCTTAATCCAGAGTACTTGGCTTCTTTTACTGATATTTTCAGCTACTACATTCTCCTTTGCCCCAACTTTGCAGTCACTTCCTTTCTGGCAAAATCAGAAATTTTTTATATATTTTAGCTGTCTTTCTCGTCTGATTCTCTCAGTAGATATGGTCCAATACAGTCTTTATTTCCATTTTAAACATCATGAGCCTGGCCTTCTCTCTCTACATTACTATCAGAATTCTGATCTTCTGACCTCTGAACAGAATCACCCATCAAGTTGTGCTTACAATAATCTAGGGGTCCTCTAGCCTTCTCCAATTTTTTCCAAACTCCTACAAACAAGTTCCAAAGGTTTCTGAGCCATGCGGTCAGATATAGTTATGGCAACAAACCTTTTCCTGGTACCATTTTGAGTATTAGCTTTCCCTTTGGTGGGACAAAATACCTGGGACAACATAATAAACAACAGGTTTACTTGGTCTCAGTTTCAGTGTGTTCAATCCATTTTTGGCTGCTACGGGGCAGAAACAGTTGGTGGAAAGGCCTGGTGTAGGAAAAATTTTCAACTAATGATAGCCAAGATGCAGAGAGAAGGAAATAGCCTAGGGCAAGAATATAATATTCCATGTCACACCCAAGTGACCTACTTCCTCTGATCAGGCCCTACCTACATAAGACTTTTGAGGAACATTTTAGATCTAAAGATAAATTTACACTGAAGCATTTAGAGCAAGAAGGTGGTCACTTTGGCTGTAATAAACACAATAAACACTTTATAGTATTTTATTAATCCAAATATTCCCTGATCACATATTATGTGTCAGACACAAGGATCTATGCTAGAGATTTAAAAAAAGAATTTAAAGACATGGTCCATGGTTTCACATAATTCATTTTTTCTATAAATTGTAGATTTTGTTTCAGGGTGAAAAAAACAGATTTTTGAAAATTTATGACAATTGTTAGAGAAAACATATTGTCTATAATCTGCACTTTTAAAACATTTCAATGACTTTGTACATTTTGAATATGCCAAAACTGTCTCTTTTAGCATATCTACAGATGGTTTTCTACCTCTTCTTGTACACATCATTGCACTGTATGTGGATTAATTCAACAATTCTTTAACTTGCTTTTGTTTGGTTAGCAAATTGTTCAGTTTATTAGTTTGTTTGTTTATTTATTTATTTATTTATTTATTTATTTATTTATTTAAAGATATTGTTTCAAGGAACAGAAATACAGTGGGGACAAGAATGGCCAAATCTCTGAGTACATAGAGTTTAGATTTCAATATCTATTTTAGTACCGATCGTCAAAGTGATAAAAATGTTATTTCAAAATGTAATACATACTTTGAAAAGAATAAACCTGCTGACATAATTGAATATCACAGAAGTGAGGGGCTGTTTCAGAAAGGATAGTGATTTCCTTGGAGATGACATACAACGATATTTGAGCAATGAGGAGGTTCATTTGGACAGAGATAAGGAAGAGCAATGGTGACAAAGTGAAGAAATGGGTTCTGTAATAAGAAAAGTGTTCCACATGCTATAATGCTCAAATGAAACATGTGTGTGTGTGTGTTTGATGATCAAATTAACTATTTAGCCTCACATATATTGACCTAGTTCTTCTTTATGGGTCTTTAACATATCTGTATATTTTGAGAGCAAAGGCATGAACAAGGCTTTTTTTTCAGACACCTTTTCAAGGGAACATTGAATTAACCAATGCTCTCGGCAAACATGGTTCCCATTGTACCTATGCTTAACTTTCATTTTACTGTTTTTGCAATTTATTTCAACTTGTAATATTCTTATTTGTATAGTGTGATTTACTACAACACAATTTTGGCATAGCAAAAGCCAGTTTATCCTCATAAATTTTCTTCTGTATTATGTGAAAGTTCTGTAGTGGCCAAGAGCTTCTGGAAGTGAAAATGGTTAAACTCCAACCCCTCTATTTTTTCAGGTTAAATCTTATCAGTCTACTTTTTACCATTAAATGAGTGTCTCCTGAGATGTGCAGACTGTATGTGCCTGAAGGCCTTGTCTTTGCTTCCTGAGGGTTGTGTATCACAAATGGGATTGACTACTTGACTAGTCATAGAAGTGCAAGGATAGATAACCCAAAGGCCAAGGGCTCAGTTTTGCCCACAAATATATTTCTGCTGACATACTAGTATTATTTTTAAAGGATTTAGTATCAATGTTTTAACATTTTCAGGAACTTTCACATACATCCTGTGTTTCTATTTTTCTATTAGCATAGGTTTGCTCTATATAATAATTACATTCATGATGATGAATTGGTGCATATACACATTGTAAGAGTTATTTTAGCTATTGAACTTATAAGTAGGCAGCTAGGGAGGGACAGGGCCTAAGATGGAGTTGGGCTTAAAAGCTTTACTAAGAAAATGATGCATACATTGAGTTAAGAGGAATTCAAACCATTAAGCTTAAAAACAAAGAAGAAAACACAGGGAAAATTTAGAGCTGAGAATAGGCAGTTAAGAATTCTGACCTTCAGGAAAAAAACTTGTTGGGCAGAATGAAATACACCATGGTAGCAGCCCCTACCTACACAATGGCTGGTGATTGGTTTCCAGGAATTTGAGCATGCTGAGTAACTGTTTTGTTTTAAAATCTACCTTAGAATCCTAAGTCCCATTTGGTCACATGGGACCCATGAAACCACATGTGGTAGGCAGCCACTGAAATCCTGGGAAGATTTCTGTGCTCTGCTTATTCCTGAAAGACAAACAGCCCACACAGCAAACCCACTTTTGGGACCCCGCTCGACTTCTGAGAGCTACCTTTCCTCTTATACTTCCAATAAACACTCCCCTAAATTCCTCCTTTGTTCAAGAATTCATCAACTTGGTTTGTATTGTGTCAGCTGCTTCAGTATCATATCTTGATCATTTTGTTCCTAATTGTTCTTGCATTATTTGGAGATGTAGCCACCCTTGATCATAGTCCCTCATCATAGCCATAAGGTATAACTGAAGAGAATCAGATCCCATCACATAGGATGTGTATTTTCCAGTTTTCTATAGAATTTTCTGGCCCACATTCATCTGGCCTGTCAGACTACTTAATTATACATTTATTAAGTGATGTTTTGGCTTCTATTCTCCTAGTCACACAACAAGGAGATGGTGTTTCATAAGGACTGATCAGATCATATCTCTCCTGGATCAGTCTCTGCCTTGGCTACCTTTGCTGCATAGGAAATAATCAAAGTTATTCAGTGTACCTTAGAAGTTCTAAGTGACTTCTCCTGAGCCCAATTCATAGACCTTATTTCCTATCATCCCTTTCCATTCCTTTTTATTATATTTTCCCATTTCTTTACTGAACTTCTTTCTCCATTTTCTATCAGCATTGAAATGTCATTTCTTAAGGTCTTGCACACTTGCTGTCTTTTTATACCAGGAACATAATCTGCATGCCAATTGGTTTCCAATGTCTTCTTCTCAAAGAGTCTTTGCAATATGCTTCTTAAGTTCACTTTTATGTCCTGTTATAAATAATCTCTAACACATAAGGAATCTTGTCAAACTATTTTATTATTTGAGAATTTTTCACTAACTAAAGTATTCAAACACTAGTATGACATATAAGGTCAATTAAATCCAAATTCAATGCAATTCATAATTTTATTGACATTATTGCCTTATGAAATTTAGGCTGTATGAAACACTGTGTCATTTCCCAGTGGGTCAGCACTTCCAGGTTTTACAATTCCAGTTATCTTCTCAGTTTAATTTTTCGCTCCCCTGCCAAAATCTAACTCAAACTATGATACTGCAATATTTTCCTAGACTTTTACATTTAAAATAAAAGCAGTATCTGAATATCATTCAAGGAATTTTCAAACAGACTTAAGATTCACTTAAAATGACAATTGGACTTACATGCTAGGATGCAGTATACTGTCAATACATTTATGAAATTCAAGTATTAGTGAAATTCATATTTGACTTGACATTCAGTGCTATAAGAAGATAAATAAAATCAAAGCTTAGAAGTCCTTGGTTCCATTCTACTACCCTTGAGTGAGTCAATGAAATTAAACAAAAAAAAGACTTTGATTTCAAGATTGTCTATGGAAGATAGATTATGTTTATCCAAGATCTAATATTATGGTCTACTAAAGTAATTTTATATCATATGGTTTGACTCATCCAGATGGTTGTAATGATGGATTTCAATAAACATGAGTTATAACATATCAAAATATTGTCCATATGAACCATGGATAAATAATCACATTTGATCATTTCTGGCAGAGAAAAGCATTTTCTTGAATGAAACAAAGTTATTATAGTGCAAGGACAGCCAAATGGGAACACTTCTGCTTGATTCACTAAGAATAAAACCAAATATGAGCTTTACATTAGGGAACTTACTTTCATCTCCTAGTTTTCTTGAGGGTGACATGAGAGACCCAGGTCTGAAGAAACCTGACTTGATGGAATCCAAATCTTTTATAACTGCCTGCAAATAAACTTGCATAAGTATTGTTTCAGATGGGATATTATCCAAATTATACTGAATAGTAAGCACAATATGTCCTTGCTTTGGAAAAAGATGCTACATTTTGTGCTTTTTCCAATTGTCTCATACAAGTGAATTATCTTGAATGATTCTGTGAGAATCAAAATTTTTATACTAAAATAAATAAATAAAAGGTAAATACAAGTACAAGAAATACTCTATTTCTATGAGGAAATGATTATGTATGTAGAAACAGAGGAGACATAGCTAGAAAGTTAATTTTAAGAGTACAGGATGGAGCTGGGGATTTAGCTCAGTGGTGCTGCCGCCTGCCTCACAAGTACAAGGTCTCAAGTTTGATCCCTGGCAAAAAAAGACTACAGGTGACCTTGGAACATTTGATGATGTGTTTGTACTTTTTTATCATTTATTACATAACTACCATGAAACAAGTTATTATTTTATTTGTTGGATACACCTCAGAGTCTAAGTTACGGTCTTGGAAAATGTACTCAAGGAAGAACATGGCCTCTGTATCTTAGCATCACTGACCCTAATTCTACCATCTTGTACCACTTTACAGCTAACATTAGTTATACATATCTCACTGCACATTTTTTACATATTCTCATCTACTCCTGAATTCATTAGAGAGGTCTCTGTGAAATTCAGCCAAATGCACAAAGGAGACTGAGGGGGAAAATAAAATTATTAAATTCTGCCTTTCTGGATATAAAAAGATCAGTTATGTGTTAGAGATTATTCTTCTTTCATTTCTTATTTTTTAATTTTTAAAAATTTTATTAGTGAATGTTTGCAGTACATAATGATTATATTCATTGTAGGGAATTGGTACATATAAAGTAACACATTTTAATTATTTCCCCCTCCCCTCTCTTTATCCCTTTTAATTTTACCAGCATCAGATTCATTTATTTATCTTATAAGACCTTATAAAGTTAATTATCATATATACAGGTTAACAACCAAACTACTAAGCCAAAAACATATATGGTAATTATAATAGTCAAGGTACACTTTTCTATATATTGTCCATGCTGGATTACAATAAATTTTTTTCTTACTCTCTTTTTTCCTATTATGTCTTTTATTTCACACTATATTTATATATTGAGTTTTCATCACACCACAGTGATTGATGCATATCAATATTTACAGCAGCAAAATTCATAATGTTTACTTCTTGGACATATCCTATATGTCCATCAACAAATGAATAGAAAAAGAAAATGTGGCATTTATACAGGATGGAGTACTACACTGCCATAAAGAAGGATAAACGAGTCATTTGTAGGAAAATGGACGCACCTTGAGACCATGATTTAAAGTGAAGTCAATCAGACACACAAGTTTAAATACCACATGGTTTATCTTATATTCTTCTCCTTTAAAAACAACCATATAGATCCATCATTCATTAATTTTTCTAAGATGACCTAAGAGTATTTATAAAAATACTTCATCTCATTTATTATACAATGAGATAGACATTCAAATTGATTTTACTCTTCTATTTGTTGAAGATATGTGAAATTAATACTAAGGAGATGGCCTCAGAAAGCACATGGACCTTTCCTCCCAGTCAGACTTTCTGACTGAAAAGTAGCATTTTCTCTGCTTAATGGTGCTCATATTTTACTTTAAAAGCATCAAATGGCTCCATGTTTATGAGAGACAAAGGACTTATATTTTTAAATTTGAAGGACTTAGAATCTGGAGTAAAATATAGGATACAATCAAAAATATATGGTATTTGAATATAATTGAGTAAGCATGACTACTTTATTTTGAAAAAGCCCACAGAAAATTATATGATTTCATTTTTATATTATTATTTTTATTAAGTTTATTGGTACATTTTAGATATACAATACAGTTATATTCATTATTGGGATTTTGTATCTTTACATGATGTATCTTGGTTCTTATTTTTTCCCCATTCCCCTGGCCTCCCTTCACCCCCTCCATCCTTCCCTATTTACAAAGACTTTGTTTCCATTTTTTCCTTTTCTCATATTTTTCTTTTCCCTTCTTTCCTTTCCCCTGCCCTTCCCAATTCCTCTACTCCTTTATACCTTTTCTTCCTATTTCACATTATCAATTATACATTTTGAACCTTATTTACACTTTTAATTTTTCACACCAGAGAAACTATTCAGTTTTTACACATGTGTGTCCTATTTATTTCACTTAAGAGTATCATACCATCAACTGGAGACTGGATAAAAAAGATGTGGTTCTTTTATAAAATGAAGTACTACTCAGCCATAAAGAATGAGAAACTAGAGACATTTATAGCTAAATGGATACACATTGAGGCCATGCTCTTAAGTGAAAGATTATTATTATTTAACATCTTTTTTAATTTATGGAAAGGCAAAAATCTATTCATAGCTTTAAATCTGTCTATCTAGTATCAACATGAATTGAGAGAATGGTCAAATATAGGAAAAGATTACATACAAAAAAACATTGGAAGAGAAAATAGCTTATAATAGCTGGACCAGTATCTAGTATATCACAAGATCCTACATTCATAATTTTTTTCCTAAATTGCATATCTTTGGGCAACAGTAAATAGTAAATATGCAAATATGGAGCAAAAGTTTTAACAGTTTCTGATTTTCACATGTATAAATGGAAGTTTGAGAATCAAAGATAAAATTTCATCTAATAATTGTTTTGTTTTATACTAAAACTAAGATGTCTTCAATAAAGTATCTCTCCAGGTACCAGGAAGAACTTTTTCATAAGTAGACATTTCTCAAATTTATATCATTCACCTTAGTTTTAAATAATTCAACCAGATAATTCTGCCCTTTAAAATGTGATCAATCAACCACAGCCATATCACTTCAGACAATCTTTTTACTTCCATGGTAAAGGAAAAACTCAATTGTCGGTGTGAATAACTTAGCAGGAGTATTCTAATTAATTCATTTAAAAAGAAAGAGTGGAAAATAAAATTATTGTATACTTAATTAATTGCTTTGAGTTTTCTCTAACTCTGGAGAAACTTTAGAAAGGAAAAATGAATAAATAAATGGAAATATGAGATAGTCCTTAAACTCATCTCTGTCTCTGGTCTTCAGTTCAGTTTGTGCACTCAGGTGGACACACAGGGTATGAACTGAACCTCATGTCAGACTCTCTGATTCTATCAGAGTTCCCTCATGTCAAATCCATGCTATGATAATCATGCTATGAACTGCAAGAAAGGAAACTGTCAACAATGCTTATGAGACCTGTAAATCAAAAATCAAGTGAAAGATGATCAAAAAGATGATGGCAATTCTGTGGAGAATGTAAGATCTTGTTGTTAGTGCCTTTCTTTGTTTTGGATTGTTTATATCCTGTTAAAATAATTCAGTTTCTCTTTGGTTATTATTATTATTATTTTGGTCTTTTGATTCAAGGTCTTGCTATGTAGGTCAGGCTGGCCTTGAACTCACTATGTCGCCTAGGCTGGCCTCAAACTCATGGTATTTCTCCTGCCTCAGCCTCTTGAGTGCTGGGGTTGCAGGCATGTTTCCCCACGTGAGGCTCTTTGGTCATCAACTGATAGAAAGAATTTTGATGAGTTGGAGTTTTATGTATTCAGTGACCATAAGTCACTTAAAAAAAACTGGATTTCAACCTGCCAAAGATTAAAACTAGACCCATACCTATCACCACTCACTAAATTAAGATAGAAGTGGATTAAAGATTTAAATATTAAGACAGAAACACTAAATTTGCTGGAAGATAAGTTAAGTAGAACTCTTGAAGACATTGGTATAGGAAAAGATTTTATGAGCAAAACCTCAGTTGCATGGGAACTTGCACAAAGAATCAACTGGGATCTTATCTTATTAAAAGCTTCTGCACTGCAAGAAAAATCACCAACAGAGCTAAGAGACAACTTACAATGTGGGAAAAAATTTTCAGCAACTGTACCTCAGACAGAGGACTACTATCTAGAATATATAAAGAACTGAAAAAATCAGAGCCCCCCAAATTCAAATATCCAAATAAAAAATGGGCATCTGAAATGAACAGACATTTCTCAGACAAAGAAGTAAAAGCAGCAAATAAATACATGAAAAAATGTTCAACATCACTGGTTATTCAAGAGATGCAGATGAAAACAACACTGAGATTCCACCTCATCCTAGAAGAATGGCTGCTATTAAGAAATCATCCAATAACAAATGCTAGCAGGAGTGCGGGGAAAAAGGAAGCTTTCTTCATTGTTTGTGGGAGTACAGACTGGTGCAACCACTGTGGAAATCAGTATGCAGATACTTCAAAGAATTAGGCTTAGAGGTCCCATTTGACCCAGCTATTCCCCCTCTGGGTATCTTCTGCAAAGAGCATACCATAGAGATATATGTGCTCCCATGTTTATAGTGGCACAGTTTGTAATAGCTCAGGTAAATGGCTCAGGTAAAACAATGGCTCAGATAATTCCAGATTTTAACTTGTTGCTGTGTCTCTTCATTTTTCATCTTCATCATCCCTTTGGTTAAGATCAAGCTCAACTTGTGGGCTGGTTCCTACATTCTTGGATCCTCCATTTCTGGTAAAATGTGACACACATTCCTTGTTTGGTCATTGCAGGGTGAGCAGTGAATGCACCAACGGCCCTCCAGTACAGGCTAGTTTAGCTCTGTCAAATGAAAGGCACTAATTCACAGGGTACTTCAGTTCCATTTGATGGGATTCCATCAGAGGGCTGTAGAAAATATCTCTTGAAGAAGATAAAATTGGTAGATTCTATAAAATCCTTATAATAGTAAAAGGCAATTTTTACAAATGAGAACACTGAGTTGTTGCTAGGAACAAAAACATAATAAAATGAAACAAAATCCTTCAAAGAAATGAAAATAAGCCATTATTAATGCAGGGAAACAGTACATTGAAAGGAAATACAAAGCACTTCATATAAAGTGTGTGACAGAATGGTTTCATTTAGTCACAATATGATAAACATGAATATTCATTTAATTCAAATGATGATTTATTCTTTCAAGAGGATGAAAGCACAAAAATTATGCACATGTGGAGTAGGGACTAGAAAGTGAAAGAAAGCAAAAATTATATTTTTCATAACGGGAAACCAATAGATAAAGCCTATTAATAAAAAAATCAAGAAATAGCAATATAAGCATGTTATTTAGAGATATAGATAGGTCCTAAAAGACTCAGCTAATATAGTTGAAAGCAGTTGCATCTGTGAAACCAGAAAAAGGCTGCAATAAGAACACAGGAAATTGCTACTTTAGCAATAAACCTAATGGAACCATTTGATATTTCAAACTACATGTATATATAAATTTGATTAAAAAAAGTAAATTGAAAAATCCTGTACTCCACATATCAACTCAATACAACCACAAATATCAATTTTCTCTGAGTATTTTTTAAATTTATTTGGAATTAAGTTTTTTTATACAAGGATATAAGCTTTCTGGTGTAGTTGGAACTTTAAGTGCACAAAGCTAGAAATATTTATTTTCCTATAAAATCTGTTAAAGCTACTATACTTAAACTTAAAAATAGAATATTATTATAGAAACTGTAAACTACCTAGACACAAAATGGCAGTTCCTGTGTCCAGAAAGGAAGAAAGCCTCTTACAAAAAATCCTCAGAATTCTATGCATAATCAGAAATGTATGAAATATTGAAAAAAATATGCCCTTAAAAATGTCATGGGAAGTTTGCTGTCTGTACTTAACAATTAGCATGATTACACATAACCCTGAGAGGTGTCTTACCTCAAAGCTGTATTATTCAATATTTCTTTCAAAACTTTGACATTCATAGAAAAACTAACAGTGACAATGCTTTTTATTTTCTTAAATTCTTTTATTGGCACATTTTAGGTGTACAACACATTTACATTTCTCATTGGGAACTTGTACTTTTACATGATGCATCTTGGTTCTTATTTTTTCCCCATTCCTAGCCCTCCCTTCATCCCCTCCACCCTTCCCTATTTACAAAGACTTTATTTCCATTTTTTCCATTGCTCATCATTTTTTCCTTTCCCTTCTTTCCTTTCCCCTGCCCCTCCCACTACCCCTACTCCTTTGGACCTTGTCTTCCTATTTTGCATTATTATTGATTCTAATCATTGATACATTTTAGGTGTACAATATAATGACATTCATCATTGGAAATTTGCACCTTTACATAGTCTCTCTTGGTTCTTATTTTTCACCCTTGCCCAGAGGACAATACTATTCATCATCAGTCACTTTAACAAGTTTGTCTGTGATAATTTAACCATTTTAATTTGATTTTCTCATGCTGACCACTTTGGGATATTTTAATTTCATTTCTAAAATGTATCAATGATTCCACAGTATAACTCCAAATGATTACACAATTACATGATTATTATCAAATGTTTATTGATAGTATCTGATTTACTTGGTCACAGAATTGTACAACTTCACAGAAGTGAGTCCTGGTTAACATATTAATATACAGGTGAAAAACAGTACTTGCAGGCTCTTAAGCATCAGAAACTTCAATTTGTCCAAGATAGATATAGCCCCAAGATACATAATCCACACAGGATTAATAGTAGTCCTTGACCCTTTTAATCTAAACATTTATTCTGCTTTCTGACTTTACCAATCAGATGTGACACAAAGACTGGTCTATGAGAAGACCTATCTCATAAATGACAAAAAAAACCCCAAACAAACAACAAAACTGTATGCAAAGACCTAGAGTTTAGCTTAGTTAGGACATCCATGGGGTTCACTACTCACTTTAACTCATCACTGCCATAAGAAAAACCAAAACCACTACACAGATGCTCTTATCTTACCTCTAAATATTAACCTCTATAATTAACAATGTCAAAGCTCCACTTTCAAGTTCTGGGTCTATAATCCCTGAACCTAACCAATCATGGATTGTTTATCTCCTTCCTAGATGTGAAAAGTTGGGGTGGGAAAAGGATCCAAAATGAAGTATAAGAATTTTCCCCCATGAAGGCATGGAAGTTTCCACTTTTGAAAACACAGGGGATATACATTTCCTAATTTTTCTATTGCCTACAACTATGGTGCAAGAAAGATTTTGAAGACCTTGCATTGTGTAAAATTACGAGCCCCATAATTTGTCAAGGAAAATAAAACAAAATGAAAAAGGATGAGATTGATTCTTTGACTGCATTGTTTTCAGAACATGATATTGTGAGGCCTGGGGAAATCAGTCCAAGTATTATTTATAAAACTAAAAACAAGGAAAAATAAGTAAACACTGAAAGTTAAACAAAATGCTTATAAGATTACTATGACCAAGACAGTCACCAAGATAGATCTCATGCTGGGTTCAAATCTTCTCTCTACTATTGGCGCTTTGACACTCTTTAAATTAGACATTCATACAAATTAGACATTCATACATACTAGCATTTTTACAGACTGTTAAAAAAGAGAAGGCCTCTCTGAGGCTTGTTGAGAATTGAAACACACTGGGAGAATAGAGTCACCTCAATAAAGGCACAGCAGATTGTTTTGGTTGAAATGGGAAGGCACCTAAACAACTCTAAAGCCAGATTTCCAGATCACCGAAAGCATCTCCAAGGGACAATGAGATGGTACAGACTCCTTGAACTGGCAATAAAAGAGGATCTGGAAAAAAATAATATCAGATATAATTTCTCAGATAAAAACAGGTTGTATCCATGCTAAAAGACATGATTAATACCTCTAGAGCAAAATAAATAAATAAATAAATAAATAAAAAATAAAAATAAAAAAAAAAATAAAATACCTCTAGAGCAGACAAAGGTTAACAAAAAAAGAGGAGCTGTGGAACATGATGGAATCCCAGCATAGGAAACAAATGGAATCCATAAAATAGGTGCAAAAGATATCCAGGAGATTAAAAACACCATTAAATGTTTATGCAGGAGAATGAGCCCATATCAGATATAGAAGGACAGAATATCAGATACAGAAGACAGGGTTGCAAATAGTGACCAGGAAAAGAAAGATTTCATAAAAATAGCAAGGGACCATAAGAAATCAATCCAGTAGCTGCTAGATGATGAAAAGAAGAATAACATCAGACTGATTGGAGTCAATGAAAAAACAGGAGTTAGTGCAAATGACATAAAAAATGTTCACAGAATAGCAGAAAACTTCTCAAGCAAGGTAAAAGAATTCGACATACAAATAAGTGAGACATACAGGACTTCAATGAGCCAGGGTCAAAAATAAAAAAATTTTAAAAATACACCTAGGTATAATAGTAGTCAAGATTCCAGAAACCAAACAGAACAAATCCTACAAGCAGTTAGAAAAAAGAAACAAATCACATACAGAGGAAATTCTATCAGAATCACAGCAGAGTTCTCAACACAAACCTTGAAGACAAGAAGAGCCTGTAGTGAAACATTCCAAGGCCTAAAAGAAAACAACCTTCAATCCAGATTGATGTACCCTGCAAAACTATCTTTCAAAATTGATGGAGAAATAACACACTTTCATGACATCTGAGAAACTCCATGAATATCAAAATGACACTCCAAAAAATTTTTATCAATATCCTAGGAAAAGACAATGAGGGCCCAACCCCACAAAGCCCAGCAGAATGAATCCATCAGGCAAGACAAGAAATTAAATGCAAAGGAAGAAAATCCAACAACAGGAAAAGATCATGGCAAGGAAAATTCAATACATATCAGTAATAACCATCGATGGTAATTGTCTCAATTCACCAATCCAAAGAAATACACTGGCAGGATGGGTCAAGAAGCCAGATCCAACAATATTCTGTAAAAAAGAAACACACAATTCAAAAGGAAACTCATAGATTTAAAGTTAAAGGATGGAAAACAATACTCCATATGACAGGAACCTGAAAAAAAGCAGGAGTAGCTATCCTCTTTGCAGATCAAGTGGATTTCAAACCAACACTGATTAAGTGAGACAAAGAAGGCCACTACATCCTTCTAAAGGGAGCAATCCAAGAGGAAGAGAAGACAATTATAAACATATGTGCACCAAATATCAGTGCACCCAACTATATAAAACAAATACTAATGGACATGAAAAATCAAATAAGCACTAATACAATAGTAGTGAGGGAACTCAATACCCCATTGTCAAAAACAGATAGATCAACTAGAGAAAAATAAGCAACAAAATACTAGAACTCAATTAGACTCTTGAAAAAATGGACTAAACAGATGTTTACTGGGTATTTCACCCCACAAAATCAGAATACACACTCTTTTCCACTGCACACAGGTTGTTCTCTAAAGTAGACCATATACTTTCTCATAGAACATGTTTAAGTAAATGCAAAGGAATTGAAGTTATCTTCTGTATATTATAATGACCACAGTGCAATGAAAGTGGAATACAATAGCAAAAGAAACTGTAAGAATTTAATAAACACATAGAAATTGAACAACAAACTCCTGAACAACCAAAGGGTCACAGAGGAAGCTAAAGAAGAACTCAGTTTCTACAATTAAATGACATTCCCAATACAATATATCTGAAATTATGGTACACATTGAAAGCAGTCTTACAAAGGAAATTCATAGCAGTGAATACTCATAAGGAAAACAGAGCCTGCTCAAATAAACAATGTAATGCTGAAGCTCAAGCTTCTACAAAAAGAAGAGCAGGACTAATGCAAAGCTCATACACTTGAGGAAATTATGAAGATCAGAGCAGAAATCAATGGAATGGAGGCAAAGAGAACGATATAAAAAAATCAATGAAGTAAAAAGTTGGTTCTTTGAAAGAATAAACCAAATTGACAAACACTTAGCCAAACTTTTCAAAAAAAGAAAAGACCCAAATCCATGCAATTAGGAATGGAAAGGGTGAAATTACAATAAATCCAGCAGAAATCCAGAAGATCATCAGTACCTACTTCAAGACACTCTATGCCATTAAGATGGAAAACACAGAAGAAATGGAAAGATTTCTAGATATACCTGAATTACTGAAGTTGAATGAAGATATAAAAATTCTAAACAATCTAATATCAATCAATAAAATTGAAAACATAATTAAAAAGTTGCTAGCTAATAAAAGCCTGGGTCCCAATGGCTTCACTACTGAATCTACAAGACATTCAGAGAAGAAATATTTGTTTTCCATTGAGTTTATTGGTATATTTTAGGTATACAATACAGTTACATTCATCATTGGGATCGTGTACCTTTACACGATGTATCTTGGTTATAATTTTTTTACCAATTCCCCTCACCTCCCTTCACCCCTCCACTGTTCCCTATTTACAAAGACTTTGTTTCCTTTTTTTCCCTTTACTCATATTTCTTTTCCCTTCTTTCCTTTCCCCTACCCCCCCACTTCCCTTACTCCATTAGGCCTTTTCCTATTTCACAGCATCAATTATACATTTTGAACCTTATTTACACTTTTAGATTTTCACACCCAAAAAATTATTCAGTATTTACACGTGTGTCCTATTTATTTCACTTAAGAGTATGGCCTCAATGTGCATCCACTTAGCTATAAATGTCACTAGATTCTCATTCTTTATGGCTGAGTAGTGCTTCATTTTATAAAAATACCACATCTTCTTTATCCAGTATCCAATTGATGGGCAATTGGGCTGTTTCCAAGTTGTAGCTATTATAAACTGTGCTGCTACAAACATGGATGAGCATATATCACTGTTGTATGATTCTTTTAATTCTTTTGCAAAGATACCCAGCCGAGGAATAGCTGGGTAACATGGGACTTCTAATCCTAGTTTAATGAGGTATCTCCATATTGATTTCCACAGTAGTTGCACCAATCTGCACTCCTATCAACAATGAAGGGTTCCTTTCTCCCCAAAACCCTACCAGCAATTGTTATTGTTTGATTTCTTGCCAGCAGCCATTCTTTCTTGGGTGAGGTGGAATCTCAGCATTGTTTTCATTTGTATCACTTGAATGACCAGTGATGTTGAGCATTTTTTCATATGTTTATTTGCTGCTTTTACTTCTTTTTCTGAGAAATGTCTGTTCATTTCAGATGCCCATTTTTGAATTGGGTCTTTATATTTGGGTGATCTGATTTTTTAAAACCTTTATATATTCTTGATAATAGACCTTTATGTGAGGAACAGCTGGTAAAAAAATTTTCCCACATTGTAGGTTGTCTCTTAGCTCGGTTCATAGTTTCTCTTGCAGTGCAGAAGCTTTGTAATAAGACGATATCCCAATTGTTGATTCTTTGTGCTAGTTCCTGTGCTACTGAAGATTTGTTCATAAAGTCTTTTCCTATACCAGTGTCTTCAAGAGTTCTACCTAACCCCTGTTCCAGGCAGTTCAACATTTCTGTTTTTATATTTAGAACTTTAATCCATTTCAATTTTAGTTTAGTGCATGGTGAGCAATATAGGTCTAGTATTAATCTTTGGCAAGTTGAAACACATTTTCTCCAGCACAATGTATTAAAGAGGCTATCTTTCCTCCAGTGAGGGTGTTTGGTTCCTTTCTTGAAGATGAGCTGGCTAAGTGTGTCTGGAGTTGTTTCTGCATCTTCTAATCTATTCAACTGATCCTTGGGTCTGTTTCTTTGCCAGTACCATGCTGTTTTTATCACAGTGGCTTTGTAGTATAGTTTCAAGTTGGGGATTGTGATACACTCTGCCATGTCTTTGTTGCCTAGAATTGTTTTTTGCTGTACTAGGTCTCTCCTTGTTCCAAATAAATTTTTGGATTGTTATCTCTAGCTCAGTGAAATATACGATTTGGATTTTTATTGAGATTGCATTGAATCTGTATAGCAGTTTTGGAAGTATGGCCATTTTAACTATATTGGTTCTTTCTACCCAGGAACAAGGGATTTCTTTCCATTTTCTTATATCCTATTCAATCTCTTTTTTTAGAGTGTTGTAGTTCTCAATGTAGAGGTCTTTTTCTTCCTTCATTAGACTCATTCCTAGATATTTCACTTTTTTGGATGGTATTGTGAAAGGGATTATTTCCCTAATTTCTCTCTCAGTGAGTCTTTGTTTACAAGAAGGCTATTGATTTTTGATTGTTGACGTTGTATCTGGCTGCTCTACTGAATCTGTCAATTAAATCTAGAAGTCTTTTGGCAGAGTTTTTTGGTTTTGATCTTTTATGTAGAGTATCATATCATCAGCAAATAATGACAGTTTAACTTCTTCCTTACCTATCTTTATTCATTTTATTTCTTTCTCAGAGAAGAATTATTACAACTACTATTTAGACTCTTCAATGAAATTGAATGGGAAGCAATACTCCCAAATTCATTCCTGGAAGCAAGCATCACCTTGATCCCAAAAGCAGAGCAAAACCCAACCAAAAAAGAAAACTATAGGCCAATCTCACTAAGGAACATAGATGCAAAAATCTGCATTATGATACTGGCAAACAGAATGTAGAAGATTGTCAAGAAGATCAAACACCCTGAATAAGTGGGAATTATCCCAGCAATGCAAAGATGGTTCAACATACACAAATCAATAAATATAAGACACTATATTAATAGAGCCAAGGACAAAAACCATATGATCATCTCAATAGACACAGAAAAAGCATTCGACAAAATCCAATACCCATTCATGATTAAAAAAAAAAACTATGGAAATTGGAATTGAAGGTCATTATCTCAACCTGTTAAAAGCCATTTATGAGAAACCAACAGCCACTATCACACTAAATGGTCAAAAACTGAAAGTCTTCATGCTAAAATTAGGAAAAAGACAAGGCTATCCACTATTACAAATCCTGTTCAATATAGTTCTGGAAACATTAGCCACAGCAATTAGACAAGAGAAAGAAATGAAAAGAATAAGTATAGGAAACATAGAAGTTAAATTGCCATTATTTGCAGATGACATGATACTTTATATAGCAGACCCCAAGAACTCCACCAATAGTCTTCTAGACCTAATAGCCAAATTTAATAGAGTAGCTGGATACAAGGTCAACACACAAAAATCAATACTCTTCATGTACAAGAACAACAGACTCACTGAGAGAGAAACTGGAGAAACAACTCCCTTCAAAATAGCATCCAAAAAAATGAAATACCTAGGAATCAATCTAATGAAAAAAATCAAAGATGTCTACTCTGAAAACTACAGCACTCTAAAAAAGAGATAGAAGAGTATATAGGAAAATGAAAGACATCCCTTGCTCCTGGGTAGGAAGAACCAATATAGTGAAAATGTCCATACTTCCAAAATTACTATATAGATTCAGTGCAATCCCAATCAAAATGCCAACAGTATATTTCACTGACCTTGAGAAACCAATACAAAAATTCATTTAGAACAAGAAGAGACCTAGAATAGCAAAAGCAATTCTAGGGAACAAAGACAAGTTAGTAGGTATCACAATCCCCAACTTGAAACTACACTACAAAGCTACTGTGATAAAAATAGCATGGTACTGGCAAAGGAACAGACCTGAAGACCAGTGGAACAAATTAGAAGATGCAGAAACAACTCCAGACACAATTAGCTACCTCATCTTTGACAAAGGAGCTAAACGCCATTACTGGAGGAAATAGCACCTCAGTATAAATGGTGCTGCAAAAATTGGGCTTCAAATTGCCAAAGATTAAAACTATATCTATATTTCTCACCATGCAATAAATTAAAATCTAAATGGATCAAATATCTAAATATTAAAACAGAAACACTAAACCATCTGGTAGAGAAGTTAGGTAGAACTCTTGAAGACATTTGTGTAGGAAAAGATTTCATTAACAAAACCTCAGTTGGACATGAACTAGCACAAAGAATCAACAACTGGGATCTCATCTTATTAAAAAGCTTCTGCGCTGCAAGAGAAACCACAAACAGAGTGAAGAGAGAATCCACAATGTGGGAACAAGTTTTCACCAGCTGTTCCTCAGACAAAAGTCTCCTATGTAGATTATATAAAAAATTTTTAAAAATCAGACCTCCCAAATTTAAAGACCCAATCCAAAAATGGGCATCTGAAATGAACAGACATTTTTAAAAGAAGTAGAAACAACAAATAAACATGAAAAAATGTTCAACATCCCTGTTCATTCAAGAGATGCCAATGAAAACAACAACAACAAGTTGGTGAGGTTCCAACTCACTCCTGAAAGAATGGATGTTATTAAGAAATCAACCAATAACAAATGTTGACCTGGTTGTGGGGAAAAGGAACACTTCTCCACTGTTGGTGGGAGTGTACACTGGTGTAACTACTGTGGAAATCAGTATGGAGATATCTAGAAAAAGTAGGATTAGAGGTCCAATTTGACCCAGCTATTCCCCTTTTGGGTATCTTTCCAGAAGAATTAAAAGAATCATGCTACAGCAATGTAAGTGCGCCCATGTTTATAGCAGCACAGTTTCTAGCAGCCAAAACTTGGAAACAGCACAATTTCCCATCAACTAGAGACTTGATAAAGAAGATGTGTTTTTTGGGTTTTTTTTATAAAATTGAGTACTACTCAGTCTTAAAGAATGAGAAGCTAGAGACATTTATTGCTATATGGATGCACATTGAGGTGACACTCTCAAGTGAAATAAGTAGAACACACATGTAAATACCAAATAGTTCTCTGGTGTGAAAATCTAAAAGTGTAAATAAGGATCAAAATGTATAATTGATTATGTGAAATAGGAAGAAAAGGTCCAAAGGGGAAGGGAAAGTGGGAGGGGGAGGGGAAAGGAAAGAAAGGAAAGAAATAAATATGAGTAAAGGAAAAAATGAAATAAAGTTTTACAAATAAGGAGGAGTAAATGGGTTGATAGGAGGGCAGGGGAATGAGGAAAAAAATAAGAATCAAGATATGTCATGCAAAGTTACAAATTCCTAATGATGAATTTCAACATACTGTATACCTAAAATATATCAATAAACTTAATGAATAAAAAAATGCCTTGGTTGAAATGGATACTAAATAAATATACACACATACACTCACACACATATACACAGAGAAAGATCAAAATGGGTCTTTTGAAATACAGATAGTAAATTTTCATATAAAATATTCCTACGAAGAAATGAAAATTCAAAATAATTACTTGAAAGTTATAATTCATAATTTGTTATAATATTAATTGACATAATTTACCTTTTTATATAGATAATGAAACTGAAGCCAAAAAAGTAAGTTACCTGTCCAAAAAATTGTGCAGCTGTTCGTATCTCAGTGTCTTAGCTCTCATACAGCATTGCATCCACGTGGCAATATTAAAATAGTCAATATAACAGTCTATTCTCATCAACAAATGTTTCATGATTTGTGTGTGTGTGTGTGTGTGTGTGTGAGAGAGAGACCATTAAGGATACATTATTTTGGATATCTAACATTATTAAAATGAGTATTGAAATATGACAGAATGGTTATTAGTAGCTGGTAACAGAGTCAATGAAACTAGAAGTATCAGTAGGTAGGAATAAAAATCTGAGAAAAATTTGAATATTTCCAGAAGCAAAGTACATTTACTTTATAATTTTTTAATACTAGGCCAATGGAAGGAAGTAGTTGCTGTTTTTCAATATCTATAAAAACACATATGGAGTCTTAGCCAAAGCAAAATCTAACCAGTTCAAAGCACTTTCAGGCCAAATAAAATTATTTGGACTTTCTGATGGAGTAATAGAAACCCATTTGACTCTGATCAATTATGTATGGAGAAAAGTTAGAAAGTCAACAATAAAAAAGCTAAACAGAAAAAGTTTTATTTCAGAAAAGATAAAAACACCAATAACTACTCAGCTGCCAGAGAAGTTTCTTCTTTTGAAGTAGAAGTTCCTGGAAGAAATGAATAGCAGCAAGAGAATGGAGACAGCTCCTGCTGAGCTCAATCCTTCTGACTTGGCCCAGGAAGCTCCTGACAATCAGTGTGAGCTGATGTCTAGAGATAAAATCCTTTCACTGTTTCAGATCAGAAAGGAAACTTGACTTTATTCTGAAGCTGGGATGTGTCAAAAGGTTATTGATATTCTCAGTACTGAATGAGTCATCTTACACTTCCTTCTTCCTCAAAGGACCAAGGGACACAGAGTCTCATGGAGTGAGAAACACCAGCATGCTCTTACTAGAAAAAAATTAACCAGTAACAATAATGCTATTCACAATAACATCTACAGTAACTGTCCAGAGTTGTTCTAGTTAAGACCTTGCACTTCAGGCTTTACACAGACTATCTTATTTAATACTCTCAACACCTCATAAAATAATCACTGCACTGCATTTTACATAAGAAGAAGCTGAGAATAAAGAAACTGTGGTATGGCTGAATTAATTCGGTATTGAGTAGTGGAACTGGATTTGAAAGTGTCTTTTTGCCAAACTTTCATTCCGAATCAGCAAATACATTAACATTTTGAATTTCATTGACGTGTCATTTTGATGAGTCTTATCTTGACTACATCTTTCTTTTGCCCCCCATCTCACCTTTCTACACTACTGGGGATTGAATCCAGAGTTTTTGCATTGAGTTATAGCCCATTCCATATTCATTTTTTTATTTTGAGACAAGGTCTAGCTGAATTACCAAATTGCACAGGCTGGGCTCAAATTTACTTGCAATCCTTCAGCCTTACAGAATGCCGGAATGCACATGTGCACCATGTACCAGGGCTCTGCTTACACTTTTCTTGATAGTATTGACAGACAAATCTTTCTCTTGGTCTCTCTCTTGGTCTATTTCTCTCTCTCTCCTTCTGAATGAAGGAAATACATATAATATATAAAATATCATATTATATATGATATATAGAAATGTACAGAAAGTCCCCAAATTATGAGCAAATTCCATTCTAGAACATCTGTAAACCAGATTTTTTCTTAAGTCCCATAAAGTAAGTCTTGTACACCCTTGACACAAATATATAATATAAAGAATGAAATAACATACACACAAAAATACTGCAAATGAACTATTTTTACTTTTACAGTTATCTTAAAATGGTGGTACAGTGCAGTACAACAGCTGATATATAGGGAGTTGCATGGAGTGAACTGACAAGAAGAGAGTGAGTGTTTTCACTTATGTTTACATGGTTATTGCTTTGCATTCCTTAGCAGTCCCTTTCACATCACCACAAAAGCATCGCTGCTTTGCCTCTTGCTTCCAGACACCCTGGGCTCTGGCTGAGCACTGTACTACTGTACACTATTACACTGTACAGTAAGCACACAGCAGCACAGTTGTGACAATGTTCAGGAGACATGTGAGCTACTTCACTGATTTGTTTACATTTACGAATATTCCTAATGTGAGGTCTGTTGTATCTATGGAAGTTCACACCCAATTGTTCATAAGTTGGGGACTTAATGTATATATCTATATAGCACCTAGCAATTAATATATATTTCCATATATTACATAGACTCTGCAAATCGCTAAAATGATACATCTTGCTCATTTTGAAATAGTATAATACAATAATTTGTCCCTAAATTTTATCAAATAAAAAAACAGAACTTTGTGATAGAGAACTCCTTGAATACCTAATTCCAAAAGTGCTATTTTCTGAATATGATTATGAATGCTGAAAATTCACCTTGTACTCTGTTTACTAAAACCATTTATTAGGCGGAGGTGGATGCCGACATACTCATAAAGTGTTCTACTTATAAACACACAAGAAAATAGTTAAATAAAATGGCTCATAAAAATCATCTCCATACAGACAACCTCAAAAGCAGATGTGCAGCTCAGGTAATCATCTAAGAGTCTAAACTCAGGCAGAGTTTAGGGAGTAAAATGTTCATCTATATGGCTGTAATGCACAGTTATGAGGGAATAAAAACAAAAGTCCCACATATTGGATGGTGATGCACATTCCAGCACACTATGACTGAGAGGATGAAACTGAAGATGCATAGAACTCAGTCTCCAGAAGAAAGAAGACGACAATGATGGCAGAGTTGAAAACACCATGGCTACAAGTGAGAGGGAGCTGTCATCCTGGAAAATCTCTGGTATTTCTGAGCCTTAGTATCTGCATCTGCACAATGAAGATATCAATGTTCCTATTCTATCTGAGTTATAGAAAGTTGAAATAATTTGGTAGAAAATAATATTGGTAGAAAAAATGCACATATCCACATTCCATAATATTCTATATAAAATCTGAGATACCCCAGTATGACACCTGAGTAGTGCTAATGACCTCTGAATTGAATGAGCTACTGCAAAAGAAGATATTTTGCACAGAGTAACAGGATTTGATCTATCCTTTAGGACTACTTCCAGAGTTTATATATCACAACTAAATAACTAAATAAAGAAAATAATTCTGTGGCACCACAGCTGTATTTGTGGTTATGTGTATGAATAAGCATAATTTTTAACCACTGTCTTTTGGCAATGAAATCCAAATTATTTTTGGTTTTACTTTCCATATCATTCTAATGACAATCCTCTGACTATCAATGACTATTTTCTATTTTAGGAGAGTTCAAAGTGAGTCACTAAATCATGAATGCAGGCAGGACCATATCCACCTGGAGAAAAAATGATGTGTCCCATCTGATCGTAGTGATACACACCTGTAATACCAGCACTCTGGGAGGTGGAGACAAGAGGATCATCATATGTTTGAGCCCACCCTGATCAAATTAGCAACTAAGTGAAATCCTGCTTCAAAATTAAAAAGACAAAAATAAGAATGACTGGGGTTGCAGCAATGGAGCTCAGTGCTCAGGCCTTGAGTGCCATCCCAAGTATCACAGAGAGGGGAGAAAAAGAGAGAGAGAGAGAGAGAGAGAGAGAGAGAGAGAGAGAGAGAGAGAGAGAGAGAGATTCAGATTGTTATCTTCCTCATGCCCTGCTCAGTCCATGTCCCCACCTATCCAGAAGCCTACATTTTCCTGCTCAAATAACCCTAAAGCTGTTTCCAGGATCTGTTTAAAACTTATTCTAGACCTGCAGAGGTGTCAAGAGTTGACTATTTTCTAGAAGTGTGGGAAAAGGTGTTGGGTGTCCCCCCAGGGGTGGGAGGGACAGAGAGAGAAGAGAATAAGATGCTGTGCAGGATGGCCGTGGAGCCTTGGTCAGCTCAAGATGTTCTTTCCAACTTTTCAGGTGCCTCAGAATTATAAAGATGAGCCTGAGGGCTGGGGATTTAGCTCAATGGTTCTTCTGTCTGTCTTGCAAATGCAAGGTCCAGAGTTTGATCCCTGGTACCAAAAAATAAAATTAAATTAAATAAATAATCAAATAAGTAAACATTTAAAAAAAAAAAAAAAGATGAGCCTGGTCATCCAGATGGTTGTGAAGGTCAATTCATGAAGTTAGTACATTAGAAATATATTTCATGTTAATATGCTTCCTTGACTTATAACTTTAAAATATTTAAAACTATGGAATGTACACCTCCTCCATGTATGCCCCTGTCCCAGGACCACAAGGCTGCAAGTGAGTCTGCTTTTCACTTTCTGCAATGCTGTATTCTCCCTTCACACCCAACTGAAAGGCTGAACCATCCTCATCCAGTCACCTCAGCAGTAAAGTCCTGCTTCTTCCTTTACTATTTTTCACACTTATTATATAGTATGCACATGAGGCCATGTGTCCTCTTAACAGAATCCTAAATTCACTTTTGAAAATTATTGCTTATGATAAAGATTTTCCCAATTCCTTTAAAAGGAAAGACAAAAAATAATCATAAAATTCAAAATTTCATTCACAAAGTAATAAAATCACACTATATACCTGTATTCTCAAAATAAAGTAGAGAGAATGATTGTTACTTTAAAAATTTTAGACTCATAAAAAGCTAAGGAGCTCTATGAGTCTTCAATTCACAGACATTCAAGTATACTGTATGAATCAATGGCTACTAAAAGATCAATGTGTTTGCAATACTAATTATTTTACCAAGACTTGCACAATGGATCCTTTTTGGATTATAATTTGGGATTGATGCATTTCCTATGAAAAAGAATGTTTGAGAGGCAATGAACACATGCTTATTGGGGGAAAGAAGATGATTTTTTATCCATCGATATAGTAAATTATCCAAATCACAGGAAGAGACTCCTAGGGTAATGAGGGATACAAAAAAGGTACAAAAGTGTCAAATCTTCACAAAGGATAGTGAGGAAAATGAGAGCTATAGCTGAGGGGGACCATATTAAAAACCATAGCTGTGTTATCAGTTTTAATCCTCAGGATCTTTAACTATGTTATGTTACTTGGTAAAATGAAATTTTAAGATTGTAAATTAAGTTAAAAGCATGAATTTTGACTTGGGAAATTTTCTTGACTTGCTCATGTGGGCCCAATTTAATATGAGTCTTTAAATGTGGAAAAGGCAGGCAGGAAGGCTGGTCAGAGAGATGTGATATAGAAAGGACTGGATTTGATATCATTACTTTGGAGTAAAGACATATTTTTAATCCTTCTCCCTGGGGGGATAGTTTGATCCCACAACACAATGTAATTCTGATATTCTCTTTTTCTCTCTGCCCCAATCTCTCATTTATTTTTAAAGGCAGTTTATACTCTTAGTTTTTTTTATTTTTCTTATGGAATTTACATCTCAACAATATTAGGGATTAAATCAGGTTAAAAATAAACTTCTCAAATCCTTCAGTAAAATGAAAAATGTTAGACTGCTTTACTAGCAAGGTATGGAGATTTAATAGATGATTTTGATCCCATTACTTTTCTAACACAGCTAAACCACTTTCTATGCTTCAGGAATGCAGAAAAAAAACTACTTTGAATTGCTATTTTGTATCTTCTTTTTCAATTGCTCTTCAATTCCTCTGAAATAAGTTGATGTTTGGGGTATTTTCTAATTTGAAATAGTAATACATTTGTTAAAAATAAAATAATAATAATAACAACAATAATAGAAACTCACTAGCACTGTTAGTCAAAGTGAGCACTCTAAATTTTTCTGTATGTTCCCACTCTAAAATTTACTCAGAACTTTTTTAAATGTGCTGATGATGTAAAAAGGAAAATAAAATCAATTTTGGTGAGAGGAAATAAATTAGCTCTCTGAAATGGGTAGACTGAGTTCCCAAGCAATAGCCTTGACTAGAACTGCATGCTTGAAATGAGGACACATATACAGCCCAGAGGTAGGGGCTTCTGGGTCATGGTTCCACCACTCCCAGCCCAGAGGAAGGGGATACTGGGCCACTGTTCCACCACTCCCAGGCCAGAGGAAGGGGCTTCCGGGCCACCATTCCACTGCTCCCAGCCCAGACGTAGGGGCTTCCGGGATGACGTTCCACTGCTCTCATCCCAGAGGTAGGAGCTTCTGGGCCACTGTTCTACCACTACCAGCTTAGAGAAAGTAAGCCACACAGATGCCAAAAACATCCCCCATAAAAAGGAGAAGACATGTAAACAAGTTTCAAACACAAACTTCCAGATCACCTAAAGCAACCCCAAAGGGAAATGAGATGGAACACTCTGATACTCAACCACCTGGACTCCCTGAACTGGTAACAAAATAGAAGCTAGAAAAAATGAAATCAGAAATAATTTCTCAGATAACAGCAGAGATTGTGCTAGTAGTGCAAAACATGATTAATAAATCTAGAGAGGACACAGTCAAAAAGCTAGAGGAGCTGAGGAACAAGATAAAATCCCAACAGAGGAAACAAATGGAATACATAAAACAAATGCAAACAGATATTCAGGAGATTTAAAACTCCATTGAAAGTCTACACAACAGAATGAGCCAATGTGAGGACAGAATTTCAGATATAGAAGAAGAGATTGCAATTAGTGACTAAGAAAAGAAAACTTCCTTCAAAATTATAAGGGACCATGACAAATCAATCCAACACTTGCTAGACAATGCAAAGAAGAAAAACATAAGACAGGTGAGAGTCAATGAAGAAAGAGGAGAGAGTGCAGATGACATAAGAAAAACTGTTCACAGAGGTACTGGCAGAAAACTTCCCAAGCACGGGAAAAGAACTTGACATACAGATAAGGGAGGCATATAGGACTCCAAATACCTTGATCAAAAAAGACCTACACATAGGCATATAATAGTTAAGATTTCAGAAACCCAACAGAAGAACAAAGTTCTACAAGCAGTTAAAGAAAAGAAACAAATCACATACAAAGGAAAGTCCATCAGAATCACAGCAGACTTCTCTATGCAAACCCTCAAGGCAAGAAGAGCTTGGAGTGACATAGTTCAAGCCCTAAAGGAAAACAGCCTCCAACCCAGATTGATGTACCCTGAAAAACTATGTTTCAAAATTGATGGAGAAATAAGACACTTTCATGACAAAAAGCACCTGAGGAACTTCATGAATACCAAACCAGCACTCCAAAAATTGTAGACAATATCCTAGGAACAGAACATGAGGATCACAACTCCAAGAAGGTGAGCAGAATGAACCCATCAGACATGAAAAGAAATTAAATGCAAAGGGGGAGAATCCAACAAAAAGGAAAAGTCATGACAATGATAAGTCAACACGTATCACTTATTACCATCACTGTTAATGGTCTCAATTCACCAATCAAAAGAAATAGACTGGCAGAATGGGTCAAGAAGCAAGATCCAACAATATGCTGCATACAAGAAACACATTTGATTCAAAATGAAACTCATAGACTGAAAATTAAAAGGTGGAAAACAATACTCCATGCAAAGGGAACACGAAAAAAAAGCAGGAGTAGCTATCCTCTTGCCAAATCAAGTAGATTTCAAACCAACACTGATTAAGAGAGACAAAGAAGGACACTATATCCTTGTAAAGGGAACAATCCAAGAGGAAGAGATGACAATCATAAATATCTATGCAACAAACACTAGTGCACCCAAATATATAAAACAAGTACTAACGGACATGAAAAGTCATACAAGCATGAATACAATAGTAGTGGGGCACTTCAATACCCCACTGTCACAAGTAGATAGATCAACAAGACAAAAAATCAGTAATGAAATGCTAGAACTCAATTGAACTCTTGAACAAATGAACTTAACAGATGTTTACAGAGTCTTCCACCCCACAAAATCAGAATACACATTCTTTTCTGCTGCACGTGGCTCATTCTCCAAAATAGACCGCATATTCACTCATAGAGCATGTTTAAGTGCAAAGGAATTGAAGTTATCCCCTGTATATTATCAGACCATAGTGCCATGAAAGTGGAGATCCATAGCAAAAGAAACTCAAAAAATTTCATAAACACATGGAAATTGAACAACAGACTTCTGAATAACCAATGGGTCACAGAGGAAACTAAAGAAGAAACCACACAGTTCCTTCAATCAAATGACAATGGCAATACAACATATCAGAATCTATGGGACACAATGAAAGCAGTCTTATGAGGGAAATGCATATCAGTGAATACACATATTAGGAAAGCACAGCGAGCCCAATTAAACAACCTGATGCTGAACCTCAAGCTTCTAGAAAAAGAAGAGCAGGACAACCCCAAAGCTCACACAAGGAAGGAAATTATAAAGATCAGAGGAAAAATCAATGCAATGGAGACTAAAGGAATGATACAAAAAAATCAATGAAGCCAAGAGTTGGTTCTTCAAAAGAATCAACAAAATTGACAATCCCTTAGCCAACCTTGTCAGAAAAAGGAAAGAAAAGGCCCAAATCCATGCAATTAGGACTGAAAAGGGTGAAATTATAACAGATCCAGCAGAAATCCAGAGGCTCATCAATACCTACTTACAATACCTATTTCCAGAACCTATATGCCAATAAGATGGCATTGTGACCAGTGGAATTGGAAAATTGAACCCAAGGACCAGTGGAACAGATTAGAAGATGCAGAAACAACTTCAGACACACTCAGCCATCTCATTTTCAATAAAGGAGCCAAACACCCTCACTGCAGGAAAGATGGCCTCTTTAATAAATAGTACTGGAAAATTGGGTTTCAACTTGCCAAAGATTAAAACTAGACCTAGAGGTGGTATAGCTCAGTGGTAGAGCATTTGACTGCACATTTAAACTAGACCTATATCCCTCACCATGCACTAAACTAAACTTGAAATAGATTAAAGATCTAAATATTAAAATAGAAATGCTCCGTTGGCTGGAAGAGAGGTTAGGTAGAACTCTTGAAGACATTGGTGTAGGAAAAGATTTATGAACAAAGCCTCAGTTGCCTGTGAACTAGCACAAACAGTCAACAAATGGGATCTCTTCTTAGATCTTAGATCTTCTTAGATCTTCTCCTCTGCATAGCAAGAGAAACAACCAGCCATGTGAAGAGACAACTCACGATGTGGGAAAAAAATCTTCACCTGGTTTTCCTCAGACAAAGGCTTACTATCTTGAATCTATAAAGGACTTAAAAAGATCAGACCTCCCAAATTTAAAGACCCAATCTGAAAATGGGCAACTGAAATAAACAGACATTTCTCAGACAAAGAAGTAGAAATAGCAAATAAACATATGAAAAAATGTTCAACATCACTGCTCATTCTAGAGATGCAAATGAAAACAAGGCTGAGATTCCACCTCACTCCAGAAAGAATGGCTGCTATCATGAAATCAACCAATAAAAAATACTGGTGGGGCTGTAGGGAAAGAGGAACCCTCTCCACTGCTGGTGGGAGAGAAGATGGGTGCAACCACTATGGAACTCGGTATGGAGATACCTCAAAGAACTAGGACTGGAAGTCCCATTTGACCCAGCTATTCCCCTGCTGGGTATCTTACCCAAAAAATCATACCACAGTGATATATGTGCACCCATGTTCATAGCTGCACAATTAGTAATAGCTAAAACTTGGAAGCAGCCCAAATGCCCATCAACTGTAGACTGGATAAGAAAATGTGTTTTCTTATAAAATGGAATACTACTCAGCCATAAAAAATGAGAAATTGGGGATATTTATAACTAAAAGGATGCACATTGAGGTATTACTCTTAAGTGAAATAAATAAGACACATGTGTAAATACCGAATAGTTACTCTCCTGGGAGAAACTAAAAGTGTAAATAAGGACTAAAAGGTATAATAGATAATGTGAAATAAGAAGAAAAGGGGCAAAAGGGAAGGGGAAGTGGGAGAGAGAGGGGAAAGGAAAGAAGGGAATGGAATTAATATGTGAAAATGGGAAAATGGAAACAAAGTCTTTTTAAATAAGGAGGGATGGAGGGTTTCTAGGGAGAGCAGGGGAAGGGGGAAAAATAAGAACCAGGAGAGATTATGTAAAGGTGCAAATTTCCAATGATCAATGTTATTATATTGTATACCTAAAATGTACCAATGATTAAAATTAATAATTGATAATGAAAAATAGGAAGAAAAGGTCCAAAGATATAGGGGAAGTGAGAGGGGTAGGGGAAAGGAAAGAAAGGAAAGGAAAAGTCATGAGAAATGGAAAAAATGGACACAAAGTCTTTGTAAATATGGAGGGGTGTAGGGGGTGAAGGGAGGGCTAGGAATGGGGAAAAAATAAGAACCAAGATACATCATGGAAAGGTACAAGTTCCCAATGAGGAATGTAAATATATTGTATACCCAAAATGTACCAATAAAATATTTAAAGAAAAAAAAAGAAATGAGGATACATATAAATGCAAGAGCAGAGGCTATACCCTTATTATATATTTTTCCTTCTCCTATATAGCTTATATTATTGTTAACCTCACATTCATCAATCTGCTGACAATTTTTACTCAGGACCAAATAAATGAAAATATACAATCCTTGGATTATTGATACAACATTGCATGAGTATCTTCTGCACAGTATAAGGCAATTATTAACATTTCATTCCTCTGTTTGCTTTCAACAGTGATTTCAAGCAGGGACATAATGTGTTATAAATCTTTAGTTCAATAGTATTCCTTGAAAACACATGTACATACATATACACCAAATGTAATTAACCTAGAATTTTCAGGAATAAGAAACATTCATGAAAATCAATTTGTTATGCTATTCTTTGTAAAACATAGTAGAATTTGATGGAGTAAAGTATATAAAAGTAAAATTTTGTTTAAAAGTTTTTTAGAGAGAAGGAAAAAAGAGGATGAACAAGGCAGAAAAATCAAGTCAGATTTTAAACATACAGACTCCGTGCAATCTTCAATAGTTTGGATTAATTACTATTTGCAAATATGTATTTGTGACTGCCAGGAAAGAATCTTAAAATACTTAAGCATTTATGTATTATACAGATTCTAAAAGAAAAATGTGATGATTTCCAAGCACTTATCTACGGAGCTACATGTCTTTGTGACTCACCATCTATTACTCTCCAAACTTCCAATAAATCAGAGTGCTTTCAGAAAATGTATAAATGATTGTCTTACTTTTCACAAGTTCTATATGCTTTAAGTTTTTGTATCTCTGTCATTTGTAGAACATTCTGTTAAGAAGAATTATTGTGCTTAGAAGAGGGGAAGGCATGATGCTAGGCCCGTAAGACTAAATCCCATGCTCAAAAGCATTATGTTCAATTATTTCTTTAGAGAAACAAGATAGGATAATTTGTGACCTTCTGCATGTGACTTAATCTCTCTGTCCCTTGGATTGTGAAACAGGGTAATTTGTAGTAGTTGCCTTTAGGATCATTGTAGACATTAAATGATAACTTCCTTGTGAAGACCCTAGGACAGTTTGGCTTCCATGAAGTATTCACCAATTTTTTGTCATTATTTTTATTAAGCTAATTCATAGTCACAGTTCAGTTGACCATAGTCACTCCTTACAGACAATGTCAAATGGCCTCAAAGTATCATGTCCCAACTTAAGAAGACAAAGCGACAAGCCACCTTACTTCTATATATTTTTTCTCTCAGTGGTCTGTGTGATTCTCGTTCCACTAGCGAGGGTGGACTATCTTCACTCTGCTTACTGATTGTAATGTTAACTTCTTTTAAAAACACTTGGACTACAACAACCAGAAACATTGCTGTTACACACTCTCTGAGCCTACTATAGTGAAGTTTGCTTCATAAAAAAAATCACAATTACCAGAGAAGGGTTGTGGTCCACAGCATTGTGGGTCTTTGCAAATTTTGTTAGTACCTTTGCTTGTTAAAGGCAACTAAAGAAAGACCACTAAGGCTATACTGATAGCCAAGTTAGGTTTACAAGATAAAAACAAGCCTGGCAGAACTATGATAACCTCTAGAGGGGATTGTTAAGAAAGTAAACTTAGAGAAGGCATAGTTTTAAACAATTTTGGCACCGTTTGGTCTTCATTTGTAAACAAAATGATTTTCTGGAACAGTGAGTGTTCTTATCTTGAGAACACAAGACCCCATGGAATATTTCTGTTAGATTTATTTGTCTGAGGTTTTATCATTAATATATGGGAATTAAAAGAGAGTTTCTGCTGAGTGTGTCTTGCATGTCCTGGTTTGGTAAAATTTATCTATTCTGTGACTCACGGTAATGTTTTACAAGTTGTGATTTATATTCAATTCTAAGTTCCCTCATCATAGCCTATTTGCCAGCCAGGCCATTTCTCACAGTATCAGCAATTAGTTTGGAGACTTCCAGTAGTTCTGGTGAGAAGTAATTGTGGCTTGTAGAAAGATATTGTAAATGGAAATGAAAATAAATGTCTGGACTTGAGGAATATTTATGGAGCAGAACTATCAAGTTTTGGTGATTGATGAAATGCCGAGGACTAAAGAAAAAAGGAATATCAATGATGCCTGCCAGATGTCTAAGTCCACAGAATTTGAAGCAAATATGCATTTACATATGCAGAGCAAAATAAATATCTATGATATTAATATTACACTGAATGAAAAATCAAATAATTGTAAATTTACCCTATGAAACACCTTTTGTGTGATTAAAATGACTGACTTGTTAAACATGAAAATCATTTAATAAAACCAGAAATGAATATTTTTATCCACTTACTTGATAAATAGCATTTATTTTAGTAGAATCTTAGATTTTTGGAATAACATTTTATTTTGGCATTGATGCAATGGTTTTATTTAACATTCAGTCCTATTGAATTTGATCACTTAGTGGCAGAAATTTTAAGAATTCATTGATTTTATTCATGTAGAAGTTATTCCTTTTCACTGAATAGTATCTGTGCTGCTCTCTCAATCTTAATGCCTGTGTATTCACGCACAAGAGAACATTTTAAATAATGTTCAACATCTGACCTGTGTTTTATAATATTCACATATGCACAGGGCAGTGGTAAATCAAAGGTTCCTTGTTGTAAGCATTAAGAAGAGAAATAGAAGAAAATGAAATAAACCTTAAAATTAGAGCTTTATTAAAGAGTCCTGCTAAAATTTAGAAAACAATTACACAATAGAGTTGGGTTAAAGCAAGTTGAAGAAACCTGCTGCCTTAGAGCATGTATGAAATCTGCCTTCCCAGGGACATTTTGATCATGGTTGTGCCTTCATTTCTTGATCAAGTAAATAAAGAGATAAATTGTGGACTTCTTTATAATGCAAGCTAGAAAAGCAAAATAAAGTCAGATTATTTTCCCAAAACACTAGAAAAGTTTCCTTTACAGGTTACTGATCAACTGCCCCAGTTTACCCAGTTACAATAATCAGCTTCTTTTAAGCTACTTATCCTTTAACCTTTCTATAATTATGAATAATCATTACTTTCCCCTGTCACTTTCTAGTTTCCAGGTAATGTTATATTGTCTAGGTGTTACAAAGACATCAAGATGGGGATTTTCTTTGTTTCTCCATAAACACATTTAGCATATTAGTGACCACTTGTCACTAGGTTTTACTGTAAATACATCATAATATAGTCAAAAATAAGTAAAAATTTTAAAACACCTCTTATTTAAAAATTTAATTAGACTCCTTGAAGCAAAATGTGTGTGAGCAAACATTCTAAAAACAAGCACTTTTTCAAATGGCAAAAAGGAAATTTGGTATTATCTGAGTTACTAATCTTGTTACTGAGACAAAATACCTGACACCCAAAGTTAAAGGAGGAAAGGTTTATTTCAGCTGACAGTTTATAGAGGTTTCAGTCCATAGTCAGTTGGTTCCAACGCAGAGCAGCATGGGATAGAGGCATTCCAGAAGAGAAACAGTCCATGATGTGGCAAGCAGAAGGCAGCCAGCAGCAAGCAGCAAGACCCTCTTTCCCTTCTGGGTGGTGGTACCACAGCTAGGGTGGACCTTTCCATTATTCACATCCAGAACTATGCTAAACCAATCAGTGGGCTACTTTAATCCCATACATCTTTAATTCCAGTGTCACACCCTAGATCAGTGATGGTGAACATTTTAGAGACTGAGTGCCTAAACGGCAACCCAAAACTCACTTATCCCAAAGCAACAACACTGCAATTAAACCTGAATACTAGCCCAAGCAGAATTTGGTTCAAACACAGAAAGAAGACAATAAAGTTATAAGAAAGATAAACAGTCAAGGAACCTTACCATGCAGTTTCTTAATTAGATGTTTCTTTCTCATGTAAACCAACTATTTGGGCTGAAAATAAACACAGAAGGAAATGGAAAGGTAAAGTAACTCGAACTTATATTTCTTCTTCCTTTCAGTCCTTCCTTTCCATTAGTAAATATAAAGTAGAGGGTGTTGGTAGAATGCGTGCATATTTGTAAGATAAATATAATAGTTGAATTAGTTTTGTGCATTTTTTTCATTGTGTTGAATTAGTTTTGTGCATTTTCAGTGTGCATATACACACTATGAAAAATGAATGGCATATTTTGGTAATTTTGTGTATATGTTAAATGATTTTGTATCTGTATTTGAAACTGTTATTGCACAGAATGTGAAAAATTTATTCAAATGAGATATTTTTAATTTTTCTTTAGATAAAATGACATTAAATTTTAAAACAAAAAACAAAAACGCACACTAGTGGAAAAGGGACCACAAATAAAAGGAAATGTTTTATTTTTGTTATATTTGAAAGAATTTTTTTCCCGAGTTTGAATTAGAATCCCTCTTGAATGAAGTTTTGAACTTCCAGTTTTGCTCTATACCCTGAAAGCTTAATAACCAGGCCAGAGCACAAAAGAAAAAGGCAGTATTTGAGCCAATAGGCACAAGCTGTTGTGCAAGCTGTTGCTTAGAAACTACAGCCATTCCTATTTCAAGCCATCAGCACATAGGAAATGAAGATGGTCAGGTGCCTTCAACACTGGGTAGAGGTATCCTCAGGATTCCTTAGGAGCCTCCACTATTTGTGAACAAGAATCTTTAAAAAATCAGAGATTAATGCTTATATTTATCTAATGCCACATATTTACCCTTTCAATGTAGATCAGTGAAAAGATTATGGCTTTAGATTTTATATCTTGTTATTTCTGGACCATGAATATATTTATCTTGTTTTGTTTATGTTCATATCTGTTCGTACTTTTCCTATCTATGCCCTGTATTTGCAGCACAGTAGTAGGCAGATGTCTCCACGAGAGCACTCATTAACAAAAGTGAGGAGGGCAATTTTAGATAGACTTGATGAAACATATGTTAAATATTAGGTGTTACATTTTACATTTCTAATAAAACATGCAAAAAACAATAAAAAAGAAGAAAAACAGAAAGCTTAGTTTCCAAAGTACCTACTGCCTCAGAATTAATCACAACTATCTTCCTTTAGTAATTACAAAAAAGCTCATGAATATAATCAGCATTCATAGGATCACCACTCTACATGTCTGATGGTTACTAATAGCAGGACTGTTTCTCCTTTCCAGATCAGATTTGAATTTATGTTACAGTCAATGATTATTAGGCTTAACTAAAGAACTTTCCCTTGGATCATCTCTTGTTAACAAAACGAATTGCTCCAAATTAACAGAATATTTCCTTGGCAACCCCCAAAACTGGAAACAAAGCAAGAAAAATGGGTATATGCTATGTAGAGTACTTCATCAAAGATTACTCATCCCAAAGGAAAATGTTTCTATTCCATTTCAGCAAAGAATGGTAAAAGAAACTTCATATTTTGAAAACTACAGTGGTTGTAATTATGACTTTTTCTGTGAATCAAGCCCAGGGCCATGCACAAAGAAATTATTATCTTGTCCAAAATCTCTCTGCCTTCTACAATATGTCAGGAGGAGATTTGGGAGCATAGTAAACACTTTCCTCTGTTCCATAGTTTCCAGTGGATTGCCACTTCAGAACTTTTAAATTTATATTCTTGAAACCTAAACCCATTTTTAGGAATAGCATCTCTCCTATTTAGACATAATTTATATTGTCAGAAAGCTAACTTTCTTATCCAGTGTCACTTGCCTAGTATCAAGGAGAACAGATCGCAAGTGGTGGAGCCTGTTCATTGTCTAGCAAAAAATGCCCCTTATCAGCCTGTCCAATGTTTTCTGGTAGCTGCATCAAGCTCCAAACTTAACTCTATGTTTTTCCAAAGCATTATTGGTCTTCCTTCCCTTCCTAACAAGTTTTAAGGATGATAGAAGTAAATGGATTGTCTTATTCTCCATTAACTTATAGCCTTCAGATGATTAAATTTCAACCTGCCTGTACAAGTATGAGAATTGTGTATCTTTGTCAGAGAAGGTCAACATATCTTGTCAGTTGGACCTCTTTAAGAATATCTATTAATACTATCTGATTGGATATATTTAAATTAAACCTCATGGTTAACAAAAAGATTAGATCTAAAGAATCCAGAATATTCTGAAGTGACAAAAAATGTAAAATATGCAAACAATTTAAAATTAGCTTTTAAATTTTTGATGTTCACATTTATTTTAAAATAAATATATACCATATAATTGTCACAATTCACAAAGCATCCACTATGTCAGAGACATTTTGGGTTGTTCCAGAAAGCAGTCCTTTGTTCAAAAATTGTCATTGGTTCTCAAATTTCTCATCTGTATAGTAGGCATAATAGCTTACATCACAGATTATTTAACATGGATGTATTAGATACACCAATTGTTTGTTGACTTTGGTTTGCCTAAGAATAACCTGGAAGGTAGGTTTAAATATAGATTACATAAATTACAGCTTTACAGATTCTAATTCAGAATATATTGATAGTGTGCCGGAATATGCATTAGAATTGTAAACCACAGAGAGATTGATTGAAGTGGTCTGCAAATAATTAAGAATCATGAATGTATGTAAATCAATTAGTACAATGACATAGGTTAAAGATTTTACAGGTGTTAGAAATTTGATAAAATAGAGTCAGAACTGGATTGAGATACTGCTGTGACCTACAAATCCTTCCTCTCTAGGGTGCTCTCGGCCCTTAACTAAAGATAACTGGAATAGGAACCTTTGCTTGGGACTAGATCTGTTCCATGTTTTCATTCCCAGTCTCTGAGGCTGCTCTCGATTTATGAGTCATATTGGGTCAGTCTTACTGGTATAAATGTAGATACATCATATGCAAAGATCTCATTTTCTACCTGGTAATTACTCAAACTTCTTTGTACTCCTCTGGCATTTAAATTCCAAAATACTATGGACAGAATGTGATTATCACCTGGTTCTCCTGGCTCTCTGCTTTGAGGTTTCCTTTTTGGATTTTTGTTCATTTGTTCACAGTCCTGGAGATTGAATCCAGGGCCTTTGAACTGAGCTACATTCCCTATCCCTTTTTTATCTTTTATATTTTGAGACAAGGTCTCACAGAGTTGCCCAGGCTGGGCTCAAATTTGTAATCCTCCTGCCTCAACCTCCCAGAGTGGTATGATTGTAGGCATGCCTAGCTCACCTTGACGTTTCTTAGAAAGACTAAAAATTACATCTATCATTGTATTCTTTTCCCATTCTCATCATGCAGATGATCTTACATTAACATCCCTACTGAAAGTCCTTTCTAGAGATTAATGGAAATCAATTTGAAAACTTCTCAGAGTCCGTGCAAATGACCAATTGTATTTATATTTGTAAAATGATCAGAAAATAAAATGTTAAATATACTCACTGCATTTTATGGTGACTAGTATCTATATTTTTATCTCTCTACTAACTAAAAAAGTAGTTATGAGTATCTTAAAAATTGGTTTGATTTCAAACAAATAGGACTGTCGTAAAATATAAATAAAACAGTATACTTGTAAAAGTGTGTTATTTTGTGAGGATCACTTACAGACCCTTCTCTTCCATGAAGCTATGAAAGTCAACAGACTAATTTCTTTGATCAAGAATTTCAATACAAGGAATATGTTATTAAAATGGAAATGTGCTATATGGTTATCACATAGCTAATTGTCCTCGTAGAAAACTCACTTCAACAAATTAATATTGCTAACTATAGTATTAGGACATAGAAGGGGGACACAAAAAGGAATGCTTTCCAGGTGTTGACAGAATGCCTTGAGTTAGCAATGCTGTTGTCAAATGGGAACATGGACCTGGCAGGACAGAATGGTGCACTAAAAAAGGGGGGGGAGGAGATGATGAAAAGAAAAAAGTTAAAATGAACAGAATGGAACTGAGTAGTCAACAACTTCACACTTTTTCTCAGGTTTGCTTTCTCCTTTAATCATCTTAAGAAGTAGATTTGATTCTGTGCTATCCCCCAGAGCAAAGGAGAGGGATGAGTGATGTTCTGTCCTCTTCCTTTTGGGTAGAAGTTGTGAAACAGTTTCCTCTGACTGATTCAGAGCAGTAAAAGGGGTTTAGATTATTTCAGTAATTTTAGATTATTTCAGATTGCTAAATTTCAAAATGAGTTATGTGATTTTTTCATAATTTTAAAACAAACATAAATACATTGATTTGTTTTCTATAATGTTTTTAAAACTTAGTTTCTGTGGTATATCATCTCAGTTTTGACTCTGTCTGTTAGTGAAATCAACTTTCCACAGTGCCAAACTATTTAAATCAGAGGTAGGTAAATCCAGTCCACCATCTGTTTTTGTAAATAAAATGTTATGGAAACACAGACAATTTGATGACTACTTTCTGCTGCCATGATAGAATTGAGTGGCTATAACAAACCCCTATAAATTTCAGGCCTACAATATTCGTTATCTGGTCCTTTAGAGAAAAGGCTTACTGAGTGTTCATTTAAATGTCATCCCCTCTTTTAAAAATCTTACAGCTTTTAAACAAAACATAAATGAATCCTTAGTAGTTGAACACTGACATCTGGCTGACACACGCACCACAGGAGAATCCAACCAAGGAAGGTCTGATTGTTGATCTTAGTTGTCAACTTCACTGAATTCAACGACATTTAGAAAATTAGTAAAGCACAAATCTGTGTCATTGAGAGTGCATTTACAGACAATTGGCAAGTGGATCAGAGAACTGAATGAGGAAGACCCACCCTGAATGTAGGCAGAACTGTCTAATAGGCTAGAGCCTGCTCAGATGGAATAAAAGGTAGAAGGAGGAAGAAACTAATACCCAGGGAAGCTGAATTCTTCTTGAGAGATGTTTTTTGCTACTGCATCGCCTCCTGACATCACACTTGAGGATCTTCAGCTTTTGCACACAGACCTACATCAATGATTCTCCTGGGAGTTTCCAGGCCTTTAGACTCAGACTGGGGCTGCATCTCTGGTTCTAAGTCTCCCAGCTGTTTGAACTGAGAAGCTGCTGGTTTTCCTGGCTCTCCGGGCTGCAGATGGCCATTGTGGAACTCTCCAACCTCTGATCATGAAAGTAAATCTAATAAACTTCCTCTTACAGTTGTATATACATTCCATTGTTTCTGTTCCTCTGGAGAACCCTGACTAATACAGAAAGTGTCATATTTTGAAATGTTAATTTAAAAATAAGATGAAAATCCAATTTTCTCTTCTTGGATGTAAAATTTGTATTATACATTGTTTAGAAACTGTAAATGAGACTAATGAATGACCTTCACAAATTCTTCAAACATTAAATTTAAAATATGATGCTATATACTTCTTGGGAACCCAATAATTTCTTTATATAACTGAAATTCCTTACACAGAGAAGTGATGTGTGGGTATTTAAAATGCATATCACTATTGATATAGGTCATTGACTTGACTGTAAGAGATTAAGGTCAAAGTGTTAGTTGGAATAGTCCAAGTTTGAATTAGGATTATAGAACTAACAGGATCATGGTCCTTTTGCCCAAGAAAGTCAACAGTGCCCAAAAGCAATATGGTAGCAGTACATGTTTATGTGCAATTTGGGCAATGAAATTTTCAAAAGGATTTTGGGAAATGTGTGTGATCAGAAATGGGGACAAGGACAAAGGAAGTGATAGGTTTCAAGAGTCAAGCATTTACTTTGTGTCCAAAGTTAAATCTTTTTCTGGAACCTTTCAAGCTTCATTTGATCTGGATATACTGTTCTATTTCTTGGTATATTCTCAGAATTTAAGTCAGAAAACTATACTAATACCTTCATACTCATGTCTATTATGGCAACCTCGGTCTCTATCAACAGATGAATGGATAAAGAATATCTAATATCTATTATATGTAATATATTCATACATATGAATATTATTCAGTTATAAAGAAAAAGTCATTCCATTTGCAAGAAGGTAGATGGTCATGCTACACAAAATGAGGCTGACTCAGAAAGTCAAACATGTTTTGTCCCATTTTTAGAATCAAGAGACAAAGACAGAGACAGAGACCAGGAAAATAGAAGCTATTAGAGATGAGAAAGGAAATCAGAGGAAGGAGAAAAAGAGGAGGAGGAAAGAAAGGGAAAGGGAGTAATGGGGGTTAAAACTAATCACAGTATGTTATACGTGCATATAAATATACCAAAACAAAGCCTATTCCTCTATATAACTAATGTGCTCTATTAAAAGTATAAAAATAAAATAGAAAAATAAAAGCAAAAGTGAGAGAATACTTATGCATCTCAAGACAGTATGTGAATGTTATAGCAGCTTAAGGAGTAAAAAATGCTTTGTCTGTAGGAATTTGAAACTGAAACATTGAATTTATTTCAATTAGTGTTAATATTGCTATTGTAATAGCAGAATTCTTCCCCTTAGTTTAGCTTAAAACAAAATCTATAAACATAATCTCCAATTTTCACATGGACCTTACTAAATCCATTTTCTTTTATATATAACTTTTAACACATTTTATTTTTCTGTAGAAATACATCCATTTCTTTTTTACAGCTATTGCATGTAAGTAGAGAAGACGAGGGAGTGACTTAGTGGCTGGCACATCCCAAACATACCTCCCACGCCTTTTGCTTTGTTCAAAACCCACCACAGGACTCAACACATGCTTATCTGGAGCTGCCATGACCTGCTGCCCTAACCTCTCTGAACATCTGCTTAATAGAGGAATTGCTTATGAATGATGAGATCTTTAATGATGCCACCCTACAGAGGAAAGGTAATGTCTGAAGGAGAAATATCACTAACGGGTATCAAGCTAAAATGCTAAACTGAAACTGGGCTGAAGAACTCAAGGAGGAAGAGGGAGATGGGTAGAAAATAGGGAAGCCTTACAAGAGCCTGGGGAAGGTAAACAGTGAAGAAAGTAGCTGTGAACAGAGTTCCCATCAGTACTGAATCTCCCAAGGGGTGTTTCTTTTATATAGAGGCCACCTCACTTAGCTCAGATGGAAGAACTCGTTTTTTTTTTTTGTACCGGGGATCCTACTCAGAACCTTGCATTTGCTAGGCAGGCGCCAGAACCACTGAGCTAAATACCCAGCCCCTAGGAAACTCTTTAAAAAGGAGTTAAACAGGCCTAGAAAGACATCAGCTGAGAGACTGGCTTAGGCCAATGTACTTGTAAAACCACCTTGCCTCGAAGGACTGCTCATGGAGAAAGTTGCCCGCCTCACATTACACTCCAGGCTTCTTAGCAACCACCAGATTTTGTGATTAAACTTGCTTTCACAGAAATATTTACGTTTACACTTTCTTGCCAGCCCTAAACTCAGTACCAGGAAAACTCTGTTTCCTCAATAATCTCAAACTCTCTATGAAAAATGTCTGATAATTAAAATTTAGAAAACAAAAGTGAAAGCTTTAGGGGAGGATACATAAAAGTTGTCTGTGATTGATGGCCAAATCAATCACTTTTGATTATTTAATCATTTATTTATCCATATATATATATATGGATATATATATGGAGATATATGTATATATTTACAGCATATAGCTGCCCAAAAATATTTCACCAAAAATAAGTCCTCAATATTTTTTAAATTACTTACTCGAGTAAAATTAGGCATGGTTTTTGAATAATAAAATACATATATATATACATTTGTATTTTACATATGTATATATTTTATGTTATATATATTATACATATAAAGCTTGATCTTTTCCAGGAAGAACAAATTCTCAATATAGCAGGGCATAAAAATATATTAAATACAATGATAATCTCTATTTTTTGAATTATAAACTTCCATATATGACATCATATTAAAAACATTAAATAAATTTCCAAAAAAATTCTATGAACTATTTGATAATACTTTTAGCTAACAAATAAACAAATAAGAAACTTTGGCTTAGTATAAAAGCTTACATTTTAAATCACAAAATGGAAATGAATTAATGAAAGTCAGTGCTCATATCACCATATCAAATACCTAAAGGAAATTTATGTTCAGGACTCTGTCAAACTGCTATTTAGCCATAGCTTCTTATCAGCAGAACCCAAAGTTTATCTTGATGTAACAATTTTAAATCCAGTGATTTTTCTTTGAAGCTCAACTAATCATGACATTCAATGACCAGAAAAACAAACTTCCTCTTTTCCAAAAGCAAAGATATTTAATAATATCTTTCTTCATGTATAGCTGTAGAAGGAACTAGACTGATTGTCCTCCAGTTATGAGAACTACACATACATTTTACTTTTTAAGTATTATTTGTTCAAGTCTTCAGGTAGCTCTGACATTCGTCTTTACAAATAGCTCTGGTACTTTAAATATTTCAATTTGAGGAAAATATATGTACATATTCTTAGTAATGTTGGAAAAGAGTAAATGTTTCTAGATATAAACCACATATCTTTCAGTATTGTCTTTTCAATGTAGTAAACAGAAAATTACAAAAGGATGTCTCATGAAGAAACAGAATTTTCTCTTAGATTAAAAGAAGAAATTCCAGGGCTGAGGTATAGCTCAGTTGTAGAGTGTATACAAGACACCTTAGGTTCAATCTTCAGTATGAAAAAATAAAACATAGACAAATAAAAATTTAAAAAAGAAATACCAGTTCCATTTGTTTTGTGCACATAAAATGAAAAACAGATAAATTATTAATTAGAGATTATGGTACTAATAAAAATGTTAAGCTGTGAATGATAGCATAAGCAGCATAATTCAAACGATCAATCAGACTTTCTAATCACATGCTGAATTTCATTTGTGATATGCAGCTAGAACTCTCTAACATGCACATAATTGCTCAAATTTCACATTAATATATTTATACCTATTACTTCATATGCAGTTGCTGGAACATGATTGTCTTACTGCCCATCAAAAGAGATAATGTATTAATGGCATAGACTCTCCAAAGAGTGTTTGTTTGCAATATAAATATTTTACATTTGAGAGAGCTCTAAATTTGAAAATAGATTGACTCATAATTTGTTCTTTGGCTCTACTCAAGAGTACAAATGACACTAATTCTCCTACCTTCTTCAGAATCTACAAACATAACCTTATTCATATTAGTAGACTAGATATATTTTCAAATTAACTATGTGACAATGAACTTTGGAAAATAAATATCCATTTCAATGTTTAAATAATTTATTCTTTAAAAATTAATAGGTTCATGATAGAAAAATATGTTAAAAGTTTAACAGTGAATTTATAAAAATATCTTAAATGGTCTTAAACATATTTAAAATATTAAATCATAATTAAAGAAATCCAAATTTCAATTGCACAAAATATCATTTCTAATCCCTAAAATTTGTTAAATAATAAAAATTATTTCAATTACTGGTCAGGCTGAGAGAACAGACAATGTCATATATAACTGGTGATATTATAAATTATAAAATACCTATGAAGCTACATTTTGCAAAATGTAATAAATATCCAGATGGGCTTAGCTTCTGACCCATATCTAGAAATTCATTATGAAGACACACACTTGTAATATTTTTTTAAATTATACAAAATTATTCCTAGAAGTAGTTTATAATTTCAAAAACGTATAAATATCTTAAATGTCCAAAGTAGAAGAGTAGCTGTAAAAAATTTAGCTCATCCATATAGTGGAGCTATAGAATAAGCTCCACCTACAGAAAAAGGACCTTTATAAACTGAATGAAGTGATTTCCAGGCTTAGTTATTAAAAGAATTAAACAAAGTTCAATGGACTATATGTACTGTGCTCTTTTGTGTAAATGGGAGAGAAATACATACTGGGTGAAAGAGAATTGAAGGAGTAGAAAAAGAATAAGGGGGAACAAGGTGTGACACTTATTTAAACATATAATGTAGTATAATTCAATCTTCAGAGGCTATAAATTACTCATACAATCAAATTTAAGATTAATCAGATTAACTAAAATATGGTCAGCGGCTTATTTACGTAACTGTTAAGCATGCTCTTTGTGTTAATGTCTTCAGATCAAAGAAGAAAATAACACTAAGCAATATTAAGTTAGAGTTGGTAATTTGTCTTCTTTCATTCTTTGTAAAGTTTTTGTTATTGTTTGTTATTGTTTGTTAATTGTGTACTTTTTTTGTTTGTGCAACTCAAGTGGGTGAGAAATTCTTAAATTACTTCCTGTTTAGGGTTTAGAAAATAAAATAATCCAAATCCTTCACATTTCTTCCCTTAATAATTTATTTAGTATACATTTATTAAATACTTAATACAGAAAAGCTACTAGATTATATACAGATAATCCAACAAAAACCAAGAATTGCCAACTGTACTTGGTGAGCTCAAGTTTTGCATGGGAAGATAAATAGGCAATCATAATTTCAGGACAAAAAAATATGGCAGAAATTTTCATATACTATATGTACTTGAGTGGCAGATCACACGCATTATCAGGAGCTAAACCAAAATGTGCATGCATCTTTCTTAAGAGAGGATGTAGTTATACAGACATCCTGCTCATTCATTGGTCATGAAATGTGTTAAAAGCGATATTAGCACATTAGCCCCATCTATGTACACTATAAATGGGTCACTGCTGAATGACATAATAAATGTACTTGCCAGAATTTAAAATCACAAAGATAGTCTTTTGATAGACATTCAGCTTTCATGTGAAAGTAGCAGAGTACACACAAAAAGACGCACATAAATTATTTAATAATTTCTATCTAAATATCTTGAGCATTTTATTAGATTTTTAGGATGTTGTTCACAAAAAATGATTAATGAGGCTCTATAAATTATAGAACGCTTTGTCAAAATATTTGTAATTCATCTCTTTTAGGATGCTTTATTCAGAAAATAGAATGTTTTTGCTTCCATTCCACAAAGATGTCCTCCACAGACAGCCATTATCAAATTGGCTTAATCACATTGCACCTGATTTTAATTTGATTAGGATTTATGGTATCTATCCACTGCTTTTCTTCAAAAATAAATACTCAAAACATGTATAATTAAATGTAAAATCTTGAAGAGTAAAGAGACAATAGACAAAAGAAGTATATCCTTTTATGTGAAGTAAATTTAATCCACAGCACCACAAAAAAGCAATGAACTCCATCTTCATATGGACTAAATGTTAAATCACAAAAATAAAGCATGCATATATGTGTTTATGAAGCAATATATGTAGATATTTAGGGACAAAGATCTTTCTATACATAATGCAAAACACAAAACTTGAAGATAATCGAGAGATTCAATTGCATAAAAAAGTAAAACTTCTGTGTTTAAGAAATCAGTATATAAAAAAAAGTCATTATGGAGATACCTCAAAGAACTAGGACTGGAAGTCCCATTTGACCCAGCTGTTCCCCTGGTGACTATCTTCCTCAAAGAATTAAAAGAATCATACCACAGTGATATATGTGCACCCATGTTCATAGCAGCACAATTTGTAATAGCTAAAACTTGGAAGCACCCCAATTGCCTATCCACTGGAGACTGGTTAAAGAAAATGTGCTATTTTTTTTTTTTACAAAATGGAGTACTACTCAGCCATAAAAAATGAAAAACTACAGACATTTATAGCTAAATGGATGCGCATTGAGGTGATTCTCATATGTAAATACTGAATAGTTTCTCTAGTGTGAGAAACTGAAAGTGTTAATAAGGACTAAAAGGTATAATAGATAATGTGAAATAGGAAGCAAAGGAGCAAAGGGGAAGGGGAAGTGGGAGGGGTAGGGGAAACGAAAGAAAGGGATGGAATTAATATGAGAAAATGAAAAAATGGAAACAAAGTTTTTTTAAATAGGGAAGGATGGAGGGGTTGAAGGGAGGGCAGGGGAATGGGAAAAAAAGTAAGAATCAAGAGAGATTATGTAAAGGTGCAAATTTCCAATGATGAATGTCATTATATTGTATACCTAAAATGTACCAATAAAATTCATTTTTAAAAAAGAGATTCACATTTAACACAAAGCTATATTTTCTTCAATATTCTGTATTTGCATTTAATTCAAAGCTATAACATTTTTCCAAGTATTGTTACATAAGTGATCTACAAACATCAGAAGTAAAAAAGGAATGAAAAAAGCATCTTCAAATAAAAATGTTAAAAGACTAAAAAAAGGAATCTCTCTTAAACAAAATAATAAAATAATCAAATCAAATCATCTGTCATGAGACCTGAACCCATTTGTTGACTGTCCAAAGAGCATGTTAGAAAATCTATTTTTCATGACTGTTACAGATTTGTTTTATGCAAGGAATATTTGCTTTCTTACAAGGCAGGATGGAAATTGGAGAAAGAAGACCTACTTTTGTTGTATATCAAATATATCTCATTGTGTCATATCACTTTCCAGCGGAATTTAAATATGGATCTAAGAGCCGGGGATTTAGCTCAGTGGTTCCACCTCCTGCCTCGCAAGTGCAAGGACCCGAGTTCGATCCCCGGTACAAATAAATAAATAAATAAATAAATAGGTATGGATCTAAATACAGGTACCGCAAATTAAAGAGAAACAGTGAAATGGCACCCCCTCCTTATGGGTTATTACCTTTTATCATTTCCATGAGAAAAAAAATTTAAGTAGTGTGGTATAAAAAGTCCCCTAATAGATTTAAACTTAGGGAAATTGCCTCAGAAGTATTATACAATTAAAGTAGTTCATGGAATGGATAACTAGTTTTACCAAAATCTATGGAAATATCCCTGGAAATGAAGACATCATGTCCCAAGAATGATTTCATCTTCTTATGACACTGAATCCCATCTCATGGGAGGAGAGCATTCTCCTAAAATATTTAGTTTCAGTGCTTAGAAAAGCAGTCACTGCCTAGATACCTGAGTTTCATCTCACAATCTAGTCCTCATTTCTGCTGCTAGTTGCAAGACGGAAAAGCAAGAACTATTTGAAGAAAAATTTTGTATGTGTATTTGTGTGTGCTTTTTTGAAGCACAGGTCCATAGTGACTAAAATTTTGAAAAGTTATTAAATTAGGCTTAACTTGTTAAGCCAGTAATGGATTTTGCTGGCAAAATGTGTTATCCCTTGAAACTGTGAACAATGCTAACCTAAGACCCTGATAGGGAAACAATAGTTATCTTCATTAACTAATATTAGTTAGACTTAGTGCTTCACTTATATCTAGTGCTAGCCCATCTTAACAGTAAAGTAAAATGTACTCTTCAATTTGGTCAGTCATAATGAGTTACTCTTTTTCAAAATATATAATAATTTCAAAGGAATTATTTTATTATATGGACATATAAAATTTGATTAAGAAAAGTTCAACAAATCGCAATGTGATTTGACATAGTAGGCTTGATAAGTCTATATGATAGTCTTCAGAAAGTCAAAAAAAGGAAAGGTCTCACTGAGTGCATTGCGACTGAAATTATTACAGCTATCATAGTCTAGGTTGTGAGACTCAGTGCTCCCTGTCCTTCTCATATGAAAGGAAACTTAGGGAACTGATTTGGGTTCTCCATGATAATGAAAATTAAAGAAAACATTCTGCCAATCCTTAAACATGTATCAAATGTGGATATAATATCAATAAGAGCTCACATAGAGCTGTCCACTGCAGCCACATGTAAGTACAGATGAGGTTGATTTGATGCAAGAAAGACAATGCAGAAAAATATGTCATACAAAATAGAAAGCTGATTACCATTACTAAATATATTAATTTCTAACTTGATGTTAGTTTGAAATTCTTTTAAATTGAGCCAAGTATTCAACCTCTTTTACCACATAGTAAAATGGTAAGATGATGACAAAGCTGAATGTGATATATTTATATAGTGTATTTCTGCAACATAATGCATGAATAACTATGATAGAGCCTTACATGTAGTTCACTTAGTTGTATAGGAGAAGTTTTCAACTCAAGGAGTTTATTTGTCAAAATTGCACAATCCTTACTTAGAAAAATATAAGATTCAAATCTTGCAGATTCAAAAAGTACCATTCTCTACCTTTCAGTACCTTACTTTCCAGTTTACTGCAGTTTCAGTTTCTAACATGGTTTATTTTCTAACATCTGTTATTTTCATGGGTGGACAATTGGAGGGAGAAAAAGGGGAAAACATGTTATAGCAGAATCTACTTTGTCTAATATATTGATTTAAAATAATAGTATAATCAGATAAAAGTATAGCAGCAACAATCTACAACAAAAGGGGAAACTTTTAATGGCAGTATTTCACAAAATAGAAACTAAAATATAAAACAGATTATGGATCTGTGAAGAGCAAATCTCTGTAGCACATCTTAGGAATCCTCTGGTCTAATTATTCTCAAAATTTTCTCTAACAGATAACAATTTAGTTGGTAGAGAAACTATGTAAATGTGCATGTAATTTTCTCCCTTTCTCTTCTGACTTGGATGGCGTCTACACAGATTTGGGGGAAAGGTGCCAAATGCTGAAGGGCTGGTGAACATGCAGGACGGATTCTCTCTGTGTGAGTGAAGACTCCAGGACAAGACATCACAAGGTTATCGACCCATGAGAATTAGTTTTCCTCATTTCACATTAGAATAAAGAACATAATATTAAGACTCTTCTGATAGTTTCCATGGACTTTATCAGAGATCCCAATCCTTGGTCATATCTTTATCTATAACTATTCCCCATATTCAGAATAAATCTTTTTCTTCTTAAACCAACTTAAGTTGGCCTATCTCCACTACAAGGTAGAGTAAATTTATAGGGTTGATCTGAAGATCACAAAATTCTACACATGGCAGAAAAACCAAAGTCAAAAATTATGACAACGTGAAGCTAACTTGAGTAATTTACATATCACTCAGAGATGTATGCTGAGCTAAAGTACTCTTGTAAAAGGTGAATCCCTTGGAAGAAGAGGAGGAGGAGGAGGAGGGGGAGGAGGAGGGGGAGGAGGAGGAGGAGGAGGAGGGGGAGGAGAAGAAAGAATAACGTAGGAAATAAAGTGACTTTCAGAGGGCTTTTTTTACATATTCCAGTGCTTCCACTTTTGGGTTGAATATAGTTGGTCTCTCCATGTTACCCTTTATTTCCTCATCTTTTAAAAGAAGAGGACCTCAGTCTTGTAGATGGTAAAAATGGAAATTATTGAATAAACATTAGTGCCACAGATGAGAATAGCTCTTTTTAAGTTAAAAATTGTTCTGCTTTATGTGTCTTTTCTAAAGTGCATGCATTTCAATTCCTTGTCTTTTATTCTATATTTTAATATTATTGAGTGGAAATGATGTTCTCTGCAATATGTTCTTTGTATAAAAAGTTAGATAGCAGGCCGGGGATTTAGCTCAGTGGTTCTGTCACCTGCCTCGCAAGTGCAAGGACCTGAGTTTGATCCCCGGTACAAAAAAAAAAAAAAGTTAGATAGCATATACTTACTGGAGGGTAGAAAATTCATGCTAAATTATTTTACTCATCACGGAGCTATATTTTGCACTTTATTAACTTAGTATTTGTTTTGAACCATAGGATCTTGTTGGGCTGGGGATTTAGCTCAGTGGTGCCACTGCCTGCCTTGCAAGCGCAAGGTTCTGAGTTTGATCCCCGGTACCCCCCCCAAAAAAACATAGGATCTTGTGTAAACTAAATACTTTTTACTACCTCTATGAGATTACTCTATTATTATTATTTTATTATTAAAGGAAAGGTCTCAATTTATTCTGACATTGTTTATGTTCTCTTCTCAAATACTTTTCCCTTCTTGTTATTTCTAAAACTATCACTGCATTTTTGTTGCTAAATTATTATCTTAAACACTATCCTCTTCCCTTAATTTCATACACTTAATAGACTTACACACCTTCATCTGGAGGTCTAATAGATATCTCAAATTTACATACCCTCAAAACACTCTCTGGTATTTTTTTCTTTGCTAATCCCATCCATTCCCCTGTCCAGCTAAAAGTTTCACCCAGTTACCACACCTGGAAGCTACTTTATATTACTCTTTTTTATCACACACATTAATCATCCAGTCATTCTGGCTTCATTATCAAATTAAGTCCTCGATCTGATCATTTTTACAACTTTTCTGTTACCACCCACTGAGGTTCAGCCACCATCTCCCAAAACCGAGGCTAATGAAGCAACTTTTTAATTAGTGTCATGAATGTTGTTTTTGCTCCTCTGAAGTGTATTCCCCATGCTGGAGCCAAAATTATCTTTTAAAAATAAATGTTGTCATTCTACTCTTTAAAATTCTACAATAGGATCTCATTACACTCAGAACAAAATCTAAATTCTTATCAGGGTCCATATCCTACAACACATTCTGATCTATGCCTGTCCCTTCACTCTGTGTCCTGCTCTGTGCCTATTAAAGTGGCTCTAGTGAAACAGGATTTTTGCTGAATATGATGGATTTGTTCCTGCCTGAAGGGTGTTCCTTCTTGAAATGCCTTTATGTCCAGATTTCCACATAGCTTCTTCCCTTTCTTAATTGACGTTTATTTTTCTATTGTCACCTTATCTACAATGACTCCCCCTTCCCACCTTGCTCTAAAATTTCTCACTCTATTTTAGTTCTATCTTATTTCTTGTGCTGTTCTATTTATATTGTTTTAGTGCATTATGGTTTATATCTGGATTCCCCCCAAGGCCTCGTGGACTCAATGGTGGGGCTTTTTGAAGGTGATTGGACTATAGGACTTTATAACTGATTTGCTCTTAAAAGGTGAAGTCTGCTTGGAAGAGGCAGGTCACTGTTGGTGTACTCTAGAAGGGTTTATCTCCCTTCCAAGCTCCTCCCTTGACACTCTGCTTTCTGTCTCCCATGCTATAAACAGTGCTCTGCCACCATACCCTTGTGCCACGCCTTCCTGTCCAGCCAGCCTACTATGGACTGAAACCTCTACAAACTGTGAGCCAAAAGAGACCTTTTCTCATTTAAATTGCATCAGATGTAGGTGTCTATTGCCTAAGACAATATTACATAAGATTAATAAGGAGAGGGATTTGGTTTGCTTTATATATTTATGCATTGCTATCACTCCAAACTAGGAACGCTCAATCATGACATTACTAACATTTTGAACTGTATGATTCCTTCTTGTGGGAGGCTGTTCTGTGCATTGCAGAATGTTTAAAAGAATTCCTCTACCTACTACTTCTCTGGTTTATCTCCACAAGTCCTTATATATTTCATGAGTGGTTCAGGTGCCTGCCTCGCAAGCGCAAGGTCCCGAGTTTGATCCCTGGTACCAAAAAAAAAAAAAAGGAAAGAAAAAGTCCTTAAAAATTCTGATTATGCAAAATAATGTGACATAATGGTATATTTTTGTATCTGCAGAGAAAATTTTTTAAAATAACCAAATATATCCCAAAGTGATATCACCTGTTTTCCTGACAGGTGTCATTCTGAGTAACTGTTTTTTAATGTGTTTCTCTCCATTCATCTTTTTAATCAGAGGAAAATAATCATAGTCTTTATACATAACAACAAAATAAGCGATGTGTTACCAATGTCAGGGCCAAATCCATGGACTGTTCTGCCGTGCTCTTAAGATAGTTTGATCAAAGACAAAAATAAAGGAAGGATAGAACAAGACGGGGGGATGGATCTCTTGCAGATGGGAAGGGGTCCAGGGGACCAAGGGTGAGGGTTGAGGTGGAGGCGATGGAAAAATAGGTACAGTGAAGATATGCCATGTACAAGGCCCTAATAACCTCAATGAACATGGACATTATATGCCATAAACATGACCTAAGATTAATAATCCCAACAAGAATGAAAAGGGGGAAGGGGAACTAGAAGAGGAGCGAGGGGGAAGGGAGGGAAGGAGATTGAAAAAGAAACAAGCTGTGTTATGTACATGTACTCCTCCCCAAGATGACTGTAAAATGCATGCACTGAAAAATGTATACTAATATAAGAAAATAAAATAAATAAACAAGACAGTTGTTTTATTGGTACATTTTAGGTATACAATACATTTACATGTATCATTAGGTACTTGTACCTTTACATGATATATCTTGGTTCTTATTTTTTTCTCCATTTCCTGTCCTCTTTTCACCTCCTCCACCCTTCCCTATTGACAAAGACTTTGTTTCCATAAAAGAATCTAAAGAAAAAAAAGAAAAGAAAAATAACTTCAAACAGAAGGTTCTGACAAATGTAAAACAAAGAAATAAAACTTGGTTAAACTACTGTCCATCTTGTAAGAGAGATTGTGCTTCTTTGTTAATAAGTTAACTTCCTGTACTAAAAGACCTTTGTAATTAAAATATCAGTTATTTTTAAAAAGGCAGTTATTTTAATGTATTTTTAAAATTTTTTCCATTTTTACATTGAGGACAATCTAGGGTAGTGTCAGAAAAACTGCTGTGTGTGTGTGTATGTGTGTGTGTGTGCATGTTTGTGTGTAGGGGAGGTACATGCTCAGGCACACTTGCACACCTATTTTTACAAAATTTTCTCTTAACAGAAAAATTGTAAGAAAATTAAATTTAACAGAATTTATCTGAGCAAAGAATGACTCATGAATCAGGCAGCACTCACAACCAACAGAAGTTCAGAGAACCCTACCCAACAAAATGAACAGCCAAGTTTTTCAAGTGAAACTTAGAAGCAAAGAAGAGAAATCATTTCACTAGCTAAAGCTACTTGAGGTTACTTGAGTTTGTTGATTGAAGCTCATCTGTAATTGGATGAACTGTGACCAAAGATGTACTCTTAAACTGGATTTAAGGTTTTTTTTTTTATTGCTGTTGTTTGTTTTCGCAGGAATGGGGATTGAACCCAGGACTTTTGGACTGAGCTACCTTTTCAGCCTTTTTATTGAGAGATAAATTCCTGTTAAATTGTTCAGGTTGGGCTTGAACACGCAACCTTCTTCCTCAGCCTCCCAGAGTCCTGGGATTATAGGTTTGTGCTTCCATGCTCAGCTAAATTTAAGTTTGTTACTGGATCAGGTTGCAGTTTGCTTCATTGAAAATCAAATTAAAGACATAGTTTTGGACCATGGCTTACTGTTCATTTATAACAACATGGACAGGATATAGAGAATTAAACAAATAGGCTGAGAGTAGAGCTGAGATTCTTAAAATTTGTGATTTGTTGCTGTTTTTGAAAATTGAAAAAAAACCACTGAAGATTGCAACACTAAAATGGCTGAATACTTCTCTCTGAAAATAAAGGAACAAAACAAAAGAAAAAACAAAGAGCAATTTCTGTGAAGCAGAGTGTCAGAGCATAGTAGGGTTATGGCAATGTCCAGCAGCCTGGACATGATGGCATTATAAAGAAGCATACAACAACATCTACCATCCTGTCTCTGTGATCACCTGTGAACCAAAAACTTCACTCAGTGGAGAAAGGGAAAGCAGGAGACCCCAGTAGCCCTGACTCCTGCCATAAACACCACAAGTATTTTCTGCTGGAGAGGCCTACAACCTTCACAGGCTTGAGCTCAATTTGGGAAGCTGCTGGGTTACCACATGTATGCATTATCCCAGAGAAAGAGCACATGCCCCTGTGGTACCCTCAACAACACAGGCTCCTGCTGCACAAATGATCTTGAGACCCTGCCTACCTGGGGCCCTGGGAAGTAGTGAGATAGCTTCCCTCAGCCTTTCAGCCGATCTAGCCCTGCCAACAAGCCAGGTGGCCCGTCTCAACCTCCCTCAGCTCCGGGGAAGCAACTGGTCAGCCTGACTGATAAGTGAGGCTTGCTCCGGTCCCCAGGAAGATCTGCATCTCTACCTACCCACCTTTACCCAAAGAAGCAGCTCCTTAAACCCAATCACTGCCCCAGAAAAAGGCTAAATGGTGCTGTGCACCAACCTTCAGCCCTAGGGAGCAGCCAGACAGCCAACCAAACAGAGTAGCTCTATATCCAGAAACACACAAGCTGTCTTGCCTATCCATTACAACCCTAGAAAGCAGCCAGGAGGCTTGCCCTGAGTAGTTCACCCCACAAGGCTGTGAGAAGCACGCAAGTATCCCCCACCTCACCAACATCAATCACAGAAAGCAGCACACTCCAGGAAGATCAGTGTCCAGAAGCTACTGGAGGTTGTCCATGCAGACCTCAGTGCTGACAGGCAGCCACACTAGGGCTGATAGTGCTCTGTGGCTTATGATTTGCCCTCAGGCATTGATAAGTGTCCCTCTCCACTGCTGAGCATGTTGCACTGGAGTGGCATTATCACCATAGAACTGCAGGAGACTGATAAAGATTGGGCCTCCACTGCTCAATCCGCCATCCCTTGCCCTCATGCTACACAAGTGCACTGTGCTCAGACGTACCAATTATTGTGCCTCTCCTAAGAAAGCTATACCACTACTGGCAGTGTGATCTTACTGTCCTTGCAGCTTATGTCACTGAAACACCTGCAAGCATCACAAACCTTGACTATAGCTGAAGAAGCTACATGGATACTACCTAAATTGCCCACAGGAAAGTAAAATCCAGTACAGCCTACCTGGCATACCCAATACAGCCTACCTGACATATCCCAGAATACATCACCAGGAGAAAATCTTTAACTAGGAAATCTACCCTATAAAATTGATAGAGGCAACTGATCCACTAATTGCACGAGTATCAACAGAAGAAAACAACCACTGAAAGAATAAGGTAACATGTTGCCTCTAAAGGAAAACAATAACTCTTTAGCAACAGTCTGCACAAAGGGAAATTGATGAATTGCCTGAAAAGTTCAAAATAATGAGTTTATGGATACACAATGAAACACAAGAGCATCCAGATAGACAATTCAATGAAATTAGGAAGTCAATTTATGATATGAATGAGAAATTCAGCAAAGACATAGATCATAAAAAAATAAATGTAGCAGAAATCTCAGAGCTAAAGAATCAAATAAATAAAAGTACATCTGAGAGGCTCAATAGCTGAAGAAATCATGTAGAAAAAAAGTATTCAGGTTGAAGACAGGTCATTTGAAATAGCCCAATCAGACCAATAAATATAACAAGAAACCTCACAATAATTATGCAATATCTTTAAACCAGTAACTTTTGCTTTATAGGTATTCTAGAAGGAGATAAGGAAAGAGCATAGAAAATCAAGTTTTCCAATGGTTCCTCTATCTCCCATAGGTGGATTCCATTAGATAATGAATAAGAAAGTAGAAGGCAGAATCATGCTTACCAGAGACTGGGAAAGTATCGCATAGGAGAGTAAGGAGAGGATGGTGAATCAGGGAGAAATGTGCAATGGGGTACAAAGAATAACCTTTAATATTTTATATCAGAGTTGGACAATTAAGATTGACATCAACAAATTCATTAATTTGTACATTCAAAAAGTTGCTACTAAAGAGGATTTTAAATGTTTTCAAAACCTACACTCATTTCACAGCTACCATGTCGTTGAAAAATCATAATCTTAATTTTTAATATTAAAATGTCAATTATTTGGCTTAAAATTATCTAAACTTGTCCTTAGTGTAAACATAGAGGCATTCTTAAAAAGTAAACTTATAAATGTATTTATTATAGCGATTATCATTTGCAAAGGTAAATACAAATCAGAGAAGAAAACAATTCTCTCCCTATTGAAAATTAAGGTAGAAAATTACTTTTGACTTCATTTTCTAAAATCACTTACTTTAGATATCTTAAATTGTAAATTTATTCTTTTGCCTCTTTGAAATGTACATATATATTTTTAAACTAAATAAGCTTCCTCCTCCAGAACGTGAAGACCATATCTTTAAAATGTAATTATCAAAAAAGATAGAAGCCCTCTCTGTGAGAAGGTAAAGTATAACTCCTGAAGGCCTTTGTTCAAAAACTACTATCACAAGGACAAGAGAAGTCTGTTTATTCTTTGGGTAAATGATTTGGCTAATACAGATGTTCATCTCGACTAGGAGATAAATTTAGGATAAACTATGTAGGAAAAATAGTGTCTAGTCCTCTTTCTTAAAGACTACTTATTGTCTGTCCCAAGAATATGTGTAGATAATATATTTGTATCTATAGGTATAAATATAGCTATAAATATAGATTTAGATATAGATATACTGGGTTGCATTTGCTTGACTACATAAAAAGGCAAAGATTCTGTCTTACATGCTTAGACATTGTCTATGATAAATATCAGATTCTTGTTTTATACTCATTCAATAATAAAAATTTCCTTGTACTTTATCCTTGTAGAAAGGTTTTCTGGCTTGGGAAATTTTTTAAAATTATATTTTACCAAAACAATTTAGCCCTGATTAAGTAAAATAATATTTGCAATCACTTTAGAAAATAGTTACCAAAATATGACAGTATAAGATACTGAACACACATATGGTGATGAAATATAAAGAAATACATGTTGACTCAGATGAATGAATCTTGTTGAAAAGAAAAAAATTTAATAGTGTATTTGAATGGGTAACCTAGAGGTAGGAAGAAGGCAGTTTTAGTGTTTGATATAAAAATATAAAAAAATTATCAAACAATGCCATAAAAGACAACAGAAAACATATTTTAATTTCATCTAAGTTAGATTTGTAGGAATTAATAATATGAATACTATTACTCCATGATACAAAGTAGAATATTATATTTTATTATGTTGTGAAATGCGTATGTGTGTATAATATATATGTTATATTATGTTGTGAAATCCATGTGTGTATAATATATATATATGTTGTGAAATTCATATGTGTGTGTATAATGTATATTATATTATGTTGTGAAATGCATATGTGAGTATTATATATCCTAAAAGTACCCTCCCAAATTGGGATATTTATCATGGTTTTTGAGTGTTTGAAAATGTTTATGTTTTATGATCAGTTGCCCTGGTCAAAAAAGTAAAGTGTAAAAATTAATATTGTTGACTCACATAGTCAAAATTATACAGCTGCATTACATGTACATGTACATGTGTGTCTAGTCATAACTGTAGTATACTGATGTCACAGTGGAACTAAGCCATGTTGGGAAAATATTCTAGATATTCTGCACAAGCGCACTTCTAGATGTTCATGTTATAGAGTCTATCCCACTTGCTAATGGAATTAAAATTGGATACATAAAAGTGAGCCCATTTAGAAAAGAGTAATTTGCTCATTTTATTGTCATCTAGCTAGCTCAACCCTAATCAAAGTTATAGACAGAATGGAGGTTTGTTTATGAGGTGGACCAAGGGAGAACTCACAGAGGAAGGACCCAGGAGTTAGCAAAAAAAGAAAAATATACTAAATCTGTGATCATAAGAACTTCTTGAGTAAAATGCAAATGTATTATTTCTTCTGCTTATTTGAACAAAAGCATTTAAAATTAACCATTGTGTGTGTGTGTGTGTGTGTGTGTATCTTATGGTTCCATTCTATCAACCTGTGAACAGTTCTTTTTCTTGCAAAAAAAAAAAAAAAAAGAAACCTAACCTGAGGAAGGGCCGTCATGAGTCTCCTGGTGTCCCTTGCCAAGGATCCGGGTTCTGCAGCATGCACTGCAGCATGATGATTAGGGTGTCTCTCACATCCTTCATTCTGTCAAAGTGGGTCAAGCCCTCTTCAAGGAGGGAGGGGAATACATCGGAAATCATTGAGGTAAAATTATCATGGCAAAAGGAAGAAAAATGATTTAGCATGAATTTAAGAAAATTGGAGAATTATATTCTGGAAAATCAAGGCTCCTGAAAGCCCTCTTTAGAAAATCGATAATAATATCTAGGTAACACTATACTAAAAGGAACCTCTAAAGCATTTGAAAAAGCTTATACCTTTCAATTGGCAGCTTTGAGTTTAGGTTTTTGTCTATTGGCAAAATGTATTGATTCCATCCCCATTGTCCATGAGGGGCTTTTATTTTTTTTAAGAGTACTACTATAATGTGAATCGCAAAGAACCCTGTGGTTTACATAGTTGGGAAGTTACTATCTTTTCTTATTACCTTAGAACTCAAAGCAAGACAGAAATAACAGTAAAAGGAAAAAGAGGCTACTGAATTCTTTGCACTGAGCTCTATTTTTCTAACAGTGTTCATAATTGAAGTATCAGCCAATTTCAAGATGGAATCATTTTTTACAGCTCTTTTCTGTTGCATTCTTAAGAGATGCAATGTGAAGATAAAGAAGGCTTTAAAAAAAACTTAGTTCTGCATTTGAACTTTTACTTTCTCTGAAAGAGAAAGTTGAATTGCTTTAATCTCTTGCTTTAAAATGGTGATTAAATAGAATTATGATTTTAGGGGTAAACAAAATGTTAGCAAATTTGTCAGAGGTATATAGGCATTTGTATAGTAAGTATTTTACATCACTTTCTGGTGCATCGTTTGTTTGTTTAGAAATCTTGTTGATTTGAAAATTAAATATAATGAAACTAAAAACATTTTCTCTGTGAAGGAACAAACAGTAAATACTTGAAATTCTAGTGGTTTTAAGTTCTACATGTTGCAGTTACTTTGCTCTCCCCTTCTAGCATGAAAAAAGAAGCAAAATAGAGAAAGTAGGAAGAACTTTTTCAAATGTGTAGAGAAACAATAGTTGGGGTGAGGGAGGGAAAGAAAGGAAAAGGAATTTAAAGAAAAAACTGAATTGAAAAAATGGAAACACAGCTTTTGGAAGTAAGGAGTTAAAGAAGGGTTGGACGGAGGGAGCAGAAGGGATTAAAAAAAAAGAATTAAAATGCATTATGTACACACACAAATTTCCCATAGTGAATGTGATTGTTATCTACTGCAAACAAGTACTAATTAAAAAAATATATGGACAGCATGGAAAGAAATGAATATGACTATTTCCCAATCAAATTTTATTGAAATTGGCAACTGGTTAAATTTGGCCTGTGGACAAGTTATGAATCAACCCTGATAAAAGGATATGTGGAAAGTACTTTATCTAATTATAAAATGTTTGAAGTAGCTTAAAATTATTAAAAAAGGAAGAGTGAAACATATGTCATCAACAACCTTTTATCTATGATGATAATTTAAATTAATGTTCTCAGATTTTTATCTCCACATAAATATGAGAAAATAATGGAAACATTGATTATAATAATTTCTGAATTCTATTTTTATATCATTTTTTCTTTTTTACATCAATACATTTATTTTGAAAATTTTATTTTAGTCGCAATAATAGCAAAATTTAGTGAATGTAAAATAATTTTTGTAATAATCTCCTTTTCTTAAATTATTTTATTTTCCAAATATCTAGGATACACCAAAATTTACGTTTTACACTGAATTTAACAACTTTGATATTTGTTGTAGTTGTTAATTAGGTGTGCTTTTAGAGGTGAAAACACTACCATAGTATTTATCATAGCATATAAACTTTTTTAAAAATCTGGATATGAAATTACAAATAGTATTTATCATAGTGTATAGACTCTTTAGAAATCTGTATATGGAATGCCAAATTACTTGTTTAAAGGTATTCAACATTCTATTTCATTGCATGCTAATTAATAGATTTTATTATAGTGTAAAGGAACTTTCCTCATTTAACTTTCTAAAATTAAATTATAGGCAAATGTAACAGAAAAAGAAAGCACAGTAAAAATTTCAAGAAGGAATTAAACTATATATAAATGTATATATATATGCATATGTGTATATATATATTACATATGATTATATATACATACATATGTATGCTGGTCTTCTGTGACATACATATGACATGTTTCTAATTTCAAAGGGGCACAGAGAATACTTTTTTCTAAAGATAAAGCTCTACTGGAAAATCTATAATTACAATTATAGTGCTGTTTATTCAATTATACAAAGTACAGTAAGAATTTCTAAAAATATCCCATAATAGGGAACTATAAAATTTTAGGACTTACAAATGTCATAAAAATAATAAACTATGTGATATTGTGACAGAGATCTCAGTAGGTATCACATTAAGATTGACCTGCTGAAGTATTTCAGTATTAAGCTGTGTCACCTTATTCAAACTCTACAATGTAACAAACTGTTGGATACATTTTTTCCAATGCTAAAAGGATTTATGGAGTTTGTGATGACATCCTTTGGAAAAATTTCAGTGATTAAATTCAGAATCAGTGAAAATAGAAAATATCAGTACAAAAAATAGTACATATGTATGAATATATAATACATAGGACTATAATCCTTCTTAGAGTAATCCTCATAAACCCAGACCAGAAAGGTATTTTGTCTCCATAATAGACTTTGGATAATATATTCATATCCTATTCTGAGGTATACATAAACCTAGTTTACTTCTAAGAATGAAATGCTATGAGGACAAAGTGATTTTCCTGACTACAAATCTCTAAACCTCAGACTTGAATATTTTTTTTCACCTTCAGAATATTTACTAATAAAATTGTTAGAATTTTTTGTCTGAGATGCTATTCCAATTTTCAAACTCTGAAGGGAACATCCTTAAGTCTACTTAAAATACACTATTTTGTGTATCCTAGAAATGATATAGAGCACCAAGTAATCCAAGTAGGGGAAATAATCCAAATAATGTAAGGGAAATATTACAACTCCCAACCTGCTAGGTATCTGAAACGCCGAGTTTGTGTTTCCTAAAACTAAAGAATGAATTTTAAGAACAACGTAGGTTAAGATTAGGAAGAATTTATTTAGAGAAAGATAGCTTCTGTCTAAGAGAGAGAGAGAGACCGGGGCCTGGAAGGTAGGTTGTCTGTCCACCCTCCTTGTCAAATATGTTTTATTGAACAAAGCCATGAGGTGAGGCAGGTACAAGATGGTGACAAAACTACAGTCAACTAATAAGATTACAAATTTAGTCACTTAGGTAATATTTATCCTATGATAATATGGTAGGTAATATGGTCCAATCCCCCTCATGATTATGAGGGAGACAAAACTATGATCAACAAATACACTTGTGACAAGTATAGTCACATAAGTAATATTAGAATTTATTTCCCCTATCTGTAATGTAGTACTCATGAATCAACATTTCTCAATTGCCTCTTCCCATCATCCTACTCTTCCCAGTTTCTGGTAATCACTACAATACTCTTGACATCTGAGAGGTTGACTTTTTTAGAATCTACATGAGAATGCTATAATGTAGTATTTTGCTTCCTGTGTCTGACTTATTTCACTTACTATAATCATCTAAAATTCTATTCTTGTTGTCACAAATGACTGGATTTCTTCTTTTTATGGTCGAATAAAATTTAATTCATATATATTTTTTCTTCACCTATTCACCAATTGATGGACACTTAAGTTGTTTCTGCTATTTTGACTAGCTCTGCAATGATCATAGCAATACAAATGACTGTTTGATATACTGATTTAATTACCTTTGAATATATATACCTAGTAGTATAATTGATGTATAATATGGTAGTTTATCTTTAATGTTCTTAAGAACTCCTATACTGTTTTCTATGTGGCTATAATACTTTACACTCCTTCCAATAGTGTTCAAGTCTTCCTTTCATACACTTGTTACTGTCAGGCTAGACCTGGTCATGAAATGGTTAATAAATATGCTCTACAGTTCCAAGCTACAGTTTGACAAAATACAGAAAAAAAACAACAAAACAGGCAGCTGATGTAGGTGCTGTCTCTGCCCGACAAAATCCATGTGACCTGGCAGCAAATAGAAAACAGAAAACATCATCTTTTCAATGCCAAGTTACCTGAAAATATCCACACATCTGCATGGACCCCAGCCACAAATATTTGCTCTGACCCCTATATGTGGTAGATGTGCTAGATCTCTCTCCCATTGCCCTATAAAGTTTCCTGCCTTTTCTTTGTTTGGGGCTGATGGCCTCTTGCTTGCTATCAGTCCACCTGTGCCCAGCTAAATAAAGTCTGTACCTCTTTGCTTTCACTAGCCTGCTAGGACGCCCTCATTCCTCCACCATTTGTTACAGTTACCACTTACCCATTCCAATTCCACTGAGATACCTCATTGTTGTTTTGATTTCTTTAGTGATGTTGAGCATTGTTTTATATATATCCTCATCGTTTTCATATCTCCCTTTGTAAAATGTCCATTTAGATCTATCACTCATTTTTAGTTGGATTATAAATTTTACTAATTTTTAAAAAATCTTTTACATTCTGGATATTAACTTCTTGTCAGATATATAGGCTGTGAATTTTTTCTCTCTTTCTTTGAAGTCTGTAAGTTGTCTATTAACTGTCAAATATTTTCTATGCAAATCCTTTTTTTTTTTGGTACTGGGGCTCGAACTTGGGTCCTTGAGCTTGCGCCGCAGGCAGCAAAACCACTGAACTAAATCCCCAGCCCTGCAAATGCTTTGTAATTTGATGAAATCACATTTGTCTATTTTTTCCTTTGATTTCTGTGTTTTGTGATCCTTCCCCCAAAACTTCTTGTTCATTCCAATGTCCTGAAACAATTTCCCTATTTTATTCTAACAATTTCATAGTTTCAAGCATTACATTAAGATCTTTAATCCATTTTGAGTTGCTTTTGTATGTGATGAGATATTGGAATCTAGTTTCATTCCCCTGCATGTGAATACTTGATTTTCCAAATACCATTTATTCAAAAGACTGTTCTTATCCAATGCATGTTATGAGTGCCTATGTCAAATTGGAAGGCTTTAGAATCTTGATTTTATTTCTAGGATCTGTTTCATCAGACTTTGTGGCTATAGTTATGGTAGTATTATTGCTGCTTCAATTATTATAGTTTTTTAGTGTATTTTGAAGTCAATTACTGTAACGCCTCAAATATTGTTCTATTTTCTCAAGATTATTTTTACTATTCAGAGTGTGTGATTCTATGTGAACTTTAAGATTTTTTTCTGTAGTTCTGCAATTAATGTAATTAATATTTTAATAGAGATTGCATTGCATTTTCAGATCACTTTATGTTGTACAGATTTTTTAACAATAAAGTATATCCCCTGCAAAGTTGTGCTTCAGAGCTCGTGGCCTCAGTTGTTCACAAATTTTCCTTAGAACCTAACTAATAATTGTTGGTGGAAACCCCCACATTTTTCTGGAAACAACAAATATCCTCTGCAATTGTTTTTTGGCGAGAGGTTTGCAAGTAGCCAGTCTGAGACTGTTATTCAGTTCTCCGTGCTGCTGATTGACTGTTTCCCTGTAGCCCATCTCCAGCACTTGCACCAGCATTCCCACATCAAAACAGGTTGCTGTACCTTGTGTAGCTATCTCCAGGGCTCTCGGTTTTGTTCTTCTTAAAGGTCTAAGATTCGTAAGATGCCCTCAAAACTCCCTGCACCTTCTAAGGCTTTTTTTTTTTTTCTTTTGGTACCGGGGATTGAACTTAGGACCTTGCACTTGTGAGGCAGGCAGCTGCACCACTGAGCTAAATCTCCGGCCCAAGGCTTTATTAATACAGTATTTTATTAAATTATATTACTGCGGTAGACATAGCACATTTAGGGGTTAAACTATAAAAATAGGCATTTATAGGCATTTTTCTGAGCAAATCTGAAACTCAGTTTTTCACAATTCGCAGGTGCTCTAGGAAGATAACTCAGGAGAGTTCCGAGGTTCCACTGTATTGATTTTCCTGATCTGTGAACCCAAGATATCTGGTAATTTCTTTATGTCCTCTTTAACTTCTTTCATCAATGTTTTACAATTTTTAAATTTTTCAGAGGAAATAGAATCTGTAGAAACATGAATATGCACACATCTACCACCTAGGTTCATTAACATATGCCTTACTTACCTATCTAGATAATTATAAAAACAGAATTTTTAAATTTTGTTTCATTGAGTAAATTATCAACAAAATTATTGCAGATACTATAATCATTCTATATTGCAAAGTAATTCTGTTTCCATACATAAAAATCATGGCATTACCTTATATAACCTCAAACCCATTAAGTTTTTCAAGAAAATTAATCACAATGGCCTAGAATGAAAACTCTAGTATATATAGAAATTGCAAAAATATCCCTAAAATGTAACTATTACATGGAAATAACATTACGTGATCTTAATATCTTTGATTTAACACAGTGTTTTTGTCTTTGTTTTTGTGATGTGGGACCAAGTCTTATTTGGAAATGGCAGAATCAAGAGCAATAGTAGAAGACCATGCACCTCTACACCCATTTCTCACAAGTTTCACACCCATCCACCCTCTCCTCTCCCTGCAGCATCCCTTCCCCGGGGGGATGAACAGGGAACCATCCCCAACCCTGACCTTGCCTTCTACCTGCCCACCCAAGCTACACCCAGCAGTTTCCCATTCTCTTCCTGGACTTACCTGAGCACCTCTGCACCGATATTCAGGGCCCAAGAAAGGACTGTCACAGTTGCCCAGCTCCCAGGTCTCAATCTGGGTCAATCTGCAGGAAGCAGTCAAGGTGACACTGGACCTGCTGGACCCTCAGGGCTCCTCCAGGGCTGGGGGTACTACTAGGCCTGCAGCCATGGCCTGCGGTTCCCCCCTCCAGGGCAGGGCTAGGGCACAGTATCAAAGCACCAGAGGCTGCCCCTTCCCCCTCCTCCTGGCTGCTCTGCCCTATGCAAGCCCTGGGTGGCTCTAGTTCTCTGTCCTTTCCAGCTTCTTGGGCCTTCCTGGTTCTGCTCTCCTGCATTCTTCCTCCTTGGCCTTGGCTCGCTCTTGGTGGAGTTGCTGCTCCTCCCCTTTCTTTTGCCAGCTGTGACTGAGCCCTGAGCCCTCAGCCCTCAGGGGAAGGCAGGATCCTGCTGCAGCTGGCGCTTATGGGCTTGTTCCCCTGCCAGGCGATCTGACCATTCTCCCAGTGACCTCCTGCCATGTGACCTTTATCTCATCCTGCAGCTTCTGCCTCCATTCCTGCTCCTTGGAAATCTCATCTTCTTCCTCCCCCTCCTCCTCAGAATCACGGAGGGTCCCCAGCATAGAATTTGCCCGAGAGACACCTCATCTTAATTCTTTATTTCCCTGGCGGAGGGGCCACAACTCAGCAGTGCAGGAAAAGGTCTGCACAAGCATCAGGCCCTGGCGTCTGCAGCATGCAGCGCTTTATCCCCGCAGCAGCCTAGTGGGCAGAGTCGACCCCCACGTGGAGCAGCAGGCGAAGGCAGGCGCAGTGTGGCGGGCACAGTCAAGGCACTGTGCTGGTGGCTGCCCAGCGATCATATCAAGGCCAGGGTGTCTCTGGAGAAGGACACAGTGGATTTTCACATTGCAGGAGGATTAGTACATTTAAGAACATTAAAATAGAAATTATCCAAAATGAAAAGTGGGGGGGTGGGAGTGGGAACAATAAACAAAACAATGATGAGCTCTGAGGAAATTTTGCATGGGTTAATAAATATACAAATGTAGTCCATGACACAAAGCGAAAGAGAAGGTGACAGGCAAAAACATGGAAGAAGCAGTAGCCAAAGAATCTTAAATTTCGTTTAAGAAATAAATACATGTAGCTCAAGCAGGTAGCAAACTGAAAACATGGCATCAAGAACAAAAACCAGGAAAAACTCCTCTAGGATGTCACATTTCGGTGTATTTTGTGATTAGAAGCACTCCTATGAGCTATATTTTTAAGGAGAATAGTATAGAAAACCACCTTAGAAGACAAGAGTTAATGTCTCCTTCTGGTGGAATGGTTAGAATCATCTGCTTTGTACTAGATACCACTCAAGTTTTCCTACAACGTAATTTATTCCACATGCAAGGGTCCTGTGGTTCTCTTCCCATATCCCAACAGGGGAATCGAATATTCCTGAATTAATGCAAGAAAATGCTATGGCAACAACAACTAAATTATCTAAGGGGAAAGTATAAACCTCTGTTTTTACTCACGTAATCCATGAAACATCAACTCAAAATGGATCATAGGTTGAAACAAAAAAGCAAAAATTTGAAAATTCAAAAAGGAAATCTTAATGACCTTAGTGTGATCACAATTTCTTAGGAGAATAGGAATAAAAATTATTATTTTTATTTCATAATTTTTTTTCTGAAAATCTCTTTGAAAATCACCATTAAGAAAATTAAAAATATATTACAGATGGGTAGAAAATATTTACACTACATATATCTGTAAGAAGTCATATATCAAAAATATATAAAGAAAATTGCGGCTGTATAACAAAACAACCCAATAATTGTAAAAATAGAAAAAGTTTTGAAAACTTTTGAAAGTTTATTAGGAAGATATTAGGATGACCTTAAAATATAAGAAACAATTCCCTACTTCATTTTAAACAGGAAACATATAAATTGAAGTCATGATCAAATACCACTATAGAAGTACTAAAATTTAAAAGACTAACATAATTTGCCCCATCCATATAGCAAGATATTACTCAACAGTAAAAGTAGTGATCTACTGATATATTCACTAGCATTAAAATGTAAAATGGCACAAGGACAAAAGAGAAAGTACTATGGTTCTACCTATATATAATTAAAGAAATTAAAAAACTAATCTTCAGTGACACACAATAATTCAATGGTTGATTGGAGGCTGGATTCTGGAGTAGACATTTAATCCAATGGGACAGAAGAACACTTCTAACATACTGGAAATGTTCTATATCAAGACTGGGAAGGAGATAACAGGGGACATAGGGTTGCCAAGGCCAGTTGAAGGGTACAGTTAAATGGAAAATTATTTCTTAATAAAATTGATTAAAGGAGGCCAGGGATTTATCTCAGTGGTTCCGCCACCTGCCTCACAAGCACAAGGACTGGAGTTTGATCCCTATTACCAAAAAAATAAATAAATAAAATAAAATTGATTAAAAATGTAAGACTAGTGAAGTAAAGTGATATTATTTTACTCACCAAAGACTGTTTATAGAGGCATTTTAATGCTAGAAGTTGGGATTTATTTGGTTGACAGGGAGATGAAAAGCAACAAAAAGGATTTATTATGATAGAGGGGGGCATTCAGCTTTAGTTGTGGGAATTACAGTAACTCCAGTGAGAGAATTGTGGAGGAAATTGGCTTAACTTGTGACAGAGAAAAGAGAATGAAATCATCAACAATTTACAATAGGCAGTGCTTGTATATTATCTAATCATTTATGGTATCACATTTATAACGTCTTTCACATTTTTTGTTCAGCAGCAAGAATTGCTACTTGTGATTCAACATATTTAAAAAGAAATATTGTTTTATACCTCCTAATTTCCCAGGTTGTTTATTAAACTGAAGAACATATATAGTTATTAGTTGATTAACTGTGTATTTTTAATAAATTACAAAGAACATTGATATTTCTGGTTTTGACCTATCGACTTATCTTCACATTAAAGCTACCTATGTACTTATCAATTTATCCAGGATTTAGGCAATTGCCTTAATATTGCTGTCTACTCCAAATACATATTTCAAATTCTGCCATTTGATCTTAAAAATAACAATTTAATTTTCTAGTTAAGTGTAATATATTGAAGATCATTAGACTCAAAGTTTAAAAATTGATAATAATATAAAAGTATTTATTTGATAATAAAAGTATATAGATGATGGAGGATTTGCTTGAAAATGATACCATCTGTTACATATTACCATTCTCTTCCCCTTGAAATCAATTTTCCCATTTAGTTATCATTTGAGAATGCAAATATTTACACTTAGGCTTTGTTAATAATAGACTTCTCCTCAATCTAATGTTTCATAAATTGCCACATGCCCTCTTTCAACTTGGAAGCCTCATATCCTTTATGCCTTGCACTTCACATCTGTATGATTTGCGTATTCAGATTCTATCATGATTGTCTTGGCCTTGTGCTTTTTTCTTAAACAGAGTTTATTCACTTATCTACTCCTCTTTCAAAGGTTTGCTAAAATCTAACTCTGTTGTCTTTGTGACCCAGGCAGAATTGATTTATCTTTACTTTGTGTTCTTTTAGCATTGTATGCCTATATTTATTATAGAAAATTCCATGATCCCCTCTTATTGCATTACAAACACGTGAAATCAAAGAGATACATCATTGAGAGACAGGAAAGGAAACTTTTAATGATTCAGAGTTCAGAGACTTTAATAACTCATCACAGGAGTATAACTCTTCCAAACAAATGTCACCCATCTGGGCTTTGAGATCCAAAATGGTCCCTGTAGAGAGAAGACTGGTGTATCAGTATCAAAGTAGGAAGAGCTGGGCATTTGGAGAAGAGGGACAAAGAATTACCTAAAGTGAAAGTATGGACTTAATCATATGATTTTGATTATTTAACAAGTTCTTACTCTCTGTTAGGCTTTGAAGTAAGCATGTTCATGCATCACATCAATGTAAAATGAAAGGTAGAACACAATGCTCATAAAGTAAGGAATAATCCATTTCATACTCAAAATTAATAGGTCAAAAACTACATTCAGTTGTTTCAGCAATTTTATGTTAGGTATAAGAAGTAAGGATGTAAAATAAACAAAGTCTCTTTCCCTTATGCAGCATATAATTTAATAAGATAGCAACACATACACACATGCTATGTGAAGATTCTTGTAAAAGGAGGTAATATGTGACATCAGAAACAAGATTATTTCTATCCATGGACTTTAAAAATATCCTTAACAAGGTAGAATTTGGATACTCTTTTCAGAAGGTAGAAGAAATTCAAGGAAATTTATGAACTGTTCAGCATGAAAGAATTAGCTACCCTCACACCTGCTAATAATGTTTTAAATAAATTTGTTAGAAACAGAAACTTTACCATGTTTTGGATTCAATTTTTAAAAATTGGTAGTTCTCTCAGCATATGGCATAATGAATTTTATTTATTTATTTATTTATTTTTTTACTGGGGATCAAATTCAGGACTTTGCAGTTGTGAGGCAGGCGTGACACTATTGAGTTAAATTCTGGCCCCCAGCATAATGAATTTTGATGCAATTATTTGTGTAGTCAGATAATTCCATGAAAATCCTAATCTCATATGAATAAATGAACATAATGTAATATGAATTCATGTTCTAGGTTTCTGTTTTCTAGGTTGTTTCCTTTTATTTTGGTCATCAACTTATCAGTTACAGAAATAATATACTTTTCCAACTGTTTCACTATGTGTCATTTAATTTTTAAATTGATGACTAAAAGGCATATTTACTTTTAGGGATTCATGACTATTTGTTACTTAGAGGTTCTTTATGTCTAATTATTTCAACTTTGAATAAGACAGGTTCAAATGTAACCATTCTTTTCTTATATACTTCCCATACTCATTCACTGTGGTCTGAATGTATCCCTCAAATTTAATGTGTTAAAAACTTAAACTCCAAAGCAATAGTGTTAAGAGGCGGGATTCTTAAGAGATAATTAGGTCACGAGGATTCTCCCTTAATAAATGGATTAATGTCTCTCTCATGGGAGTGAGTATAATATTGTGAGAGTGGATTTATCATAAAAGCAGTTCAGATCCCTCTTGTCTCTCATTCCCTTCCTCATTCTAGTTTATGCTATGGAACAATGCAGCAAGGGCATCTTCCGTAAATGCAAACCTGAATCTTGTACTTGCCATCCTCCAAAATCATGAGTCCAATAAACTTCTATTGTTCTTAAATTACCCAGTCTGTGGAATTCCGTTACAGCAGCTCTAAGTGGATGCAGAGAAAGTCATCTTCTCTCTGTTTTGCTGGACTTTGTTTCCTCTACTGCAAATATATTTATTTTCTACACAAAAACTGTGTTTTTGTTCCTCTTTGCCATAGTGACAGAGACACATTTTATGAAGACCATTATAGATACAGAAAGAAATGAAAAGAACTGGATATGTACTTTAGGGAGGTAATTAATTTGCTGCATTATAAAACAATATACAGTGCTCATTTATAGACAGACTTCTTGTATGGGGCCTTTTAGAAAACAACATCCCATTCAAACATTTTACATTTTTTGTGTGGTAACCCTTCATCATGGGAAGTGCAGCTTCATACGCACCCACTGTTCCTTATCACCTGGACGACAGGTTCATCTGAGCACTACTAATTCTGTCTCAAGTCAGGGAAAAGATTTGGGCCAGACAAGGATTATTATTCCTTTTTAATTTCAATAAGATTAACATATTGAGAAACAGCTTTATAAAAATCCATCCTGCATAAGGTTAAAAGTGTTAGCTTTTATGGATTCAAAATGCTTACATTTAATTTATCTCGCAATTAATCAATATAAGCATAAATGGCAAGTAGGCATGGACACCCGTTGCTTGATTTTTTTATCTAAATATCAAAATCCAACTAGCATTTGGTGCTATTTTTTCTTTCATATTTATACCACATAATAACCTTTTGCTTTTAAGCATTTTGTTCTATTTTTAGAACTTTGCTTACATTATTGGACAGATATATATATATATATATATATATATATAAAATACAGCAGATCTCAAATGATCAAACAGCCATAATGAAACAAAAATCAAATTTATTTTAATAGCATCCTATTAAATTGACTTTAGGGTAAAATTTTAGCTCATATTGCTTAAAGTTAGCATTTTTTCCCCTTCTTCAAAATCCCATGACAGGAAACTAGAACTTTCCACACTCAGTTCATTGTGTTATTGATCAAACATTTAACTGAAATGTAAGCATGGCTTTAAGCAGAATGTTTCCTAGGTATGAGAAGCATCACATTCCTGAGTTTAGTTTCTTGATAAAAATTATGTAATTCATTGAACATGCTATGCATAGGAAAGAATTTATTTGTGGAATCTTTGCAATATGAGTTTGAGATGACTGCACTTGATTTTTTTTGGGGGGGTTGTTTGTTTTTGGTACTGGGGATCAAACTTGGGACGTTGTGCTTGTGAGGCAGGCAGCAGAACCACTGAGCTAAATCTTGGGCCCAACTGTATTTGATTTTAAAACAGTGTACTCTGACTTATAAATAGAGGGAAAACTATAATCCAAAAGATTTTGAAATTGCTAAATTATTACAGAGCTTTACACATATCTGAAATTAAAATCCTGATCTTTCTAAGATTTAGCAATCATTGGGAATGAATACCTAAAACATCTTTATTAATATGTATAAGACATATACTTTCTTAAAAATTTATACTAGGCTTCTTTATTCATATTTGTTATACTATATGTTATGTGATAAAATGTATTACAATAATTTACAGTAATATTTTGCTGTATTTTAAATGTTAGATGTCACTGTGGAACATGATAGCATTTATTAACCTGATACCTGATCAATAACACATTTTCATTATCTCAGCTCTTATATTAACATATTTAATTAAGTAGTAAAAATGAATCAGCCATTTGGAAATTCCCTAAGGCTAAATGTAAATAATATCCTCAGATTCCAAAGAATTAAAATCCCAAAAGAATTAAAAGAATCATCCACAATGATATATGTGCAGCCATGTTTATAGCAGCACAGTTCATAATAGCTAAAGCTTGGAAATAGTCCAAGTGCCAATCAACTGGAAACTGGATGAAGAAGATGTGGTATTTTTATTTATTTATTTATTTATTTATTTATTCTTAAATTCTTTTATTGGTACATTTTAGGTATACATTACATTTACATTTATCTTTGGGTGTTTGTACCTGTACATGATATATCTTGCTTCTTATTTTTCCCCCATTATCTGTGTGCCTTTCACCCCTAAACCCTTCCCTATTTACATACTTTGTTTCCATTTTTTTTTCTTTTCTCATAATTTTTCCTTTCCATTCTTTCCTTTCCCCTTCCCCTCCCACCACCCCTACCCCTTTGGACCTTTTCCTATTTCAAAGTATCAATTATTAGTTATTAATCCTTTTAGTCCTTATTTACACTCTCAGTTTCTCACACTAGAGAAACTATTTGGTATTTACACGTGTGTCCTATTTATTTCACTTAAGAGTATGGCCTCAATATGCACCCATTTAGCTATAAATGACTCTAGTTTCTCATTCTTTATGACTGAGAGGAAAACTAGCCTGTTTTTAAGGAAAAGACAAGTGTAGCCACTAAGAAGTAACCTCTGGTGGCCAGACAGGAAGCACCTGTAAAGTTGGACCCAAGCAGAGTTTGGATATGGAAAAATTATCATGAAAAAGAATGCAAGTATTTTCCCTAGGACAATAGAAAAAATGGCTTAAAGAGGTTTCAGAAAATAAGCAAGACCCCACTCAAAGGTGTAAAAGCGTAAACATTTCATTTGAGAAGAGAACCATTAAGCCCCCTTCTGGACAGGAGCCACATAGGAAAATGGTTTCCTGGGTTTCATTTCATCTTGCTCAGCCATGAGGGCACTGAGTTACTCAGTTACTCAGCAATGATCCAAGGAGGTCTGGGCTCTGATCAAGGTGATGGCAGACCTTGGCTTCATCTGGGTGACGTTGTTTTAACAGATATCCAGAATACAAAAGCTATGGGGTCTTAGAGGGCTCCACCCAGATTTTAAAAGAATGCCTGGAAGCCAGGCACTGTACCCCTAAGAGAGCAGTGTGTGAATCTGTGAGAGTAAAGCAAGAGGTGCAGTGGAAACCTCAAGAAACTGGAGATCCCAAAAATGTGGAATAACTGCTGAGGAAAGCTACAGGCAGCAAGCAGAGCCAGCTGAAGAGAGAGGTCATGTGAACTGCAACCAGCAAGGACATGAGGGTAGTGCCACCACCCAAGCCATTTCCAGTTCACATCTCTCCACAACCTGCCCTGGTTGCTGAGCATGTTTCTTCAGGACTTAGTGATTGCCCACTTGGGTTTTGGTCTTGCTTGTACCTGATTTCTTTCTATTGCCCTACTCCTCTCTTTTAGAATAGGACTATTTAATCCAAATCATTGTATGTTGGAAATATTTAACTTTCTTTTTTATTTTTTTAGGGACTCATAGTTAAGAGTTTGCTTTAAGGCTCAGAGAAGACTTTGAACTTGAAGTATTCAGCAATGTTGGAAATGTTAAGCCTGGTAGCTCTTACAGATGGACATGAGCCTTATACAGGACAAGGAGGAATTTTATAGTTTAGATCTAGTAAGTTCCCCCAAAGGGTCATGTCTTCAATAGTGGGGCATTGGAAAATTCTTAGATCATGGGGCTGTTATACTTATCATTGTATTAATCCATTGATGAGTTCATTACTGAATGTGCTAGTACCTTACTGTTGATGGGTCACTGGGAGCATGATCTGGGAAAATGTATTCTTGTCCAAGACTCTTTCCATTGATCCCTGCTTTCTGGCCACCACGTCATACCATATGCTTCCACCAGGCTCTTTTATTATCCTGTTTATGTGATGGAACTGCTCAACCATGGACTGAATCCACTGAAGTTGTGAGTTAAAATAAAAACACCCTTGTTTAATTGCAAGTATCAGGACATTCTTCCAGTAATGAGCAAGCTGATACAGTCAAGCTAATATAGTAGATTTTCCACTTTTTCTTGAATATGACCAATTCAATGCATGTTAGTCACCAGCATTAATGTTAACTAAAGAAAACTAATTTATTTTAGGTTTATACCAGGCATAATAATACATAGAGTAAGTAAAAAAGACTGTCTTTAAATTTAGGAATTTAAATTAAGGTGTAGTTTTATTCAAGGAAAAGTCTTACTGTCAATTTTCTTGAAGCTCAATTTGAAAAGGTAAAACTACCTTGAAATCTTATCACAGCAAATTTTATCATGGAATTTCAATTATCACTAATATTTGATAAAGAAAATTTACTGTATTTTACACAGCCCAACCTCTTGCATTTTAAAATGTCTCATCACATATTTGTTTAAAGAGCTTAGAACATTTTTCTTATATGTTATAAATATTGATTATAATTCACTAACCATAAAATTTACCTTTTTAAAGTATAAAACAGTGCTGTTCAGTATATTCATACAGTAATGCAAATATTCACTAATTTGTGATCAGTTTATAATTTCAGAAAATTTTATCACTGTAAAAATAGTCCCTATATCTATTAGCTGTCACTCTCCATTGTTCCCTGGCCAAATACTAACAACTACCAGACTGTTTTCTTTCTCTATAGATTGGTTTATTCTGAACATTTAAAATTAATGGAGGAATAGAAAGGATTTGTCCCTGGCTACTTTCATTTAATGTAATGACTTAAAAGTCAAAATATTTTTTACAAAAACAAAACAAAATGCAAAGGCAAACACATAGGCAGAGGTTAAAAAGAAGTACTACCAGATTTAATGAATATAAAATATATGAATATTTCCTAAATACAGATATGTGTGCATCCTTCACTAGTGACTATCAGAGATTATTATATTTGAAAAAAATTACAAAACCATATTTATCTCTTCAGTATTTCTTGGATTTCTTTCAGAAAAATCAGTAATTTTCACAGTGACATGCTGGAAAATGGACTACTACTCTTTTATCTTAGGAATGGTAAGGTCAGAATCATTAAAGCAAATCTTGGAGCATATTACATGATAAGTATGGAATGGAATTTCCTTTACCTTAAAGCTGATGAAGCCAGACTCACATCTCCGTTTTTTGAATTATTTGCTTTTTTTCAGGAACAATAATTTCTTTGATTCATGATTAAAGAACTTTTGTTTCCTAGAAAGTAACAAGCTTTGAACAAAGAATGAGCAAAATATATGTTATTCTTTCCTTTAAATTTATATAAAACTTCATCTTGAAAAGGGCATATTTTAATAATAGGTTACTTAATATTTCTTGTTAATATCCCTATAAAAGTGTTCTCTTATGAGAGAAATCCAAATTATAAATAAAGGGCAAAATTAAAGATACATTCTAGGAAGTAGGGAGATAGATCTTTCTCAAATGGGAAAGGGATAGAGAGAGAGAGTGAAGGCAGAGGGAGACGAGGGAAAGGTGATGAATAAAAGGAATTAAGATGTGTTATGTACATGCACCAACTTCACAAAAGGAATGTGAACATAATATACTGCAAACATTCACTAATAAAAAACATTCTGGATGTACACTAAAAGTAGCACCAACTCTCCATGACAAATGTTTTTATCATATATTGCAAACATGTACTAATGAAAATAAATAAACATATTAAAAATAAAGCTAGAACCAGTAAATTATTTAATATCCTGGATTCATGGTGTGAAATAAAGAGAAGTGACATTTTTGACTGAAGACTTTTTTTTTTTTTTTTGAGACAAGGTTTTGCTATGTAGTTCAAGTTGGCTGTAAACTCACTATGTAGCCCAGGCTGGCCTCAAATTCATGGCAATCCTCTTGCCTAAGCCTCCAGAGTGCTGGGATTACAGGCATGCACCATGATGCCTGGTTGCCTGAAGTACTTTTGAAAATGGTAATGCAACACTCAGGGAGGCACATCTGAAGGGGATATCAAAAGATAAATAAATGCCAAAGTGTGTGATAATGATCACATTACATACTCACAGAAATTGTTTATTCTGGGCTAGGCACTGCTGAAACTGTTTTTCATTTGTTTAATTATTATTATAACTGAGATGTATTACTATCATTAGATATGGGATTGCATTTTGCTTTTATGCTTATCTAAATGCTCTAATTTTTTTATACATATATCTTTTATTATAAAAAGAACCAAAGTTTCATTTTTATCTTTGAGTCTGATATATTTTCTCCACCTATGCAAGTAAAGATTCTGGGACATCTCATTAGCTATAAATATACTTTGTGTTACTTATCACTTAGTTAAATGGGAAAAATAAAAGAGTTGAGATTTACCAAAGATATTCTGTGTGGAATGTCAAATGTTTAAAGGAGGTTTAATTAGAATTGAAACAAATAAAGAAAAATCCCTGACAGATCCTTGAGAAGAACTCACAATATTATTGCTCACAAAATACAGTGAATCACTGAATAATCCGGCTCACCAGTGCACAATGTCTGTGCTCTTCCTACTCCCTTGCACACATTCAGCTGAAGAGAGGTACCACCTTCGTCCTCTAAAGACAGCAGAGGTAAATTTCTTTGATACATACAGATACATTTCATTTCCACCATCTAATAAAAACCACTGGCATACCAATATACCAACATCACTCACCCAAATCTAATCACTATTTGTTTTAGTTTTTCCTAATGAGATAAAGTGTTATACATTTGACACTTTAATCTCTATATTGAAATTTACCCCTAACACCTCTCCTAGATTTAGCTTTATTCCAGAGTGTATCCATCCTTTTAGTCCATGTTTAATTCTCCTCCAAAGGGCTGTGAACCTAGACAATATATGACATATCTTATTTTATAATAAAATTAATAAAAATAATAAAAAACAAAATACACAACTATAATAAATATGGAAATTTTATTTTAATTATCTCTTCATCAATTTCTTTCTGGGTCATTGCCATCATACTTTTCCAAAATACTCTTGGTTTGTGTTGATATACACTGACAACCAATAAAAGAGAAGGCTTCCAACTGAAAATTATTAAACTTAGATGTCAAAAATTAAATTGATATAATTGCCGATAATCATATGTGTTTATCAAAACTAGTTAGATCACCAAAATAATATGCTTGTCAAAGAAGTAGATATATATGACAAAGACAACATGACAATCTACATGACAATGTCATCTGTTCACTTGTTTGAAAGGAAGGTTGTAAATTTCCCATTAGTCTAAAACAAGCAAACATTTGTTAGGAATTTGAAAATGCCAGTACACACAAGAAGAAGATAAATACCTTTTCTTACAAGGTAGAAACAGTGACAGAAGGTGCAATAGTGGAAGCTTAGATCATAATCTTCACCAATTGTTAGCAACCTTCCTTCAGGAATTTTGTGTGTGTAGGGCTTCAACTATAGCAATAATAATTATCTAGATGTTTTAAAAAGCAATTTTTGTCTGAAGCATGTTGGTATTACTAACAATAATTACAGTTTATGTTACTCTACAACAAATTACCCCAATATTTAATACCTTACAACTATTACCCTAATTTGCTCCTAATTTTATGAATTGGAAATTTGTGAAGAGCTTTACTGGAAGGTTGTTCTGTCATTGCAAGTGGACAGGTCTGGAAGATCCACTTTCTCCACATATCTGCACTCTCAAGGATCTTTCTCTCCTCTGTCTCTCCATATTGCCTTTTGTCCACTAGGGCATTTTGAGATGGCATAAATTTCTACCAATATGCTTGGTCCTGGGGTTGTCATTTTCACAGTTCAGGACTCCAAGTAAAAGTTGAAGCTGTCATGTGAAGGTCTGGGTCTAGAAACTGCCCTGGAGTTATTCGTCCATAATTTAGTTATAAATCAATTACAGATTTTTCCCAGATAAAAGCAAAGGACAAAGTATGAGAGAATCCCTGGTCATCTTATTTGGTCATAATGGCTAAGTCTTCATAACACCTTGGTAAAGGATAAACTGCTAATTTAGTTTTAACCATGCTATGAAGATACACTGATTCTCCAGGAAAGTAATGTTAAAAGATTTCAATCCCTAGGCCTTGGAGATATAGCTCAGTTGTAGAGCACTTGCCTAATAATTATAAGGCCCTTGGGTTTCTTCCCTAGCACTAAAAGAAAAATAGAAAAAAACAACAATTTTAGAATTTAAATTTATACTCTTGATTTTACTAAGGCTTAAGCTTTTCAAAGAGGTTATATTTTTCTTATTTTCCCATTATGGTAATTAGAGCTTAGCAAACATTTCTCTGTAAAGGGGTCAATAATGTTTTCAGTTTCAATGGCCATGGAATCTTTGTTAGAATTTCTCAGTTCTGCTACTGAAAGCTGAAAGCAGCCATAGACAATAAGTAAAACAATGGGCAAGACTGAGTTGTAAATGTCTCCATTTAGAAAAAAAACATTAGCCTGAAATGCTATAGTTGCTGACCTCTGGTAGATAGTATTTAACTGTATGTAAAGAACTAGTTTTCATAGATGTGTTAGCAAAGACAAATAGTTTTCAGTTTGTTGAAAGAAATTGCCAACTTGCTGAAAAACTTGGGTGTGGGTGATTTTATGTGAAAGAGAATGATTTTACTTTTAATTAGGTAATTTGAATATAGATAAAATAAGTAAAAATAATACTTAAAAGTACTAAAAGCTTGCTCTTTTATGTGTCAGATTATGAAGAATAATCAGGAATATGAATAATTAAACTTTATAACCTAATTAAATTATACAAGTTAAAATAATTATAATAACACCAGTGGTTATAATTGCATAAAGTCAAATGTTATTATGATAAAATTATCTTTTGGTCAGAACCTAGAGTATTAGTCAGCAAAATTTCATTTGTTCTATGGGAATTAAATGGGAAACTAATTAAATATAAGTGAATTAGGTCATTCTCTTAAAATTGGAGATATTTGTATCTTAAAATCTGTTATACAGTGGTACTTTGGTTCAACAACGCTTTTATTTGCAAACAAATTGGTTTGCAAACAGAAGTGTTTGGCAAAATTTTGCTATTTTTGCAAATTCTGCATCATGTGACAAATATGACTGTGGCCATGTTTCCCACACAAACTCAAATCTGGCCATCTTTTCCAAAATTGTAGAACAAATTAAATTCATGAAGCAAGGTACCACTGTATATTGCACATACATACACACTTCAGGGATACTATCAAGGCAGAAATATAATGTGAATTGTTCTAATATTTAGTTTTTATCTTGATAAAATGAAAAGTATTTAGCCAAAATGATTTTCAAACTCCAGTCTTATTTCTAGAATTTAGAATGTTCTAGTTCTCATATTTCATTTATACAGCTTTCCTTCTCATTCATCTAATCAGTCATTTGCTTAATAAAATCACAACACTTTCCCATTGTGCTAAATGATAACAGTATAATTTTGAAAAATATAACTATGGCCCCTAACCTATTTTTTATACAGAACACAGCAGCCGGATTTATACATGATTTTATGCTCAAAACAGAAATGTAACTTATTTTTTTGAAGAAAGTTTTGCACCATCATCAGCCTCTTGTCACTTACTTTTGCTTCCTTGAATCACTAACTTGGATTCCCAGATAACAGACACTAAGCCTATACATACCTGTAGATCACTGTTTATTCGTGCTCTCCATAATAGATTACCTTAGATACTCCTTCCTTCCTGTACTCATCTTGTACACTTCTTTTTCAACTTTCAATTCTCCTTCTCTCCAACCAAAGGGTGCATTGTAGGTGAAATGAATCAAACATCTACAAACTACCACCAATAAAAGAGATCATTTTGGCGTAAAGTAGAGAGTCATTATTAGTATGGCCAGTGGGAAATTAATCCTTTATTCCATATCACAGGAACATCAATAAAGAATAAATGGCCAAAATGAACCAGAAATAAAGTTAGTGACACATCCAGTGCAGATAATGTATCTGAAAGTGTACTTTGACTTAGTACAATTGTTTTAAATGTTTTGTATGTTCTTTGCCCTATTAGTCTGTTTTCAATCTGTATATATAATCATTAACTTTATAAATAAATGAATCTGATGCTAAAAAATGAAAGGACAGTGGAAGGAGGGGAAAAAGAAGGAAATTGAAATGTATTATGTACATATACCAATCTCCTACAGTGAATGTAATCATTATGTACTGCAAACATGTACTAATAAAAGAAAAAACAATAGGAACAAACTACTTTGGCATCATCACCCTTATTTTGATTTTATTTCTTATGAATCAGAATTGTATTTCCTAGCATCTTCATTTGATGATCATAACTAGCGTTATCTGAGTATATTGTATAATTTATTAATTACAGCTAATCATTCTGTAAAACAAATAAATTCTACTTACAGTCAAGATAAAGTGACAATTCCAGATTTATCCTATCTCCTAGAAGAACAAAGAAAGTGGATCAATAATATGAAACAATGGGTTTTAAGACTCTAGACATCAGACAGTGAGAAGACAGTGATTCCTAAAAGACAGAAAACAAATCCAACAATACCCATTATTGCCTCAGTGTACTCCAGGAGACAGTACAGAGAGGGCAACTCAAAAGGAAGCCAGTATGCTCCTTGAGTTGAACCAATAGTGTTAAGGCTATGAGGAAAACAGGACAGCTAGAGTCTGTAGTACAAAGATAACTCCCAAGATTAACAGCGAGTCTCCCACTGAGAACTCAGCTGAGTATGGATTACCACAAGTGTGTGAAAAGCCTAACTGATGCTGGAGAAATGTTGATCAAACAGAGTAGAGGTAACATAACATGACATTCACCCTTGGTAGGAAATGACCCCTGTCTTTTCCAGTCAGACTATAAAAAGGATTTTCTATTTCATAGCACAGGATGTCAAATACACAGAAATGTCTTGTCTTGATGTTCAAACCAGAGTACTTCTCTGATACACAATAACAACTATTAAAAGTAAGATCCAAAATATTAAAACTGTTTTCAGGTCATGTAACTATGTCCCAGAAGACAGTTTAAGAATATTTATCAGGATGTAAATATATTCAACATGAAAAATAGAATATAAAATATCTGATATCCAGTAAAAAATTACCAAGCATAAAAAAGAAAAGCTGGCCAACAACTGGGAGATAATCAATGAATCCACATCAATTCACAAAAAGGGGAGAAAAGGAATAAATAGTAGCAATACAGCAAACAGCAAGATGATAGAGGGTTTATACTAATTTCTCATTAAATGTAAGTAATATGAATATTCCCAAATAATATTCTGAGAGAGATGGATTATAGCTTTTAAAATATTACATGTTAGGCTCAGTAGTAAAGCAATTTTCTAGCACTCATGAAGCCCTGAGTTCAATCCCTAGCAGTGAAAAAAAACACCTGTTCTCTTGCAAAAAATCACAAAGTGTATACAGTAGCCACAAAAGGGTTAAAATAGAAGGTAAAAAAAAACATATACTAACACTGATGCACGAAAAGCTGAAGTATCTACATTATCATCCAAAATGTATTTTGGAGCAAAGCATATTATATAGAAGATCATTTCATAATGATAAATAGATCAGTTCATCAAGGGGACTCCCAAATACTTACATAATTTATAAACAAGGCTGAAAATGCAAGAAGTAAAAACTGATCAAAGCACAGAAGAAACACACAAATCTACAGCTATATTTGATGATTTTAATACTCTTGTATCAATCAGTTTTAGAAAATGTAATCAGAACCTTAGTAATGAACGCAGGATTTCAATAACATTAAGAACAAATTTAGCCAAACTGATATTTAATTAATATTAACAAATGGACAATGCATCTTTCTTCCAATTTCCCATGAAACATTTACCAAGATAGACATTATTTTGTGCCAGTACAAAGTCTCCGTATGATTTAAAAGGCTTCGGTTTATTCAAAGTACTTCTCTCTCCACAATCAAATGAAATTAGAAATCAGCAATAGAAGCATCTCTGGGAAGCAGCTAAATATATTTTTTAAAACATACTTTTAAGTTGCACATGGGTCTATAAATCAATGACAGAGGAATTTTTAATTGAATAACAATGAAAATCAAACAGATCAAAAATTGTGGATATCACTAATTCATCATTAAGGAAAAAAATAGATTTATAATAGTAAATGCTCACCTTAGAGAAAAAGAATTCCAAATAAATGATCTGATTTTTCAAGCTTAAAAAAAAAATTCTTCAGCTGGCCATGGCATCACACACCTGCAATCCCAGAACTCCAGGAGGCTGAAGCAGGAGGATCACAGGTTCAAGGCCAGCATGGACAACTTAATGATTTATGCAAACCTTGTCTCAAAATAAAAAATAGAAGAGGGTGGGCTTATGGCTCAGTGTGAAGGTCCCTGGATTAACCCCAAGTACCATTCATTAAAAAGAGAATTTCTTCAAAGAAACAATGAATGTTAAAACTAGAAATCAAAGGTAGAGAAAATAGAAAAACAATAAAGTTGAAACAAAAGGATGGCTCTTCGAGATTGATAAAATTGATTAATTTATGACCTGAAGATCTGGAAGTTAGAAAAAGAGGAAAGTAAAATGCACAGACACAAGAGGGGTCACAATAGCAATGGTGATCGATATATTAACAGGTTCATGATATACTACCACACACAACATTTTACTAATAAATACAATAATTTGAGTAAAACAGAGAAATTCCTTAAAAGATACTAGTCATCAAAGCCCAGTGAGGAAGCACTAAATCATCAAAATAGACCTATATCTCCTTAAGGAATAATACCATTTCTATACAAATTTTTGCAGAAAAATTTAAAAAAGGATTGCATCTCATCTCATTCACTGATGTCCTTTTTACCTTAATTCCAAAACCGAAGGAAAACATTATAAGGAAAGAAATGTTTATACAGCATGTCCTTCAAAATATAGATGAAAAATTCTAAATAAATATTGAGCAAATGGAAATCAATAACATATTAAAAGGATAGTACAGGACTGGACTAGGCTCCAAGTTCAATCACAGAATCAGAAAAAAAATTACACAATTACCAAGTCAGATTTTTTCTACAATATAATGCTATTTAGATATCCAGTTAAAACAGTTCATTTTTTAAACAAATGAAAGATGCTTTTTAAAAAATAAAATAATAAATAATTTGATCTTCAGAAAAAGCATTTGGTGAAATTTGATATCCATTTCTCATTAAAAATTTTAAGAAAACCCAAAATAAAAGGGAACTTTTCCATAGGTAATGAGGGGATCTATGAAAAAAACTATAGCTAGCATACTTAGGGAAATGTTTCTCTTGTTAGGTTAGACATTCAATAACATTTAACTAATATGCTGCATTTATATTCAAATATTAACCAAAAATAAAACCTTTAAAAGAAAATTTAGGGGAAAAATATCTCCAACTTTAGATTACTTTTGTAGAGACAAGAACACAATTATAAAACCAAAAAGAGACAAGTTAGAATTCATCAAAATTAAAAATTTGTTTTTGAAAGACACTACTAAAAATGAAAATTCAAATCACAAAAAGAGAGGAAATATTTAGAAATAACACATACAATAAAGAAACTGTACCAGGAATATATACTTAAAATAAGAACTCTAAAAATTCAATTATACAAGAAATTATTACAAAGGGGGCAAAATATTCAAAATATCCTTCACCAAAAATATTATCAATGGAAAATGAGCACATTAGAAGATGCTCAATTGTATCAATTATCAAATTTAAATTTAAAACCACAATGAGACACCATTAAGTGCCTATTAGAATAGCAAATACTAAAAATATCAACAAGTTTTTGATCTGAAAACCAGAGAAGGTATTCTTTTAGAAAACTTCATCCATGAGTCAAAATTGAACTTTTCTATCCTCATACTGCTCTAGCTTATATTTTAAACACAGACAGGAATTATTTTTTCAAAATATTCTCATAATATTGTCTCTTTGAAAAGAAACTGGAGTGAATTTAAAAAATACCTTAACTAATTGCCTTCCTTGAATTTCATCATCTGACAGATATCATATAATATTATGGGATAAAAAATTGTTCTGGTCTCATTCAAGAGAGTGTTACTTTTTAATCATAAAAAGTCTTAAAGAGTAATCATCCCTTTTTAAAGTGCAGTCATGGACAGAGACAGGTGGACAGTCCCCGCAGTCCCTGGCCTGACACTCCCAATGACTCAGAAGGTTATGGAAGAATCAGATAGAGATTGAAAGCATAGAAGCAAAGTTGTACTTTTATTCAGCATGCATGCAAGTTACTGCTGCTTTAGTGTCTGTCTTAATATTTAGATCCTTAACCCATTATGATTTTAGTTTAGTGCATGGTGAGAGATATAGGTCTAGTTTTAATCTTTGGCAAGTTGAAAACCAATTTTTCCAGCAGCATTTATTAAAAAGGCTATCTTTCCTTCAGTGTTAAGTAGAACTCTTGAAGACATTGGTGTACAAAAAGATTTTATGAACAAAACCTCAGTCGCCCATGAACTACCACAAACAATCAACAAGTGGGATCTCTTCTTATTAAAAACTTATGCACAGCAAGCAAAACCACCAACAGTGTGAAGAGACAACCCACAATATGGGAAAAAATTTTCACCAGCTGTCCCTCAGACAAAGGTCTGCTATCTAGAATCTATAAAGAACTTTAAAAAATCAGACCTCCCAAATTTAAAGATCCAATCCAAAAATGGGCATCTGAAATGAACAGAAATTTCTCAGACAAAGAAGTGGAAATAGCAAATAAACATATGAAAAAATGTTCAACATCACTGGTCATTTGAGAGATTCAAATGAAAACAATGCTGAGATTCCACCTCACCCCAGAAAGAACGGCTGCTACCATGAAATCAACCAATAACAAATGCTGGCAGGGCAAGGAAGGAGGAACACTGCTCCACTGCTGGTGGGAGTGCAGACTGGTGCAACCACTGTGGAAATCAGTACAGAGATCCTTCAAAGAACTAGGACTGGAAGTCCCATTTGACCCAACTATTCCCCTACTGGGTATCTTTCCCAAGGAATTAAAAGAATCATACCACAGTGATATATGTGCACCCATGTTCATAGCAGCACAGTTTGTGATAGCTAAAACTTGGAAGCAGCCCAAATGCCCATCAACTGGAGACTGGATAAAGAAAATATTTTTTTTTATATAATAGGGTATTACTCAGCCATGAAGAATGAGAAACTAGAGACATTTATAACTAAATGGATGCACATTGAGGTGATACTCTTAAGTGAAATAAATAGGACACACATGTGTAAATACCAAATAGTTTCTCTAGTGTGCGAAGCCGAAAGTGTAAATAAGGACTAAACGGTAAAATGGATAGTGTGAAATAGAAAGAAAAGGTGCAAAGGGGAGGAGGAAATGGAAGAGGTAGGGGAAAGGAAAGAAGGGAATGGAATTAATATGAGAAAAATAAAAAATGGAAACAAAGTCTTTGTAGATGGGGAGGGGTGGAGGGGTTAAAGGGAGGGCAGGAGAATGGGGAAAAAATAAGAACCAAGATGGATTATGTAAAGGTGCAAATTTCCAATGATGAATGTCATTATAGTGTATACCTTAAATGTACCAATAAAGTTAATTTTTTAAAAAGAGTACAGCTGCCTTCTTTCAGAGACAGGCAGGGGTGCCCGAAATGGAGCCACTGTTGAAGGGGGGCTCAAGATGCTGGTTTCATAGTAGTTGGGGGCCTACCTTGCCTCTGGGCTGAGGGCGCCCCTACTTGATTGGTTAATGATCAACTTAGCTCATTACGCGGGACAATAGGGAAGGGTCTTTTGGGGGGCCTTTTACATCTTAGGGCCAAGGTTCTTTTTCTGGCTGCCTTCCTCCTTTTGATCTTAGCAAACCAAGTTTTCAGGGTACAGCGTGAAGAGGAGGTGCAACCCCAGACGGTCAGCTTTTCATGGGTGGTTAAGCCTGTTCTGCCAGCTATGTGAACTCCTTCAGCAGGGTTGTGTGGGGATGTGGGGGGTCCCTCATCTCTCCCTGCCATCAAGTCTCTATCCCTACAGTGTGAAAACTTCATTTCAGTCTACCCTAAGTACTTTCTAGATTACGGTTACCTTCCTTTCCTCCGTGATATGCTCCAGGTGATATCTCAGACCATAAAAGGACCAGTTAATTCAACTGGGGATTGTAAACAATTGGTATTAAAGCTCTCTGACACTCTTAATAGTGAACTCAATCTTGTAATTATATTTGAAAAATCATTGATTATCCAATTACACCCTTGAGTAATACAATATTCTCAGATGTTATGTTGCTATTAGGGCATGAAAATGTGTACTAAAACAAAAATATTTTAATTCAAATATGTATATTCAGATTATATATATTCTTTATCTTAATATATAACTGCATATATATATATATCCTCTAAATATTTATAACAGAATGAGTATGATAATTTTATGCAATGAAAGGAAGTATTATTGCTCATTTTCAACTGAATAATTAAATTTAAAAATAGAAAATCATCTATATTGCTTATTAACCTTGTTATGGATGTTATTTCGAAGAATTATTAAGAGTTGAAGGTATGCAAATATCTTTTATGGAAGAAAAAGTATTTTGCATATTAATAATATTAGTCAAAACTTGTAGAATTTTTTACTTTGCAAGAAATTAATAATATTTTAAAGTTTGTGCTGTTTGAACAATTTCATTCCTTCATTTTACTCAAATAAAAATTCTATACTTTAAAATAATACATTTTTGTTAATATTAAATGTCAAATCACAACAAAAATGAAACAATTTCTTTGGTTGTTTTCGTTATAAAAGACATTTTCTTATCTACATCACTTTCTAGAAGATTTAGTCAACTATCTGATTTGAGCTGGGAGTGCAGCTCAGTGGCAGGCCACTAGTCTAATGTGAGTGCATGCCCCCCAAAATGATTCCACTAAAAATCTAAAAATGAGAATTCAGCATTCTTTAGGAAGAAAGGAAAGATATGCTAGGAGATTTAGCCTTCCCATTCTCCCTTTACAGGGAAGGAGATTGCTCCACTACTACTAAAGAAAACAATATCATTGTAGTAGGTAAAAAAATGACATTTAATCAAATGTGTGTGCATTCTGTACTACAGATGACTTAAGAAAAATTAAACTCCTTCAATTTCAGTTTGGCCTTCTAACTCGCTGGTCAAATTAGTTAAGTAATGCAGTATTGATTAAAGTTAGTAACCTGAGAAAGTATTTGCACCTGACAGGAAAATACATGATATGAAATTCAAGCCCTGTGGAACCTAAAACACTTTTGTTCATTAGTAACTCTAAAAATGAAGCAAACAGAAAGGAATTTTAAAAAGAGTAATTGCTTTTATTGGCTAGAAGGTGAATATTTTTCACAGTTAAAGATTAAATAAACATGCATTTCATAAATGCGTTATCCAACTAATTTGATTTTGAGTTCAGACTTTTAATTGTTTGTGACTACTACCTTGTTACTTGTAGACCACATTTGTCATATGATATTTGTGCTTTAATGAACTAAAAACAGCTACATTGTTTCAGAAGATTCTCTAGAAGGAAAACAATCCTTTGTAGAAATAATATATTTCAATGTCATTTATTTCAAGTTTCCAACCACAACATTTCTACCCAAGTTAGACATCACATTTATACATGTATCTATTAGATCAAGAATCTATCTCCACATCACTTAGAAGAGGAAAGTTAAGAGCACAACTTATTTTCTGTCTAAATTTTAAGCCCATCATCCCCTCACATTACTATGTCACCTCCCCATAGAAAACCTCACACAATGGAATTAGGTGAACTGATATTTCACCAAGTACAATTTTTATCTAAAAGCTAAGGAATATCTTGCATACAATGTCACCTCAGAAGGATTATGTATAGAATATCTTATTTTATAAAACTTCAAAATACTGATTTCCTTTTCTCCTATTTAAATACACCCACACTTATTTGCTGTACAGTATTAACCTTTATTGAGGTTTTAGTATTGTTATGCTTTTGCTTGCCCTCACATGCATTAACTTCACAGTCCAGGAATAGCTAACCTACCAGTTTTGTGTGATTGGTGTTGGGGACGATGTGAAAGCAAAACCATGTATTTCTCTTTCCGAGATGCTCGTCTAAAATTTAAGGATGTTCAAAAAGATGACTCTAATTATAAAGAAAATAATCTTAAAACTTTATTTTGTTAGGAAAAGAACCAAGTTTTGGTAGATTGCTCATGTAATGTCTTCTCGGTTTCTCTAGACTAATTATAAAATTGGGCAGTGATTACACTTGCACATACAATTGCCCTTTACTCATTTGCTAAATCTCATGGGTAAATGTTCATTTTAAACCCATCCTTCTGTCAGCCAAATAAGTAAATATTTTACTTTCCCTCTTTTGATTCTAAGGGAAAGAGAAAACTGTTTTACTACAAGAAGTATCAAGTTAAAAAAGAATAGGATTCTTGGGCTAGGGATTTAGCTCAGTGGTTTCGCCGCCTGCTGCACAGGTGCAAGGACCCGAGTTTGATCCCCGGTACCAAAAAAAATAAAAAAAGAATAGGATTCATGATTGCAGCAGCAAAACATAGAGAAGGTATTTCCATAGAATTACAGCCTTTAAGACATTTTATGAAAATTCTAAATAAACATACATTGGAGAAAATGAAGCTGCCATTTTTGTGGCATCTCGTATCACATTAAGCATGATACTTCTAGATTAGGACTAGTTTAGACTTTCTAAATACCAGTTCTTCTCATGTGTCCACCACTAGAGGGTCCCAGAATCCCTAGGTTTTTTTGTTTTGTTTTGTTTCTGTTCTACCCAATTTACTTCCCAGAAGATTCCCTCCTATTCTGAATATTGTACAGACTTAAATGAAGAAATAAATGATTTGACAGTGGGCCTGGAGGTCATGACTGTCTTCAAATAATCAACTCCCTTTGTTTGCTTCAGGCAGCAGAAACAAATGAGTAAGACAAACATACAGGGTACCAATTTTACACCAAATAAGAAATTTTGATTCTGGGATTATTTTTCTTTGAGCATTTTGCTAGGTAATTACCTATTTTTGCATGCAATGTACCCACCGATTCATGAGGTACATGTTATAGTACTTTCCTTATAAATGAAGAAGTTGTAACCTAGAAAGTAGTTCACATGTTCAAGATAATGAGATTTAGAGGTCAAGACACAATACATGTGATACTAAACTGTATGGTTTATTTCACCATGCTTAGCTCCCTCCAGGTAGATGGTTTCCTATTCTGTGAAATATCAGTTAATGCTATTGTTTATTTATCTGAAGTCTTTAAGATGTTATCTAAAGCCTTACAGATTAATTCAGTAGATAATACAATCCATTGTTCATCTAGTTGTTTTAATTGCCTCCAAAGGGTATATATTTTGATAATAAAATGTAAAATTTGGAAAGAAAAAAGTTCTTCCTTAAGTTTATCCACTATGGATAAGGATTATACCTTTTGGTAAAGACAAACTAATTAAAAGACTGTGAAGTCACTCTTTGCTCAACTCTTTCACATAAAAATACACACAATTTTATAAAGAGCTTCAATCAGAATAATTACTTGGTCTCAATTACTGCATACAATATAATGAATTGCTATTGGCATCTAATATATTCATTTAAATAGCATAAGCAATGCTTTTTCTTTTCATATTTTTTAGCTGACAATAGCTAGCATTTCTTTGCTCAATTCAGTTCAGGCCCTGACAACATCATCGTAGGAACTGCTCTAATTGCCTTCAGTGGCATTTGAAACTTCTATAGCAACATCGCTTCAAATCCAAACAAGGTACAAAGGAAACCTCTATGTTCAAAGCAACTGTTCTTTGTGGATGTTATGATTTTCCATTAATGAACTATCAAAATTAGTGATGATTGTAATATCAATTAATATTTTTGACACATATAAATTTGTGTAAAAATTACAAGGAAGAGAGGATTGGTTAATTGGAAATAATAATCATATTCAAAACACTGATTAAAAATAAGGAACTGAGTGAACTTTGCCCCACCTTATCAATCCTTCAGTATTTTGCCAATCAGAGAGCAAACGAATTAGTTGGCCCTTTGTGAAAGGATTGCTGGCTGATCTAAACACTTGAGCATCTTGTGCACCATCCTCAGCTCTAAACTCTACAGAGTTCAAGGATATAGGTCAACAATGCATTTGATTCTGTTGAGGATTATCCAAAAATACTCCACTAAAATACCAATTAAAATATTGATGTCATTATCTAAACATATTCACTAAGCTATCTGGCAGTCTACATAGCTTTAATCATTTTCATAGGGAAAAAACACAATCAAACTAAAAATAAATTGATCTAATGATTATAAATGCATGACCAGTTTATATACATATATTCATAAATTGCTTAAAAATTTGAATTTTCTAAGAAGTAAAACTTTATGTCAAGCTGATCATAGAGACACATAACTACAATCCCAGTAGTCTGGCTGGCAGGCTGATCAGAAATTTGAGATGAGGGCCAGGGACTTAGCTCAGTGGCACTGCACCTGCCTTGCAAGTGCAATGTCCTGATTTCAATCCCTGGTACCAAAAAAAAAAAAAAGAAGAAGTTCGAGCCTATCTTGGACAACCTAGTGTTTATAGTGAGATCTTGTCTCAAAAAAAAAGAAAAAAAAGTCTGGGGATGTAGATTTTACCTCAGAGTGAAGGCCTCTAGGTTCATGCCTCAAAACCAAATCAAAACAAACTGGATTGAAACAAAAACCTTGTGTGCAAACAGAAATCTTGTAATAAGTAATTTTTGTGGTATATATCTATTTTTCTAATCATTCTAGTATTAGCACTTACTAACTCAGTAATTATTCATTTTGAATCCATTTGTTTTTGTTAAGGTACATCAAACTCCCAGGCCATTTTTAAGTAATGATGTATGTTATAGCCCACATTAATCGATGCCATAAATGTCAGTTTCTCTGTCTGGCAGAGAAACTAGTGCATCGAATTTTGTCTATATAAATATATAATATCCATACATAGAAGTTTAAATATAGAAATTTATTCTGTATGATTATAAATGAATACATTACTTTAACGTTTTGAGGATCAAATATGCTATATAAAATAAATTAGATAGGCTATACATAACAACAATAGTTGAAAAGGTACATTGATAATCTTATTGTAACAGCTAAAAATTGCTTTTGTTAACCTACAATATGCTTAATGGAAGGAATCTTGGGTAAGTTATAGGTAAATATCTCTCCAAATTTATGAAAGCATTTTAAAATATTTAATTTAAGGACAATGTATGCTAGACCTAAACATAAATCCATGGTAGATATTAAGGAAACTCGAGTAAAATAAGATAGTTTTTACTCATTCAAGAATTCTGTGGCAAAAAATTATTAAAACTTTAATTGATATTGAAATCTAAATTAACTAGGATATTTTGACAGATTTGATTTATGTATTTTGATTTCTAATAATTAAAATTGTCAGAGTATTTAATAAAAGTTAAAATAATTATTATTTAACATCTGTGATTTACTGAAAATTCTGAGAAGGAAATAGAATCAGAACCAAAACTCCAAATTAGTGTTTTGAGAACTAGGAAAGCTGACCTACTTCTACATGAAAATACAAAGAACCTTCAATCTCCACCTTTATAACAAAGAACAAACCTGAAGGCCTCACACTTCTTAATTTCAAACCTAATGCTAAGCTATAGCAATAAAAATAATGTCATACTGATAGAAGAACAGACACAGATCAAAGGAATAAAACTTAAAGTCCATCAATTAATATTTCTACAGGGTGCCAACTAGTCAATTAGAATTCATAAAAGTCCACCACCCACAGGGAAAAGTGAGAAATGGACATATACATTCAAAAAAAGAAAAAGAATTGCTACCTCTCCTTCAAAACTATATGCAAAATTAACTTAAAGTGGATCAGAATGACCTATATGTAAGAACCAACTATACCCTTTTAGAAGGAAACATAAGTATAAATCTTCATAAAATTACATTATGCAATGGTTTCTTAGCTGTGCCACTTAAGACACAAGCAACAAGAAAAAAAGATCAATTGAACTCATCACAATTAAAAACTTTTCTGTTGCAAAGGTTACTATCAAGAGACTAAAATTTTTTCCACATTGTAGGTTGTCTCTTACCTCTGTTGGTGGTTTCTCTTGCAGTGCAGAAGCTTTTTAATAAGATGAGATCCCAGTTGTTGATTCTTTGTGCTAGTTCTTGTGCTACTGATGATTTGTTCATAAATTATTTTCCTATGCCAATGACTTCAAGAGTTCTACCTAACTTATCTTCCAGCAAGTTTAGTGTTTCTGTTTTAATATTTAGATCTTTAATTCCCTTTGATTTTAGTTTAGTACATGGTAAAAGACAGGGGTCTAGTTTTAATTTTGGCAAGTTGAAATCCAGTTTTTCCAACACCATTTATTAAAGAGGCTATCTATCCTCCAGTGAGGATGGTTGGCTCCTTTGTCAAAAATGAGGTAGCTGAGTATGTCTGGAGTTGTTCCTGAATCTTCTAATCTATTCCACTCATCCTTAGTTCTGTTTCTTTGCCAGTAACATGCTGTTTTTATCACAGTGAATTTGTAGTATAGTCTCAAGTTGGGGGTTGTGATACCCCCTGTAGTATCTGTTGCCTAGAATTGTTTTTGGTATTCTAGGTCTCATCTTGTTCCAAATGAATTTTTGGATTGTTTTCTCAAGGTCTATGAAGTATGCTGCTGGGATTTCAATTGAGATTGCATTGAATCTATATGGCAGTTTTGAAAGTATGGCCGTTTTCACTATATTGATTTTTCCTACCCAGGAACAAGGGACATCTTTCCATTTTCTTATATCCTCTTTGATCTCTTTTTTCAAAGTGCTGTAGTTCTCAATGTAGAGGGCTTTTACTTCTTTCATTAGATTTATTTCTAGATGTTTCTCTTTTTTTGGATACTATTGTGAAAGGGATTGTTTCCGTATTTTCTCTCTCAGTGAGTCTGTTATTTTTGTACAAGAAAGCTATTGATATTTGAGTGTTGAGCTTGTATCCAACTATTCTACTGAATCTGTCAATTAAGTCTAGTAGTTTTTTGGCAAAGTTTTTTGGGTCTCCTATGTAGAGTATCATATGGTCAGCAAATAATGACAATTTAACTTCTTTCTTTCCTATCTTTATTCATTTTCTTTCTTTCTTTTTTCTAATTGCTGTGGGTAATGTTTCCAGAACTATATTGAACAGAAATTGTGATAGTGGACATCCTTGTCATGTTGCTGATTTTAGCATGAAAGTTTTCAGATTTTGACCATTTAGTTCAATGTTGGCTGTTGGTTTTTCAAAGATAGCCTTTATCAAATTGAGATAAAGAATATCTATACCAATTTCTGCAGGGCTTTTTTTCATGAATGGGTGCTGAATTTTGTCAAATGCTTTTTCTGCATCTATTGAGAATATAGTATGGTTTTTATCCTTGGCTCTGTTAATATAATGTATTATATTTATTGATTTATATATGTTGAACCATCCTTGCATCCCTGGGATAAATGCAACTTGGTCAGGGTGTATGATCTTCTTCATGATTCTCTGTATTCTGTTTGCAAGTATTTTGTTGAGGATTTTTGCATCTATGTTCATTAGTGAGATTGGCCTGTAGTTCTCTTTTTGGGTTGGGTCTTTCCCTGGTTTTGGAATCAAAATAACACTTGCTTCCAGGAATGAATTTGGAAGCCTTGCTTCCCTTTCAATTTCACTGAAAAGTTTAAAAAGTAGTGGGAATAGTTCTTCTCTAAATGTCTTGTAGAATTCAGCAGTGAAGCCATCAGGACCTGGTCTTTTCTTTGTTGGTAAATTTTGTATTACATTTACAATTTCATTTATTATAATTGGGGTGTTTAGAATATTTATATCTTCTTTTTTCAACTTTGGTAGTTCATATATAACTAGAAATCTGTCCATTTCTTCTGTGTTTTCCATTTTATTAGAGTATAGATTCTCAAAGTAGGTATTGATGATCCTCTTGATTTCTCCTGGATCTGTTGTGACTTCACCTTTTTCATTTCTAATTGCATGGGGTTGAGTCTTTTCTGTCTTTTTTTTGGATAAGGTTGGCTAAGCGTTTTTTATTTTATTTATTCTTTTGAAAAACCAATTCTTCAATTCGTTGATTGTTTGTATCATTCTCTTAGTCTCCATTGCATTGATTTCTGCTCTGATCTTTATAATTTCCTCCCTGTAAGAGCTTTGGGTTTGTCTTGCTCTTCCTTTTCTAGGAGCTTAAAATTTAGCTTTAGGTCGTTTATTTGAGATTTCTCTGTTTTCCTAGTGTGGGCATTTACTGCTATGAATTTCCCTCATAGAACTGCTTTCATTGGGTCCCATAGATTCCTGTATGCTGTACTGGCATTATCATTTATTTGTAAAACCTGTAATTTCTTCTTAAATTCCTTTGTGACCCTTTGGTTGTTCAGGAGAATGTTATTCAAATTCCACGTGTTTGTGAAGTTCTTGCTGTTTCTTATGATATTAATCTCCAGTTTAATTGCACTATGGTCTGATATTATACATTGGATAACTTCAATTCCTTTGCTTTTACTTAAACAAAAAAGAATGGCTGCTATCAAGAAATCAACAAATGCTTGTTGTGTTGTGGGGAGAAAGGAACTGTTCTTCATTGTCGGTGGGAGTGCAGACTGGTGCAATCACTGTGGAAATTAATATGGAGATACCTCAAACAACTAGGATTAGAAGTGCCACATGACCCAGCTATTCCTTTGCTGGGTATCTTCCCAAAAGGATTAAAAGAATCAGCCACAGTGATATATGCTTACCCATGTTTATAGTGGCACAGTTTGTAATAGCTAAAACTTAGAACCAGCCCAATTGCCCATCATCTGGAGACTGGATAAAGATGTGGGGTTTTTTTTTGTAAAATGGCATACTATTCAGCCATAAAGAATGAGAAACTAGAGACATTTATAGCTAAGTGGTTGCATATTGAGGCCATACTCATAAGTGAAATAAATAGGACACACATGTGTAAATTCCAAATAGTTTCTCTTGTGTGAAAAACTAAAAGTGTAAATAAGGATCAAAATGTATAATTGATATTGTGAAATAGGAAGAAAATGTCCAAATGGGTAGGGGTATTGGGATGGGTATGGGAAAGGAAAGAAGGGAAGGGAAAAAATGTGAGAAAATGAAAAACATGGAAACAAAATGTTTCTCAATAGGGAAGGGTGGAGGCAGTGGAGGGAGATCAGGGGAATTAGGAAAAAATAAGAACCAAGAAACATCATGCGAAGGTACAAGATCCCAATGATGAATGTAACTGTGTTGTATACCTAAAATGTACCAATAAACCTAATGAATAAAAAAGAGAATATAAGATAATCTACAGAAAGGGAGAGAATTTTTGCAAAACATATATTTGATAAGGGTGTGCTATCAAAAGTATAATGATAATTTTTATAATGCAACAAATGAATGATAAATAACCCAATAAAGAATAGACAACAAAAATTGGAACAGATAATTCTCCAAAAAGATAAATAGGCATGTGAAAAACTATTCAACTTCATTAATCACTAGGAAAATACAAACCAAATCCATGATGAGAAAGCCCTGCACACCCATTACGATGACTATAATTCTTTGAAAAGTAGGAAAATTACTATTGATGAAAATATAGAGAAATTGTAACCTTCATTCACTGCTGGTGGGAATGTAAAATGGTGCAGATGCATGGAAATATTTGGTAGTTCCCTCCAGAAATTGCACATGAAATTATCATATGACCAAGCATTTCAACTCTTGAGAAAATGGAAAATATAGATTTTTGATTTTGTGTACAAAAACTTGTACATAGCAGTGAAATGCATAATAGTCCAAAAGTAGAAATAGCCCAAATGCATCAACTGATTAATAGATACAATGTGATCTATTTATATGGTGGAAAATCACTCAGACTTCAGAAGGAATGCAATATGGATATATCACAATATGGGTGAACTTTGAGAACACTAGTCTAAGTAAAAGAAGCCTATTACAAAAAATCATGTTTTAAGTTAGATTACTTGCTCAGAATAAACTAGTAACTGCAGGTTGTGGTGGTGCATCCCTGTAATCCCAGTACTTGAAAGGCTGAGGCAGGAGGATTGTTGCGAGTATGAGGCCAGCTTGGTGTACACAGTGAATTCAAGGCTCGCTGGAACTACAAAAAGAGACACTGACTCAAAACAAACAAATGAATGAAAGAACAAACAAACAAAAAACAGTAGACCAGTGGTTTCCAGGAGATTTAAGAGGGGAAATTGGAAAATATGATGATTCTTTTTATGGGTAAGAGAAGTATTCTGGAATTACATAGTGTTAATGGTTGTAAATAAGGTAAATGCTCTAACCACTACTGAATTATACTTTTAAAAATTTTATTAAAACATAATATCTATACAACTTTATGAGGTACAGTATTATAATTCAATACATATATGCAATGTGTAATGATAAAATCAAGGTGATAAGCATTTCTATGTCTGCAAATATTAATCATTTTTTATGTGTTGGGAACTTCTAAACTCTGATTTTCTGGTTATTTTGAACTATACCATTGGATTATTATGACAAATAGTTACCCTATTTTGCTACAGAAAACCAGAAGGAATTCCTCCTCTCTGTGTTTTTGTGCCCTTTCCCTGTTTTTCTGTCTTCCTTCACTCCTTCCCTTTCTAGTCTCTACTCACTACTCTTCTACTCCTTTTAAAAATCAACAGTTTAGCTTCCATAAATGAGTAAGAATGTGAGATTTGTCTTGTTTGAATTATACTTTTTAAATGATATACAGGTGAGTATATTAAGTATACTCATAGATTGTTGTTCATTGCAAAGGGACATTGCTGAGTTTCCTCATCTAATCTTTCTAGCCTAGTTTTCAACAACCCTGAAAATATATCCCACACTTTGTGGCAATTAATTGTTTGAAAGTTTTTGGTCATGATGCTATTTCATTATTATTTCCTTTTGTTAATATTGTTTCTTCTGCCCAGAATAAGCTTCCTAATGCCTTCCTAGGATCTAGTCCTCCTTCAAATCCCAACCTTATTTCCCAGAATGGAGTCTTTGATCTGCATTTGATGCATTCAATTCCCCCCTTACTCCTCTTATGCCATCAGTTTGTTCTGGTAACATGCACACATTGATTTGAGGGTTTTTCCTTCTATGTCTTTAATTTTTTTTGTTGCTACTTAGCACTGAATAAAGTGCTTGATTCAAAACAGCAACTTATCAAACATTAGATGAAACAAGATGAAAAGCACCAAAAGCTGAGCTGAGCCAAAGAAAGCTGACATCATGTATCAGAGTAACTGATTAAAACAACAAGCTAAAAAGAAAGAAACACTCAATATTTTAATAAATTAAACTGCTACTACCTTGAAAGCAAACTGCTAAACTGAGGATGTCTGATTTCTCTCCCTGTCCTCTATGTTCCCTGTGAAATGGTACACTCACAGAGAATCAGGTGGATCAACAACACACATGAAATAGTTTGGCTCACTGTGAAAAAAAAACTTGAAAAAAAGGCTCCTGCAGATTTATGGGCACATAGGGTGTGGGAGGAAGGTGAAGAAAAAGGGCTAAGAGTAAATAAGTTGTAAATACTTGAGAGTAGAAGGGAAAAATCTGTCCTCATGGGCTCTCCCACTTTCTCATAAGGAAATCTTGGCAGAGGCCACTTGGGAAAACATCTGCTGAAACTAAACTACTGCTCCTACTGAACTACTACTAAACTAAACTACTACTACTACTACTACTACTACTAAACTGACCTCCAAATGGTAGCTTCTATTAGTCACTTTCCTGTCACTGAGATACAATACCTGACACAACTTAAAAGAGAAGTTTAATTTGGCTCATGATTTCAGGGGATTCAGTCCATACTCAATTGGATTCAAGGCAGAAACATCATGGGAGAAGGGGTTGGTAGATCAGAGCTGTTTAGTTCATGGTAGCTGAGATGAAGAGCTAAGGGTGAGAGACCAGATATATAAGTACATGGTATGTATGCCTTCATGACCTACCCAGAATGAGAAAAATGCTTGTCTAATTCCCTTGACTTCCAAGTTAATCAAGTTGACATAGTTAACCTTAACTACCTAACAGCCCCTAGGTTACAAATGCACAGAAGTATAAAAACATACCTGGTCAAGGGGGCTGGAATCATTGAGAGTAACTCCCTTCATAGACTGCAATGCACTGACTACACACTGAGCTTTATAATTGTCTGTGGTCTGGCTGGGAAAATCATAGGAAGTTCTCAGCCAGAAGCTTGACTCTGGAAAAAGAATGAGAGGGGTGACACTCATATAGTTATTTGGGAAATATAAATCAAAACCACCCTTAGATATCAGGCCAGTAGGATGGCTATTAAAAACAAACACTAAAAAGCATATTTAACTTTATAAAATCAGTACCCTGGGATAAAATTAAAGAAAAACATTATTAGGATTTGGGGGAAGAAATTGTAGGGAGATGAGAAAACCCTTCATGAATGTCCTCTTGAAAAAATGGACTGAATAATTGTTGGTAGATAGGGATATCTCAGGAATTGGAAAGAGAATAAGCAAAACTGCCAAGGCAGAAGGGGCTAAAACATGTTCAGAGATTAGAAAGTGAAAGTGTAAAATATCCACAGTATTTGTAGAGAGGTCTCAGGAGATAATGATTCACAACAAGTAGTTTGTGATCATGATACAAAATGCCTTTAACATACAGTGGAGAAGTCAATTTCTGAAAGAAATAGGGAGCCTTTTAAAATCTTTACTTCTTTGAAACTTGATTCAAGTTTGCTTTAAGAAAATTATTTAGTTATCTTTCATCAGAAGAAGAAAATAATTGATCGATAATCAACTTTTTAGTTCTATTTTAAATTGGAATAGAATTCCAAACGGACTAATATGACCAATAATACACATAAATATGTGAAAGATTGCACATTCATTTATCCCCTATAATATAACATGGGCAAACAGAAAGATGAAATTGTCTAATTTTACTTTGAGGCTCCAAAAGTACCATTTTGCCTGGTTCAGAGGTAATCAATAAATGTTTCCTGATTAAACATTATTCAAAAGTCACAGATCACCACAGTGTTGACATTCAATAAAAGCACTTAACTCTGAAATGAAACTAAATCTATTTCACATTTCTTTTTCATAAGCTTCTTGAAATACTTTAAAAGTTTTCAGGCTTATGGGCAATCAATATAAAGAAAAATACACATTACTAGTATAAATAAAAAATATCACTTATATAAAATGTCTTTGCTTTGGCTTCTGGATAAATGGCATCCAATGAATCTGAGATCCATGTCATAATCATGACATTAAACTAGTTTGTGGGTTTCTCCTTGAAAATAGTGGCTTATATTTTGTTTGAAAAATAGTTCCTATATCCTAACATTCTTCTAGCCCTATAGGCAATGGCTATACTATTTCACTTAAGTGTAATTGTGGGTGCTGCTCCAGGTTGTAAAGATGAAAAGTTTTTGCCTTAAAACAATGCCAGAAAATTTGTTCATTCTACTTTATAGTTAGCATAGTCTTTATTGTGTTTTCAAACCTCCTGATTGATTGGTTGTGTTGCACACTATGTGATACAAGGCTCTGTTGGACACCATCAGAGCCAACAAATGACAAAGTTTAATTTACATATGAATCTAGATGAAATAGATGGCATTTGCATTCAATATTTTAAAATAGTTATATGCTGGAAGACATTACATTCCTTTTGGCTTAAGCAATATTTTAATTTTCCTATTTCACTAAGATGACTGCAATTAACAACCAAATACAAAAATAAGTTCAACAAAAGTATTGAGTAGGTTTCATGTGAAACAAACTGTACTTGGCATAGTGAATAGAACAACCTTCAGATAAGTCAAAAAGAAATCTTTAGGGCTAGAAATATGGTTCAGCAGTAGAATGTTTGCCAAGCATGTGGAAGACTGTAGGTTTTACTTATTACACACATTCTTACATACACAAAAATAGAAGAAAAAAGAAAGAGAGAGACAATGAAAACTTATTGCCCCATAATCAGGAAAAAGCAAATCTATTCACTTTTGTTTGGGGTTAGAGCATGGAAAAATTGAAAGTAGCATATCATCTTGTCAGTAATACTTATTCTCTGTAGCACTAATCAGTTTGATGTCAACAATGGCTTCCATTTATAGGTTTTTTGTAAAATAAGATCTTGAGCCAATTTAGAACAGATGTATAATTAGTTTTAAAGTTTTCACTTCAGCTTTAGCAGACATAATTCACTTTTTAAAAAGAAGACCGAACAAAAAAAGAGAACAAACTGGTGGACTTGGGATTTGTTTATCCTCATTTTCTGTAGCAGTGTGTTAGGTTAGCAATGTGTATTTGACTCCTCATACATTAAATACCCAATAGAAGCCTAATATATTATTTTCACTGAGGAGGGAAACATAAATATCATTAAATATTGTCTTTGCCTTCACTTTACAGTGACAATTTCCTTTGAGTAACCCATCTCTTGTTCAAAGAAGATGGTCCTTAAATACATTTTGTGCAGCACTTTCATTAATAGAAGAGAAGATATGCTTCTCTGTGATGGTACGTATGGAAGAATGTGGAGAAGTTTACTTCCAAAGGCCAATATGTTGGACAATGACTCTCAACCTAGGGCCCAGGTCTTCTAACTTGGTGTTATGGGCATGTCTTACTGTATGACACATTGCCTCCAAGACCTGAAGTCACAAGAAAGTGTGACTTTCATGAGTGATTTCTCAAAGTCTACCATGTAGATTATAGACTAACACACAGATCATTTGAAAAGAAAGCAAGAAAAACACAGCCCATTCCTTAAATTATTTAGCAAGTTAGAATTGAAATTTGTCCAAAGTAAACTGCTGAAAAATTACTTGAAGTATACATAACATAATGCAGACAAGTACAATGGTCAAGAGGTAGAAGAGAGCAGGATGGTTTGGGGTATTAGGGAAAGGGGACAGGATATCTACCTGAATTAAATGTCATCATATTGTATACCTAAAATGTACCAATAAACTTAATGAATTTTTTAAAAATTTCAAAGCAGAGCTACACAGCTAGTAGAATGATGTCTTAGTGGGGAATCTTGATTATCCATGTGATAGTCTGAACTCAGCAAGAATTAATCTTCTCAAAGTAAGGCTACTACATTTGGGAGTAAAAGAATCTGACATGAACAGGGATCCATCAAAATATATGTAAAAAAGAGGAGAAACAAGGCTTGGTTTGCTATAAAATTGCTTCAGTTTATTTAATAATATTATTCTTTAAATTTTATTATAAATGTAGGGTGAAATGTTATATTTAAATTTATAAAGATTCTCTTAACCTTTAATTTTTGGCTTCAGATAAATTTTACATTCCATAATCTTTTTCTTTTTCTTTTTTTAGATTTAATTTTATTGGTACATTTTAGGTATACAATATAATGACATTCATCATCAGAAATTTGCACCTTTACATAATTTCTCTTGGTTCTTATTTTTTCCCCATCTCTTGCACTCCCTTCAGCCCCTCCACCCTTCCCTATTTATAAAGACTTTGTTTCCATTTTTTTCCATTTCTCATAATTGTTCCTTTCCCTTTTTTCCTTTCCCGAATCCCTCCCACTTCCCCTACCCTTTTGGACCTTTTCTTCCTATTTCGCAGTATCAATTATTCATTTTAATCATTGGTACGTTTTAGGTATACAATATAATGACATTCATCATTGGAAATTTGCACCTTTACATAATTTCTCTTGGTTCTTATTTTTTCCCCATTCCTCTGTCCTCCCTTCAACCCCTCCATCCTTCCCTATTTACAAAGACTTTGTTTCCATTTTTCATTTTCTCATATTAATTCTTTCATTATCTTTTTCAATACTTGAAGTCTTACAGTAGTTTGTGTCTGCAAAAACTCAAGTTGAAATGTAAAATAACCAGGCCTCAATCATTGCAAGTGAAGAAAGTGACAGATTCTTCATATCTGCTGTCTTAATGACTATATTTGCCACCAAGAAGCACTCCTGGTTCTTAGGTCAAATCAGCATTATGAAAATCCAAAATAGTCAAGAACAGGATGCATAGTTCTCCCTTCTATTCTGGAATGGTAATTATCTTCTGATTTTTCAGTACAAAGTGTTCCTCCAAGATATAACTGAAAATTATATGTTGGTGCCAACACCAAACATTCCCTGCCCCAATCCATACCCTTTATAGATAATTTTAAAATCTGCCTTTCCTTGGTAGCAATTGGAGCTATACCTGTATGTCATGTTTTTAATGATCAGCAAAAAGTGCCTAGATGTGTTTTTGAATAGTGGCTTTCCAGCAGTGCAGAAACCTCAAAAACTTAGATGAACACTATAGATTTATATGAGCTACACCTTTGGAGCTCCAGTTTATTTTCTTTTATATTCACTATACAATCAATTAGTAAAAAATTCTGGAGAAAACATATACATTTTACAGGAAAACAACACATTGTTTTGAGGTTCTACAAGCTTTCATTATTGTTTATATGATTTGATATTCTTGTTAAACTAAAAAAAAAAATCAGTATCCATTTGCTTACAAGACAGACAGTTACTATTTTAACTTGTTTTCAGTAAATCAATAAAATGCAAAATAATGTAATAACTGAGATATATACAAAATTGTATATCCTCTTTAGTCTACAAAAATATTTTTATAAGGAGCTGATTGTTCAGAAGATTAGAGGAATAGATGGAATTTGCCTTTGAGATCCGTTCTTAGGAAGAGGTTATGATTTTAATAATAATTAAAGAGAAAAGAAATATATGAATATGATGATAATAATATTAGAGTTTTACATGTATTCACTCATAATTTGTGATATGATATCCTTATGTCCATTTGATAAAAAAGACTTAAAAGACATTATTAAAAGGTACATTATTAAGAAGGGTCAAATGAGAAACAACTCTTTGAGGCTTCAAACTACTCTGACATATAGTACTTGCACATAATGTATGTTGCCTATAATGAAGCTGGCTCTATGCAAACTCATTAGCAAAGAGTCATTTTGAACAGTGTGGCTGAGCTAAATGCCAATCATGTTACTATATTAATGAGAAACAATATTATCAAAGTTATAGATAATTTTATAATATTAATGCATCCCCCAAAATAATTGCATGCTTTTAAATTGTCTTAAATGACTCAATCATGCTCATGCTAACACTTGTCAGATTGTAACACAGTAGTGAAAGAACAAAAGTATTTGGTTTTTGAAAGGAGTAAGCCTGGATATTTTTATTTTCAGATATTTATGGATAGTCAGGAATATGTAACTTGGATGAACTGTTATCACCCTGGATTTGAAAATGTATGTTTCCTTTATTTACCTTCAATTTAATAAAAATAATTTTTGTATATAACATGATATATACATTTTATTCATTTATTGAATCTTACTGTGCTCTGTCAAGCACTTCAGAATGATGTCTGCTTTTATCTAACTAGAATTAGTGACACCCATAGAGTCCAAGGTGTTAAAGATAAATTTATCCTGTCCATTTTACAAATGAAGATATTGAGGCACAGACACAATTACACACTCAAGTCATAAACTTAAATTGCATTGCTAATTGGATTAATTTTCTAGTGCTGCCATAAAATTATGACAACTTCAACACCTGCATATTCTCTCATCATAGTGTAGGTTAGAAGTCTGACATAGATCCTACTGGGCTAAAATCAGGTTTTTTTTCCTTTTCTTTTTTTTTTTCCGGGCGGCCCCAGCGGCTGCAAACTGGCTGTGGGATGGGAAGTGAAGCCCCAGCGGGCGGCTGCGGCGGGGCTGTGAGGAGCAGCAAGGGGAGGCGGCAGTGGCGGCGGGTCGGTGAGTACCTGGAGAGAGCAGAGCCCCGGGCAGAGCACCTGCAGGCACAGGCGGGGGCCCCCACCATTGGGATTCGCAAGAAGAGCACCAAGAGCTCCCCGGTCCTGAGCCACGAATTCGTCCTGCAGAATCACGCAGACATCGTCTCCTGTGTGGCGATGGTCTTCCTGCTGGGCTTATGTTTGAGATAACAGCAATGGCTTCTGTCATTTTTGTTACTCTTCAATACAATGTTACTCTCCCTGCAACAGAAGAACGAGCTATAGAATCGGGGTCCCTTTCTTACGATGGTATCAAAGATTTGGCTAGTTTTCTTCTACATGATAGTGGCGATAATTATTCACGCCATAATTCAAGAGACGAATGCACTTCTCCAAAAGGAAACACAGCAAGTTTGATGAATCTGGTCAGCTTAGTGCATTCTACCTTTTCACTTCTGTTTGGGGTACATTCATTCTAATCTCTGAAAACTACATCTCAGACTCAACAATCTTGTGGAGGGCTTATCCCCAAAACCTCATGATATTTCAAATGAAATTTTTCTACATATCACAGTTGGCTTACTGGTTTCATGCTTTCCCTGAATTCCCAGAAAACCAAAAAAGAAGATATTTCTCGTCAGCTTGTCTACATTGGTCTTTACCTCTTTCGCATTGCTGGAGCTTATCTTTTGAACCTGAATCATCTAGGACTTGTTCTTCTGGTGCTGCATTATTTTGTTGAATTTCTTTTCCACATTTTCCGCCTGTTTTATTTTAGTGATGAAAAATATCAGAAAGGATTTTCTCTATGGACAGTTCTTTTTGTTTTGGAAAGATTTCTGACTTTAATTCTTTCAGTACTCACTGTTGGTTTTGGCCTTGCAAGAGCAGACAATCAGAAACTGGATTTCAGTACTGGAAACTTCAACGTGTTGGCTCTTAGAATTGCTGTTCTGGGACCCATTTGTATTACTCAAGCACTCATGATGTGGAAGTTTATTAATTTTCAGCTTTGAAGGTGGAGGGAACACTCTACTTTTCAGGCACCACCTGTAAGGAGGAAACTACCAGTCACTAAAGGCAGTCGGTCTTCTAGAAAAGGAACAGAAAATGGTGTGAATGGAACAATGATATCAAATGGAGCAGACTCTCCCCGTAATAGAAAAGAGAAATCTACATAATAAATTAGAAACTAATTGATCAATGTCTCCAAAGAAATCTGCTTTTTACTATATCTTTCAGCACTAGAGATTTTTCTGTTCTTGAAAAATATAGTTTCTGCTCTTTGATTCCTGCTATTGTACTGTTTCATGCATTTTTTAAAAGAGCGTTTGAGGGGAAGAGGATTACTATGAATGAAAAAATATTTTAGCTTAGACTAAGCTACCTGCCTTCAAAATAGTTTAGGGAACACCAGATGTTTTATTTTGTTTTTTAATCTTTGAACATTTTTCTAATGATTTGGAGGAGGAAAAAGATACTATTTGCAGAAATCACACATATCAGTGAAACAGTTTCTTGCAGTCACCGATTTTTTTATATTGGTAAAGTGACCTGTTCCAACAAGGTCATATTATTGAAGTTATCTTTCAGGGTAAAAAGGAAATACTATAAAGTCAGATGTCAAACTTTAATATGTTTTCAGTGTTCTGTATTTTAGGAATTTTTGTAGCCTTTACATCTGGAAAAAGCAATTTGTAAAATCACCAAAATAATTGTGTGCTTTATTTTATACATAGTGATTGTTAGTGTTAATCTCCCATTTTAAAAAAATACATGCTAATGGTTACAACATGTGAAGATTTATCGCCATGTATAGAGGATTACATTGTCTTAACATAAAAGTAATTGTGAAATAAAATCTTTCTTGTGCATTTTCAATACGTACCAACTGGTAATCACAAAATATTTACTATAAAAAGGAAAATCCAACTTTTTGATATATTTATTAATAATGATTCTTATTGGCATCTTAGAAATATTGTGCACACCCTTTTAAAAGAAAATGCCTATTTGATTTATATCGATAAAAAGGTGTCAGGTAATTATATTTAGAAAACTAATGCACTAACTTTAAAGAAATTGAAAATTCAGGTGGATAGTCTTACAAAAGACTGCTTTATGTTATAACTATAGCTTTGGTCCCATCTTTAATTGAGAAACATTTATCTGTATAAAACATATTTTTGGATATATATGTGTGTATATATATACATATATATATATATATTTGTATCTCTACAGAAAGACTCTAAAAAACATTTGAGTAAAATATTTGGTTCCCTTTTCTATAATTATTCTTCAAAACCCTTATAGATATATTGGTTTGTCTGTCTGTATAGTATGTATAGTGCACCTTTTGGTGTTCATGTCTTGTTCCCCATTTCTCACTTCTATCACCAGCAAATACATGTTCATGCCATTTTTAGTGTAAAAGTTACAGATCTATTAGGTCTGTGGTTTAAGTTGTCATGCTGCTAGAAAATGTGCTTTCTCTTTCCAGTTGTTTACTTCTTCCTAGAAAAAGTAGTAGCTCTCTGTAGCATTATGGTGTTTCAGTGGAACCAAATTTTTGCCACTAAAAACTGGCATTATATTCAACTACACATTGAGAAATAAGTCAGAATAAAAATTTTAACTTTCAGAAAAAAATAATAAAATCAAGGTGTTACCAGAGTAATGTTCTTTACTGGAAAATCTTGGCAAGAATCCAATTCCAAGCTCACTCAGATTGTTAGCATAATTCAGTTTATTGCAATTGTCAGACTATGATGCATGTTTCTGTTTGGCTGTCAGCCAGAAGCCAGTATTTTCTCTTATGGGCATTTGTATTCCTTCTCTTGCTTTCTGTGAGCTTCTAGGACCTCCCTGCAGTTTTACATGTGATCACTACCTCTTAGAGTCTATCATGTATCAAACTTTCTCAAGCTCAAAACTATGCTTTTTTGATTCCAGCCAGAGAAAGTTCTGAGCCTATATGATTAGATTTGGCACATCCAGCTAATCTAAAATGGCTCTACTTATTTATTTTTATTTTTTCATATTTTTTTACACTTTATTAAATTCTTTATTGGTACATTGTAGGTATACAACACAATTACATTTCTCATTGAGAACTGTACATTTACATAATGAATCTTGGTTCTTATTTTTTCCCCATTCTTAGCCCTCCCATCACCCTCTCCACCCTTCCCTATTTACAAAGACTTTATTTCCATTTTTTCCATTTCTCATCATTTTTCCTTTCCCTTCTTAACTTCCCCCTGCCCCTCCCACTACCCCTACCCCTTTGAACCTTTTCTTCCTATTTTGCATTATCAATTATTCATTCTAATCATTCATACATTTTAGGTATACAATATAATGACATTCATCATTGGAAATTTGCACCTTTACATAGTCTCTCTTGGTTCTTATTTTTCACCCTTGCCCAGCCCTCCCTTCAACCCCTCCAGTCCTCCCTATTTACAAAGATTTGGTTCCTATTTGTCCATTTTTTCATATTAATCCCATTCCCTTCTATCCTTTCCCCTAGCCCTCCCACTTCCTTCCCCTTTGCCCCTTTTCTTCCTATTTCACATTACTCATCATACATTTAGTCCTTATTTACACTTTCAGATTTTCACAGTGGAGAAACAATTTGGTATTTATACATGTGTATCCCATTTATTTCACTTAAGAGTATCGCCTCAATGTGCATCCACTTAGCTATAAATGTCTCTAATTTCTCATTTTTTATGGCTGAGTAGCACTCCATTTTATTAAAAAACCCACATTTTCTTTATCCAGGCTCCAGTTGATGGGCATTTGGGCTGTTTCCAAGCTTTAGCTATCACAAACTGTGCTGCTATGAACATGGGTGCACATATATCACTGTGGTATAATTCTTTTAATTTGGGGGGGAAGATCCCCAGCAGTGGAATAGCAGGGTCAAATAGGATTTCCAGTCCTAGTTCTTTGAGGTATCTCCATACTGATTTCCACAGTGCTTGCACCAGTCTACATGCCCACCAGCAGTGGAGCAGGGTTCCTCTTTCCCCACAGCCCCACCAGCATTGGTTATTGGTTGATTTCATGATAGCAGCCATTCTTTCTGGAGTGAAGTGGAATCTCAGCTTTGTATTCATTTGCATCTCTCGAATGACCAGTGATGTTGAACATGTTTTCATGTATTTATTTGCCATTTCTACTTCTTTGTGTGAGAAATGTCTGTTCATTTCAGATGCCCATTTTCAGATTGGGTCTTTAAATTTGGGAGGTCTGATCTTTTTAAGTTCTTTATAGATTCAAGATAGTAGACCTTTGTCTGAGGAAGAGCAGGTGAAGATTTTTTCCCACATTGTGGGTTGTCTCTTCACACTGCTGGTGGTTTCTCTTGCTGTGCAGAAGAAGAGATCTCACTTGTTGATTGTTTGTGCTAGTTCAGGGGCAACTGAGGTTTTATTCATAAAATCTTTTCCTACACCGATGTCTTCAAGGGTTCTACCTAACCTCTGTTCCAATTGGTTCAGAGTTTCTATTTTAATATTTAGATCTTTAATCCACTTGGGTTTTAGTTTAGTGCATGGTGAGAGATACAGGTCTAGTTTGAATCTTTGGCAAGTTGAAGCCCAATTTTTCTAGCACCATTTATTAAAGAGGGTATCTTTCCTCCAGTGAGGGCGTTTGGCTCCTTTATCGAAGATGAGATGGCTGAGTGTGTCTGGCATTGTTTCTGCATCTTCTAATCTGTTCCACTGGTCCTCAGGTCTATTTCTTTGCCAGTACCATGTTGTTTTTATCACAGTAGGTTTGTAGTAGAGTTGTACGCTGGGGATTGTGATAACCCCTGTCATGTCTCTGTTACCTAGAATTGCTTTTGCTATTCTGGGTCTATTCTTGTTCCAAATGAATTTTTGTATTCTTTTCTCAAGGTCCATGAAGTATGCTGCTGGGATCTCAATTGGAATTGCTTTAAATCTATATAGCAGTTTTGGAAGTATGGCCATTTTCACTATATTAATCCTTCCTAGCCAGGAGCAGGGGATGTCTGTCCATTTTCTGATCTTCAATATCTCTTTTCAGAGTGCCATAGATTTCAGAGAAGAAGTCTTTGATTTCTTTCGTTAGGTTGATTCCTAGGTATTTCAGTTTTTTGTATGCTATTGTGAAAGGAATTATTTGCCCTATTTCTCTCTCAGTGAGTGTGTCATTTGTGTAGAGGAAAGCTATTGATTTTTGTGTGTTGATCTTGTATCCAGCTACTTGACTGAATTTGGTTATTAAGTCTAGAAGACTTTTGGTGGAGTTCTTGGGGTCTTCTATATAGAGTATCATGTCATCTGCAAATAATGACAATTTGACTTCTTCATTTCTTATCTTTATTCCTTTTATTTCTTTCTCTTGTCTAATTGCCATGGCTAATGTTTCCAGAACTATATTGAACAAGAGTGGTGATAGTGGACATCCTTGTCTTGTTCCTGATTTTAGTGTAAAGGACTTCAGTTTTTGACCATTTAGTATGATATTGGCTGTTGGTTTTTCATAGATGGTTTCTATCAGTTTGAGGTAGAGACTATCTATTCCAATTTTTGTAGGGTTTTTTATCATAAATGCATGTTGGATGTTGTCAAATGCTTTTTCTGTGTCTATGCAGATAATCATATGGATTTTGTCCTTGGCTATATTGATATAGTGTATTACATTGATTGACTTGTGTATATTGAACCATCCCTGCATTCCTGGGATGAATCACACTTGATCAGGTTGTATGATCTTCTTGATGATATTCTGCATTCTGTTTGCCATTATCTTATTAAGGATTTTTGTATCTATGTTCATTAGTGAGATTGGCCTATAGTTCTCTTTTTCAGTTGGGTCTTTCTCTGCTTTGGGGATCAAAGTGATGCTTGCTTCCAGGAATGAATTTGGGAGTATTTCTTCCCTTTCAATTTCATTGAAGAGTTTCAACAGTAGTGGCAGCAGTTCCTCTCTAAATGTCTTGTAGAATTCAGCAGTGAAGCCATCAGGGCCCAGACTTTTCTTAGTTGATAAGGTTTTAATTACATTTTCAATTTCATTGGTTGATATTGGATTGTTCAGAATTTTTAGGTCTTCTTCATTCAAATTTGGTAATTCGTATGTATCTAGGAATCTGTCCATTTTTTCTGTGTTGTCCATTTTCTTGGTGTATAGGTTCTGGAAGTAGATATTGATGATCCTCTGTATTTCTGCTGGGTCTGTTGTAACTTCACCCTTTTCATTCCTAATTGCATGGATTTGGGCCTTTTCCTTCCTTTTTCTGACAAGGTTGGCTAAAGGTTTGTCAATTTTGTTGATTCTTTCCAAGAACCAACACTTGGCTTCATTGATTTTTTGTATCATTCTCTTAGTCTCCATTGCATTGATTTCTCTATGATTTCCTCCCTTGTATGAGCTCTGGGGTTGTACTCTTCTTCTTTTTCTAGAAGCTTGAGATCCAGCATCAGGTTGTTTAATTGGGCTCATTCTGTTTTCCTAATATGTGCATTCACTGCTATGAATTTTCCTCATAAGAATGCTTTCATTGTGTCCCATAGATTATGATATGTTGTATTCTCATTGTCATTTAATTGAAGGAACTGTCTGATTTCTTCTTTAATTTCCTCTGTGACCCATTGCTTATTCAGAAGTGTGCTGTTCAATTTCCACATGTTTATGAAATTTTTTGAGTTTCTTTTGCTACAGATCTCCAATTTCATTGCACTATGTTCTGATAATATACAGGGGATAACTTCAATTCCTTTGCACTTACTTAAACATGTTCTATGTGTGAGTATGTGGTCTATTTTGGAGAATGACCCATGTGCAGCTGAGAAGAATGTGTATTCTGATTTTGTGGGGTGGAAGACTCTGTAAACATCTGTTAAGTTCATTTGTTCAAGAGTTCGATTGAGTTCTAGTATTTCATTATTTATTTTTAGTCTAGTTGATCTATCTATTTGTGACAGTTGGGTGTTGAGTTCCCCCACTACAATTGTATTAGTGCATATATGACTTTTAATGTCCGTTAGTATTTGTTTTATATATTTGGGTGCACTAGTGTTTGGTGCATAGATATTTATGATTGTCATCTCTTCCTCTTGGATTGTTCCTTTTACAAGGATGTAGTGTCCTTCTTCATCTCTCTAAATCAGTGTTGGTTTGAAATATACTTGATCTGCAAAGAGGATAGCTACTCCTGCTTTTTTGGGGGTTCCTGTCACACGGAGTACTGTTTTCCACACTTTAACTTTCAGTCTATGAGTTTCCTTTTGAATTAAGTGTGTTGCTTGTATGGAACATATTGTTGGATTTTCTTCTTGACCCATTCTGCCAGTCTATTTCTTTTGATTGGTGAATTGAGACCATTAACATTGATGGTTATAACTGAAACATATTGACTTGTCATTGCCTTGACTTTTTCTTTTTGTTGGGTTCTCCCCTTTTCCATTTAATTTCTTGTCATGACAGATGGGTTCATTGTGCTTTGCTTCCTGGGGTTGTGATCCTCAATGTCTGTTCCTAGGATATTGTGTAAAATTCTTTGGAGTGCTGCTTTGGTATTCCCGAAGTTCCTAAGGTGCTCTTTGTCATGAAAGTATCTTATTTCTCCATCCATTTTGAAAGATAGTTTTGTAGGGTACATCAATCTGGGTTGGAGGCTGTTTTCTTTTAGGGCTTGGAATATGTCATTCCAAGCTCTTCTTGCCTTGATGGTTTGTGTTGAGAAGTCTGCTGTGATTCTGATGGGCTTTCCTCTGTATGTGATTTGTTTCTTTTCTCTTACTGCTTGGAGAACTTTGTTCTTCTGTTGTGTTTCTGGAATCTTAACAATTATATGCCTATGTGTAGTTTTTTTTTTATCAAGGCTATTTGGAGTCCTATCTGCCTCACTTATCTGTATGTCAAGCTCTTTTCCCCTGCTTGGGAAGTTTTCTCCCATTATTTCTGTGGGGAGATTTTTTATATCATCTGCACTCTCTCCTGTTTCTTCATTGAGCCCAATCAGTCTTATGTTTTTCTTCTATTCATCATCTAGCAGCTGCTGGATTGATTCCTCATGTTCCCTTATAATTTTGAAGCAATTTTTCTTTTCCTGGTCACTAATTGCAGTCTTATCTTCTATATCTGAAATTCTGTCCTCACATTGGCTCATTCTGCTGTGTAGACTTTCAGTGGAGTTTTTCATGTCCTGGAAATCTATTTGCATCTGTTTTATGGATTCCATTTGTTTCTTATGTTGGGATTCCATCATATTCCTGAGCTCCTCTCTAGATTTATTAATCATGTCTTGCACTAGGGGCCCAATTTCTCCTGTTATCTGAGAAATTATTTCTGATTTCATTTTTTCCAGATCCCCTTTTGTTGCCAGTTCAGTGGGTCCAGGTGGTTGAGTATCAGAGTGTTCCATCTCATTTCCCTTTGGGGTTGCTGTAGGTGATCTGGAAGTCTGGTTTTGAGACTTATTTACATGTTTTCTCATTTCAACTCGGGAGGCTATTGGCTCCTGCACAGACTATCTCCTCTGAGCTGGGAGAGGTGGGACAGAGGTCGGGAGCAGCAGTAGGGAAGTTGCCCCAAAAGCCCTTTCCTGTGGACTGGGAGCAGTGGGAGGGATGGGGGCCAGGAAGCCCCTTCTTCTGGACAAGGAGCAGTGGGATGGTGGCTCAGAAGCCCCTACCTCTGGGCTGGGAGCAGTAGAAGGGATGGTGGCCCAGAAGCCCCTTCCTCTGGGCAAGGAGCTGTGGTACTGAAGGTGGCCCAAAAGCCCTTTCCTCTGGGGTGGGACCAGTGGGAGGGATGGTGACTGGGAAGCCCCTTCCTCTGGACCAGGAGCAGTGGGACGGTGGCTCAGAAGCCCCTACTTCTGGGCTGGGAGCAGCAGGACTCAGTACCGTGGTCTGGTGGTCTGGTGTCCTCTGCGTCTTGGTAGTGTGGAACCAGGTGGCTGTACAGAGTAGTGGGAGGGGGTCCAGTGGATTGTTGCTGGGGTGTGGGCTGATTCAGTGTTTTCCACATGACTCAGGACCTCGGTAGGGTATGCGCAGACCTGTCTGCCTGTCTGCAGTGGGCTGATTCAGTGTGTTCTGTGCAACTCGGGGCCTCGGTAGGGTGTCCACCGACCTGCCTGTCTGCAGCGGGCTGATTAGGCATGTTCCGCATGACTTGGGACCTCTGTAGGGCATGTGCAGACATGCTTGTCTGCAGCAGGCTGATTCAGAATGTTCTGTGTGACTTGGGACCTCGGTAGGGTGTCCGCAGACCTGCCTGTCTTCAGCGGGCTGATTTGGCGAGTTCCACGTGACTTGGGACCTTGATAGGGCGTGCACAGACCTACCTTTCTGCAGCAGCTGATTCAGCATGTTCCATGTGACTCAGGACCTAGTTAGGGTGTCCACAGACCTGCCTATGTGCAGCGGGCTGATTCGGCATGTTCCCTCAGTAGGGTGTCCGCAAACCTGCCTATCTTCAGCGGGCTGATTCAGCATGTTCCTCATGACTCAGGACCTCGGTAGGGTGTCCGGAGACCTACCTGTCTGCAGCGGGCGATTCAGCATGTTCCTTGTGACTCGGGACCTTGGTAGGGCATGCGCAGACCTGCCTGTCTGCAGAGGACACTACAGTAGCCCTATTTAAAGTCTAATAACCTTAATTACATGTAGAAAGTTCCTTTTGAGAGTGATGTCACCTTATGAAGATTCCAAGAATCATGTATGCACATTGTTGAAGAGGCCATCATTCATTCTACTATAATTATTGATCAGTTTTAAAATCAGTTTTATTTTCATCTACTCTGACAAATTACTGTCAAGTAATTTATTAAAGTAAAATTAATTTACTCCAATTTACTTAGGATCAAGACTCTAGTCAAAATTGTTACAACAGGGCTGGGGATTTAGCTCAGTGGTTCTGCCACCGGCCTTGCAAGCGTAACTCGAGTTCAATCCCTGGTACCAAAAAAAAAATAAAAACCTCTCAAAATGATTACAACAGCATAAGTATGATACTCCCAGGAAAGTTTCATATATGGGACAGCTGGAAAAGAAGAAAGGAAAGAGGCAGTTCCTCCTCAGTGAGGTGCCTGCACCTCCCACCCTGAAATTTCACCAGTGTCTCTCTATTTTGGTATGTTTGAAACATATAGGTAGGGTGAACAGTATGAAATTCCTAATCAAGTCACTACAAGTGAAATGTATTTTTTTCTCTGCATTCATCCTAAATTTCATCATTATAGGATGCTGTTGAAAGAATGTCATTTATTCAGTTACTTTTTCTCAACCACTGCACGGCTATGTGATAATGCACCAATGAAGTAAAGAGCCCTTTCTTTATATAGCTCTCAGTTATGAATAATTATTTACAAACTCATAGAAATACATCCCAATTGAGGATACTATTCATTCTTGCTTTATAAATTATTCACAAAAGATGTGCTAATTAATTCAACCTGAGTGATCATAAGACATAAACTATCGAGCTGGTTTAAGGGTTTCTTAATATGTTTAATTCATTCTATTGACAACAGCTTAGAGTTAATGTTAACAAAGCTAAAGAGGAGAGATGCATAAAAGAAAAGAGATGTCAGAATTAATAGAATATATAATAAAAATGCATAACCAGAGAATTATAAATGAAATGCTGATCATGGTGATCAACTGATACTCATGGAATTTCTAGTCGTTTGAAAGACCATAGTTAGACAGACAAGGAAGAAACAGCAAAAGGGGTCAATTTCAGAGCCAAAACTACTGACTGAAATACATCAGTTTCATGGTAAAATATCTTACGTTTAAAGTTTTTTTTTTTTTTTTTTTTTGGCACAGGTGGGAATTGAATCCAGGGCCTTCTACTGTGCTACAACCCCAGTCTTTTTGAATTTTATTTTGAGACAGGATCCAGCTAAGTTGCTAAGTTGCCCAGTCTGGTCTTGAACTTGTGATCTTCCTGCCTCAGCCTCCCAGATTGTTGGGATTACAGGAATGCACCAGCATACTTGGCATTATTTTTTACTCTTAAGTTCTGAGAAGGGAATATTTTTTCCTTCCAAATGTCTTTTTAAATAGTTGTCTCATGATATTTTTACAAAATAGGTGTTATAATAGTCATTGCACAATTATAGAATCTCCTAAGAAAAAACTATAGGAAATTTTGAATATTTGAGATGTACTAAGACTATAGAATGTATGTCATATTATATATGTATCAAATAAACATATAAGTAATTAAGCAAAAATCCTTTTATAAAACACTGGTCTAGAGCCCAGAATAAAAATTATAGGGTGTCACCAAAATGTGGCTTTTATGTTTCATCTACTGGGTTTTGATTTAAATTTATAGAATCAACTAAATTCTCTAACTAAAAATATTGGATTATATGGTTTGTTCCTACATGACAGTGTTGTGTGTTCTGTTGTAAACATTAAGCGTGGCATACTTTAGGACAAGGTTCATCCAGGTCACTGGAATAACCTAGAAAACAAATCTGTTCTTTGGCATGGAATACATGAAATGGTTCATACTCAGCTGAAGTTGCTGGAAAGAGGCAACAGTCCACAAAATAATGTTATATATACATGAAGTCTTCGTCACTCATGGCAATTGGTATTTCTAGACCAAAGATTGGCAGACTCTGTCAAGACCTCTGGAAGTAAACGGACCACAATTCAATTAGACTTAACATTATTAGCATCTGACTGAAAATAGAATTCTGACCATGATTAGTTGCAGAGCTGAAAGACAAAAATAAAAATAAATAAGTACAGAAAGTCTACTTCCCTATGCTTTAAAAGGCACAGAGGAGAAATTTATTTACAAATGAAATAAATCACCACAATTTAAGTGCTAACCTGATGCTAATCACTGTAAAATTGTAGACTTTTATTTTTGTGGCTGAGGTAGAAACTGAGTCAGGAAATTAGAGGAAGTCTGGTTAAGAATTAGAACATCTGGGACAATCCACTTTCTGGTCCCCCTTCTGTTTTTCTTAGACAGAAGCTTTCTTTTTCTCCATAAATTTTTCCTACTCTTAACCTCTGTTGTTCCTAGAATTCATTCTTCAATTTTAGAGAACACAAACTCACATTTCAGATATCTAATAGGTTTGGTAGTTACATATCTTCCCCCTATATAATTGGGGGTCTTCCACTGATATTACTGGTCGGTAAGAATTTACTTTTGTTCCATAGGGTCTAAGTTTGATCTTTTTGCTTCATAGATTGTAACTTTTGTTTCATAGGCTCTTGACATTTGTTTCATAGATTCTGGCTTCTGTTTCATATGAATTTTGGCCTTTGTTTCAGTATTTGTTTCAAAAGTGTCTTAATTTTAAGTTGTTTGTTTTAAATGTTTGCAAATTTCTTGTTTTTCTTATGCATTGTCTTTTGTTAAAATTACATTTTATTCTTGTTTTCTATGTGTTGCATTGGGATTTAGTTGCTTAAAAATGTTGTAAAATTGGTTTCTTATGAAATCATCTCAGATAAAGACAGTTCAGGCTTTTATCTGTCCTTTGTAGAACATCAAACACTGGTTACTCTGCCAGATAGTAATTGCCTTTAGGGCAGCTACCACTCTTAAAGCAGAGGACAGGTTTCTTCAGTCACCCTCTGGTGAATCCCTACTCCCATTAACACAAATGGGAGGGTGGAATATTGACCAGATAAGCAATTGGATTCCTTTCAGAGACAGACGTCTGATTCCATGGAACTAGCAGAAACTGAAGTGACAACTGAGGGGTCATGGCCAGGGCTACTCTCTGCCGGATACCCAAAGGTCCCTCATAATAAACTAGCTCCCAGACAGCCCACCTGGGTAATCAGTGGAAAATCTCCACATCTTGTCCCTCTCTGCCTCCTCACTGAGGTGAAAGGGGGAATTCTGTCAGTAATCATCATATATCCTCTGTCTCAGAGTGATATGAAACTACGCCTTCAGAGCCCTTTCTTAAGCCTCCATTAAGAGTTGAGCTACAGGTTTGGACTGATTTCTCTACTACTAATAAGACAGACCTCCAGACAAATGTTTAAAAAAAATCTTTGATAGATTAAAAGCTACCTGAACCTTTTCTTCCCCTAGGCATGATCTTCATCATTTATGTGTGTAGGGGAGAAAAATACCTTTGCTGATAGGTTGTGGAATTTGAAACTTTGTGGAGTTATAGAATGATATATGGTGACTTTTTTGTATATTTAACCAGCCTGAGCTTTATTTGAACTTTTTCTCTCTGCTAATGAGTTAGAAACTCCCCTTAAACTTTTCTTCAACTTGTTGGGAGTTCATTTGAGAATTCCTTGTAGTCAGACCACTCCTCCTTCCAGAAAGACAGACTAAAGCAACTCCAAACAATTGTTTTGTCTTACACTAGGGAAAATAGAAATCAGTAACTTGCATTTGTGCTTTTACTTGCTAACTAGACTATGTGACTATTTCAGCCAGCATTTCTCTTTATTCATGCATGTCTAGGAAGTTGGTAAGAGTGCCTTTATTATGTAGGTTGTGGCTGCTAGGGGGACCTATGAGTTTCAAATACAAAATCCAACACCCATTCATGATAAAAACACTACAGAAAATTGGAATAGACATTCTTTATTTTAACTTCATAAAGGCTATCTATGAAAAACCAATAGACAACATCATACTAAATGGTCAAAAAGTGTAAACTTTCACACTGAAATCAGGAACATGACAAGATGTCCACTATCACTACTCCTGTTCCATATAGTTCTGGAAACATTAGCCACAGCAATTAAAAATGATAAAGAAATAAAAGGAATAAAGGAAAGGAAGAAGTTAAACTGTCATTACTTGCTGATGATATGATACTCTACATAGAAGACCCAAGAAAAAAAAAACTCCACCAAAAGACTTCTAGACTTAATTGACAGATACAGTAGAGTAGCTGGATACAAGGACTACAGTCAAAAATCTGTAGGCTTCTTGTACACAAATAATAGACTCACTGAGAGAGATAGTAGGGAAACAAGCCCTTTCACAATAGCATCCAAAAAACTGAAATATCTAGGAATCAATCTAACGAAGGAAGCGAAAGACCTCTACATTGAAAACTACAGCACCCTGAATAAAAGAGTTTGAAGACAACATAAGAAAATAGAAACATTTCACTTGTTCCTGGGTAGGAAGAATCAATATAGTGAAAATGGCCATACTTCCAAAACGGCTATATAGATCAATGCAATCCCAACTGAAATCTCAACAGTATAATTCACAGAACTAGAGAAAGCAATCCAAAAATTCATTTGGAACCACAAGAGAACCAGAATAGCAAAAAGAATTCTAGGCAACAGTGACATGGCAGGGGGTATCACAATCCCCAACTTGAAACTATACTACAAAGCTACTGTGATAAAAATAGCATGGTACTGGCAAAGAAACAGACCCAAGGATCATTGGAATAGATTAGAAGATACAGAAACAACTCCAGACATACTCAGCCACATCATCTTTGAGAAAGGAGCCAACCACCCTCATTGGAGGAAAGATAGCCTATTTAATAAATGGTGTTGGAAAAACTGGATTTCAACCTGCCAAAGATTAAAACTAGACCCATATCTATCACCGTGCACTAATCTAAGATCAAAGTGGATTAAAGATCTAAATATTAAGACAGAAACACTAAACTTGCTGGAAGATAAGTTAGGTAGAACTCTTGAAGACATTGGCATAGGAAAAGATTTCATGAACAAAACCTCAGGAACACAGGAACTAGCATAAAGAATCAACAACTGAGATCTCATCTTATTAAAAAGCTTCTGTACTGCAAGAGAAACTACCAACAGAGCTAAGAGGCAACCTACAATGCATGTGGGAAAAAATTATCAGCTGTTCCTCAGACAAAGAACTACTATCTAGAATATATAAAGAAGTGAAAAAATCAGACCCCCCAAATATCAAGACCCAATTTAAAAATGAGCATCTGAATTTCTCAGTCAAAGAAGTAAAAGCAGCTAAAAATGTTCAACATCATTGGTCATTCAAAAGATGCAGATAGAAACAACACTGAGATTCCATATCACCCCTGAAAGAATGGCTGCTATCAAGAAATCAACCAAAAACAAAAGCTGTCCAGGTTGTGTGGAGAAAGGAACCCTTCTCCATTGTTGGTGGGAGGGCAGACTGGTGGTGCAGCCACTGTGCAAGTCAATATGGAGATACCTCAAATAACTAGAATTAGAGGTCACATTTGACCCAGCTATTCCTCTGCTGGGTATTTACCCAAAAGAATTAGAAGAATCAGGGGCTGGAGACTTAGGGGTTCCATCACCTGCCCCGCATGTGCAAGGACCCAAGTTCAATCCCTGGTACCAAAAAAAACAAAAAGACACTCTCTTACTAGAATTAAAAGCATCATACCACAGCAATCTATGTGCACCCATGTTTATAGCAGCACAGTTTGTAACAGCTAAAGGTTGGAACAACCCAAGTGCCATAACCTGGAGACTGGATAAAGAAGTGGTTTTGGGTTTTATATATATATATATAAAATGGAGCACTACTCAGCCATAAAGAATGAGAAACTAGAGACATTCATAACTAAATGTATGCACATTGAGGCCACGCTCATATGTGAAATAAATAGGACACACATGTATAAATACCAAATAGTTTCTTTGGTGTGAGAAACTGAAAGTCTAAATAAGGATCAAAATGAATAATTGATAATATGAAATAGGAAGAAATGATCTAAATGGGTAGGGGTATTGGGATGGGTATGGGAAAGGAAAGAAGGGAAAGGAAAAAATATGAGAAAAGAAAAGAATGGAAACAAAGTCTCTGTAAATAGGAAGGGGTGAAGGGGATGAAAGGAGGGCAGGGGAATGGGGAAAAAATAAGAACCAAGATACATCATGTAAAGGTTCAAGATCCGACATGATGAATGTAACTGTATTATATACCTAAAATGTACCAATAAACTTAAATTTTAAAAAAGGATCAGAACATCTAACAAGCGAGCAAGAAACACCATTTACAATAGTTATTGTGGTAGTTTTCAAATTGGGTATGCCAGATTTCCTTGACTTTCATTGTAAAAATGCAGATTCTGTTCGATCAATCAAATTGACCCTCAGGATTGCTTTTTATAAAGCATGATAAGTTACTTGAGGACTGTGACTTGGAAAATGGTTAGTGGTTAGGAAGTAGTGTTTGGAAATAGACCTTTGATTGTATACCAATACCTCCTTATCCTAGTTGTATAACTAAACAGGTTACTTAAATTCAATATCACAGCTTCTTAGCATAAAACAATAATAGATTTTATCTGAAAATATTAACGTAAGAAGAAATGAAAAAAATCATGTATGATACATATTAAATATTTGCTCACAGAAAACAAACATTTTTAGTAGAGCTGAGGACCAAAGTTTGATGATATGTGGTAGGGACATTATTTTGCTTACTTTCCTCATTCTGATTGGCAAAATTAAGGACATTCCTAGTTCTGAAAAAAATCAACAAGCTTTTCACAACATGTTACAAACATTACATGAAGGAAATTGTCTTTTTGAGTGGCCTAATAAAGCAAAAGGAGAGCTCATATAACTATTGTTTCCTTTATTTCTGAAAATGGCACAGTAAGCAGAAGTAGATACTTAGCTAAAGATATAGTTGAATGTACATCTTGTAGGACATTACCAAATAAGATCTGAGGAATATAGACATTTGAAGCCTAAAGGAAGAAAATGGTCCATATTCACATGTTAAATTCTAGAACTTGTGATATAGCATTTCATACCTATTGTCTTTATTTGCACATATGTTAAAGAACAATGAGAGTTTGAAATGGAAGTTTGGAATCCTGCCATAACAAGTAATAAATTTGTATCTTTGACTCATTAAGAATAAACAGAAATAAGATCAAACTTAAACTGCAATGTAAGTTTCTGCTGATAGGAATAGCCAAAATCAAAAATGTAAAAATAAATAGAAATAATTATATTACAACATATTTATAAAGCTGACAATAAAAGCTGTAAAATGTCATAGTCTAAGTAAGTGTAATAGTCTTTTAATTAGTTTTTATTGCTTTTTACACTGAATCCTTGCTACTCTATACTGAGAATTGTCATTTTCTCTTATTATACAAACTTGTTAATAGTTCAGTAAACTTCATACAGATTTTTCAAGAAGGAATATTTAAAGCAATTTCTTAAATATATTCAAAGTGACTAGATGTTCTTTATTTTGAGGTCTAAAGGAATTCTACCCTCTTATAACCATTAAAGACAAAAAGCTCTTTTCTCTTTCCATTGTAATATATTTCCAGTATAATAATTATCCTTTATATATGTGAATTAAAACCTACCTCAAAATATTGTTATGAGGTTTAAATATATTTTGCTAATGATTGTCTATGACATTGAATAGATTTTCAATATAAACTAAAAATTACTCTTCATGTTACTAAAAGTGTCAAGTAATAACAAAATCAAGCAACAGAAACAAGTTTACAAAAAATAAAATAAAACATTAGTATCCAAACTATTTAGCTCTTAATTGGAAAATACCTGAAAGCCTAAATGAGTTAGATAAGTTACTTATAATTTTTGAAAGGAAAATGGAATATATGCTAATTCAAGTAGAATATTTCAAGCACATGGTATTATTCCAAACATAGAAAACAAAATTGCATTTCTTAATTTACTAACACCAGAAACAAATACTGAAACTGAATTGAAAAAAAAACTAGAAGTAAACAAGAAATTCTCTAATTCATGTGAATTCCTGAATAAGAAAACCTATTTTTAATTTATTTCAATATATATTTGATGGCCACAGGGCTAGGAAATAGCTCATCTAAAACTTTTTATGAACTTCTGAAATAGGAGCATTATTTCAATAGAATGTATCTTATTTGAAGAATGAAAGTAATTTCCTAATAATAATTTCCTGAGCAATTGTTTAAAATAGCCAGATTTCAATTATTCTTTTTGTAGCTACATATAAGGCTTGTTATTTTCCTCATTCATAAATCTCCCAGCTTTGAACTTCGTGTCCTCCCCTGACACACCTGCTACAGTCATTTAATATCATCACATCATTCTCATTTATTCCTTGAAAATTTCAGCTCCTGCCTCACTGCCATTCTCATGTTTAACCTGTAAAAATTTGTGGTGACTTAAATTGCCACACAGACTGCAGGTTCACTCTGCTTTCCTTGACTTCCTTTCCATTGGTGATCATTTTTCTTTCTTTGTTTTTCTTTTCCTGTTTTTGAGGGATGGTGGTGGTACTGGGGCCTTTTTACTGAGCTGTATCCCTAATATTTTTTATGTTGAGACAGTGTCTTGCTAGGTTGCTAAGTTTCCAAGGCTGGTCTTGAGCTTGCCATCTTCCTGCCTTAGCTTCCCAAAGTGGTGCCCATGGATGGTCTTGTCATCCATTCTACAAGTAATTTCCATTAGCTTAACTTTGTGGTAGACCAGATACCCTAGATTATGTTATAACAAAGATCACCAAATTCTCATTGGTTTAATATTATAAAACTTACTTCTCACTGTTGGAAATACCTTGTGAACCCACACTGTTCTCAAGAGCAAATAACCTCCATGTGGATGCTGAATACTCAAGAGTGTGTTAGCCATGCAGAGGCTTAATGTTACTTTTTACAAAAGTTCTATTCATCTTGGGGTTAGGGATATTCTTTGGATCACAGAATTATTGGATATTTCTTTTTTCTTTGCTAATCTCCCATTGCTTAACTGAGCTCATCAGAGCAGACCAAGTACTTCATATGGGTTACAGCATTGCTTTTTTGGTCACTTTTTATTTTTATTAGTAAATGTTTGCAGAATATAATTATATGTCATATTAAATTATTTATGATCATTTCAATATGTTCACAATTGCAGGTTGAAAAAAATAGTGTAAAAATGGACCAAATTTGCTTTCTCAATACTTCCATGTGTAAGTGACCCCTCCACTACCATGGCTTTAAGCAGTGCAACTTGCATAAACATACCTAAACTCAAGAAGTGTGAAAAATGCAATCTTCTTAGACAGTAACCAGGAGAAGAAAAAGGAACTATTAGTGAGCAACCATATCTACCATACACTTGAATTTGTTTTTCTAAGAACACTCCACCGCAAATTCATTTTCATATAGTCCAACCTCAGTTTCATTTTCATATATTCCATCATCTGAAACATCTTTTTACCTTCCAAGTTTGTGCTCTCTAATACTTTAACTGCAACAATTTTTCAATACCACCAGATCCTACCATCTTATTACTCACTGATTCATTACTACTCACACTGTCTCATCTTTAACTAATTCTTAAAAATGCTAAACCTAGGAATCCAACATTATAATACATATACACATTCAGTCCTTAGCCTCTATTTCACTTTATCCATTTGCTTTAGTGGAAAAAAACACAACCTGGTTAAATTACACGCTCAGCCAACTCTGCACCTACAGAAATAAAGCAGATAGTTTTCCCACTAAGGGTACTGATACTGATCGCAAAACACTTAGGGCTCCCCATCATTCTTACTACTTTTCCATAGTTCATTCACTTTGCTCTTTTTCAACAACTCTTTTTAATTTACCTGGTCTCACACCTTCACCACAGCTTCAGTTTTTCTTTTTCCATAGATGGAACCTAACAATTTATCTTGCTTTAATTATTTTTGAAGTATACCTCATAAAGCTGATAAAATGTTCATTGAAGGAATGGTGACCACCTAAAAGGAAATTACCTTATTTCCTGCCAATACTTCTTTCCACCTCTCTGCACTTGTGTCTGCATGGTGTCTTCCTTTCCTGGCTCACAAAAAGTAGCTTCTGTGTCCCATTCTAAGGACATAGTGTCCATTTTTTCTTTAAACTTAATTTCTTATTTGTTCAAGAACTTTTCCATAATCCTTGCTTAACTCTCTATCTCCTGCCGACCATTATCTCACTTGTCAAGTTCCATTATTCTTCCTTTCTTTTTTCACTTTTTCATTAGTATGTTTGTGATACATAATAAACACATTCATTGAGAGGAATTGACATATACTCATGTCACATCTTGATCATTTTAAACTTCTCCAGTGATTTCTCAATTGATGTTTATGCAGTGTTTCTATAGCAATTGACAATTATTTATTCCTCCAGAAAAACTTTCTTCTTATGGTTTAAACATCATCACACTTCTCAAAACTGTCTGCCTTTCTAACCACTCTTCATTTTTTCCACTTTGCTGATTTCTCCACATCTCCCCAACTACCAAGCAATGAAATGCCCTAGGTATCTGTCCCCTTTGTTCTTTTTCTACGTATATTCTCTTTCTCGATAATTGTATGTATTTTCATGAGTTTATATACTACCTATATATTGATGTTCCAAGTTATATTTCCAACCTGGACTTATTCTGTGAACTTTAAGCTTAGTATAAAGCAGAATGCCTCCTTGAAAACGACAGATAATTTCTAAAACCAAATATTTAATCTCAGCTCCAGATATGTTTATCTTATACCTTCATTATCTCATCATATAAGTACTCCACCTTTTCAGTTTCACAAGTAGAAAAAATTGGAGTCATTTTAGGCTACGGTCTTTGTTTTATACCCTATATCCGATGGATCAAAATATCCAATTTGCTCTATTTACAAACTATATTAACAATCTGATCTTTTGCTTACAACATCAACCACAATTTTTCTAGCCCAAACATCTATGACTGAATTCACTGTAATAGCCTTCTAACTCATCTATCTGATTCTCTTTTGTCAAGCTACAGCTTACTGTCAACATATAAGCCATAGTGATCCTATCATGAGTTACTGGATATAACACTTCTGCTCTCTCATCTCTTCGGTGACTTCCATCTCACTTAAAGTAAGAGTTACTGTCTTTACAATGACCTGCCAGTCCCTAAACATTTATGTGATTCATCTCCCACTTTCCCCAGCTCTTCACACTGCTTCAGCTACACTGACTTCCTTTGTGTTCATCTAATACACTAGGCTTTCTCTCATGTAAGTACCTGTGTAGTTCCTTCACTACACATGCATATTCTTGACACCTTCCCCATCCATTTCTTTTTAAAAATTGAAATGCTATACTTAAGGTAACAACCTCATTTGGTCCTCTCATTTCTCCTTCCCCATTGTTTTCTCTTCATAGTAGTTATTAGTGTTTAAAATGCTGAATAATATTTTTGGCTTTATTTTTCCATCAATAATGCAAGTTCTATTAAGGTAAAGCTCTTCTCAATTTTATTCTCTGACATGCTATCAATGTTTATAGAAGAATATGTTCTACAACAGATAATTTATAAATATATTTGAATAAATGTACAAAATAAATTAAAAATGTAGATATAGGACAAGAGATACTATTAAGTTTCCATAAAGTTTCAATTTGTTAAATTAAAATATATAAAGAGAAGCACCACAAATCTTTTTTTTGGATAATTATTTTCTTGATACATTTTAGATATACAATACCTTTACATCTATCATTGGGTACTTGTACCTGTACATGATGTATCTTGGTTCTTATTTTTCCCCATTCTCTGTAGCTCATTCACCCGCTCCAACCTTCCCTATTTACAGAGACTTATTAAATATTTTTTCCTTTTTATAATTTTTCCTTTCCCTTCTTTCCTTTCCCATTCCCCTCCCATTTTCCCTACCCCTTTGGTCCTTTCTTTTCTCACATGAAATTATCAATTATTCGTTTTAATCATTTTAATCCTTATTTACACTCTCAGTATCTCACACTAGAGAAACTATTCAGTATTTACACGTGTGCACTATTTATGTCGCTTAAGAGTATTGACTCAATATGCATCCATTTAGCTATAAATGTCTCTAGTTATTCATTCTTTATGGCTGAGTAGCACTCAATTTTATTTTTTTTAAAACCCACATTTTTTTTATCCAGTTTCCAGTTGATGGGCATTTGGGCTGTTTCCAAGCTTTAGCTATTACAAACTGTGCCACTATAAACATGGGTACACATATATCACTGTGGTATGATTCTTTTAATTCTTTTGAGAGATACCTAGCAGGGGAAGAGCTAGGTCAAATGGGACCTCTAGTCCTAGTTCTTTGCAATATCTCCATACTGATTTCCATGGTGGTTGCACCAGCCTGCACTCATACCAACAATGGAGAAGAGTTCCTTTCTCCCCACACCACCACTAGAATTTGTCATTGGTTGATTTCTTGATAGCAGCCATTCTTTCTGGAGTGAGGAGGAATCTCAGTGTTGTTTTCATCTGCATCACTCGAATGACCAGTGATGTTGAACATTTTTTCATGTTTATTTGCTGTTTTTACTTCTTTGTCTGAGTAATGTCTGTTCATTTCAGATGCCCTTTTTTGAATTCGGTCTTTGAATTTGAGGGGTCTGAGTTTTTTCAGTTCTTTATATATTCTAGATAGTAGTTCTTTGTCTGAGGTACAGCTGCTAAAATTTTTTCCCACATTGTAGGTTTTCTCTTAGCTCTGTTGGTAGTTTCTCTTGCAGTGAAGAATCTTTTTAATAAGATGAGATCCCAGTTGTTGATTCTTTGTGCTAGTTCCTGTGCTACTGAGTTTTTGTTCATGAAGTCTTTTCCTATGCCAATGTCTTCAAGAGTTCTACCTAACTTATCTTCCAGCAAGTTTAATGTTTCTGTTTTAATATTTAGATCTTTAATCCACTTCAATCTTAGTTTAGTGTGTGATAATAGATATGGGTCTAGTTTTAATCTTTGGCAGGTTGAAATCCAGTTTTTCCAACACCATTTATTAAATAGGCTATCTTTCCTCCAATGAGGGTGGTTGGCTCCTTTCTCAAAGATGTTGTGGCTGAGTATGCCTGGAGTTGTTTCTACATCTTCTAATCTATTCCACTGATCCTCAGGTCTGTTTCTTTGCTAGTACCTTGCTGTTTTTTATCACAGTAGCTTTGTAGTATAGTTTCAAGTTGGGGATTGTGATACCCCCTGCCATGTCTCTGTTTGCCTAGAAATGCTTTTCAATTGTCAGTCTCTTTTGGTTCCAAATAAATTTTTAGGTTGTTTTCTCTAGTTCTGTGAAATATATTGTTGGAATTTCAATCAGCATTGCATTAAATCTGGACAGCAGTTTTGAAAGTATGGTCATTTTCACTATATTGGTTCTTCCTACCCAGGAACAAGGGACGTCTTTCCATTTTCTTATATCCCTTTCCATTACTTTTTTCAGAATGCTGTAGTTTTCAATGAAGAGGTCTTTTGCTTCCTTTGTTAGATCAATTCTTAGATATTTCTCTTCTTTGTGTATGCTATTGTGTAAGGGATTGTTTCCCTAATTTTCTTTCAGTGAGTCTGTTATTTGTGTACAAGAAGGCTATTGATATTTGAGTGTTGACCTTGTATCCAGCTACTCTACTGTATCTTTCAATTAAGTCTAGAAGTCTTTTGGCAGAGTTTTTTGGGTCTTCTATGTGAAGTATCATATGGTCAGCAAATAATGACAGTTTAACTTCTTCCTTTCCTATCTGTAATCCTTTTTTTTCTTTCTATTTTCTAATTGCTCTGGCGAATGTTCACAGAACTGTATTGAACAGGAGTGGTCACAGAAGGCATCCTTGTCTCGTTCATGATTTTAGCATGAAAGTTTTCAGTTTTTCGCCATTTAGTTTGATGTTGACTGTTGGTTTTTCATAGATAGCCTTAATCAGGTTGAGATAAAGACCATCTATTCCAATTTTCTGTAGGGTTTTTATCATGAATGGGTGTTGGATTTTGTCAAAAGCTTTTTATGCATCTATTGAGATGATTATATCGTTTTTGTCCTTGGATCTGTTTATATAGTGTATTACGTTTATTGATTTATGAATGTTGAACCATCCTTACATCCCTGGGATAAATCTGACTTGTTCAGGTTGTATGATCTTCTTTATGAGCCACTGTATTGTTTGCCAGTATCTTGTTGAGGATCTTTGCATCTATGTTCACTAGTGAGATTTGCCTGTAGTTCTCTTTTTTGCTAGGTTCTTTCTCTGATTTTGGAATCAAAATAACACTTGGTTCCAGGAATTAATTTGGAAGTATTGCTTCCCTTTCAATTTCCTTGTCAAGTATGAAGAGTAATGGTGATAGTTCTTCTTTAAATCTCTTGTAGAATTCAGCAGTGAAGCCATCAGGATCTGGGCCTTTCTTTGTTGGTAAGTTTTTTATTACATTTTTTAATTTCACTAATTGTAATGAGGGTGTTTGGAATTTCTATATGTTCTTTATTTAACTTTGGCAAATTGTATATATCTAGGAATCTGTCCACTTCTTCTGTGTTTTTCATTTTATTAGAGTACAGGTTCTCAAAGTACGTATTGATGATCCTCTGGATTTCTGCTGGATCTGTTGTGACTTCACCTTTTTCATTCTTAATTGCATGGATTTGAGCCTTTTCTTTCCTTTTTTTGATAAGGTTGGCTAAAGGTTTATTGATTTTATTTATTCTTTCAAAAAACCAAGTCTTTGATTCATTGATTTTTTTATATTGTTGTCTTAGTCTCCATTGCATTGATTTTTGCCCTGGTCTTTCTAATTTGCTCTTGTATGAGGTTTGGATTTATTGTGCTCTTTTTTTCTAGGAGCTTGAGGTTATGCATTAGGTTGTTTATTTGAATTTGCTCTGTTTTCCTAATATGGGCATTCACTGCTATGATTTTCCCTCACAGAACTACTTTCATTTTGTTCCATAGATTCCTGTATGTTGTACTGGCATTGTCATTTATTTGTAGAAACTGTATGGTTTCTTCTTTAATTTCCTCTGTTCAGGATAGTGTTATTCAATTTCCATGTGTTTGTGGGAGTTTTTCAGTTTCTTATGTTATTAATCTCCAATTTTATTGCACTAGGGTCTGATAATATACAGGGCATAAATTCAGTTCTTTTACATTTACTTAGACATGTCCTATGAGCTAGCATGTGGTCTATTTTGGAGAAGACCCATGTGTAGCAAAAAGAATCTATATTCTGATTTTGTGGGGTGGAACACTCTGTAAATATCTATTAAGTCCATTTGTTCAATAGCGTGGGTCAGTTCTAGAATTTTGTTCTTCATTTTTTATCTAGATGATCTGTCTATTTGTGATAGTGGGGTATTAAGTCCCCCACTACAATTGTATTAGTGCTTATTTGGTTTTTCATGTCCATTAATAGTTGGGTGCATTCATATTTGATGCATATATATTTATGATTGTCATCTCATCCTCTTGGATTGTTCCCTTCACAAGGATGTAGTGACCAACTTTGTCTCTCTTAATTAGTTTTGGTTTGAAATCTACTTTGTCTGCAAATAAGATTACTAACCCTGCTTTTTTCCGGGTTCCTGTAGAGTGGAGAACTGTTTTCCATCCTTTTACTTTCAGTCTATGAATTTCTTTTTGAGTTAGGTGTGTTTCTTGTGCACAGTATATTGTAGGATTTTGCTTCTAAATCCATTCTGCCAGTCTACTTCTTTTGGTTTGTGAATTGAGGCCATTAACATTGATGTTTATAATTGATAGATATTGACTCATGCTTGTCATGATATTTTACTGTTGTTGGCTCTTTTATTTTTTACTTTTCCCCCTTTGCCTTTAGTTTCTTACCTTGCCTGGTGGCTTCCATCTCTTGGGCCTCATGGAGTTGTGACCTTCATTGTCTTTTTCTAGGACATTGTTTAGAATTGTTTGGAGTGCTTCTTTAGTGTTCATGAAATTTCTCAGGTGTTCTTTGTCATGGAAGTATCTAATTTCCCCATCAATTTTGAAAGATAATTTTGCAGGATACAACAGTCTAGGTTGGAAGTTATTTTCTTTAAGGGCATGAAATACTTCACTCCAGGCTCTCCTCAACTTGAAGGTTTGTTGTGAGAAGTCTGCTGTGATTCTGATGGGCTTTCCTTTGTAGGTGATTTGTTTCTTTTCTCTAACTGCTTTTAGGATTTTGTTCTTCTGTTGGGTTTCTGGGATCTTGACTATTATATGTCTAGGTGTAAATTTTTTTTGATCATTGCTAGTTGGAGTACTATGTGCCTCACTTATCTGTATGTCCAATTCTGCACCTCTGTCTGGGGAGTTTTCTACTATTACTTCTGTGAACTTTTTTTTAATGTCAATTGTACTTTCTCTTGCTTTTTCATGTACTCCTAGCAGTCTTATGTTATTCTTTGCATCATCTAGCAGCTGCTGGATTGATTTCTCATGGCCCCTTAGTATTTTGAAGAAATCTCTGCTTTCATATTCATTAACCACAATCCTGTCTCCTATATCTGATATTCTATCTTGACATTCCCTTAATCTGCTCTGAATACTTTCAGTGGAGTTTTAATCTCCTGAATATCTGTTTGAATCTGTTTCATGGATTCCATTTCTTTCTTATGTTGGGCAATCATGGTTTCCATTTCAGAAAATGTTATGCATTCATGGCTTCCAGCATGGTTCTGAGCTCTTCTTTTTTTTTAAATCTATTTCTTTTCTAGAGCCTCTAATCATGTCTGTCACTCTGCTCACCATCTCTTTAGTTATCTCAAAAATTGTTTCTGTTTTGAATTTTTCTAGAGCCTCGTTCATCTGTTTTGTTACTTCCTGTGCTATCACTTCAAGGTGTTTAGGTGGTTGATTTTCAGTCTTTTCCACCTTGTTTCCCCAGAATTTGTGTTTTGGTGGAAGGAAGTCTGAGTTTGTGCCTTGCTTAAATGTCTTCTCATTTTTGTTTTTCCTATTGTCCTTGGTTTAAATTGCTATTGTAAGTATCTTTGTTGGTTGCATTTAGAACCCCTATGGAATGATTGCTTCTCAGAGATGTCTTCCAGATACAGCTGGTCTTTAGGTTTTGAGTCTCTAATGACTTAGGCAATCTCGTTTTCATTTTACCAGGAAGGACAAGTGATTAGATCAATCACAACACCTTAGCCCAAGTGATACAATTAACAACACCACAGCATTAAGCACAGCTTAGAAAGTGAAAATTTGTGGTAGTTATTTATCAATCACCTTTAACTGTGTGAATTAAATCAAAATCAAGAACCAACTCAACATATCTTTATAGTGAAGAAACTCTTCAATATAGCAACTTTACCCTTCAGGATGGGGACTTAGAATTAGTTGGGGAGGAAGGGATAGATAGGAAGAAGGATAGGGGAAGTTTAGCATTGAGGCCAGAGGACACAGGAATTTCATGCAAACTCTAAGAAACTGTTGAAGACAAGAGGAAAAGACAGAAAGTAAGAACAAAGATGATAACAGAACAAACTAACAGCAATAGGCAGGCTAGAAACTGTATTTACTTTCCTGTAAAACTAATGACAAGCAAGAGAAGGAAAAAGAAAAGAAAAATAAAGAAGAAATCCAAATTAGGGCCAGAAAAGGAAGAAAATGGGAGACAAAGATCAATGTGGGACAGCAAGAGAGTGAGTGATAAAGAAAAGAGAAAAGAAGGGAAAAAAAGAAGAGAAAAATAAAAATTTGTAAAGAATAGAAAAAGAAAATATAGAAATTAAAAATAAGGGCAAAAATAATAATTTTGAAAATAACAAATAAAAAATTAAACTGAAGGGCCTCCTTCAGGGTATGTCTCTTCTGTCACAATAGACAATGTGGGTCACATTGTGCAAATATAAGTCAATGAGTCTCAGCAAGCCATTAGCACACCTGTGAGATTCAGGCAGATTTCTGTCTGCAAGTCCTAAGTTGAGCTTCCTGTTCTCCTGCAGGGTTGAACTCTGCAAGGTTGTACTGCAGGTTCCAGCTACCCTTCCCCTGAAGATAGTCCAGGTTGTGATAGGAGGTCCTGATTCCTCCAACTTACCAAGTATGGTGGTTTGGTGTGCCTTTATTGCAGAGATTCTCTTCACTTTTCCAGTGGGCTTCAATTTTCATCAAAGAGCCTGAGAGAGGTCCTCTTTCTGTTGTTCACTTCTGCTCTATCTTCTGGCGCTCAGGACAATCACCTTTATTACCCCCTGTGCCTCTGTAGTGTGGAACCAGGTAGAGGCCCAGCCAGGAGGCCAGAGGTGGGGGCTGCAGGTGCCTGAGCAGCTAAGCCTGTCAATGGGGGGCGGTCCAAGGGCGGGATGGAGTAGGGCTCCAAGGAGCCAGCTGAGGTCCTCACTGCTACTGGCTATTCTCTGGTGGGTGGGGTGTGGGTTGGGTCAAGCGGGGCTCCATGTAGCCAAAGTCCTCTCCACCTGCCTGGCTAAGCTTGTTGCTGGGGGGTAGGTGAGGGTGGGATGGAGTGGGACTCCACACAGCTGGTTGAGGTCCTCACCATCTGCCAGCTCACATCACAAATCTTGATCAATAAATAATCATTTCCTTCCAAATATCTTTCTGATGTATTATATTAGTGATGGTGAATTAGGCTCTCTATATACTAATAACAAAGTTATTTCTGGGAAACTCATTAAGAGTCTAGTTGTTGAGACAGGTAATTTTCTTGAGTTCTTGTATCAGGAGCAATGTTGCTACCAAACCTCTTGCATATTGGAAATTAAAAAGCAGTATATTAGGAATCATCAGTCTAAAGCCTTCAGACCAGGGAAAACTGGATTATTTTTGAGGGCCAAAGAGCATCAGTAGTCTGCCACTACCAATGTTAAAGTGTTTGGAATTCAAATAGGCAGATAAAATCAATTTGAGTCAGGCCAACCAAAAAGTATCAAATTGTTCCTGTGTTTGGCTTTATGTTAGGCACTAAGGATTTAAAATCAATAACAAAATAAACTCTTCTATTTAGAATACATCACCATCAGAAGTAGTAAACTGACTGATTATAAATAGAAAGGAAAAGTTGTTCATATTCTCACTTCTTTAAAATTGAAAAATGGAGGTTGTTCTGCTCATCGCTAGGAATAACAAGCTATGCAAAATAATTATAATTAATTATAGAAATAAACCAGTTGCAACATCTAGTCATCCCTATCTCTTACCAAAAAGTCTTTACAAATTCAGTCTCTGCTTTGTCATTATCCGATTGTGTGTTAATATTCAATTACTTTCTGTTTTGCCTACCTTAAGTAAGATAAGAAAATTTTTGCCTTTGGCTGTCTATTACATAAAATATCCTTCAAAACAACCCCAAGCTCATAAATTTAGGATCCTGTGATCTTGCAAATTGAACACTTGGATTATGTGCAGACATCATTGGCAATGTGGAATAAGCCAGTAAGAGTTGCCACTTCCATGCCAATGAGTGAGGATGTTGGAGTTGACCCCCATCTGAAGTTCAGCAGAACTTGTCTGTAGCAGAACCATATACAATTGGCTGTTGGCTTGCTTTTCTCACTAATACCCCTGTACTATCCTTGAGCAGTAAGTCAAGCAAAGACTCATAAAATTTCAGTGTTAGAAAGTTTTCTCCTATCATGGGGAAAATAGAAATCTCTAGCATTATGATAAAAGAGGCAACTTTGACAGCCAAGGCCTAATGTTGGCTGAAGCTGCATCAACTTTATCCTCTTTCTCTGTAACAAGGTACTCCATGAAAAATGTTCCTATCCTATTTCTTCTTGCCACCTCTTTTATCTCATTATATTTATTGCTCTGGATATGCCACCTGGTGTCAGGAGAAGTATTGGAAGAAAATCAAGGTCCTAGTTAAGTACATTCTATCAAATTAGACAGGGTCACAGCAGGCCTTCAGTTCACTGGAGAACATTAATATGACAATAAGCATGCCAGGAATCTGTGAGAAGCACATCTTGTCAGTTCCCCTCTCAAAATATATCCATAACTTGACCATTTCTCTCCATCTAACTAAAACCACAGTAATCCAAAGCCTGTTATCTTTTATCTAGAGTGATGCCGGGTTCATAGGTCACTCTTTCCACACTTGCTCACCTTCCCTTCACAGCCTGCTTAATAAAATTCTTTTAGGGCCAGGGATTTTAGCTCAGTGGTTCCGCCACCTGCCTCGCAAGCATAAGGTCCTGAGTTTGATTCTCAGTACCAAAAAAAAAAAAGATCTTTTAAAATATGACTCATAATATTTCATTCTCTTGCTCAACATCCCCGTATGGCTTACTGACACTCTCAGAATAAAATTCAGATACTCTCCAAGAGCTATAGAATCCATAAGACTTAGGCCTTGGCTTTTTTTCTGATGTTTCTTTCCTCTTTCTTTCTTATTTTCTTGGCTCTTACCATCATGGTCAGACTGGTGACCATCTGTCATGGACCATCTGCTCTGACTATCCCATGGACACACTCAGGGCTCTCTCTCCTCTTGGTACTTTTGTCTCAAGGGTTTCCATTTTCCAGCAGGGTGTCCCTCTAGTTATTTACTTGGAATCCTCTCTTGCTTATTCAAATCTTCATTATAATATCAACCTAACAGTCATGTTCTCCATATTAGTTAGCTAATATAAAACATTTTTCTTCCTATCTACTTACCTGAATTAATTGTTTTTTTTACTTTGTAGCAATACCTGACATAATATAACATCATCTTATTTATTTCCATAAGACACTAATACTTGAATAATAACCTGGTGCTAGAAGGACTTCTATGATTCATCACTGCATCACCAATATCCAGAATAATGTCACACATATATTAATTCATAATTCAATATTTATTAAAAAGAAAAAAATTAAATAATGAGTCAATTGTTTACATCTGTGTGTCACTTAAGAAAATCATAATGGTCAGGAACTTAGTGATACAGTTCATTTGCCTAAATCAAGGATCTATAAACTATGGTCAAGGGCTGCATTCAGCCTATGTGATTGTGTTCAGCTATTTACCAACTGTCTATGGCTGTTTGTAGACTATAGCAAGATACCTTATGGCCAGTAAATATAAAATATTTACTAACTGACCCTTTAGAGAAAACATTTACCAAAAGTCACATAAATTATAAAATTCTTGCTTAACATTTAATCCTTGCTTAACATTTCTTCCTTCTTTTGCACTATTACTTTTATATATTTAGTCACCTCAAAGGAAAGCTAGAACCAACAGAAACTAATATTAGCTTTAAAAAGGAAAATAAGGATAAACAAGGAAGAATGACAGGTTATTCAATTTCAGAACAGGTCATAGAATTGCAGGTGTTTCTCTTCAGCATTTCTGCCTATCTTCTTTTTTTTGCTTAAATTCTTTTGTTGGTACATTTTAGGTATACAATATATTTACATTTATCATAGGGCACTTGTACCTCTACATGGTGTACCTTGGTTCTTATTTTTTTCCCCATTACCTGTATGCCCTTCGCCCCCTCCACCCTTCCCTATTTATAAAGACTTTGATTCCATTTTTTTCTTTTCTCATAATTTTTCCTTTCCCTTCTTCCCTTTCCCCTTCCCCTCCCACTTCTGCTACCCCTTTGGACCTTTTTTTCCTATTTCAAATTATCAACTATTCATTTTAATCATTTTAATCCTTCTTTACACTTTTTGTTTCTCACACTAGAGAAATTATTCGGTATTTACACATGTGTCCTATTTATTTTACTTAATAGTATGGCCTCAATATGCATCCATTTAGCTATAAATGTCTCTAGTTTCTCATTCTTTATGAGTGATTAGTGCTCCATTTTATTTCTTTAAAAAAAACCACATTTTCTTTATCCAGTTTCCAGTCAATGGGCACTCGGGTTGTTTCCAAGCTTTAGCTGTTATGAACTGTGCCACTATAAACATGGGTGCACATACATCGCTGTGGTATGATTCTTTTAATTCTTTTGGGAAGATTCTGCCTATCATTCAATTGAGCTTCTTTCTGAGGTGATGGTGATTTGTAAAGAATCTCTAGGGATTGTTTGTTTACAAGATTGGAAACAACTTAGACTATGATTTTAAATAAGAAAATTCTATTTAATATTAAATTTTCCTAACAGAAAGTTTCCTACCCAAACCACCTCTTACTCTTTCCACTTACAGTAAACATTTCATGAAGACTTCCCCTTGTAAATGTCTGGCTTTTGCTAGATAGATGAGCAAGATCTTTGCTCCCAAATTAATATTTATGGTAATGTCAGTCACTACCTGGAACTCATTTTCTGATATAAAGATTTTCCATCAGGAAATCGACACCAAATATATATTTCTTTTTCTCATTTTTTTTTATGTGTGTGTGTTTACTCAGAATTTTTAAAGATCGCATTTAGTCTTAGTCCTTCTTGTGTGATATAATCTACTGGAAACACTGTATAACTCTATTTGTTTAGAAAGCTGATTGTTTAACAGTTGTTTTGCAATTGTTAATATTTACTAGTATAGCAGTGCACAAGACTCAACAAAACCATGTGAAAGTTAGTTGGAAAATACTAAAGCTTTCTGAACCCTTTAGTTTGGGAAAAATCAAACATGTCTTCTTCACTCTTCCCCAGAGGCTTCTCAAGAGGTTTGAGTTCCAGATGCTTGCAATGGTGAAAAACACAATAATAAAAAGAAACTGGCATTGGTGAGCCAGTATTGGTGAGTAGTGGCTCCCATTCATAAGTTAGGTTGAGCAATAGCAGATATTGCCAAGAAATTAGAATTTCTAGTGTCATTTGGAAATGGATTCTAGGAATCCAAATTCCATCATGTCAAAGAGAAACAGGATTCCAGAAAAACAGCAGCAAATTTGCAGCAGTTAACCATCAGAGCAAAGCAGATATAATGGTGATAATACATGGCAAGGTCAAAATGGCATCCAGGGAATTTGAGATCTCTTGATGCATGAATTGTCCTTTTGTACACACATAAAGTTTTAAAATTTTGTTATTTGAGCTTCACTGTCTCAAAAGTCCTTTCTTCCAACCATAAAGATATACACATAGCAAACAGATTTTTTAAAAGAATGGGGTGAATAGACCAAATAGATGAAGAAATTAAGGAAGATAACTGTAAAATATTGACTGGATTTAGCAACATGTGAGAGATTTTTGATGTAGTATTTAGGTACCTGTCATATTTGAGTATTAAAGAGTAAAAAGTTAAAAAATTGAGAAAGATGAGAATCAAAATATACATATTTCTTAGTAGAAATTTGGCAAAATGAACAGATGCAAAGTTTCACTGACTTGTATATGAGCAATTTTCCCCTAATCAAAAGTCTTCAAATGAATCTAGTCCATTATCATTTTCATACTCTAAGCTATTATATTTTTCATATATTTACATCTTAAGTAGTGAGAAATAGTTTCCATATACCATCACCTTGCTTAAGAATAGTTATTCCTGGGTGATACATTTTGAAAACCATTCTAGTTGTTTTTCATCTTCATATGTTGCTTGGTTTAGTATCTCTCAACTGAGCAGTTCTTGAGAAGTGGAGGCAGCATTATGAACACAGAAGCAACAACGCAAGAAATCACCAGAGCCTGGAGGGTCCTAGAAAGGAAGAACAGATTCTTCCATAAAGTTTCTAGGAAGAGTGTGGTCTAGCTGACAGTCATACTGTAGCTCAATGATATTGGTTTCACAATTTGGTCTTCCAGAACTGTGAGAGAATAAACTTCTGTCTTAAACTACTGAATCTAATAATGTTGTCAGCCACAGAGAACTAATCCACTTATATTCACACAAAATTTGCACAAAAATGCTTACAGTATATTTATTTATAACAACAAAAAGAACTAGAAGCAACGCAGATGCCATTTTTCTATGAACCCCAAGCTAATAGAAATGGGTAATGGTTAAAGAATCTGTGTAGATCCCTGCTGTGGAATACACTTTTAAATAAAAAGGAACTACTTATCCCCACAATAACTTGGATAAATCTCAAGAAAAGTATACTTAGTAATAAAAGACAATCCCAAAGTTTATGTATTCTGTGATTATATTTATAAAATATTCTAAAAATGACAAAATTCCAGAAATGGGGAAGAGAGTAGTGGTTGCCAAAGTTTGGATACAGCAGGGGAAGGAGATTGTAGGAGAGGTGGTAAGGTCAGAGGACAACATGAAAGATCCTTGTGATGACAGAAATATTCTTTAGTTTCACTTTCCTGACAGAAGAAGGGCTATAACTAAAATTGGGAAAATATGAATAAGACCAATGTATTTTATCAATGTCATTCTGGCTATGATATCATTGTTTGGTTTTGCAAAATGTTAAGGAAAATTAAGGGATTTCTCCATACAATTTCTTCACTGATTCTATAATCATGTAAAATAAAAGGAGAAAAAATTTAACATTTCCACTTGCTGGCTCTCTATATCAAATGTTCAGAATTTATCTGGGTCTTTTGCCTAGGTTAAGGGCAGGAATCATAAAGCCAAAATCAAGGTATCAGACAGATTGTGCTTTTACCTAATAATGAAAAAATCCATTTTATGTCTTTTCAAGTTTTGAGCAGAATATTCACTGCAGTAAGACTTGAATCTCCTTCACAAGTTCCCATTTCCTTCCTAACTGTTGGCAGTAGACTCTTCTTAGCTTCTAGAGGCTGCTCTTAGGTCCCTACCCCATAACCCTCTCCACCTCAGAGCCAGCAATGACACGTTGAATCATTTTTGTATAGGAACCTCTCTGCCTTCTGCCAACTACTATTAAAGAAAACAATCTGGTTTCAAAGGGCCTGAATGCTTAGATTGTATCTATCTATGTTATCTCAAAATTAACTGATTATAAGAAACCTTATATCTTCAAAATTTCTGTTGCTATGTAGCATGACATAATCATAGACCTGGTATATCATCATAATCAGAGTTCTGCGGATAAGGGCAAGAAATCTTGGTTGGGCTAAAGGCCTGACATCTTGCTTACCACAGGTACAAATCTAGCTTACCATTGGTACAAATCCAGCTTCTATCTCCTTATTTTATTTATTGACAACTACAAGCCAGCCTATGTAATGGTATATTTTCCCCTAATATATTTATTGTAAATTCTTGGGGAAATATTGCCTCATATATAACAATTTTAAAAATATATAAAATATCTCATAATTGATATCCAAATGTAAATTTGGGCACTTCAAACAAGAAATGGGAACTAGACAAGGAGTAGCACATCAAACTAGTGTACTTCCTGGTGATACTGTGAGATAGGATTTTGCAGAATACACTGTTTAAATTTGCCCTTGATTTATAAGCTTCTGCTTGGAACTGACTTAGAGAGAAAAGATATTCTTGTTTGTTTTAATGAAAATGATTGTTCAAACACACACATCTAAAAGATATGCTTTCTTTTTTTGCATTTTTAATATTTGTTGAGTGTTTATTAAAAAAGCATCAAAATTTTCAACAGACTGTTTTTTAGTGTGCAAAGTCTGAAAAAGAAAAACAAATAAATTTCTATATGAACTACAATGAAAATACCAATAGCACTTTACAAAAAAATAATTTTTACTTCAATTATCACACCTAAGGCAGTCTTCACACATGACAACAGCATGTTCCACACACATGTATCACTTACACTGACAGAACATGTGTTTTGCTTTCCTGTCTCTTTGTGTGACATACTTGACACCTCACTAATCTTGCTATTTTTTAGGAGGTTCTTATTGTATTACACAATGTGTAGTTAACAAGAACATAAAATATCAATAAAATAAAGTATGAAATTCCTAATATGTATTGTGCATTTAGAATAAACATGAATAATTTCACATCAGCTGTGTACTTGCTTACAAAACCTAAAAGACTCATTTACAAAGAAAATAACAAGTGCAAAATACCATGAGGAAAATTTCTTAGAGGATTGGGACTGGAATTCACAAGCAATCATTTACAGCAGAGGAAAAATAAAATGTTTCTAACCATAGAACTACACAAAAAAATTGTGGAGCACACTGATGGGCTGACAGGTGGATCAGGCAGGTGCAGCATGTCAAAGACCTATTATGACAACAGGAAACCAAAAAGATGTCAACTGTGCCCTACAAGAAAGGATAGGAAAACAAAACATATGTGCTATCAGTGTAAACTATATTGTATATGGAACATGCAATTTTCATGTATGAAAACTGATGTGAGAATTGAAGCAAAGATAATTTTTGTTGTAGAATTTTATTGGTATTTTCATTGTAGTTCACATAGGTTTTTATTAAGAGATGGTTCTAAATTTATTTTTCCATGAAATGCTCTTTAAGGTACTTAAGTTATTTTATGAACAAAAAGTTAAAATTTATATATTAATAGACTGTCTTCAAAGATCTCAAAGATCAGAGAATAATTACATTTTCTAAAGAAGTTTGGTTTCAAATTTGATTTATTTTTACTTTTAAGTTTTATTTCAATTAACAAATAATAATTGCATATGTTTATGGGATATAATGTGATATTTTAATGCATGTATACCTTTTGGAATGATCAAATCAGGTTGATGAACATCCGAGTATTTCAAACATCCATGATTTCTTTGTAGTGAGAACACTTAAATCCTCTTTTAGCTATTTTGAAATATGTGACACATTATTATTAACTGTAGTCACTGTGCTAAGCAATAGAACACCAGAATAAATTGCTCCTACCCAACTGTTTGTACCCATTGACCAAACTCTCTGCCTCCTTATCCACCCCACCTCACACTTATCCTCTATAATCAGCATTCCATTGTCTAATTCTATGGCTTTGATATTTTAGATTCCCTATGTAAATGAGATCATACAGAGTATTATATCTATATTCTGGTTTATTTCATATATCATCATCTAGTTCATCCGTAATATTGCAAATAACAAAATATCCTTGTGCTTTCTAAAGCTGAGTAGTATGCCTGTGTGTGTGTGTGTGTGTGTGTGTGTGTGAATGTTTGTGTTTATTGCATTTTATTTAGCCAAATATCATTCATGGACAAATAGTCATTTCTATACCTTGGCTATTGTGAATAGCCTTTCAAAAATATGCAAGTGCCGACAACATGAAATCTGCCCACTTGACAAATTGCAGTGCAAACCATGCAGTGCAGTACCATTAACTATAAGAACAATGTTGTACTGGAGAACTTTAGAACTTCTTCATCTATATAATACAGACTGCCTACTGATGAGCAAATCCTCTGTTCTGCTGTCCCCCTACTCCATAACTCTATTCTCTGCACTTGACTATTTTTGATAAGAAGTGGTTAAGTGCATACCAAAAAGGAAAATGGAAGAGATATTTTGTAGCTAATCGAGCTCTAATGGCCCTATGTATCAAACACAAAAGTTTTATAGTTCTCAACCAATCTTTTTGTGATACAATAAATAGCACAGCCAGCAGAGGAGAGAATTCCTTTGAGCATATAATTGATATGAACATTATTTTTCATTATTAAGATAGAAACTTCTCAAAACCATTGAACAAAAAGTAAATCAAATTTTTTAAAAAATCTGTTCTTGGAAATAGCAGTTCCTCATTCATTTTGAAATGGTTATTATGTACACTTGGGAAAAGGCTCTGAAAATGTTATTTACATTAGCATTCAAACAGAAAATCAAATTTTATTAGGAATGCAGGGAGTATCTTGGAGGCAAATTCACTAGAAGTTCACAGAGCATTATATAAACATAACTAATGAGAGAAGAAATATTTTTGGTAATAAAATAAGAAAAAAGCCTTTGCTACATCAACAGATATTAAAAATCATCTCATGTCTGTAGAACTTGCTGACAGTTGGGTGGACTACTCTAGAAATGGAAACACTAAGAACTCTGTTTCTAGATCTCTGTCATTTGGCAAGGCCATCTTAAAAAGTGATGGAAAATCAGATGAACAAAATAGTACATATTAGTTAAAAAGTGAGTTTTTAATTTAAAAATTATATAAAATAGTACATATTAGCTAACATATTAGTAATGATGACATTATTAAGATAATCCTAAACAGATATGTATTGTAGACTAGGGGTATAGCTCACTGGTAGAATGTTTGCTCAGCATGTACAAGGTCCTAAGCTCAATCCCCAGCACCAAAAACAAAAACCAGAAATGTTTTAAATGCTTTATATTAGTTTTCTTCATTTGATACCTTAGCACCAGTCATTCTATTTTTGATTTATTTTTTATTTTTTATTTTGGTACCAGGGATCAAATTCGGGTCCTTATGCTTACAGGGCAGGTGGCAGAGCCACTGAGCTAAATCCCCAGCCCACCAGTCATTCTAGTTTTTAAAATCTGTGATTTTTATGATCCATCTATTTACTTTCAGTTTACTGAAGACAATTGCCTCAGTGTTCATAGATATACCATACTGGAGGCAATATTTGAATACAGCTGTTCCTACTTTCATTGGTCATGGCTCTACTACTGATGAGTTATTCTTTCTTTCTCCTTGCTTTCCTTCTTTTCTCAATCCCCTTTGTCTCTCCTCTGCCATCCTCCTGCCATTCTCCATACCTCTTCTGTACACCTTCTCCACCTCACACACAAAAATGCACTTGCTATGTATATCATTCTGTCTGATGACTACTATAGGATGGAATTTTAAAATCACAAAATCTACTGATTTGTTTTAATTCAAAACATTTCCCCATACCAGAACAAGTCATGGAGGAAATACTTTTGGACTCCACCTGTGGAGTTGAGAAAATATATGAATGGAGGACATTATTCAAATGAGGACTTGAAAGATGCTATTTAGTTTTCCTGTGCTAAGGTAATTCCTAATTCAAGTTCAAAAGAAGAAGGTCCATAAATAGAGAAGGAAGAAAATGATATCACTAATTACTCCCCATCCCCAACAAGGTGGAACCTGACCTCCAAATATCAAGACATTGAAATTTATGTAAATTCAATAATGAGAATCTTCTTGATAAAACTGCTTTAATATACCTGAATGGTTTGTAAAACACCTATAAGAGATTGTTTTCTATCTATCTATCTATCTGTCTATCTATCTATCTATCTATCTAATCTCCAAGAGAAATATTTAATAAATTAATTATTAGATTGTCCAAATCCTTAAATACTTAGGCTATAATTTTTCCTCATTTTTCCAGACTTATTTAAAATATGACAATTGTATATCAGTTGAGTGTATATCATACATAAGCCATGAATCAAAGTTTAATAAAATTTTCACAAGGTGAACCCACTTTGTAAACAATAAAAACATTAATATTACATCAAAATTTTCCATATGCCCTGCCTCATAATTACCTCTTTTCTCAGAAGGTAACTACTATAATTTTAGCAGTAAATATGTTTTATTTTAATTTTTATGTAAATTAATATTTTTTAAATCACATAACAGTATATACTATCTTATATACAGCTTTTTTGTTCATAATATGCTTGTGAGATTTATCCATATATTACCACATAGCAACTGCTTTTATTCCATTACTATTATAATATTCAATTTTTAACTAAAATATAGTTTATCAATTTTACTAAGATTATCTTTCAGATTTTTTTCAATTTTGTGGTCATTACAAATAAAGATGTTATGAATATTATAGACATGTTCTTGTCCATTCAATTGAATGTACATAGATAATTGGAATTTTGTGATAATAGGGAGTTTGCATACTGCTTTAGCAGATATTACCAATTATTTCCAATTTATACTTGCACCAGAAGTATTTGAAGATGGTAATTGTTCTACATTCTTGCATGTTAGTCAGGGTTTTTTCTTATTGTCCATGCTAGTGCTTTTAACTTGAATTTATCACTATGTAAAAATGATTGTCTCTAATTTTACCAACCCTAAAATATTCCTTCCCACAAAACTTGCATGATTTCTCTTTTATGAGAAATGCAAAGTATCAATAAAGAGCAGGATAAAAGATAGTTAATAGGATCTGGGCATGCCTGTAATCCCAGAACTCCAGAGGCTGAGATAGGAGGATTACCATGTGTTAGAGGTGAGCCTGTGCTACCTAGTGAGTTCAAGTCCAGCCTGGTGAGATCCTATCACTACCAACAACCTCCCAAGGAAGAAAGAAAAGGACAGATAGTAAGAAATAGGGAGATATATTTTTTTGCAAAAGGGAAGGGGACCAAGAGGTGGGGGTAGGAGGAAGGGGAGGAGAAGGGGATGAAAAAATAATTAAGATGTGTTATGTTCATATACCAACTCCCTATGATATATGTAATCATTATATACTGCAAACATATACAAACAAAAACTATAAAAATTAAAAATTATAAATAAAACATTCCTTTCCTGCTCCTATCTTACATATTTGAGGTTATGGAATGTTAAAGTTAAATAAATTAAAATTTTACTATGACCTTAAACCTGAAAGTCCTATAAAGAGCCATTAAAGGAGTACAAGCTAAAACTGTGGCTCATCATTTAAGTCAATTGAAATATGATTGAATGTAAAGGAGCATAATATTGGGGACATGTAGGTATGCTGTCAGTAAGTATCACAAGGTAGGTGTTTCTTCTCTATTCATTAAAAATGTCATGCTTTCCCTAGTTTAATACATTTAATTAAATTACCCTCAGTTTCATGCAAGTTGTTTCATTCATGCAAATGACAGAATTTCATCCTTCTATATGGCTAAATAGTATTTCATTGTGTACATATAACGCTTTTTTATCCATTGATTGACAAGTCATTACCATTTCTTGGCCATTGTAAATAGTGTTGTAAAAAACACAGGAGTGCAGATGTCTCTTTCCCATACATATTGATTTAATCTCCTATGAAGTTATACATACATATAGAAAAGGGGGGACTTGGGTACAGTATATGTATATTCTTTTGGATATATAGGTGAATTGTTGGATCATATTGCAGTTTCATTGTTAATTTTTAATGAGACTCCATACTGATTTAAACAATGGTTGCACTGATTTAAACTCCCACAATAGCATATAAGAGTTCTGTTTTCTTCACATCTTCACTTACACTTGTTATCTTCTTTTCATTAATAGCCATTCTAACAGGATTGGAATGATAGCTCATTGTGATTTTGATTTGCAGTTCTCTAAGAATTACTGAAAGGTTGAGCATTTTTTCATATATCTGCTGACTATTTTTGTCTTTTTTTTGAGAAATATCAAAATGCTTATTTTAATTGGATTATTGTTCTTTGGTTACTGAGATTTTAGTGTTCCTTATGTATTGTAGATATTGTGCTCACTTCAGTAGCACATAAACATATTATAGATATTAAGCCCTTGTCAGGTCTATAATTTAGAAATATTTTCTCCCATCCTGCAGCTTGTCTCTTCAATGTTGTTTCATTCTCTGAAGATTTTAGATTTGTAAAATCCAATTTATTTTTGCTTTTGTTTTGTGTGCTTTTGGGTAATATCCAAAAAATTCCTTGTCCATTACAGTGTCTTGAATCATTTTTACTTTGTTTTATTATAATAGTTTCATAGTTGCAGGTCTAACCTTTCAGTCTTTAATTCATTTGAATTGATTTTTATATGGTACAATGTATGTGTCTACTTTCATGATTCTACATGTAGATATCAAGTGTTCTCAATACCAACTTTTTACATAAGTTCATTTTTCACATCATTTATAAAACCTTCCTGGAAACATACATTACAACTTACATTCCATTACAATTTACATTATAATCTAAGGCATTCCTTTTATCTTGATCTCATTTCCAATAGTCTAGAACAAAAATAATATGTGTTTCATCTACAAGATATTCACAAATAAGCAGTCCTTTGGAAACATATCTACCAACAGTTGCTTATTATTAGCAAAATATTTTTGAGTATCACCTATGTTGTAACATTTATTTAGGTTTATTTTTGGTAAGTCCTATTGCATTATATGGTAAATAAACCATATTTTATTAACCCATTCATCATTTGTGGACATTTGGATGATTCCTAGCTTATGGCTCTTCATGTGAGCATTAACGTATATATTTTTGTGTGGAAATAGCTTTTCTTGAATATTTTTCTTGAGCAGATGCCTAGAAGTGAAATTGCTGGATTGAATGATAATTATAGGTTTAACATTTTACAAAATAAGACAGGATGAGTAGTGCAGTGTAAAAGATTTTTAGGGCACTAAAATTATTCTTAAATATGTAGTTATGATAAATGTGTGCATTAAAAATCTGTAAAAAAACTACAGAATCTACATCGAGTGAACCTGAGTGTAAATTTTTGAGTGATAATATGTCAATGAGGAGTGACTACAATTCACACAGTTCTATTTCAGATGAAATCCATTTCTCTATGGTACTCAGAAGTTGTGTCAGGTTCAAATGGCTTTACCTAAAGTTTATTAACATCTTGTGCCACAATGAAAATGAGTAAAATAACCCTAACGATCTCAAATTCCAATAATTTTCTTCTCTGTTATGAAATGGAAAAATTTTTGTTTAAATTCTTTTATTGGTACATTTTAGGTGTACAATACGTTTACATTTATCACTGGGTGCTTGTGCCTGTACATGATGTATCTTGGTTCTTTTTTTTTTTTTTTTTTTTTTTTGGTACCGAGTATCGAATTTGGGACCTTGCGCTTGCACAGCAGGCGCCGGAAAAACTGAGCTAATTCCCCGGCCCCTCTTCTTATTTTTCCCCATGTCCTGTAGTACATTCACCCCCTCCATCCTTCCCTATTTACAAAGACTTTGTTTCCATTTTTTCCTTTTCTCATAATTTTTCCTTTCCCCTTCCCCTCCCACTTCCCCTACAACTTTGGACCTTTTCTTCCTATTTCAAATTATCAATTATTCCTTATATTCATTTTAATCTTTATTAACACTTTCAGTTTCTCACACTAGAGAAACTATTCAGTATTTACACATGTGTGTCCTATTTATTTCACTTAAGAGTATGTCCACAATATGCATCCATTTAGCTATAAATGTCTCTAGTTTCTCGTTCTTTATGGCTGAGGGTACTCCATTTTTTTTAATATATATATTTCTTGGCACATTTTAGGTATAAAATCCATTTACATTTATCATTGGGTGTTTGTACCATAACATGATGTATCTTAGTTTTTATTTTTCCTCCCATTACCTGTGCACCCTTCACCCTCTCCAAACTTCCCTACTTACAGTTTGATTCCATTTATTTTTCTCATAATTTTTTCTTTCTCTTCTTCCCTTTCCCCTTTCCCTTCCACCATCCCCAAAACCTTGGACCTTTTCTTATTTTAAATTATCAATTATTCATTTTAATCATTTTCATCCTTATTTACACTTTCAATTTCTCACACTAGAGAAACTGTTCAGTATTTACACATGTGTCCTATTTATTTCACTTAAAAGTATGGCCTCACTATGCATCCATTTGGCTATAAATGTATCTAGTTTCTCATTCCTTATGGCTCAGTAGTACTCCATTTTATAAAAAAAAAAAAACCCAAATCTTCTTTATCCAGTTTCCAGTCGATGGGCACTTAGGCTGTTTCCAAGCTTTAGCTATTACAAACTGTGCCACTATAAACATAGGTGCACATATATCACTGTGGTATGATTCTTTTAATTCTTTGGGGAAGATACCCAGTGGTGGAATAGCTGGGTCAAATGGGACTTCCAGTCCTAGTTCTTTGAGGTATCTCCATACTGATTTCCACAGTGGTTGCACCAATCTGCACTCCCACCTACAATGGAGAATGGTTCCTTTCTCTCTACAACCCCACCAGCCTTTGTTATTGGTTGATTTCTTGATAGCAGCCATTCTTTGTGGGGTGAGGTGAAATCTCAGTGTTGTTTTCATCTGCATCTCTTGAATGACCAGGGATGTTGAACATTTTTTCATATATTTATTTGCTGTTTTTCCTTCTATGTCTGAGAAATGTCTGTTCATTCCAGATGCCCATTTTTGAATTTGGTCTTTGAATTTGGGAGGTCTGAGTTTTTTCAGTTCTTTATATATTCTTGATAGTAGATCTTTGTCTGAGGTACAGCTGCTAAATATTTCTTCCCACATTGTAGGTTGTCTCTTAGCTCTGTTGGTAGTTTCTCTTGCAGTGAAGAAGCTTTTTAATACTATGAGATCCCAATTGTTGATTCTTTGGGCTAGCTCCTGTGCTACTGAAGATTTGTTCAAAAAGGCTTTTCCTATGCCAATGTCATTAAGCATTCTACCTAACTTATCTTGCAGCATGTTTAGTGTCTCCGACTTAATATTTAGATATTTAATCCACTTCGATCTTAGTTTAGTGCATGGTGAGAGGTATGGGTCTAGTTTTAATCTCTGACAGGTTGAAATGCAGTTTTTTCCAACACCATTTATTAAATAGGCTATCTTTCCTCCAATGAGGGTGGTTGGCTCCATTGTCAAAGATGAGGTGACTGAGTATGTCTGGAGTTGTTTCTGTATCTTCTAATCTATTCCACTGATCTTCAGGTCTGTTTCTTTGCCAATACCATGCCGTTTTCATCACAGTAGCTTTGTAGTATAGCTTCAAGTTGGGGATTGTAATACCCCTAGCCATGTCTTTGTTGCACAGAATTGCTTTTGCTATTCTAGGTTTCTTCTGCTTCCAAATGAATTTTTGGATTGTTTTCTCTAGTTCTGTGAAGTATATTGTTGGAATTTCAATTGGCATTGCATTGAATCTATATAGTAGTTTTGGAAGTATGGCCATTTTCACTATATTGATTCCTCCTACCCAGGAACAAGAGATATCTTTCCATTTTCTTATTCCCCTTCTATCTCCTTCTTCAGAGTGCTGTAGTTTTCAGTATAGAGGTCTTTTGCTTCCTTTGTTAGATTGATTCCTAGATATTTCATTTTTTTAGATGCTATTGTAAAAGGAATTATTTCCCGAATTTCTCTCTCAATAAGTCTCCCATTTACGTATAAGAAAGCTATTGTTTTTTTGAGTGTTGACCTTGTATCCAGCTACTCTTCTGAATCTGTCAATTAGGTCTAGAAGACTTTTGACTGAGTTTTTTGGGTCTTCTATGTAAAGTATCTTATCATCAACAAATAATGACAGTTGCACTTCTTCCTTTCCTATCTTTATTCCTTTTATTTCTTTCTCTTGTCTAATTGATATGGCTAATGTTTCCAGAATAATCAAAAAATCAACAATGAAATTCTCAAACTGAACCAAGCTATTGAACAAATGGACTTAATAGATGTTTATAGAGTGATCCACCCCACAAAATCAGAATACACATTCTTTTCAGCTGCACACGGGTCATTCTCCAAAATAGATCACATGCTAGCTCATAGAACATATCTAAGTAAATGTAAAAGAATCGAAGTTAGGGCCGGAGATTTAGCCCAGTGGTTCCATCGCCTGCCTCGCAAGCGCAAGGACCCAAGTTCGATCCCCAGTACCAAAAAAAAAAAAAAACAATCGAAGTTATCCCCTGTATATTATCAGACCATAGTGCAATACAATTGGAGATCAATAATATAAGAAACTGCAAAACACCCACAAACACATGGAAATTGAACAAAATCCTTCTGAACAACCAATTGGTGACAGAGGAAATTAAAGAAGAAATTAGACAGTTTCTACAAGTAAATGATAATGCCAGTACAACCTACCAGAAACTGTGGGACACAATGAAAGCAGTTCTATGTGGGAAATTCATAGCAGTGAATGCCCATATTAAGACAACAGAGAGAAATCAGTTAAATAACTTAATGCAGAACCTCAAGCTCCTAGAAAAAGAAGAGTACTCCATTTTATTAAAAAAAAACCCTTCTTTATCCAGTTTCCATCGATGGGGACTTGGGCTGTTTCCAAGCTTTAGCTATTGCAAACTGTGCTACTATAAACATGCGTGCACATTCATCACTGTGGTATGATTCTTTTAATTCTTTTGGGAGATACCCAGCAGGGGAATAGTTGGGTTAAATGGGACCTCTACTCCTAGTTCTTTGTGGTATCTCCATACTGATTTCCACAGTGGTTGCACCAGTCTGCACTCCCAGTAACAATGGAGAAGGCTTCATTTCTCCCCACACCCCCACCAGCAATTGTTATTGGTTGATTTCTTGATAGCAGCCATTCTTTCAGGGGGGACAAGGAATCTCAGCATGGTTTTCATCTGCATCTCTGGAATAAACAGTGATGTTGAACAAGTTTTTCATGTTTATTTGCTGCTTTTACTTCTTTTTCTGAGAAATGCCTGTTCATTTCAGATGCTCATTTTTGAATTGGGTCTTTGAATTTGGGGGATCTGATTTTTTTTCAGTTCTTTATATATTCTAGATAGTAATCTTTTGTCTGAGGGACAGCTGCTAAAAAAATTTTCCCACATTGTAGGCTGTCTCTTAGCTCTGTTGGTGGTTACTCTCACAGTGCAGAAGCTTTTTAATAAGAAGGGAATCCCACTTGTTGATTCTTTGTGTTAGTACCCATGCTACTGAGGTTTTGTTCATAAAGTCTTTTCCTATGCCAATGTCTTCAAGAGTTCTACCTAACTTATCTTCCAGCAAGTTTAGTGTTTCTGTTTTAATATTTAGATCTTTAATCAGCTTCAATTTTATTTCAGTGCATAGTGATAGATATGGGTCTAGTTTTAATCTTTGGCAGGTTGAAATCCAATTTTTCCTGCACCATTTATTAAAGAGCCTATCTTTCCTCCAATGAGGGTGGTTGGCTCCTTTGTCAAAGATGATGTGACTGAGTATGTCTGGAGTTGTTTCTGCATCTTCTAATCTATTCCACTGATCCTTGTGTCTCTTTCTTTGCCATTACCATGCTGTTTTTTATTACAGTAGCTTTGTAGTATAGTTTCAAGTTGGGGGTTGTGATACCCCCTGCCATGTCTCTGTTGCCTAGAATTACTTTTGCTATTCTGGGCCTCTTCTGGTTACTAATGAATTTTTGGATTTTTTTCTCTAATGAACTGGAAACTTTAATGAGCCTTAATATGCGACAAACTCTTTAACCCAATGAATCATTGCTGTAGTTTTCATAATAGAATAATACATTAAAAGATACATCATTATATGAGGCAACATGTACCAAGTGAATGTGGCAGTAAACATTGCATTATTTCATTCCTATGATATCTCCACATTCTTTTGGTTATAGCCATCATTTACTTAAATGAGCCATTTTAAATATTCTATCCATGAATGAAATTTGCTAAAAAATATTAGCCTTTATAATACAGCTTCTGTCAGGAAAAATTCTGTTTTCTTCATTTTTCACATGATGTCATAGAAAAATAGAATCTGGCCCATTTGATAGAATATGAAAATGTCATTTAATAGTTAACCTTAATATGGTATTTAACCAAGTAGATAATGAAACTCACTACTTAATAAAAGCATTTGTTAGAAACACTGTAAAATCCTACAATTTTTCTTAATTTACTTATGCTAAAATTTCAATTAAGTAAAAACTATAAAATAGTGTGAGTATGTCTGGAGTTGTTTGTACATCTTCCAATCTATTCCACTGATCCTCAGGTCAGTTTCTTTGCCAGTGCCATGCTGTTTTTATCACAATGGGTTTATAGTATAGTTTTAAGTTTGGGGTTGTCTCTGCCATGTCCCTGTTGCCTAGAGTTGCTTTTGCTATTATAGGTCTCTTCTTGTTCCAAATGAATTTTTGAATTGTTTTCTCAAGGTCTGTGAAGTATGCTGCTAGGATTTCAAATGGGATTGAATTGAATCTATGTAGCAGTTTTGGAAGTATGCTCATTTCACCTATGTTGATTCTTCCTACCCAGGAGCAAGAGATGTCTTTCCATTTTCTGATATCATCTTCAGTCTCTCTTTTCAGAGTGTTATAGTTTTCTGAGAAGAGTTCTTTGATTTCTTTTTTTAGGATGATTCCTAGGTATTTCAGTTTCTTGTATGCTACTGTGAAAGGAATTGTTTGCCCTATTTCTCTCTCAGTGAGTCTGTTGATTGTGTAGAGGAAAATTATTGATTTTTGTGTGTTGACCTTGTATCCAGCTACTCTACTGAATTTGGTTATTAAGTCTAGAAGACCTTTGGTGGTATTCATGGAGTCTTCTATATAGAGTATGATGCCATCTGCAAATAATGACAATTTGACATCTTATTTCTTCTCTTTATTCTTTTGATTACTTTCTCTTGTCTAATTGCTGTGGCTAATATTTCCAGAACTATACTGAACAGGAGTGGTGATAGTAGACATCTTTGTCTTGTTCCTGATTTTAGTGTGAAGGATTTCAGTTTTTGACCATTTAGTATGATGTTGGTTGCTTGATTTTATAGATAGCTTTTATCAGATTGAGGTAGAGACCATTTATTCCAAGTTTTTGTGGGGTTTTATCATGAATGTGTGTTGAATTTTGTTGAATTGTTTTTCTGCATCTATTGAGATGATCATATGGTGTTTGTACCTCATGCTGTTAAGATAGTGTATTGCATTCATTGATTTACATGTGTTGAACCATCCTTGCATCCCTGGGATAAATCTGTCTTGGTCAGGATGTATGATCTTATTGATGAACCTTTGTATTCTTTTTGCCAGTACCTTATTGAGGATTTTTGCAACTATGTTCATGAGGTAGATTGGCCTGTAGTTCTCTTTTTTGGTTGGGTCTTTCCCTGGTTTTGGAATCAAAGTAATACTTGCTTCCAGGAATGAATTTGGAAGTATTGCTTCCCTTTCAATTTAATTGAAAACTTTAAAGGGTAGTGGAAATAGTTTTTCTCTAAATATCTTGTAGAATTCAGCAGTGAATCCATAAGGACCTGGGCTTTTCTTTGTTGGTAAATTTTTTATTTTTAATTTCACTCATTGTAATGGGGTTTTTTAGAATTTTTATATCTTCTTTGTTCAACTTTGGTAATTCATATGTATGTAGAAATCTGTCCATTTCTTCTGTGTTTTCTATTTTATCACAGTATAGGTTCTCAAAGTAGGCATTGATGATCCACTGGATTTTGCTAGATCTGTTGTGACTTCACCTTTTTCATTCCAAATTGCATGGAGCTGAACCTTTTCTTTCCTTTTTTTGATAAAGTTGGCTAAGGGTTTATCATTTTTATTTATTCTTTCAAAAAGCCAACTCTTCAATTCATTGATTTTTTTTTATCAGTCTTTTAGTCTCCATTGCATTGATTTCTACTCTGATCTTTGTAATTTCCTCCCTTATACAACCTTTGGGTTTGTCTTGCTCTTCTTTTTCTAGGAGCTTAAGATTCAGCATTAAGCTGTTTATTTGAGCTCACTCTGTTTTCCTAGTGTGGGCATTCACTGCTATGAATTTCCCTCATAGAATTGCTTTTATTGTGTCCCATAGATTCCTATATGTTGTACTGGCATTATCATTTAATTGCAAAAAATGTCTAATTTCTTCTTTAATTTCCTCTGTGACCCATTAGTTGTTCAGGAGAGTGTTATTCAATTTCCATGTGTTTGTGAAACTCTTGTGGTTTCTTATTCTCTTGATATCCAGTTTAATTGCACTATGGTCTGATAATATACATGGGATAATTTCAATTCCTTTGCATTTACTTACACATATTCTATAAACTAGTATGTTGTCTCTTTTGGAGAATGACCCATGTGCAGCTGAAAAGAATATATATTCTGATTTTGTGGTGTGAAACACTCTGTAGACAGCTATTAAGTCCATTTGTTCAAAAGCTTGGTTCAGTTTGAGTGTTTTGTTGTTGACTTTTTGTCTAAAAGATCTGTCTATTTGTTACAGTGGGGTATTGAGGTCCCCCACTACAATTGTATCAGTGCTTATTTGGTTTTTCATATCCATTAATATTTGTTTTCTATAATTGGGGGCATTCATATTTGGTGCATATATATTTATGACTGTCATCTCTTCCTCTTGGATTGTTCCCTTTACAAGGATGTAGTGACCTTCTTTGCCTCTCTTAGTTTTGGTTTGAAATTTACTTTGTAAATAAGGTAGCTACCCCTGCTTTTCACTGGATTCTTCTCATGTGGAAAACTGTTTTCCATCCTTTTACATTCAGTCAGTGAGTTTCTTTTTGAACTAGATGCATTTCTTGTATACAGCATATTGTTGGAATTTGCTTCTTAATCCCTTCTGACAGTCTGTTTCTTTTGACTGGTGAGTTGAGGCCATTAACATTGATGGTTATAACTGATATGTCTTGATTTATCATTGTCAGGTTATTTTCCTGTTGCTGGCTCTATTTCATTTTTTCCCTCTCTCCTTCTAACTTCTTTTCTTGTCTGATGGATTTTCACTGTTGAGCCTCATGGATTTGTGACCTTCATTGTCTTTTTCTAGGATATTTTTTAGAATTGTTTGGAGTGCTGGTTTGGTATTCATGAAGTTTCTCTGATGTTCTTTGTCATGGAAGTATCATATTTCCCCATTGATTTTGAAAGATAGTTTTGCAGGAAACACCAGACTAGGTTAGAGGTTCTTTCCTTTTAGGGCTTGAAATACCTCACCCCAGGCTCTCCTTGATTCAAGGGTTTGTGTTGAAAAGTCTGCTGAGATTCTGATGGGCTTTCCTTTGCAGGTAACTTGTTTATTTTCTGTAAGTTTTTGTGGTATTTTGTTCTTCTGTTGGGTTTCCAGGATCCTGATTATTATATGTCTAGGTGTAGATTTTTTTTATAATGGCTAGTTGGAGTCCTATATGCCTCATTTATCTATATGTCAGATTCTTTTGCTTTGTTTGGGAAGTTTTCTGCAATTAATTCTGTGAGGAGTTTTTTAATGTCATTTGTACTTTCTCCTGCTTTTTTATGGACTCCTATCAGTCTTATATTATTCTTCTTTGTGTCATCTAGGAGCTGTTGGATTGATTTCTCATAGTCCCTTACTAGTTTTAAGAGATCTCTCTTTTCATGGTCAATGATCAACAGCCTGTCTTCTATATCTAATATTCTGTCTTCAGATTAACTCAGTCTTCTGTGTATACTTTCAATAGAATTTTTAATCTCCTGGGCATCTGTTTGAATCTGTTTCATGGATTCCATTTCTTTCCTATGTGGGGTATTCATGATTTCCATTTCTTTTCTATGCTGGGAACTCATGGCTTCCATCATGGTCCTGAACTCATCTATTTTTTTAATGTTTCTGTTCTAGAGTCTCTAATTAAGTCTTTCATTTTGCTCACCATCTCTGCAGTTGTCTGGGAAATTATTTATGTTTGAATTTTTCTACAGCCTCATTCACCTGTTTTGTTACTTCCTGTGGTATCAGTTCAGGGTATCCATGTGGCTGATTATCAGACTTTTCCTCCTCTTTTCCTCCAGAGTTTGCCTTTGGTGAGCTGGAAGTCTGGGATTGAGCCCTGCTGAAATATCTTCTCATTTCCATTTTTGTTGTTGGTACTGTCCTTGGTTTAGTTCCTGGGTTGATACTTTGATATTGGTTATTGTAAGTATCTTTGTTGCTTGTATTTAGAACCCTTATGGAATGATTGCGTCTCAGAGGTGTCTTCCAGATATAGCTGGTCTTTAGGTTTTGCGTCTCTAATGACTGTGGGGCAATCTTGTTAGAGTTCTCTACCAGACAAAATGTCTCCAAGGTCCTACATTCTAAAATGGCTCCCATTCCTAAAATGGTTCCTGCTTATGGAAATGAGCCACTTCATAATAGTGAAACCTACCTCCTCTGGGGAAGCAAAACCCAATTTGTTTCTCCACCCTGCTTTCCACATGATCCTTCCCTTCCAAACACCTGGCATCCCATTGTCCAACTTTCACAATTCTCTCCATGCTGCACTTCCTTATATAAACCTCACCCCCAATTGTTCTCACCCTCTCTTGCCATTGTTCAAGGCAGCCAGGTAGCTCCTTCCCCAATAAAACCCTTCCTTGGGTGCTCGTGTTTTGGCTTGTTTTCTTTCAAATCTCATTTTCATTATACCAGAAAGATAACTGATTAGATCAATCACAACACCTTAGCCGAAGTGATACAATCAGCAATGACAATAATATAAAGTATATCTTAGAAAATAAGCATTTGTGAGAGTTATTAATCTATCACCTTTAACTGTATGTATTAAATCAAAATTGAGGACTAGCCCAAAATGTGTTTATAGTGAATAGACTCTTCAATATAGAAATTTTACCCTTCAGGATGGGGACTTAGAAGGAGCTGGGGAAGGAGAGATAGATAGGAGGAAAAGGAAAGATTAGAAGTGAGGCCAGAGGATATGGGAAGATCATGCAAACTGTAGGGAACTGTGGAAGACAAGAGGAAAAGACAGAATGAAAGAACAAAGACAAGAACAAAACCACCTATCAGCAATAGGGAAGCTAAAAATTGTATTCAATTTTCTTTGAAACTAATAGCAATTGAGAGAAGGAAAAAGTGAAAAGACAAAAAGAAAGAAGAAATCCAAATTAGGGCAGGAATAGGAGCAATATGGGAGAGCAAGAGAGTGAGAGAAAGAGAGAAAGAAAAGAAAAAATGAAAAAGAATAAGGAAAAAATTTGAAAAGTTAAAAAAACAAATAAAAATTAAAAATGAGAGGAAGAAGATAATTTTGAAAATAATAAATAAAAGATAAAAATGAAGGGCCTCCTTCAAAGTATGTCTCTGCTGTCACAATAGACAATGTGGGCAGCAGTGTACAGGTCTAAGTCATTTAGTCTCAGCAAGCCAGCAGCAGCTCCCTGAGATTCAGGCTGATTTCTGGCTACAAGTCCCAAGTTGAGCTCCCTGACCTCATACAGGGTTGAACTCTGCAAGGTTCTACTGCAGGTTCCAGTTGTCATTCCCCTGAAGATAGTCCAGGTTCTGATGAGAGGTGGTGATCCCTCCAACTTATCAAATATGGTGGTCTGGTGTGCCTTTATTGCAGAGATTCCCTGCACCTTTCCAGTGGTCTTCAATTTCCATCAAGGAGCCTGAGAGAGGCCTTCTTTCTGTTGTTCACTTCTGCTCTATCTTCTGGAGCTCAAGACAATTGCCTTTGTGACCCCCTGTGCCTCTGGGGTCTGGATCCAGGTACAGGCACAACCAGGAGTCCAGAGGTGGGGTGGGGGTGGTGGCTGGGGTGGTGCTGCACGCTCCCGTGAGGCTCTACTCCTTACTTGTCTGCCCCTGGCCAGGAGGCCCAGAACGGGGTGGTGTGATCAGTTCCTCACCCCTCTGCCCCTCTCTTTTCTAAACTTTTGAAACAAATTGCATTATTCTTTCACATATTGATGGATTTTTAAATTATTAGGATTATAATCTACTATAGTATTTAAATTGCATTATAAAATGGAGATTAATGTGTATGTATGTGTGACTACATATCTCTCTTTAGGTTGTTCATGTAGTAGTAAGACATATAATAATAAAATATATTAATAATCTTGAAAGTAATAATAACTAATGCCTAGAAAAATTACTCATGTTAATATGGGAATGGAAACTGACATAAATAAAGTGTTAGAGAAACTGAGATAAAATATACATGACATTTGAATTACCATGAAGAATATTTTAATTCAAGATAATATAAAAACACCAAAAAAGTCACTAAGAGTACAGGAATCTGGGAATGATGGCACACATCTATAATCCTAGCGCTATGAGAAGCCAAAGCATGATTTCAAGTTTGAGCCCATTCTGGGCAATTTAGTGATTTATTGACATATCTCAAAATAAAACATCAAAACAAGTCTGGGGACATAGCTCAGCACAAAACCCTGGGTTCTATCTCTAGTACCAAGAAATAAGAATGGCAGGATGTTTCATCAAGAAAGATAAATCAGGCTAATGCAACTTTAAGCCTTGAAAAGTTTTTGCTGAGAATTACTTATGAACATAGGTTCGAACACTGAATCTCCCTTCTGCTCATCTTATTTTGGAATGTCTCACAAGAACCCAACAAAGCCCATAATCAGCCACTAGCCCAGTGGTGGTGAACCTATGGCATGCGTGCCACAGTGGGCTCTTTGTATCACTGAAAGCTCTTAAAGGTTCACCATCACTGCGCAGTACTATAGTGGGTACATATGTGTACATTACAGAGAGAACATTGTCAAGGACTACCTTAGAAACTTCCACAGACAATTTCTGTCCTGCAGGCTTGCCTGTTTTTGTTTTGGCGCACTTGATGAATTTTTCTCACCTATGGTTTCAGAGAGAAGTGAGACATAAATCATTCCTCACACTTCTCAGTTATTTTAACTAGTTGGAAACTTAGGGAAGCAGGTGCCAAGATGGAATAGAATTGCAAATTGTTTAATGGGAAATAAATGGAGGTAAAGAGAAAGGAAGCAGGATTGGCCTGGGGCTCCTATCTGACCACAATCCAGACTTGATATACCCTTTTCAAGCCCAGAGAATTCCAACATTGCCTATTAATCTCACTTTGCCCAGCCATTGGTTGTGGGTCACACTTACCTGGTATTTCTTTTCAAAAGATGAGGCAGATACTCAAGGATGTCAGAGATGGAGGTGGTCAGGTAACAAATATCCATTGAAGGTAGGTGGCAAGTACTCTCCTAAAGGGAGATTTGAAAATCACAATGCATATCTGCCACATTCCTCAACAGACTCTTGATGTGGTATATTCCTAGTCAAGATTCAAAGCCCTCTGATTTCAATTCCATGATGGTGCAGAGCTATTGATTTATTTCCTCTCTCCCTTCCACCTTCCCTCCCTCCCTCCATCTCCCTCTCTGATTTTCCACCAAAGGAGGTTCATGAAATCTTCCCACACATCCCAATATACTGTGTAATATACTGTCTATCTGTTCTACTGACCAACCTGCAGGCAAGTGGAAGAGAAAGATGTACTCCCAGTTCCCACTGCATTCAGCAGTGTTCTTTTTTCCATTTTCCAAGGCAAAAAAGAAAAAGATAATTCTTTTTGACTTACAAGATAAAAAAAGTATGCCACTGATACCTTCCATGTCACACAAAGCTTATCTTCCCTGCTCCTAGTAGAAGAACCTCTAGGTTTTTATCATTTTACCATCAGTTTCAGAATATCTATAGTGACAGAGATATTCAATCCCTCACAGAGGAACCTCATAGATGTCTGAGACTATTTTATAAATAATCTCAAGATTTGAGGGGGTCAGAATGAGATATTAGTTGGGAATAAAGGAAGGTCAATATTTTACATGATCCCAAGCACAGCTTTCAGACACATGTTGAAGATTTGTTTGGGCATTCAAATTTCCAATAAGCACATAAACCACAAGCCATGGAGGGAAAATCAGAAAATGAACCAGACTGAAGGAAGTAAAACTGAGGACCATTTTAGCAGGAGCTCACCTGGTAATCAAAACCTCAGCTTGCTTTCTGTGTCAGAGAATTCTCAGGATCACTTGCTTCTATAGAAATCAGCTCTGAATTTCTGAGGATGCTGGTTTGATCTCTCCTTACAAGACCCCTACAGACCACTGGTTTCCAAGAGGCAAGGTGGCCAGTGCCACAGAAGACAAGGTTTTAACTATAAGATTCTTTGTACTCATCAACACAATATATAACCTTGCAATAAATTACTTTAGGTCATTTTTATATGGGAGATCACCAACACACAAATTTATTTCAAAATGATTATTGTTTACAATGATTTTCTAAGACTATACCTGTATTATATACAATCATTGATTAAATAATCCATTATGTCTATGTGAGTTTTTTATATCGCATCTTGTTTTCTAGTTTGAATACAGTGTTTATGGTTTAAGGAGGAAAAGATAGACTGAGCACTCACATCTAAAAAAGATCCTTCTTCTATATTCACATTAGCACTTTCCAATTAATATTTACATGAGATAATTTTATTAAAGCAAATTAAGAAAAATTTTCAAAATTATTCTAATAAAAGGCAACTTTATTTTTAATCATAATGTGGTGCTTAGAAGGCTGTTTAACATGAATTTTCAGAGAAGACAGTATTTCTAACATGTGAAACTCAGATGAAACATTCTAGGAAATTCTCCAGGTCCATAGATTAAAAAGTAGTTTTCTTTACAGATAAATTTCTAACAAGTAAATGTAGTGATAAGCCACATATTACTTGACAAAGGATACTTTTCTATAATCAAAGATTTTGACATAATAAAAGAGAATATCTCAGAGAATTGTTTCCATATTTAAATAGATGTATAGGAAAGTATTTTAATAGGAAGAACTATGCTCAAACTAATAGATAATTTTCTAGTATATACATAAGTGACTTTTTCACCAAGAAACTGTAAAATTCTGTATGTAGACCCCTAAGGGCTAAGCAGTCCAGTGTACTGAAATAAAGAGTGAAATGTAGATAAATATTATAAATTTGAAAAATTAGATCAATCCCTCCTTCAATCAGTTATTTATAGAATGTTTGATCTGGAAGAAGGATGAACATTTACTAAGTTTCAGAGGTTATAGTAGATGTTTGATGCTTATTCCATTTTTTTTTTTTTTTGCCTTGGCAATTCTACTAGGTAGCTTTTATTATCTCAAAATTATGTGCAGAATTTGAAGGCTCCCAAAGGCCAACTAACACTCCTAATAAACAAAGAAACTTGATGTGAACCAGTATTGTCTCATCCCCACAACTGCTCTATTTCAGGTGCTAAGTAAAGTTATCCCTGAGAAGTCTCCAGTAATAAAATGCCATCTTTGTGAATTTCTCATTTTCCAGTCATCACCATCAAGATTTGGAATCTTGACACTTAATAAATTTCTCACTGTTGTGTGTGTCTCTTGGCTCTCAATTAAGGGTTTAAAAATAGATTTGAAATATTTTTAATGTTTTTTTTCTATTTCCAAACATATTAATAGCATCTTTCCCCAGAAATATATTTAGCTTTCATTTTCAATGCATTGAAAGTTTTAAGTTAATATATTGATAAGATCAGACTATAGCATTTCAACCAGGAGGTATTTTTGTAGATATGAAATTGTAGGTAACTTTAAAACAGGTATTTTTGTAATGGTCATCCACTCTTTGGTTTACTAATATCTCCCTTAAACATTATTGTCCATAATGTACATATTTGTAGATAGGGAAATAATGGCTGGAAATAAATGGGATCAGTCATCCATGCTATCATCTTCATGAATTCTGTTAAATTTTATTCTAAAATAATTTAGAGACCACCTCTCCCAGCACAGAGGAAGAGGCTTTCAGGCTGCTATAGCACCACTCCCAGAATAGAGAAGGTGGGCACAGCAACAATCCATCCCTAAACTGTTAAAATGAGAAGATAAGTAAAGAAGCCTCAAAACCAGACTTCCAGATCACCTAAAGCAACCCCAAAGGGAAACATGATGGAACACTGATACTCAGCCTCCTGGACTCCCTGAACTAGGAACAAAAGTGGATCTGGAAAAAATGAAATCAGAAATAATTTCTCAGATAACAGCAGAGATTGAACCTATACTACAAGACATGATTAGTAAAACTAGAAAGGACACAGATTAAAAAAAAAATAGAGAACCTGAGGAACTAGATGGACTCCCATCACAGGAAACAAATGGAATCCATAAATCAGAAGCAAACAGATATCCAGAAGATTAAAAACTCCATTGAAAGTTTATGCAACAGAATGAGCTAATGTGAGGACAGAATTTCAGATATAGAAGATAAGATTGCAATTAGTGACAAGGAACAGAAAAAATGTTTTAAAATTATAAGGGACCAGATGAAATCAATCCAGCAGCTCCTAGATGATGAAAGGAAGAAACAGGACAGAGTGCAATGACATAAAAAAACTGTTCACAGAAGTGATGGCAGAAATGTTTCCAAGTAGGGGAAAAGAACTTGACATACAGATAAGTGAGGCAAATAGGACATTAACCTGCCTTGATCAATAAAAATGTACATATAGGCATATAATTGTTAAAATTCCAGAAATCCAACAGAAGAACAAAATACTAAAAGAAGTTAGAGAAAAGAAACAAGTCACATGCAAAGGAAAGCCCATCAAAATCACAGCAGACTTCTCAGTGCAAACACTCAAGGCATGAAGTGCTTGGAGTGATGTGTTTCAAGCCCTAAAGGAAAACAACTTCCAACCCAGATTGATGTGCCCTGAAAAACTATCTTTCAAAATTGATGGTGAAATGAGATACTTTCATGACAAAAAGTACCTTAGGAACATCATGAATATGAAAACAGCACTCAAAAAAATTTTAGACAATATCTTAGGAAAAGCCAATGAGGATCACAACCCCAGGAAGCCCAGCAGAATGAATCCACCAGGCATGACATGAAATTAAAAGCAAAGAGGGAGAATCCAACAAAAAGATAAAGTCATGACAATGATAAGTCAATACATATCACTTATAATCATCAATGTTAATTGTTTCAACTCACCAATCAAAAGAAATAGACTGGCAGAATGGGTCAAGAAGCAAGATTCAACAATATGCTGCATACAAGAAATACAATTCATTCAAAAGGAAACTCATAGACTGAAAGTTAAAGGGTGGAAAATAATACTCCATGTGACAGAAACCCCCAAAAAAGCAGGAGTAGCTATCCTCTTTGCAGATCAAGTAGATTTCAAACCAACACTGATTAAGAGAGACGAAGAAGGACACTACATCCTTGAAAAGGGAAGAATCAAAAAGGAAGAGATAACAATCATAAATATCTATGCATGAAACACTAGTGCAACCAACTATATAAATACTAACAGACAGAAAAAAACATATAAACACTAGTACAATAGTAGTGGGGGATTTTGATACCCCATTTTCATAAATAGATCAACTAGACAAAAAACAAGCAACAAAATACTAGAACTCAATCAAACTCTTGAAAATATGAACTTAACAGATGTTTACAGAATGTTTTAACCCACAAAAATCAGAATACACATTCTTTTCTGCTGCACACAGGTCATTCTCCAAAATAGACCACATATTTGCTCATAGAACATGGTTAAGTAAGTGCAAAGGAACTGAAGTTATCCCCTGTATATTATCAGACCACAGTGCAATGAAACTGGAGATCAACAGCAAAAGAAACTGCAAAAACTCATAAACACATGGAAATTGAACAACACACTTCTGAACAACCAATAGGTCACAGAGGAAATTAAAGAAGAAATCAGACAGTTCCTTCAAATAAATGACAATGACAACACAACATATCAGAATCTATGGGACACAATGAGAGCAGTCTTATGAGGGAATTCATAGCGGTGAATACTCATATTAGGAAAACCAAGTGAGCCCAATTAAACAACCTGATGCTAAACCTCAAGCTTCTAGAAAGAGAAGAGCAGGACAAACCTAAAGCTCATACAGGGAGGAAATTATAAAGATCAGAGGAGAAATCAATGCAATGGAGACTAAGAAAACGAAACAAAAAAATCAATGAAGCCAAGAGTTGGTTCTTTGAAAGAATCAACAAAATTGACAAACCCTTAGCCAATCTTATCAGAAAAAGGAAAGAAAAGGCCCAAATCCATGCAACTAGGAATGAAAAGGGTGAAATTACAGCAGACCTAGCAGAAATCCAGAGGATCATTAATACCTACTTTGAGAACCTATATGCCAATAAGATGGAAAACACAGAAGAAATGGACAGATTCCTAGAAACATATGAATTAACAAAGTTGAATGAACAAGACCTAAAAATAATAAACAACCCAATATCAATCAATGAAATTGAAAATATAATTAAAAACATACCAACCAACAAAAGCCCGGGTCCTGATGGCTTCACTGCTGAATTCTACAAGACATTTAGAGAGGAACTGCTGCCACTACTGTTTAAACTCTTCAACAAAATTGAAAGGGAAGCAATACTCCCAAATTCATTCCTGGAAGCAAGCATCACCTTGATCCCCAAACCAGAGAAAGACCCAACCAAAAAAGACGACAACTATAGGACAATCTTAGTAATGAACATAGATGCAAAATCCTTATTAAGATACTGACAAATAGAATGCAGAAGATCATCAAGAAGATCATATACCCTGACCAAGTGGAATTCATGCCAGGGATGCAGGGATGGTTCAATATACGGAAATCAATCAATGTAATACACTATATCAGTAGAGCCAGGGACATAAAGCATATACTCATCTCACTAGATGCAGAAAAAGTATTTGACAAAATCCAAAATGCATTTATGATAAAAACTGTACAAAAAATTGGAATAAATGGACTTTACCTCAATCTGATAAAAGACATCTATGAAAAGCCAACAGCCAATATCATTCTAAATGGTCAAAAACTGAAATCCTTCACATTAAAATCAGGAACAAGACAAGGATGTCTACTATCACCACTCCTGTTCAATATACTTTTGGAAACATTAGGTATGGCATTTATACAAGAGAAAGAAATAATAAGAATAAAGATAGGAAATGAAGAAATCAATTGTCACTATTTGCAGATGATGTGATACTGTATATCAAAGTCCCCAAGAACTCTACCAAAAGTCCTCTAGACTTAATAACCAAATTCAGTAAAGTAGCTGGATATAAGGTCAACACACAAAACTCGATAGCTTTCCTCTACATGAATGACAGACTCGCTGAGAGAGAAATAGGGCAAACCATTCCTTTCACAATAACATCCAAAAACCTGAAACACCTAGGAATCAACCTGATAAAAGAAATCAAAGACCTCTTCTCTGAAAACTATAACACTTTGAAAAAAGAGATTGAAGGGGATATCAGAAAATGGACAGACATCCTCAGCTCCTGGGTAGGAAGGATTAATATAGTGAAAATGGCCATACTTCCAAAAGTGCTATATAGATTCAATGCAATCCTAATTGAAATCCCAGCACCATATTTCATGGACCTTGAGAAAACAATCCAAAAATTCATTTGGAACAAGAAGAGAGCCAGAATAGCAAAAGCAATTCTAGGTAACAGAGACATGGGAAGGGGTATTACAACCCTCAAGTTGAAACTATACTACACAGCTACTGTGATAAAAACAGCATAGTACTGGGAAAGAAACAGACCCAAGGACCAGTGGAACAGATTAGAAGATATAGAAACAATTCCAGACACTCCCAGCCACCTCATCTTTGACAAAGGAGCTAAACACCCTTGCTGGAGGAAAGATCACCGCTTTAATAAATGGTGTTGGACAAATTGGGTTTCAACTTGTCAAAGACTAAAACTAGATGCATATCTCTCACCATACACTAAACTTAAAATCGAAATGGATTAAAGATCTAAATATAAAAACAGAAAAACTGAACCAGCTGGAACAGAGGTTAGGTAGAACTCTTGAAGATATACGGTAGGAGAAGACTTTACGAACAAAACCTCAGTTGCCCGTGAACTAGCACAAACAATCAACAAGTGGGATCTCTTCTTACTAAAAACTTCTGCACAGCAAGAGAAACCACCAGCAGTGTGAAGAGACAACCCACAATGTGGGAAAAGATTTTCACCAGAGGTCCTTCAGACAAAGGTCTACTATCTCGAATCTATATAGAACTGAAAAAAATTAGACCTCCCATATTTAAAGACCCAATCCAAAAATGGGCATATGAAATGAACACACATTTCTCAGACAAAGAAGTAGAAATGGCAAATAAACATATGAAAAAATATTCACCATCACTTGTCATTCGAGAGATGCAAATTAAAACAACGCTGAGATTCCACCTCACTCCAGAAAGAATGGCTGCTATCATGAAATCAACCAATAACAAATGCTGGTGCAGCTGTGGGGAAAGAGGAACCCTGCTGCACTACTGGTGGGAGTGTAGACTGGTGCAATCACTGTGGAAATCAGTATGGAGATACCTCAAAGAAGTAGGACTGGGAGTCCCATTTGACCCAGCTATTCCTCTGCTGGGAATCTTCCCCAAAGAATTAAAAGTATCATACCACCGCAGTGATATATGTGCACCCAATGTTCATAGCAGCACAGTTTGTAATAGGTAAAACTTGGAAACAGCTCAACTCCCCATCAAGTGCATTCTGGATAAATAAATGTGGTGTTTTTTTTTTAAATAAAATAGAGTATAACTAAGCCATAAAAAATGAGAAATTAGACATATTTATAGCTAAATGGATGCACATTGAGGCAACACTCTTAAGTGAAATAAACAGGACACACATATGTAAATACCAAATAGTGTCTTTAGTGTGAGAGACTGAAAGTGTAAATAAGGATAAAAGGTGTAATAGACAATATACAATAGGAAGAAAAGGGACAAAGGGGATGGGAAAGAGGGGTAGGAGAAAGGAAAGAAAGGAATGGAATTATTATGAGAAAATGAAAAAAAGGAGACAAAGTGTTTGTAAATAGGCAGGATGGAGGGGTAGAAAGGAGGGCAGGGGAAGGGGGAAAAAATAAGAACCAAGAGAAATTATGCAAAGGTGCAAATTTCCAATGATGAATGTCATTACACTGCATACCTAAAATGTACCAATAAAATTAAATTTTAAAAATAATAATAATTTAAAACACACTCAATGCATGATATATCAAATGTAAAATATATCAGCTGTCTTACTGTAGGACTAGAGAAGATGCTTAAGTAGATTTCAACTCTCCCTTACTTTGATCTCCATTTTGGAGTCTTAGTTAAATAAAAGCCTACAAAAATCCTTGTAAATCATCTATCATGCAAGAGCCCAAAGTAGAATAAAAAATATACAATATAGACTGGCTTATGTTGCTAGAACATGGAATTCTGAAGATTTATTTAAACATATTTATGATTTAAAGCCTTTAACTTTCATAATTATGTTCTATTTTGAAAAGCCACATAAGATAATAAATTCTTAAATTGTGGAGTTGCATTAAAACAAGAATTAAGAAAAAATATCATTTTAGAGACTTAGTATGTATCCTTGTAAGTTCTTACTGCTCCTATGTGAATTGTGATGCTAAGAGCTATAGCTTTAATTTGATATTAGCTATAGATGTACTTTACTGAAATATTCAAGATATTGTAAATTTCAGAAAGCATTCCTATGTTTACCTTGAGGGTGAAATTGACTGAGATATGGTGAACAAAAATACATGGAGTGATGAGAATGTCTGTATGTTGGTAAATGATTACCAAAGTGTATATATTTTTCAAAATTCACTGAGCCTGTTACTAAAATTGCTTACCTTTTATCAAATGTAAATTAGATTGTAATAAAACTGCTTTAAAGGATGAACATTGCTATTTTAAAGATAATATTGAAGAAAGTCATGATTACTGAATAATAGTTTTGTATATTCTTTCTATTAGTATGCTAATTTGAAAGTATTGGTATATCATTATTTTTGTTAGTACAATATCTTACTTAGATATTATAAAATATGTGATTCATTTCCGTCTTAAACGATGTAAAATGTTATTTCTTGTGCTGGTTTATAATCACAAATGTTTAAAATTCACCAGTGCTTAAACATATGATGCCATTTGATAAAATTTAAGAATTGAAGAACATATGTGGTTTGATATATAAAAATTTGAAATTACGTGGATCCATTATGAGCATTTCCCACATCAAATTATTCTATAAGTTATTTTGCAGCCTACTATATACCTTCCAAAACAAAATTTTTAAAGAATGAGAATATTCTTTCATTTGTGTGTGATGAGATTTGTCTGCATAATCTTCAATTTTAGCATTGCATATGCTTAGGCATTTTCCCATTTCTTTTTTCTTTTATTAGAATATATAGAACTGGAAAATGCCCTTAAACATAAATAAGCACAGTGCAGTACTTTAGTTATTCACTTTTATGTAACCTTTCATATTTACTAAAGTTAAAATATGCTTGTTTATTTCCATACTAGTTTTCACTGCAAAAATTTCTTATTCAAACAGAACACACCATGACCTAGCTGTATCAGAATACAAATAAACACAAATACTGCTTTTTTTTTTAGTTCACCATTTCATAATTAATTGAAAGAAAACAAGCCAAAACAGGAGCACCTGAGGTAAAGCTTTATTGGGAAGGAGCTTCTGGGCTACTTCAAACAATTGCGAGAGAGGGGAAGACTAACTGGAGTGAGGTTTATATAGGGCGGTGCTGTGGGAATAGTGTCCTAAGAGTTGAGGAACAGGATGCCAGGTGATTGGAAGGGGAGGATCACATGAGTAGCAGGGTGGAGCAACAAGTTAGGTTTTGCTTCTCCAGAGGGGGTAGGTTTCTTTTCTGAAGTGACTCATTTCAGGAATAGGGAACCATTTTAGAAACGGGAGCCATTTTACAATATAGGACCATTGGGGCCCTTTTTTCTGGTAGAGAACTCTATAATCTCTTAGTAACACAATACTTTACCACTATGGACTTGTTCCTTTGTAGGACTACAAACTTGACATCTTAGATGGCGTTTTCTGTCATCTTGAGAATCACATTTTTATCTCTCCTATAGTGGCTCTTTGGCTTCCGTATTCATGTCTTCTCTTCCTGTTAATTGCTTATTTAGTGGCATATATCCTTGAAAAACTACTTCAGTAAAGTAAATTAGATACCAAGAAATTTGAGAATTTGTTTGACATGTAATACTTGGACATATTTATGAGGTAATGTAATATATATAGTAATGACTGACTCAATCAAAAACTAAAACAAAATATTTATAAAAATTCAAACTGCTTCAATCAGAACTTTAGACTTAGAAAGGGCTTTGAAGATCTTTTGATATAAACTTTTTATTTCACAATGAGAAAACCAGAGCAAAGGGTTATTAAAAATTTGACCAAGTTAGGGCTGGGGATTTAACTCAGTGGTTCCGGTGCCTGTCTCGAAAGCACAAGGTCCTGAGTTCGATCCCCGGTACCAAAAAAAAAAAAAAAGAATTTGACCAAGTTATATTAAATAAAAGTCCAAGGTATAACTCCTGTTACCCAACTCACTGAACATCCAGTTCAAAGGGCTTTGTTCCACATCACTAAGCAATAAATGTGATCCTCATGTCTGGCAGATAAAGAGGACAAACGATCAGGGAACTTAAGTAGAATTTAGAGAAATGATTCATACTGTTAAATTACCGACTAAATTTACAGTTCTTAGCATGATATAAGGCACATAATAAATACTTGTCATATGACAACAAAAAAAAATTTGAGAGCATGTCTTTATTCCACACCCCTGATTTTAAATACTTTGATAATGTACAGTACTCTGACTATTGTCTTGAGCTAGAAGATAATGCTTTTTATGTCCTACAAAGACTAATAGAACAGAGCCTCCAGCCAATCCAAAGGTTTACATGGGATTATTAGAAAAGCAAACTACTGTCTGGTCATTATAAAGTCTCTTTGTTTTAGGCAGACTAGCTTCATCCTTACTAATACCCTTTTTGAGTTGGTATTCTAGTTTTTCTTTAAATTTTACTCGCATTGTTTCTCTTTCATTGAAGACAGGATAGTTCCTCATCTTTATCTTCCAGCTCTTATATTGAATTTGTAATTAACATCAGTGTATTTTAACTTTCAGTAACACTTCCCTATTTATATGCAAATTTATAACAACCTCATATCTCTAAGTATCTTTCTGAAGATTTTAATTCACAGTTGCAAAGTTTTCTCCCACAACAGTCTGGAATTTCTGAATTAAGTATGTACTATTTTGGACTAGTAATAAGCCACAATAATATCCAAACTTTACCACCTGTGGCAGAAACTCAGAAAAATATATTTTATTCACCTCAAAAACAGTCTGAGGTAGAGATGCTGCTCAAGAATATATAAAAAAAGCCAAATTACTTATCTTTCTTCATCCTTTGTGATTTTGTTTCCATAGGTAAAGATGGCCCTTATACCTCAAAGTCATTGTGTCTGTATTATAGGTCAGAAGAAGAAATGGGTTAAAAGGCCAGAGGTATTGTTAGCTCAGTCAATCCATTAAAAGACAGCTCTCAAGAGGGCTCACGTAGAAATTTTCTATCACATCTCTTTGGGCAGAATCAGGTCCCACAGCCTAGGCAGTGAGGAATTTGGGAAAGATAAACATCTTGTTTTTCCATTGTGGATAAAAAAATGAACTTTTTAATGATTAATCCACAGTGACAGGGTCCAACACTGACCTAGAACATCTAGTGTTTACTGCATAACTTTTCACAAAAATAATGAAATCTTTAACAGTGACTTATTATCTTAGCCTTGGGGAGGTACATTGTAAATTTCTACACCTCCTCAGATGGTGATCAGATGAGGCCATGGCCCTTTGCTGAAAATCCCCAATCTCAGTATTAGTAAAGCTCTAGGGCTAGTCAGATTCTCAGAACAGAGAATCTAATCTCCTCAATAGAAGCATCAACCTGGCTACTCAAATTCTAGAAAACAAGTAAGAGAGAACTCTGGAGAGATTTTTTTTTTTCCAATATGTTGACTTCAACATAATTTTCTTATTTGTGGTATTTTTTTAAAGCAGAACCTCAGCTGTTATTGATGCTACAGAACTCCAAATATCCTCTAAAAATAACCTCCTACATCCGCCCTACTTTGTGTTTTTCATGGTGATTGAGGGGTGTAAAGTGAAGATACCTAAATACAGACATTTCTGGAGACTGGAAATCTAATGTCTTTCATATCTGCTTAGGCTTCCAAAGCTGAGTTTCCCATTTTTTTCTACCTTCACAAATCAGCTAGATTTTGTCCTTGGTTTTAAGTTTTCAGGTTTCTCTAGTCTGCTATTATACCTTTATTTATTTCTCTCTTTCTCCTCCTCAGATATTATCTACTTTTCTGTTCTCTATTTCATTGTAGTCTTCAACTTTTCATAGCTTCAATTTCAGCTTTTGTGATATTTACATATCAATCCATAGTTTCCAACTAAATGTTCTCCCTCATTCAGCCTTACCCCAATATATTATCATACTTTATTTGCTTTCCTTAAACCTAGAAGACATTTCAGATAAATGATGACTTATTTTACAACCAGAAATAAACTTAGGGATGTGTCCCAAAACACTACTACTGTCTTAAATTAAAAATAATTACATCTCAAAATCAAGTAAATTCACTTTAAAATGCTTTTCATCGAATAAAGGCAAAAGAAAAGAGAATGTGTTAAAATACAAAGTTCAATTTTATTACTATATGATGCAATTTTTCTTTCTACTTATTTACTCTATCATTATAGCTCAATTTCATTAAACTCCAGATGTATTTATCCATGCTCTTTAACATTATTGTCTTTGATGCTTCAGAAATTTCTCTAGGCTCTGAGCATAAAGCCTGAGTAGGTCCTTTCTACATAGTGTAGATCACCGAGTTGATCAATTACAGGTCATGTTCATGTTTATACACACACTCACACACACACACACACACAGCAGATACATATGCAAGTGATTCTTTGTATCAGGATTCCCTAGAGAAACAAATTTAATAATATATATATATATATATATATATATATATATATATATGTAAAAAGAATTTCAAAAGTAGGATCTAAATCCCTACAGGAAAGGCAAAGGGTCTACATTGGCAGGCTAAAGTGTATGCACTGGAAGCCTGAACAAATATTTCAAGGCAATGGTGAAGGCTAGGGCTCCTCTGAAGAAGAAAAAAACAGATTTCCTTCTTTTCATTTTTATTCCATCCAACCTGCAAGTGTACTGGTTATTGCCACTCACATCCAGGGTATGTCTTTCCTTTTCAGTAACCCAATCATGCAGACACACTCAGAACTGTGCTCCATTAATCCATCAACCCACTAAAGGTGTCAAGTTGACACTACAATTAACTATCATACACAAGTAGCCTATGGTAGAAAAATGCTATTTCTTAAGCAAGCATTAAGAGGTATCTAACTATAGAGCTTGAAGCTCCGCAGCCATCCCAGGCCCCACACACTCCACAGTGAGGTCCGCTTAGCCACGCAACGCCCATCTCCCACCCCCCACCCCCCGTGCGCCTCCTATATTCCCGGTTTTCTGTTACCTGGTCCCATGCTACAGAGGCACAGGAGATTATAAAGACCCTTGTCCTGAGCGACACAAGATAGAGCAGAAGTTAGCAACAGAAAGAGGGCTTCTCAGGCTCCTCCATGAAAACTGAAGCTCAGCAGAAAAGTAAAGAGAATCTCTACAATAAAGATATATCAGACCACTGTACTTGGTCTGCTGCTGCCTTGCTGAGACTCATGGACACATATATGCACACGGATTCCTACGTTGTCTACTGGGAGTGCAGAGACATACCTTGGAGGCCCATAATTTTTATTGCTATTGGCAAAAAAAGAAAAGAAATTTTTTTTCTTTCTCTTATTTTTAATTCTTAATTTTTACTTTTTATACTCTTCAAATTTGTACTTTTCTTTTTTTTTCTTTTTCTCTCTCTGTCTCACTTGTTTTCTCACTGTCCTACATTGCTCCTCATCTCCCCATTTGTTCCTTTCTGCACTGAATTAGGATTTCTCCCTTATTGTTCTTTTCTTCTCTTTTTCCTTCTCTTATCATTAGGTTTAAGGGAAAGTAAATTCGGTATCTAGCCTCCCTGTTGCTGTTAGGTGATTCAGTTCATATCTTTGTTCTCTCATTCTGCCTTTCTCTCTTGCCTTTAACAACTTCTTAGAGTTTGTGTGATCTTTCTGTGTCTTCTGGCCTCACCGCTAATCTTACCTGTTCTTTCTACCTCTCCCTCCCTCCCCAACTCCTCTTAACTCCCCACCTGAAGGGAAAAGATGCTATATTGAAGAGTTTATTCATTATAAACTTATGTTGAGTTGGTCCTTGGTTTTAATTTAACTCACATAGTTAAAAGTGATAGATTAATAACTACCAGAAATTGTCATTTTCTAAGCTGTGCTTGATGCTATGGTATTGCTGATTGTAACATTTGGGCTGACATGTTGTGATTGATCTAATTAGTTTTCCTTCCTGGTAAAATAAAAATAAAATAGCTTCAGTGTCATTAGAGTCTCAAAACCCAAACACAAGCTATATCTAGAAGACACCTCTGAAAAGCAATCATTTCACAAGGGTTTTAAACACAAGCAACAAAGATACCTACATTGAGCAATTTTAAAATATCAACCCAGGAATTAAACCAAGGACAGTACCAAAAAGAAAAATGATAAGACACTTAATCAAGGCACAAATGCAGGCTTCCACACCACAAAAAGGAAATTCTGGGGGAAATGAGGTGCAAAAGTCTGGTAAGCAACCACTTGGACACCCTGAATGGATAGCACAGGAAGTAACAAAGCAGATGAATGAGGCTCTAGAAAATTTCAAGACAGAAATAATCTCCCAGATAAATACAGACATGGTGAGCAGAGTGAAAGACATGATTAGAAGCTCTAGAGCAGAAACAGATAAGAAAATAGATGAGATCAGAAACATGTTGGAAGCCATGAATGCCCAGCATAAGAAAGAAATGGAATTCATGAAACACCTTCAAACAAATATTCAGGAGATTAAAAACTCCATTGAAAGCATGCAGAGCAGTCTAAGAGAATCTGAAGACAGAGTATCAGATATAGAAGACAGGATTGTGGTTAAGGACCATGAAAACAGAGATTTCTTAAAGTTAGTAAGGACCATGAGAAATCAATCCAACAGCTGCTAGATGATGCAAAGAAGAATAACATAAGACTCATAGGAGTCCATGAAAAAACAGGAGAAAGTACAATTGACATAAAAAACTGTTCACAGAAGTAATAGTAGAAAATATCCCAGACAGAGGTAGAGAATTGGATATACAGCTAAGTGAGGCATATAGAACTACAACCAGCCATGACCAAAAAGAATCTACACCTAGACATATAATAGTCAAGATCCCAGAAACCGAACAGAAGAACAAAATTCTACAGGCAGTTTGAGAAAAGAAACAAATCACCTACAAAGGAGAGCCCATCAGAATCACAGCAGATTTCTCAACACAAACACTCAAACCAAGGAGAGCTGGGAGTGAAGTATTTCAAGCCCTAAAAGAAAATAACTTCCAACCTAGACTGTTGTAGCCGGCAAAATTATCTTTTAGAATCAATGGGGAAATTAGATACTTCCATGACAAACAACACCTAAGAAATTTCATGAATACCAAACCAGCATTCCAAACAATTTTGTGCAATATCCTAGGAAAAGACAATGAAGGTCACAACTCCATGAGGCCCAGCAGAGAGAAGGCACCATGCAAGGTAATACACTAAAGCAAAAAGGGGGAAAATAAGAAAAAAAAGAGTCAAAAAGAGTAAAACATCACGACAAGGATGAGTCAATATCTGTCAATTATAACTATCAATGTTAATGGCCCCAATTCACCAAGCAAAAGAAATAGATTGACAGAATTGATTAAGAAGCAAAACTCAGCAATATGCTGTATACAAGAAACACACCTAACTCAAAAGGAAGTCCATAGACTGAAACTAAAAGGATGGAAAACAGTTCTCCACATGACAGGAACCCAGAAAAAAGCAGGCTTGGCAATCTTATTTGCAAACAAAGTAGATTTCAAACCAAAACTAATTAAGAGAGACAAAGATGGTCACTACATCCTTGTGAAAGGAACAATCCAAGGGGAAGAGATGACAATCCTAAATATATATGCACCAAGTACAAATGCCCCCAAATATACAAAACAAATATTAATGGACATGAAAAACCAAATAAGCACTAACACAATTGTAGTGGGGGTCCTCAACACCCCTCTATCACAAATAGATCAACTAGAAAAAAAAATCAACAATGAAATTCTAGAATTGAACCAAGCTATTGAACAAATGGACTTAACAGATGTTTACAGAGTGTTCACTCCACAAAATCAGAATACACATTCTGTTCAGCTGCACAGGGGTCATTCTCAAAAATAGATCACATGCTAGCTCATAGGGCAAATCTAAGTAAATGTAAAAGAATTCAAGTTATCCCCTGTATATTATCAGACCATAGTACAATACAATTAGAGATCAATAACATAAGAAAACATAAAACTCCCAGAAATACATGGAATTTGAACAACACTCTCCTGAACAACTAATGGGTGACAGAGTAAATTAAAGAAGAAATTAGACAGTTTTTACAAGTGATAATGACAGTACAACATACAGGAACCTGTGGGACACAATGAAAGCAGTTCTACATGGGAAATTCAGAGCAGTGAATGCCCATATTAGGATAACAGAGAGAACTCAGTTAAATAACCTAATGCAGAACCTCAAGCTCCTAGTAAAAGAAGAGCATAACAAAACCAAAGCTCATACAAGAAATGAAATTATAAAGATCCGAGCAGAAATCAATGCAATGGAGACTAAGAGAATGGTACAAAAAAATCAATGAATCAAAGAGTCAGTTTTTTGAAAGAATAAATAAAATTGATAAACCATTAGCCAACCTTATCAAAAAAGGAAATAAAAGGCTCAAATCCATGCAATTAAGAATGAAAAAAGGGAAGCCAGCAGAAATCCAGAGAATCATCAATACCTGCTTTGAGAACCTGTACTCTAATAAAATGGAAAACACAGAAGAAATGGACAGATTCCTAGATACACACGAATTGCCAAAATTAAATGAAGAAGATATAAAAATTCTAAACACCCCAATAACAATGAATGAAGTTGAAAATGTAATAAAAAACTTACCAACAAAGAAAAGCCCAGGTCCTGATGGCTTCACTGCTGAATTCTACAAGACATTTAAAGAAGAACTATCACCATTACTCTTTAAACTCATCAAGGAAATTGAAAGGGAAGCAAGGCTTCCAAAGTCATTTCTGGAAGCAAGTGTTACTTTGATTCCAAAACCAGGGAAAGACCCAACCCAAAAAGAGAACTACAGACCAATCTCCCTAATTAACATAGATGCAAAAGTCCTCAACAAGATACTGGCAAACAGAATACAGAGTGTCATCAAGAAGATCATACAACCTGACCAAGTCGGATTTATCCCAGGGATGCAAGGATGGGTCAACATCTGTAAATCAATAAATGTAATACACTATATTAGCAGATTCAAGGACAAAAACCACATGATCATCTCAATAGATACAGAAAAAGCTTTTGACAAAATCCAACACCCATTAATGATAAAAACGCTACAGAAAATTGGCATAGAAGGCCTTTATCTCAACCTGATTAAGGCTATCTATGAAAAACCAACAGCCAATATCATACTAAATGGTCAAAAACTGGAAACTTTCACACTAAAATCAGGAACAAGACAATGATGCCCACTATCACCACTCCTGTTCAATATTATTCTGGAATCATTAGCCATAGCAATTAGACAAGAGAAAGAAATAAAAGGAATAAAGATAGGAAAGGAAGAAGTGCAACTGTCATTATTTGTTGATGATAAGATACTTTACATAGAAGACCCAAAAAGCTGAGTCAAAAGTCTTCTAGACCTAATTGACAGATTCAGAACAGTAGCTGGATATAAGGTCAACACTCAAAAAACAATAGCCTTCTTATACACAAATAGCAGACCCATTGAGAGAGAAACTCGGGAAATAACTCCTTTTATAATAACATGTAAAAAAATGTAACATCTAGGAATTAACCTAACAAAGGAAGCAAAAGACCTCTGCACTGAAAACTACAGCACTCTGAAGAAGAAGATAGAAGAGGATATAAGAAAGTGGAAAGATATCCCTTGTTCCTGGGTAGGAAGAATGAATATAGTGAAAATGACCATACTTCCAAAACTACTATATAGATTCAATGCAATGCCAATTGAAATTCCAACAATATACTTCACAGAACTAGAGAAAACAATCCAAAAAATCATTTGGAAGCAGAAGAAACCTAGAACAGCAAAAGCAATTCTAGGCAACAGAGACATGGCTGGGGATATCACAATCCCCAACTTGAAGCTATACTACAAAGCTACTGTGATGAAAACAGCATGGTACTGGCAAAGAAACAGACCTGAAGATCAGTGGAATAGATTAGAAGATACAGAAACAACTCCAGACATACTCAGTCACCTCATCTTTGACAATGGAGCCAACCACCCTCATTGGAGGAAAGATAGCCTATTTAATAAATGGTGTTGGAAAAAACTGCATTTCAACCTGTCAGAGATTAAAACTAGACCCATACCTATCACCGTGCACTAAACTAAGATCAAAGTGGATTAAAGATCTAAATATTAAGTCAGAGAAACTAAACATGCTGCAAGATAAGTTAGGTAGAATGCTTGATGACATTGGCATAGGAAAAGTCTTTTTGAACAAATCTTCAGTAGCACAGGAGCTAGCCCAAAGAATCAACAACTGGGGTCTCATTGTATTAAAAAGCTTCTTCACTGCAAGAGAAACTACCAACAGAGCTAAGAGACAACCTACAGTGTGGGAAGAAATATTTAGCAGCTGTAGCTCAGACTAAGGTCTACCTATTGAGAATATATAAAGAACTGAAAAAAATCAGACCCCCCAAATTCATAGACCCAATTCAAAATGGGCAACTGAAATGAACAGACATTTCTCAGACAAAGAAGTAAAAACAGCAAATAAATATATAAAAAAATGTTCAACATCACTGGTCATTTGAGAGATGCAGATGAAAACAACACTGAGATTTCACCTCACCCCCAAAGAATGGCTGCTGTCAAGAAATCAATCAATAACAAATGCTGGCAGGGTTGTGGAGAGAAAGGAACCCTTTTCCATTGTTGGTGGGAGTGTAGACTGGTGCAATCACTGTGGAAATCAGTATGGAGATACCTCAGAGAACTAGGACTATACAGGTCCCATTTGACCCAACTATTCCCCTACTGGTAATCTTCCCCAAAGAATTAAAAGAATCATACCACAGCGATATATGTGCACCTATGTTTATAGTGGCACAGTTTGTAATAGCTAAAGCTTGGAAACAGCCCAAGTGCCCATCGACTGGAAACTGAATAAAGAAGATTTGGTTTTTTTTATAAAATGGAGTATATTCAGCCATAAAGAATGAGAAACTAGAGACATTTATAGCTAAATGGATGCATATTAAGGCCATACTCTTAAGTGAAATAAATAGGACACACGTGTAAATACTGAACAGTTTCTCTAGTGTGAGAAATTGAAAGTGTAAATAAGGATGAAAATGATTAAAATGAATAATTGATAATTTATAATAAGAAAAGGTCCAAGATTTGGGGGATGGTGGGCGGGGAAGGAGAAAGGGAAGAAGGGAAAGGAAAAATTATGAGAGAGAAAATCGAATCAAACTCTGTGTAAATAGGGAAGGGTAGAGGGGGTGAAGAGTGCAAGGGGGCAAGGGGAGAAAAAATAAGAACTAAGATGCATCATGTTCTGGTACAAACACCCAACGATAAATGTAAATGTATTTTATACCTAAAATGTACCAATAAATATATAAATAAATAAATAAATAAATAAGGTACCTAATTATAAAGTGTGGCTATATGAGGGACATAACTAAAAAAGCATCTTTAAATTGAGAATCAAAGATTTGCTATCAAAAGTTTGTTTTATTTTCCCTAGTCTTTCTGCCATGTTTGCCTTCTTTATTTTTACTTCTTTCAAGGAAGCTAAACTTCCTTGAAATACTGACTTTAACACTGTGTTTCTTAAGGAATATAAAGTCTTATTAAACATTAGAATGTTTTCTTTGTACCAAAATGTACCCAATTCTAGTGCCCTGGATTTTTATATAGCTGTGCAAAGAATGCCCCTTTTTTAAAATCTCTGCTCTTTTTCCAATTATTTGTGCAGAGTCTGATGAGCCCTACTCTTTCAAGCAGCAGGATTTAGGAGTTATTTGATTTCTTAACACTTTTTTCTCTGTAAAACAGTGATAGAAACTGTATACATTTTATAAAATAGGATCAGGTAAAATGTTATTTGTCAATTCATAAACACTGAACTTGATATACCAGGTTCTTTTTCTTTTTTTTTTACTAGGTTTTTTATGATAAGTACTATTGGTATTATCAACATTATCAATTATATAAGAACACAAACCTGTCAGAATTTTCTCATTGTACTATTAGTACTATAAGGAACCCCGAAGTAAACAGCATAAAAAATGACACAATTCATCTGAAAGGAGAGATGAACTCAGGATGTGTAGTTCATATATTCATATGTATGTATAGATAACCTAAGATTATGAACCCCATTTTCATGTTCTAATCTTTGCTATTGAATTATACTGAAAAATAGCACTGTAAAATGATTTTTAAGTCTATTCTTTATTGATTTTAATCATTATCTACCATTATCTAACAAGACCACTAACGACCACATTTTTCATTTATTTAGTAATTGGTTATGTAATTTTTTATTCTTCTATAATTATTATTTTGCCACTTTTGAATCATGTTTGAAGATACAGTTTAGTTTTCTTTTTTATATAAATAGAATGTTTCATTGTATTTTCCTGTCCTGAATGACAAAAATATGGAAAGACATTAAAATAATATATCTAAATACTTTTATTAACACAAGGGGACATAATTTTCATTGTCTCCTTTGCTTAATTTATCCCCTGATTATACCATAAATAAATAAAATACTTAGTTGTGGAGAAGAGAAAACAAGTGCATTTCTATGTGCACATTTGTGTATATGTGCGACCACGTTTGGCAATTTATCAGAGCAGCAAGTGTAAGGCAAATAAAGTGTGTTTTAAATGACAAATTTAAAATCTAAGTGAATAATGGTTTTAATAGTATCTCTCTCCAGAAAAACAATGTAGGCTGAGAAAATGAATGTAATTAATTTAATATGACTCAAGATGGAGTAGGGATATTTTTATCCATAGGGAAAAATGAATACATTAAAGCTCATGAAAGCTAGTTGTTTTCTAATGTAATCATGTTCTTTACCATTTTAAAAACTGGTATCAGACGGGCCGGGAATTTAGCTTAGTGGTTCCCTGGCCTGCTTCACAAGCAGAAGGACCCGAGTTTGATCCCCGGTACCAGAACAACAACAACAAAAAAACACTGGTATCAGATGTAAAACACATGGAGTTTATATAGGACTTGATGTATCTATATTTTTTAATGCATATAATTGCAAAAAAGCATGTAAATAATATACACATTGTGGTTTGTTGATTTTGGGGTCAATTTAGGGGGCTAAGAGGTGTTCAGATTTAAAAATTATTTCCAGTTATGGAAGCAAGGATGTATCTGTATGAGATTAACCTTTGAATCAATAGACACAGTGAAGCAAATCACAATCTCCAATGTACTTACACGTATATGCAAAATATCTGTTTCTCTGGGTAATGCTAACTAACACAAAATATATGTGGATATCTAGACACCTGTTTGATACTTTTCTATTCATCAAAATGAATTTTAGATGCTTGAAATACAAAAAAAAATAATTAGGAATTCACATATCTTTATGGCTACATATATTTTTATGTATTGCTAAACAAAATATTGGGATAAATTTTAATATGGGTACCTAGTGTTGGCCACATGGTATTGGATGATTCGCTTCACCTTCTTCAGCAGCACAGGCTACATTTCTTCAAGTGCAAAATGAGAGAGAGAAGTTTAATGACCTTTGAAAGTACTTTAACTTACAATTCTATTGTTCTTCATTTTTCTCCCATTCTGAATGAGTTTCGCTGTGCTCTATCGAGAATGCTACAGAAAACACATTTTGAACCCGCAGTGGAACTGTTATCAAGTCTTAGCCATACAGCACAAAGTTGTTAGCTAAAAAGTTTGCCCTTAAGCCATGCAACTTCAGATTTTTTAGTACTTCATATGATTTCCCCTTCTTGCAAAAGCATCTTTATTCTTTGTACTTAACAGAAATTGTTCCCATTGAGTTGTTCTAAAGCCTAGATAATAAACCAATATTTGATACTTCAATTAATTTTATAATCATCAGTCATCTTTAAAAATAATGCCATCAGCACAAAGAAACAACATAATGATCCAGCTATGCTACAGAGTTGCCAAGTAAATGAGGATATTTTCAAAAATAAAAACACTAGATATAGTATATCATTTTGCTACCTCTGCAAGTTGCTCTTCCTTTAGTGGAAGACCTACTATTTTCTTCTCTTTTGAAAAGAATAGACAAATACAAAAAAGAAGCAGTCTTTTTGGTTCTAAGGCTTTCTTTAACTCCTTTTTTGTTCCACAGCGGTCATGCTGTATGAAACCTATGTAAACACTTAAATTGACATATCAGAAGGAGTTCTGCTCTAAGAGAGACTTTTTTGTTATTATCTTCCTATATAGAGAGAGAGTTTGGCCTTGCTTCTAGAGATGCAATCTCTACAAGCTTTGGGACCAGTCATCTCTGGACATTAAAAAATACCTGTGTACTTGGGACATTGTTTATTAATTTATATTTGAACATTCTCTGAAATACTTTAAACACTTAACTATTCTCTTGAGAAAAAGATAAAATTAAAACTTTAAAAATTGTTTTCTATACAGAAATTATTATCCCATCAAAAGTGTTAGTGCGCAATTATAAGTAATGAAATGTAAAAGCTACAACTATAAGACATTAATCCTATCTCTAGATTCCTATTGTGATTTATTAAGAGATTTCCCATGGATAAGATATTTAACAAGTCCCAGTTATAAAATTGGAATAATAATTATTTGCCATGTAAAAATTAAAACATAAAATGAAATTTAAATGTTTTGGCTAGCTTTAGGATATAGGATATCATTCAATAAAGATTGTATATCAGGATATAAAATATTTTTCTGACTTACCAAAGGTTGAAATGATATTATGTTTATCTTATAAATACAATTGTAAAAGTGCTACATTCTCCTACTATTTTCCTCCTTTTAACAGTTATATTTTGATTATCTTTCAAATCGCTTATTTACTTACTCATCCTTTCACATACCCAATAAATGGATATTCAAGACTTATTTTTGTTTCTCAATATGGCTAGGTTGTTCCTTTTCTTCTTTTATCTCTTGGTCACTTAAAATCCACATCATCATTTTAAATTTCCTAGTTGATCTCCATATTGTACTTTTTGTGTTAGCTTTTTGTCTTTGTAACAAATACCTAATCAGCTTATACAAAGAGAAGGTTTATTTTGGCTCATAGTTTCCATTCATTGTCACTTGCCCCATTGCTTTTAAGGCACATCATGATGTGGGCTAGTGGTGAAGGAAGACCGTGAACTTTATGACCTGGAATCAGAGAGTTGAACGGACTGGGATTCCAAAATCCCCTTCAAATGCATGCTGTCAGTAACCTATGGCCTCTCACAAGGCCCTACCACATGAAGTTTCCAACACCTACCAGTAATACCAAGCTGCGAAATAAGCATAGTTTCACACACATGTAATTTTAGGATAGTGGGAAGCTGAGGCAGGAGTATTGCAAGTTCTAGCCCAGCCTGAGCAATTTAGCAGACCCTATATTAAAATATTTTAAATAAAGAAATAAAAAATTTAAAAGTAAGAATTTTTCTTTGGACAAAGACTTGAGATATAGCTCAGTGACATGGCCTTGGGTTCAATCTCAAGAACTAAAAGAAAAAAAAAGAGTACTTATCTTTTGCTTCCTTTGAATTATTCCCACAACTGCCTATGCAGCATATATTGCAGGTTCCCTATTACTTTACTTCTTCTTTCTTATGAAAGCAAATAGCCTATTTTTTGCTGAGTTGATAAAATATATTTCCATCAAATACTGTTAAATGTCATGATGTGATTACATAAAGAATACAAATATATGGAAAAATATATGTGACACTGCCAGAAAGTGCCTATAAAAATAAGAGAATTTCTTCTTTTGTTTATGCCAGAGGGGTTTACATAATATTAACAACCTGTCAATAACCCATATAAATTTTAGCTATACAACCAATGTTCAATATTTCCAGTATTCATGGTCTACAGTCACTGTGAACTCTAAATTAATAAGTACTTAATCGTTTGTTTTTCCTAAAGAAAATATGTAAATATATAATATATATTATATACATTCACATTGATTAATTCCAAAAATATAAAAAACCTCATCCTACTAAGTTCTATATTCCTAATTTCATAGAAGAGAAAATTAGACTAGAAGAGTTAAGTCATTTACCTCAGATAGTGTTTCCTTGCAGGTGAAAAAGTTGGAATTTGAATACCATCCAACAAACCCAAAAGCCTAAGCTTGCACAATTCTGCCCTGCTCCCTATTGCCTCCATCTTCTGGTCAAATTCATACTGTAGCAGACATCTCTTCCCAGTATTAATAGGCTATAAATGGCACAAGCTTCTTGCCCCTCTGTAATTTGTCTGTGTTACATTAGAAGTAGCAGGGCCGTGCTGAGTTCACTTCCAGCCTACTCGACCCAAATTCTTCTCCTCTGAATTAATCATTTGTTCTCTTCAGTAAAGATATGCTAGTGCCTCCCTTTTACAGTCCTACCTGCAATACTCTATCAGCAGGTGTCTAAGCTCTACACTGCTCCCCTTCTTTTCAAGCTTATCATGAGTAAACACTGGATGTCTTTGGTGCCTTTTGTCTTTCCTACAAAAGAGCAACTTAGATCAGCACAAGACCTACCTTCTGCTCTCAACTCTCTGTGCCTGTGTCTTTCGTTCTCTCTTTTCTATCTCACATACATCGTACTGGATCACAGGAGATCAAGACACACTGCAGGGTATTTTGATAACTTCCCCTATACTGTATGAGAGCTGAAGCCAGAAGGTGAAGCTTAGGTTTCTTTGAACTCAACTGGGAAGTTACATATTGAACAACTTGCATTTTCAACCACTCTACTAGAAAGGTGTCAAGTATTGACTTTGGGATTACAAACAAATTTTAATGTGTAGAATAATTTCCTAACTTAAAAGTATTGAAAATACAGGATTGATTACATATATGTGCTTTTAAAAGCTCTGGTCTTTGGAAGTAGGCAGAAATTCAAAGGGAAACACATAGAAGAAAAAAATAACACACAGGAGCATTTACATTTATCTGAAAAAAAGCAGTGGTATTATTTATTCAGAAGTCAGAATTAAGCACTGTCAGGGCAGCTAAAAAATTAATAGAAATCCAAGGAAAGTAAGAGGTGATAGTGGGAAAGTCCTAATATTTACATAGAAATACCTTCAAATCCATTAATAATTCTTAACTCAGGTGAGAGTGTGTTCATCACAGATGAACACATGGAAGGTTGAAAAGTCTAAACAAATACTTCAGACACCCCTAAAGATGAACCAAATTTGAGATAATAAATCCCAACTGAATCATATTACAAATAGAAAACAGAGAACCATAGGAAATATAGAACTAATATTACACGGACATTCATAATCTAAGGAAGGAATGATGAAATAGTAAATATATGTGATTGTTCTGCTTTCTTTTTTTAGATATTGTAAAGAAAATTAGCTGTTTTAAGTTGTAACTATGTGTTCTCAGGCTTATTTTTTTTTAAGTGTAAGATAGTAATGACAAGAAATGAAGTGGAAAATAAATGGAGTTTATTGGAGAATAAGAAAGCAAAAAGCAAGATGATAGACTAATAACAGGACTTATGCCTTACATTAATTATATTATCATTAATTGGCAAAAATTCCCAAGAAGGCAGATACAGATAGACTGGATTTAAAAAGGAAGATTCAAGTAGGTCAATATGTTATTTGAAAAAATAAACAAATAAAACCACACAGTTTATGGCTGGGGATTTAGCTCAGTAGTTCTGGTGCCTGCCTTGCAAGCACAAGGTCCCGAGTTCGATGCCCTGTACAAAAAAAAAAAAAAACCAAAAAAAAAACACAGTTTAAACATAAAGGCACACACAGATAAAATATTAGAATATTATGTAAAGACAGAAAAGTAAAATATTTAGAAAAAATGTATTCCATGCAAACATTAATGAGAGGAAAGGTGGTTATGGCTACAGACAATGCATATTATTTGTTTTAAACATTAAATAGAACTTCATATCAAGCTAGGAGAACTAAAAGTACAATATGATAAATGAATTTCTTAGATTCATGGAGTCCTCATAATATACTCTGAATAACTAAAGTATCTGGCACACACATGCACAACATACAAGCTGAATTCAATAAAACATGCATCTCTCAAGTATAGTTTTCTTTAAAGTAGAAATAACATCCTAGTGTAGGAACCCCTCACAAGCTTTCCTCAATGATTTTCTAAATTTAGAGGTTGCAAATTATAAAATATCCCAGAATAATTGAAATTCTCATTAGAAGGGTTGTTATGAGCTTGATGACAAAAATTTAAATCAGATGCAAATGAATATCAATGTAATATTAGATTATGAAGAATACAGATAAAATTGCAATTGAACTTCTCTAGTGATTTTCAAGGCAATGCATCGAAAAGTTTTCTGTAATGAAAACTCATAGTGTATATCATAAAAGTGTGCAATATTATCTTGAAATCACTAAGTATTTCATAAAAATACTATGAAGGAAAAACTGTGGAGAGAATGAGGAAGGGTGAGAGCAAGAGAGGGGGAACATGGAGGACATAAGCAAAAGAAAAGAAGAGAGCAAACAGTAGGGACAGAAAAAAAGAGACAGACAGAAAAAGAAATTGAGAGGAAGAAGAGTTAAGAGAAAAGAGAGAGAAGTAGGAGAGTAGAGAAAGATAAAAGAAAGACAAAGGGGAAGAAAACTCCAAGAATAGATTAGAACAGAATGGAGAAAAAAGGCCACCACTGCAATGTTGTTCTTAAAGTAATATATAGTGCTAACTACATCTTAGCTAATACTTCACTGCGCCCTCAACTATACACAAGTACCTTGTTGATACAATATTGTTTTATTTCAGAACACATACCTAAAATAAAAACTGAGACAGACTCTCCAGTAAAAAAATGTAACTGAGTCATATATGGCCACTTGATATATTGCAATATTGAACAAGAGAGGAAATAGAGGCCCACAAAATTCCAGCTCGAGAGATTGTCATCACTTCAGGATTTTGTGGTTAGCAACTATCATTAAAATATATATATAACTCTTTAATCTCTTCCCATAAAATAGTACACTATATAAGAACTACATTGTGGACTGCTCCCAGCACAGAGGCTTTCGGGTCACCATGCTATAGCTCCCAGAGGAGAGGAGGAGGCTTCTGAGTCAACCTACCACCACTCCCAGCACAAAGGTGGTGAGCCACAAGGGTGCCAGCAGCACTCACCAACAACTCCACCCACCCCTATCAAAATGAGAAGACACAAAAACAAGCCTCAGAAACAGACTTCCAGATCACCTACAGCAACCCCAAAGGGAAATGAAATGGAACACTCTGATACTCAACCACCTGTACTCCCTGAACTAGCAACAAAAGAGGATCTGGAAAAAATGAAATCAGAAATAATTTCTCACATAACAGCAGAGATTATGCCCATACTGCAAGACAAAATTAGTAAATCTAGAGGAGACACTGATAAAAAAGTAGAGAAGCTCAGGAACATGAAGGAATCCCAACATAGGAAACAAATAGATTCAATAAAACAGATGCAAACAGATTTCCAGGAGATTAAAACCTCCATTGAAAGTCTATGAAGCAGAATGAGCCAATGTGAGGACAGAATTTCAGATATAGAAGATAAGAGTGCAATTAGTAACCAGGAAAAGAAAAATTGCTTTAAAATTGTAAGGGACCACAAGAAATCAATTCAGCAGCTGTTACACGATGTAAAGAAAAATAACATAAGACTGAGTGGAGTCAACAAAGAAACAGGACAGCATGCACATGACATGAAAAAATTGTTCACAGAAGTGATGGTAGAAAACTTCCCAAGCTGGGGAAAAGAACTTGAAATACAGATAGGACACCAACCTGCCTTGATCAAAAGAAATGTACACATAGGCATATAATTGTTAAGATTCCAGAAACACAACAGAAGAACAAAGTTCTCCAAGCAGTCAGAGAAAAGAAACAAATCATATACAAAGGAAAGCCCTTCAGAATCACAGCACACTTCTTAACACAAACCCTCAAGGCAAGAAGAGCTTGGAGTGACATACTGCAAGCATTAAAGGAAAACAGCCTCCAACCCAGATTGATGTACCCTGCAAAACTATCTTACAAAATTGATGGTGAAATAAGATACTTCCATGACAAAGAGTACCTTAGAAACTTCATGAATAACAAACCAGCACTCCAAAATTTTTTGACAAAATCCTAAGAAAAGACAACAAGGATCACCACCCCAGGAAGCCCAGCAGAAGGAATCCACCAGGCACGGCAAGAAACTAAAAGCAAAGGGGAAGAATCCAACAAAAAGAAAACGTTATGACAATGAAAAGTCAATATGTATCATGTATAACCATCAATGTTAATGGTCTCAACTCACCAATCAATAAAATAGACTAGGCACGCACTACTGAGGTCCTGAGTCACACAGAAGATGCTGAATCACCCCGCTGCAGACAGGTAGGTCTGCCCATGCCCTACTGAGGTCCTGAGTCACACGGAACACACCGAATCAGCCTGCTGCAGACAGGCAGTTCTGTGCACACCCTACCAAGGTCCCGAGTTGTGCAGAAGACACTGAATCACCCAGCTGCAGACAGGAAGGTCTGCCCATGCCCTACTGAGGGCCCAAGCGGCTCAGAACAGGCTGAATCAGCCAGCTGCAGATAAGCAGGTCTGTGCACACCCTACCAAGGTCCTGAGTTGCATGGAAGATGCCTAATCACCCCACTGCAGACAGGCAGCCACCTGGTTCCACACTACAAAGATGCAGAGGAAACCAGATGACCAGACCAAGGTACTGAGACCCGCTGCTCCCAGTCCAGAGGTAGGGACTTCTGAGCCACCGTCCCACTGCTACTGGTCCAGAGGAAGGGGCTTCCTGGTCACCATCACTCCTGCTGCTCCCAGCCCAGAGGGAAGGGCTTTTGGGCCACCTTCTGTCCTGCTGCTCCTGGCCCAGAGGAAGGGGCTTCCCGGACACCAGCCTTCCCACCACTCCCAGCCCAGAGGTAGGGGCTCCTGAGCAAACGTCCCACTGCACCTGGTCCAGAGGAAGGGGCTTCCCAGCCACCATCTCTCCTGCTGCTCCCAGCCCAAAGGCAAGGGCTTTTGGGTCACCATTCCTACTACTGCTACTGGCCCCTGTCCCACATCTCCCAGCTCAGAGAAGGTAATCCATGTAGGCGCTAACAGCCCCCTGCCCCAGTCAAAATGAGAAAACATGTAAATAAGTCTCAAAAACAGACTTCCAGATCACCTACAGCAAGCCCAAAGGGAAATGAGATGGAACACTCTGATACTCAACCACCTGGACCCACTGAACGGGCATCAAAAGGGGATCTGGAAAAAATGAAATCAGAAATAATTTCTCAGATAACAGGAGAAATTGTACCCCTGGTGCAAGACATGATTAATAAATCTACAGAAGAGCTCAGGAACATGATGGAATCCCAACATAAGAAACAAATGGAATCCATAAAATAGATGCAAATAGATTTCCAGGACATGAAAAACTCCACTGAAAGTCTACAAAGCAGAATGAGCCAATGTGAGGACAGAATTTCAAATATAGAAGATAAGATTGCAATTAGTGACCAGGAAAAGAAAAATTGCTTCAAAATTATAAGAGAACATGAGAAATCAATCCAGCAGCTGCTAGATGATGCAAAGAAGAATAACATAAGACTGATTGGGCTCAATGAAGAAACAGGAGAGAGTGGAGATGATATAAAAAATCTCTTCACAGAAATAATGGCAGAAAACTTCCCAAGCAGGGGAAAAGAGCTTGACATACAGATAAGTGAGGCATATAGGACTCCAAATAGCCTTGATCAAAAAAAACTACACATAGGCATATAATTGTTAAGATTCCAGAAACACAACAGAAGAACAAAGTTCTCCAAGCAGTCAGAGAAAAGAAACAAATCACATACAAAGGAAAGCCCATCAGACTCACAGCACACTTCTCAACACACACCATCAAGGCAAGAAGAGCTTGGAATGACATATTCCAAGCCCTAAAAGAAAACAGCCTCCAACCCAGATTGATGTACCCTGAAAAACTATCTTTCAAAATGGATGGAGAAATAAGATACTTTCATGACGAAGAGCACATTAGGAACTTCGTAAATACCAAACCAGAACTCCAAAGAATTTTACACAATATCCTAGGAACAGACATTGAGGATCACAACCCCAGGAAGCAAAGCAGATGAACCCATCTGGCATGACAAGAAATTAAATGTAAAGGGGGAGAACCCAACAAAAAGCAAAAGTCATGGCAATGACAAGTCAATACATTTCAGTTATAACCATCAATGTTAATGGTCTCAATTCACCAATCAAAAGAAATAGACTGGCAGAATGGGTCAAGAAGCAAAATCCAACAATATGCTGCATACAAGAAACACACTTAATTCAAAAGGAAATTCATAGACTGAAAGTTAAAGGGTGGAAAACAATACTCCATGCAACAAGAACCCCCCAAAAAAGCAGGAGTAGCTATCCTCTTTGCAGATCAAGTAGATTTCAAATCAACTCTGATTAAGAGAGATGAAGAAGGACACTACATCCTTGTAAAGGGAAGAATCCAACAGGAAGAGATGACAATCATAAATATCTATGCACCAAACACTAGTGCACCCAACTATATAAAACAAATACTAACGGGCATAAAAAATCATATATACACTAATACAATTGCAGTGGGGGACCTCAACACCCCACTGTCATAAATAGATAGATCAACTAGACAAAAAATAGGTAAGGAAATACTAGAACTTCATCGAACTCTTGAACAAATGAACTTAACAGATGTTTACAGAGTCTTCCACCCCACAAAATCAGAATACACATTCTTCTCAGCTGCACATGGGTCATTCTCCAAAATAGACCACATACTCACACATAGAACATATTTAAGTAAGTGCAAAGGAATTGAAGTTATCCCCTGTATATTATCAGACTGTAGTGTGATGAAATTGGAGATCCATAGCAAAAGAAACTCAAAAAATTTCATAAACAAGTGGAAATTGAACAACACACTTCTGAATAACCAATGGGTCACAGAGGAAATTAAAGAAGAAATCAGACAGTTCCTTCAATTAAATGACAATGACAATACAACATATCGGAATCTGTGGGACACAATGAAAGCAGTCTTATGAGGGAAATTCATAGCAGTGAATACATGTATTAGGAAAACAGAGTGAGCCCAATTAAACAACCTGATGCTGAACCTCAAGCTTCTAGAAAAAGAAGAGCAGGAAAACCTCAAAGTTCATACAAGGGAGAAAATTATAAAGATCAGAGGAGAAATCAATGCAATGGAGGCTAAGAGAACAATACAAAAAATCAATGAAGCCAAGAGTTGGTTCTTGGAAAGAATCAACAAAATTGACAAACCTTTAGCCAACCTTGTCAGAAAAAGGAAAGAAAAGGCCCAAATCCAGGCAATTAGGAATGAAAAGGGTGAAATTACAACAGATCCAGCAGAAATCCAGAGGATCATCAATACCTACTTCCAGAACCTATATGCCAATAAGATGGACAACACAGAAGAAATGGACAGATTCCTAGATATATATGAATTACCAAAGTTGAATGAAGAAGACCTAAAAATTTTGAACAACCCCATATCAAGCAATGAAATTGAAAACATAATTATAAACTTATCAACTAAGAAAAGCCCGGGCCCTGATGACTTAGCTGCTGAATTCTACAAGACATTTAGAAAGGAACTGCTGCCACTACTGTTGAAACTCTTCAAAGAAATTGAAAGGGAAGCAATACTCCCAAATTCATTCCTGGAAGCAAGCATCACCTTCATCCCCAAAACAGAGAAAGACCCAACTGAAAAAGAGAACTATAGGCCAATCTCACTAATGAACACAGATGCAAAAATCCTTAATAAGATAATGGCAAATAGAATGCAGAAGATCATCAAGAAGATCATACACCCTGATCAAGTGGGATTCATCCCAGGGATGCAGGGATGGTTCAACATATGCAAATCATTCAATGTAATACACTATATCAATAGAGCCAAGGACAAAATCCATATGATTATCTCCATAGACACAGAAAAAGCATTTGACAAAATCCAACATGCATTTATGATAAAAACCCTACAAAAAATTGGAATAGATGGTCTCTACCTCAAACTGATAGAAGCCATCTATGAAAAACCAACAGCCAATATCATACTAAATGGTCAAAAAATGAAATCCTTCACACTAACATCAGGAACAAGACAAGGATGTCCACTATCACCACTCTTGTTCAATATAGTTCTGCAAACATTAGCCATGGCAATTAGACAAGAGAAAGAAATAAAACAAATAAGGATAGGTAATGAAGAAGTCAAATTGTCATTATTTGCAGATGACATGATACTCCATAGAAGACCCCAACAACTCCACCAAAAGTCTTCTAGACTTAATAACCAAATTCAGTCAAGTAGCTGGTTACAATGTCAACACAAAAAAATCAGTAGCTTTCCTCTACACCAATGACAGACTCACTGAGAGAGAAATAGGGCAAATATTTCCTTTCACAATAGCATACAAAAAGCTGAAATACCTAAGAATCATCCTAATGAAAGAAATCAAAGACCACTTCTCTGAAAACTATGGCACTCTGAAAAGAGAGATTGAAGATGATATCAGAAAATAGACAGACATCCCCTGCTCCTGGGTAGGAAGAATTAATATAGTGAAAATGGCCATATTTCCAAAACTGCTATATAGATTTAATTGAATTCCAATTGAGATCCCACCAGCATACTTCATGGACCTTGAGAAAAGAATCCAAAAATTCATTTGGAACAAGAAGAGACCCAGAATAGCAAAAGCAATTCTAGGTAACAGAGACATGGCAGGGGGTATCACAATCCCCAACCTGCAACTCTACTACAAAGCTACTGTGATAAAAACAGCATGGTACTGGCAAAGAAACAGACCTGAGGACCAGTGGAACAGATTAGAAGATGCAGAAACAATGCCAGACACACTCAGCCATCTCATCTTCGATAAAGGAACCAAACACCCTCACTGGAAGAAAGATAGCCTCTTTAATAAATGGTGCTGGAAAAATTGGGCTTCAACTTGCCAAAGATTAAAACTAGACCTATATCTGTCGTCATGCACTAAACTGAAAAAAAATGGATTAAAGATCTAATTATTAAAATAGAAACTCTGAACCAGTTGGAACAGAGGTTAGGTAGAACCCTTGAAGACATCAGTGTAGGAAAAGATTTTATGAACAAAACCTCAGTTGCCTGTGAACTAGCACAAACAATCAACAAGTGGGATCTCTTCTTATTAAAAGGCTTCTGCACAGCAAGAGAAACCACCAGCAGTGTGAAGAGACAAGCCACAATGTGGGAAATAATCTTCACCTGCTCTTCCTCAGACAAAGGTCTATTATCTCAAATCTATAAAGAACTTAAAAAGATCAGATCTCCCAAATTTAAAGACCCAATCTGAAAATGGGCATCTGAAATGAACAGACATTTCTCACACAAAGAAGTAGAAATAGCAAATAAATACATGAAAAAATGTTCAACATCACTGGTCGTTTGAGAGATGCAAATGAAAACAATGCTGAGATTCCACTTCACTCCAGAAAGAATGGCTGCTATCATGAAATCGAACAATAACAAATGTTGGTGGGGCGGTGGGGAAAGAGGAATCCTGCTCCACTGCTGGTGGGAGTGTAGACTGGTGCAACCACTGCGGAAATCAGTATGGAGGTACCTCAAAGAACTAGGACTTTAAGTCCCATTTGACCCCACTATTCCACTGCTGGAGATCTTCCCCAAAGAATTAAAAGTATCATACCACAGTGATATATGTGCACCCATGTTCATAGCAGCAAAGTTTGTAATAGCTAAAACTTGGAAACAGCCCAAATGCCCATCAACTGAAGAATGCATAAAGAAAATGTGTTTTTTTATAAAATGGAGTACTACTCAGCCATAAAAAATGAGAAATTAGAGACATTTATAGCTAAGTGGATGCACATTGAGGCGATACTCTTAAGTGAAATACATAGAACACACATGTATAAATACCAAATAGTTTCTCTGGTGTGAGAAACTGAAAGTGTAAATAAGGACGAAATGTATAATAGGTAATGTGAAATAGGAAGAAAAGGGGCAAAGGGGAAGGAAGTGGGAGAGCTAGGGGAAAGGATAGAAGGGAATAGGATTAATATGAGCAAATGGAAAAATAGGGGCAAAATCTTTGTAAATAGGGAGTACTGGAGGGGTTGTAGGGAGGGCTGGGCAAGGGTGAAAAATAAGAACCAAGAGAGACTATGTAAAGCTGCAAATTTCCAATGATGAATGTCATTATATTGTATACCTAAAATGTACCAATGATTAGAATGAATAATCGATAATGTAATATAGGAAGAAAAGGTCCAAAGGGGTAGGGGTAGTGGGAGGGGCAGGGGAAAGGAAAGAAGGGAAAGGAAAAATGATGAGAAATGGAAAAAATGGAAATAAAGTCTTTGTAAATAGGGAAGGGTAGAGGGCATGAAGGGAGGGCTAGAAATGGGGAAAAAATAAGAACCAAGATGCATTATGTAAAGGTACAATTCCCAATGAGAAATGTAATTGTGTTGTATACCTACAATGTACCAATAAAAGAATTTAATTAAAAAAAATAGACTAGCAGAATGGGTCAAGAAGCAAGATCCGTCAGTATGTTGCATACAAGAAACACAATTCAAAAAGAAACTCATAGACTGAAAGTTAAAGAGTGGAAAACAATACTCCATTGGACAGGAACCAAAAAAAACCCAGGAGTAGCTATCCTCTTTGAATTTCAACTGGATTTCAAACCAACACTGATTGAGAGACAAAGAAGGACACTACATCCTTGTAAAGGGAACAATCCAAGTGGAAGATATGACAATCATAAATATTGATGCATCAAACACCAGTGCACCCAACAAAATACAACAAATACTAATGGACATGAAAAATCAAACAAGCAGTAATACAATAGGAGTGGGAGACCTCAACACCCCACTGTCACAAATAGATTGATCAATTAGACAAAAAGCAAGCAACAAAATACTAGAACTAAATCAAACTCTTGAACAAATGAACGTAACAGATGTTTACAGAGTGTTCCACCCAAAAAAATCAGAATACACATTCTTTTCAGCTGTACATGGGTCATTCTCCAAAATAGACCACATACTCACACATAGAACATGTTTAAGTAAGTGCAAAGGAATTGGTTATCCCCTGTATATTATCAGACCACAGTGCGATGAAATTGGAGATCCATAGCAAAAGAAACTGTAAGAATTTCATAAACACATGGAAATTGAACAACAAAATTCTGAATAACCAGTGGGTCACAGAAGAAATTAAAGAAGAAATCGGACAGTTCCTTCAATTAAATGACAATGACAATACAACAAATCAGAATCTATGGGACACAATGAAAGCAGTCATACTAGGGAAATTTATAGCAGTGAATACATGTATTAGGAAAACAGAGTGAGCCCAATTAAACAACCTGATGCTGAACCTCAAACATCTAGAAAAAGAAGAGCATGAAAAACACAAAGCTCATACAAGGGAGGAAGTTATGCAGATCAGAGCAGAAATCAATGTAATGGAAACTAAGAGACCAATACAAAAAAATCAATGAAGCCAAGAGTTGGTTCGTTGAAAGAATATACAAAGTTGACAAACCCTTAGCCAACTTTATCTGAAAAAGGAAAGAAATGGCCCAAATCCATCCAATGAAGAATGAAAATGAAGAAATTACAACAGACTCAGCCAAAATCCAGAGGATCATCAATACCTACTTTGAGAATGTATATGCCAATGAGATAGAAAACACAGAAGAAATGCACAGATTCCTAGATATGTATGAATTACCAAGTTCAAAGAAGAAGACTGAAAAGTTCTAAACAACCCAATATCAATCAATGAAATTGAAAACATAATTAAAAACTTACCAACTAAGAAAAGGCGGGATCCTGATGGCTTCACTGCTGAATTCTACAAGACATTTAGGGAGGAACTACTGCCATTACTGTTTAAACTCCTCAATGAAACTGAAAGGGAAGCAATAGTCCTGAATTCATTCCTGAAAGCAAGCATCACCTTGATCCCCAAAGCAGAGAAAGACCCAACCGAAAAAGGCAACTATAGGCTAATCTCACTAATGAACATAGATGCAAAAATCCCTAATAAGAAACTGGAATATAGAATGCAGAAGATCATCAAGAAAATCATCCACCTTGACCAAGTGGGATTCATCACAGGGATGCAGGGATGGTTGAACATATGCAAAATAATCAATGTAATACCCTATATCAATAGAGCCTAGGACAAAAACCATATGATCATCTCAATAGATGCAGAAAAAGCATTTGACAAAATCCAACATGCATTTCTGATAAAATCCTACAAAAAATTGGAATAGACAATCTCTACCTCAATCGGATAAAAGCCATCTATGAAAAACCAACAGCCAATATCATTCTAAATGGTCAAAAACTGAAATCCCACTAAAATCAGGAACAAGACAAGGATCTTTACTATCACCACTTCTGTTCAATATAGTTCTGGAAACATTAACCATGGCAATTAGACAAGAGAAAGAAATAAAAGGAATAAAGATAGGAAATGAAGAAGTCAAATTGTCATTGTTTGCAGATGACATGATACTGTATATAGAAAACCCCAAGAACTCCACCAAAAGTCTTCTAGACATAATAAGCAAATTCACTCAAGTAGCTGGTTACAAGGGCAACACACAAAAATCAATAGCTTTCCTCTACACAAATGACAGACTCACTGAGAGAGAAATAGGGCAAAGAATTCCTTTCACAATAGCATCCAAAAAACTGAAATACCTAGGAATCAACCTAATGAAAGACATTAAAGACCCTCTTCTCTGAAAATTGTAGCACTCTGAAAAGAGAGATTGAAGATGATATCAGAAAATGGACAGACATCCCCTGGTCCTGGGTAGGAAGGATTAATATAGTGAAAATGGCCATACTTCCAAAACTGCTACATAGATTTAATGCAATTCCAATTGAGATCCCAGCAGCATTCTTCACAAACCTTGAGAAAACGATCCAAAAATTCATTTGGAACAAGAAGAGATCCAGAATAGCAAAAGCAATTCTAGGTAACAGAGACATGGCAGGGAGTATCACAATCCCCACCCTGCAACTATACTACAAAGCTACTGTGATAAAAACAGCATAGTACTGTCAAAGAAACAGACCCAAGGACCAATGAAATATTAGAAAATACAGAAACAACTCCAGACACATTCAGCCACCTCATCTTTGACAAAGGAGCCAAACATGCTCACTGGAGGAAAGATAGCCTCTTTAATAAATAGTGTTGGAAAAATTGGGTTTCTACTTGCCAGATAATAAAACTAGACCTATATCTCTTACCATTCACTAAACTAAAATCTAAATGGATTAACGATCTAAATATTGAAACAATAACACTAAACCAGCTGGAAGAGAGTTTAGGAAGAACTCTTGAAGACATTGTTGTAGGAAAAGATTTTATGAACAAAACCTCAGTTGCCTGTGAACTAGCACAAACAATCAATAATTGGGATCTGCTCTTACTAAAAAGCTTCTGCACAACAAGAGAAACCACTAAGAGTGTGAAGAGACAACCCACAATGTGGGAAAAAATTTTCACCTGCTGTTCTTCAGTCAAAAGTCTACTATCTAGAATCTATAAAGAACTTAAAAAGATTAGACCTCCGAAATTTAAAGACCCATTCCAAAAATGGGCATCTGAAATGAACAGACATTTCTCAGACAAAGAAGTAGAAGTAGCAAGGTCTTTCAAGACATGCAAATGCAAATAACATTGAGATTCCATCTCACCCCAGAAAGAATGGCTGCAATCATGAAATCAACCAATAACAAATGCTGGTGGGGCTGTGGGGAAAGGAGAACACTGCTCCACTGTTGGTGGGAGTGTAGACTGGTGCAACAACTGTGGAAATCAGTACAGAGATACCTCAAAGAACTAGGAGTGGAAGTCCCATTTGAACCAGCTAGTCCCTTGCTGGGTATCTTCCCCAAAGAATTAAAAGAATCATACCACAGTGATATATGTGCACCCATGTTCATAGCAGTACAGTTTGTAATAGCTAAAACTTGGAAGTCATCTGCCCATCAACTGGAGCCTGGATAAAGAAAATGTGGGTTGTTTTTTTTAATAAAATGAAGTACTACTCAGCCATAAAAAATGAGAAATTAGAGACATTTATAGCTAAATAGATGCACATTGAAGCATTACTCTTAAGTGAAATAAATAGGACACACATGTGTAAATACCAAATAGTTTCTCTAGTGTGAGAAACTGAAAGTGTAAATAAGGACTAAGAAGTATAATCGGTAATGTGAAATAGGAAGAAAGGGGGCAAAGGGAAAGGGGAAGTGGGAGGGGTAGGGGAAAGGAAAGAAGGGAATGGAATTAATATGAGAAAATGAGAAAGTGGAAACAAAGTCTTTGTAAATAGGAAAGGATGGAGGGGTTGAAGGGAGGGCAGGGGAATTTTGAAAAAATAAGAACCAAGAGCAATTATGTAAAGATGCAAATTTCCCATAATAAATGTCATTATATTGTATACCTAAAATGTACCAATAAAATAAAATTTAAAAGAAAGAATTACATTGTTTCCCATGAATATGTACAATTATCATTTGCCAATTTTAAACAAAATTAGAAAAAAAACCCAGCATGCTCACAGAAACAGTCAAGCCCCATTTTCTTACATTAGCCAAGATTCTATTTTATTCCCCAGACCTGATGTGCTATTTGAAGAACTTGAGGCATTTGCTCTAACTTCTCACATGTTTAATTTTCAAAAGCCTAATGGCTTACAACAACACATATTTATCATATTACAGTTCTGGAAGTCACAAGCCTGAAATTGTTCTAGTCTTCAATTTTCCCAGCTTCTAAAGGCCTCTTACATTCCTGGACTTGTGAAGCATTTCCCTCTTCAATGCCAGCAATGGTACTGTAGTTCCTTTCTGTTAGAGCTATCCGCCACTGTCTCATCTTGCTCTTTCACTTTTAAGGGCAATGTGATTATATTGGACCCACTCAGAGGATACAGATTACTCTCCTAATGTGAAGGTGAACTGATTAGCAACCTCAGGTTACCAAACTCAAACTTCAGTTTCTGCCAAATAGTCCCTTACTTGCAAAGTTGACTGTTATTCTACCATTCATTTCATTTATTATATTATCATTTTTTGTCTGTTCATTAGATGTCAATTCCTGAGCAACCCGTCAACATTTTTAAGCTTCAGAATCCTCATCTCCAAAATAGAAAAAATAGTAAATTCTCCAAGTTTCTCACAGCAATGCTTAAGGGTTAAGTTTGGAAATATCTAAATCCCACAGAAATACGAAGAACTTACTATATTTATATTATAGGCTATGTTTACTGAATCAAAGAGAGTTACACATAAAAACATTATTATATAGATCCAGAATGTGGCCTGAAAATTTTCAATATCTAAACATTTCTTTCTCTTTGGTTTATGATATATGTAGGAGTTTGCTGAGTCTCAATGAGCAAAGTTTTGCCCTCATTCTAGTTTTTCTGCCTGTAGTTCTCTCATTACTGCATAAAAATAGACAACTAAGATCTCAGGAGCCCTCTTAGAGGAAACTATAGCTCAGGGAAGTTGCAATAGGCTCTGTATTCTCAGAATCTAAAAGTGACATTCAGAATCCTATTCCAAGTTTCACAGCTACAAGTTCTCATATTATTTGCATGCCTTAAGAGAAAATTGTATCATTAGAACAATTTCATTGAAACTGACCTTTATGCATCAAATAGTAGAAAAATACAGAGAGATACAATATTTTATATTACTGATTTTATGCAATAGACTTGCAAATAAAGTAAGATATTCATTTTACAAACATCTTTTGAACTCACTCAGACATTTCTCTCAATTTGATCATAGCTCATTGACAGAATAATGGGACAATTTCAAAAATGTGAATATCAATGGGGGGCAGTGTTACCTCTTGAAAATATTATTTGTGTGAATGGCAAGTGCGTAGTTATCTTGGTGTACTGTAGTTCTGAAATTCATCTTACTTTGTGCTATCTATAAGTTCACTGCCTAAAGGAATAAAAATAAAGAAATGTAATACCCTTGATTAATGTCTTTGAAGGACTTTTAGTTGAATCAAACTAAAACCATCTTTCTCACTTAATGCTTAATAAACACTACAGGTGGTGTATTACTTCAATTCCTGTATAAATGCTGTTGCTGCTATTTTTAAGGAAACAATTACTTAGTCTATTGAGAAACAAATTTCAAAAAGCTGTTTCAGATAGAAAACTTTTGCCACATTTGTGTTGCTTAGTTTATCATTGTCCCTAGGTATACAAAATCCACTGCTAATGTTGCCAGTAAGAGAGCATCATAAGTAACTGACCTATAAATGAAATAAAAAGTAAATAGGACTATAAAAATCAAAGATAATTACTGCTTTTCAGTCAAGTATGCACCTTTCCAACATGGCTATGATTGTGAAAAATAAGAATTAAAGGGATGGAGGCTGTTAAGCTATCTGCTTTATTGAAGGCTACAAGACTAACACAAATTCAAGAAGTTCCTATATGAAATTTAGGGAAAATTTTCTATTGCCCTGGATTGAAGACCAAACAATGAAGTATATGTCTTTTAGCACCATAAGAATTATGGCTAAACAAATAGTTTAGACATAATACTGACAGAAAAAGCTGGAACTCATGGCAAATATTGAACTTACTATTAGCTGAGTGGTTTAAATGATTCAAGAATCATTATTCCTTGCCTAATGTGCAAATGAGTAGTGACTCTACAAATGCTGATGGTGAAGGCAACTGAAGAATTTTTGGAAAGTCTAAATAAATTCATTGTGGAGAAAAATTATTTACCAGAGCAAATCTTCAGTATTGGTGACTCCTCCCTATCATGTAAAAGGATACCTGAAAGGACTTTTGTCAATAAGGAGACAAAATCATTACCAAGTTTTAAGACTTCTAAGAACAATAGAACAAGCTTTCTTGGGCAATGGTGTAGGTTACAAATGGAAGCCATTTCTGATCTGAAATAGTGGAAACCCCAGGCTTTTCAGGTATATCAATGAACACCACTTTCAGTGTAGTGCAGAAGCAATAAAAAGTCCTGAATGGCCTTGGTTTTCTTCCAAGATACCCTTCTGAATCACTGTGTCAGGAAAATGGAGAAGCAATGTTTGGAGAATAAGATACCTTTCAAGATTTTGCTTGTTTTTGGTTATTCTCCTGTACATCTTCCTTTTTTGTGATCTTCATTCTGATATTAAAGTGTAGTTTCTCTCACCAACTAACACCTTTTTGATCTAATACAACAAAGAGAGCAGTTCTAAAGCCCAACTGACAGATTAGATCCTTTGCCCAAGCTACACTACAACCGAGGAAGACAATGAGAAGAGGCATGCAATTCTAGAAGGATTACAAAGCTCTGACTGCATCTAGAACCTTGTTTGGGTTTGAGATGATAGCGAAGAGTACAAGAACAGTATCTGGAAGAAGACACTTAGAGGCCCATCCATGACTACAAAGAATGTTCCCAAAGATGAGAAAGTTGCAAAAGACACCAAAGGTGGGGTGATAACTAGAACAAGCAGCTGAAGGAAAAGGAAGAAGCAAGAGAAAAGGAAGGTATAGGAGAAAAAAGAAGAATCTTTAAGTAAATTTTCAATGTATGATTTAACAGAAGCCAAGCATCATTGCAACAGTCAAAAAGTTTTTTAAAATTAATTAAAAATTTATAGTAAGCTAAACTTAATTTATTATAGAAAACAAACTTTTATAAATTTAGTGTAACCTAAGTATACACTGTAGATGGTCTATTGCAGTGTACAGGAATGTCCTAGGACTTTACAATCACTCAGCACTCATTGACCCATTCAGAGCAACTTCCAGTCTTGCAATCTCCATTCATGATAAGTGCTGTACATGAGTGGTCTTAGTTACTTTTCTCTTGTTGCTGAGACAACATACCCAACACCTACGATTAAAGGGGAAAGGGTTTATTTAGCTTACAGTTCATAGAGGTTTCAGTCCATAATCGACTGGCTCCAAGGCAGAGAGGCAACAGCTCCTGGTGGCTGAAGACAGCAGCAAAGCAATAAGATACCTTAACAGCTTCTTTCTTTCCCTTTTATTTTATCCAGACTACTGAGGGAAGGTAAAATTTACACTCTTAATCCTAGTGCTCTCAGGCCTAGCATTGCGGCATGAATCAATCATACACTGTAGGTTCAGCCATCTCCGAGAAAGAATGAGGCTTTTGGGGGACATTTAAACACAAGCTATAACATACATGCACCATTTTTAATCCTTATGCTTTATTTTACTGTACATTTTTAAAATCTAGGTATGTCTAGATACACAAATACTTTCCATAGTGCTACAATTATTTATTAGCTTTCCCATTTCTGGACGCAATCCCCAACACAATTTAAAGGAAAAAAATTTTAATTTAACTCACAGCTTGAGGGAAATCAGTTCACTGTCAATCTGCTCTAAGGCAGGACATGATGGCAGAAGGTCATGGAAGAGCAAAGCTGTTTAGTCAGTGGCAGCCAGAGGCCAGAACAAGGGAATAACTCCAAGAAATGGACAAGGGAAGATATACAGTAACTAAGGCCATGGTCCAATGACCCACCCAGACCCACCCAGGAACATGCTTTACCAATCTGTTAGGTACTTCTTAACCCAATGAAGTTGACATATCAGGAATAACAATTACAAATTGCCCACAGTATTTAATTCTATATGTAGTATAGTACTATATGTGTTCCCTAACATCATCAAAACATGACACAACTTTGTAGCCTAGGAGCAATACAGTATACTCTATAGCCTGGGTGGGTAGTGGGTGATAGCATTAGGAGAGCATACTCTCCAGTGTTTAACAATGACAGGACACTTGGCATATTTCCCAGGATGTATTCCTATTATTCATGGTGCCTGACTATAATGGTCTCTGGTAATGCTGATTCCATAAAAATCACTAGATTTTAGTGTTTAGAGAGTCTTTGAATAGCTTAACAAGTGGAGGTACCTAGAGGCCAGTGCACCTACAGAGGGTATAGAAGCTCCACGCTCTTCTTCCATACCTTTCCCAGTGCATATATTCTACTTACCTGTTCATCTCTATCCTTTATTATATCATTTATTAATAAGATGGTAAACATGAGTAAAGAGTTTATATGTTCTTTGAACCATTCTAGCAAATTAAATCAAGAGCTCTGATTTATGACAGTCTATTAGATAGTATAGGTGAAAATCTCCTTCTGGTATGAGAAATATTGTGTTGATTGAGTATTAGAGAAAAATACTTTGTTTCTCCTCAAATACACATCAAATCAGGTCTTACTGTCAATAAGATAAACTTCCACTGTTATCACTGACAAGACCCATTGCCTTGAAGATTAGGTAATAGTTACCTTTCTGTTCAATTATTTCCTCTTTACCTGGAGTAATTTTATCAAGGGATATGTCACTCATTAGTTATAGACTTATAGTAAGGTATAATTTTTACCAGAAAAGGAAGATAAATGGTCTTTGTATTTTTATCTTCTATTGAATTTGTTTTCTAACATAATCCAGTTATTCTGATATCATTATAAACTCAAGAATTTAATCACAATTGATGAGCTCTCAGTCATTGAAATTCCTACTTTTATTGATACTTGAATTTGACCTATAATATCTTCCTAAGGTTTGCATAAGAATAATTTTTACATGACTCTAGCTGGAATCTTTGATGCTATTATTACTGTTTTATATGACATGGTGTTTTAGGGTTATCTTGTGTAGTTTATTTTTATTTTAACCTATAAATGAAGACAGGTGTTTCTGAAAAAAAAAAAAACTTCTTTTACTGAAAAAAATGTTATTTAAATAACATAATCTGCATGGCTAAGTCTACTTGGTAGTTGGTCAAACTTTCATATTCCATCCAGTGGACAAAAATGAATAAAAATGTATTTCAATTGGTAAAAATGCATGTGTCCATACCGTATTCCCAGTTAAAATTCAGGACTACAGGAATTTTACTTAATTATTTCAATTTTCCAACTAAAATCTGCCTCCATAAAATCTTGTCCTCAACAATATCAACATGAACATTTCCTTTATTGCACAACACACATGTAGTGTATTTATATGAATACATGATACATAGTTATAATATACATAACTACCACAGAAGAGAAACACTTCCATGATCACTATGATTTGCTAAAACAGCTTAATTTACTTTTGTCTTTCTTAGGAAAATATAGGCAAATTATTAGGTTTTCAATCTTTTGCAGTAATTCCTCATTTCTGGCAAGACTCTTAACTGACACATGGGTTCATTCACTTTATTTCACTTTCAGTGTTAATACTCCTTTTATTTAAATTTGTCTTATAAATATATAAAATAGTAATATCATTACAAAGTCTACACTAGAAAAAAATGCATTCAGAAAAGTACACCTATAAACTCTTGCCTTTCCATTATGTTCATTCCTGTAGCTAACAGTAACTATTTTTTGTTTTTTCTTCCACTAAAAATTTAGATAAATAATAAAAGTATGCATATGAGCACACACATAAACATACCCACACATATATCCTTTTAGATAACTGGAGGCATAACATGCATACTTTTCTCCACCTTTCTTTTTGCAATTAATATATTCTAAAGATTATTCTACAGTAGAAAATGATAGCAGTTTTAATTTCTGCTTGGTACTTTACTATGTGGATGTACCAGAGTTGATTTAATCAGTTCTTGATTGATACATTTGAGTTATTTCCAGAATGTTGTTAAAATTGCTGCTGTAATGGATAACTATGCCCATATATCTTTTTTTTTTTTTTGAACCGAGGATCGAACTCCGGTCCTTGAGCTTGCGCAGCAGGTGGCGAAACCGCTGAGCTAAATCCCCGGGCCCCCATATATCTTTTTATAATTTTTCCAAGTGACAAAAATTGCTAGAAGTGAAATTGTTGATCAAAGATATTGAATATATCAGACAGCTTGAAATTGCAAAATTATCTCCAGAAAAGTTATAATATTTTGTATTCCTAACAGCAATTAAAAATATATTGAGCCTTTCTTTTTCATTAAAACTGTTAACTGATATTCAGAAATTTTAATCTACTTTCCCAAATTCATTATTTTTCCTGTGTTTTGCTAGTTTGCTCCAGATGTATCCATGTGGAGACAAACATATCTGGTCTAAATGCGTTCTTAAAAAGTAGGAGCTGTGATATAGACTAGAAGTATTGTGAGATAGTTGGCCCAAAACAATGGTACATACAAATAGTTCTTTCTAAGGTGTTTGAGGACAAGAAGTCACAGAGTTACTTTGAAAAAATAGAATAACTGGATTCATATATTTGAAAAACATTTCTGAAAGTACAGTTGAGCCTCCAATCCCATATGTGTTCTTCATCAGCAGATGCAATCACCTGCAAATGCAAAACTTTATTTAAAATGCATCAGGGCTGAGCATGAACAGATGTATTTTTTGACATTATTCCCTAAATAATGCAATCTAATAATCATTTATACTTTGTTTACATTGTATTGTATTGTTAGGAACCTAGACTTGATTTAAAGTACATAGGAAAATGTACATAGTTGATACCCAAATATTGGGCCATTTTATACAAGGAAGTTGAACACTCATAAAGTTTGGTATCCATGAGGGGGTCCTAAAATCAAGTGCCTCTAGATACAAGACTGAGGAGCAACTATATTTCAAATACTTGTGGAGGATGTAGAGGATGAATTAGCTTGATAGAGGGAGGATGTGGCTTTTAACAAAAACTAGAGGACACTTAAGTGCCATAACTTGAGGATAAGTGATTGCTATGGATTTAATTGTGTTCCTTCAAAATTCATATGTTCAATCCCTACCCTTCATATGACTGTATTTGAAGGTAGTCCTCTTAGGGGGCAATTAAGATTAAATGAGCTGGTGGGACTGTGGGGAAAGAGGAATCCTGCTCCACTGTTGGTGGGAGTGTAGACTGGTGCAATCACTGTGGAAATCAGTATGGAGATACCTCAAAGAACTAGGACTGGAAGTCCCATTTGACCCCACTATTCCACTGCTGGGAATCTTCCCCCCAAAATTAAAAGAATCATACCACACATACCACAATGAGATGTGTGCACCCATGTTCATAGCAGCACAGTTTGCGATAGGTAAAACTTGGAAACAGCCCAAATGCCCATCAACTGGAGACTGGATAAAGAAAATGTGTTTTTTTTTATAAAATGGAGTACTACTCAGCCATAAAAAATGAGAAATTAGAGACATTCATAGCTAAGTGGATGCACATTGAGGCGATACTCTTAAGTGAAATAAATAGGACACACATGTATAAATACCAAATAGTTTCTATGGTGTGAGAAACTGAAAGTGTAAATGAGGACTAAATGTATGATGAGTAATGTGAAATAGGAAGAAAAGGGGCAAAGGGGAAGGAAGTGGGAGGGCTAGGGGAAAGGATAGAAGGGAATGGGATTAATATGAGAAAATGGAAAAATAGGAACAAAATCTTTGTAAATAGGGAGTACTGGAGGGGTTGAAGGGAGGGCTGGGCAAGGGTGAAAAATAAGAACCAAGAGAGACTATGTAAAGGTGCAAATTTCCAATGATGAATGTCATTATATTGTATACCTAAAATGTACCAATGATTAGAATGAATAATCGATAATGTAAAATAGGAAGAAAAGGTCCAAAGGGGTAGGGGTAGTGGGAGGGGCAGGGGAAAGGAAAGAAGGGAAAGGAAAAATGATGAGAAATGGAAAAAATGGAAATAAAGTCTTTGTAAACAGGGAAGGGTGGAGGGCATGAAGGGAGGGCTAGGAATGGGGAAAAAAATAAGAACCAAGATGCATTATGTAAAGGCACACTTCTCAATGAGAAATGTAATTGTGTTTTATACCTACAATGTACCAATAAAAGAATTTAATAAAAGAAAAAGATTAAATGAGGTCAAAAGATCAGACACTAACCCAACTGGACTGGTCACCTTAGAAGTAGAAGACTCCCCAACTCTATCTCTATCTGTATCTCTATCTCTCTCCTTCCTCCTGGTCCTTCTCTCCTCCTTTACTCCTTTGCTCTATGTGACTGTATGCCAGGGAAATGTCACATGACAAAACAGTGGAAAGTGGCCATACAAGCCAAGAAGAGAGAACTCTGTCAATTTCTTACCTTCTCCTATCCCCTTCCCCATCTCTAAAAGTCTATCTTTGGGTTTCCTAGTCTCCTCTCTCTCTCTCTCTCTCTCTCTCTCTCTCTCTCTCTCTCTCTCTCTCTCTCTCCCCCCCTCCCCCCTCCCCCCTTTGGCTTTCCTAATCTCTCTCTGCTTACATTAGAGAAAACATATAATTTTTAACTTTTTCTGACTCACTTATTTAGCTTACTCAACTTGATGATCTTTAGTTCTATTAATTTTCTTGCAAATGACATGATTCCACTGATATATATACATATACATATACATAATATATAAACATATAATATATATATTACATTTTATTTATCAATTTGCTAACCTTAATTTGTCAACTTAATTGGCTTGGGAACCACTGAGGAGATTAGTAAAGTACACTTCTCGGTGTATCTGAGTAGGTCATGGAGACATGACCAGGGTATTATATAGGTCCCTAGTCCCTTCCATAGGAAAACTACTCCTCTGTTCTACCTCACAGCTTCCATTAACTATTACTCTGTCACACCCTCCCACCATGATGTTGCACCCTTGAGTCCAGCTAAATATGTACTAAACTCTCTGAAATCAGAAGTCAAATTAAATCTCTCTCTTCATTTAAGTTTTTATTGTCAAATATTGTGTTTCAGTGATAGGAAAGCTAATACACTGTCTTATGTTGACTGGCATCTAGGCTGTTTCCACATCTTAGCTGTTGTGAATTATGCCACTATAAGCATAAGTATGCATGTATCTCTGCTGTATTATGCCTCTAATAATTTCTTAATCTCTTCTATCACTGATCATTAAAAGTATATTATTTAATTTCCATGTGTTTTTAACAGTTCTATGGTTTCTTTTGCTGTTGATTTCTAGCCTCACTCTATTCTGTTCTAATAGGATATATGAGATTATTTGTATTCCTTCAGACTTGCTTTATGACCTAAAACATGTTCTACTTTGGAGAAAATTCCATGGGCTCTTAAAAAGAAAGTATACTCTTTGGAATATACTTTTGGATGAAACATTCTATAAATAATGTCTATTTGGTTGATTTTGTCTGTAGTGTAGTTTACATCTGATCTTTGTTGACATTTTTCTCTAGTTAACCTATTTATGAGACTGGTGCATTGAAGTCACTAAATATGAGTGTAAAATAATTTATTTCACCCTTTATGTCAAATAAAGTTTATTTTATGAAATAGGGTACACGGATTTCCATTGCATATATATTTATATTATATTTTCTCTAAAATAAGGCCTAAATGGTAAATGAGCCCAAGTATGATTTTTCAGGATTCTTATAAGCTCTACCCCAAAAACAAGCTCCAGAAAGATGCACTTAGTACATCTGTTGCAACGCATGACGGACATATTAAATTATAATATAGAATATATAATCAATTATAAGCAAATATTATTGATATTAATACTTAAATAAATGGTAATATAAATTATAATTAAATATTTTTAAATACCTAAGAGGGTGCCTTTGGACAAAAGAAAAGAATTTGGGTAAATGGATAAACTCAAATGTTGTTGGCATATGACCAATTGGAGTACAGACACAATGCACAAATATCATGAGCACTTGATAAAAAATGGACATGGTTGTGTCTAATATGAATCATCACAATTCAATAGACAATTCATTGTGTGATCAATAATCCACTACAAGCAGGCTACATGGACAAGAAATGCTTATTTAAGGAGAGATCTATTGCTGGACATGAGAGATGGGGCCAATAGTTCTACAGGAAATGGATTCACAAGAAATTCAGGCTAGAATTTGGGGTTTGGAGAGTTATGACAATATTCCAGAAGATGATGACATGACTGTATTTGAATAAATGTAAGTTTTTGTACATGAATAAATGAATGGAGATTGCTGTACATAAATAAATATAGATTTTTGTACATGGAAAAAAATAAAACATTTCCTGGAAATAAGTACTAGTGCATCCTTTGGAGCAAAAATCAATATAAGACCTGATCTTATTTGGGGGGAACTATAATAATTGTTTTATCTTCTTGATGAATTATTCCCTTTATCAATATGCAGTAGACTTTTTTCTAATTTTAGTCTAAAGTCTAAATTGTCAGATATAAGCATAACTACTGCCACTTGCTTTTGTGCTCCAGCGAGTTGGAGTATCATTTTTAATCCTTTCCCTTTTAATCTGTGTCTGTCTTTGCAAATGAAGTATGTTTATTGCAAACAACATAGTGTTGAGTCTTATTTGTTTATTCAACCTCCAAGACTTGTCTTTTAATGGAAGAATTAAGACCATTTATATTAAGTGGTAGTTTTGAAAGATATGTACTAATTACTGTCATTTTTTTATTTTTATAGTGTTTGAGTCATTCCTAATTTTCATTCATTTATTTACTTTCCCCATGAGATTTATTCTTTCCTTTGGTCCTATAGTTTTTCCTCTTCTATGTTTGAAGATTCCCCTAAGTACTTTCTGCATTGCTAACTTTATGGGCATGAATTTCTTTAGTTTACATTTATGTTAGAAAGCCTTTATTTCTCCTTGGATTTTGAAGGATAACCTTCAAAATATCATCTTCCAGAATATGATCTTCCAGAATGGCAATTATTTTCTTTCAGGTCTTAAAATACACTACTCTAAGCCCTCCTGGCCTTTAGAATTTGGGTTGAGAAATCTGTGGTTATTTTTATGGTTTTGCCATTTTACATGATTTGGCATTTCTCTCCAATCAGTTTTCATATCCTTTCTTTGCAATTGAATTTCTTTTACAGCTGTGTCTATTTGTGATTCTAAATGGCTCCAAAACCTGGATATCTACCTTATTCCCCATATTTGTTACCTTTCTCCTGTAATTTTTGCGACTAGATTTCCTGTGTCATTAGCTTGTATTTCCTCACATTCTTAGAGACCAGTGAATCTTAAATTTGTTCAAATACAGTTTTCCAAGGGCTCTGCTAGCACCTTGATCTTGGACTTCAGCTCCCAGAATCGTAAGAAAATACATTTCTTTTGTTTAGTCCCCCTAGTCTATGGTATTTTGTTTTGGAAACTGGGAACAACTGATACTGTTTTTAAATGAACTAGATTAAACAGTAGCAAGTCTACATTCACTTTGGAAGAAAATACTTTAAAATGTGCAGAACCTCTAATGCCACCTTCTTACCCAGAAAGGGTTTAGAGCAACCTATAGAGTGTTTCGTAGTTTCAGGTAATACCACTATACCACCACTACTACCACCATCAATTGCTTCGTATCCTGTCTCTTGGTTTCCACATTATTGGAGTTACTGATTCATTCTTATTCATTCAAAAATGTTACTGAACACCTTTTGTTTCCCAGAGACTAGGCCATTTGTTTAATAAAATAGGTGTAGCTTATCTTTTCATGAAGAAAACAGTTTAGTAGTTGATCCTGACTTAGTTGAATTTATATAACTTTAATGTCTTTTTCTTTTTAGATATTTGTTACTAAAACTGGAGAGCAAATATAGAGAAGGGGTTAGAACATAGCATTTTATTATAATGCTAATGGACTGAGTTCTGAACTACAGTTGAAACACTGACTTATTTTTATCTAAATGCAAAAAGTCCATTAAGTCACATTTACTTCTTTCTTCACAGTGGGATACAGGGAGAGGAGTATGTCTAAGAAATAAAATACTAAATTAAATATAATTTTTATTATTAGAATTTTTATATTTGAATGACAATGTTCAAATTCACTGAGTAAATTCACTAGTAATGCAAAAGTAAATCACTTTTGACTGAAAAGTAGGTTTATTAGATTAACAACCTTCATTTCTAGGGCCAAGGATTTAGCTTGGTGGTTCTGATGCCTGCCTCACAAGTGCAAGGTCCCAAGTTTGACCCCCAGTGCCAAAAAATAAAAATAAACCTTCATTTCTTAATCAGCATATATTTAGATGAGAGATCATTGCACACTTATGAAATTAGTCAACACTTACTCTTTCTCTAGAAAGGCAAAAACCAGTGTCTTCTATTATTAACTATGTAAAAAAATGGGATTTCCATAAGATTTAATCATTGGGGATACTGTTGTTAGTTTTTTAATTATATGATATTTGCTTCTATCTTCTAGTAGATATCTAGGAATGCTTTATTTTTGGCTAAGAAAATAAGCATCAAGTGCAAGTTATATGTACTACTGTGTTTTCAGTGTGTTTTTATCTAAAAAAAATGAAAGCAAAATGTTTAAGTGTTAGGGAATGTACCTGTTTTCTAATCAGAGAGGGAAGGTGATGATTGTATTATCTGGCACTATCTCTAAAAGGTTGCTATGTTATGTTGGAACTATATCATGTGAAAACAAATAATAATGAGAAGATAAGCTGGTGAGTTACAAGAGGATGTCAGATTGAGGTCCCAGGCAGAAAGGTTCTCAACATGCTATGAACATCAGAAGAATAAAAATACAGTAAGGAGCCTCCATATGCTATAAAAAAATAACATTTTCCCTTTACACTTTTAATTTGCTTCCAATTTGAATAATAAATTATACAAACCCTAGAACTATATATAGCCATGAAAAAGAACTTAGCTTTCATTAATTACAAATCAGTATCTCTGTTTTTTTAACCTGAAAGTTGATTCATAGGGAAGAAATTACCTTATTGTTTGACTTAGTTTTACCCACTGAAACTGTCTTAGTTCTGATTTTTAATTTTTTAAGCATTGAAGCCTAAATTGCTTTTTCTTCTTCCCACTATGAAACTACTTTTTAAGCATCCATTTCTATTCTTATATGATTTCATAGATTCACTTTCCAGTTATTTCTTGACACTTGGAAAAGGAGCTTGATGCAGTTCTGTCCTTCAACCTATATGAAATGAGTCATACATAAACAAATAAGAAGATCAATACTACTGGATAATGCATACAAAGATTTTATAAGATTTTTAGACAGAGAGAAATGTCCTTTGGGAAACACCCTGGATTTGGATTTGGAATCAAAATTTCTTAAATATAGTCCTGGCTCTTCTGTCACTAGCACTGAAATCTTGTGTGACTTCATTTACCTTTATAAGCCTCACTGTTCTCATGAGAAGAAATCATGAAAGCAAGCAAGAAAGGACTTAATTCCTACCTTGCATAAAGCTGGAGTTTTTATTTATTTATTTATTTTATTTATTTTTTTGGTACCAGGGATCGAACTCGGGACCTTGTGCTTGCAAGGCAGGCGCCGGAACCACTGAGCTAAGTACCAGGCCCTTGCTGGAGTTTTTAGAAGGTGAAATCACTATGTTCCATGGCTTTGTTTACTAAATTTTTAGCATTTAGAGATGAACCTGGTTCTATCAATTTTTGTGTAATAGAAATGCATATCTAAGTTTCTAATTATCCAATATCACTGAATATAGGCTGAGCAGAAGAGAATTTATTGCTTGAAATAAAGAAGAAAGCATCATTGGCGCTTTATTCTAATCTTTCTAAATTTCAAAGTAAAGAAGCTCAGTGCCCTGATTTCTGTGACTCAAGTAACATCAGGTCAGTCAGTTAATAGCTGTTGGAACTGTTACTAACTTTCCAGGGTTCTTTGATTGAAGAGTATTAATAAGTTACTAACATCATCATGAATTAAATAGATGTTTTTATAAATGTAGTCAATTCTCTTCTAACAGGCAAACAGGGTCTTCCCCACTGTGCACAAATTGGGCAGTCTCACCAGGCTATGTCATTATCCCTGTTTGGAAATTCAAGGAGAAGAATCATAGAGAAAAACAAAACAAACAAACGAACAAAAATTCCACTTCTCCCCGGAACTGAAACAATCCTGAGGTGGTTCACTAGAAGTAACACTGTAAAAAAAATTTAAAATTCAAAATCTGTCACTATTATCATGAAAAACACACTAACTTATCACTGAATAAGTACTTATGGATGATTAATTTGTTGTAAGTATTAATGTTGGCATTCCAGACACAAGATTAAATAACACAAAGAATCATGTTCCATGAAGTTTATACTCTAATGAGGAAGAAGAAAAAAACAAGAAAATCAACTAACTGCAGACAGTAAGTGCTATGGAAAAGATAACAACAGAATCTACTTAAAACAGGCTAATGGGGAGAAGGCTTTTGAGGAGTCAACATTTAAGCAGAAACTTAAATGATATAAAGGAATTGTTCATGATGACACCATTGAATCGAGACAGAATATAAATTACATATCATTAAAATTATACCTAACAAAAAGTAAGTAGCAACATAGAAATAGCCTTTTGATGTAATATTGTGGAGAATAAAGCAGGACACAAAATCTTGTATGTATCTCTGTGCATGTGTGTATGTGTGTACTCTTTTATGTATAGAAAAAATTGTGGAGAGAACAATTAACAATAAAAATAGTTGTGTTATGGTGTGGAATTATTGAACTTCTCCTCTATGTCTATTGTACTCTATTCTGAATAATTGAAACACAATATTCTATCATCAAATAATTATTCTTACATTATTAAGTACCTCTAATATAAGTAACTCTCTTGAAGTCCATATGCTCATCAGATAGTGATCATTTCAATAGCACACATATAAAACAAATGAAATAAAAACTCATCACTGTTGGTTATTAAAGCCTTACCATTTTTAGATGATTCTTCAAAATGCCAAGTCTTTGTCAACAGACTAGAACTGTTTATATGGGGAGAAGATGTTTTCAAGCTAAGAAAAGGCATATCTAAACTAAATCATAGAAACCTAGCTTTTTTGATCACTTTTCCTAGCTACTAATTTCTTACCAGTTCTTTATCATCTCCTCTTAAAATCTTAAAGGGACTCTATGGTACTACCATACAAAAGTAATGAAATACCTATTGTAAAAATAAAAGTCAGTCAAAATTATAAATCATTGTTGTCATGTTCATGATATTAGGCAAATATACTTGTTTCCCAGAATTATTTTGTCCACTTGAGATTATTTTATGTTGTAAAATACAAAAATATAAAATGAGAAAAATTGGCCTTTAATTTTATAGAATGTAATTTTTTTCAACCAAGAAGTTCTAAAATTTTCACTTCAGTACACACTGTGTGGTAAGTGTGTTGCTTGTTTGCATGGTGAAAGGTTATATCTGAGCCAAACTGATAGTAACTTTGGTAGGGTCTCTGAAGTTGAAGCTTCAGGTTCTTCCTGAACACAATCTCTGATATTTAATATTCTAGGAACCAAGGTAATTAAGGTAATTCAAAAACTCAAAAATTTATTAATTTGATCTATTTGTGACATAAATCTCATTTAGCAATACTTACCTAATAACTATCTTTTTTTTTTTTTTTTTTTTTTTTTTTTTTGCAGTACCATGGCTCAAACTCAGGACCTTCCACTTACGAGGCAGGCAGTGGCACCACTGAGCTAAATCAATGGTCCCAGACTCTCATTTTATGGGCCATGATTATTAATTTGCTATTGTCTAAAGTAATAAATATTTTTAAATTATTTTGAGCATTTGCAAGGACACAGACTACAAGGTTTGGAATAAGGGAAGCTTTTGTACAGTTTATGGATGGTGAAACAAGACAATTATAGCCCATCTGTACATATAACCAAGATGTAATCAACCATTAAATGTAAACTACAGGATATGCTTTGCATTAACTATATTAATATAAAATACATAGATATTTGAAATCATCTCATAATTAGAATTATTTTTTAAAAATTTGCAAACAGGAGGACAACTTCCTGGGCAGGCACACCAGCTTCAAGTGTGGCCATGTGGTCAGACACAGGTAGCTGCACCCTGCTCCTTCCAGCTTGCCCTGCCTGCTTGCATCCAGGAGACCATGAGGACAATCCCCTGGGCAGGCACACCGACTACCAGTTTGCCCATGTGGCGGGTAGCTGCGCTCTGCTCTTTCCTGGCTGCTTGAGTCCAGGAGACTGTAAGGACACCCCCCTCCCCACAGGCCCACAGGCCACACTAGTTTGGTGGTGAGGGCACCTGTAACAACAGCCCACCCCACCCTCCAGCCTCTGACCTCTTGGCTGTGCAGCTACCTGGTTCCACACTACAGAGGGACAGGAGGACATAAAGACAATTGTCCTGAGATGCAGAGGTGAACAGCAGAGAGAAGGCCTGTTTCAGGCCCCCTGATGAAAATTGAAGCCCACTGGAAAAGTGAAGAGAATCTCTGCAATATAGGCACACCAGACCACCATACTTGGTAAATTGGAGGGATCATCACCTCCCATTTGAACCTGGACTATTTTCAGGGGAAAGACAGCTGGAACCTGTAGCAGAGCCTTATGGAGTTCTGCCCTGCAGGAGGGCAGGGAGCTCAATTTGGGACTTGCAGCCAGAAGTCTGTCTGAATCTCAGGGGTTTGTGACTGGCTTACTGGGACTCATTGACTTATAACTCACAGTACCAAAAACAAAAAAATGAAAAGACATTTAAGCAAGTCACAAACCTAGGCTTTCACCCCACAAAACACAATTTCTGGGGAAAATGAGGTGGAAAAGTCTGATAAGCAACCACCTGGACACCCTGAACTGATAGCACAGAAAGTAACAAAACAGATGAATGAGGCTCTAGAAAAATTCAAAGCACAAATAATCTCCCAGATAACTATAGAGATGGTGAGGAGAGTGAAAGATAAAATTAGAGGCTCTAGAACAGAAACAGATAAAAAAAAAATGAGCTCAGAAACATGCTGGAAGCCATGAATGTCCAGCATAAGAAAGAAATAGAAATCATGATTGATCAACATAAGAAAGAAATGGAATCTATGAAACAGATTCAAACAGATATTCAGGAGATTAAAATCCCATTGAAAGCATGCATAGAAGATTAAGGGAATCTGAAGATAGAATACCAGATATAGAAGACAGGATTGCAGTGAAGGACCATGAAAACAGAGATTTCTTAAAAATAGTAAGCGACCATGAGAAATCAACCCAGCAGCTGCTAGATGATCAAGGAAGAATATCATAAGACATATAGGAGTCCACAAAAAATCAGGAGAAAATAAAATTCACATAAAAAAATGTTTACAGAAGTAATAGTAGAAAACTTCCCAGACAGAGGTGGAGAATAGGACATTCAGACAAGTGAGGCATATAGAACTCCAACTAGGCATGATCAAAAAAAATCTACACCTAGACACATAATAATTAAGATCCCAGAAACCCAACAGAAGAACAAAATCCTACAGGCAGTTAGAGAAAAGAAACAAATCACCTATAAAGGAAAGCCTATCAGAATGATGGCAGATTTTTCAACACAAACTCCCAAGTCAATGAGAGCCTGGAGCCAAGTATTTCAAGCCCTAAAAGAAAATAACTTCCAACCTAGACCAATGTATCCTGCAAAATTACCTTTCAAAATCTATGGGGAAATTAGATACTTCCACAACAAAGAACACCTGAGAAATTTCATGAATACCAAACCAGCACTCAAAATAATCCTAAGCAATATCCTAGAAAAACACAATGAAGATCACAACTCCATGAAGCCCAACAGAGGGAAGCCACTAGGCAAGGTAAATAACTAAAGCAAAAGGAAAAAAAATACAAGAAATAAAAGAATCAACAATAGTAAAACATCATGATAAGGATAAGACAATATCTATTAATTATAACTATCAATGTTAATGCTCTCAATTCACCAAACAAAAGAAATAGACTGACAGAATGGATTAAGAAGCAAAATCCAACAATATGCTGTATACAAGATACACACCTAACTCAAAAAGAAATACATGGACTGAAAGTAAAAGGATGGAAAACAGTTCTCCATACCACAGGAACCCAGAAAAAAGCAGGGGCAGGAATTCTATTTGCTGACAAACTAGATTTTAAACTAAAATTAAGAGAGACAAAGATGGTCATTACAAGCTTGTGAAAGGAACAGTCCGAGAGGAAGAGATGATAATCATAAATATATATGCACCAAATACGAATGCCCCCAACTATACAAAACAAATATTAATGGACATGAAAAGCCAAATAGGCACCAATACAATTACAGTGGGGACCTCAATAACCCAGTATCACAAATAGACAAATCTAGACAAAAAATTAACAACAAAATTTTAGAATTGAGCCAAGCTATTGAACAAATTGACTTAGTAGATGTTTACAGAGTGTTCCACCCTACAAACTCAGAATACACATTCTTTTCAGCTGCACATGGGTCATTCTCCAAAATAGACCACATGCTAGCTCACAGGACATGTCTAAGTAAATGTAAAGGAATTGAAGTTAGCCCCTGTATATTTTCAGACCATAGTGCAATAAAATTTCAGATCAATGACATAAGAAATTGCAAAACTTCCACAAATACATGGAAATTATATAACACCCTCTTGAACAACCAATGGGTCACAGAGGAAATTAAAGAAGAAATTAGACAGTTTCTACAAGTAAATGATAATACCAGTACAACATACAGGAATCTATGGGACACAATGAAAGCAGTTCTATGTGGGAAATTCATAACAATTAATGCCCATATTAGGAAAACCAAGAGAACTCAAATAAGTAACCTAGTACAGAACCTCAAGCTCCTAGAAAAAGAAGAGCATAACAAACCCAAAGCTAATACAAGAGAGGAAATTATAAAGATCAGAGCAGAAATCAATCCAATGGAGACTAACAGAATGATACAAAAAATTAATGAATCAAAGACTTGTTTTTTTTAAAGAATAAATAAAATAGATAAGCCCATAACCAACCTTATCAAAAAAAGGAAAGAAAAGGCTCAAATCCATGCAATCAAGAATGAAAAAGGTGAAGTCACAACAGATCCAGGAGAAATCCAAAGCATCATCAATTTTTACTTCAAGAACCTGTACTCTAATAAAATGGAAAACACAGAAATGCACAGATTCCTAGATACATATGAATTACCAAAGTTAAATGAAGAAGATATAGAAATTCTAAACACCCCAATTACAATGCGTGAAATTGAAAATGTAATAAAAAAATTTACCAACAAAGAAAAGCCCAGGTCCTGATGTCTTCATTGCTGAATTCCACAGGACATTTAAAGAACTATTGCCATTACTCTTTAAACTCATCAAGGAAATTGAAAGAGAAGCAAAGCTTCCAAATTCATTCCTGGAAACAATTATTACTTTGATTCTAAAACTAGGAAAAGACACAACCCAAAAAGAAAACTACAGGCCAATCTCCCTAATGAATATTGATGCAAAAATCCTCAACAAGATACTGGCAAACAGAATACAAAGGGTCATCAAGAAGATCATACACCTTGAGCAAGTCGGATTTATCCCAGGGATGCAAAGATGGTTCAACATTCATAAATCAATAAACGTAATACACTATATTAACAGACTCAAGGACAAAAACCATATGATTATCTCAATCAATGCAGAAAATGCATTCGACAAAATCCAACACCTATTTATGATAAAAGCCCTACAGAAAATTGGAATAGAAGGTGTTTATCTCAACGTGATTAAGGCTATCTATGAAAAACCAAGAGCCAACATAATACTAAATGGTTAAAAACTGAAAATTTTCACACTAAAATCAGGAACAAGAGAAGGATGCCCACTATCACCACTCCTGTTTAATATTGTTCCTTAAACATTAGCCACACCAGTTAGAAAACAGAATGAAATAAAAGGAATAAAAATAGGAAAGGAAGAAGTGAAAGTGTCATTATTTGCTGATAATATGATACTTTACATAGAAGACCCAAAATACTCTACCAAAAGACTTCTAGATTTAATTGACAGATTCAGCAGAGTAGCTGGATATAAGGTCAACACTCAGAAAACAATAGCCTTGATACCTTTAAGTGAAATAAATAGGACACACATGTATAAATACCAAATAGTTTCTCTAGTGTGAGAAACTGAAAGTGTAAATAAGTACTAAAAGGTATAATAGACAATGTGAAATAGGAAGAAAAGTGGCAATGGGGAAGGGCAAGTAGGTGGGGTAGGGGAAAGGAAAGAAGGGAATGGAATTAGTATGAGAAAATGAAAAAATGGAAGCAAAGTCTTTGCAATTAGGGAAGAATGGAGGGATTGAAGGGAGGGGAGGGGAAGGGGGAAAATAGGAACTAAGAGAGATTATGTAAAGGTGCAAATTTCCAATGATGAATGTCCTTATATTGTATACCTTAAAATGTACCAATGATTAGAATGAATAACTGATAATGTGAAATAGGAAGAAAAGGTACAAAGGGGTAGGGGTAGTGGGAGGGGCAGGGTAAAGGAAAGAAGGGGAAGGATAAATGATGAGAAATGGAAAAAATTGAAAGTCTTTGTAAATAGGGAAGGGTGGAAAGGGTGAAAGGAGGGCTAGGAATGGGGAAAAAATAAGAACCAAGATGCATCATGTAAACATACAAGTTCCCAATGAGAAAGGTAAATGTGTTGTATACCTAAAATGTACCAATAAAAGAATTTTTAAAAATAGCCTTTTTATATACAAATAATAGACTCACTGAGAGAGAAATTAGGGAAACAATTCCTTTTACAATAGCATACAAAAAAATGAAATATCTAGGAGTCAATCTAACAAAGGAAGCAAAAGACCTCTACACAAAACTATATCACTTTGAAAAAGGAGATTGAGTAGGATATAAGAAAATGGAAAGATATCCCTTGTTCCTGGATAGGAATAACCAATATAGTGAAAATGGCCATACTTCCAAAACTATTATATAGGTTCAATGCAATCCTGATTGAAATTCCAACAATGTATTTCACAGATCTAGAGAAAACAATCCAAAAATTCATTTGGAATCAGAAGAGACCTAGAATAGCAAAAGAAATTTAGGCAACAGAGATATGGCTGGAGGTATTGCAATCCCTGACTTGAAACTATACTACAAAGCTACTGTGAGAAAAACAGCATGATATTGGGAAAGAAACTGACCTGAGGATAAGTAGAATACATAGAAGATGCAGAAACAACTACAGATATGCTCAGCCACCTCATCTTTGACAAAGAAGCCAACCATCCTCATTGGAAGAAAGATAGCCTATTTAATAAATGGTGTTGGAAAAACTGGAATTCAATCTGCCAAAGATTAAAACTTGACCCATGCCTATCACTGTGCACTAAATTAAGATCAAAGTGGATTAAAGATTTAAATATTAGGACAGAAACACTAAATTTTCTGGAAGATAAGTAAGACTCTTGGTAAAGATTTTATGAATAAAACCTCAGTGGCATGGGAACTTGCACAAAGTATCAACAACTGGGATCTCACCTTATTAAAAAGCTTCTACACTGCAACAGAAACCACCAACAGAGCTAAGAGACAACCTACAATGTGGGAAAACTTTTTCAGCAACAGTACCTTAGACAAAGGACTGCTATCTAGAATATATAAAGAACTGAAAAAAATCAGACCTCCCAAATTCAAAGATCCAATTAAAAAATGGGCATCTGAAATGAACAGACATTTCTGAGACAAAGAAGTAAAACCAGTAAATAAATATAAGAAAAAATGTTCAACATCACTGGTTATTCGAGGGATGCAGATGAATGCAACACTGAGATTCCACCTCACCCCAGAAAGAATGGCTGCTATTAAAAAATCATCTAATAACAAATGCTGGCTCGGGTGTGGTGAGAAAGGAACCCTTCTCCATTGTTGGTGGGAGTGCTGATTGGTGCAACCACTGTGGAAATCAGTATGGAGAGTCATCAAAGAATTAGGTTTAGAGGTCCCATATGACCCAGCTATCCCCCTGATGGGCATCTTCACAAAAGAATTAAAAGAATCTTACCACAGCGATATATGTATGCCCATGTTTATAGCTGCACAGTTCGTAATAGCACAAGTTTTGAAACAGCCCAAGTGCCCATCAACTGCAGACTGGATAAAGAAGATGTGTTTTGTTTAATAAAATGGAGTAAGTACTACTCAGCCATAAGGCATGAGAAACTACAGTCATTTATAGCTAAATGGATGCATATTGAGGCCATCCTCTTAAGTGAAATAAATAGGACACATATGTGTAAATACCAATTAGTTCCTCTAGTGTGAGAAACTGAGTGTAATTAAGGATACACATGGAAGAGATTTCCTAATAACATATTTTTTGGACTGTGTTTCCATTGCATGTCATATGACTGTATCGAAATTTAAATTAGGGAGAAATTTGGCCTATGTGGAGTCTGCTAACCAACTGGAGTTTTTTTCCAGATCATTATTAGTCAATGTTGGTTTTGGGGACCTTTCTGAAACAAATCACATCCTCTGGTGTCTTGTTGATACTTGAGATGCTTTTTTAGTTATATGGAAAGATGTTTAAGGGCTTTTCAGTTCTGTTTTGGCTGAGTTCTACTGTATTTGAATATTATTGTAGTTTTTTCCCCTTGCATTGTTCTTCTTTGAGTGGTTTTAATTTTTGTATGTGTGTGTTTGATAATAAAGTTAAAAAAAGTTTTTTAAATCTTCAAATAGTTTTCAAATTTTCAACTTCATCAAAGGCTTTAAGTGACATAACAAGAATCTTAATCTTATTTTAGGTAGAGTTTTAATTCATTCCTTTGCTAACCTCATTTTCTAAAAAAAACCCAAAACCAAGATGTATTCCATGAATTTTAGACTCTATATTCCACAAAGAAATAGTATATGTATAAAGTATGCCTTTTCAGATTCCACTTTCCAAACCCATGAAATGTACTACAGGTATAAAAAATATAAATATTTAGCACCCTGTTGCTAGTGAAACAAATTCATATAAGCTTACTATCTTAAAACAAATTTGTTTCCTTACAGATCTGAAAGCCAGAGTCTAAAACCAATATGCAATAAGTAGGAGTGTGTCCCTCAGCATACACTACAGGCAAATCCATTTCCTGTCCCTTTCTAACTTCCAAATACTGCTTTCATTCTGTGGGGGCTGCTTCCATCCTCCTTAAAGGCAGTGTAGTATCTCCATTTCCATCATTACCTCTCCATCTTCTTGCATTTTCTGACTCTGATAATGCTACCCCCCTAGTTATTACATTGAGACTCAGATCTAATTCCCTTTCCAAGATCATTAACTTAGCCATGTCTACAAGTGAAAGGTATCATTCACAGAATCTGGAGATCGGGACCTGGGCAGATTTACAATACCTGTATATGCAGCAAGTAATTTGGTTTAGTTGTTAAAGCATTCAAATAAGTAAACCTAAGCTTTCACTTAGAATACTCCGATCATTTTGAATGTTGTCATTTTTGGAAATTAGTACTTATGTTTATAAAATGTTTCAGGAACTATGACTTTTTCCCATACAAAAGGCAGACTGTGATATACTAATCAGAAAATGGTGAAGAAATACATAAACACATAAAAATTTTAATGTGAAGCTTCTAGAAAGGGATAGATACAATAACATTAATGAAAATAAATCTATTTCCAGGCATGGTGGTACAAGCCTGTATTCCCAGAACTCTGAGAGGCTAAGACAGGAGAAATACAAGTCCAAGCCCAGCCTGACTGAACAGCTGAGCAACTTAAAAAGAGCCTATCTCAAAATAAAAAATGAAAAAGGGCTCAGGATGTAGCTCAGTACAAAGGCCCTATGTTCAATCCCCAATACCTTAAAAAAAATCTTAGGACAATTACTGTTGTTACCATTCACATTTCAATTTTTGGTATTTTATTTCTGATAATCAACAACTAAATTTTGGTTGTAATACAAGGCACATAAGGTGGCAGCATTTTGTCTGAATTTTAGTTTATTAATGGTTTTTCCCAGTTTCCAAACATAAAAATTTTTATTTAAGGTTAAAACTTCTTAACTCAAATGCTTTAATCAGGTCACTAATCTAATTGGATGGATATTCATCACTGACCCTTAAAAAATCATGTCATAAAAGATATGCTTTGAGTAATACAGTTTGTAAAAACCTTTTGCTACTTAAACTGAAAGTCTCATGATATGCAAATAAGTTTTCTGGCCTACCTGTACTTGGTTTCCTACAATATTGAACATGTTGTATCTCATGATCCATTGAGATGGGATAGGGTCATTGGGGGGGATGAAGAAAATGTCAGATTGTCTTTGTAATTCACCACCTCCCCCAGAGAGACATTTATAAATTCCCTGTCTTCTAAAATCCAACAATAACTCTTAAGGCAAATGCCATTTTGCATTATAACCAGTGGATGCTATAGCAATCTCAGTACTAATTCCTTAATCAGATTGTTTTCAGTGATAACTCAACCTTTCTCCTGGTACTTAGAATACCTAATTTCACTTCAAAGTGCAAAAGTTTCCTTTTCTACACATTGGACTGTCACTTCAAGGAGACTACAACTATTTTAGAGTATTACTATTATTTTATTTCTTTTACATATGATACAGAAAAATAATATTTAACCATTTTAAATTACTCTTAAATAAGCCATATTTTATTTTATTTTAAGGAAGATGAATATTCATTATGGTCTTCTGGTAAGATACTGATATGAGCAAAAATTCCAGGAATTCCTTCATCTACATTTCCATTAAAATATACATAGATAATAATGTCTCCATTTTTTGAGACTTACTATGCAAGAAGAACTTTGATAGACATATTTTAATTTATTTAATTGTACAACCTATTTAAAGGATAAAACTGAAATTCTGGGAGATGAATTTCCCAAAGTTACTTAGCTACAAAACAGCAGAGCTAGGATTTAGACCCAAATCTATCTGATACCAAAGTCTACTTACTTGAAGCACATGTGTAGGCAAAATTTAATTAGCTAGAGACCCAATACCAAGTATAAAGCATATTCTAACTACAGCTTCCATTTATAGTAATTAAAATGTAAATTAAACAGAAATTTTTCAAAATGATAGCAAACTTTTTGTTTTGTTTTTTACTGTGCTGGGGATCATCCCTAGAGCCTTGCATATGGCAAGCAAGTGATACCACTAAGATGAACCCACAGCCTATTTGTACTCTTACAGTGTAAATACTGAATTAAAATACTTACTGAGTATAGAGTTAAGTCCAGAAAAACATAAATAATAAAATACATATCACTATGAGGACAATATTCATTTCTTTTGTATGGAAGCAGATATCTACAATTATGAAATTATCCCCTCCTTAAGAGGTTTTAAAAACTATTTAGAAACATAACTTCAGAGGAAGACTGAATTTCTTATAAGCTTTCTATCTTATAACTTCCTTAACTGGTAGAAGAAAGAAAAATCCTATAATGAAACACAAAGAAGGCCACAGTCCTTATGAAATTACCCTGGTTTTGTCAGATCTCAACTTCAAACAAACTAAGACTCCTGTACAATCACACTACATTATCATGTATAGCAGCACCTCATAAACAATGTGCAAAGCATAAATGTAACCTTTAATATTTAATATAAGGCGTACCATGTCTTTCTGAATCTCACTCAGTAAGTACAGGTTGAAGATCAAAGAAAAATTCTGCACAATTGTGCAGAAGCATATTCATTGGGTTTCATTTGTCTTTCAAATGCATTGAACACCCAAAGAGATAAGGTGAAAACAACATCAATCTTATCAACTAAAATGAATTAAGAACAAGAGTACTTCTAGCTTGTCTTTCAAAAACCCATATGTGCCTTATGTTACATCAGTTCACAGATCAGTACATATGTGAGAAAATTGAGTTTCTCTTCTTGCTCAGTTTCATCAGTGGGATAAAAATTTTTGTTTCCCCTGGGATAGAATATTTAACAAGTTATTATATTAGTAGTTTCACTACAAGATATTTTGATGAACTCTTTGGTAAGAAATGTAATTGCATTTTATCATCAATTCCATGCAAAAGAGTTTCAGCTCATTGAGGACAGATGGAGAGAGGACAGGCTAAAGGACAAAAAGCCTTGGTCATAATTTCTGAGCAGAGTAAAATAATTGGAAATCAGCCTAGGTTATTGTGAAAGGCATTTAATTTATATTCTAAAATCATGGTTTAATGGACCAAAATAATATAGACCATCAGACTGCCTTTATTCATAACGTGCCAGACACTTCCTAATCTTTAGTTTAATTCTCTGGTGTTTAATCAATTATTCAGTATGGATAAAATCATTTTATGTTCTTAGTGCTGGAACTAAATATACAGTACCTGTATACAAATTCGTAGGGCTACTTATCAACACTTTAAGTATCTGATTTAAAGATTTAAAATGAAATACAGTAGTTAAAATATATGTTTCAAATGTTTTTTTAATTCAGTAGATTACCACCTCAATTGATAAACCCAAAATGCATAACAACCCATGACATTATAATCCACCATACGTTCATTGGCATTATCCTAATGTTACATTGCTCCTTTGTTATTAGCAAAAATCAAAATAAGCTTTTTAAAATTGACATGAGATTCTGTCAAAGTAAGTAGTTCTCAAAGAAACATAACTCTGAATATATCCCAGAATAAGTTAAAATCTTAATCCAAAAATTAAAATAAGTATTGAATTTACAAATTCCAATACTAAAGTAAACCCTGATTAAGATTACTTGGGAAAATTATTAGAAAATGTGAAGATTGAGAATCTTGATGCACTAGTAGACATCAGAAGAGCTGCCAGTAGACTGCATTCAATCAAGAGTACTATCCTTCATGAGAAAACACAGCAAATTAGAAATAGAAAGCATTTCAGTGCAATAAAGGCCACATATAGAAAGCCAATACTTGGGCCAGGGATTTAGCTCAGTGGTTTCAACACCTGCTATGCAAGTGCAAGGACCTGAGTTCTATCCCTGATACCAAAACAAAAAAAGAAAGCCAATACTTAACAAAGTTTATAGTGAAACCTAAAAGTTTCTCCTCTAAGAAAGCCCATTCTTACCATTTTTATTCAAAATGGCCTGGAAATCCTACCATAAACAGTTTACAAGAAAAAAAAATAGATGAAGTCACCCAACTAAGAAAGAAAATAGCCTCTGTATGTAGGTGATATGATCTTGCGTCTAGAAAAAACTAAAGAATCAATTAAGAAAAACCTGTAGCCTAATAAATGAATTCAGCAAAGTTGTAGGATATAAAAAGACAGTTGCATATCTATAAACTAACAATAAATTATCACAACAGGATATTAGGGGGAAATTCCATTTATAATATCACCAAAAAGAATAAAATACTTTGGGATAAACTTAACTAGGTGAAATACTTTTACATTGAAAACTACAGGACAATGATAAAAGAAATTAAGTAAGACACAAGTAAAATGAATACCATCCCATATTTATAGAGTGGAAACTTACGTATTATTTTAAAATGCCCATATTATTCAAAGTATTTACAGAGTCAATGCAATTCCTATAAAAATCTTAATGGTATTTTACATGAAAATAAAAAAGACAAAACACCCTGAATAATATTTGATACAGAATAACAAAACTAGAAGCATCATAGTTCTTGATTTCTAAATATAATTCAGATCTAAAGCACTTTAAACTGTATGGCACTGGCACATAGATATACAGACCAATGGAACAGGACAAACTGCCCAGAAATAAATCCATGCATATTAAGCCAACTTATCATTTGCAGAGTTGCTAAGAATCCACAATGAAGAAAGCATAGTCTGGTGCAGGGAAAACTGCACATTCTATGCAGAAGGATGAAATTAGACCCTCACCTTACATTATAAGTAAAAATCAACTCAAAATAAGTAATAAATTTTAAATGTAGGAAGCCAAACTATAAAACTCAGTGAGTCTAGGTAATGGCATTAGTCTAGGCAATAATTTCTCTGATATGGTGCCAAAAATACTTGCAACAAAAACAAAAATAGACTCATAGGGCTATTTCAGTCAACTTACTCTCTGATATATTGTTTCCAAAATCTTCAGAGATAAAAATGAGTAATCAATAATTTGAAATAGGAAGAAAAGGTCCAAAGGGGTAGGGGTAGTGGGAGGGGAAGGAGAAAGGAAAGAAGGAAAAGGAAAAATTATGAGAAAAGAAAAAAAGTGGAAATGAAGTCTGTGTAAATAGTGAAGGGTGGAGGGGGTGAAGGGCGCACAGGTAATGGGGAAAAAATAAGAACCAAGATACATCATGTACAGGTACAAGCACCCAATGATAAATGTAAAAGTATTGTATACCTAAAATATACCAATAAAAGAATTTAAGGGGGGAAAAATGGCTTCACAGAAGTTAAAAAATGCTTTTAAAAATACATAGCAGGCCAGGGATTCAGCTCGGTGGTATGGCTGCCTGCCTCACAAGCTCAAGGTCCTGAGCTTGATTCCCAGTACCAAAAAAAAAAAAAAAAAAAAAAGCAGGATGCTTAGGTTAATTGATTTCCTGTTACTTTTTACTATTTATGCAAAGAAATGTATTGAGTAATAAAATTGTGGTTGAACTAAGAAGAAAAGCTTGAACAATGGGCAAGGAGAATTTGACTAAACATTCTACCCTTCCTCTATGTGTATTTTAATTTACTTTGATCCTACAAAATAAATACAGCAATGTATTTTTTAAAACTGACTATACTGCTGCACTGGAAGAAATTATTTCAGTTGTAAATAATTACTTTATTCATATACATTTTCAAATTATAAATACAGAATAAATATTTATAGAGTAAAATATATAACAATGCATAGAAAAACATACAAGTACATTGAATATTAATTCAATTTTAACCTTAAGGCACTAAAATTCTCATGGAATTAATTTCCTCAAAAGATTCTGTCAAGACCTGTGATTTCTTTTTGTGATTCATGATCTTATACCACTATATCTTTTATCCTTTGAAAAAAATGATAGTAACAATATAAATTATTCTCTAGCCATTAGATCTCTAAAGAAAGTACTGACATAAGGAGACATAAATGTATTGATGGATATTACTATTAGAACCTAACAGATTTATTGAAACAATTGAATAATATATATTTGGTTATATATACTTGCATATTTATGATGTTTATGTATATTAATGTAGATACTCAGATATTTTGCCATTTTATTGGCACATTGAATTAAATGTTTAACTTTGATGTTCCTTAAATTCAGAAGGCAATATTTGAATTACTGATAAGATATACTCATTTTTCTATCAGACTTAGTAAATTGATACACAAAGTCAAAACAAAACAAGAATGATCCAAATTATATTGTAAAACACATAAAGTTCTGAAAGAAAGAGTTAAACTGTGATTAAATACCAGTACACATAAAGCACTTGGCATTGTCTGGCATAAAGCTTACCCAAAATGCACCTAACATTGTTATTTAAAATAATCCAAAGTAGATATGACTATTTTGTGTTTTGAATTCCTCTTCAGCACAATAGTGCATTTCCCAAAAGAAGTTTGTTAAATTAAATATCACCTACTAATACGCTATGGTCAGCAGTGTGCTAACAAAGTAGCAGAACAAACTAATTCAATTCACTTCTTGTTCTCTAATCATAAAGTTCTAGGTTTTCATGGTAACAAAGTAAATCTTTGGGCTGTTTTACAGTGATTAAAGAACTCAGTAGAACTTGAAAATCAAGCCATGTTACATATTTTAAACATAGACTTTGTTTCCATTTTTTCCCTTTCTCATATTTTTTTCTTTTCCGTTCTTTTCTTTCCCCTACCCCTCCCAATTCTCTTACTCCTTTAGACCTTTTCTTCCTATTGAGGGGGTGAAGGGAGGGCAGGGGAAGGGGGAAAAAACAAGGACCAAGATACATCACGTAAAAGTGCATGATCCCAATGATGAATATAACTGTATTGTATACCTAAAATGTACCAATAAACTAAATGAAAACATAGTAAACATAGTATATAAAATAAATATAGAATATAAAGTATAAACATAGTGTATAAAATATACTAAACATAGTATATAAAACATAGTATATAAAATATACATAAACATAGTATATAAAATAAACAGTATATAAACATAGTATATAGAATATACTATCTGCACTTGGAGAAAGAACACAAATATGAATCTAATGAGATCCCATTCTCAACAAACTTATTATCAAATGAGAGGTAAAAGATGAACAAAAATGAGCAATACACATATTAAATACTGCACAACCAGAGACATGAATCTACTTGTACTAAGCAGACTATTAGAACTGACAAGAGATTTTCCTCATTTGTCCTTTTTGAGGGTGCAACTTTGCCTTAAAATCAGGTTAGGGAAGAAAAAAAAATTTTTTAAGACTCATAAAACCAAGCAGAGGCCAGGATGTAGTTCAGTAGTTCCATGACTGCCTGGTAAGCTCAAAGTCCTGAGTTCAATCTCTGGTACCAGGAGAAAAAACATGCAAAGTAATGGAGTAATTTTTAAAATTCTATGATTTTGCTGTATTTAAGAGCATGGTAAAATTTGGTTTTCCCTGCAAACTTTGGAGCACTTTTGTCAAATATAAGACTAATTGTACATGGGAGAGAGCTTATAGGGGAGGGTCATGCATTCATTTTTCAAGAATAGAATAAAGAATTTCCAAAGTGTTGTTTTAAAGGCCCCCCGCCCTGTGGTAAAACTAATACTGGGAAAGCAGTTGTTGGCCAACATCTTTTTTGAAGGGGGGAAAAGGTGAAAAGGAATACAGAAATTTTAAATAGCAATTAATCAGGAGCTAGCTGTATGTAGGTTGCATGAGGTCTCTTTTTTCTCACCTTTTCTCTTATCACTGCTGCCTTCTCATTGTTGGAAATGGCTTTAACCGTGCAGTTCACATCTTCAGGCCCACAAGCATCAGCACTTTGTCAGTAGTTCTAGCTCTTCCTTGCAAGAACCATCAGAGTACAGCTAGGTCAAAAATACTTTTCCACACCTGGCTGAGCCTCTGTACCAAATTCTCTCTCAGGCTACAAAACCTTCCTAACTCCAGGATTTTAAAATGTTTAAAACCAATAACTTTTTTTTCATCAAAGTTTGTCTTGGCTTTCAGAGTTTGCCTATCTCTTTCAGAAAGTGGATTACTATGTACATATGATTTGGCCTTGGTCTTATAAAATTTAAATTCAAATCTTCATCTGTCTTTAAATTCCAATGTTTTCATGTTCTTCCCCTGGTTCAGTACACTCTGAAGACAGCCTCCACTGTGTCCTCATTGTACTGTACACCCTAGTGTGTAACAACTAAATGATCTGGGGCTGGAGGAATGTCTTCTATATTTTGTAATTGGTTTCCTTTACTTCATCTGTTGCCAGATCTACCTGGAAATGAACAAACAGTCTTAAAAATCTTTATGCTAAAGTGAAACCCATAAATAATTTGACAGTTGTTTTCTGTGTTTACTTGTTAATTTTTATGGCACCATAATACAAGCCTAGCTAATAATCTACTCTGCTTTGGCTTTTAGTGATCATACTTCATTAAGATATTTTATAGTTCCAATAATAAATAAAAATAATAGTTAATCAAACATATAAATGTTGTGGGCAGCCATCTGCTTGGACTTAATTATCTACAATTTTAATATATGAGTTTGTATGCTGAATAACTATAATCTCTCATTGGTGGGTTTGTCATAACTGTGTGTGAATGTGAAATTAAGACCTCAACTCCAAAGTTTAGAAAGACCAAAGCTGATCATACCAAAAGGAAGACTTGGAAAGCAGCACATAAATAATGTATACTCATCTAATTTTCCAATTGGACTTTCACAAAAATCTTTACAGGATGTGCTACAGCTCCCAGCATGGAGGAAGCTTCTGGGTTGACGTGCCACAGCTCCCAGTGCAGAGTAGGAGGCTTCCAGGCCAAACTACCACTGTTCCCAGCACAGAGGAGCCTTCTGGGTCAATGTGACACAACTCCCAGTGCAGAGTAGAAGGCTTCCAGGCCAACCTAACACCAATCCCAGCACAGAGGAGGTGAGCCTACACCCCCCACCCCACCCCATCAAAATGAGAAGACAGGTAAACAAGCCTCAGAACCAGACTTCCAGATCACCTACAGGAACACCAAAGGGAAACAAGATGGAATACTCTGACACTCAACCACCAGGACTCCCTGAACTAGCAACAAAAGGGGATCTGGAAAAAATGAAATCAGAAATAATTTCACACATAACAGCTGAGATTGTGCCCATAGTGCAAGACATGGTTAATAAATCTAGAGAGGACCCACACACACACAAAAAAATAGAGGAGCTGAGGAACATGATGGGATTCCAACATAGGGAACAATTGGAATCCATAAAACAGATGCAAACAGATTTCCAGGAGATTAAAAACTCCATTGAAAGTCTACACAACAGAATGAGTCAATGTAAGGACAGAATTTCAGATATAGAAGATAAGATTGCAATTAGTGACCAGGAAGAGAAAAATTGCTTTAAAATTGTAAGGGACCACAAGAAATCAAACCAGCAGCTGCAAGAAGAATAACATAAGACTGATTGCAGTCAATGAAGAAACAGGAAAGAATGCAGATGACATAAAAAAACTGTTCACAGAAGTGATAGTAAAAAAACTTCCCAAGCAGGGGAGAAGAATTTGACATACAAATAAGTGACACATATAGGAATCCAACTACCCTTGATCAAAAAAAAAATGTACACATAGACATATAATTGTTAAGAATTGAGTCACACAGAAGATGCCGAAACAGCCCACTGCAGACAGACAGGTCTGTGCATACCCTACCGAGGTCCTGAGTCCCATGGAAGATGCCAAATCACCCTGCTGCAGACAGGCAGCCACCTGGTTCCACACTACAAAGATGCAGAAGACACCATATCACCAGACCAAGATACTGAGTCCCGCTGCCCCCCCCCCAGATGTAGGGGCTTCTGAGCAAACATCCCACTGTTCTTGGCCCAGAGGAAGGGGTTTCCCAGTCACCATCCCTCCCACTGCTCCCAGCCCACAGGAAAGTGCTTTTGGGTCACCATCCCTAGCACTGCTCCCGGCAACTGGCCCACCTCTCCCAGCTCAGAGGAGGTAATCTGTGCAGGCACCAACAGACCCCACCACAGTCAAAATGAGAAAACATGTAAATAAGTCTCAAAACAAGACTTCCAAGTCACCTGCAGCAACCGCAAAGGAGAATGAAATGGAAAACTCTGATACTCAACTACCTGGACCCACTCAACTGGCAACAAAAGAGGATCTGGAAAAAATGAAATCAGAAATAATTTCTCAGATAACAGGAGAAATTGTGCCCCTAGTGCAAGACTTGATTAATAAATCTACACAGGAGCACAGGAACATGAAGGAATCCCAACATAAGAAACAAATGAAATCCATCAAACAGATGCAAATAGATTTCCAGGACATGAAAAACTCCACTGAAAGTCTACACAGCAGAATGAGCCAATGTGAGGACAGAATTTCAGATATAGAAGATAAGATTGCAATTAGTGACCAGGAAAAGAAAAATTGCTTCAAAATTATAAGGAAAAATGAGAAATCAATCCAGCAGCTGCTAGATGATGCAAAGAAGAATAACATAAGACTGATTGGGATCAATGAAGAAACAGGAGAGAGTGGAAATGATATAAAAAAATCTCTTCACAGAAATAATGGCAGAAAACTTCCCAAGCAGGGGAAAAGAGCTTGACATACAGATAAGTGAGGCAGATAGCAATTCAAATAGCCTTGATCAAAAAAATCTACACATAGGCATATAATTTTTAAGATTCCAGAAACACAACAGAAGAACAAAGTTCTACAAGCAGTCAGAGTAAAGAAACAAATCACATACAAAGGAAAGCCCATCAGAATCACAACAGACTTCTCAACACAAACCATCAAGGCAAGAAGAGCTTGGAGTTGACATATTCCAAGCCCTAAAAGAAAACAGCCTCCAACCCAGATTGATGTACCCTGAAAAACTATCTTTCAAAATGGATGGAGAAAAGAGATACTTTCATGACAAAGAGCACCTTAGGAACTTCATGAATACCAAACCAGCACTCCAAAGAATTTTACACAATATTCTAGGAACAGACATTGAGGATCACAACCCCAGGAAGCAAAGCAGAATGAGCCCATCTGGCATGACAAGAAATTAAATGGAAAAGGGGAGAACCCAACAAAAAGCAAAAGTCATGGCAATGACAAGTTAATACATTTCAGTTATAACCATCAATGTTAATGATCTCAATTCACCAATCAAAAGAAATAAACTGGCAGAATGGGTCAAGAAGCAAAATCCAACAATATGCTGCATATAAGAAACACACTTAATTCAAAAGGAAACTCATAGACTGAAAGTTAAAGGGTGGAAAACAATACTCCATGCCACAGGAACCAAAAAAAAAGCAGGAGTAGCTGTCCTCTTTGCAGATCAAGTAGATTTCAAATCAACACTGATTAAGAGAGACAAAGAAGGACACTACATCCTTGTAAAGGGAAGAATCCAACAGGAAGAGATGACAATCATAAATATCTATGCACCAAACACTAGTGCATCCAACTATATAAAACAAATACTAATGGACATGAAAAGTCATATATGCACTAATACAATAGTAGTGGGGGACCTCAACACCCCACTGTCAAAAATACATAGATTAACTAGACTAAAAATAAGTAATGAAATACTAGAACTCAATCGAACTCTTGAACAAAAGAACTTAACAGATGTTTACAGAGTCTTCCACCCCACAAAATCAGAATACACATTCTTCTCAGCTGCACATGGGTCATTCTCCAAAATAGACCACATACTCACACATAGAACATGTTTAAGTAAGTGCAAAGGAATTGAAGTTATCCCCTGTATATTATCAGACCATAGTGTGATGAAATTGGAAATCCATAGCAAAAACACCTAGAAAAATTTCACAAACACGTGGAAATTGAACAACACACTTCTGAATAACCAATGGGTCACAGAGGAAATTAAAGAAGAAATCAGACAGTTCCTTCAATTAAATGACAATGACAATACAACATATTGGAATCTATGGGACACAATGAAAGCAGTCTTAAGAGGGAAATTCATAGCAGTGAATATGCATATTAGGAAAACAGAATGAGCCCAATTAAACAACCTGATGCTGCAGCTCAAACTTCTAGAAAAAGAAGAGCAAGACAACCCCAAAGCTCATACAAAGGAGGAAATTAGAAAGATCAGAGGAGAAATCATTGCAATGGACACTAACAGAACGATACAAAAAATCAATGAAGCCAAGAGTTGGTTCTTCGAAAGGATCAACAAAATTGACAAACCTTTAGCCAAACTTGCAAGAAAAAGGAAAGAAAAGGCCCAAATCCAGGCAATTAGGAATGAAAAGGGTGAAATTACAACAGACCCAGCAGAAATCCAGAGGATCATCAATACCTATTTCCAGAACCTATACGCCAATAAGATGGAAAACACAGAAGAAATGGACAGATTCCTAGATACATATGAATTACCAAAGTTGAATGAAGAAGACCTAAAAATTTTGAACAACCCCATATCAAGCAATGAAATTGAAAACATAATTATAAACTTATCAACTAAGAAAAGCCTGGGCCCTGATGACTTAGCTGCTGAATTCTACAAGACATTTACAGAGGAACTGCTGCCACTACTGTTGAAACTCTTCAACAAAATTGAAAGGGAAGCAATACTTCCAAAATCCTTCCTGGAAGCAAGCATCACCTTGATCCCCAAAGCAGAGAAAGACCCAACTGAAAAAGAGAACTATAGGCCAATCTCACTGATGAACATAGATGCAAAAATCCTTAATAAGATAATGGCAAACAGAATGCAGAAGATCATCGAGAAGATCATACACCCTGATCAAGTGGGATTCATCCCAGGGATGCAGGGAGGGTTCAATGTATGAAAATCAATCAATGTAATACAATATATCAATAGAGCCAAGGACAAAAACCATATGATAATCTCCATAGATGCAGAAAAGGCATTTGACAAAATCGAACATGTATTTACGATGAAAACCCTACAAAAAATTGGAATAGATGGTCTCTACCTCAAACTGATAGAAGTCATCTATGAAAAAGGAACAGCCAATATCATACTAAATGATCAAAAACTGAAATCCTTCACACTAAAATCAGGAACAAGACAAGGATGTCCATTATCACCACTCTTGTTCAATGTAGTTCTGGAAACATTAGCCACGGCAATTAGACAAGAGAAAGAAATAAAAGAAATAAAGATAGGTAATGAAGAAGTCAAATTGTCATTATTTGCAGATGACATGATACTCTATATAAAAGGCCCCAAGAACTCCACCAAAAGGCTTCTAGACTTAATAACCAAATTCAGTCAAGTAGCTGGTTACAAGGTTAATACACAGAAATCAATACCTTTCCTCCACACCAATGACAGACTCACTGAGAGAGAAATAGGGCAAAGAATTCCTTTCACAATAGCATCCAAAAAACTGAAATACCTAGGAATTATCCTAATGAAAGAAATCAAAGACCTCTTCTGTGAAAACTATGGCACTCTGAAAAGAGAGATTGAAGATGATATCAGAAAATGGACAGGCATCCCTGCCTCCTGGGTAGGAAGGATTAACATAGTGAAAATGGCCATACTTCCAAAACTGCTATATAGATTTAATGCAATTTCAATTGAGATCCCAGCACCATACTTCACAGACCTTGAGAAAACAATCCAAAAATTCATTTGGAAAAAGAAGAGACCTAGAATAGCAAAAGTATTTCTAGGCAACAGAGACATGGCAGGGGGTATCAAAATCCCCAACTTGAAACTATACTACAAAGCTACTGTGATAAAAATAGCATGGTACTGGCAAAGAAACAGAATTGAGGACCAGTGGAACAGATTAGAAGATGCAGAAACAACACCAGACACACTCAGCCATCTCATTTTTGATAAAGGAGCCAAACACCCTCACTGGAGGAATGATAGCCTCTTTAATAAATGGTGCTGGAAAAATTGGGCTTCAACTTGCCAAAGATTAAAACTAGACCTGTATCTCTCACCATGCACTAAACTAAAATCAAAATGGATTGAAGATCTAAATATTAAAAGAGAAATTCTGAACCAGTTGGAACAGAGGTTATGCAGAACTCTTGAAGACATTGGTGTAGGAAAAGATTTTATGAACAAAACCTCAGGTGCCCGTGAACTAGCATAAACAATCAACAAGTGGGATCTCTTCTTATTAAAAAGCTTCTGCACAGCAAGAGAAACGACCAGCAGTGTGAAGAGACAATCCCCAATGTGGGAAAAACTCTTCACTTGCTCTTCCTCAGACAAAGGCCTACTATCTTGAATCTATAAAGAACTTAAAAAGATCAGACCTCCCCAATTTATAGACCCAATCCAAAAATGGCCATCTTAAATGAACAGACATTTCTCAGACAAAGAAGTAGAAATAGCAAATAAATACATGAAAAAGTGTTCAACATCACTGGTCATTCGAGAGATGCAAATGAAAACAACACTGAGATTCCACTTCACTCCAGAAAGAATGGCTGCTATCATGAAATAAGCCACTAACAAATGCTGGCGGGGCTGTGGGGAAAGAGGAACCCTGCTCCACTTCTGGTGGGCATGTAGACTGGTGCAACCACTGTGGAAATCAGTATGGAGTTACCTCAAATAACTAGGGCTTTAAGTCCCATTTGACCCCCTATTCCACTGCTCGGGATCTTCCCAAAGAATTAAAAGAATCATACCACAGTGGTATATGTGCACCCATGTTCATAGCAGCAAAGTTTGTAATAGCTAAACCTTGGAAACAGCCCAAATGCCCATCAACTGGAGACTGGATAAAGAAAATGTGGGGGTTTTTAATAAAATGGAGTACACTCAGCCATAAAAAATGAGAAATTAGAGACATTTATAGCTTAGTGGATGCACATTGAGGCAATACTCTTAAGTGAAATAAATAGGACATGCATGAATAAATTCTGAATAGTTTCTCTGGTGTTAGAAACTGAAAGTGTAAATAAGGACTAAATTTATAATAGGTAATCTGAAATAGGAAGAAAAGGGGGAAAGGGGAAGGAAGTGGGAGGGCTAGAGGAAAGGATAGAAGGGAATGGGATTAATATGAGAAAATGGAAAAATAGGAACAAAATCTTTGTAAATTGGGAGGACTGGAGGCATTGAAGGGAGGGCTGGGCAAAGGTGAAAAATAAGAACCAAGAGAGACTATGTAAAGTTGCAAATTTCCAGTGATGAATGTCATTATATTGTATACCTAAAATGTATCAATGAGTAGAATGAATAATTGAAAATATAAAATAGGAAGAAATGGTCCAATGGGGTAGGGGTAGTGGGAGGGGCAGGGGAAAGGAAAAATGATGAGAAATGGAAAAAATGGAAATAGTCTTTGTAAATAAGGAAGGGTGGAGGGCATGAAGGGAGGACTAGGAATGGGGTAAAAATAAGAACAAAGATGCATTATATAAAAGTACAATTCCCAATGAGAAATGTAATTGTGTTGTATACCTACAATGTACCAATAAAAGAATGTAATAAAAAAAGTAATAATTGTTAAGACTCCAGAAACACAAATGAAGAATACAGTTCTACAAGTAGTTATAGAAAAAAAAAATCATATACAAAAGAAAGCCCATGAGAATTACAGCAGACTTCTCAATGCACACTCTCAAAGCAAGAAGAGCTTGGAGTGATATACTGCAAGCCCTAAAGGAAAACAGCCTCCAACACAGGTTGATATAACCTGCAAAATTATCTTTCAAAGTTGATGGTGAAATAAGATATCTGCATGACAAAGAGCACCTTAGGAAATTCGTGAATACCAAACCTGCACTCGAAAAAATTTTAGACAAAATTCTAGGAAAAGACAAGAAGAAAAAAAACCATAGGAAGCCCAGCAGAATGAATCCACTGGGCACAACAAGAAATGAAAAGCAAAGGGGGAGAATACAACAAAAAGAAAAAGTCATTACAATGATAAGTCAATACGTATCAGTTATAACCATCAATGTTAATGGTCTCAATTCACCAATTAAAAGAAATAGACTGGCAAAATGGGTCAGGAACCAAGATCTAACAATATGCTGCATATGAGAGGCTCTCTTAATTCAAAAAGAAACTCATAGACTGAAAGATAAAGGGTGGAAAACAATACTCCATGGGGCAGGAACCCAAAAAGAAAAACAGGAGTAGCTATCCTCTTTGCAGATCAACTGGATTTCAAACCAATACTGACTGAGAAAGAGAAAGAAGGGCACTACATCCTTGTAAAGGGAGCAATCCAAGAGGAAGAAATGACAATCATAAATATTTATGCACCAAACACCAGTGCACCCAACAAAATACAACAAATACTAATGGACATGAAAAATCAAACAAACACTAATACAATAGGAGTGGGGGACCTCAACACCCCACTGTCACAAATAGATTGATCAATTAGACAAAAAACAAGCAACAAAATACTAGAACTAAATCAAACTCTTGAACAAATGAACGTAACAGATGTTTACAGAGTGTGATACCCCAAAAAATCAGAATACACATTTGTTTCAGCTGCACATGGGTCATTCTCCAAAAATAGACCACATATTTGCTCATAGAACAGGTTTAGGTATATGCAAAGGAATTAAAGTTATCCCCTGTACATTATCACACCATAGAACAATGAAATTGGAGATCAATACCAAAATGAAACCACAAAAATTTCATAATCAGATGGAAACTGAACAAAACATTTCTGAATAACCACTGGGTCACAAAGGAAGTTAAAGAAGAAATCAGACAGTTCCTTCAATAAAATGACAATGACAATACAACATATCGGAATCTGTGGGACACAATGAAAGCAGTCTTATTTTGGAAATTCATAGCAATGAATACACATGTTAGTAAAACAGGGCAAGCCCAATTAAACAACTGATGCTGAACCTCAAGCTTCTAGAAAAAGTAGAGCAGGATGAACACAAAGCTCATACAAGGGAGGAAATTGTAAAGATCAGAGCAGAAATCAATGCAATGGAGACTAAAAGAATGGTACAAAAAAATCAACCAAGCCAAGAGTTGCTTCTTTGAAGGAATAAACAAAATTGACAAAACATTAGCCATCTTTACCAGAAAAAAAGAAAAGAAATGGCTCAAATCCATGCAATTAAGAATGAACAGGATGAAATTACAATGGACCGAACAGCAATCAAAAAAATGGAAATTGAAAGCGTAATTAAAAACTTACCAACTAAGTAAAGACTGGGTCCTGATGGCTTCACTGCTGAATTCTACAAGACATTCAGAGAGGAACTACTGTCACTACTGTTTAAACTCTTCAGTGAAATTGAAAGGGAAGCAATAGTCCCAAATTCATTCCTGGAAGCAAGCATCACCTTGATCCCTAAAGTAGAGAATGAGCCAACCAAAAAAGAGAACTATAGGCCAATCTCATCTTATCTATGTTCTCTAAAGAAAATAGATGCAAAAATCCTTAATAAGATACTGGTAAATAGAATGCAGAAGATCATCAAGATCATACATCCTGACAAAGTGGGATTCATCCCAGGGATGAAGGGATGGTTCAACATACACAAATAAATCAATGTCATATACATATCAATAAATCCAAACAAAAAACATATGATCATCTCAATAGATGCAGAAACATCATTTGACAAAATCCAACTCGCATTTGTGATAAAAACTATACAGAAAATTGGAATAGATGGTCTCTACCTCAATCTGATAAAAGCCATCTATGGAAAACCAACAGCCAGTATAATACTAAATGGTCAAAAACTGAAAGCTTTTACACTAAAATCAGAAACAAGACAAGGACGTCCACTATCAGCACTCCTGTTCAATATACTTTTGGAAACATTAGCCACGGCAATTAAACAAGAGAAAGAAATAAAATATATAAAGATAGGAAATGAAGATGCCAAATTGTCATTATTTTCAGATGACAGGATACTCTATATGGAAGACCCCAAGAACTCCACCAAAAGTCTTCTACACTTAATCACCAAATTCAGTAGAGTAGCTGGATACAAGGTCAACACACAAAAATCAATAGCTTTCCTCTACACAAATGGCAGACTCACTGAGACAGAAATAGGGCAAACAATTCCTTTCACGATAGCATCCAAAAAACTGAAATACCTAGGAATCAACTTAACCAAAGAAATCAAAGACCTCTTCTCTGAAAATTATAGTTCTCTGAAAAGAAAGATTGAAGATGATATCAGAAAATGGAAAGACATCCCTTGCTCCTGGGTAGGAAGGATAAACATAGTGAAAATAGCCATACTTCCAAAACTCCTATATAGATTCAATGCAATCCCAACTGAAATGCCAACAGCATACTTCAAGGACCTTGAGAAACAAATCCAAAAATTCATTTAGAACAAGAAGAGACCCAGAATAGCAGAAGCAATTCTAGGTAACAGAGACACGCCAGGGGGTATTACAACCCTCAACTTGAAACTATACTACAAAGCCACTGTAATAAAAACAGCATGGTACTTGCAAAGAAACAGACCTCAGGACAAGTGGAACAGATTAGAAGATGCAGAAAAATTCCAGACACATTCAGCCACCTCATCTTTGACAAAGGAGCCAATATCCTCACTGGAGGAATGATAGCCTCTTTAATAAATGGTGCTGGAAAAACTGGTTTTCAACTTGCCAAAGACTAAAACTAGACCTATATCTCTCACCATGCACTAAACTAAAATTGAATAGGATTAAAGATCTAAACATTAAAACAGAAACACTAAACCAGCTGGAAGAGAGTTTAGGAAGAACTCTTGAAGACATTGGTGTAGGAAAAGATTTTATCATCAAAACTTCAGTTGGCATGACCTAGCACAAACAATCAATAAGTAGGATCTATTGTTACTAAAAAGCTTCTGCACAGCAATAGAAACTGCCAGCAGTGTGAAGAAACAACCCACAATGTGGGAAAAAATTTTCACCAGCTGTCCCTCAGACAAAGGTCTACTATCTCGAATCTATAAAGAACTTAAAAAAAAATTAGACCTCCCAAATTTAAAGACCCAATCCAAAAATGGGCATCTGAAATGAACAGATATATCTCAGAAAAAATAGAAATAGCAAATAAACAGATGAAAAAAATTTTCAACATCACTGGTCATTGGAGAGATGCAAATGAAAACAATGCTGAGATTCCATCTCACCCCAGAAAGAATGGCTGCTATCATGAAATCAACCAATAACAAATGCTGGTAGGGCTGTGGGGAAAGAGGAACGCTGCTCCACTGATGTTGGTACTGTAGACTGGTGCAACCACTGTGAAAGTGTAAATAAGGACTAAAAGGTATAGTAGATAATGTGAAATAGTAAGCAAAGGGGCAAAGGGGAAGGGGAAGTGGGAGGGGCAGGGGAAAGAAAGACGGGAACGGAATTAATGTGAGAAAATAAAAAAATGGAAACCAAGTCTTTTAAATTGGGAGGGATGGAGGGTTGAAGGGAGGGTATGGGGAGGGGCAAAAATAAGAAAAATCTTTGCAATGCTGCTTCTTGAATTTCTATTTCATACAAATGAAAAAAAAATATTCCTTGTGAATCAGTTATGTCAGTGTCTGTTGCTACTTTGAGTTTTTTAAAAGCAAAGAACAGTAAAACCAAAGGGTCAAAAAAACTGACTTAATGTTCAATCAATAAAGGTCAAATTTACTGTTTCATTTGCAAGCAAAAATCTTCTATTGTCCAGAAATATACAGACATATATATCTAAAATTTTCTCCAAAAAGTTAAAATACTTATTTAGAAAATAAGCTATGTGATACATTTGTGGTCATCTTTCTAATTTTCAAAATGATTCCATGACTTCAAAATAGAGCTTGATACAAAAAGTGATTGAAGAATTAAGTGAATATTTAATTTAAAAAAAGAACTTATTACAATGAAAGACACATTGCTAAGAAGAATGGGATAAATACATTTGAAGCAAAGGGGGAATATTTTTTAATATTTTGAGGGGAATTAATGGCAATGTCTCTTTTACTATAATAATTTTTTGATTTAAATATTCACTATGTTTTTATCATCACATGCTTATCAAGAGTTTATAGAATGTTCTATCAAATAAAAATATTACAGTGTTTCCTCATCTACCTTATTGAATGAACCTAGCACTCACTGTGAGACTTCTGGCTCTTCCCCAAAGTAAAAATGACCATAAAAATTAAACATTTTGAACTGATTCAAGACATTCAAGTGAGCACAACTGGGCAACTAAAGATATTCATGAAAGACAACTGCCAGAAGTGCTTCCAAAAGTGGCAAGAATGATGGTATAAGTGTGTTGTAAGAAAGGCAGAATATTTTGAGTGTAATTAAAGCATTATATCTTTTACTGTAATAATTTTTTTCAGACAGAGTCTCCCCCTGAATTCTAGGCTGGTCTTGAACTCACTTATGTAGTCCAGGCTGAGTTTGAACTCACAGCAATCCTCCTACCTCAGCCTCCAGAGGGCTAGGATTACAGGCATCTACCACCATGTCCAGCTTTATAAGAAATATTTTAATTTAAACTTTCACTGTAGTTTTTATCACACCTCCTATATAACCAGAAGCTATCATCTATGAATACTGACCATAACAGTTAAGCATAAAACATAAACTTTTATATCTGATTGGGATGATTATAATGGCAATAAAGCAACTTTGCAAGAAAGTTAATGGGAAGAGTGACAGTAAACCAAAGGTGTAACATAACAACTAAAGCTATATGAAAAACAGTGCATTGTAGAAAAGACAAAAGTGAGTACCTCTTAAGATGTAAATTCTACTAAATCATTAGCTGACTGTAATCTAGCAAGAGTCTAAGAATTTCTTCTTGATTGTAAATCATTACCCTAAGCACATACACTTAAGAAAAATATATCCTCATATATCATCTTCTCTTTTCTATATCAGGTGATCCCCTTCACACTTTGTACTCCCTGCTACTCCTCTTTGTGGTGGGATTCTCTCCATTTTTCTATCTCCACTCTGATTTTATCTCCTCTTCCAAGAGTTCTTTCCTGAGCAGGTAAAGTACACAGCCATTCCCAGGTCCTCAGTTACTACTCATTATCCTGATTTACTTTCTTGTTACCACTTGGGACTACCCAAAACTATTTATATATTTCCTTATTTATTGTCTGTCTCCCTCCAACAAAATGTGAGAGAGGAGGTTCTTGTTTATTTTCTTCACTAGAACATAATGGCACATTGCATGGTTGAATGGATTTCAAATGAGCCCTTCTGTAGCTCCATAAGATTGATCTTTACTGTCCTTCTTGAAGAGGCTGCACTGAGTAGAAAGTAAAATATTTTGCAAAAGAAAGAAAGACGTGCATGGCATAGTTTTCAGTGAATCTCGTTGACTCTTCCTGGTGAACAAAAACAGTATAAATATCTAAAATATGGATTATAATGTTCACAGTCAGGGAGAAAAAGTACAAGTGATTTTGATGACAGGCTTAATTGCCTATCAAAAGATGGATAAGTAAGGATGAAACTTCACCCACAAGGTCCTTGTGATACCAATAAGACTGCTTCATTTCACAAACTACGTGCACATAGAGCCAAAATTGGAGAAGCAACATGAGCACAACATCAGCCATTTTTCACAGTAGTTAATTTACAAGCAAAGAAGAAGTTTAATTTTATTTAATTCAAAACAAATAAAACAGCTACTTTTAAATTAATATGTCAATTGAACATTATTCATTTTTCTTTTTTTTTCCATTTAGCTTATTGGTACATTTTAGGTATACAATACAGTTACATTCATCATTGGGAACTTGTACCTTTATGTGATGTATCTTGGTTCTTATTTTTTCACATTCTCCTGTACTCCCTTCAACCCTGACACCCTTCCCTATTTTCAAAGACTTTGTTTCCATGTTTTTCCTTCTCTCATATTTTTCTTTTCCCTGCTTAACTCTCCTCTTCCCCTCCCACTTCCCCTATTCTTTTAAACATTTTCTTCCTTTTTCACAATATAAATTATACATTTTGATTCTTATTTATACTTTTAGTTTTTCACACCAGAGAAACTATTCAGCATTTACACATCTTTGTCCTACATATTTTACTTGAGGGTATGGCTTCAATGTGCATTCACTTAGCTATAAATGTCACTAGTTTATCATTCTTTATGGCTGAGTAGTACTCCATTTTATAAAAAACTCCACATCTTTATCCAGTCCCCAGTTGATAGGCAATTGGGCTGTTTCCAAGTTTCAGCTGTTATAAATGGTGCTGCTATAAACATGGATGAGCGTATATCACTGTGGCATGATTCTTTTAATTCTTTTGGGAAGATAACCAGCAGACGAATAGCTGGGTCAAATGGGATTTCTAATCCTAGGTTTTTTAGGTATCTCCATATTGATTTCCACAGTGGTTCCACCAGTCTGCACTCCCACCAACAATGAAGAAGGGTTCCTTTCTCCTCATACCCCCACCAGCATTTGTTATTGCTTGATTTCTTGATAGCAGCCATTCTTTCTTGGGTGAGGTGGAATCTCAGCTTGTTTTCATCTGCATCTCTCGAATGACCAGTGATGTTGAACATTTTTGCATATGTTTATTTGCTGCTTTTACTTCTTTGTCTGAGAAATGTCTGTTCATTGCAGATGCCCATTTGTGAATTGGGCCTTTGAATTTGAGGGGTCTGATTTTTTTTCAGTTCATTATATATTCTAGATAGCAGTCATTTGTCTAAGGTACAGTTGCTGAAAAATTTTTTCCCACATTGTAGGTTGTCTCATAGCTCTGTTGGTGGTTTCTCTTGCAGTGCAGAAGCTTTTTAATATGAGATCCCAATTGTTGATACTTTGTGCTAGTTCCCATGCTACTGAGGATTTGTTCATAAAGTCTTTTTCTATGCCAATGTCTTCAAGAGTTCTACCTAACTTATCTTTCAGCAAGTTTAGTGTTTCTGTTTTAATATTTAGATCTTTAATCCACTTTGACTTTAATTTTGTGCATGTTGAAAGATAGGGCTCTAGTTTTAATCTTTGGCAAGTTGAAATCCAGTTTTCCGAACACCATTAAAGAGGCTATCTTTCCTCCAGTGAGGATAGTTGCCTCCTTTGTCAAAGATAAGGTGGCTGAGTATGTCTGGAGTTGTTTCTGAATCTTCTGATCTATTCCACTGATCCTCAGGTCTGTTTCTTTGCCAGTACCATGGTGTTTTTATCACAGTGGATTTGTAGTATAGTTTCAAGTTGGGGATTGTGATAGCCCCTGCCATGTCTCTGTTGCCTAGAATTGCTTTTGGTATTCTAGGTCTCTTGTTTCAAAAGAATTTGTGGATTGTTTTCTCTACCCCTGTGAAGTATACTATTCAGATTTCAATCAGGATTGCATTGACTCTGTATAGCAGTTTTGGAAGTATGGCCATTTTCACTGTGTTGATTCTTCCTACCCAGGAGCAGGGGATGTCTTTCTATTTTCTGATATCATATTCAATCTCTCTTTTCAGAGTATTATAGTTTTCAGGGAAGAGGTCTTTGATGTTTTCCAGTTAGGTTGATTCCTTAGTTTTCAGTTTCTTGAATGCTATTGTGAAAGGAATTGTTTGCCCTATTTCTGTCTCAGTGAGTCTGTTGTTCGTGTAGAGGAAAGCTATTAATTTTTGTGTGTTGACCTTCTATCCAGCTACTCTACTGAATTTGGTGATTAAGTGTAGCAGACTTTTGGTGGAGTTCTTGGGGTCTTCTATATAGAGTATCATGTCATCTGAAAATGACAATTTGACTTCATTTCCTATCTTTATTCCTTTTATTTCTTTCTCTTGTCTAATTGCTGTGGCTAATGTTTATAAGACTGTATTGAAGAGGAGTGGTGAAAGTGGACATCCTTGTCTTGTTCCTGATTTTAGTGTGAAGGATTTCAGTTTTTTACCATTTAGTATGATATTGACTGTTGGTTTTTCATAGATGGCTTTTATCAGACTGAGCTAGAGACCATCTATTCCAATTTTTTGTTGGGTTTTTATCATAAATGGATGTTGGATTTTGTCAAATGCTTTTTTTGCATCTATTGAGAAGACCATATGGATTTTGCCCTTGGCTCTATTGATATAGTGTGTTACATTGATTGATTGGCATGTGTTGAATCATCCCTGCATCCCTGGGTTGACTCCCACTTGCTCAGTGTGTATGATTGCATTCTGTTTGCTGGTATCATATTAAGGATTTTTGCATCTATGTTCATTAGTGAGATTAGCCTATAGTTCTCTTTTTGGTTCGGTCTTTCTACTGCTTTGGGGATCAAGGTGATGCTTGCTCTCTGGAATGAATTTGTATTGTTTCCCCTTCAATTTCATTAAAGAATTTAAACAGTAGTGGCAGTAGTTCCTCTTTAAATGTCTTGTAGAATTCAGCAGTGAAGCCATCAGGACCTGGGCTTTTCTTAGTTGGTAAGGTTTAATTTCATTGATTGATATTGGGTTGCTTAGAATTGTTCAGTCTTCTTTGATCAACTTTGGTAATTCATACGTATCTAGGAATCTGTCCATTTTTTCTGTGTTGTCCATCTTATTGGTGTATAGATTTGTGAAATAAGTATTGATGATACGTTGGATTTCTGCTGGGTCCATTGTAATTTCATTCTTTTCATTCCTAATTGCAAGTATTTGGGTCTTTTCTTTTTCTGATAAAGTTGGCTAAGGGTTTGTCAATTTTGTCTATTCTTTTGAAGAACCAACTCGGCTTCATTGATTTTTTGTATTGTTCTCTTAGTCTCCATTGCATTGATTTCTGCTCTGATTTTTATAATTTCCTCCCTTTTATGAGCTTTGGGTTTGTCCTGCTCTTCTTTTTCTAGAAGCTTGAGGTTCAGCATCAGGTTGTTTAATTGGGCTCCCTCTGTGTTCCTAATATGAGTTTTCACCACTATGAATTTCCCTCCTAAGTCTGCTTATTGTGTCCCATAGATTCTGATATTGTGCTTTGTCGTTGCCATTTAATTGTAGAAACTGTCTGATTTCTTCTTTAATTTCCTCTGTGACTCACTGGTTATTCGGAAATGTTTTGTTCAGTTTCCATCTGTTTAAGAAATTCTTGTGGTTTCATTTGCTGTGGATCTCCAATTTCATTGTTCTATGGTCTGATAATATACATGGGATAACTGTAATTCCTTTGCACTTACCTAAACATGTTCTGTGAGTGAGTATCTGGTCTATTTTGGAGAATGACCCATGTGCAGATGAAAAGAATGTGTATTCTGATTTTGTGGGGTGGCACACTCTGTAAACATCTGTTAAGTTCATTTGTTCAAGGGTTTGATTGAGTTGGAACATTTCATTGTTTTTTATTGTTTAGTTGATCTATCTGTTTGTGACAGTAGGGTATTGAGGTCCTCCACTCCTATTTTATTACTGCTTATATGGTTTTCCATGACCATTAGTATTTGTTTTATATAGTCAGGCACACTAGTGTTTGGTGCATAGATATTTATGATTGTCATTTCTTCCTCTTGGATTGCTCCCTTTACAAGGATGTAGTGTCCTTTTTTCTCTCTCTCAATCAGTATTGGTTTGAAATCCAGTTGATCTGCAAAGAGGATAGCTACTCCTGCTTTTCTTTCTGGGTTCCTGTCACTTGGAGTATTGTTTTCCACCCTTTATCTTTCAGTCTATGAGTTTCTTTTTGAATTAAGTGTGTTTCTCGTATGCAGAATATTGTTGGATCCTGATTTCTGACCCATTTTGCCCATCTATTTCTTTTGATTGGTGAGGTGAGACCATTAACATTGATGGTTATAACTGATACATATTGACTTATCATTGTAATGACTTTTTCTTTTTGTTGTATTCTCCCCCTTTGCTTTTCATTTCTTGTTGTGCCCAGTGAATTCATTCTGCTGGGCTTCCTATGGTTTTCTTCCTTCTTGTCTTTTCCTAGAATTTTGTCTAAAATTTTTTGGAGTGCTGGTTTGGTATTCATGAAGTTCCTAAGGTGCTCTTTGTCATGCAGATATCTTATTTCACCATCAATTTTGAAAGATAGTTTTGCAGGGCACATCAATCTGAGTAGGAGGCTGTTTTCCTTTAGGGCTTGAAAAATATCACTCCAAGCTCTTCTTGCCTTGAGGCTTTGCATTGAGAAGTCTGCTGTGATTCTGATGGGCTTTCTTTTGTATATGATTTATTTCTTTTTTCTAACTGCTTGTAGCATTTTGTTCTTCTGTTGGGTTTCCTGAATCTTAACTATTATATACCTATGTATAGTTTTTTTTCAGATCAATGCTAGTTGGAGTCCTATATGCCTCATTTATCTGTATGTCAAGTTCTTTTCCCTTGCTTGGGAAGTTTTCTGCCATCACTTCTGTGAACATTTTTTTTTCATGTAATCTGAACTCTCTCCTGTTTCTTCATTGACTCTGATCAGTCTTGTGTTATTCTTCTTTGAATCATGTAGCAGCTGCTGGATTGTTTTCTCTTGGTCCCTTACTATTTTTAAGAAATTTTTCTTTTCCTGGTCACTAATTGCAATCGTATCTTCTGTATCTGAAATTCTGTCCTCACATTGGTTCATTCTGCTGTGTAGACTTTCAATGGAGTTTTTAATCTCCTGGAAATCTGTTTTCAGCTCTGCTCCTCAGTGCTGAGGGCTGTGCTTCAGTAGCCCAGTTGGTTCACCTCTTCTGCACTGGGGGCAGCTCTGCTCCTAGGCACTGGGGCCAGTCGTATGGCAGCCTAAGCTATCTTTTCATTTTGTGTACTACCTTCTTTCCTATGCAGAAGCCTTTTAGTCTGATGTAATCTCACTGGTATATTTTTGCTCTTGTTTCCTATGCTTTGGGTCTCCTATTCATGAAATAATTGTCATAGCTTATACCATGAAGATTTTCCCTGTTTTCTTCTAGGAGTTTAGTATTTCAGAATTTATGATTGAGTCTTTACTCCACTTTGAGTTTATTTTGATGTACAGTGTAAATAACAATCCAATATCTTTTTTTCATATGTAGATATGACTATGCTTTCTCCACTGTGTTTCTGATATCCTTGTTCATGATCAAGACCCTATATAAATAGGCTTATTTATGTTCTGTACCATTGTTCTATACATCTGTTTTATTCCCATATCATATCGTTTTGATTACTGAACCAGTATAATAAACAAGAAAGTGTGATGCCTTCTACCTTGTTCTTCTTTCTTAAATTGCTTTGGCTATTCATGGTTCTTTTGTGAATCCATAGAACTTTTTAAGATTTTTAAAAATTTACTAAATAATACCTCTGTAATTTTGTTGGGGATCACACTGAATCTATAGATCATTTCAGCTAATATAGACATTTAACAATATTTATTTTTCCAATCTGTGAACATGAGATTTTTTTTACTTCCACTTCTGTATTGTTTATTTAGAGTGTGGGATTGTGTTTGGCATTTGATAGACTATTCAGAAGCCTTATGTCCTTCAACTCTAGTACATGTGTATTTAATCTTTACTAGTTACAAATTTTGTATTTAAAAGTTCATCTACTCCCTAAAATTTACTAGTAATCCCTAAATAAATACTTGTGGCATTTTAGGGAAATTCAGAGACTAAAAATTTGTGGTAACATGGAGCCACATCCCAAACTGGGATCACAAGCACAATGAATACTCTGCCTTCTAGGTTCAGCTATTATATTTTCAGTAAGCATTGTTTTTTCTGTCTATTTAGTGCCATGTTTTCCACAGTTCTGTAATTTTTGTTGATGGTTTCACTACTTAAAATGGCTCCAAACATAATGCTGAAGTGCCACCCATCATTACTAGTATAAGAAAGCTGCAATATAACTTATAGGGAAAATACACATGTAAGTTGAGATTTATTCAGCCATGAATTTTAGTGCTGTTGGCTGTGAATTCGATGCTAATAAATCAACAATATGGTACATCCAGGAAAAGGAAAAGAATTCACCAATCTTCATGTGAGACAAATCTGGAAAGTGATAATATCTACAGTGAATGGTAGTTATGTAAAATATGAGAAAGTTCCCACATTTGAGGATTCATGAGGTGATGATCCACTTAAAAAGTAGTCAACAGCATTGTTGTGGATCTGAAAACAAAAGAAATTTATGGTCATGCTACTTATTTTTTTTCAGAAATAAAACTATATTCAGCTAATCCTGGTTGGCTCATTTGCGTATTTCAAAATGTAATACACATACAAAATGTTAAACTAGAAGGTAAGGTAATTCTACAAACAAGAAATCTTAATAATGCCTGCTACGTGTTATGTATTTTGTGGCAGGATGTATTGTTAATGATGACAAGACTAGCTTGAGTTTCAAGGATATTCTTGGCAAATGACCCTATATAAATTACATTTCAATAAGAATGTGAGCAGAGGCCTTCAGAAACCGAACTCTATACTTCTGCTTATATCAATAGCTCCAGAATTAGTAATTCAGTGTCTGTGGTCACTTTTCAGAACATAACTATGACAAATAAGAGAACTGATTGTGTACACAGACATTCAGGTAAAATTGAAGTTTACAGTTCCTCTTCAAAATTAACCAAGTTATGAGATCATCTAATGCTGGTGCTGTTGATTTGAAAAATCACTAAAAAAACTTAAAAATGTTAAGATGTACAGAAGAGATCTTTACTGGTCCAACTCGGACATAGAAAGGCAGAATTTGTAATCAACTGGCTAGAAGAGAAAAGAACTCAAAAGGGAAGGACAAAACTTGTCTACCAAAGAAAGTACAAAGCCTATGATATGGACAATGTCAAGAATGCTTTCCACACAGGGATTAGATTCAAAATGTCACATGTTCACAAATCCATATTCCTTTGTTATAGTTTGAATCTAAAATGTGCCTCAAAAGATTTGTGTGTTGAAGGCTTGGTCCAAAATCCAGTAATGTTCAGAGGCAGGGATTTTCAGAAGTGATCAGATCATGAAGTCTCTGATGTCATCAATACATTAACCCCTCAATGGGTTCCTAAATGAATGGACTTTAAGGAGGTGACAGAATCTGTAGGATATGGGGGTTTCTCTCTCTTTCTCTCCCTCTGCTTTCTGGCTGATGTACAGAGAATAGTCTCCACTATCAAATGCTTCTACTACCATAATATTCTCCCTTGCTTCAGGCTGAAAGCAATGCATCCAGCTAACCATGTAATGAAACCCCTGAAACATGAGCCAAATTAAATTTGCCTTACTTTCAGTTATTTTTCTCAGATGTTTTTCACAATCATTAAAAGCTGATGAACACATCTACTAATTAGAATCAATACACAGAAGGTTATATTATTTTAAGAACTAAGTCACCATCTTGGCAAATTTTGTCAACTAGCTTCACTAACAATATGGTACTCTCACAGCAATGAATATTTTTTCTTTATCTTCTTAGGGAAAAACAATTAGAATTCATTAAGAGAAAGATAAATGTCAGTTGAGTATTTGAGGAAATTGAGAATAGTCTAGTGAAAGAAATCTAAGTTAATATGTGATGGGCTTCACAAATGGTTTTGGTATGTGGTGTTTTCAGAGTATGTATCTTAAAACTATATTTCTTAAGAAGGTAGAGCTAGAAGTAATGACTGAAAAAGTTATGAATATTTGAGCTAACCATTAGAGATAACATCTGAACACATATATTCTTTCAATAATAAATTTGCCTGCACTGAGGCATTCTATTTTTCCCCTTACTCCCATAAATAATCAGAAATAAAGCAGTGTTTTCTCTGAAGGTTATATGGGGAATTTTCCTTTGGGTAAAGTTTGTACCAAGTGATGTTCAAGTACTTCCTAGCTCTAATTTCTCAATTCAGAATATATTATTCTCATTATGAGAAAATATATTTATACAAGATGATAAATAAATATTTAGACAATGAGTAGTATGAGTGTACAGAAAAATTGGCAGTTTTTTAGGTGACTATGACCTTTAATAAAACCCACTTTCTTTGTATAAGTTATTCACCAGGGGATCTTGCTAAATTATTTGGAATAAAGATGCAATCCCTCTTTTACATATGATTCAGCAGAGATCTATAAAACAAAAAGAAGTGGGGAGTGTATAACATTAATAACCACAGAAGTAATTGGGAGAAAGAAAGGATGGATGCACAGCATTAATTAAATTACAAATGCAATTACTTCAGGGGCAACTAAACACAGGCAACAGAACAAATAGTCATTCATCAATAATTACATTTAATTAATCATTCATGAAGGGTAAGAGATTGGTCCTCTAGAGCTGGACAGAACTAAATTTATATACTGGTGCCATTGTTCTAATGTTATGTTCCTATCTCCAAGAATAACAATATCTCTAATCCTTAGTTTTCTCATTTGTAAGAACAAATCAATAATATCTCATTGAGTTTCTATAAAGGCTACATGTGACAATGTAGAGGCCTTAGTACAATAACAAGCACGCATGTAATACCCAAAAATGTTGGAACCAAAATCAATATCAATAATATTATCACTGTACTATCTAGCTTGGAATATCACCAATGTTGTCATTTAAAAAATAACAGAAAAGCAGTTTCTAAAAGAAAGGCTAAGCATTAGACATGTAATGAGGAAGTGTTCCAGGTAACTAAAATACTGTGGGGAAAAATTTATGAGTAGTTTGTAAGACAAGACATAGTCCATTTGCTAATCAGATGACTGACATAGTCAGAGAAAAATTTACGAAAACTCCACTTTTCCCCTTGTTCGTGTTTTTGAAAAACGTTTTATGTCATCATTGACTCCAAACTTCCTCTTGTTCAACTGGCAAATCTTACTCACTCAAGTTCAAAGTGTTTTTGAAAATTTGACTACTTGTCACTACTACCACCAGGAATGTCACCACCCTGGCCCAGAAATCATAATCTGCCACCCTAGGTGGCACTGTTATTGAAATACTTTGCACTCAGGAAAATTAAACAAAAGTTTTAAATTATAAGAAATACAATATGTGCTTTCAATGTCATATAGGTGTTCTGTTTAGTTTTGGCTAAGACAGGTATAAGATTCCGCTCAGTTTAGCTAAACTAGACATGCTTCTTCCTGTCTCTAGCCTCAAGATTTCCCTTTGTTAGATCATTTACTTTTCAAAACTTGTAAATTTGTTCTCTGTCTTTTTGAAATATATGCAAACCTTTGTAAAAGTCCTCTGCATCTTTATGACAGAATTGTCTGTTTTAAGGAACTAGTAAGCATTGTTTGAAATAGAATCATGAAGGAAGATAGTGACACTACCTCTAAACCTTCTGTAGATGCCAATTAGCAAACTCAACAGAGAAAAACATTTTAAAGCTCAGGTTTAACTCAATGTGTTGGACACATGCCACTGACCAGTCTCCCACTAACATCCTTTCATACTATTCCACTTATTCTCCCCAGTGCTGACAAACCCTCTTGCTTTGTTTCAGTGGGTTTGAGTTTAGAATTAACTCTGGATTTCCATAACATTACAATATGTTTGAATAAAATCTTTCTTCATTATTTAACTTAATCTGGTGGAATGTTTTCCTTGACATTCTCCAAAAGAATGTACATGCACTTAATTTTGTAAGCTTTTACCAGAACAAATTTTTACCCTTATTATTAGAATCAAGATAGGAGTGTTTGTTCTCACTACTTATTTTTAACATTGTATTAGAGACTCTATCTAGTGCAATAACACAAGAAAGAGAAACAAAAGAATCAAAAATTTAAAAAAAACATAAAATTATCATTTTGGATACATGACATAATTACCAATGAATAAAATCCTACAGCAGCTATGAATTAACAACTGGCTCTAATAAGTTTAGTAAAGTTACTAAAGGATTCAAGATCCATACTCTAACATTAATAGCATTTCTATACACTAGTAACAGACAAGTGGAAGGTGAAATTTAAAAACAGCTTTTACAGTGACATGAAAATTACCAAATACTTAGGGAAAGATCTTCTACAAGATAACCATGCCCAATACATTGAAAACTTTGGTAGAAGAATTTAAGGTAACCTAAATAACTTGAGATAAGTACCATTTTATGACATAGAAATCTCAATATTGTTAAGAAGGAAATTCACCCCAATTTCATCTCTACATTCAATGAAATGGTGCAGTCCTATTAAGTATCCCAACAGACTAGACGGCTTTTTCTTTCTTTCTTTCTTTCTTTTTTTTTTTTGGTATAAGTTGACAAAACTATACTTGGCGAAGCCCATCCGACCTCCAATGCTGCTTGACAAAGTTCCAGCTGGGGGAAAAGAAGGGTGGAACACATCGTACCCTCATATTTTTTTTTTTCATGCCATAATGTTTAAAATTGTTACTCTGGTCACAGGAGTCATTGTGTTTGTGACTAATAACAAACTCTCCATGAGGCAAATTGGCAATGATGTATTGAAATCTGATCTGGCTCACAAGTCCGAAATTACAGTTTCTCTTAGGTCTATTACCTCATCTACTTCTAAAGAAACCTCTCCTAAAACTCCGTTTTCCCACTACTATAACTCCCTCTCTTATTGCTGACATTCCTTTTACTAAAGGGCTCTTATAAAGAAATTAGAAGGACAGACTTTAGATGTAAGTAACAGTGGGAAATGAGAAATAGAAAGTTAAGACAGGCAAATACATTAAGGGGGCAAGTTATTCAATATTTCGCACAGTGCTGAAAATATTTCCTGCTCATGAACTATGAACCCGAATGACACTTAGGTAAGATAAATAGAGGTATAGGAAAGTAGAGAGCTAATAGCAAACTATATTAACCATTGTGCAGTTTCTCAAGGGCTAGCTGGTGACCACAAGTTTGACATTTAATTAATTAAATCTTGCTCATACCCCCACTTATATAGAGATTTTGATTAAGTTACATTTTGTTATGCTTAGGTATGGGAAAATAAGGGGACAATTGTAATTTTTAAGATATGTATTCATGATGTTCAATGAAATGAATCAGCTTAGAAAAAAATGTACTGTTTAGCAAAAATAACCTTTACCTCACTAGATATTGCTAAGGCAACCTAAAATGTAAACATGTTCTGCCCAATGCCTCTTAGCTATTGCTTAAAGATATAAAAATAAATCAGACCCTGAGACTTCTCAGAGGGAACCTGAACATTGCTTGTGAAGGTTCTTTTCTCATTGCTGGCCCAGGACCTCTCCCCTTCCTACCCTACATCGACTGCAGCTGGTCTGCGGCATATACTAAATTTCTAACAGAAATGCAAAGGCCAAGAATACCGAACAACTTTGAAAGAAATATAGATTCCTGTTGGATTTTGCTCATGCTATTCCCCTCTTTTGTTACTTTCTTTCTATTCCATGTTCTTGGTCTTTTTATAGAACCCCCATGTAACAGATGTTAGAACTCCTAGAATCTCTCATATTTTCTTGCACACATGCAACATGTAAAAAAATCTTGTCATCCTCTCTCATAATATTTTCATTTCTATTTACCATATTCTTTTGTCACATAGAAGAAACTCAGAAAACTGAATTGGATAAACAGAATGACATACACACTTTTTCGTTTGGAAGATATAGAATTAAAAGTACAAAAGATAGGCAGCAGAAACTATAAAAGGACCCAAACATGATAGAATTATATGAGTGAATATCTATGTTATTCTCAGCTATGAAACTACAAAGGAGTGTACATGAAAAAATTACCTACATGAAAAAATTACCTAAATATACTCTATAGACTTACAGATTGTAAATGAAAAACAAGACAAAGAAGATACTTATCAAAAATATGGTGGGGCCAGGGATTTAGCTCAGTGGTGCCACCACCTGTCTCATAAGCTCAAGGTCCTGAGTTCGATCCCTGGTACACGCAAAAAATGTATGGGTAGTGAATGGGGAGAGGAGAAGAGAAATAACCTTGTTTCTCATGATAGAAAATTGTAAAAAACAAAAAAATGCCCAATGTTCATAGATCAAGCCCTCAAGTTTTGTTTTCCTCAAAAATTCAGAGAAAAAAACTTTCAATCTTGCCACTGAACACTTACATCTCAATGTTATACTGTCTCAATTTCCCGTGTGTGCAAAGTATTATTATAGAGATAATCATAAAAACTGAAAAAAAGAAGCTGTTCAAAGCTATTTAATGTCAGTCTTGATTGTGGACAAATGTATTGGGTAATTTTATATGCATTTCTTGTACCATGTTTTTATTTTATAAATCTACAGCTTCTGAGAAAGTACATATTTTCTCTTCCCTTTTCTGTGTTGTATTGTGTCTCTTCGATTTCTCTGTAGTTTTTAATTTTCCTGTCAGATCTTTCCTGATTTCCAGGAATCTACTTTTCTCTTTTTTTCTTCTCCAAATTGTTATATACCAGTATCTAGATTCTGAATCTAAAGAGGCTGGGTTGTTGTAACTTACTACTTCACTATTTTCCTCACAATATTTTCAAAAATAAATAAATAAATCTATAGTTTCAATTTTATGTGGTATTTTGAATTCTCATCTGTGATTGATATCTATCTGTGAACTGAGTCCAGACTGGAAGCATGAGTGTCAGGAAAGAGAAGCTATGGGCACAATAAGATCAGGAATATTGTGAACGGTTATAGAATGGCCTCTTCTCAGCCAAAACATTGTATATAATCCATGTTTTTCACTTCTCTCAACCCTACATTGAATTTGGCAGCATACCTGAAAATTGAGTTTTCTCTGAACCCCTCAATCCCAGAGAAACTAAGTACTTTAGCAATTTCACTAATATTTTATTATGATAAATTCCATTTCTTTCTTCTTTTCCAGCAACTTTGGAAAAGAAGAGAAAATGACTACACATGTGAATCAGAGAGAAGGATGTGGCTCTGATAACAGAATTAACATAGTTTTTTAATTTTTTAAAACAAATATATGGAAAAACAGTGTTTTAAAGTTTGAGTTCTTATTTGGTGAAATCTGTGCATTTTTATTTTTTTGGAGAAAGTGGTCTCCCAAGTTCCGATAAAGTTCATTTTCATGTTGGTTTTTGTTTGTTTTAGAGCATAATGTCTGTCCTGGGATTTTCAACATTTAAACATTCTAGTGTCTATTGTACCATGTATTGTGTTTCAGATTCTTAGCCTATAATTCTCTTCAATTAATTGAGAACTGAATCTTCTCAACACAATAATTTTGTTTATATTTCCCACATCAAATGATTTATCACTAATCAGGAAAGACAGAATCTTTTCACTGAATTATTCTTTTTCTATCCATCAAAACATGTTAGATTTCTTTCCAGCTATACCTGAATATTAATAGTATCTCTATACCTGCCAGGATTCTCTCAGAAAACTATCACATCTTTATTTTCTAAAAGACTTGTATCTGTTTTAAACTTTGAATTTTAAATCCTTGATTTAGAGTCTCAAAATGAATCATTGGGGAACCATTATTTAAAATAAATATGAAACATTAATAATTTAAGATGATAGAGTATTTGAGAATCAAACTTCTTTAACTCTAACCATGAGGCTGCAGAATCTTGAGCAAGGTACTTAATTCTGTTTCTTATCAGAAAAGTAGAAATAATGATAGTGGCACCTACCTTAAAAGCTTTAAAAGTTAATGGTTTGTTGCAAATTATAATTTTATCCTGTTTTGTGCGTAGTAATTTAGTAATAAAAACTAATATTAGTATTCTGTTTTTCACAGATGGTTTAAAGGCTAGAATCCTGACACTAAGTTCAATTTACTATATTCTCATAGACGTTTTAAGATGGCATTAATTTCATCTCTGCTCTTACATCTAAGATAAATCCAAGATTATTCTCTACTCAATGGAAATGGTACTCAGAAAGTCCAATCTCTCTCTATCATGAATTAAATAGCCTTTAGTGTATTCTTTTCCAGTTTCTTTTAGATTGAAGAATAAATTCTAGGTGATACTTAAAATACACAATTTGTGTTAGATTTTCTTCCAACAATTGGAAAGCCTTAAGTGTGGTGAAAGACATTATATTTATAAATATGATCATGAGATAAAGTCAAGAACCTTACTTTAGTATCAAAAGCATAAAGTGACCTAAAATAAAAAAGAGCATGCCTAAAATTCAGCCTCAACATCTGATTTCTACAAGCAAGCCCTCAAGTTTTGTTTTCCTCAAAAATTCAGAGAAAAAAACCTCAATCTTGCCATTGAACACTTACATCTCAATGTTATACTGTCTCAATTTCCCAGGAGTTGTAAACTCAGTGTTCTTTGCCATTTCTTAGTACACATTACTTTATTGCCTTTCACTTCTTATTTTAGTGAGAATTTTACTGCATTTTAAAAGTTCTTTCTCTTAAAACAGCTAAACTTATAACTGTTTAGACAGATGTGTTAAGTCTTTATTTTGACAAGGTCTGTAGATAAAAGGAAATTTCAATGGTATTTATAGATACCAAATTTTTATAGGAAATTACCAGGGTAAGGTCATGAAGTGAATTTCCCTTGGTGATATGGAAGAGAGGAGTAAAAGATTAAGTTTGTGTTCATATCTTCTGAAATGAACAAAATTCACCCCCAGAAAATTACCAAGATCTACAGGAAAGAAGAAGCAATAAAATTTGATCAATTTTCAAAGTTTTGATCTCATATTTGGCTTCCAATTCCATTTATAATGTACTTTTATTGATTGGGCTATTATTCTTATACTATAATTTTATTTGTATAAAGCGTCAAGTTAAAATAGCTAAAGAGGTTCCAGAGAATTTTGGGAAAAAGTCAATTACAGGCTTAGATTGGGTAGGTGCAAGAAGAAGAGCCCATCATCTGGTTATGTCAGAGAGTGAAAAAAAAATGCAGAGTGGCAAGACACAAAGATACAGTGTCCAGCTTGAAGGGGCTTTTGTTTGCTACATTGGAGACAATCTGAGTTCCCCCCCAAAATTAAAGAACACAGTAAATTATAAAATATACAAAAAGGATAGAAAAATAAGATTTGGTACCAACAGAAATAGATACAAAATAAACAAATAAGATAGAAGCAGTTATGAGGATGCTCAATGCTGACTGGTAAAAATAGAGAGCATGCTGGAGTTGGAAAAATTAGCACTTTGTAATCATCAAAGTTAGTACTATTTCACATGTGCATCATTGAGAGACAATGGGCAAATTTGGGGTAGCATGCAGAATATTTGCATAGTTCTAAAGTATCTCTAGATATTTTAGATTGCTTATCAGTTATAAGGGAAAATCTAAGTATAATCTGTTAAGAACAGCACCTTGAAAAGATTATCAGAGTTACTATCACCAAAGAAGGGCAGGTTGATATTGTGTAATTTTGTATATGATACCCTAAAAAGTTTCCAGTGTCATTTATTTATAGCAGTGTGTTCTAATCAGAGTCATTTATGTGTTGCATCATGTATGCAAAACTTGAATCTAATTATGAGTAAACATCAGACAAACTCAATGAGTAGGGCACTTTATTTAAAGTTGATTGTACTCTTCAAGTATTAATGTAATAAAACACAAGGAAATAACAAGAATATACCTTGGTTAAAGTGACTAAATAACTAATATCATCCAAGAACTAAATCTGTTTCTGAATGGAAAGAATAAAAGATGCTATCCAGAGCATTGCTGGTTCAAAAACTGAAATATGATTAACATTTTTGATAAAAGTATTATGTCAAAGATAAATTACAGAAATTGACAACTGTTTTCTAATGCAAAAGGGTAACCTTATTCTTAAGAAATACCCTACACTTAGGTGATATCATATTTAAATGTATTTTCAAATGTTTTTGATAAAGGAGAGTGTTATAGATAGTGCACTAGTTTTTTATTGGTACAAAATAAATTAGCAAAAATATTATAAGGTGAAACAATTGCAATTCATTCTGATCCCATTGTATTTAGATGAGCTCAACAAAGCCTTCTGCTAATGGTCTTTGCCAAAATCAAAGTGTTAATAACTTATTTCTCTCTGAAAGCTCCAAGGAAGAATTTGCTTCCAATCTCAATGACCCAGTTGGCAAAGTGCAGTTTCTTATGTTTGTAAGACTGAAGTTGCATTTCTTACTGGCTGTTGGTCAGGAAACTACCTCAGCTTTTTAAATCTACTTATTCGTTTGCATGGGGTACATCTTCAAACTCACAATGTTCAGGAGTCCTCACAATCTGAATCTTTCTGATCTTCCCTTCTACCACATTTTTTGACATCTGACTTTTGGAGGACTCTCACCAGGATAGTAGTTTTATCTTAAGGCCAATTGTCTAGGGACTTTAATTAACATTCAGAAAAATCTCTTCACAGAAGTACCTAGATTAATGTTTGATTAGATGTCCAAGAAACTGGTCGCTAGAGGCTGAGATCCAGGACGTTTTTAGAATTCTGTGTTTAAAACAAGGGGGGAGTATTTTGGGGGAGATTAATGGCAATGTGTATTTACTAAAGTAAATTTGTAAAATTTAAACATTCATCATATTTTCTCATTGAACCTTATATTTGGAGTGCCCTGCACTTTGACAGACATAAGAAAAATGTATCCCATTTCAAATGAATCGGTGAAGACAAATGCATAATATTCATGCTTAAACTAACTTTGACCTGTAAGAATCCTGTCAAAGAAGCCTGTGTGGAAAGGTGATACATGCCAGAAAAATTAAAGCTATATCAAAGCCAAAGAGAAAGGATACAGAGTTATAAGTAAATCTGCCACCATGTGTGTCACTTCTGTCAAGTAATTTTCTTATGCAAAATTCCAAATATCAAGGGAGGCTGATGTCTCTAAAGAATCAATTAAACAGCCTCCCACAGCTGCCGGCCCAGAGGTAGGGGCTTCTGAGCCACCATCCCACTGCTCCTGGTCCAGAGGAAGGGGCTTAACAGCCAGTATCCATACCGCTGTTCCCAGCCCACAGGAAAGGGCTTTAGGGCCACCATACCTACCACTGCTCCTGGCCACTGGCCCACCTCTCCCAGCTCAGAGGAGGTAATCCTTGCAGGCACTGACAGCCCCCCATGCCAGTTGAAATGAGAAAACATGTAAATAAGTCTCAAAACAAGACTTCCAGATGACCTACAGCAACCCCAAAGGGAAATGAGATGGAACACTCTGATACTCAACCACCTGGACCCACTGAACTGGTAACAAAAGAGGATCTGGAAAAAATGAAATCAGAAATAATTTCTCAGATAAAAGGAGAAATTGTGCCCCTAGTGCAAGACATGATTAATAAATCTAGAGAGGAGCTCAGGAACATGATGGAATCCCAACATAAGAAATAAATGGAATCCATAAAACAGATGCAAATAGATTTCCAGGACATGAAAAACTCCACTGAAAGTCTACACAGCAGAATGAGCCAATGTGAGGACAGAATTTCAGATATAGAAGATACGATTGCAATTAGTGACCAGGAAAAGAAAAAATTGCTTCAAAGTTATAAGGGAACATGAGAAATCAATCCAGCAGCTGCTACATGATGCAAAGAAGAATAACATAAGACTGATCGGGCTCAATGAAAAAACAGGAGAGAATGGAAATGACATAAAAAAATCTCTTCACAGAAATAATGGCAGAAAACTTCCCAAGCAGGGGAAAAGAGTTTGACATACAGATAAGACAGAAATATAGGTCTCCAAATAGCTTTGATCAAAAACAATCTACACATAGGCATATAATTGTTAAGATTCCAGAAACACAACAGAAGAACAAAGTTCTCCAAGCAGTCAGAGAAAAGAAACAAATCACATACAAAGGAAAGACCATCAGAATCACAGCAGACTTCTCAACACAAATCATCAAGGCAAAAAGAGCTCGGAGTGACATATTCCAAGTCCTAAAAGAAAACAGCCTTCAACCCAGATTGATGTACCCTGCAAAACTATCTTTCACAATTGATGGAGAAATAAGATACTTTCATGACAAAGAGCACCTTAGGAACTTCATGAATACCAAACCAGCACTCCAAAGAATTTTACACAATATCCTAGGAACAGACACTGAGGATCACAACCCCAGGAAGCAAAGCAGATGAACTCATCTGGCATGACACGAAATTAAATGTAAAGGGGGAGAACCCAACAAAAAGAAAAAGTCAAGGCAATGACAAGTCAATACATTTCAGTTATAACCATCAATGTTAATGATCTCAATTCACCAATCAAAAGAAATAGACTGGCAGAATGGGTCAAGAAGCAAAATCCAACAATATGCTGCATACAAGAAACACACTTCATTCAAAAGGAAACTCATAGACTGAAAGTTAAAGGGTGGAAAACAATACTCCATGCGACAGGAATACCCAAAAAAGCAGGAGTAGCTATCCTCTTGGCAGATCAAGTAGATTTCAAACCAACATTGAATAAGAGAGACAAAGAAGGACACTACATCCTTGTAAAGGGAACCATCCAAGAGGAAGAGATGACAATCATAAATATCTATGCACCAAGCACTAGTGCACTAAACTCTATAAAACAAATACTAACGGACATTGAAAGTCATATATGCACTAATACAATTGTAGTGGGGGCACTCAACACCCCACGGTCACAAATAGATAAATCAACTAGACAAAAAATAAGTAATGAAATACTAGAACTCAATCAAATTATTGAACAAATGAACTTAACAGATGTTTACAGAGCCTTCCACCCCACAAAATCAGAATAAACATTCTTCTCAGCTGCACATGGATCATTCTCAAAAATAGACCACATATTCACTCATAGAATATGTTTAAGAGCAAAGGAATTGAAGTTATCCCATGTATATTATCAGACCATAGTGCAATGAAATTGGAGATCCATAGCAAAAGAAACAAAAAATTTCATAAAAGTGGAAATTGAACAACACACTTCTGAACAACCAATGGTTCACAGAGGAAATTAAAGAAGAAATCAGGCAGTTCCTTCAATTAAATGACAATGACAATACAACATATTGGAATCTATGGGACACAATGAAAGCAGTCTTTTGAGGGAAATTCATAGCAGTGAATATGCATATTAAGAAAACAGAATGAGCCCAATTAAACAACCTGATGCTGAACCTCAAGCTTCTAGAAAAAGAAGAGCAGGACAACCTCAAAGTTCATACAAGGGAGAAAATTATAAAGATCAGAGGAGAAATCAATGCAATGGAGACTAAGAGAACAATACAAAAAATCACTGAAGTCAAGAGTTGGTTCTTCGAAAAAATCAACAAAATTGACAAACCTTTAGCCAACCTTGTCAGAAAAAGGAAAGAAAAGCCACAAATCCATGCAATTAGGAATGAAAAGGGTGAAATTACAACCGATCCAGCAGAAATCCAGATGATCATCAATACCTACTTCCAAAACCTATACGCCAATAAGATGGACAACACAGAAGAAATGGACAGATTCCTAGATACATATGAATTAACAAAGTTGAATGAAGAAGACCTAAAAATTCTGAACAACCCAATATCAACCAATGAAATTGAAAAGGTAAATAAAAACTTATCAACTAGGAAAAGCCCAGGCCTGATGGCTTCACTGCTGAATTCTACAAGACATTTAGAGAGGAACTGCTGCCACTACTGTTGAAACTCTTCAATGAAATTGAAAGGGAAGCAATACTCCCAAATTCATTCCTGGAAGCAAGCATCACCTTGATCCCCAAAGCAGAGAAAGACCCAACTGAAAAAGAGAACTATAGGCCAATCTCACTAATGAACATAGGTGCAAAAATCCTTAATAAGATAATGGCAAACAGAATGCAGAATATCATCAAGAAGATCATACACTCTGATCAAGGGTGATTCATCCCAGGGATGCAGGGATGGTTCAATATATGAAAATCAATCAATATAATACACTATATCAATAGAGCCAAGGACAAAAACCATATGATTATCTCCATAGATGCAGAAAAAGCATTTGACAAAATCCAACATGCATTTATGTTAAAAACCCTACAAAAAATTGGAATGAATTGTCTCTACTTCAAACTGATAGAAGCCATCTATGAAAAACCAACAGGCAATATCATACTAAATGCTCAAAAATGAAATCCTTCACACTAAAATCAGGAACAAGACAAGGATGTCCACTATCACCACTCTTGTTCAATATAGTTTTGGAAACATTATCCATAGCAATTAGACCAGAGAAAAAAATAAAAGGAATAAAGATAGGTAATGAAGAAGTCAAATTGTGACTATTTGCAGATGACATGATACTCTATATAGAAGACCCCAAGAACTCCACCAAAAGTCTTCTAGACTTAATAACCAAATTCAGTCAAGTAGCTGGTTACAAGGTCAACACACAAAAATCAATAGCCTTCCTCTACACCAATGACAGACTCACTGAGAGAGAAATAGGGCAAATAATTCCTTTCACAATAGCATACAAAAAAATTCAAATACCTAGGAATCATCCTAATGAAAGAAATCAAAGACCTCTTCTCTGAAAACTATGGCACTCTGAAAAGAGAGATTGAAGATCAGAAAATGGACAGACATCCCCTGCTCCTGGGTAGGAAGGATTAACATAGTGAAAATGGCCATACTTCCAAAACTGCTATATAGATTTAATGCATTTCCAATTGAGATCCCAGCAGCATACTTCATGGACCTTGACAAAACAATCCAAAAGTTCATTTGGAACAAGAAGAGACCCAGAATAGCAAAAGCTATTCTAGGTAACAGGGACATGGCAGTGGGTATCACAATCCCCAACCTGCAACTCTACTATAAACCTACTGTGATAAAAACAGCATGGTACTGGCAAAGAAACAGACTTGAAGACCAGTGGAACAGATTAGAAGATGCAGAAACAACGCCAGACACACTCGGCCATCTCATCTTCGATAAAGGAGCCAAACACGCTCACTGGATGAAATATAGCCTCTTTAATAAATGGTGCTGGAAAAATAGGGCTTCAACTTGCCAAAGATTAAAACTAGACCTGTATCTCTCACCATGCACTAAACTAAAATCAAAATGGATTAAAGATCTAAATGTTAAAATAGAAACTCTGAACCAGTTGGAACAGACGTTAGGTAGAACCCTTGAAGACATCGGTGTAGGAAAAGATTTTATGAACAAAACCTCAGTTGCCCGTGAACTAGCACAAACAATCAACAAATGGGATCTTTTCTTATTAAAAGGTTTCTGCACAGCAAGAGAAACCACCAGCATTGTGAAGAGACAACCCACAATGTGGGGAAAAATCTTCACTTCTTCCTCAGACAAAGGTCTACTATCTCGAATCTATAAAGAACTTAAAAAGATCAGACCTCCCAAATTTAAAGACCCAATCCAAAAATGGGCATCTGAAATGAACAGACATTTCTCAGACAAAGAAGTAGAAATAGCAAATAAATACATGAAAAAATGTTCAACGTCCCTGGTCATTCGAGAGATGCAAATGAAAACAACACTGAGATTCCACTTCAGTCCAGAAAGAATGGCTGCTATCATGAAATCAACCAATAACCAATGCTGGCAGGGCTGTGGGGAAAGAGGAACCCTGCTCCACTGCTGGTGGGCATGTAGACTGGTGCAACCACTGTGGAAATCAGTATGGAGATACCTCAAAGAACTAGGACTGGAAGTCCCATTTGACCCTGCTATTCCACTGCTGGGAATCTTCCCCAAAGAATTAAAAGAATCATACCACAGTGATATATGTGCACTCATGTTCATAGCAGCACAGTTTGTAATAGCTAAAACTTGGAAACAGCCCAAATGCCCATCAACTGGAGCCTGGACAAAGAAAATGTGGGTTTTTTTAATAAAATGGAGTACTACTCAGCCATAAAAAATGAGAAATTAGAGACATTTATAGCTAAGTGGATGCACATTGAGGTGATACTCTTAAGTGAAATAAATAGGACACACATGTATAAATACCAAATAGTTTCTCTCGTGTGAGAAACTGAAAATGTAAATGAGGACTAAATGTATGATGGGTAATGTGAAATAGGAAGAAAAGGGGGAAAGGGGAAGGAAGTGGGAGGGCTAGGGGAAAGGATAGAAGGGAATGGGATTAATATGAGAAAATGGAAAAATAGGAACAAAATCTTTGTAAATAGGGAGGACTGGAGGGGTTGAAGGAAGGGCTGGGCAAAGGTGAAAAATAAGAACCAAGAGAGACTATGTAAAGGTGCAAATTTCCAATGATGAATGTCATTATATTGTATACCTAAAATGTACCAATGATTAGAATGAATAATCAGTAATACAAAATAGGAAGAAAATGTCTAAAGGGGTAAGGGTAGTGGGAGGGGCAGGGGAAAGGAAAGAAGGGAAAGGAAAAATGATGAGCAATGGAAAAAATGGAAATAATGTCTCTGTAAATAGGGAAGGGTGGAGGGGGTGAAGGGAGGGCTAGGAATGGGGAAAAAATAAGAACCAAGATGCATTATGTAAAGGTACAATTCCCAATGAGAAATGTAATTGTGTTGTATACCTACAATGTACTAAGAAAAGAATTTTAAAAAAAAGAATCAGTTAAACCTTCCAATAATAAGCAGTGTTTAGAAATATACCCAATCCAGTGGTGTGACAGACAAGAATTAATACAATTGTACCTTGGTACTTGTTATTAGTTGGTCCCAGGAGGTGCAACAAGTACCCAAGATGACAAGTAATAAGCAAATTTTTTTCTATTGAAAAGAGTAGCTAGTCACAAGCAGTTGACACCAACAAGTTCTAGCTCACAAGTTGAATACCAAACAAAATATGAGTAGTGGAACAAAATTTTCACATCAAAACGCATTGAATACCAAATTAATGAGTTTCCCAGGAGGTGAGTATTAAGATATGACTATAATGTAAACTTCAGTTCAGTGGTACTTTTGCTTTGTCCTGGTTGCATTTCATATCTTCATGCTACTTGATCCTTAAAGAATTAGAAGTCAGATACTGACTATAGGAGGAATCAAGATCCCCAAATATTGCATGTTCTGTAGGCTAGAACTTTATATATAACTTTGATATTTAAAGAAATATTCTGACCCTAAAAGTTGGGGACACACAGCTTTCTCCAATAGAGACAGAAAATGTTTTCTACTATGTTTATGTGTTACACTTGTCAATAAATCTTCTAAATTCAATGAACCATAGTCAGAGCATCTTCTCTACTCTTTTATTCATTTGTTCTCTTTAAATTTGACTAAGCTCTATGTTCCTTTGCTTTCATAGTAATTGTCTTTTTCATTGGAATTTTGGAGGGTGACTTAAGTAGAATATTTAGAATAAGAAAAAATAATGCTCAATAACAATATAAGAGCTATTGAATGGTTGGACATGACACTTCATTTCATTCCTTTTGTTCTTTTCTAATCCTAATACAAACCACATGGTAACTTTAGAAGAAAAAATCTATAATGTGTGCATATATGGCAAAAATATTCCCATATATATGTATATATGAAATGCTCAAACTTCAGAAAATGATGAACCAAATCACTACACTGCACTTGGCCATCTGCCAGATCAACCAAACCATGTTGTTAGGAGGAGCAAACTCTTTCATATTAATTCCTCTTGATTGCTTTAGCATAGTTTTGATAAACAAGTAAATTATAAACAATGGAACTCATAATGCGAAAGTCCTGACAACCTGTGTGGAGGTGATAATTTGAAGGGAAGCTGGCCAAAAAGTCCATTAATAAATACTGTATTAGCTATCCTTTGGAATTCAATTATACTTGGACACATTGTTTCTCATTGGATTTTGAAGAGCAATGATTATTCTGGAATTGTTTTCATACAGGCTTATGCCTTAATTACAGTTTATCTTCATTCTGCATTATAAACAGTATACTCTTCAGTTCTTAGAGATTTTCTACATATTAAGAATCAACAGAGCCACCAACTTGGCCTCATGGGGAGAGTGAAGACTGACTGTGACCAGCTCACTCCACCCACTTGCCACCAGGACATTGTGCCCCAGGCATGCCCACCAGCCACCAGCTTGGCCACACAGGCACCTGCAAACAACAGGCCCTGCCCACCCCACCCACCCCACCCTGCATCTGGCCTCTTTGCTGTGCAGCTACTTGGTTCCACACTACAGAGGCACAGGGAGAGATAAAAGCCATTGTTCTGAGCTGCAGAAGTGAACAACAGAGAGAGGGCCTCTCTCAGGCTCCCTGATGGAAACAACCTGGCTGGAAAAGTGAAGAGAATCTCTGCAATAAAGGCACACAAGACCACTGTGCTTAGTAAATTGGAGGGATCATCACCTCCCATCAAAACCTGGCCTACCTTCAGGTGAAAGGCAGCTGGAACCTGCAATAGAACCTTGCAGAATGCAACCCTGCAGAAGAACAGGGAGCTCAACTCAGGACTTGCAGCCAGAAATCTGCCTGAATCTCATGGGTCTGTGACTAGCTTAGTGAGGCTCATTGACTTACAACTGCACACAGCTGCCCACGTTGTCAATTGTGACAGCAGGGACATACCCTGAAGAAGGCCTTTCATTTTTATCTTTTATTTGTTAATTTCAAAATTACCACTATTTTTTTGCTCTTATTTTTAATTGTTTTCTTCTTTTCTACTCTTTAAAAATTTTTATTTTTCTCTTTTTTCTTTCTCTTCTATTTTCATTCTCACTCTCTCTCTGCCTCACTCTCTTGTTGTCCCACATTGTTCTTCATCCCCCCTTTGTGTTCCTGTTCTGGCCCTAATTTTTATTTCTTCATTATTTGTCTTTTCTTCTCTATCCTTCTCTTTCCTGTGCCATGTGGCCTCACTGCTAAGCTTCCCTTATCCTCCCACCTACCTATTCCTCCCTCCCCAAATACTTCTGACTCCGCATCCCAAAGGGTAAAGTTGCTATATTGAAAAGTTTATCCACTATAAACATAAGTTGGGTTGGTCCTCAATTTTGATTTAATTCACACAGTTAATGGTGATAGATTAATAACTATCACAAATTGTCATTTACTAAGAGGTACTTGATGTTATCATGTTGCTGATTGTATCAATTGGACTAAGGTGTTGAGATTGATCTAATCAGTTATCCTTCCTGGTATAATGAAAATGAGATTGCCTCGGAGTTATAAGAGGCTCAAAACCTAAGGACCAGCTATATCTGGAGGACACCTCTGAGAATCAAACATTCCATAAGGGTTCTAAATACATCAACAAAGACACAATAAGCAACTTCAAAGTATCAACCCAGGAACTAAACCAAGGACAGCACCAAAAACAAAAATGAGAAGACATTTAAGCATGTCACAAACTCAGACTTCCACCCCACAAAAGCCAAATTCTGGGGGAAATAAGGTGGAAAAGTCTGATAACCACCTGGACACCCTGAACTGATAGCACAGGAAGTAACAAAACAGATGAATGAGGCTCTAGAAAAATTCAAAGCACAATCTCCCAGATACCTGCAGAGATGGTGAGCAGAGTGAAAGACATGACTAGAGGCTCTAGAACAGAAAGAGATTAACAAATACACAAGATCAGAAATGTGCTGGAAGCCATGAATGCCCACCATAGCATAAGAAAGAAATGGAATCCATGAAACAGATTCAAACAGATATTCAGGAGATAAAAAACTCCATTGAAACCATGCAGAGCAGATTAAGAGAATCTGAGGATAGAATATCAAATATAGAAGACAGGATTGTGGTTAAGGACCATGAAAACACATATTTCTTAAAAATAGAAAGGACCATGAGAAATCAATCTGGCAGCTGTTAGATGATTCAAAGAAGAGTCCACAAAAAAAAGGAGAAAGTACAACTGACATAAAAAAAAACTGTTCATGGAAGTAATAGTAGAAAAGTTCCCAGACAGAGGTGGAGAATTGGACATACAGATAAGTGAGGCATATAGAACTCCAACTAGGCATGATAAAAAAAAAATCTACAACTAGACATATAATAGTCAAGATCCCAGAAACCCAACAGAAAAAGAAAATCCTACAAGCAATTAGAGAAAAGAAATAAATCACCTACAAAGGAAAGCCCATCAGAATCATGGCAGATTTCTCAATATAAACCCTCAAGTCAAGGAGAGCCAAGAATGAAGTATTTCAAGCCCTAAAAGAAAATAACTTCCAACCTAGACTGCCGTATCCTGCAGAATTATCTTTCAAAATTGATGGGGAAATTAGATACTTCCATGACAAAGAACATTTGAAAAATTTCATGAACACCAAAGCAGCACTCCAAACAATTCTAAGCAATATCCTAGAAAAAAACAATGACGATCACAGCTCCATGAGGCCCAACAGAGGGAAGCCACCAGGCATGGCAAGAAACTAAATAAAAAGGGAGAAAAATAAGAAAAAAAGAGCAAATAACAGTAAAACATCATGACAGAGATGAGTCAATATCTCTCAATTATAACTATGAATGTTAATGGCCTCAATTCACCAATAAAAAGAAATAGACTGACAGAATGGATTGAAAAGCAAAATCCACCAATATCCTGTATACAAGAAACACACCTAACTCAAAAAGAAATTGATAGATTGAAAGTAAAAAGATGGAAAGCAGTCTTCACGTGACAGGAACCTGGAAAAAAACAGGGGTAGCAATCTTATTTGCACATAAAGTAGGTTTCAAACCAAAACTAATTAAGAGAGACAAAGATGTTCACTACATCCTTGTGAAGGGAACAATCCAAGAGGAAGAGATGACAATCCTAAATATATATGCATCAAATACAAATGCCCCCAAATATACAAAACAAATATTAATGGACATGAAAAACCAAATAAACACCAATACAATTATAGTGGGGACCTCAATAACTCAATGTCACAAATAGACAAATCTAGACAAAAAATGAACAATGAAATTCTAGAACTGAACCAAGATATTGAACAAATGGACTTAATAGATATTTGCACAGTGTTCCAGCCCACAAAATCAGAATACACATTCTTTTCAGCTGCACATGGGTCATTTTCCAAAATAGACAACATGCTAGCTCATAGGACATCTCTAAGTAAATGTAAAAGAATTGAAATTATTCCCTGTATATTATCAGACCCTAGTGCAATAAAATTGGAGATCAATAACATAAGAAACCACAAAACTCCCACAAACACATAGAAATTGAATAACACTCACCTGAACAACCAATGGGTCACAGAGGAAACTAAAGAAGAAATTAGACAGTTCTACAAGTATATGACAATCCAGTATAACATATGGGAATCTATGGGACACAATGAAAACAGTTCCAGGTGGGAATGCCCATATTAGTGAATACTACTGAATGCCCATATTAGGAAAAGAGAGAACTCAGATAAACAAACTAATGCAGAACCTCAAGCTCCTAGAAAAAGAAGAGCATAACAAACCCAAAGCTCATATAAGAAAGGAAATTACAAAGATCTGAGCAGAAATCATTGTAATGGAGATTAAGAGAACAATACAAAAATTCAATTAATCGAAGAGCTGATTTTTTGAAAGAATAAATAAAATTGATAAACCTTTAGCCAACCTTATCAAAAAAAGGAAAGAAAAGGCTCAAATCCATGCAATTAAGAATGAAAAAGGTGAAGCCACAACAGATCCAGCAGAAACTCAGAGGATCATCAATATCTACTTTGAGAATCTGTACTCTAATAAAATGGAAAACACAGAAAAAATGGACAGATTCCTAGATACATACAAATTGGCAAACTTAAATGAAGAAGATATAGAAATTCTAAACACCTCAATAACAATGAGTGAAATTGAAGATGTAATAAAAATATTTACCAACAAAGAAAAGCCCGGGTCCTGATGGCTTCACTGCTGAATTCTACAAGACAATTAAAGAACTATTGCCATTACTCTTTAAACTCATCAAGGAAATTGAAAGGGAAGGAAGGCTTCCAAATTCTTTCCTGGAAGCAAGTGTTACTTTGATTTCAAAAACAGGGAAAGACCCAACACAAAAAGAGAACTAATGACCAATCTCCCTAATTAACATAGATGAAAAAATCCTCAACAAGATACTGCCAAACAGAATACAGAGGGTCATCAAGAAGATCATACACCCTGACCAAGTTGGATTTATCCCAGGGATGCAAGGATGGTTCAACATCCATAAATCAATAAATGTAACACACTGTATTAACAGAGTCAAGGACAAAAACCATATGATCATCTCAATAGATGCAGAAAAAGCATTTCACAAAATCCGACACCCATTCATGATAAAAACACTACAGAAAATTGGCATAGAAGGTCTTTATCTCAACCTGATAAAGGCTATCTATGAAAAACCAACAGCCAACATCATACTAAATGGTCAAAAAATGAAAACTTTCATGCTAAAATCAGGAACAGGACAAGGATGCCCACTATCACCACTCCTGTTCAATATTGTTCTGTAAACATTAGCCATAGCAATTAGACAAGAGAAAGAAAAAAAAGGAATAAAGTTAAGAAAGGAAGAAGTAAAGCTGTCATTATTTGGTGATGATATGGTACTTTACATAGAAGACCCAAAAAACTTGGTCAAAAGTCTTCTAGACCTAATTGACAGATTCAGAACAGTAGCTGGATATAAGGTCAACACTCAAAGAACAATAGCCTTCTTATACACAAATAGCAGACCCATTGAGAGAGAAATTCAGGAAATAATTCCTTTTCCAAAACCATCTAAGAAATGAAATATGTAGGAATAAACCTAACAAAGGAAGCAAAAGACCTCTACACTGAAAACTACAGCACTCTGAAGAAGGAGATAAAAGAGGATATAAGAAAATGGAAAGATATCCCTTGTTCCTGGGAAGAATCAATATAGTTAAAATGGCCATACTTCCCAAACTACTATATAGATTCAATGCAATGCCAATTGAAATTCCAACAATATACTTCACAGAACTAGAGAAAACAATCCAAAAATTCACTTGAAAGCAGAAGAAACATAGAATAGCAAAAGCAATTTTGGGCAACAGAGACATGGCTGGGGGTATCCTCAAGTTGAAATTATACTACAAAGCTACTGTGATGAAAACGGCATGGTACTGGCAAAGAAACAGGCCCAAATATATGTGCAATAGATTAGAAGATACAGAAACAACTCCAGACATACTCAGCCATCTCATCTTTGACAAAGGACCCAATCGCCCTCATTGGAGAAAAGATAGCCTGTTCAATAAATGGTGTTGGAAAAACTGGATTTCAACCTGCCAAAGATTAAAACTAGACCCATACCTATCACCATACACTAAGCTAAGATTGAAGTGGATTAAAGAGCTAAAAATCAAGACAGAAACAGTAAACTTGCTGGGAGATATGTTAGGTAGAACTCTCAATGATATTGGCATGGGAAAAGACTTTATGAACAAAACTTCAGTAGCATGGGAGCTAACACAAAAAATCAACAACTGGGATCTCATCTTATTAAAAAGCTTCTGCACTGCAAGAGAAACTACCAGCAGAGCTAAGAGACAACCTACAATATGAGAAGAAATTTTTAGCAGCTGTACCTCAGATAAAGGCCTATTATCTAGAATATATGAAGAATTGAAAAAAATCAGACCCCCCAAATTAAATGGGCACCTGAAATGAGCAGACATTTCTCAGAGAAGTAAAAGAAGCAAACAAATATATGAAAAAGTGTTCGCCATCACTGGTCATTCGAGAGATGCAGATGAAAACAACACTGAGATTCCACCTCACTCCACAAAGAATGGCTGCTATCAAGAAATCAACCAATAACAAATGCTGGTGGGGATGTGGAGAGAAAGGAACCCTTCTCCATTGTTGGTGGGAATGCAGACTGATGCAACCACTGTGGAAAACCGTATGGAGATACCTCAAAGAACTAGGACTAGAGGTCCCATTTGACCCAGCTATTCCCCTGCTTGGTATCTTCCCCAAAGAATTAAAAGAATCATACCACAGTGATATATGTGCACCTATCTTTATAGCAGCACAGTTTGTAACAGCTAAGGTTTGGAAATAGCCCTAGTGCCCATCAACTGGAAACTGGATAAAGAAGATGTGGTTTTTTTTATAAAATGGAATACTACTCAACCATAAAGAATGAGAAACTAGAGTAATTTATAGCTGAAAGGATGCATATTGAGGCCATTCTCTTAAGTGAAATAAATAGGACACACATGTGTAAATACCAAATAGTGTCTCTAGTGTGAAAAACTGAAAGTGTAAATAAGGATGAAAATGATTAAAATGAATAATTGGTAATTTTAAATAGGAAAAGATCCAAAGGTGGAGGGGTGGTGGGAGGGGAAGGGGAAAGGGAAGAAAGGAAAGGAAAAATTATGTGAAAGAAAAAAAATGGAAACAAAGTCTGTGTAAATAGGGAAGGGTGGTGGGGGTGAAGGACACACAGGTAATAGGGAAAAAATAAGAACTAAGATACATCATGTTCAGGTACAAACACCCAATAATAAATGTAAATGTATTGTGTACCTAAAATGTACCAATTAATATATAAATAAAAATTTTTTTAAAAGAATTTAAGCAAAAAAATTGTAAACCTATGTCAATGAAAGTACATCATAATATCCAAATGACCATAGGTGTTCATCTAATAGTTTAATGTTAATCTTCAAAAATATTTTAAAAGATTTCTATCCAAATGCAAAATAAAATAAAATGCTATATGCTGTATGTTAGTATTTATAAAGTTTATGCTTATAGTTTTAAATCATAGCTAACCAGACATCAGAGATAACTTGTCATTCTTCTAAAAGAAAAAGTTGAAAATGAATTTGCTCCTGTTGGCAGATTGATTTCATGTAGAAAACTGTAAAGAAGATTGCTTCCATCTAGAATAACAGAAAGTAATGTTAAATTACAGTACAATCTCATCTCTAAAGAACTTCTTGACCTTTAGGGAAAAAGATTAAGTAACTGTATTTATTTCCAAATGGAACATGCCATGAAGGGTAAAAACTCTCAGCCAGCTACAAGGACGAGGAGCTGTCTGAGTACTTGGGGTTGAGCTTTTTGGTTTCAAACTGTATTTTAACCTTTCTTCATAAAAAATCTTACCTATCTACACTCACAGTGTGAGCATTCTTAGAATTGTTTACAGTATTTAAACTACTTTTTATAATTTAGGCTCATTTGGGATTTACTCTGTGTAATATTCTCAGAAGCCCTTACTTCAAAATGTTTATGGTTTGAGTATGTTGTCTATTAAGAGTATTTTCCTTGATTTTTGGCCTCTTCTTGACCTCCGATATAACTTCTTGCTACTCTTTAGAATCTAAATGTAGAATGATCATTTTCTAATTTTCTGCTACTAGGAGATTCAGTATGGAAAGTTTGTACATGGTGTCAGAACTTAGTTGGAATGTTTCCCCTGACAGATTTGGTGCCATTTTCATCATCCATTATGGATCACTATCTTCATATATAAAAATGGAGATGCATCCTACTTCATAGGGAAGATTAAGCATTAGTACTAAGCAATAATATGTAAAATGTACACTAAAGTCCCTCTAAGAAGGAAGACTGAATAATAGGGCATTTTGTACTAATATCCTATGATGTAGAGAGCCACATAATTAGGTGTGTCAAATTGATGTTACACTGGATATTTTCCAAGCTTTTTGGTCAGCAAATTCCTAAATACCCTACCAAAGATTTATTACCATCTTATATGTATAGATCTCCTGATATAGAACCTGAGTGTGCAAAACATAGTAGAAGTGCAAGTTACAATCTGTCTAGTGCTTGCAGGTAGCAGGAATAGGCTCACTAAACTAGTTCTTGGCATTAATATTGAAGCAAGTGTTTCAGATTTTAATTATCTCTCAATTCCAGGAGGAGGATTTCTGAAGAAATCAACCTGCTAGGAATGTCTAACAGAAGGGGACAGAGATTACAGACAAGACACAGAGATAATTTTGAAAGAGGGATCACAGAGTGCTTGCCTGTAGTGGACAAAGAGCCCTGAACATCTGGCTCACTTTGCTTTTATTTAACTTAGGTAAGGAAGGAAGTAATTAGGTGAATGGAAAATTCATTTCTCATTATTTGCAAAATGTACCCAGGTAAGTATTTCTATAAACTAGGTTTCAGGTGTTGTTGACTTCCCTGGAACTTGCAACATGCCAGCATGCTGGCAAATTGCCAAAGGAGGATCAGCTTGCTATTCCCTCCTTCATATCTACAGGGTGACTGGGCCTCAATATTTATATCTAGTTTCCCACAAGTTTCTCTAAAAAAATAAAGATTGGAATAAAAGATGTATCATTTTTTCTGAACATTAGCAATTTCTCTATTATTTTATTATGTTCTGAATACTCAGCTTCTTTTTTAAGAAAGAAAATGGAAGAATAGCCTAATAAAATGTTTTCTTAATATCCATCATAATAGTCTGGAAGGAAGATTGACATAAATTAATATTTTTTAAAAATTTGGAATATATGTGGGTTTATTTTTTTTTAGTGTTGTGGGTTACCAAATTTTTCTTACCTTAGAGCAGGTAGTATTATGATTAGGGAACAAACCTATGCTCAACTATGACCATATCTATCCATTTTTTACTACTAGATGAATTCACATAAAAACTGCAGCATAGTTTTTAATTTGACCATAAGAATTAGCTTAGACATGTACCAAAAAATAAATATATTCCTCTGCCCTCTCTTGTAGATTTTTTCATTAATGGGTAAATTGATGTGAAAAGTAAGGGGTTCTTTTAACAAAAAAATGTTTAAACTAGAATGGTTTAGAAAAAAATTTATACTAATGCATTAGCAGTTAAGATATCCATAATAGATAAGTTCTGCTGTACAACATCATCCAGAGACACAGAATAGCAAATTAAGTCTGCCACTCTCAGAAAGTAACTATATACCAATATGCTTTTTCAAGCTTTAGCTTACAAAATTTCACTTTCAGCACACTAAAAACCATAACAAAACCAAGTGAACAGAGAAATAAATTGTTACCTTTTAAGAAAAGATCTAAATTGATACATGCAAATGTTTGATGAATAAACTGAATGTAATATTTGAAGAGTTATTATAAATTGAATAAATATAATGATGTCAAATTACAACTTGTTCTAAAAACTCTGAAGGAGTTAAAGCAAATTGTAAGTGTACATATTCAATGTTTACATATAATCTTATATCATATATATTATTTTATAAATTTTGTATACATATAGATACACTTTGAAGTGAAAATATCTTTAGTACATATTACATTAATAAAAAGATGAGTCAGAATGATATAAACAATACCATTCCTATTGATCATATAAAAACATGTACCACCCAGCCCAGAGGTAGGGGCTTCCAGGCCATGATTCCACCACTCCCAGCCCAGAAAGGGGTTCAGGCCTGCCATTCCTCCACTCCCAGTCAACAGGAAGGGGCTTCTGGGCCACCATTCCACCACTCCCAGCCCAGAGGAAGGGGTTTCCAGGCCACTGTTCCACTGCTCCCAGATCAGAGGAGGTGAGCCGCATGGGTGCCAACATTAACCCCATGTCGAAATGAGAAGACACATAAACAAATCTCAAAACCAAACTTGTAGATCATGTACAGCAAACCCAAAAGGAAATGAAATGGAACATTCTGATATTCAAGCAGATGGACTCCCTGAACTGGCAACGAGAGGATCTAGAAAAAATGAAATCAGAAATAATTTCTCAGAAAACAGCAGAGATTGTGCTAGTAGTGCAAGACATGATTAATAAATCTAGAGAGCAACTGAGGAACATGATGGAATTCCAACATAGGAAACAAATGGAATGCATAAAGCAAATGCAAACAGATTTCCAGGAGATCAAAAACTCCATTGAAAGTCTACATAACAGAATGAGCCAGTGTGAGGAGAGAATTTCAGATATAGAAGATACAATTGCAATTAGTGACCAGAAAAAGAAAAATTATGTGAAAATTGTAAGGGACCAAGAGAAATCAACCCAGCAGCTGCTAGATGATGCAAAAAACAATAACATAAGGTTGATTTGAGTCAATGAAGAAACAGAAGAGAGTGCAGATGACATAAAAAATCTCTTCACAGAATTAATGGCAGAAAACTTCCCAAGCAGGGGGAAAAGAATTTGACATACAGATAAGGGAGGCATATAGGACTGCAATGAGCCTTGATCAAAAAAAATCTACACATAGGCATATAATTGTTAAGATTCCAGAAACCCAACAGAACAAAGTTCCACAAGCAGTTAGAGAAAAGAAACGAATCACATACAAAGGCAAGCCCATCAGAATCACAGCAGACTTCTCAATCCAAACCCTCAAAGCAAGAAGAGCTTGGAGTGATGTATTCCAAGCCCTAAAGGAAAACAGCTTCCAACCCAGATTGATGTACCCTGCAAAACTATCTTTCAAAATTGATGAAGAAATAAGATATTTTCATGAAAAGAGCACTTAGGAACTTCATGAATAACAAACCAGCACACAAAAAATTTTAAACAATATCCTAGGATATTGAGGATCACAATGAGGATCACAACCCCAGGAATCACAGCAGAATGAACCCATCAGGTGTGAAAAGAAATTAAATGTAAAGGGGGAGAATCCAAGTCATGACAGCAATAAGTCAATATGTATCAGTTATAACCATCAATGTTAATGGTCTCAACTCACCTATCAAAAGAAATAAACTGGCAGAGTGGGTCGAGAAGTAAGATCCAACAATATGCTGCATGAAAGAAACACACAATTCAAAATGAAACCCATAGACTGAAAGTTGAAGTGTGGAAAACAATACTCCATGCCACAGGAACATAAACAAAAGCAGGAGTAGCTATCCTCTTTGCAGATTAACTGGATTTCAAATCAACACTGATTAAAAGAGACACAGAAGGACACTACATCCCTGTAAAGGGAACAATCCAAGAGCAAGAAATAAGAATCATTAATATCTATGCACCAAATGTGAATGTGCCCAACTATATAAAACAAATACTAATGAACATAAAAAATCATATATGCACTTATACCATAGTAGTGGTGGACCTCAATACCCAACTGTCACAACTAGACAGATCAACCACACAAAAAATTAGTAATCAAATAATGGAACTCAATCAGACTCTTGAACAAATGAACTTAATAGATGTTTACAGAGTGTTCTACCCCATAAAATCAGAATACACATTCTTCTCAGCTGCACATGGGTGGTCCTCCAAATAGGCCACATACTCACTCATAAAACATTTTTAAGTAAGTGGAAAGGAATTGAAGTTATCCCCTGTATATTATCAGACCATAGTGCAAAGAAATTGGAGATCCATAGCAAAAGAAGCCACAAAAATTTCATAAACACATGGAAGTTGAACAACACACTTCTAAACAACCAATGTGTCACAAATGAAATTAAAGAAGAAATCACAGAGTTCCTTATAATTAAATGACAATGACAATACAACATATTGGAATCTATGGGACAAAATGAAAGCAGTCTTACAAAGGAAATTCATAGCAGTGAATACACATATCAGGAAAACAGAGAAAGCCCAATTAAACAATGTGATTCTGAACCTCAAGATTCTAGAAAAAGAAGAGCAGGACAAACCCAAAGCCCATAGAAAGGAGGAAATTATAAAGATCAGGGCAGAAATCAGTGCAAAGAGGATTAAGAGAACAATATAAAAAATCGATGAAACCAAGAGTTGGTTCTTCAAAAGAATCAACAAAATTGACAAACCCTTAGCCAACCTTATCAGAAAAAGGAAAGAAAAGGCCAAAATTCATGCAATTAGGAATGAAAAAGGTGAAATTACAACAGACCCAGCAGAAATCCAGAGGATCATCAAGACCTACTGCAAGAACCTTTATGCCAAAAAGATGGAAAACACAGAGGAAATGGACAGATTCCTAGATAAGTATGAATTATCAAAATTGGACAAAGACCTAAAACTTCTAAACGACCCAATATCAAACAGTGAAATTGAAAATGTAATTAAAAACTTACAAACTACAAAAAGGGCAGCTACTGATGGCTTCACTGATGAATTCTACAAGACATTTAGAGAGGAAATACTGCCACTATTGTTTAAACTCTTCAATAAAATTGGAAGGGAAGCAAGACTACCAAATTCATTCCTGGAAGCAAGCATCACCTTGATCCCCAAAGCAGAGAAAGATGCAAATGAAAAAGACAACTATAGGCCAATCTCGCTAATGAACATAGATGCAAATATCCTTAATACGATACTGGCAAATAGAATGCAGATCATCAAGAAGATCATACACCCTGAAAAGGAAGGATTCATCCCAGGGATGCAGGGATGGTTCAACATATGCAAATCAATCAATGTAATACACTATATCAATAGAGGCAAGGACAAAATCCATATGATTATCTCCATAGATGCAGAAAAAGCATTTGAAAAATCCAACACTCATTTATGATAAAAACTGTATAAAAAATTGGAATAGATGGTCTCTACCTCAATCTGATAAAAGCCATCTATGAAAGACCAATAGCCAGTATCATAGTAAATGCTCAAAAACTGAAATCCTTCACACTAAAATCAGGAACAACACAAGGATGTCCAATATCACCACTTTTGTTTAATTTAGTTTTGGAAACATTAGCCACTGCAATTAGACAAGAGAAAGAAATAAAAGGAATAAAGATAGGAAATAAAGAAGTCAAATTGTCATTATTTTCAGATGACAAGACATTCTGTATAGAAGACCCCAAGAACTCCACCAAAAGTCTTCTAAACTTAATAACCAAATTCAGTAGAGTAGCTGGATACAAGGTCAACCCACAAAATTCAATAGCTTTCCTCTACATGAAAAGCAGACTCACTGAGACCGAAACAGGCCAAACAATTCCTTTTAAAATAGCATCCAAAAAACTGAAATGCCTAGGAATCAACCTAACAAAAGAAATAAAAGACCTCTTCTCTGAAAATTATAGCACTCTTAAAAGAGATATTGAAGATGATATCAGAAAATGGAAAGATATCCCTTGTTCCTGGGTAAGAAGGATCAATATAGTGATGATGGCCATGCTTACAAAACTCCTACATAGATTCAATGCAATCCCAATTGAAATCCCAGCAGCATACTTCATGAAACTTGAGAAAACAGTGCAAAAATCCATCTGGAACAAGAAGAGTCCCAGAATGACAAAAGCAATTCTAGGCAACAGAGACATGGCAGGGGTATTACAACCTCCAACTTGAAAATATACTACAAAGCTGCTATGATAAAAACAGCATGGTACTGGCAAAGAAACAGACATGGGGACCAGTGGGACAGATTAGAAGATGCAGAAACAACTCGAGACATATTCAGCCACCTCATCTTCAATAAAGGAGCCAAACACCCTTACTGGAGGAAAGATAGCCTCTTTAATGAATGGTGCTGGAAAAACTAGTTTTCAACTTGCCAAAGACTTAAACTAGACCTACATCTCTCACCATGCACTAAACTAAAATTGAAATGGATTAAAGATCTAATTTTTAAAACAATAATGTTGAACTGGCTGGAACAGAGGTTGGGTAGAACTCTTGAAGACATTGGTGTAGGAAAAGATTTTATTAACAAACCTCAGTTGCCCATAAACTAGCACAAACAATCAACCAGTGGGATCTGTTATTTTTAAAAAGCTTCTCCATAGCAAGAGAAACCACCAACAATGTGAAGAGACAACCCACAAAGTGGGAAAAAGTCTTCACCTGCTGTTCCTCAGATAAAGGCCTACTATCTCCAATCTATAAAGATCTTGAAAAGATCAGATCTCAGAAATTTGAAGACCCAATCTGAAAATGGGCATCTGAAATGAACAGATATTTCTCAGACAAAGAAGTAGAAATTTCAAATAAACGTGAAAAAATGTTCAGCATCACTGCACATTCGAGAGCTGCAGATGAAAACAACACCAAGATTCCACCTGAGTCCAGAAAGAATGGCTGCTATCATGAAATCATCCAATAACAAATGCTGGCAGGGGTGTGAGGAAAGAGAAACCCTCCTCCACTGCGGGAGGGAGTGTAGACTGGTGCAACCACTGTGGAAATCAGTATGGAGATAACTCAAAAAACTAGGACTGGAAGTTCCATAATACCCAGCTATGCCCCTGCTGGGTATCTTCCCCAAAGAATTAAAAGAATCTTACCACAATGATATATTTGCACCCATGTTCATAGCAGCACAATTTGTAATAGCTAAAACTTGGAAGCAGCCCAAATACCCATCAACTGGAGACTGGATAAACAAAATGTGTTTCTTTTTTATAAAATGAAGTACTATTTAGCCATAAAAAATGAGAAATTAGAGACATTTATAGCTAAATGGATTCACATTGAGGTGGTACTCTTAAGTGAAATAAATAAGACGCACACATGTGTAAGTACTGAATAGTTTCTCTAGTGTAAGAAACTGAAATTGTAAGTAGGACTAAAAGGTATAATAGATAATGTGAAATAGGAAGAAAAGGGGCAAAGGGGAAGGGTAGTGGGAGGGGTAGGGGAAAGGAAAGAAGGGAATGGAATTAATATGAGAAAATAGAAAAATGGAAACAAAGTCTTTGTAAATGGGGAGACGGGAGGGGTTGGAGGGAGCACTGGGAATGTGGAAAAACTAAAAACAAACATACATCATGTAAAGGTACAAGTTCCCAATGAGTAATGTAAATGTCTTGTATACTTAAAATGTACCAATAAAAAAATTTAAGGAAAAAAAAATTTACCAAAAAATCCATATATTTATTGGATATATATGTTGTGGATTGTGGAAAAATGGTTAATAAGTCATACACACATGCAGTGAATAATAATATGTAGCAAAGGTGTAGCTACTCAGATATAGGAAGATGGTCAAATATTTACCAGTGTTTCAATTATTTTACAATTTGAAATTACTTAAGTATTACACACATAATTTTAAATGTTTATATTTAATCTAAAAAACCTTGACGGGATAATACATAGAGATCCACTTTTCTGCATTGTGATTTATTTATTTATTAAACTATTTACATAACACATTTACCTTTTCCCTTATAGTATTTTCAGTCATTCCCTATCAAAAACAATGGAACACAAAGCATGCTCCATTGTGTTATTACATGTGTATAATTATAGACAAATTTCTATGAAAATTTTTACTACAGTTAGAAATGTAGGGTCAAAAAGATTAAAATTTCTTTATTTAATAGAAATAATAAAATTTCTGCAATTTTTTCCAGTTTCTCTATCAAACCCAAAGTATCCATGTCTTTTCATTGTTTTTTCAAATTAATTTTATTGGTACATTTTAGGTATACAATATAATGACATTTATCATTGGAAATTGCACCTTTACATAATCTCTCTTGTTTTTTATTCTTTCCCCATTCCCCTGCTCTTCCTTCAACCCCTCCATCCTTCCATATTTACAAAGACTTTGTTTCCATTTTTCATTTTCTCATATTAATTCCATTCCCTTCTTCACTTTCCTCTATGCCTCCCACTTCCCCTTCCCCTTTGCCACATTTATTCCTATTTCACATTATCTATTATACCTTTTAGTCCTTATTTACACTTTCAGTTTCTCACACTAGAGAAACAATTCAGTACATACACATGTATGCACTATTTATTTCACTTCAGATTATTGCCTCAATGTGTATCCATTTAGCTATAAAAGTCTCTAATTTCTCATTTTTTATGGCTGAATAGTAATCCATTTTGTAAAAACCCACATTTTCTTTATCCACTCCCCAGGTGATGGGAAATTAAGCTGCTTCCATGTTTTAGCTATTAGAAATTGTGCTGCTGCTAACCTGGGTACACACATAACACTGTGGTATGATTCTTTTTTTTTTTTTGTATTAAATTCTTTTATTGGTACATTGTAGGTATACAACACAATTACATTTCTCATTGGGAATTGTACCTTTATATAATGCATCTTGGTTCTTATTTTTTCCCCATTCCTAGCCCTCCCTTCATGCCCTCCACCCTTCCCTATTTACAAAGACTTTATTTCCATTTTTTCCATTTCTCATCATTTTTTCCTTTCCATTCTTTCCTTTCCCCTGTGCCTCCCACTACCTCTACCCCTTTGGACCTTTTCTTCCTATTTTACATTATCGATTATTCATTCTAATAATTGGTACATTTTAGGTATACAATATAATGACATTCATCATTGGAAATTTGCACCTTTACATAGTCTCTCTTGATTCTTGTTTTTCACCTTTGCCCAGCCCTCCCTTCAACCCCTCCAGCCCTCGCTATTTACAAAGATTTTGTTCCTATTTTTCCATTTTCTCATATTAATCCCATTCCCTTCTATCCTTTCCCCTAGCCTTCCCACTTCCTTCCCCTTTGCCCTTTTTCTTCCTATTTCACATGACCTATTATACATTTAGTCCTTATTTACACTTTCAGTTTCTCACACCAGAGAAACTATTTGGTATTTACACATCTATGTCCTATTTATTTCACTTAAGAGTATTGCCTCAATGTGCATCCTCTTAACTATAAATGTCTCTAATTTCTCATTTTTTATGGCTGAGTAGTACTCCATTTTATAAAAAAACCACATTTTCTTTATCCAGTCTCCAGTTGATGGGCATTTGGGTTTTTTCCAAGTTTTAGCTATTACAAACTGTGCTGCTATGAACATGGGCACACATATATCACTGTGGTATGATTCTTTTAATTCTTTGGGGAAGATCCCCAGCAGTGGAATAGCAGAGTCAAATGGGATTTCCAGTCCTAGTTCTTTGAGGTATCTCCATACTGATTTCCACAGTGCTTGCACCAGTCTACACTCCCACCAGCAGTGGAGCAGGGTTCCTCTTTCCCCACAGCCCCACCAGCATTTGTTATTGGTTGATTTCATGATAACAGCCATTCTTTCTGGAGTGAAGTGGAATCTCAGCATTGTTTTCATTTGCATCTCTTGAATGGTCAGTGACGTTGAACATTTTTTCATGTATTTATTTGCTACTTCCACTTCTTTGTCTGAGAAATGTCTGTTCATTTCAGATGCCCATTTTTGGATTGGGTCTTTAAATTTGGGAGATCTGATCTTTTTAAGTTCTTTAGAGATTCTAATAGTAGACCTTTGTCTGAGGAACAGCAGATGAAATATTTTTCCCATGTTGTGGGTGGTCTCTTCACACTGTTGGTGGTTTCTCTTGCTGTGCAGAAGCTTTTTAATAGAAAGAGATCCCACTTGTTGATTCTTTGTGCTAGTTCACAGGCAACTGAGGTTTTGTTTATAAAATCTTTTCCTACACCAATGTCTTCAAGAGTTCTACCCAACCTCTGTTCCAGCCGGTTCAGCGTTTCTATTTTAATATCTAGATCTTTCATCCATTTTGATTTTAGTTTAGTGCATGGTGAGAGAGACCGATCTAGTTTTAATCTTTGGCAAGTGGAAACCCAATTTTTCCAACACCATTTTTTAAAGAGGCTATCTTTCCTCCAGTGAGGGTGTTTGACTCTGTTGACAAAGATGAGGTGGCTGAGTATATCTGGAGTTGCTTCTGCATCTTCTAATCTGTTCCATTGGTCCTCATGTCTGTTTCTTTGACAGTGCCATGCTGTTTTTATCATTGTAGTTTTGTAGTATAGTTTTAAATTGGGGGTTGTTATAACTCCTGCCATGTCTCTGTTGCCTAGAATTCCTTTTGCTATTCTAGGTCTCTTCTTGTTCTAAATGAATTTTTAGATTGTTTTCTCAAGGTACGTGAATTGTGGTGCTGGGATTTTAATTGGGATTGCATTAAATCTGTATAACAGTTATGGAAGTATGGCCATTTTCACTATGTTGGTTCTTCCTACTCAGGAGCAAGGGATGTCTTTCCATTTTCTAATTTCATCTTCAATTTTTGTTTTCAGGGTGCTATAGTTTTTAGAGTAGAGGTCTTTTATTTCTTTTGTTAGGTTGATTCCTAGGCATTTCAGTTTCTTGGACAGTAACGTGAAAGGAATTTTTTACCCTATTTCTGTCTCAGTGAGTCTGTTGTTCAAGTGGAGGAAAGCTATTGATTTTTGTGTGTTGACCATGCATCCAGCTACTTTAGTGAACTTGGTTGTTGTCTACAAGACGTTTGATGGAGTTCTTGGTGTCTTTTATATAGAGTATCATGTCATCTGCACATAACGACAATTTGACTTCTTCATTTCCTATCTTTATTCTTGTTTATTTCTTTCTCTTGTCTAATTGCTATGGCTAATGTTATCAAAAGTATGTTGAAGAGGAGAGGTGATTGTGGATATCCTTGTCTTGGTACTGATTTTAGTGTGAAGGATTTCAGTTTTTGACCATTTAGTATGATATTGGCTGTTGGTTTTTCATTGATGGCTTTTATCAGATGGAGGTAGAGACCATATATGACAATTTTTTTGTACAGGTTTACTATAAGTGTATGTTGGATTTTTGTTGAATGCTTTTTCTGCATCTATTGAGATGATCAAATGTATTTTGTCCTTGCCTCTATTGATATAGTGTATTACATTGATTGATTTGAGTATGTTGCACCATTCATGCATCCCTGGGATGAATCCCATTTGGTCAGGGTGTACAAGCTTCTTAATGATCTTCTGCATTCTATTTTCCAGTATCTTGTTAAGAATTTTTATATCAATGTTCATTAGTGAGACTGGCCTACAGTTCTCTTTTTCGGTTGGGTCTTTCTCTGCTTTGGGGATCAAGGTGATGTTTGCTTCCAGGAATGAATTTGAGAGTATTGCTTCCCTTTTCTTATCATTGAAGAGTTTAAACAGTACTAACAGTAGTTCCTCTCTAAATGTCTTGTAGAATTCAGCAGTGAAGCCATTAGGACCCAGGCTTTTCTTAGTTGGTAATTTTTTAGTTACATTTTCAATTTCATTGATTGATATTGGGTCATTTAGAATTTTTAGGCCTTCTTTGTTCAACTTTGGTAGTTCACACTTATTTAGCATCTGTGCATTTTTTCTGTTTTCCACCTTATTGGTGTATAGATTCTCAAAGTAGGTATTGATGACCCTCTGGATTTCTGCTGGGTCCATTTTAATTTCAACCTTTTCATTCCTAATTGCATGAATTTGGGCCATTTCTTTTCTTTTTCTGATAAGTTTCACTAAGGGTTTGTAAATTTTGTTTATTCTTTCAAATGACCCACTCAGCTTCATTGAATTTTGGACTGTTCTCTTAGTCTCCATTGCATTGATTTCTGATCTGATCTTTATAATTTCTTCCCTTGTATGAACTTTGGGTTTGTCCTGTTCTTCACTTTCTAGATGCTTGAGGTTCAGCATCAGGTTGTTAAATTGGGCTCACTTTGTTTTCTTAATATGAGTATTCGCTCATATGAATTTCCCTCATAAGACCGCTTTCATTGTGTCCCATAGATTCTGATATATTGTATTGGCATTTGGATTTAATTGTAAGAACTATCTGATTTCTTCTTTAGTTTCCTCTGTTACTGATTGGTTATTCAGAAATGTGTTGTTTAACTTCCATGTGTTTAGGAAATTTTTGCAGTTTCTTTTGCTATTGATCTCCAATTTCATTTCACTATGATCCGATAAAATACAGGGAATAATTTCAGTTTCTTTGCATTTACTTAAACATGTTCTGTGAGTGCATATGTGGTCTATTTTGGAGAATACCTCTGTACACCTGAAAAAAATGTGTATTCTGATTTTGTGGGGTGGAATCCTCTGTGAACATCTCTTAAGTTCATTTGTTTAAGAGTTCAATTGAGTTCTAGTATTTGGTTGCTTGTTTTTTGTCTGGTAGTTCTATCTATTTGTGACAGTGTGGTATTGAGGTTCCCCCACTCCTATTGTATCAGTGCTTATTTGATTTTTCATGTACATTAGTATTTTGCATACAGTTTATATAGTTTATATTGTTTATATAGTTTACATAGTTTTATTTATAGCTTTATATAGTTTTATTGTTTTATATAGTTTATATAGTTTATATTGTTTGATGCATACATGCACCATACATGCATATATGGTTTTTCATGTCCATTAGTATTTTTTTGTATAGTTCATATTGCTTGGTGCATATATGTTTATGATTGTCATATCTTCCTCTTGGATTGTTCCCTTTACAAGGATGCAGTGTCCTTCTTTGTCTCTCTTAATCAGTGTTGTTTTGAAATCCACTTGATCTGTGAAGAGGATAGCTACTCCTGCTTTTTTTCATGTTTCTGTCACATGGAGTATTGTTTTCCACCCTTTATCTTTCAGTCTATGAGTTCCTTTTTGAATTAAGTGTGTTTCTTGCATGCAGCATATTGTTGGATCTTGCTTCTTGACCCATTCTGCCAGTCTATTTCTTTTGATAGGTGAGTTGAGACCATTAACATTGATGGCTATAACTGATACTTATTGACATCATTGTCATGACTTTTTCTTTTTGTTGGATTCTCTCCCTTTGTCTTTAATTTCTTGTCATGCCTGATGGATTCACTCTGCTCAGTTTCCTGGGGTTGTGATCCTCAATGCCCTTTCCTAGGATATTGTCTAAAATTTTTGGAGTGCTAGTTTGGTATTCATGCAGTTCCTAAGATGCTCTTTGTCATGAAAGTATCATATTTCTCCATCAATTTTGAAAGATAGTTTTGCAGGGTACATCAATCTGGGTTGGGGGCAGCTTTCCTTTAGAGTTTGCCATATGTCTCTCCAAGGTTTTCTTGCCTTCAGGGTTTGCATTGAGAAGTCTATTGTGATTCTGATGGGTTTACCTTCATATGTGATTTGTTTCTCTAACTGCTTGTAGAATTTTGTTTTTCTGTTGGATTTCTGGAATCTTAACAATTATATGCCTATTTGTAGATTTTTTAGGATCAAGGCTAGTTGGAGTCTTATATGCCTCAGTTATCTGTATGTCAAGTTCTTTTCCCCTGCTTGGGAAGTTTTCTGCCATCACTTCTGTGAACAGTTTTTTATGTCATCTGCATTTTCTATTTCTTCATTGACTCTGATCAGTCTTATGTTATTCTTTGCATTGTCTAGCAGCTGCTGAATTGATTTCTCATGGTCCCTTACCATTTTTAAGAAATTTTTCTTCTCCTGGTCACTAATTGTAATCTTATCTTCTATATCTGAAAATCTGTCCTCACATTGGATCATTCTGCTGTGTAAACTTTCAATGGAGTTTTTAATCTCCTGAATATCTGTTTGCATCTGTTTTATGGATTCCATTTTTTTCTATGTTGGATTCCATCATGTTCTTCAGCTCCTCTATATTTTTGTCTGTGTCTGATCTAGATTTATTAATCATCTCTTGCACTATGGTCACAATCTCTGCTGTTATCTGAGAAATTATTTCTGATTTCATTTTTTACAGATCCTCTTTTGTTGCCAGTTCAGAGAGTCCAGGTGGTTGAGTACTAGATTGTTCCATCTCGTTTCCCTTCAGGGTTGCTTTAGGTGATCTTAAAATCTTGTTTTGAGACTTTTTTATGTCTCTTCCCATTTTAATGATGGGGGAGGGATGTGTGCTGCTGGTGCCAGTGTGTCTCACCTCCTCTGCCCTGGGGACAGCTCTGCTCCTTGGTACTGGAGCAGTGGTGTGGCCACCTGGAAGGTTCACCTCCTCTGCACTGGGGGCAGCTCTGCTCCTCCTTTTCATTGTTGACCTAAGAAGTACCTCATCTTCTTAAATTATAACAAATATTTGTTACATTATTTATCTATAAAAGGGACCCTCTCTTGGAATTATTGTGAAAATGAAACAATGTTTGCAAATTGATACAGAAATTTTGGGCTATTAAAAGAACCCAAAAGCCCACAAACCACTGAGGTTAAATATCAGTGATTGTGTTTATGCTATGGTATCAGATTTCCTCTAGCTCAATAATGAGAGAAATAATACTGCCATATGAAATACATTTTCAAAATTTTCTCATTTACACTATATTTGATAGAAATTGATTGAGATTATAATTCCCTAGATTCTACAATGTTGAGCAGACTTATTTATAAAACAGAAAATACAAAAGTTATGTTCTTACTAGATAAGTAGTCAACTTTTTTTAAGATCCAATAATATTATGGCCTTATGAAACTTAGATTTATATGAATATATTCCCAAAATAATAGCCATATTAAATTTTCCCTGAATCTAGGAACCATATTAAATAATTTAGAAGCATTTCAATCAGAAAAATACCTAATTCTATTTACAGTATTACTTTTCTCCAAGAAATCCATATTAAATATCTTTTTATATTGGAGCATGCTTATTTAATGAAAACACTTTAAATTCTAAAAGCATAAATTAAGGAAGTAGTTTTTTTTTCACTTTGCTCTGGAATATCTGCAATCTTATAAGTCATTAAAACTCAAAAGTCCTCAATGCTTGTGTTTACATATGTGATTATACATATATGTCTTTTTTCTCTTTTTGGTAAATATGAATATTAAATATAGTCCAAAATTTCATTGAACATGATTCTTCTAATAAAGTAGTCATAAACATGGAAATGAAGTCTTATATGCTACATTGCCCTATCAATAAATATACTTATAAAATATGTGGATAATAAATGGAAAAATAGTTATCTTCTCTCTATTACCTTCAGTGATCATTTATCTGACTGTAGGATAACAGAAAAAGACATATTAACACATTTACCCACACAGTGTACTGATGACTATTTATAAAGGAAATTGAATTCACTTCTTCAAAATTAGCCTAATGATTTTAGGTATACTTTTTTTGAAAGTCAATGAGACTTGGCAACATCCAGGAATTCAATCACATCACAGTGATTATCATACTTCTATTATTCTTCCCACATTTGCATGTATAAATTAAGCAATTCTATTTAATTTGACAAAATCAAAAAATTTTTGTGCTGTTTTGCAATATACTGGGTTAGTCACTGAAAATGATTCAAAGATCAAATGAATCACATTCTCTTGTTTCAGCAGGCATCTTCATCATCTCAGTACTATGGAAACAGAAAAAACAAGCAGAGCAGGAACATTAAAGTAGGACTATACAACTGCTATCATTGGGAGGAAGGGGGTGAGGAATCACACTACTGTCAAAGTTTTGACACATTTCATGAGAAAGATGGTATTTGTACTAAACAGTGAGCAGTAGAACTGTAATTGCTTGTGGGAATGTTATGGGGGAGTTCAGCCAGAGAGAATGGTGCAAGCAGAAGCATGGATCTGAGAGGCAGGCGCTCAAGAATCAACATGCTATCCAGAAAGGGCAGCAGGAGAGAAGACCAGAAATGTTTTCATGTATATATGATAAAGGGCTGAGAATGTCAGGGACCTTGGAAAAAAATAATGGAGAATTCTGCTCAGAAAAAGAAAGCCTTTAAGGTTTTTGAAGATAAGAATGACCTGGAGAATAGATTTAGTTTTAAGTTTACCTAATAGAAAGGTACAGGGTAAGATAAAGGAAGATAGAAGATATAAACTGATTTTAAGAATTTAAAGTATTTTGCATGTATTTGCTTATTTTAATGTCTCTACTATTCTATAAAGTAGTGTATCACTTTGCTAGGTTGGTCATAACAAAGTGCCACAGACTTAAAAAATAAAAATTTGTTTTCTCACAGTTCTGGATGCTAAATTAAAATGTCGGCAAGATTGATTTATTCTAAGGCTACTCTTTGGCTTGTATTTGCCTGTCTTCATACCATATATTCAAATGGTCTTCCTGCCAGTGTCAATAGCTCCTAATATCCTCTTTTTATGAGGAAAAGAGTCTTTGAATTAGGATCCATCCATGTAACCTTAATTACCTTAATTATTTTACCTTAATTATCTTAATTTTACTTTAATTACCTCTCTAAAGGCCCAATCTCCATATAGTTGTATTCTAACTTACTGACAAGGATCCAATTCAGCCCATAATGGGAAGGCATACTATTGTCCCTTATTTATATTTATGGAGAATTTGAAAAGTTATACAATTTGTTTATGTTTATAAAGCTAGAAAATGAAATACTAGTGTATGATACACTATTGCTTAATCTGGCTGGCTCTATTCTGGAATATAGAAGGGATTTAATAAGTTAGTATTGGACAAATGAATAAATTATGAAGTAAGTTTTCATGAGTGACTACAATTCTCTCTTAAATATTTTATCTAACTCCAGGTAAATTACTACTGAAGGGAGATGTTTTTTAGCTCTTCCCCAAGTCTTCTCAGAGACTTTTTCAGCAGACCAAGTATTTTGGAGCTTTTTATTATCTTTTTCTCATCTAAATACAGTTAAGGATTTCATACTACAAATGTGAAAAATAACAATCACCTCCCCAACAAAAGCCCTCTCTTTACTTCTTTACTTCAACTCTTAATGATTGATTTCTATGAAGTACTTGCTGTTAGTATATTTTGAGCAACAAGGCAACATAGCTCCTAGAGAAAACATTCAGGCATGCTCTAAACTGTTGTACCAGTCTTCATATTAGCTCAGATCAAGCAAGCAAAGATTCAACTGAGACCGAGATAAGAATTGGCTTACTATTGCTCCAGAGGCCAGTTTTAGAGCAGATGGGACAATTTGGAAGGCTTGGTGATGATGAGAAGAATGTTATGACCAAGACAGCCTCCTTAGTGTTACCTGTCATTCCAAATTTTAGACAGGTTTCTTCTTATTCATAGGTCCTTGACTTCCTCCTTCTTAAAGTATTTTCTATAGAAAAGTTGTTTTCTTTCTCTGTCTCTGTGAAATGTATAGTTGACATTCTGTATCTGAGGGTTCCACATCCACAGAATCAGCCAACTGAAAATCAAAAGCATTTAAAAAACAAACAAAAAATTTATCCATACTGAATGTATATAGACTTTTTCCTTGTCATTGTTCCTGAACAATGCAGTATAACATCTACTTACATGCCATTTACATTACATTAGACATTATAAGTAATCTAGAGATTATTTAAAGAACATGGGAGGGTATACATAGGTTATTTGCAAATACTATTCCATTTTATATGTGACTCAAGCATTTATAAGATTTAGTACTCATGAGGTATCCTGGAACCAACCCACCACAGGATACCAAAGGATGAACCTATTACCCCTTTTAGAAGCCTCTTGCCAGTGTTAAATAAGAGAATATCTTTTTCAAGGACCTAGAAACCATTTCTTTGAAATATAATCATAATGGAATATAGCTCCCTTATCTTACAGTGTTTTGAGAGGGTAACAGCCCACACAGGTGCCTGGCTCAAAATTTGTACACCTCCCTCCTACCATGAACATAGGAGAAATTTTACTTTCCCTTTGGGTAAGAGCTAGTACCAAACATAGACGAACTATGATCCCTCCAATATTCCAGCTGTTAAACCTCTCCAGGCTTTTGTTGCACAGAATTGAGCTTAGTCTCATTCCATTATTGCATTAGTCTTGCATAAAGTCTTCTTTACCTATTTATCTTTGTCAGGGAAATTTTTCTCTAACAAGTTCTAATAACTGAAGTTATCTTAGGGTAAGAGAAAATAGGCTAGCTTTTGCTGAAAAAGTATGTCCCAGGGGCTCTCTTGAATCTCTAGTATTATCTTCTGTCATCTTTTCAATAACCTACAGAATAGGGAGGAATATACTCACAAATGAGGTAACTGAGACTTAGGCCAAAAACTATTGTACAACTGTTACATGGTTGCTATGACTGATTTATGATAGAGTCAGAATTTATGAGGCAAATTCTAAGGTCATCGGCAATTTTGCCTCTCAAGTCAGTCTGCAATCTTGCCTCTATGAGCTTAGATTTTATTTGTTAGGTAAATAATAATTTCAAAAAACTGATGATGAGGAAAATGGTATCATAGAAAGTCAATGTGCAAAAAGAGAAATCATAGGATATTCCAAGGTAGCTGCAATGATACAGGATTTAGAAAATGGCTAAATCTGATACACTATGCTGCCACATAGTTTTAATAAGTACAACAATGGTATTAACACCTGACATTGACTGATTTGCTACAATATTCTCAGGTCCGTGCTAAGTATCAAGCATATATTTCAAGAAATCTTCCAAAGGACATTTTAGAGTAATAATGTTATTACCCTTTTTCTGACTTTTTGCTATGTATCAATACAGTGTTGATATATTGTTCACTTATTTCACTGATAAAACAATATAGAAATGTAAGAAAATATTATTATCCTACTTTCAAAAATGAAGAAATTGAGCCCTAGATTAAGTAATTTTCCCAAGGCCACAAGCAAGTAAATGATGAATACAGCATTCAAATCAAGTCTATGTAAATTAAGAGTCTATCAGTGGTAGTGAACCTATGTCACACATGTTATTTGCTTTTCTTTTAAGACAAAAGATGTAAATGTATTTGTTTTCTAAACTAAAACCTGAGTATTTGGGGTTAATTGCAGTATTGACTTGTTGTGATAAAAAAGTGATTTTTGGGTTTGAGCACTCATCCCTAAAAGGTTAACTATCACTGGTCTACACAATAAAACAACAATCCATGTTGATTCCATTATTTTTTATCCTATTATTATATATCTATGAACTACTTGTACCCTATAACTATCTTATAATTAGATACTAATATGAACTAAAGACTAATGGCATTTAGCTAATATTCAAACCCAAGTGTTACTATAATGATGTTAAAAGTATTTAGAACCTGATTTGAGAATAAACAGCCTGGAACTTACCTTATAGAATCCTCTACTCTTCCAATATTAACAAATAATTTATCATAATTAAAACATCAGAAATGTTTGAGGTGCTTCTTATATTGAAACAGTGGTTATTTCCCAGATAATCATATTTATAATCTGTGAGCCCCCAGGGATTCTTTATTAATGAGTTCACTAAGGATGTCGCTTCTAAAATGATTTAATTATTAGCAGTTATATGGTAGTATATTTTTATTTTTATGTTGTAAAATATAAAGACCGTACCATTTATGCCATTTTAAGTGTAGATTTCTATGACATTTAAGAACATTACATTGTTATACAGCAGGTTTATGTTATCTTAGAAAAAATGAAAAATGGCTTAGTAAATTGTTTTCCAATTTGATTCCCATTAACTACATTAAGGGAGTGTATGACGGCTTGATTTAAGTTGTGCATATTCACACTGCTCTCTGCATTAAAAAATAAAAAACAATAACCTGATATAGGAAGAGTTGGCATCAGTGCTGACAGGGAGGCTCAGAGAGAAGGAAACCAGAGAGCTGAAAGGAGCACCCTCCAACAGGAAGAGAAGAATATCTGACATTGGCTGAATGTGGATTCTCATTAGGAAAAAATAAATGATTCCCTTCTTTATAGGGTATTGCGGAAGAGAGCCTTCTCAAGCTGATAAACTTTGACATTTTTGTCCTTTGGGCTTCTGGACTTCAACTTGTTCAGTACACCATGCAGTGGCCGGCACACTGACACTCCCCTCCTTCAGGTGATAATTGTCCTTGGCTCAATCAATTAACAGGAACAAAAATGATTCAAACACTGACCCAGAGCACTGAGTACATTTCTTTACCTACTCTTTCCTGGCACAGTATAAAATTTTTGTTATTATTAAAGAACTCAAATTTCAATCTGTACAATTCAAAATTGGCATATTTGCACAGTAACATTTTGGTCCTGTTTGAACATATATGGTAGAAGTGAAATTTTAAATAACATAAAATTTCTGGACCTTTCCAGGAATGCCTAATAGATGCAAGTTATTATGTTAGCCTCAAGCCATGGCATACATCATAATGAATCTTGCCATGTGTTTCTTGAACTTTAGGCTATCTCTCTCTAGTAGTTAATATTCATCCTGTAAATAAACGTTATTTGGCATTCCTGCTCCAGACTATACATAAATAATCCAAACACGCATCAAACATGGTATAGCTAAATGCCAAAATTATGTGCTCTGAAACATTTAAACAATGGTCAGAAAAGTAAAATAGAATCAATCACTTTGTAATCAAATGAGCAAGGTTTTTCTCCCTTACCAAAGACCAAAAAAAAAAAATGTTTAAAGGCATTTCTAATATTTAACCACTGAATCAAGTGAAAAGAAAAACTATTCCATGAAACTGTAGCAAATATTCTGCAAAGCATGACTGTTCCATTTATCCAGGGACACTTAATGATTAAAATTAATATCTTGAGTTAAAATTGCCAGGGGACATATTTAAGGGAGAGCAAAAAGTTCCAAGAGAAATCAATTGTAAAATAATCAGTACAAAAATCTGTACTCTGAGCAAATGTTCATGTAAAGACTAAAACTTAGTAATAAGGGCCCACAGCAAATAGAAATATATCAGCACACATTAATCTGTCTAGAAGACCCAAAGAAAGGAACTCAAGTAGACAAGCATTGAGATCATTTTTATACTAAATTATTTGAAGAAAATTAAGCCTGATGAAGATAAAAATGCTCATGAATTTCAATTTTACATTATTTATATTTCATTGTATATGAAGAAAGCTATAGAATGTGTATTGTTTTCAGAACTAATTTCAGTACTTTTTGTTTGCTTCAAATGTCCTGAATTTTAGAAATCCTCTAAAATGTTGTATATTGATTTTAGAATTGGATGGACTGGATCTTATTATCTATGTCAATATTATGAGCCCATAATATTATATTGTGCTGAGCAAGCATAACAAAAAAAATCTGATGCAGAATTTCAGTATCTTTCAGTATGTATTTTAAGATTATCAGTAAGCTATGAATTGGTGTAGTAGCAACAGGAACTGAAACAGCAGGAAGCGATGAATAATGTAAAATATGAAATTTGAGAGAATGAACAAACCAAGAGAACTATAAATCTTGAAAACGGTGTCTGTTTATTTCTTCCTGGTCATTGTTAATCAAGTTGTCCAGTGTTAGCATTTCAGCACAAGACTACACAGACAACTTAAAAGTTTCTCATTTTTTGCTTCATATTTTTAGAGGAGAAAAATAATAACATCTATTTCATTTGGGAGCCTAAGAACTCAAATTGAGGGGTATGAAACTATTTAGCATATAGTGAACTGCTCAGAAATGTTAGTTGCCATTAGTTACTGCCTAGGAAACCTCCTTCTTTCCATCTGGATCCAAGCTCACTTCTTACCATCTTGGCTCTAGGAATACTAACTCTGGCTTTAACAGCGTTGTATTTAAATAAATACTCAAATATGTCAGAGAGAGGGTGAGGGCAGATAATTCTAGATTTACAGAAGAGCTGTAGAACCATGAAATAATTATCAAAACTAAGAAATCAACTTGGTCCAATACTGTTAAACCCATATGGAACTCATATTTTACAAATTTTGTCTGTTAATATTCTTTTTTTATTCCAAGATTCCATGTAGATTTCTTCATTGCATTTAGATTTAATGTCTCCTTAATCTCCAATATGTGACAGTCCCTTGGCCTTTCTTATCTTTCATTATTATACAGACTTTCCTCAATTTTTTCTTACAATTTCTCATGAAATTTTTGCCTTATCAGGAAGCATATCAGTGATATGCTTTTCTCAGGATGCAACGTGATTTGTGTTATTACAGATGTTCACCTTGATCACTTGGTAAAGGTGGCACCAACCAGGATTAATAAATATTTCAGGAATAAAATATGAGCCTGAATATTGCTTGTTTCTCCTTCAACTTTCATGTCCTCTTTTAGCTTCTCTTCATGAATCTTGTCTATGGTAATTATTACTGTGGGTTCTAACAGTGATTTTATGTTTTTTTCAATAATTATGTATTTTTATATTGGAATTTTTCTTTTAAAATATTTTTCATTTCTCAACCAGTTATCCAATTATTTATATTAAGATAGACATATATTAATTTTATTTTTTAGTTTGTAACCCACTTCTATATTTCCTTTTTTTGTTCAGGTTGAGATATGACCAGTGTAACTCTTTCTTGTGCCCTTTAGATATATCTACATATTTTTAAACATGTTGTTATGGTTTATATCTAGATCTCCCCATAATTCCTCATGTGCTAATAGCTGTGGCTTTTGAGATCAACAGTGTGTGATCCTCATCAGTGGATTACTCCACTGATAAGTGTATAGATAAATGGGATGTTGGAGGTGAAACCTTGATAGAGGTGGTGGGTAACAGATGGCATGGCCCACAAGAGGCATATCCTCCTTCTTCCCCCCTTGCTTGCACTCTGCTTCCTGTCACCATGCCTTAAACTCTTTATCCTCTGCCACGTTCTTCTGTACCACCCTTCCTTGGAGCCAGCCAACTATGGACTGACACCTCTAAAAGCTGTGAGCCAAAATAAACCTCTCCTCTTTAGATTTGGGAGTGCCAGATATTATGTTTCAGCAATGAGAAAGTAACTAAGATACATGTCATTATTTTCCGGAATCACAAGATGCTCCAAGAGCAACCCCATATTTTCTCTTCCTCAGCCCTGGAATTAATAATTTTTCCAAGATTCCAGGTTCCTTTATGGTAGAATAGTATTAGAACTGAAATCTGCTGTCTTCTTAGTAGACAGAGCCAGGAAATATATGTATGTATTTGAATTTGTGTACAGACACATCAATATTTGCTTTTATATATATTTATATGTTTGTTTATTGACAAGATGTAATTTTTCAGCGATTCCATATTAATACCTCTAATTCTAAGTTTATTCTAGCATTCTGTCCTTTCTTTCTCTCTCCCTTTCTTTCTTTCTTCTTTCTCTTTCTTTCTTTCTTTCCTTTCTTTCTCCATATTGATACCTCTAATTCCAAGTCAAAGTTCATTCTAGCCTTTTCTTTCTTTCTTTCTTTCTTTCTTTCTTTCTTTCTTTCTTTCTTTCTTTCTTTCTCCATATTAATACCTCTAATTCCAAGTCAAATTTCATTCTAGCCTTCTGTCCTTTCTTTCTCTCTCCCTTTCTTTCTTTCTCTTTCTTTCTTCATTCTTTCTTTCTTTCTTTCTTCTTTCTTTCAATCCTTCCTTCCTTTCTTCTCCACCAATGAGAAGCTTCTCTCTCATTATCTCTTTCTCTCATATATTTACTTGCTTGTTTAGTCCATCCATAGATTTTTCATAATTCCTAACATAAAGCTCTGAGAAAAATAAACTTACAATTTTTGGTTCATTGATTATATATTTTTTTCTTTGTCTTTAGCCTCACAGTATCCAGTTAAAACATTGCTTTCCAAAGTTAGGGCAATTCTGTTCCTTTCCAACTACCTAAATGAGACTATGTAATTAATTTAAAGTAAAATTAAATTTTTGGTAGTCTGTAATTCCCCCTTGCCTTTATGCTAACACATATTTTGACTTTTTTTGTTTATCCAATTAATAAAACTCATGTATGTCCTGGGTGATTTCTGTGTTTTAACAAATGTGTAGTCACATGTGCCCTACCCAGTGCCATCATCCTCAAACTTCCCTCATGTTACACTATCATAGCAACTGCTCTCCCTACTCCCAGCCTCTGGTAGCCATTGATCTACTTTCTCCTCTGTGTTTTTATCTTTCAGTGTTTCATAAAAATGAACTCAAGCAACATGCAGTTTTTTCAGTCTGCCTTTTCTAACTTAAAAATATGCAAATCCATGTTGATATGTGAATCGATATCTCATTTATTTTTCTTTCTAAATAGTCATTCATTGTATGAACCTACTACAGTTTGTGTATCTGAGAAAAATGAAAATCAACCTCATAAGTCCAGGAACAAATCTAATCTTCACCATGAGGCCCCCAGGTTATTAGGATTTGATCTTGTGTTTACAGCTAATCCACATCTTTCTTGCTGTTAGAGATAAAATTTCCTACAACTATTTACTTTAGACTAAGTGATTGCACAGGCCACAAAATACAAAATGTCATACTTTATCATTAAATTAATAACTGCTAATTATTTCCAATTTTATCTTTAACTGAACTCATGACTATATTTCCTATAGTTAAGATCTATTGACATACCCAAACATAGCATTGCCTCTACTTTCTTACTACACCTAATCTAAAGTAAATTTCTGTTCTCTTATACCCTCATCAAAATTAACTAAACGAAGGACAAACTATAGAATAGGTACATTGTGACCCTTTCTTACTGAGAGATCCTGCAAGTCCCTGTGGTGAAAATTCTCTATTTCCCTAAATAATTAATTTAATTTGTTCTTCTACTGGCATGCTCATGTGGCCTTTAGTCAAACGACACTGACACTCCACAGCTATTTCAAAGTCATCTGGATTTTTTCCAATTTTCATTCATGAGAAAATGTTTATAGATATTTGCATGAAAGTTTCTGTATATGTTTCATTTGTCTTCCCTAGGTCCCTCAGAATCACATTGATTGGTCACATGGCCAAATTATGTCTGTGAGAATCTACCAAGCTGTTTTACAAAGTAGCTGCTTCATTTAGCATTTCTATTTCCAAAATCTGACTGTTCCAAAAGCTCCAAATCCTATTCAATATTTGATATAGCAAGTTTTATTTTTTTATTTTAGACATTCTTACAGGGATATAACCACAACTTAATGTGGTTTTAATTTTTTATTTGCCCAATTATTAATGATATTGGGTACTTTTTTATGTTTATTTTTGATCCAAAAATCTTCTTTTGAGAGAAACTCATTCAACTACTTTTCAGATTTTAGAATCAGATTGTTTTGTTATTATTCAATTGTAAGAGTTCTTCATATATTTAGGATATAATTACTTTGTCAGAATTGTAATTTCCAAATATTTTCTCCCACTCTGAAGTTTTTCTTTTCATTGTCATACATAGATGTGTTTACCTTCTACCACCATTGAATTATAAGGGTCTCTGTACATTTCTCCATAGTTCTCATTCTTCAATAAAAAAAGTCTTAACTAAAGGATTAGAATGGAGACCTTGAGAAAATAAGAATGGGAGCAGTAAAGAATGAGGATTAACAAAGAGTGACCTTTCACATTTATTATTGAAGACTATGAGTAAGCCTACTATAAAAGTCTGAGGCCCAAGCATGTAAAATAACCAATACCAACACAGCAATAACAACAATATAGCACACCAATAACCTCCAATGGCTTCTCCTCATTCTTTAAGTCCAAATCCACAGTCTACCATATTCCTTCTTATCTCTTTGACCTTACTAACTCTTATCATTTATCACAATGTACAGACACAATAGCTTTGATTTGTCTCTCATACAGGCAAAGATCTTTTCTAGCTAAGTAGCTTTACTCTGGCTTTTAGCTCTACCTAGACCATGTCCCCAGAATGGCCCTTGTCATTCAATTGTCAGCACCTATGCCACTTTGTTAGATGTACCTTTCTTTACATCTCAACAAGAAGTATATATTCCATCTTTTCACATTCCATCATCTCACCTTGCTTTGTTAAGTTGACAGTATTTTTCACCATTTAAAATCACTTTGCTCCTTTGCTAACCTTTCCATGTTTTACTCTCTCTGCTCACACTCTCTCCAGTGAAAACGTCTTCAGAGTGGGGAAACATACCTCTGAATCATTGCCATAATCCAAGCACAAAACCCAGCTACTGACACATAATAAAAACTCAATAAATATTTTTAACAAATAAATGATGAGGTGATGAAAATATACCATTAGATTACTACCTCATGTTCCTAATTTTATGAACAGAATTCCAATTAATAAATATTAGAATATGCATACATTAGTCCATACTAAGAATTTGTGATCATCTACATTCAAAAACTACTATTCAAATATTCTTATTGTTAATTAACCCTTACAGTAATTAAATCAATGACAAAGATAAAGATAAATTTAAAGATTTCTAGCTCAAGCATATACTAATATCTTGGTATCTGACTTAAATACTAACTTTAAGCAATGCATAAATGGTTTCCGGGGGTGCTTTATCTCTTTTAAAGCATTAAGGCCAGTATCTCCCTTATAATTTCAGTAGATGCTCCAGTATAGGAAGTCATAAAGTTCTAGAATTCTGACTCAGATAGCTAAGAGTTTTTGAACAACGTAACAGGATTGAAGTTTATTTATTGTATTGATTGAGAATTTGTCAGCACTAGTGAAACTACTTCCTTTTAAAAGTACACTATTTAGAAAATACTTTCAAATTCAATGAATTCATCTTTATATCACAAAATTGGTATGCTGTCAAGGTTTGTCCTGTGAAGAATATGTATGTATGCACACATACTCAATATATATAATTGAGTCTCCCTATATGATGCTCACTGTGCTTGGCACTAAGATGAACAGTGTATAAACTACTACGTCCCTGTATTTATGAAGCTTAGGTTTTAGTTTAGATAATGGTAAACTTTTTCATATGCTATAAATCCTATCACTGACCACAATGTAATAGGCAATAATAATAATATGGTAAGTGCTACATATGAATACTGCGGAGCACATCAAAGGGGCAACCATCCTTCAGTGTCAGTGAGTGGCAGGGCAGAGAATGATTAAAGCTAAAACACAAAGTATAAATAAAACTCAGCAGGGTAGCCAGGGCATGGGCAGTGAATGAAAGAGTGAGTGAATCCACAGTTAGCAAAGTTTGAAGAGAAGAAAGTGTACAGAGTTTGAAGAGGCAAACCTGAGAACTGATAGTACCTTACACAAGACAGTGTCTGCATACACTAGCATGCATCACTTGTATTTAAACACTCAGGTTTATAGAAATGTTACTTTGTAAAAATACATATTAGTAAATATTAAGATTTTATTTTCATCAAAGTCATTCCATGGGGGATATTGCTAAGGGATATATTTAGGTACTTGCTCATTATAATTTTATTGAATATAGTGCTCATTTCCTAAGTTAAGTGGTTACTTCATCAGCCCTGAAAATTTTAATGTATTTTTCCAAGTATTTGATTTTCTCTGGAAAAGTGGGCTGGAGGCTTATAATAGATTACTTAATCACATAATATACAAAAATATATCATTCGTAACAAAAAAGATATTGTTCATGTTAAGCTGCACTGAATACTTCAAGTCATTTACAGGCACTGATCATAAAAGTTTTTGAAAAAAGTGTTAAAAACTAAAACATATTGAGAAGTTTGAATTAGATTGATGGCATGGTGAAATTGCAAGGATGAGAAAAAATGTTAAATTCCTGTTCAGTTTTAAGACCATAAATGCTGGATATTTTTCATTTTTTCACTACATTGAGAAGGAGGCAATGATTGTTTGCTCCAAGCTAGGGAGAATACATGAGAAAATGGATTTGATCCAGAAAAAAAACAGTGTTCCAATGAATTTGGCATTTTTGAAAGTTAGCAGAACCTCCTGCCTTTGTCACTCTTTGATGTAAGCACATGGAGTTAGTGGAACCCAAAATCTCATAAGTGACAAGAGGAGCAGGCCTGGGCATCTTGCTCAGTAAAGAAAGATAAAAACATAGGAAAGATAGAATAAAACCACTGTGTCTCAAGTAAGATATTTAAGGTTAAACAGGATTTTAGAAGAAAACAGGAGTATAATTTTATAATCTGGCCACAAATCTTTTAAGACATACAGATAATATACCTGTGATACTGTATTTCTAAAGTATGAGCTACTGCAAATATTAAAACTGTTTCAAATTCCTTTTGATAGACTATTGTAAATGAGAGACCAGGGTTTATCACTGGTATCACTTGTTTGAATTCAGACCAGGTCAGCATGTACTGGCAGCCATTATTTTCTCATGGCTTGATTATATTTCATCTTGCAAATTGCCGCTACACCCACCGTGCTTCTTTGGGCAGAATCGCTGAAGAAAGGTCATTATGCTAGGACATTACGGCACTAGACTAAGGATAAGGAGACTTGAATTCCAACCTAGCAGAAATGAACAGATTGCCCTTAGGTAAGTCACATAAATTCTATGGACTTTTATTTAGATTCTGAAATGAGAAATTTACTCTGGATGTAAAAGTTCATTATTCAAATATTAGATCTCAACTTATACTTCTTTGGCCACTATATAGTAAGGTAAAGGAATTAATTAAAATTACAAACTAATTTCTTTTCAATAAACATCACATTCCTTTTTTTCTACTAAATAAGTTGTCAGAGAAGAGAGCTGATAAATGAACATGGAGGCAACTCATTTTGAAATAACAAAGCTCCCTTTTGGCAAATGATTTAATTGTCAGCAATGTTGTCTGACAAGCTGAGCTGAAGAATAATGAAAGACCTCTGGTTCCAAAATTTCATCATCTCAAAGACTTGAGATTTTCAGTACTTGATAAATTAAGCTTAGCCAGAGCTATAATTCAATAAAGCTGCAAATTATGGGCCATCGGAGGCAGTGTCCTCTTTCCCTCATTAGTTCACACAAGGATGTAGATAAGTGTTCAGCTCAAAGCAAGCCTGAAACTCCTACTTAGAAAAGAAGTGAGGTCAACTTTAATCTCCCAACCTATCTTTCATCACAAACAACTGTTGATTTAATTTCTCCTTCCATTTATTCTTACTTTTTTCAACAACCACTTGGTTGTTTTCTACTTAAAGCAATTTTTCCGTTTTAGTGATTCTAAGAGTAACCTATTTAAACAAATTGGTTTTGAGTCACCATTTGAAGGTTGCTCCTCGTTGCCCCCCTATTTATCCTCCTTTGAATGTCATAATTCTATCTAATTGCTTCTTCTATAGATCTATTAAAATAAGACACCATTAACATACATTAAGTTTCAGTGGGTGTTCCCCATTTTAAATTTTAGCATATAGGACACAACATATATATTTGCATGTGTGTGTACACAAACATGATTTTATGTACATATGTATGATATACATGAGGAGAGACAGAGAGAACTTCCTAGAAGCAGCAGCAGCAGCAATGTGTTCTTCTTTGGGATAGAAAACGTTTAAAACCCAATTAGTAACTTAAATTACTAACCTACACAACCTTGGGCCAATAAATTCTTTTCTTTCTTAACTTCTTTCTTTCTTAACTTCATGACAATGTCAACCTAAGCTAAGTCTTTAACTACATCTCATATGATCACTTCCATTTAGTGTAGTCTTAGCTAGTAATTCTTAGCTAGGGTTCTGTACTGAGGATATGTTAAAACATGCAAACTGACCTTTACAGATTAGAATATTTATTGCAGTCTAATTGTTTGTTATTGTAAAATTGTTTGTTATTGTAAAAAAAAAAAGCAAATGATTAGATTTAGCTTTTCATTTACATTTTTCATTCATTTCATTCATTCATTCATATAGGATAAAATCAATTAATAAAATTTTATTTGCAAAGAATGATATGGAAAATATTTATATTTGAATTTAAATTAAATATTTAAATAAAAATATAGAAGGTGCCATACACAATTAAATGGAAAATTGTATTATAAATTTTATTATATTTTTATATTTATATTATATTATATAATATTATTATATTATATATAATATATATATTTATTATATATATTATATTATTATATTATATATATTTATATATATTATATATTTTATTATAAATTGTATTATAAATTTAGATGTGAATATAGATTTGTATATATGTGTGTACATATGCGCAAACACATATACATATTTGCCAAAAGAAGCTAAAATACACATGCAAAAAGTATTAATACATCTCAGCTCTAGGCAGTGGTGTTATGAAATAGTTTAAGATTTTGTTTCACTATTATATTTTCTAAATTTTCTGTAACTCACATAACTTACCTTAGAATAAAAAGTAAATAATTTCAAAGCTCCGAATTGCACCATTAAACAAATGTTACAGTTTTTACCTATGTCACTGTGGTTTGAGCTAAATTTATATCATAAGTTCTGGTTAGTCTCTGGGAACATTTTTAAAATACACATTCCAAGGTCCCACAGTGATTGAATAAATTAGTCCCTTTAAAATGGGGACTGGAAGTATGGCCATTTTCACTAAATTAATTCTTCCTACCCAGGAACAAGGGATATCTTTCCATTTTCTTATATCCTCTTCGATCTCCTTCTTCAGAGTGCTGTAGTTTTCAGTGCAGAGGTCTTTTGCTTCCTTTGTTAGGTTGATTCCTAGATATTGGAGTACTACTCAGCCATAAAGAATGAGAAACTAGAGTCATTTATAGATAAATGGATGCATATTGAGGCCATACTCTTAAGTGAAATAAATAGGACACACATGTAAATACCGCATAGTATCTCTAGTGTGAGAAACTGGAAGTGTAAATAAGGATGAAAATGATTAAAATGAATAATTGATAATTTTAAATAGGAAAAGGTCCAAAAGGGTAGGGGTGGTGGGAGGGGAAGGGGAAATGGAAGAAAGGAAAGGAAAAATTATGAGAAAGAAAAAAAATGGAAATAAAGTCTATGTAAATAGGGAAGGGTGGTGGGGGTGAAGGGTGCATAGGTAATGGGGGAAAAAATAAGAACTAAGATACATCACGTTCAGGTACAAACACCCAACAATAAATGTAAATATACTGTATACCTAAAATGTACCAATTAATATATTTTTTAAATATGCACTAGTGAAAATAAATAAATGAAAATAAAAAATAAAATAGGGACTGAAACTAGCATTTTACAGAGCTCCTAGGGGTTTTGGTTATCAAGCAGATTTTCAACATTGTGACCTAAATAACATAAGCAAATGTCCCATTACTAAACATGGAACTCCTGTGCTGATCCTTATATTAGATGCCACTATTGCAGAAGCCACAGAAATGGAAATCAGAAATGGAAATTAAGCCACATACCTAATTATTCACAGGGTTAGGACATCAAAACAGATCTACTGACTTCACATACTTTTCCCCTTCTCCAATGTCATGCATCCCTAAGGTAAAACCCCTTTGGATCCATGGCCTTTTCCTAAACCATTTACAATTTGGCTCCTTTCCTGAAACAGTAAAGATATTTGCCCACTTTGTAGCAGTAACTGTTCTTGGATGGATGGAACAAAAATATCAACATACAACATTGTAAGCAGCTACCGATCACAAAACAGTGATAGCTCAGTATTGCTGTCTACTTGAGTCAGTCTTAACTAACTACAAATAAAAAGGCTCCTGCTTTCATAGCAACTTGAGACACTGTCAGACATAAAATGGTACATAACTGAAAACGACTTTTATATAGCTAATGTATTATTTGTATAGTTGTGTATTTGAGAAAAATAAAAACCTGCATCAAATTTAAATTTTAAAATTGGAATATCATTTTAAAAATTTTAACCAGTAGTAAAAAGAGAACTGATAGGGCTGTAAACAAGTGGATTTTGATATGCCCACTGTGATTCTTCATCTATTTATCATTTCTATAGTTTCAGAGTAGAAAAAGCAAAAATCGGTAGGGCAGAGCCATAATTTAGGCACTGATATTGCTACACACATATTCATAATTATGTATTCATGATGTTACATCAACATAAGCAGATTACTACTATGGAAAAAAACTCCAACATCCCTATGTTCTACTCAATCATTAATTCAAATATTTAAATGTAAAGTATGTGCTATACATTGTGTATAAAACAATGAATAAGAGATACAGCCTCTACTCTAAATAGTAGTACAATAGAGTGAAACAGAAAAAGTGACAATTAAAATAAAATGTTGGATTGAGCTAGAAAGTGAATACATATAAAAATTGCACAAAACCTTGACCTGCATGGAGAGAAAATTCTCTGGAGAAGTGATAATTAATGGATAGATAGTGATAAAAACAAAGTAGAAAATGTAGGAAAAGTGTATATAAGGACTAGAATCTGAAAGATCATGGAATGTTATTTCAGTCTGATGTGAAGTATAGCAGAAGAGATTTCATAAATTTAAGCCAAATAGAGAAGTGGAATTAGATTAAGGAGTAATTTACAAATCATGTTCAGGGTTTTGGGCTTAAACCTTAGCAGATAGGAAAACATAAAATATTTTCAACCAAGATTATATTTGTATTTTATTAGGAAAACTCACCTGGCTAAAGTTGTAGGCAGGGGACAATAGCAAATCCAGCCAAAAGATGGTTCTATCATCAAGATGAGAGACGAAGGGCCAGGGATTTAGCTCAGTGGTTCCACCGCCTGCCTTGCAAGCACAAGGTCCTGAGTTCGATCCCTGGTACCAAAAAAAAAAAAAGATGAGACATGAAGATGCTAAAAGAGATAGTGACCATGGGGTAAAGAGATGCAGAATCCTCACACACATACAAAAGAAGAAGAGCCATGGAGAAATGGGTCAAAGAGTGATTGAGTCGCACATTCCTGGACAGATGGTGCCACCACCCATGCAGATGGAGGACAGAGAAAGAAGACTGTCCTCTGAAGTCTATGACATCAGGGCAATTGTGGCAGCTCATGGCTTCAGTCTAAAGTTGAGCTCTAAATGTCATTAAGACATTTAATGATATGATGGAAAAGTTTTCTATGCCCTCTATTACTTTAAGAATAAATTATCTTCCCACATTTCTTACAAATTTGATCACTGAGTTTGTAAAATGTTTTAACAGTGCTTGTCATGAAGATATGTTTAATACCCAAGTGTAGGTCTAACAATAAAATTCAACAAGAAGTATAATTAAAGGCCTATAAAGTTTCCAAACTTACTCCCCTATCTGGTGTTTGATATATCAAGACAAAATAAGAACTCTCCTTTGTTGTTTTCTACCCAATCAATTCATTATAATTCTTCTATTTAAAAAGTATGCATAAGACATTGGAAGCAATTATGTACCATTATAAAGAGGCTAGGGATGATGGAACAGGTGAAGACCTCATTTTTCTATTTGCCATATATGGATGAGAGGCTTTTAGGGATTGACATGAGGTTTTCCGGCATACTTTAGACTCTGCAATTTTTATAGGTGGTGGTAAATGTTATAAGGTGTAATAAAATTACACCTTATAACAAGGGTCAGCAACCTCTTAGATGACAGTGGCAGCTGTTAGCACTCTATCTCTCTCTCTAACCATAGAGAAACATGACCAAAAAATAGTGTGCTTAAATTTTTAAAAATTTATTACACTAAAAGACATGCTACCATTAATCTTCCTCAAAACACTCCACCTTACCTGAAACATACTTATCCCATCATTCTTGCCACTTTCTCAAGCAATTGTGCAAGTCCTGTTTTGTGAATGTCTTTAGTTGTGGTGTTATGACTGCCTCAATGTCCTGAATCCATTAAAAATGTTTACTTTTCATGATCATTTTGACACTGGGAAAGAGCCAAGATCTCCTGGTGCCAAACACAGTCAACAAAGAGAATGATGACCACTATAACTTTTTTTTATTTGGCAGAAGTAAATGTTTTGAATCAATCCAGGACATCAAGGTAGCAACAAAAACATGCTCACAAAAAAGGACTTCCAGAGCTGCTTCAGAAAGTGACAAGAACAATAGGATAAATGTGTATGGATCAAGGAAAATATCTCGAAAAGAATTACTGGCAATGTGTCTTTTACTGTAATAATTATTTTTTTATTTAAACATTAACCACATTTTTCATCATACCTCATAATTGTGGTTAAAGAATAGACATAGTATTCAGAAGGTCAGTGTTGGTCAATCTTCTTTTCCCTATCTCTATGTTGTTTTTTAAGAGTGTGGTAGCCTAAGATCAAAGCTAACACTTGGTCCCCTTGCAGAGACAACTCCAGAACTATCACTCATTGCTGGAGGGAAGACAAATCCTTTTGATTCTCTCCTTTATTTTTCTTGGAGATAGGAATTGGAAGCAAGGCCAAGAATGGAGCAGAATTTCCAAAATTCACATTGCTGTACATATGTATGTTCAACTGGGTGACATCACAGTGGAGCTGTGGCATCACACAGTAATTCGGAGCCCTTTATGCTTGCTCTCGGAAGTGTTTTCTTACCTTTTAAGGTAATGAAAGTGTGTTTCAGTTTGTTTATTAGCAAAATCACTCTCTTGGATCACAACTTTAACTTTTAAGATTTAAAAAAATCCATAAAAACAAGAATAAAATTATATAGCTGGAGGATAACTGGAATGTTTGAAATCATAGAAAACTTTCAAGTAATAGCTTTTTTGTTTTGTTTTGTTTGTGTTTTTTGGTACCAGGGATCAAACTCAGGACCTTGCGCCTTCAAGGCAGGCACCGTGACACTGAGCTAAATCCTCAGCCCTCAAGTAATATCTTTTCCCTAATCAGACTAGATCTACCCTTTCTTGACCTTATCTACTATATGGAGTACAAAGGACAACTAATATTTCTTAATTTCCTTATTCTTCATTTCATTATCCAAGGCATAGGAAGCCCTAGATACAGAAAAATTGGTTCACTTACCAAGGGGATTAGGAAGTTTCTATTTTTGTTACCCATTTATTTAAATTTTATTAAATAAAATACACCTCATTCATAAACAGGAGAAAATTAATTCACTTAAGTTTTCCTCTCACTTAGCATATATAAATATTTCAACAGATTCAAAATGATCTACAAGTTTTTTAAGGCTATTATAATGTTAATAAATTCCTAGGGAGCAACATATTTTTTAATAGCTTAAAGTTATAACCTGGACAGAGTCTGCTATAACTAATACAGATGAAATAACAACCACTTTGGAAATATTATTAATAGAATTTTTTACCTTGGAGGTAAAGGTGTCACAAGAACAAATTGAATGGTAGTCTGTATCATCATCCAACTGTTACTATTAGAACTCTCTGTATGATTGAACATTCTAGAGTTTCATTGTGTTTTAAAATGTAATAAATTATCTGAAAGTGCAGAGACCTAGCCAAACACAATGGAAAAGTTACTAGACAATGAACTTAGTCTTATGATCAATAGAAATGGTCTTTATTCTCAGAAGACCTATAGAAAACCAACAGTGTAGTTTGTACATGCAAAATGAAAATGTTAAGAGCTAATATTTAGTGAACTTATAAACTTTCAACCAGATTCTTCTATATCTCCAATCTGTCAATATTCTATCTTAATATTATGTGATGTGTTCCCCATAAAATTACTGTGTTCCCACAAAACTCATGTTAATTCTTAACCCCAAAGCTTTTAGAATGTAACTATATTAGAAGCTAGATTTTTATAAAGCAGGTAATCAAGCAAAACTGAAATCATTAGGGTAGGCTCTAGTCTAATATGACTAATATTCATATAAGAAAAGGAAATTTGGACATAGACTTTACTGAGAAATGTTAATATGAAGACAGGGACAAGAAGCCAACTATATCAAGAAGAGCAGCCTCAGAAGAAATTGACCCTGCCTATGCCTTGATCTCAGACTTCCAACCTCCAGGGTTATGCGAAAATAAATTTCTGTTATTTCAACCACTCAGCATCTGTCATTTTCAAAGAGAGGACTAAATACTAATATACTTAATAATTTCTCTTTATGTATCCCAGTGTGAATGCAGTTATGAAAATTCTTAGCTATACCTGTATAACCAAACCTCAGCATTTACTGATACAATTAAGTATAGATAATACTATTTTTTCATTAAAGAAACACCTTATTCTCATTTCCTACATTTTAGAACTTGTCCCCAGTATAATGTTGAGTATGAAATGTTTCAGACATAATCATAATTATTAGACATGGGGAAATGTTTACTAATAATTACAGAAGAAGAATCATGGTGACTTTTAATACTAACTTCAAATATAAAGTGACTTCTTCTGACCAAAGAATATATTTAAATAGGATTATCATCAGCATTGTGACACAGGATGCTGATTATGTCAGAGAAAACCCAGCTGGCCAAGAAGATTCAGATACAAAGAGCTGAGGCGTTGTGTGCTGGTATTGTTGAGGCCAGCCAAACAGTGGCCATCCAACATTTTGAAACTGATATTGGGATGTAGCAAAGATTTTCTTATAAATTAATTAAAATATTTAATAATTAAAATATTTCTGTGGTAAAAGAAAAAGTTGCCGTGGTAAATGTCCTTATGTTAAGTAAATGGGAACAAAGAGACAGAAAGTGAGTCCAGTTCAGGCTGGGTCTATTCCCTCAATCACACTTGTTGAATATTATCTACCATTAAGCCTAACAAGAGAGAACCACAGTCTGAAAACAAACTCTACTACATATCCTTGACGGGTCAGTACATATAAATCTGTGTTCTAAACAATATGCAGTTATCACTATAGAGTCTGGGCAATGTTACTTTCATATGGTTTTTTCACATATTCTTAAAGATCCCAAGACATTCTTTAAGAATTCTCATAAGAAGGTGTTACTGCTAGGTATATATAAACCAGAAAGTACTTAGTGTCCCTATATGTCAAAAACAGATATGCAGACTTCATAAAATAACTTCCTGACAGGCTTGTCTGAGTGTAATAGATGCTAATGATCATCTATGTCATGTTCTGGGTGCCAGAAAAGTCAATTCCTTCTGAAACAAGACTCATGATTAGGTATTTAGACAACATATCCAAAGTAAAAATTTCACTCTTTCTATATATTAATGACTGTGTAGAAACACATTTACAGATACACACACATTTACATTGGAATATGAAGTGTTTCACAGGTCTTGACTTTAAAAAGTAGCTACTATTAAAAAAAAGTAGCTACTATATTTTTTTGCCAATTTTACATAGGGTACTACTTAACTATTACAATCACCACTCAAACTTATTTGGGCTAACCAATTACAGACAATATAAAAAAAAGCAAGACAGGTAAATGAATTACCTAATGCCTGAATGCCTCTGTAGAATCTAGTCACAACTGTTGTCAACTCATAGAAACATGATCCAACATATTATTATTTTAAAAATAAACTTTTATTTCAAGATATTTTGAAAATGGAAAGAGTATCTAGAGATGGAGTGGGGAGAGAAGAGGGGAAAACAGAAGTAAAAAGAATAAAAATGTGTTCTGTATACATACCAACTGCCCACAATGAATGTAATCATTATGTACTGCAAATATGTATTAATAGAAATTTAAAATTTATTTTTGAAACCTTAAAAATGAACTTTTTGAAGAATGTATACTCTTCTCTCTTTAAAAATGAGGCTGGCTGCAATGGCACATGCCTGTAATCCAAGCTCTCCAGAGGCTAAAGCAGGAGGATCACTGTGAGTTTGAGCCCAGCTTGGGCTACTTTAGTGAGTTCAAGGCCAGCCTGAACAAAGTGAGATCCTGTTGCAAAAAAAGAAAAAGAAAAAGAAAAATATCCCCTTGAATTTACAATCCCTGTTACAGCTTTTCTTAATGCACTGGCTCTTTAGAGTTTCTTTTCAACTTTTTACACCAGGTTTCTAGAGTGGAAAATCCAATCAAGTTTCAGTGGCATAATCAAGTTCCTCTACGGTTATAATTTCACTTTATTCCCAGATGTGATCTCATTTCAACTAATTCTCTAATTGCACAGAAAAATATCCCATTTTCTATCAATATATTTGTGTCTGATCCTAAACAATCATATTATTGTTAGGCTTCTTGAGAAATTTAGTTTATAGCTTCTTTTCATACTTCTTACAAATGTAGCTGGAAGAAACAGGCTGAACTTCAAAATAAGGTTTCAACATTTCTAGAGTTTTCTTAATTTATTTTGAATTTTATTCTTGTAAAGGAAACACAATGTCATTTTCGGCAAACTGGGGGCAAATGCTTACTTTGGTGTAAGGCTTTTGGAGCTGGTCTTTGCATTTATCAAGCAGCTCCATTATTTGAATAATAAAGTTGATAACTTCCTTCTTCACATTTTTATAAGACTGTGCAAAATAAAAGAAGATAAGAAGGAGTTTTGCCAACAACCTAACAATAATAATAAGAAGAATGACTACCAAATATATTATATTCATTACTTACCAACACTATTCCAAGCATTTACAAGTATTAACCCATTTAATCCGCTCAACAGCCATATATGTATCTTACTTTCTTTTTAGAAAATTTAAATAGTTTGCTCAACTTAACAAAGCCAGTAGGAGATAGAATGAGAGATCGTCTATATTCCCAAGATGGTCTGTCTTCAGCTGCTCTGAACCAAATTGTTCTCTCTTCTGACTGTCCTCATAGGGACTTGCTTTTGTGCAGCTCATCTCACTTAATGCAATGTTAATGTTGTCTCTTTGATATTAAAATGGTATCAGTTTGAAAAAGAACTATAGTTAGTAAAGACTTTCTGCAAAAACAAAAGAAGACTATGGCTAGCAAGTTTTCTTTAATGTGTATTACTAATCACATCCTGGTTTTAGAAGCTTTCAAATGAAAATGTTAAGTGTGTGCAACAAATGATGCAAGCCATATTTTTGTTTCCAAATACCTTAGTAAAAAACTATGAAACAGTTGTTCTATCTGCTATTTTACTTAACCATGACTTAAATATAATTCTAATTCCTTTATGATTATTAAAGAGAGCAGAATAAAATTATGGATAAGAAGGGAGAGGAGAAGAGTGGGACGAAGAGAGTGGGAAGGAAAGGAAAACATTTCACGTTCCCAGGGGCTTGCCATTTATATTGTGCAATAATCAAAGTACACCATAATTTTCAGCATCATAAACAAAGGTAACAGTAATAATATCTCTGGAATATTTTGGTGACATTCACAACTATAACAAAAAGACTGTGAGATGATTTTATAATGGCTATTTAGGCTATTAAATTTGTTGTTGTATATTTATAATTAAGACAATATTTTCCTGTGAATTTTCCAAGTCCTCAGAGACATGATTTCACAGATCAGTGAAGCCTAACTGTGCTGAACTTTTTGAAACTTTATTTTGAGTGGGGAAGCTACTAAGTGAACCCTTACTTTAAACTTTAGTTCTTAGGAAAGACAATGATGAAGGTTATTTTATTGGACACAATCATTCTTTTTTTCCTATACAGAACAATTTAAGGGTTCTAATACACATTCTCCCTTTGTCTCTCTGTCTCTATCTCTCCCTCCCTCTCTATTTCTCTCACGTAGACACATACACACAGAGACACGTACACAGACACATATACACAAGTGCAAATGCAAGCATGAATTCCCTTGCTCTTTTGTGGGAGGGACTTACTTCTCCCACACTACCCATTTCCCCACTCATTAGACTCCTTGAAGTAAGAGCCAGGCCATTCAGACGTTTTGTCCCACACTGTAATATACTAAATATGAGACACCTCTATTCTCTGAGACTGCAGCATTATAACAGGTCTGGAGTAGTCTGCATCCACTTCTTCCTTTCCATGTGCTTTGTAACTTATGTACAGCAGAGGAAGACATGGCTGGAAAGATTTTAGGTCCAACTCCTAGAGTTACCCAACTAATATGTTACATGGCACATGATCTTACACAAGACCAATTTCACTTCTGACACTAGTTCCAAGTTTGAAATATTCCCCAATGCAACTTCATGACTGATCATTAGCAAGAAAGATTCACAGAACTCATTGAAAGCTATTATTCTCATGGTTATGGTTTAGTACAGAGAAAGGATACAGACAAAAATTAACCAAGAAATGCAGTGCATATTCTGGAGTCTAGCAAGGTTTTCAAATCCAGAGCTTCTGTTGTTCTTTCCCCATGGAATCAGGATGTATTACTTTCCTGTCACAGGTGTGTGACAATATGCACAAAGTTCTGTCAAAAAAGAAATCTCAAGGCAATCAGAATTTTTACTGGGGCTCCATTATGTAAGTACAATTGATTGCTCAATTAATTAATTGATTAATTTCAGTCTTCAGGAAGACTGATACTTAATGACCTCAAACTTCCTTCCCAAAGTACAATTTTTATCTTTCTGGCATATGTGACTCCCACTCCAAAATTACAGGTATGGCCACTCACATTCTTTACTACCCAAAGACAAGAGAAGAGACAAAGAAACAGAGACAGCATGTATTTTTGAGTCCTATATCATATGGTGCTAAAAAGCTGTACCTTTTCAAGTAACATGAGTCAATATATTAACTTTTTGTATAAACAAGTCTCCATTACATTTCCATAACTTTTAAACCCAAAAAAAAATGGAGGAGGAAGAGATTATTTCAAATCCAAAGAAAGAATTGTGACATTCTTGACAATAATAGTACTTTAATAATCTTTTATCAGGTTGCCTCCCTGGCATAAAAATAGCCATGCCACAAAAATGAGTAAAAATTATACTAGTTTCAAATTAAAAATTGAAACAGAAATGAACTCTGTGGATCTGTTCTCATTATAAGAAAATAAAACAAGGGCCAGTGTATATCTCAATGATAGAACGCTTCCCCGGCAAGTATTTTGACCTAACTAAACCAAGAATGGTTAACTAAACTATGAATGATGTAGAACTCCTCCATGACTCCAAGGACTCAAACAACTAAATACATCTTAAACTTTGATTCCATCATTACTCTGGCAACTCTTTGTTTTTATTCTAGTGCTCACTGTGATGAGATGTGCGATTAGAAGGACCAAAGGACACTGGAGCCACCCTAAGTGAGTACTTTAAAATAAATGTCCAAGGGCTGGGGATTTAGCTCGGTGGTTCTGGCGCCTGCCTCACAAGCACAAGGTCCCGAGTTCAATCCCCAGTACCAAAAAAAACCACAAAACAATAAAATAAATGTCCAATTTCAGTCAAGGTTGTATGTATGTGTCAAAAATCACCTCACCTTTTTAAAGTACATATACCTCAGGTCTCACTCTTGACATTTTGAATCTATGACCATATGTACATGGGTAAATCTCTGTTTAGAAAGACCTACACTGTAGTCATCGGTTTTCTTTATATAGTTATTTTAGCAGAGATAAAGATAAACTCTCCTATGTGCATAGTGCCACTTTACAATGCACTGAATAATCCAGTGCCTAGCACATTACAAGCACTCAATAAATACTTCTATTATGAATAAATGAATGAGTCATACATCATTTACCCATCAGAGGCCAATGAGTTTACTGTGAATTTTCCTTATCCAATTAAAAATACAAAGGCCAATCAAGAGCCTGAGAAAAAGCAGGATGAGAGGACCAGCTAGTTCAGCGATAAAGATAGTTACCCAAGGGCTCCAATTGAACAGGTTATGATACCATGAGTTTTAAAAAATTTATTTTATTGGTACTTTTTAGGTATACAATATAATGACATTCATCATTGGAAATTTGCACCTTTACATAATCTCTATTGGTTCTTTTTTTACCTCCATTCTCCTGCCCTCCCTTCAACCCCTCCATCCCTCCCTGTTTACAAAGACTTTGTTTCCATTTTTTCATTTTCTCATATTAATTGCATTCCCTTTTTTCCTTTCCCCTCCCCCTCCCACTTCCCCTTCCCCTTTGGCCCTTTTCTTCCTATTTCACATTATCTATTATACCTTTTAGTCCTTATTTACACTTTCAGTTTCTCACACTAGAGAAACTATTTGGTATTTACACATGTGTCCTATTTATTTCACTTAAGAGTACGGCCTCAATGTGCGTCCATTTCCCACTGAGCTAAATCGCCAACCCCCTGTTTTTCCATTTTTAACTGGAGAGGTCGTGAGAATATTCATAAATTTTCAGAAAAACAATAAGACCAATTCACTGATGATTGAGATTTCTTATTGAAAGAAAAATGTTCCCCAAACTAGAGGTCAAGGACTACAAATTAATAGCGCTAGAGGAGGGAAATTGATAGCTCTTCTCATTTGTATCACTAAAGTGTCTTTATCATGCAAACTGTGCTATTGTATAACTAAAAGAAGGCATTAATGATAATTATACATAGGCAACAGGCATAAATGATCATCCCAGATAAAAGAATATCATTCGCCCCAGAGTGCAGCAAGGACACTGAGGTTTTTTGTTTTTGTTTTCTTGGTTTTTGTTCTCTTTTGGCTTGGTTTTGGTTTTGGTTTTTTGGTTTGAAGCCTGAGTTTAAATCCTACTTTGGTCACTGGAGGCTTGTGGACATGTAAGCAGTAGGGTTCCACTTACTCTTTTCAAAATAATTTGGCTAAAATAGTCACTGTGAGGATGAAAAGTTTTATGAAGAATATACAAGCACTCACTAACCATAAAGCCTATGGTTGACTGGTATTTTTATTAATAGAATCTTTGTTAGAAGAAAAGGAGAAAGACACTGCAGAAGTGAAGTCACACACACACACACACACACAAAATGAGAGAACAAAAAGTGATTGAGACAGCTCTAAACATTAGAGCTAATACCTATGGTCAACTACTACCTTTCTTGAAGACAGAGCACAGCACCTAAAGGTACAGAGATGCATTACAGTCCATCTCCAGAGCTTTTGAGTCTTTGGCCTAAGAGTATTTTGTAAGTATTTTCATCAAAGAAACTGATCGTTGAGGAGCTGGCAACCTCCCCAGCTCCACAAACTGGAGTAAACCCTCTCCCTACTCTGATGTACTTCAATACTATGTGACCATCTTAAGGAAACAATTCTCAGTAAATCTCTGCTTTTACTTCCTGTGACTAGACTCATTAGAGACTAGGATGCAATCCTCAGCTCTACCATCATTGAGCTCTGCGATATTAAGGAATTCTCTTAAGCTCTTAAAGGTGATTCCCCAAAATGAATCAAAGTGTATCAGAGATGCATAACAGAAAATGCTGTGTAGACCAACTTGAATTCAGCATCTGGTTTTGTCACTGCACAGAGTCCTAGGAAGTGAACCTATCCTACCCATGGAATTAAGTTGCAGTTTGGTTTACTGATTCCTGTTGAAGAAAAAAAAAATTTCAGGACATGTCAATAAGGGGCATACATGGATTTATTACACAGAAATTTTAAAAGTATGCACTCAAAAAAATAGAATATGATATTTATGGGCCTTGAGGGTGTCTTAAAATGGATGATCTGAGATGTGTATTCTACTGTCAGGTCACCCATCTGCCAGGCTATGTCAGAATGCAAACCATATCCATTATGTTTGCAGATGAGATATATTACCCACCTATACAATACTGCTGCTTTTTTGAAGGTGGAGGTCTATGTGAGGAAGTGCAATTTATAGGTAAAAAACAGAAGCACAATTTACAGGCTTATTTTTTTCTTTAAGACCCTTAGGAACTTTTTTTAAAGTGAGTGTCCTGAAGGGGAAAAAGACTTAAGTAACTTTTGTGCCTTAAAGCTGCCATTTTTCTTAAAAGTACCATTTTAAAATTCCAGTCATTTTTCTTTCCTTTCTCCTTTTTTCTTCTATCACATTTCCTCCCTTGAGACCTTTATTCTTAAGAGATGCAGAAGGTCCTAAACTCCATCTTTTTATAATTGCTTCAGGCTGAAGAAGGGACATTGAGCTTGTCTAGCTAGCTGGGGATCAAAAGTCTCACCCTGACTGATCCAAAGGATACAAAGGAAGATGAGTTTCATTGTTTGATGAATGACCATCTTTTATTTTTGACAGGGTCTCACTATGTAGTTCAGACTGGAACTTACTATGTTGCCCAGGCTTGTCTCAAACTCATGGCAATCCTCCTGCCTCAGCCTCCTGAGTGCTAGGATTACATAGGATTACAGGCATGCACCACCACGCCTGGCTGAATGATCATCTTTGACAGTCTAGAAAAGAAGACAGGTCATTGGTCATAAGCTTGATTTTAGAGCCATATTAAACAAGAAAGTGCCAAGAATTAAAAGTAGAATCTTGTTGAATAGTGGCTCTAAAAAGTTGTAGGATTCAGATAAAGTTAGATAGCGCTTGGCATAAACATTTTATCTTTAATATTACCCTCTATTTGTTTTGAGATTTTTACCCAAGTACAACAGGTAAAGAGTAAAGATGTATAAACTTTTTCTTGGTTTGTTAATAAGAAATCTAATGTCCTCCTATTTTAATTAAACAATGACAGGGCTGGGGATTTAGCTCAGTGGTGCCACCACCTGCCTTGCAAGCACAAGGTTCTGAGTTGGATCCTTGGTACCAAAATAATTAATTAATTATAACAATTACAAATGAATAAATTAAAGATGTCTATGTTGTTGTGACCATTGGGCCATAAAAAATTTTACTATAGGATTCAGAACCTATATCTAGCCTCTAATTCCATAGATCTGAAGAGCTACTACAGTGACTAGATCCAGATAATATAAACATATAAAATTAGTTTATACCATAAAGAAACAAAGTGTAGTAGCTAGGATATTTATGTTGTCATTTTTAGTCTATAGGCACACTTGTTCAAGAAGCTAAATCTTTACCTTAGGGCTACTTGAACGTATATTAAAATAACACAATGGAAATATACTGAGAGGCTGAGAGACACAGTTTTGGAACAGCTAGTAGGACTGGGGATTAAAACATTTTTGTGGCTATAAATTGTAGGTTCACCTGGAAACAACCAGAAGGGCTGGTACAGTGTTTGGATCCCCTTTTTATATCATGTCGAGTTTTTCTGTTTATTATTCTCTCTCTGTCTCTTTCTTTCTCTCTTTCCCCTTCTCTCACCCTCTCTCCCCTTCTCCATCTCTTTCCATATATATTCCTACAGAGTGTTTAAGACCAAGTCAAAGTATGACCTATATTAATTAAAATTAATCTCTCTCTGTATATATATATATACACATGTATATATATATATATACACATGTATGTATATATGTATGTATACATATGTTTGTGTGTGTGTGTATATGTAAATTTGTCAAGGTCAGTTAAGGATTCTCAGGGATTACTTTTAGGGCCATGGGAGGGGTCTCTTAGCTCCTTTAGTTTTTCCTTCTTCTAGCTGTGTCATCTCCAAGGATGGATTGCTTTCTTTGTTTAACCATATGGCTTCCCTTGAAAGTATGAGGGACTTTTCCTCTCTTCAATGATGTCCTTTTAGCACAATGACATTGGCTGACTCCCATCCTCTGGTATCCAAAAATCTCCCTGCATCTCCTTGCTCAAATGACTCACAGGAGTTGCCGGATCCCTTCAGAGGGGTTCTGCCTTGGAAGGCAAGGACCAAAAAATATTGGCTGTTCTCTTAGTCCAATTACCTTTTTAGCTTTGATCTCCAAGCCTCAGTTCAGAGTTGTATAACAGAAAATGCTATGTAGTCCAATTAGAATTTCACATCTAGTTTCACTAATTACCTTAGAAAAATTATTTTTTCCTTCAAAGTTTTTGCTTCCTCTGCTGAAAAAATGGAAATATCAATAGTACCTATCACTTGGAGTTAGTATGAGATTTAAATGAGTTGCTGATGTTACACACCACAGCAACTGTGTAATAGAATCCATGTGTAATACCTGATTGTTTTCTCTTTTCTTGATCCCTCCCAGCCATAACCCTCTACAATTAAATTAATTTAGCCTAAACCAATGCAAATATTTTTTATCTTGCCTTTAAATTTGTGTGGCCTTTTTTTTAACAAGTCCAGCTTCCTAAACACAGAGTAAACTCACTTTTTTCCCTCATTGGCTGACTGAAAAATGTATAAGCCTCTGATTTTGTGCTCCTTAAAATATCTGTCTAGTATTGGAGGAAATATAATTAAATAACTCAACTAGAACAAAGTATCCAAGAACAAGCCTATCTGTCTCCAAATAATTTCTACCTCTTAATTCTACTCAGATTGGAATCTTAAGCGGAAATAAAATCCATGTTGTGTATGTTTTTATGTCAGAGTGTCCAACTGGTATATTTCTTTAGATTTAATGTGTATAGGATTTTAAACAATGGTTGTTTGATAAAAGACTGCAGGCTTCTTGTTTTCATGCTGCTGTTGCTCTTACTTGCTGAAAGATAAGAAATTTTAATTATATGATGAAACATTTTCATCAGGAGCTTCTTAGAAATATCTTTTCAATATAGAAACTGATAATTTGTGTAATTTTATCTACGTTCTCATTATTGAGAAATTATTTGAAGTCAAATATAAATTGAATAGGTTAAAATTCTGGGTTGGAAAATTCCAGGACCAGACTCAAGCTATTTGGCCATTCAGCCCTTTCTGTTCCAGCCCCACAATTTTATTAATGCAACAGTGATAAGCAAGCATTGAATTTATTCTCATAGAGCTGAAAATGTATGATTCCTCACAAGCATATATGATTTCTTTTAAAGTAGGAAAAGAAAAAACTAATAAGGAAGATGTGATATTACTTTTATCTCTTCTGTTCAACTTGCTACATTGAAAACACTGGGTGATCACAATTTACTCGAAAACCTGAAGAACTTTTGCAGTCTTTAAAACTGCACAGACAAAAGCTAGTCTTTTAAAATAAACTTTAAAAAAAAGATCAAGTACTAGTTTGTCTCTTAGAAAGATGGGCCCTATGAATCTGTGATACTATTTATTTAAACCCAATTTCAGAACCCATGCAAAAAATAGACAAGATCTGCAACTGTGAGGCTAATACAACCATATAATTTTCTTAATTAAATCTTTTATTTTTTTCAAAGATATATCTATAAATTTAATATATATTACTTAAAGACATCATTCATTTTGCATCATTGGATAACTACCTAATTTCCCATATTTTCCTAAGAAAGATGACATGATGGTGGAGTAGAAACGAAATTGGTGACAAAATTGATGAAACCACAATTAATGAGAGATTCTAAGGAATAGAACAAAGGATTACAAAAGCATGATGCAAAACTTATGAAAGTGCAATAGAAGTTCATGTGAGCCATGGTGGAAATGCTATGATTAGAAAGCAAAACAATTAACATTTGGCTTTTTGGTATTACAAAAGGCATCAATGTTAAAATCAGATTATCAGGGTTACACTTGTAAGGCTAATTTCACTTACACTTGTAAGACTAATTTCAAGTGTAATTGAAACAAGTTATTTAACTTAGGCTTCTAATTCCACATATATCAGATAAGGCAGTTTATTTGGAATTTTAAATCAAGACACAAAGTGAGGTTGTATATCTGCGAACTGTGGTGAAGAAGAGGCATCTAAAGGTGAGTGTGGCTTCCTAAAGTTCAATAACTGCTTTGTTAAATAATTCTTATGATGTATTTTAGTTACATCAATTTTATGAGAAATATTCAGGGAGTATTCAAAGTTTTGGCAAAATTATGCAACTAAATTTATTCATGATAAAGAGAATAAATTAAAGAAAAGAACAAAGGTATTTAGACATCATCTATAACCTTTCTGATAAGAACAGATACTACACTTGATCTTAGCCAAAAGGCTGAGAAGTGATCTATAACCTTTCTGAATGATGTAAAGGAGAGAAAAAATATCATTGCACAATGGATCTCATGATACTTTTTGATTAAATGCTTCAGTCAAGCAAGTTGTATATTTTGGTTAGAACAGGAAATAAACAGAGAAAATAGGCTATAGATGTTGTAAATATGCAAAGAGCTTGCTCTGTCAAGGAGCTCTTCTAAAATATTTAGAAAAAAATTTTAGCTATATATAATAAAGAGACTGCACCACTTGTCCTTGTAAAAACACATGGGAAGAGTGTTCAACTCTTAGTTCTCAGAAGTAGGAAACCCTGTGACGCTGTCTTTACTTTTAAGCTTGTATTCTCATGATGCTCCTAGAATTCTGCTTCTTTGTAAGAGCATTGTTGATTAATTCATTTATGTTTCCAAATAGCTATTCTGTGACTATAAGTGAAAAAGAGAAATTCTGCAATATATCATTTCTAAACCAACTGATATAAAACAGAAGTTCTGCTTTTCTGATTTGTATTAGAATTGCTATTACCTCATTTCAACATATAATCTCCAGATTTCAATTGATATTTGCTGCATCTTTATAGTGTACTTCAGTGTACTTGTAAGTCTTCTAGGATGCATTAGTTATACAGTCACTAAGAAATGGAGAGTATTTGAATATAGTTATCTTTTCTACTTCAGTTTCAAAATAATGCTGACCATAAAGAATATTATTGATACACAACAGCAATTACATGAAATTTTCTTTGACCTCAGCCGTAATGAACCTTTTGCCAGATATATTTATGATTTTTGTTTATTTTCTTTACATTATCTTAATAATCCAAATATATATTAATGAGCACACTAATAATTGTTTAATTGATTGCTAGCTTAGCACTATTGCATTATCACAAAAAGGGAAGCTGCATTCTTCTCTGGTGTTTCTTTCAGAATATCTATACACATATTGCGTCTGGTCCTTAGGTACCTTTACTTGGTTGGTTTAGTGAAAGAATCAGAAACAACTACAGTCCACATTGGAGACCCTCTGACCTCAAGAGCACAGTAGGTCTGAGTACAGTGTTCCCATTGAGTAACTGCTCAGCATTCCCACATCCCTCATCCAGGCTCATCTTTTGATGTTCTCAAGCAAGACAAGGACCCCAGTGGAGACATAAATGTTAGAGGCACTGGAAGTGCTGAGGTTATTTAGCCCACTTCAACAACAAAACTTTTTAAAACAAGTCACAGCTTTTTCTTGGAAGTAAAAAGGTCATATAAGAGAGAGCTAAATAAGGTAAACAAGTGAGAAACAGAGCTCTAAGGATAAGCATAAGGTGCCAATTTCTCTCACTAATTAGTTTTATTTTCTCCTTTCATCTATATAGTCCTACTCCAAAACAAAAACTACACTTGATCTTAGCCAAAAGGCCGAGAAGTGATCCAAAACAAAAACTAAAGCCATTATTAATTGAAATGCAACCTCATTAATATGACAAGGCCCTGCAGGAAATGTCCTAACTACCTACTTAAAGGCCTGTTTTCTTGAAAAGCACTAAAATTATTACTTTGCTTAAGAAAGCCATGAGTAGACAAAAAGTTTTTCAGTTCCCTCAGCATACTGTAACATAACATATAACACATATCGTTGTTACATATAGTACACATATTTACCCTTGCATTTTCTTCTTATTTCTTGAAATTCCTATATTACCATGTCAATAAGCAAAGACTATCATCTTCCAGGACACAGAACAGTTGATGTTTCCCAACTCTCCAGCCACTATGTTCCCTGAGCAAATAGGACTAATCACTTGAGAACCTGCAATCACAGCACCCATGCTATTTTATTACCATAATCAATTTATTTTTAATATTTTCAACAAGAGTATGAACTCTTAAGGGAAAGTTTATCTTATTCATTATTCTGTCCTCAAGTTTCACTCAGTTCCTGGCAAAGAGATTTTCAGCTTTTTCAAAATATTTCTCAAGAGCCATAAAAATGGAAATACTTTGGAGATCATCTAAGTCTGCCTTTTCATGTTACACAGAAAAAGGAGGCCAAGAGCATTTACATAATTTGACAATAGGCCATTGATATTTGAACGTACCTCCATTAATAATCATACAATACTATCTTTCCATTCACCATAATAGATGGATTGTCATTAAAATGTGGCAGAAATGAAATTATTTTTTTCAATTTTTAAGAAATAAAAATATCTTTTCATTAAACACCACTTCTTTGAGAGTTTACCAAGAGCAAGGTAATAAATGAATCTGTAAGAAATGAAAAAGTGTAATCCAATGTCACTTAGCTCTGAATAATAAAGTTATCATTATTGTGATTGAATGAGAATTCTACTGAATTTGTATTCTAGTGGCTATTTTCAGCCATTACAATGGTAAGTTAGAAAGGTAACTTGGATACTTACCCTCATGGCACAAGCAAATAAATCTCATCATATTTACATGTGATATACACTATTTATTGCATATTACAGAGAAAAGAAAGAAAAGAAAGAAAGAAGGAAGGAAGGAAGGAAGGAAGGAAGGAAGGAAGGAAGAGAAGGCTAGAAGAAGGGGATCTCTCATTTAAGAGTTAAAGACCTGGCATAGGAATTTTTTTTCTTTGTTCTAATATGCTTATTGTTATTATGTTCTTTTCTTATTCCCCCTTACCCAAGTTTTTTTTTATTATTTTATGATTATACTGCCACCAGTGCTATTAAAACTCATATACTTTCCTCCTATTTGGAACTTTAGAGTAAATATAATTACTTAATCTTATTCATATTCATTGCTCTGTTGCAGTAACTCATTTACATGCATATTTCTTCCTATAATTTTCTTGCCTGAGATTTAGAGAGTGATTAGGTTGCAGTAGTTTAAATCAACAAATATTATTTAAATAAAAATTACAAAAATTATTGATGGCACTCCTTCTCTAGGAAACCTAAGTACAATTTATGTCACTTACTCATCCCAGAAAGTCAAGTCATCATTTCTGTAAAATTCAAATTAGAGAGGAAAAGGAGCATAAAAATATTAGAATGGAATTAGAACATCATTTAGTTGAACATGATCAAAATGAGAAAAATAATTTTAAAATTGGTGGCTTTTGAAATAAGCACATTACAATTTATTAAACATTCATAAAGTGCATTGTATTTTAGCATGTAATATGAGAATGATTTAAATAAGGGAACAAATGTTTTTAAAATTTTCTTGAAACTACAAACATCTACTATGTACCTAATATGCCTTTTCTTTATATTCTGCATGAAATTAATCCCTATGAAAAACTCAAGACCCATAAACCATTGCCATCCTTCTTAAGGATATTTAAAATAGTGAAATTAAAAGTTCTTTGATTATAAAATATAGTTAAGAAAACTGAAATGTAATAAAGAAATACATACTAAAATTAATATAAATGAGAAATGGCACACTAGTACTGTTTCACACATTGTCAAAATGGAAAGGACAGTGACTGGAGTGGAGATAGACCAATATGTAAAATGATAATGTTGAATAATATACTTTATTGGCAGAAGTACGTTGCCATAGTAGCAGAACAACTTCAGGCAATCTTGTTTTGTTCTTTTGACCATGAAATTTCTTAAGGTAAAATAGGAGGTTACAATTTTTAAAACCAACAAAATTTTATTGGTGCTTAGAATTGTAATTATATGCATGAGTTACAGAAGCATATTTTATTTTTGTTGTAAAAATTGTGTAAAACCATCACATTGTGCCTGTGTGGTTTGTGGTAACTTTCAGTGACTCAACTTCTCCATTTCTAAATGCACAGGAAGGGTCTATAGGCAAGAAATGGGCTGAGAGAACCATTCAGAGATCAGTCATGCCCTAAAGTTGTCAAGGAGCATGGAAAAGTAAGTACATCCCAGAGGACACAACAAAGAGCTTTGGAGAATAGTGAACTGATGAGTTATCCAAATAGAAGAACTGGGTCTGCTCCAGGAACAGCCTCACAGAGTAGGAAGACCTAGAAATCTTGCCCAGCTAGATTTCAGAAGTACTGTGCACAAATGAATTCCATGTGGTTTTCACTCTTCCCTTTTCTGAATGGAAACATCTCTTGTGATTATACTGCCCCAGTCTAACCCATATGTTGGGTATATGTGATATGATAAACATGTTCATAGATCTCTGAATTAAAAGAAACACATTATAGCTTAAAGAATAATATAAAATATTAAGCCTACAAATGGTTGAGACTGTGTGAGGCCTTTGAGGGGGATGAATTTAGCATTTGGGAGGCAGGCAACTAAATACACTTGAACTGACTGCATTAATGTCACCAAGTCTAGTAGGCATGCTCTACCTAATCTTTTTGTGCTATTAATCCTAGCCTCTTCCCTTTCTGAAGCTGAGTTCCACCTGTGGCTTGCTTTGGCCAATGAGATGTAAGCAAATATAATACAAGAATTGAAAAGCATATGCACAATTCTATCTGCTATTTGACACAGTCATGCTTGTTCTTTCTTGATTTATGACATCAAAATAAGAACAAGCAAGCCTGTCAGAGCCATTATTAGAGGTACTTGGAGAAAAGCTGAGAGAATTCTAGACAAACCAACAGATACCAAAATACCGGAGAGAACACAGTTGAGACCAACTAATCTCAGCCAAGATCAGTAGAAATACCAAGCTGCCTGTGAATAGACTTGTGAGAAATACTAAATGGTGACTATTTTAAGTCAGTGAGTGTTGAAGTAGTATAGTAACCAAGTGTCACTAATTGATACATCTTCACTGGCATGATGTGGGTCTGGAATCCAGATCTTGTGGTTGCCCAGGATAAATGATTTGACTTCAGCCAGTTTCCATAGTTTCTCATTAATTTCTTTTCAGGGAAAGCACTTTTTAGGACAACTAGTGTTAGACATATTAACCCTACCCTTTCAAATCACTTTCCTGATCATGAAACATGTCCTCTAGGCAAAATATCCCAATTACATTATTAACCCGCAAGAGCTATGAGAATAAGAACTGAGTTTTCCAAATAAAAAAACAAAGATTTCCAGTAATGCCTAATAATCACCCTAAGGATGTAGATTATTTCTCCTAAAGAAGAAGTGGTAAGACCATTTTTATGAATCAACCAATATTCATATACATATGTTATAGAAATTGATAATAAGATTGGTAATAAGTTGAGAAAAGTCAATGAGTACATCAAGATTTCTCCCAAATATCCTCCCATGAAGCCTATCATTCTGGAAGAAAAAAAAAGCAATCCTAAATAACTTTCTCCTTAACTTTCTCCTAAGATTCACTGAGTTAGCTAAAAAGTTTTGGGAAAAGAATTAAAAGAGTCATACCACAGCGATATATGTGCACCCATGGTTATAGTGGGACAGTTTGTAATAGCTAAAGCTTGGAAACAGCCCAAGTGTCCATCGACTGGAAACTGGATAAAGAAGATATGGGGTTTTTTTATAAAATGGAGTACTACTCAGCCATAAAGAATGAGAAACTAGAGACATTTATAGCTAAATGGATGCATATTGAGGCCATACTCTTAAGTGAAATAAATAGGACACACATGTGTAAAGACCAAATAGTTTCTCTAGTGTGAGAAACTGAAAGTGTAAATAAGGATTAAAATGATTAAAATGAATAATTGATAATTTGAAATAGGAAGAAAAGGTCTAAAGGGGTAGGGGTGGTGGGAGGGGAAGGAGAAAGGAAAGAAGGGAAAGGAAAAGTTATGAGAAAAGAAAAAAATGGAAACAAAGTCTATGTAAATAGGGAAGGGTGGAGGGGGTGAAGGGCACACAGGTAATGGAGAAAAAAAATAAGAACCAAGATACATCATGCACAGATAAAAGCACCCAATGATAAATGTAAACATATTGTATACCTAAAATGTACCAAGAAAAGAATTTAAGGAAAAAAAAGTTTTGGGAATATGACAGGGATATTACCAAGTCTTGAAAATGTCTTTTCTCTCCTTATGGCTGCTAAGTCAAAGACAGATCCAAAAATAAAGAAAATCACCACTCATAAATGTTCCAGAGAATCGGGATATACTTGGTAACAGTTTTTGAGAGGAAATTCATGGATGAGACAGTATATACCCACTTCCAGCCTTTGATGACCTCAATATTCCCATCTTACTAGGTGAGGACTCTTCTTCTGAATGTGTCCACAGTCTTGGTCATATAGCAAGAATGGTCACCTTCCTAGGGACTGATATTTATTACTACACAGGAATCTCTCTTGTCTCTGATGTAGTTTAAAGTACACTCATTGATACTTATACCAGAATGAAAATAGCTCATGTGATGTTTATATAGCAGAATGTTTGGACCTGGAGATACAGCATAATAAAAAGTTGAGGTAAAGGTTAATGGGTTTATCCCAGACCTAGGACATCACCAACAATCTTCTCCAAAACAGTAGTACTTTATCCACCCCATAGAACAGGTAGCAATCAGTCTTTTGTTAAGCTGAGGCCAGGGTTCTGTCTCATCGCATTGTTTCCTAGTCAGTAACACCTCAAAGGAAGAACTGGTGCTTCCCTATTGTGCAGTTTAAAGCACCACTGCTGAAGTGTCTGTGTGTCTCTGTAGAGTCTGGTTTCCACCCCAGCCTTCACACTTAGCTAAAATGCCATGAGCCATAGATGATTTACATACATGTGACCACTCCCATCTCCAACAGTTTTACCTTGTCAATGACTGATGCTCATTTATGAGTGTACGTTTTATGTGTGTGTGTGTGTGTGTGTGTGTGTGTGCTCTCTTGCCATTTTTCCTCACTCACCAAGCAGAGCTACACAGCTGGCTAGCCATCCAGATGGCTCTCTAGAAGTGGATTGAGGGTTCAAATGAAAATGATTAACCTTAAAAAAGTGAAAATCCATTTGTTGCAAATTAGCTAGCTTTTAAAATGTGTAGCCACATTTAGTCTCTGAAAATCAGAGATCCAAGGAAATAAATTCACCTGAATTAGAATTCTTTAGTTGTGATTAGTTATTACTGAAGAAAATGCTTCCAAAAAACTAAAGTTTGCAAATGTGCCTGAGTACACACATCCATATATACACATGCGCACACGTGCACGCACACACACACACACACACACATAGCCAGCATATAGGGTGCTCATCCAATGATTACAAAGAATGTATAAACTCAGACTGATTTGGACCAAACATACCATATGGATGTCAGAAACAAGAGATCTCCAAGTTATACAATTTCCCTCTGAAATTAGTATAATACAGTGATGAATTTGAAGGACTAACCTCTTAGGTTTCACTCTTCCACCAACTATACATTCCCAAAGATATTCCATGGCTGAAATGATAAAGGAAAGAATGTATTCCTCTAATGCTAGACTCTCCAGCTCATGAGTATTGGAAGAGTAACTTTTACATCCAGACATCATTCATTCAACCAGTAAAATGTCAATGGCCAAAGACCAGCAACCCAGCATTAGGCATACATTCATGGGACTGATAGTTTCCCCTCTCCTCTTTCTATCCACATAAATAGCAAACAGAAAATAATACCATACTAGCTTCTCTGTCTTTCTTTGCCCCTTCTCTTTCCTCCCTATATTTTCTGTTTCTTTTGAATTGATTTTTATTGTTTCTTTTTTTCTTTATCCTCCATTCATAAATTTCTATTAGTATATGTCTGCAGTATATAGCGATTATATTCATCACGGGAAGTTAGTGCATGCTTTTATATAAGTGGATCTATTAAAAGTACATTAGGGCCGGGGATTTAGCTCAGTGGTTCTGCTGCCTGCCTTGCAAGTGGAAGGACCCGAGTTCGATCCCCGGTACCAAAAAAAAAAAAAAAAAGTACATTAGAGTTTCCATATCCATGTTTATTGATACTGACCTTTGCTGAAATATTCTGATTCCATGCAGAATCTCCTATCTCGGGATTGTTGTCTTTTCTTCTTGAAAGGGTGGGATACCTCTATGTAAACTTATTTTATCCTTCTGCCTACATGATACAACCTTTGCTTCCAGCATTAAAAACCCAAATGAACAAGGACATAGGGTCTCCATATTCACTATGTAAACTTTCATTGTATCCCTATTTTCTGTCTGTAACCTGTACATTGTATTGTCCCCTGTTCCCCATTATAGATACATATTTATGCTCTTCAGGCAATAAAGCTCCAGATTCTAATAGGATAAGATGGGGCAGAAATTTAGGTTTTCAGAGTAAGGAGGGAGTATGGATCCAACTGCCTTGTGAACACACCTTAATATAATCCTATTATTATTCTTACCTTTATCTCTTGCAAAGGACCTGAATTCTACCAATGTCTAGGCCTTTGAGGAAGGATATGGGGAAAACAATTCATTTTTATTCACTGCCAGGTTCTTGAACATGCTCAGCATATTCTTTGAGTCTCCCAATTTTTAATTCTATCATTTTTGTCTTTGTCATTGTCAAAAACAAGCATCTTGAAATCTTTTTCTCTTACTTTTCTATGGTTTATTGAAATCTTTTTCTGTTACTTTTCAGTGATATCTAGAGGGAATAAACATAGTATGTGTTCAGATGACAATTTTAAACCAAAAATCTCAACCTGAATTTTCTTAGAAAAAAAAAATCCCACAATAGTAGCAAACACTCATAGGCGCTTAAGCTCAGAGAGATGATGTAGTTACAGTGAAGTGTTTTCCACAGTGCCAAGTTATGATATCAAGAAATATCATAAATTCAAAGATGCACTCATAAAATTTCCTACAAAAGTCTTTTCATTAAATCTATTTGTTAATCTGTTATGCTTCCCAGAAGCCCTAGTAAATGCAGAATCCATAGATCTTTTGTACCAGAAAAAGTAAGCTCAGAGGGGAAAAGCATCAGTTACAGGAACTGATTAAATCCGGTGCCATACAATATTACTATCTTGAAAATGGAAATTATAAGGCACCAGCTGTTGGCTCTGACTTTATTTCTCATAAATGCAAAAGTACACATTAATATCCATGCTTTATAAAATGCCACAAGATATAGGACAGCAATGCTGGTGAATATATATGCATGATTTTTACTGTTTTTCATTTTATGCAAAGAGAAAATTCCTGTGGAGCATGTTTGACACATTTTTTAAATAACTGTATGTTGTGGTCAGATGAAGGCTTTGAAGTTATACATTTTAGATACATTGTAAATATTTTTAATGGGATTTCTTACCACAGATTGAAAAGTGGAAACCGAATTCTAACTGTGTGATCTTTGCAATCCTCTTCAATTTCATCAAATAGCAGTTCTAAAAACTCTCCAACTTCTTCTTCAGCATTTAAACCAACTTCTGTTTGAACTTTTTAAAATTCCACTTTAAATCTATTCCTCTGACTTTCTGAAAACAGCAAATCTCTCTTGTTCAATCCACATTCCACAGAAGTCAGATCTTCAAATTACAATTTTTCTCAATTTCCAGTGTCAGTCATCAAGAAACCAAGTAATAAAGGTCAGGTATTGGAGGTATTGTTTTATTGACTACTGTTTTCTGCTAAAGTATATTCTGGATCTGTTATTTATGAAAATACTAAAAGATAAATAAAACGTGTCTAAACACAACTAATCTCTACAAAGTGAAATTTCAACTCAAAGCAATGAACTTCAACTATAGGATCTAATAAAGAAGTCACTGCATTAAAACACCACTTCAGCGACTGACGATCACAAAGTATATTTGATTAAATTGAGGTTACAGGTAAACAAACCAAATGTTAACAGTTTATATCATCTATAAATAATGTGAAAATATGTTCTAATAAGATGGCTTCACATACAGCAAGTTCAAATATATGACATTTCAAAAGCTTAATGGTACCAATCAATGATTCAATCCTTGATCTAGATATCAGTCATCATGGATTTTTTTTATCTGTTCTTTATTTAGGTTTAATATCCACATGTATTAACTTTATCTTGAATACCTACAAGGTATTATGGATCAATGACAGATTATCGTTATTCACTTAAAAATTAATAATGACTTCATGGTTCCCTGCATCCCAGTTCTTATCCTTGAGTTAATTCAACAATAGCCACATCAAATATACTATGGATACAAACCTGAAAATCTATAGTTCAAGTGATGAAAGAGAAAAACTTAATTCTATTTGCATATATAAAGGAGGATGAAACAAATGCCTCCTCTTTCATTCTTAAAAGAAGAGAGAAAGGCTGGGGATTTAGCTCAGTGGTTCCACCACCTGCCTTGTAATCACAAGGTCCTGAGTTCAATGCTCGGTAACAAAAAAAACAAGGAGGAAGAAAACCTTTGTTTTTTGAAGGCTGTTTAGAAACAGACCCCACTCTCACACTGGGAACATAAATATATATGTCCAATGGCTAGATAAGCCAGTGTGTCTGTTTTTCTGAACTAGAGACATTGTTATACATTTTCCTTGAGCTTTATGAGGTTTGATCAAAAAACACAGATGTTTAATTTTTTTTTTAAAATGCATTACAGCAAAAGACATATTGTCATTAATTGTCCTGAAAATACTCCGTCTGGCTTTGAACATTTATCCTTGCCATTTATCCTTGCCACTTTCTGAGGCAGTTCTGGAAGTTCACTTTTATAAATGTCTTTAGTTGCTGTCATGGCTGCCTTGATGTCAGATCAATTTAAAATATTTATATTTTACAGTTATTTTGACTTTAAGGAAGAGTCAGGGGTCACACAGTACCAATAGGGTCAATGAAGACACACTATGTCATAATGTTTTTACAAGTCTGCCTTTCTGTTGGATGACACTTAGCAATGCAGCCACCATATTTTTATCATATCCTGTGAAAATACAAGAGAGCACTTCCAGATCTGCTTCATAAAGTTTCAAGAACCATGGGATAATTGTGTTCAAAGCAAGGGATTATGTTTTGAGTGAGATTAATGGCAATGTGCATTTTTTCTGTAATTTTTAAAATTTAAAAATTCACCATATATTTTATTCACATCTCTTACACATATCCTAGAGCTAGGGAAATTTTTCTAGAGATCTCTCACTTTCAATAGTTATGAATTGATTTCCTAAGGCATACTCTAGGTTTCTAGCAAAATTCATTCAAAAAGCCACAAGACTGCGGAAACCTAAAAGTGCTTTTTTCTACCTACTACACTTTGGCTAGCTCCTATGACACTACGGAGCCTCTTTAGGGATTATCTCTAGTGTTTCTCATAAAAACAAGCAGATATCACCTATCCCTTAAAAAATCCAGACTGTTGTGCATGGCATATTTAGTCCTTATAACACAACAAAAAAAGATACGTTGATCTAATAAATTAAAGCAAATCTTATCTTACTTTATCTTAGGGTTAAGGGTACGGTTAGAGTCTAAGAAATTTGGGAAATAATGAATGAAGTCACTAAGAGCCCGATCAAAATTCTAACAGCAAGTTTCCATTAATACATTTATCAGTTAATTTTTTCCCTCCACATGAATCTGACAATGCCATATTTTTCCTTTTCTTCTTTCTACAATTAACTTACTTATCAATCTGTCATAACTATGACATTTTCAGAACTAACATACGTTTTCTTTAATTAAAACTTAACGGATTATTTCTGCTCTTGTAGCAGTTCATTATCATTTTCAAATTTCTATGTGTCAAAAAATTATATTTTCTAAGCTTCATAAAAATGAATTTGCATTTAAATACAATTCATTTCACTGGAAAAAGACAATCCTTTAAAAGTATGATTTAGTCCAGTTTTAAATGTAGAGCCACAAGATTATGTCAACCACAAAAAAATGAATCATTTATATTAAATGCAATATATTTTTAGTAATGCCATCCATATGTTAATTAAGAGTGATTATGTCTAATTCATAATTTTTCAAACTAAGCTACATCTTTGAGAAAGGCTTAGTGCCAACAATTAAGAAAAATTTTAAAAAGGATTATATTTCATGAGACAAGATGCTGAATTATGAAGAATATAGAGAACAATGATTTTTCAGCTCTTATTTATGCAAATTAATTTATCATGATTTAATTTTGTCTTCAGACATATTTGAAAGCAATTAAATGTCTTTATGTAAATTTAATTGGTCTGATCCTAATTCCTTATATAAATACACTTGCTGAAAATAATATTTCTACAATCTGACTAAGGAACAAAATTTTAGACAATAGAATCAAAAACATGAATGAACTCAGATCTAGGTTTCTGTGTCATATATACTGTAAATTTGATCAAGCTAGAAAACAGCATTCAGGAACAACCAACCATATAAGCCAATATAGCTAGTCAAGAGTAACAGATAAGCCCACAATGAGTTAAATTTTTTAAAAAATTGCTATTTTCCCAAATAAAAGCTGCTATACTGACATTTACTTTATAAAATTATATTTTAGTTTGCAAGGAAGACATACGTGAACATGTGCTTCTGAAAATGAAGATATGTTATATAAGGATCTTGAAGATATAAGAGGGAAAGAAAACACAACCAAGTCTCTCGGGAAAAAGAAATATTTATGGTACAAGAATTCCTCATTATCTGTAGTCCAGGAGGAACGGAGATGGTTCAAGCACAACTCTGGCTAGCTGTTCTTCCTGACACAGGTATTATCCACTGGGGAAGTAAGTTTACAAGTAAGTTACATCACTACTTTTTCTGCCCACTGACACTTGGCATAAGTAAAATGTTTGCAAGATTTTTTTTCTCATCACTAATAGGAAATCATTCAAAATCTTCAAAAATACGATTATTTTCTAACTTTATTTTAGTCAAAAGGTGTCAACCATTTGTCACTCATTTACCAAAGGAAAACAAATGTGTATCTGTAAACATTGGCAAGTTAATAAATGCCATCTTTCAGACTGAAATCTTTCAGTAAGTCTTAGTTCCTAATTTTCTGATAACAGACAAACAACACTTTTTGTTTTGGGTTTTATTTTTATTTTTCCCAGCAAGTATTTACAGTTGCTCTTTGGGGGATATAAAATTCCATAAAAACTGCTGTGGCTTACATATGGTTTAAGGGTGTTCTAAAAAGGTTGTTGTTCTGGAAGAATGGTCCCCAGTGTGGCAATGTTGAGAGGTGGCAGAAACTAAAATACAAGAGGAGAGGGTCTAGTAGAAGGTAGGAAGTTCACGGTGGCGCCAGTCTGAAGGGATTAATGCAGTTTTCATGGGACCTCAATCATTTCCTAGAAGAGCAAGTTGTCATGAAGAAAGACCTGACCCATGAATATCTCTCTCTTTCTGTCCTTCTCTCTCTCTCTCTCTCCTTCCCTCCACTGCCATGATGCCACCAGCCATGTTGTAATGTAATCAAAAGGTTACATTAAAAAGCAAAAAGAGTGAGGCCTCTGGATCTTGGACTGTCAGCATCTAAAACTATGACCTAAAAACACCTTTTTTCTTTATAAATTACTCCTCAGCCCTGTTTTTATTTTCTGTTTTGTTAACCAATAGAAAATAGACCAAGGTAATAATCCTTAGTGTGGATATAGTAAAATTGCTTAACCCCTCTCTTTAATAGAATTTCAAATTATTTTCAATGCATTGCTATTAAAAAACTCTTATAAACAAAAAAATCCTGTCACTTTAAAATAGAATATTTTAAAATATATAGATATTTTTTATTCTTTTGTATTTTCATGTACTCAATCTTTTCCCCAGTTATTAAAAGTATCTAGTGCCAAGGAGCAGAGCTGCCCCAAACATAGAGGAGGTGAAAATTCCAGGCCGCTGTACCATGGCCCCAAGTGCCAAGGAGGTGAGCCATGTGGGCGCCACCTGCACACATCCCACCCCCCATTGAAATGAGAAGATATGTAAACAAGTCTCATAACGAGACTTCCAAATCACCTAAAGCAACCCCAAAGGGAAAGAACCAGAGATAGAACACTCTGATACTCAACCACCTGGACTCCCTGAACTGGCAACAAAAGAGAATCTGGAAAACATGAAATCAGAAATAATTTCTCAGATAACAGCAGAGACTGTGCCCATAGAGCAAGACATGATTAATAAATCTAGAGAGGACACAGTTAAAAAAATAAAGGAGCTGAGGAACATGATGGAATCCCAACATAAGAAACAAATGGAGTATGACACTTAAATGAGCAATTTTGTGTGCTGTGCTTAACTCAAGACCACTTTGTTCTTGGACTCTACTACATATGACCTAACTATATTCTGATACTGCAAATACCACCATAAATGGGTAAATGTAAAATTGCTCTTCTGAAAATGTGTCCTGTGCTTCTTGATTTCAAATTCCTCAGAAATAAAATATAGTCTTCAGAAAGATTCAGTACCATTTCTAAAACAATGTTGTTTTTGTGCTCATGATGCTATAAGGAGGAAAACAAAAAGGAGTATTCTGCTTAAAAATATAGTTACTGGACATTTCTAGCTACATTAAGAATAAAATATGGTTTAAAACTGAAAAAAAAAAAGAAAGAAACAAATGGAATCCATAAAACAGTTGCAAACAGATTTCCAGGAGCTTAAAAACTCCATTGAAAGTTTACGCAGCAGAATGAGCCGATGTGAGGACAGAATTTCAGATACAGAAGATAAGATTGCAATTAGTGACAAGGAAAAGAAAATTTCTTTAAAATAGCAACAGACCATGAGAAATCAATCCAGCAGCTGCTAGATGATGCAAAGAACAATAACATAAGACGGATCAGAGTCAATGAAGAAACAGGAGAGAGTGCACATGACATAAAAAAAAAAAAAAACTGTTCACAGAAGTGATGACAGAAAACTTCCCAAGCAGGGGAAAAGAACTTGACATACAGATAAGTGAGGCACATAAGAATTCAACTACACTTGATCAAAAAAACTACACATAAGCATATAATAGTTAAAATTCCAAAAACCCAACAGAAGAAAGTTCTATGAGCAGTTAGAGAAAAGAAACAAATTACATACAAAGGAACGCCCATCAGAATTACAGCAGACTTTGCAACACAAACCCTCAAGGCAAGAAGAGGTTGGGGTGATGGATTTCAAGCCCTAAAGCAAAACAGCCTCCAATCCAGATTGATGTACCCTGCAAAACTATCTTTCAAAATTGATGGAGAAATAAGATACTTCCATGAAAAAGAGCACCTTAGGAACTTCATGAATACCAAACCAGCACTCCAAACATTTTACACAATATCCTAGGAAAAGACAAAGAGTATCACAGCTGCATGAAGCCCAGCAGAATGAATCCATCAGATACAACAAGAAACTAAACACAAAGGGGGAGAATCCAACAAAAAAAGTCATGACAATGATAAGTCAATATGAATTAGTTATAACCATCAATGTTAATGGTCTCAATTCACCAATCAAAAGAAATAGACTGGAAGAATGTGTCAAGAGGCAAAATCCAACAATATGCTACATACAAGAAATACACTTAATTCAAAAAGAAACTCATAGACTGAAAGTTAAAGGGTGGAAAACAATACTCCAAGACACAGGAACCTGAAGAAAAAGCAGGAGTAGCTATCCTCTTTTCAGATCAACTGGATTTCAAACCAACACTGATTAAGAGAGATGAAGAAGGACACTACATCCTTGTAAAGGCAACAGTTCAAGAGGAAGAGATGACAATCATTAATATATATGCACCAAACACTAGTGCGCCTAACTATATAAAACAAAAACTAACTGACATGAAATGTCATGTAAGCACTAATACAACAGTACTATGGGACCTCAATACCCCACTGTCACAAATAGAACAATTAGACAAAAAGTAAACAATGAAATACTAGAACTCAAAAAACTCTTGAACAAATGAATTTAACAAATGTTTACAGAGTATGTCACCCCACGAAATCAGAATACACATTCTTTTCTGCTGCACGCAGGTCTTTCTCCAAAATAGACCACAAAGTTGCTCATAGAACATGTTGAAGTAAGTGCAAAGGAACTGAAGCTATCACCTGCATATTATCAGACCATAGTGAGATGAAATTGGAGATCAATAACAAAAGAAACTACAAGAATTTCATAAACACATGGAAATGGAACAACACACTTCTGAATAACCAGTGGGTCACAGAGGAAATTAAAGAAGAAATCAGACAGTTCCTACAATTAAATGACAATGCCAATACAACATATCGGAATCAATGGAACACAATGAAAGCAGTCTTACAAAGGAAATTGATGAAAGTGAATACTCATATTAGGAAAACAGAGTGAGCCAAATTAAACAACCTGATGCTGAACCTCAAGCTTCTAGGAAAAGAAGAGCAGGAAAAATCCAAAGCTCATACATGGGAGGAAATTATAAAGATCAGGGCAGAAATCAATGCAATGGAAACTAAGAAAACCATACAAAAAAATCAATGAAGCCAAGAGTTGGTTCTACAAAAGAATCAACAAAATTGACAAACCCTTAGCCAACCTTATCAGAAAAAGGAAAGAAATGTTCCAAATCCGTGCAATTAGGAATGAAAAGGATGAAATTACAACAGACCCATCAGAAATCCAGATTATCAATACCTACTTCAAGTACCTATACACCAATAAGATGGAAAACACAGAAGAAATAGACAGATTCCTACATAAGTATGAATTACCAATGTTAAACAAAGAAGACTTAAAATTTCTAAACAACTCAATATAAATGAATGAAATTGAAACCTTAATTAAAACTTACCAACTAAAAAAAGTCTGGGTCCTGATGGTTTCACTGCTGAATTCTACAAGACATTTTGAAAGGAACTACTGCCACTACTGTATAAACTCTTCAATGAAATTGAAAGGAAAGCAATACTCCTGAATTCATTCCTGGAAACAAGCATCACCTTGATCCCCAAAGCAGAGAAAGGCCCAACCGAAAAGGAGAACTATAGGCCAATCTCACTGATGAACATAGATGAAAAAAAAATCCTTAATAACATACTGGCAAATAGAATGCAAAAGATTATCAAGAAGATCATACACCCTGACCAAGTGGGATCCATCCCTGGGATACAAGGATGGTTCAACATACACAAATCAATCAATGTAATACACTATATCAATAGACCCAAGGAAAAAAAAATATGATCATCCCAATAGATGCAGAAAAAGCATTTGACATAATCCAACATGCATTTATGATAAAAACTCTACCAAAAAGTGGAATAGATGGTCTTTACCTCAAACTGATAAAAGCCATCTATGAAAAATCAACAGCCAATATCATACTAAATGGTCAAAAACTGAAATCCTTCACACTAAAATCAGGAACAAGACAAGGATGTCCACTATCACCACTCCAGTTCAATATAGCCTTGGAAACATTAGCCACAGCAATTAGACAAGAGAAAGAAATAAAAGGAATAAAGATAGGAAATGAAGAAGTCAAATTGTCATTATTTGCAGATGACATGATACTCTATATAGAAAATCCCAAGAACTCCACCAAAAGTCTTCTAGACTTAATAATCAAATGCAGTATAGTAGCTAGATACAAGGTCAACACACAAAAATCAGTAGCTTTCCTCTGCACGAACAACAGACTCACTGAAACAGAAATAGGGCAATTCCTTTCACAATAGCATCTGAGAAACTAAAATGCCTAGAAATCAACCTAACAGAAGAAATCAAAGAACTCTTCTCTGACAACTATAGTACTGTGAAAAGAGAAATTGAAGATATCAGAAAATGGAAAGACATCCTTTGCTCCTGGGTAGGAAGAATCAGCATAGTGAAAATGACTATATTTCCAAAATTGCTGTACAGATTCAATGCAATCCCAATTGAAATCTCAGCAGCATACTTCATGGACCTTGAGAAAACAATCCAAAAATTCATTTGGAAAAAGAAGAGACCTAGAATAGCAAAAGCATTTCTAGGCAACAGAGACATGGCAGGGGGTATCAAAATCCCCAACTTGAAACTATACTACAAAGCTACTGTGATAAAAATAGCATGGTACTGGCAAAGAAACAGACCAGAGGACCAGAAGAACAGATTAGAATATGCAGAAACAACTCCAGACATACTCAGCCACTTCACTTTTGACAAAGAAGCCAAACACCCTCACTGGAGGAAAGATAGCCTCTTTAACAAATGGTGCTAGAAAAATTGGGTTTCAACTTGCCAAAGTTTAAAACTAGACCTATCTCTCTCACCATGCACTAAACTAAAATCAAAATGGATTAAAGATCTAAATATTAAAAAAGAAATGCTGAACCAGCTGGAACAGAGGTTAGGTAGAAGTCTTGAAGACTTTGCTGTAGGAAAGATTTTATGAACAAAATCTCAGTTGCCTGTGAACTAGCACAAACAATCAACACATGGGATCTCTTCTTATTAAAGAGCTTCTGCACAGCAAGAGAAATTACCAACAGTGTGAAGACACAACCCACAATGTGGGAAAAAAATTTCACCTACTGTTCCTCAGACAAAGGTCTACTATCTAGAATCTATAAAGAACTTTAAAAAATCAGACTTCCCAAATTGAAAGACCCAATTAAAAAATGCGCATCTGAAAGGAACAGACATTTCTCAGCCAAAGAAGTAGAAATAGCAAATAAACATATAAAAAAATGTTCATCATCATCACTGGTCACCTGAGAGATGCAGATGAAAACAACACTGAGATTCCACCTCAGCCCAGAAAGAATGGCTGCTATCAAGAAATCAACCAACAACAAATGCTCGCAGGGAAAGAGGAACCCTCCTCCACTACTGGTGGGAGTGTAGACTGGTGCAACCACTGTGGAAATCAGTATGGAGATACCTCAAAGAACTAGGACTGGACATCCCATTTGACCCAGCTATTCCCCTGCTGGTATCTTCCCCAAAGAATTAAAAGAATCATACCACAGTGATATATGTGCACCCAATGTTCATACCATCAGTTAGTAATAGCTAAAACTTTGAAGTAGCCCAATTGCCCATGAACTGGAGACTGGATAAAGAAAATGTGTTGTTTTTTTTTTTTACAATGGAGTACTACTCAGTCATAATAAATGAGAAATTAGAGACCTTTGTAGCTAAATGTATGTACATTGAGGCAAAACTCTTAAGTGAAATAAATAAGACACACATGTGTAAATACTGAATAGTTTCTCTAGTTTGAGAAACTGAAAGTGTAAATAAGGACTAAAAGATATAATAGATAATGTGAAATAGGAAGAAAAGGGGCAAAGGGGAAGGGGAAGTGGGAGGGGCAGGGCAAAGGAAAAAAGGGAATGGAATTAATATGAGAAAATGAAAAACTAGAAACAAAGTCTTTGTAAATAGGGAGGGATGGAGGGATTGAAGGGAGGGCAGGGGAATGGGCAAAAAATAAGAGCCAAGAGGGAGCATGTAAATGTGCAAATTTCCAATGATGAATGTCATTATATTGTATACTGAAAATGTACCAATAACATTAATTAAAAAAAGAAGTATCCGTGATTTTAGTGATGGGTGTAGGAGATGACAGAATTGTTTAAACAAGAATGCAAGGAGAAAGAGAATCAATACCCAGTTTTTGATACACAGCATAAAATTTTTGAATCTTTAGCAAAGCAATCAATTTGATGGACTTTTAATTTTATTGAATTCTCCCTGCTAAAAACAGACTTTAGAAGTAGATTTTAAAGTTTTATTGTATCTCCAGAATTTAAAGAAAGACAATACGAAATTCAGAAATGAAAAGCCCAAGGCTCTCCCTTATGTTTTATTTTTATTGCATTAAGAAGAAAGAAAAGAGAAGAATGAGATCAGATTTCACGGTTCTCTCACATCCTATCCTGTACAGCATAGGCAGTGATATTTATTCTGCAAAATATAGATAGGAATAGGACAGTCTAATTCATCAGGTATAATGGCATACTTGGCTGGATTTAGTAGGGAGCCTGTAAGCTTTTGGAAAAGCCCCGTGTGTGGCCTTGTCCCACATACCAAAGGAGAATGCCACAACAGCTTTCTGGAATGGGGGAAATGGAGTTGGAATTTGTAACTCTCAATGGCTATATTGAACAGGAGACTTGGAAGTGATTATATTAGCAGAAGGAGCTGAGGGGTGGAGAGCGGTCTAGTGACCTCTCAGAAGGCTAAGTTTGATATTACGAAGACACTTTAAGATAAAACTCAATAATTGAATCAACAAATATCCTTTAGTGGGTGAATGGATAAACAAATTGTGGTAATCCAGCCAAATCTCTAGTTACACCTTGGGAAATAAATCTATTCCATTAACATATTATTCTACATTTTATTAAAACTCCATTAATAGCAACATTCTATAGAATGACAAAAATTACTTCCATCCCTCAGTTCAACCTACTCAATTGCTTTACATGGCTATTACCTGTTCTGGCTGCCATCTCTTTCCTCAGGACACAGTTGGTATGATCAACCCCAGCAATTCCTCTGCTCTCTCAGCTTCCCTACCATGAAAACTTGGCAGCCTCAGATCTGAATGTTGAGCCACACATCCACTCTCTGGTCCTTGTTTCACAAGAGAAAGCCTCACTTTACATCCCAAACCCCAGCAAAATCAGTATTTTTTCTTAGTAGGAAATTGCTAATCAGCAAACATTGGGTTCTCAAAAGATCTTACTTCATGAAACAGTAGACTTTTAGCATCTGTATTTTTTTACCCACAAAAAGGAATAAAAACATTAACTGCTAATTACCACAGCCTAATATAATATAAAATGTCTTTCAAAAATGTATTGCCAGATAATTGCAGTATAACCTTTTCTAAGCACTGTATCACCAAAGGTGTTCCAGTTCAATAGAGGTATATTTAATTAGAAACAAAATTTTGAGGTCACTAGGAATTGGGTCAACTATGTGTCACTTTTTGGAGGTTGCAAATTTTTTGTTTTCTCATTTACCATTTTTTGTTTAACTATTATTACTCGGGAAATTTTTATCATTAAGGAGAACTATCAGCATAGTTTAAGACAGCAATTATTGAGTCAGTAATTATGCATTCAAAATGGGGAATATTGGACCTGTTTTTATATGCCAATAAACATCCAAAACTAAATTGTTGGTATATTCCCAGTTGCCTTGGTTAGGAAAAAATGTAATGCAAGCCCAATAAAAGTATACTTTTTAAACTTTTGTTTTCTAAGTAAATAATTTTCTTTAAATCAATTCTATATTTAAACATGAATTATGATTCTTGAAATTTTCAAAAGGTCAGTATTTGTAATGAGCCTTATTCAGCCAGCCACACAGTACATTGTATATAACCATAACCCATACTGTTTTTCATTTGGCATAGACCTCTTCCTTACATTGTTTATTATCTGTCCCCTGCAAAACAGTAGGAAATTTTCCTAAGGACCAAAGAATCTGTTATAGAAGTTGTAACATGCAAACCACCTTCCTTTTCAGAGCCCCGTGATGTAGAACATCTCTAAGAGAGAAAAATAGTCCAAACTAAAACCAGTAAGCAGAAAGATCAGGAATGCTTCCTCCTCAACTCTCAAGCAAAGGGAAGCAGCAGGACCCACAGGCCACTTACAGGCTGGCTGAGCATGTAGCTGGTGCTTCAAAGTTCTCTGAACACTCCAGAACTATCAACAAATTCAGGGATCTCCAAGTTTCTGGGACTGGGAAATCAAGACCGCTGGTGTCTGTGCTGCCTGGTAGTGCTGTGGATTAATCTTAGCTGAATTGGAGCCTTTCTTCATTGTTTTAAAATTTAATTTACTTTATTAAGAACATATATTTCCATTCACTTTCACAATGCACAAACATACAATCATTAGAAAATCTACAGTGTTATTCAACTGCACTAATCCCTTACCATTTTCCACCCCTCAGCAGCAGTCTCTAGCTAAAGACTCGTTCAGGGGTCCTTTGTATCATAAAGTGGCAGTCTGGACCCTTACTGCTGTAGATAGGAAGGGCTCATCAGGACTAAAATATTGGTTTTAGTGACCTGTGGAGGGATATTTTCCCAAACGTACTGGCCCTGACAAAAAGAAGACATTCTCCCAAAGTAAAGTTTAAAGGGTAGAGCCATCAATCAGGTAATTCAAACAAATAAGATCTTATTGCCATCCCAAACTGGTACATAAGACATAAGTTTATGATAGTATCTCTGAACTCTCTTTTGGTACAATGAAGGTGATAGGTGAACTCCTTAGCAAATGTATGGAAGCATAAATAAAACAAATCAAGTTTTTTAAAAATCTTGTCAACATAGTAAAGTGAAAAGAGGGTATAAACTTACAAAGAAGCAGACAAAGTTTAAATCCCAGCTAGACTGACTTTGCAGAATGAGACAAACAAATCACTTAAACTCTCAACAACTCAGTTCTTGGTCAATAAATTATAAACGACAGTACAGTGATACCTCAGTTGTGGAACTCAGTTTGTTACAAATTCATATTCAAACACTGAAAAGTTTGAGAGCTGAACATAGTTTTTCCCATAAGAAATAATGAAAAACCAAATAATTGGTTCTGAAGCCCAAAAATTACATGTATAAATTCATTTTTCCAGGACTTTAATAAATTTCACAATGATTTCTTTAACTCTATCATGGTTCTCCCAGTTTTCCTCTTAGCTTTACTACTGGTTTCACTAACTTTCTTTGGAGCCATGGTTATGATATTTTACTCAAATAATGCCTCCCCATAAAAGCATAATGATGAATGTTCCTACGCACTGACATAGGTGCTATATGTTGTGTGGGCTGGATGAGAGCAGCGCTTAGACCGAAGTGTCACCACTGTGTGTTCACAGCAAGATACAGCGCTGACTCACTCTCAGCCCATACAAGTTCTTTCAAGTCGGATTTTCAGCTCCACTATAAAGCAAAGTCATGAATGCCGACCAGATTTTTTTCAAACTTTGCTGTTCAAGTAGTGGAAGGTTGGAGCTTGGAGCCACTGGCCAACTGAAGTATCACTGTAACTACTTTGAAAACTATTTATGATATCTAAATGAGAGATTCAGCTTTTAACATAAAGGTTAGTGCTTGTATTAATCAGCTGTCCCATCACTGAGACACAATAGGCAACACCCATACCTGAAAGAGGAGAGGTTTAATTTGGCTCACAGTTTGCACATTTAGTTCGTAATTGGCTGGCTGCAGGGAAGGAACATCATGGTGGGAGGTCACGGAGAGCAAAGCCACTTGGTTCATGGTTGCCAGGAGACAAAGCAGGGGAACAGTGCCAGAGAGGAAAGTGCAAGGGAAGAGACACAGTACCCAAGGTCATGACTCCATGTCCCACCCAGGTACCCCCAGAAGTGTGCTTTTACTAATCCCCTCAGCAGCTCACAAGCCAATCAAGTCTACCTTAACCATCACAGTGTTCTTATCTCTTTCTATAGTCAAACCATGTCTTAAAGTAATGAAACCACTTTTTTTGCATTTTACATGAATTGGGTTTCAATAATGAAAAGCAAAACAATATTGATATCACTTTTATAATAATACTTAGTAGATGTTTGACAATGATCTTCTGAATTTTAACAGAAAAGAACAAAGTTTTAACTTGTTGTGTTATGTAGCTGGAGTTTTCTGATTGGTTTGTGTCAGGTAAAAGGGCCGAAGACCAAGACCAGACCAGGCCACAACAAGCCTTTATTAGGGGAATAGATCTGCCGGGCTGTCTCTGAACAAAGGAGAGACAAAAGCAATATGGCTGGGGCAGGGAGAGTCTTTTATAGAGACTGGGGTGGGGTTTGTAGGGGCTGAGGCGGGGTTGACTGAGGTAGTGACTAGGGAATGGAGGAGCCGGTGATGTCACTAGGTGGTAGGAGGTGAGTGAGTATTAGGTTACTCTCTAGGGGGGAACAGGGGCATGCTGGGAAGAAGGGTTTATTCTTTGGTGGGAGCAACCATCTTGGCATGACGTCACACAGGGGAAGGGGCAAGGCACCAGAGGAAGAGGGCAGCAACTATACATAATAGCTGCTGAGGTGGTGGGAGACCTATCAGTTTGGTTGGTTGATTTTAACTCAATTTCTTAGGTGAAACTAACACACACAACAGAAAATAAGGTGAGAAACAGGAGACCAAAATTAAGTGTAAGTGTGTGTGTGGGTGTGTAGTTAGAAATGTGTTGCATTTCTACTGCATACCCTTGATCATAACCCCACCACATGTTCAGCTAAAAGATCCACACGTATACGGCACTTAAATTTATACTTGTACTGCTTTCAAAATGTATTTAGTGTATTTCTCCTTTAAGGGATGACAGTTAAAATATTAATAGTCAAAAAAGTATGAACATAAAATTTAAAGTGAATATGTCCCTCTGTCATAAAAATGCTTGTCTTATCCATGAATCTTCTATGATATCCTTTTTTAAAAAATCCCTTTTCATCCTTTGCTTATCATATAACAATGTCAGTTATAATAAAACTTGTTTAAATAAAATTTTTACTAAGTAATGTGTTGTAAATATCATTTACCTACCAGAATTTTAGGACATAACTATTCTGTGAAAATGTCACCACAATGTTCCAATCTTCAGCTTTTCATTGTTTTATATTCAATAACTCATAAAGTATGAGCTCTCCTTTCAACAGGTTTCACAAGTCCACAAGGCCTTCTCACATGGGTATACCTGCTGTTCTATCCTCCATCCTTTGAAGTGCAAGAATTGTTGATGCTCCTACCGAAGACCAACCTTTACCTTTGTGTTATACAACCCAGCTCCTCTAACCTTGCTCTTCTAAATTAACAGGTTTTGCCTCTGTGTTAGATTATGCCTATTGGTATCTGTCTGGTGCTTTCAAATATATCACCTAATTTAATCATCCAACAAGTATACAAGATGGATATACAAGGTAGGTATCAATTCAATGTAAGATAAAAACACTGGAATAAAAAATAAAATAATACGTCTGCAGTTAAAAAAACCGGCAGAGCCAAGATATGATCTAATGTCAGTGACGCCACAATTTCTTATCAATTTACATCAAAGGTTGTTTTTACTTTATGTGAAATGATGATTCTACAGAATTTACTGGTCTAATAATCATATCAGTGTAATGCTTTTAATGTTATAACACAACATACACTACTGAAATCGTTATAATCTGGATAAATGAGTGTACCTATTAACTTACTGTTATCTCATTTCTCTAAATAGAAAATTTCTTTATGTGATCTTTCACTAGTTGAGGATTAGGATGGGCCCTATTGTCTTCCCCATGCCTTGTTTATATCACTATATGAACTCTGACTCTAGGAGTGGGGAGGCCATCATCTGTCATCCTAATATGTGAAATGCTCTACCTCTCCTCTCTCCTACCCAATTGTGCAGTGCTCTAGTGTCTGTACAGTGATGTGGCACTTTCACTCCTGAGGATGACCTATTGGTGATGTGGTCCCTTGATCCTCTTTCAATGCTTTTCCTTACAGTGGACCCTAAAAGGAGAATGTCTGCTCACACTGTACTTTGCTCAAACAGTACTATCATGTGCTCCAGATGTCTAAAAGTTTGTTGAAATAAACCTCATTTTCTTTACCTTTTACTTCCTTCATGGTTTTAGCAAACCTCTTTATTTTTATGGAAAAGACATGTCTGAAATATATTCTCTTTGTATATATTATTGAATTTAAAAAATTGTCTCTTTCCTGTTGCCATGACTTCATGCATCAAGCCAATGAGTCTCTTTTCCCCATGTGAGGGTCAGTGGGCTGAAGGGAGGCCTGGTCAGGTGAAGTTCCCAAATGAAAGAATATTTGTGGAGCAGACATCACAAGAAAGCAGGAACAAAACTTTATTTTTCATTACAGCACTTAGAGTGGTTTAAATCAGCTTACTGAGACATAGTGAGACAAAACATTCTGGACTACCTTGCAGGCCATGTGGCACATGTGTGGTTGTCCATGCTGATACATTATTATATAATCAAGCCCCATCATGCACCTGTGCTAAATGACAGGATTGTGTCCTCAGGTATCCTCAGACACCCTCAGATGCCCAGGCTTTGACACATCTCACAGTGGCCCTCTAAGATGAATATCTTCACAAGAATATCCTTGATCTTCATGGACATAGACATTAGACCTCCTATATCTATGCTTAAACAGAATGCTCATGGGCTAAGCTTTCAAGACTCTACGTGCCTGTTCTTGGCTGTGTTAGTGTCATCAAACAAAAGTTATCATGCCTGACTGAATAAAGAAAATACAATTATAATTGGTATGAACTACCTAGTGTTATTTCTATGGCTGAAGAGCAGAAAGTTCTAAATGAAAGACAATGAAAGTGGGGAAATAAAGGTACTCAAAAGTTAGTGATGGCTAGAAATGTAGCTCAGTGGCACTTTGTATGCTTAGCATACATGAAGCACTGCACTCAATCCTCAGGACCAACACACCCACGCGTATACACACACACACACAAACATACACATACAAATACACAATTACCCATTTCTCTCATCTCAAGACCTGCAAAGTGAGACTCTCTTTGGTTTCCCACTTTCAAGGTATTTAGAAGCCCAGTGTTTCTCAACATTTTTCTAGATTTCTCTTGATACATTACACAAGATCTCTTATCAGAATTTAATATTATATTTAATTCAAAATTAATCAAATTTCATGAAGATAAATCAAACAATAAAGAAACAATCACATTTTTCAAATCAATATGCATAGCCATGACCTAAATGATCAGGATTATGAGCTGTCCATCATCATGATTTTAGCCTCCGTAGCAAAGCATAGCCCATGTGGAGCTACTGCACCTTTTGTTTCCACTTGAAGACCAAAAGGAGACCTACTTATAGAATGGAAGTTAGGAAACCTATAGAAGTGCAAGTTTCAGTAGATGAAACTACTGAAGTACAATAAGTACAGAGAGAGTAGCCAAAGGAGAATATTGACCATAATATCAAATAGGCACAGAAAAATGAATGTTAAGTGAATATTCACACAGTTTCTTTCCAGACTTAGTGAGTTGATGGCATGATTGGGGCACAATATCACTGTGATGATAGCACATGCCTTGAGAAATGTCCTCCCTGCTTTCCCAGAATTCATTAGGCACACTACTTGTGTGCAGCTTGCTGTCACATAACTTACAAACCACTACCACTACTTCAGGACCTTCCTCCAAATCAACCTTTCTTATCTGCTCACATGCCTCATCTCACCTTCCTTGGGTGAAATTCTGTCCTCTGAGAAAGTTGTTTGTTTTTAAAAATAAAGTCTCAGTAAAATCAGACATTTTAGATAACATGTAGAGATAGAAGCAGAGTAGCTATCATTGCAAATACACACTAAATTATCAATGGCTACAAGAGACAGAAATAAATGAAGTGAAGGGGAAATATACTGATGGAAATGTTGCCCCAATAAATTCTTTAGCATGAACCATCATATTCCATAAAGTAAATGCCAACCTTGATGCAGGAGAATAGGGAATTGCTGAATTATACTTACATTAGATCATATCTCAGTCCTGGCAGTTATTTTGACCTCAGACATAGTTTATGTGTTTAAATAAAGTGATATATTTAAAAGTATCAAGCAGATTCAAACTATGATTCCTATTGCTGTTGTTATTCTTAATTTTCGCATTTACATCCTGTTTCCATACTCTAAAACTAAAAAAAAATTTGAAGACAATTTCAAAGGTAGCTACACATACTGCCAGTTGCACAACTCTGTGAATGTACTACAAATAGCTTCAATGATTTGTAGTACACTTTTAAGGCATGAATTGTGCAATATACTAAAGCTCAATAAATCTGCTGTATACATATATAATACATACTCTTCCATGTTTACAACATAACATAGATACTCACATGCAGAAGCTGAGGGTTCATAGGTGGTTCAAAGCTTTTCTGCATGTTATGAGGACAATTTTAGGAGCAAGTAAGTGAGCCTGAGTCAAGAAGACAAACTGGGGTTGAATCAAAGCAGCAGTGTCCAGGTCGAGTCATAAAAGCCATCTGTTTACCCATAAAAGCAGTCCCACAGCACCTCTGCTCTGCAAACTGGGAATAATGATACTGCTACAAAGGTTTATTTTTGCTATTGATATGAAAATGTCCATGTGGATGTAAAGTACTGTTATGTCATTACATGTGGCTACAGGCTTCATCATTGATACATACAGTCTCAAAAGCACTTTTTCTTCATCTTGCTGTTCAGTTAAAATTGAAAAACGAATATGCTGCTATTATTATTAATTATTTGGAGCGTGTCACATTTTTTTCTCAAGTGGATTTACATATTTGGCCTAGCATGTGACTGACATTATGATATTGCATTGTTCTTCTATTTTAAAATTATCTCATATGTGAGAAAAGTAGTTCATATTTTAATCTTACTATTTTGTATCATAACTTTGCAAGTGAACATAATTCTTGTTATCTTAATTTTATAATCATAGGATGTCAGCCTCATTCTATGATTATCTGCTAAATATGCCAAATATGACCCATTCATCTGTAATTCACATATCCTAGGTCTGATGTCATTCTTTACATCAGCTTGACTTATTACAGCTGATGACAATACATACACTAAATCCCCCTCATGTTGTAAGCAATCTTCTCTCATGCTCTTGATCTTTATTTACAGTTACTGGTTTTGGTGGTAGTGAATTTTTTCCCTTTTCCTATTCTTTAGATTTGTCAACTAATCCTGATTTTCCCAGATTGCTCTACAGTGTTCTCTAAGATACCTTTCCTCAGACATTTTCCATTTTTTGGTACTGAACATAACTTTACTCACATTAATTCTAGATTAAAGCGTAATAAACCATGAGATGATTCTCCAGGATCAGCATCCCATGCCTATGTGAAAGGGAAGAGGGTATCCAAACAAACCAATTCTGTGTGCCAAAAAGCCTTTGTCTGTTAATTCTGCACACATGAATCCAACATTTTAATCTGAACAAGATTTATTGGAACAGCTTCATCACTATCTTAGCACAGCCCTGGCAGACCACGTGATTATCCTGAGTAATACCCATCCCAGAACCTTCAGAGTTAAGTTCAAACTCTCTTCACCATGGCTTACAAGTGGCTTACAAGCAATTTTACATTTCTAGCAGCACTCTGATTTCCTTGGGCTCCAATGACTTTATTCATTTTTCAAGTGCCTGAATACCACATATTCTTCCATGTCTCTACACCTTTGTGGGGTACTCTAATACAAAGAATGAACTGCATTGAATGCTTGCTTACTGGATATTTTTATACCTGAGACACTGCACTGAGTGCTGGATATAAAAAGATAAATAGGGCCAAAATCCTATTCTCAGGAAGTTCACAGTTTAGCAAAGGAAAATAAGCACACCCATTGATAAACTATAAAAAGGAACTAATGCCTGAAAAATATCTTGAGAGATGAATTCAAATTGGTTAAGTACATAAGAAGGTAAGATGCATATGGGTAAGAAAATGGCATAGGCAAAGAGAAATTCAATAGGCATTTCCCTTACTTTATTCATTTTGAAAATGGAGAAATGATTTAGGATGCAGAGTAGAGTAATGCTGAGCCATAATGAAGGGTAAATGAGAAGCAAGAGCCTCTGACAAGAAAGGAAAGCAAGAGATCAGGAAATGGCCATAAGTGTAAATGGACAGGAAGATTCTTTCTCTCTGCATCTAGATAGATGTGTACAAAATAAGACTAAAATATATATTTCAGTTCAAGACTTCTTCAATTGGGAAATGAGGAGAATTATGCTATCTGATAATATTTAGGTTAGAATAACAATATTTAGTTCACATGGAAATTTTCTAATTAAAATTAATCTTTAAAATTTCAGTGATCAAGTCAAAAATTAGAGGGACAATTTTTAGAATATTTTATTTTCAGCATAAAGTACAATATCATTTGATAAGAACAACTCAACTGTATGAGTAAGTCTGATATAAGTTTTCTGATTCCTGATAATTCTGTCACATGAACCCACCTGTATATCCCAAAACTGAGGGTTTTATCCTGAAGGTTGAAATTTAGTGTACAAACTCCTTAGTTATTTCTTTCTTGATGAAAAACTACTCATGCTTATTTCATACTTGATTCATATTCAACTGCTATTTAAGTAGTATACTTTCATTAACTCATAAGAAAATTAAAGTTGAATCTATGGGATATATATAAACCTAGAACAAAATCAGTGAGTTCTTATTCCGGTTCAAGACTCTTGAACATTCTCTCAGCTGTATTTCTCTAAAATGGGTTGCAGAAGACTTATGCGATTCTACCTCTGGCTACCCTAGAAAACTTCTTGGAATGGTGGCCCAGTAGAGCATTAAGCAAATCAAGATCATTTTGCCAAGGTTTTTACAAACCAGATGAGGAAAGAGACTTATAAAGGGTGGAAACTATGAAATGTGATGCTGAAGAATTCTTGTAGTATCATTTCCCACCATGTGGATGAAGACAGTCAAAGATTCATAAAGTAAGTGGACCACACAGGGAAATACAGAGCTGTGAGTAGAGGGGGCATTTGGGCCCACCTTGCACCTGTCTTCATGAGTCAGTAGGTCTGAATTGTAACACTCCACTTCCCAGTAGCAGAAGCTAACAATTTCATACTTTTAAATATGGTTTCCTTTATTTTAAACCAGAAGATTCATGACTAATCAATTTCAAAACACTTAGTTTTTTCACCATCATAGAAATCTGATAACTAATATATCTCTTAGCTATATAATAGATGTATATATGTATATGTATATATATTTTTTTCTTTAATAATTTAGCTCACATAATTGTTGAGGTTGGAAAATCTGAACTCTACAGGCTGACCAAGGAGGCTGAAAACTCAGGCAGGGTTTGATGTTTTGGTTGTAAGGCAGAATTTCTTCTTTTTCAGGAAACTCGAATTTGGGCTCTTAATGCCTTCGGCTGATCAAATAAGGTGCACTAACATTATGAAGAGCAACCTACTTTACTTAAAATGAATTGATTGCAGATGTTAACAACATCTATAAAACCCCTTCATAGCAACACCAAGATTAGTGTTTGATTAAACAATACCATACTCTGCCTACCCGAGTTGTCATATAAGACAGTCACATTGTCCTATGCTACAAATATCTAACTACCTAGATGACAATTTCTTGAGTAGTCTATAAGCTTTCTGTCCTCTAATTTGAGAAAAATATTATGTCTATACAGTGTGTACTCGAGATCTTTAAATTTGGCTTTAGGATTTTGAGGCTAGTAATAAAGCATTCAGACAATGTATACGGTCAGCAGAAAACTCTAAAGTGAATTATAGCCCTGTAGACTCAATAGGATCATCAGTTATGATTTTAGCTATAAATAACAAGTATTTATTACATAATAGGTAAAAGTTTTGTGTAAAGTTGTGCATGTAATGTTTTGCTATTAAGCACTATACATAAAACATGAACATTCTAGTTGAGATAACAATAAACTAGGTCAAAACCTGCAAAAAAACTTTTACAAATTAGACCTTTATTTACTTAAACCAGCAGCACTTCCTAGGCCACAGTGGAAAACAAATATACTTTAAAACCATATCTGATATGTATTAGAATATCACAGGGAACAAATCATTTGTACATTTCTCTCTAACACACAGCAGTTCATGCATTTAGTATTTCCTTTTTTAAAAAAATGCTGCTTACTAACATGCTACTGATAAAATACTTACATTTGTTTTTCTTTATATAAAATTTTTTTTGATCTATGGAGTAGGTAGTTCAGTGGATTGATTTTGGATCAATAATTTAGTGTAACAATCTTCAAATAGTACAGCAAGACAAGAGGAAAATTCAGAGTAGTGGATATGAGAAGATGGATGTGCTTGTCTAGACCTTGGGCAAAATATTTTATCTTTAAATTGGGGAGGAAGATTTGGAGGAAGAAAATTTGAGCTTAAATTCATCCTGTAACTGCTACTAGTTGTGCAATCCATGAAAATTTTAAAACTAGATTTCTTCCTCTATAAAATTGGGATAGGTATAGCAATCATGTACAATTGCTATAAATATAATATATAAAAATTACTTTGCACAATGTTTGACAAAAATAAATATTCAGTAAATGCACACTAATTTTATAATCTTCCCTGGATTTTAGTTATCATCACTATAATTCAGAGAATTAGGCTAAATGGCTCCCTAGGTACAAACCACTTCCAAATTTGTGTATTACAATTGCCAATGATAAATTTATCTGTACCTTGGTTAGTCAATTCCATGAAGTTTTCTATTTGCCCCATTCTCTCTTCAAAGAAGGCTTGGTATCGAGACCTGGTTATAACATACACCTCATTTCTGGCCTTTTCTCTTTAACATATGGTACTACAGGAAACATATGGGGTTTTTTATTTATAATAGCAGTTACCTTAACTGAGTTAGTCTGTAGTCATGTAAAAAATATGGCTTCCTAGTTCACTACTTTAGAGGATTGGTATGATTAGATCTAATTATTCATGATTTTAACCAGTGACTAACCCTGTCAAAATTCCTAATATTGTTCAGTTGAACACCAATATTTCTTTACAGTTTGAACATACAAATTAAAAATAAATGAGCTTGCTCTTTGAAAACAACAAACATGTATAATACCTACCAGGGTGATTCTCTAGTTACAGATATGTGAAACTTAGAAAACTGAACTAAGAAATTCGTTGTGGTCCTATTCCAAAGAAGTGTCTAAAGGTAATTCTTTAATTAGTTTCAATCTGACAAAAGAACAAAGTAGTGATCCCAAATTCAACCCCAGACTGGGAAACATAGAAATTTAGCAAGATACTGTCTCAAAATAAAAAATTTAAAAGAGGTATAGATGTAGCCCAATGCAAAGGCGCTGGGTTCAATCTCTAGTACCACAAAAAAGAAAAGAGTTATAGGCTCAAACCTCATGAAATATCTTGTGGGAACAATTACTACCATCACAGAGCCTACTGCTGTGTTCTCCTGTTATCTCTGACTTTGATTGCTCCTATATAATCCTGAATCTGCCCCATGTCAAAATGTCCATGAAACTTAATCATTGTCTCCAATTTCCATAACCACCAAAAACTTTGCCAGTAATTTGATATGTCAAATTTATTTTGTATTTCCTTCCATTTGGGAGGTTTGTTAGACCATTAAGTACTCTTGTATATGTGCAAAAAAATACAGAAATGAAAGGATGGTAACATTTTAAAACAGTATCTCATGATCTGAGAGATATTTGTGAAAATCTGGTAGAAAGGATACATTAGGCATGTTGCCTTTCTCCTAGCCTTGATACTGATGGAAAGTTGTTACACAGGGAAGATTTTTATATTTATTAAATGTCTGCTTATTTCTTGTGTGTCTTTCTAAGTTGTTTAAAATTATTTCATACTTTGTGTCCACAATCTCTTCCCTCATGGATGGAGAATGATGAAGAACAAATCTCCAGGTTTTGAAATAGCTTTTATTATTGTTGTTGTTGTTGTTGTTGTTGTTGTTGAGACAGGGTTTGACTAAGTTGCTCAGGCTGACCTTGGACTTTCCGTCCTTGTGTCTCAGCCCCCTGGGATTACAGGCATGCACCACCTCCCCACACAAATCTTAAAACCACCTTTTTCAGATTTTCTTTCTCAAAATGAGTATATATATATATATATATATATATATATATATATATATATATATATAATTATATATTTTTTAAAGCAGTTCTGTATATTTTTGGAAAACATAAAAGTTTTGTTTTATTTCTCTAGGGCTTCTAAAAACCTAAAATATGCTAACCTTCATTCTAATGTCTAAAGCATAGATAAACAGTGTTTCCAAAATTTATTGGGCCATTATTTTGGGATGAATTGTGTTTCCAAAATGATTTGTTGAAATCTAAAGATCTGGTACCTATGAATTTAATATAATTAGAAATATGATCATTGTAAATGCTATGTTCTGCACTGTGTTCCTTCATAATTTTTATGTTGAACCCCTAGCCCCTGATATGTCTATATTTAGACTAAGAATCTAATGGAGTGAATGAGGTCATAAGGCCGAAGCCCTAGTCCATAAGGATTAGTGTATGTATACTAGCTATCAGAGCCCTCTGTGTTCTCATGCTCTCACTTTGTTTTGTTGGGGGTTTTTTTGTTTTGTTTTGTTTTTCTTTTTGGTACCAGGGATTGAACTCAGGACCTTGTGAGGCAGGTAGTGGAACCACTGGGCTAAATCCCCAGCCCCATGCTCTCACTTTTTGCCTTTGAGGACAGTGAATAGGCAGCAACGTGAAAATCAGAAAGAGTTCCCTCACCAGGAATTAAATTGTTCAGTACCTTGATAAGGGGCTTCTCAGCCTACAAAACCAAGGGAAATAAATTTCTGGTTTTTAAACCACCTAGTCTTTGTTATTTTGTTATAGCAGCCCTTTCTGAAAAAAAAAAAAAAAACAGTAGACATAACCAAGATAAGGCCATATGGGATTAAAAATCACTCTAAATCCAAGGACTAGTGCCCATATAAGAAGATGAAACACAGACACACACACACAGAGACACACACACAGACACACACAGAGGCTAGTTATGTGAAGACAGAAGCAGACACTATGGTTATGTGCCACAAGCAAAAGAATACAAGAATTGTCATCAATGACCAGAAGCTAAAGAGGTATGGAAAATTCTTCCCCAGGGCCTTTGCAAAGAGCATGGCCTTACCAACACCTGGATTTCAGATTTCTAACTTTCAGAACATGAGAAAAAAGTCTTTCACTTTAATTTACCCAAGTTTGTGGTATTTTATTACAAAAGTCCTAGAAAATTACAGCCATGGAAAAGCTTTGTGGAGAATCTATAAAATGGGAAAGTACTGAGAACCACTGCCTTGAGTGACCTGCTATGACCCTTCCACACCTTAACCATCCTTCAAGCCTGGCTTGAGACTTCTATTACATCCTCTCAGTTTACCCCAGCCCAAAGATACCTCCTCATTCTCCTCTAAGCTCATGGCCCTGTGACATGTGATATGCATGTACTCTCTTTATTAGAATATTCTTGAATTATTTAGTTGAGTCTTATCTTTTGCAAGTACTGTGGTGCAAACTTAAATTGTGTAATGTGGTGCTTGGCTGAACTACATATTGATCTTTACATATGTAGCACAACATTGTATTCTGGTTTCATACTCTTTCATTTTCTTCCATTTTAAACATCCTCTGTCTCTTTTCTCTTATTTCTTATCTTTCACTCATCCACTTCCATATGTTAAATCATATTCATTTCTCAGAGTCCAGGTGAATTATTACTTCCTGAAAGTTCAAAATGTCTTAATCAAAACTACATGGCTAAATGAATGCACATTGAGGCAATACTCTTAAGTGAAATAAATAGGACACACTTGTGTAAATACTGAATAGTTTCTCTAGTGTGAGAAACTGAAAGTGTAAATAAGGACTAAAAGGTATAATAGATAATATGAAATGGGGAGAAATATGGCAAAGGGGAAGGGGAAGTGGGAGGGATAGGTGAAAGGAAAGAAGGGAATGGAATTAATATGAGAAAATGGAAACAGTCTTTGTAAATAGGGAGGGATGGAGGGGTTGAAAGGAGGGCAGGGGAACTGGAAAAAAGTAAGAAGCAAGAGCAATTATGTAAAGGTGCAAATTTCCAATGATGAATATCATTATATTGTATATCTAAAATGTACCAATAAAATTAAATTTTTAAAAAAACTACATTGTTGGGTCTATGAAATCATACAGCACATTTCCTTTCTTGTTTTATCATTTTTTTACCTTCTTGTATCTATAGTTGATGAACTGAAATCTCTCTGAGACACATCCTTGTAGAAGGTGATATTTGCTAATTTGGGATTTTGCATTGCTACATGGAATCTTCAGACTGTGAACAAAAGTAAAACATCTTAGATTAGAAACAAAATTTGTAGACATTTGACCAAAGAAAATAAAATTGAAAGTGAAAACCTGCCATTTATATGGCTGAAGACAAAAATTTAAGACAAATTGCTAACTAGTAGCTTTCTTCTCCATCTCAAAGAAACTTTAATAAAATTTACATCAATTACCAATGTTTTTGGAATTGTTTAGAGATGAAAAGAAGGTAGAAAGCAACAAAATGCAAAATAAAAACTTTAAAGTGACCAAGGAGTAAAAGCTAAAGCTACCAGCCATGTAGAGATAACACATATTATTCATATATGTTTCCTATTTAAACTGCAAACTATTGAAGGAGGGAACTTTCTAAACAAACTTTGAATTCCTCAAGTTTCCTGTCAATATCTTTTACACATGCAACATAAATATAAACATTTTTAATGTTTAAAACATTATGTCTAGCTCTGTGAGCTAGACATTATAAATATAATTTGATTCTATGATGTGAAATGTTTCTTTAAAAACAAAAAGTTTAAGTGAATCAACTAAATTATAGATTATAAGTGGCAGAAAATGGATTTGGACCCAGGCAACTTGATGCTGGAGCTTATGCACTTTGCCTGCTATTACAGTAGATGCATAGTGTGTAAGCAGCTGCTGATCAAATAAGTAAGCAAATATTCAGCACTTTCTGAGTACCTGTTAAAGGATTAATATTCAAGTTTCATTCCTGGTATGTTAAGGTCAAAATCACAGGGAAAGATTAGGTCTTTCTCACCAGAACATGCTCATAGCAAAGTTGATTAAATTTCCTACAGACTCCTCTCAGGTCCTAATGCTTATCTTTCCTTCGGGAAATTCTAATTCAGCCTTAAAGAATAGACGATGGTTTCCAGCAACAAGAAATCATAATAAGTGAGAAATGGGAAATGATTTAATCCTCAGAATAAGTCAGAAGTTTAGAGTAAAGCAACAGGATCCAGGAATACTAGCAGAATCAGTCAAGTGAATAATTTGTCTGTCTCATGCAAAGGCAGAACGGTATGGGCGATTGCTGTAGTTTCAGTGATTGGCACAAAGTTTCCTACTCCCTCCACATTTTTTCCTCAGTTTTCAACTACTTCACTATTTGTAAATAATAAAAAGGCAGGGTATAATATAATCAGAAATTAAATTAGTCAATTTAAGAGTATGACAACTCAAAGAGCAAAGAAAAAATAGAAAGCAATAGAAACTTTGGATTCCATTGGCAACATCAACAATAATCAAAACGGGGACAACTTTGACTCAAAATTCAGACCTGTTTGCAACACATTTGATTGGAGATGGAAGAGTGTGAATGAAGCTCAAAGGACAGCCACCAGATAACTCAGGTATTGCAAAATGGAGCAGCCAAATACCCAGATATGGAGAATCAACCTGAAAGACAAATCCACTAGATTGAAACAAATACCAGGGTTGTCAAGAAAAGGAAGCAGTGCTGCCATAGGTCCACAGCTTTAACCACCAAGCATGCCATCTTGGGAATGAGTCTAGCATTCTAAGGGTAGGAACCAACCCTGGGGTGCCAGACTCATGAGATCCTACCTGGAAGAAAAAGCCCAGAGTGGGACAAAACTGTGGTTAGAGACCCAGGGAAGCCATGGACTGCAACAAATGAAACAAAGGGGAGGAAAGGAAAGTCAGCAGCACTAAAACAGGCACCCTTCCCTACATTGTCCTCTCAAACACCTGCAGCATCTGGCCCCCTACCCACCATTCCATGTATACAAAGGAAGCCACCCATACTAAGCACAAAGCAGCAGACTATTATGAACCCTAGATGATCCAGAACTTACTTGCAGAGAGCCACAAACTGTCTCCTTGGACACGGGAGAAGGAAAAGGAGATTCCACAGAGCCAGACCAGAGCAGACATTCTCTTATTGTTTCCTCAAACACAGGAGAGATTCTAGAGGGTATGAAATGCTGCCCACTGACCAGCATTCCACACTGGTAAAGAAGCCTTCTGCTGAGCCTGGGGTCTGTGCCAAGATCTATGGCTCAAAGAACAGAGCTCTTGGGACAGTGATGGATAAAAGACCCAGGGCAGAGGAACAGAATGTGGGGCCTAGGTTGGAGGGCTTCTGGCAATACACTAGGCAAAGGCCTTTGAAAGGAAAATACAGAGAAGATCACAGAATTTTCCCTGCAAGGAAGGAAGCAGGAGTAGAATGTCCCTGCTGGAAGTCAATCATCTTCTTCCCAAATTAATTGAGGTGGCTGGATTTAAGGATATAAAAAAAATACCTGGAGTTAGCCACACCTTTAACAAATGGTGTTGGGAAAGCTGGTTACACACTGACAAAAGATTGAATCTAGACCAATATCCATCAACATGTACCAAAATCAAACCAAAATGGATCAAAACCCTAAATGTTTAAATAGCAACACTTAATCTGCAAAAAGGTAAAACTCTTGAATACATGGGCACAGGTAAGAACTTTCCAAATAAAACACCAAGTACACAATATATAACATAAAGAATCAACAAATGGGATTATATCAAATTAAAAAGCTTCTGGGGCCTGGGATTTAGCTCAATGGTTTGGCCGCCTGCTGTGAAAACACAAGGACCGGAGTTCAATCCCCAGCACCAAAAAAAAAAATTAAAAAGCTTCTGCAAAGCAAAGAAAACAACCAATAGAATGAAGAAACAACTTGCAAAATGAGAAAAAAATATTGTCAGCTGCCTCACTGACAGAATATCAATATCTAGAACTCAAAATAAATCAGGCCTCCAAAAATAGAATACCCATTCAAAATATTTGCAACTGAGATGAATAGACACTTCTAAGAAGTACAAGTGGCCCCTAAGCACATGAGAAAGCATTTAACACCTCTGGTCATCAGAGAAATGCAAATTAAAATAATATTGTGATTTCATCTTTCTCTAGAAATAATGGATATGATTGAGAAATCAAATAATAACAAATGTGAGTAAGGCTGCAGGGCAAAAGACACCTTTCTATATTATTTTTGGGAACTTTAACTAGTGAAACTACTATGGAAATCAGTATAGGGAATTCCTCAAAAACTAAAATCAGAAATTCCATTTGACCCAGCTATTCCCTTCTAGTTATCACTACAGTGACACAAACATACTCATGTTTATAGCACTATAACTTATAATGGCTAAATCTTGGAAGCAGGCCACCTATCAACACATGAATGGGTAAAGAAAATGTAGTACCTGTACACATAGAATACTATTCTGCCATAAAGAAAGACCATAATGACAAGTGAAATAAAGTAGACACACAAGTTTAAATATTGCATACTTGATTTTTTATGAGAAACCTAACAGGCAAATAATTTAAATACGCAAATAAAAGACAAATAGAAAACAGAGATCTTTTGCAAGTGGGAAGGAAATCTAGGAATAAAGAGTTTGGGGAGGGAAGGGGAATAAAAAGAATTAAGATATGTTATATACATGTACCTATTCCCCACAATGAATGTCATATTATATACTGCAAACATGCACTAACAAAAACTCAAGGTCTTTTTGTTTTTAATTCAATTATCTTGTCAATAGGTTATAATTTTAAAAATCTGGAGACACATCTTATGTAGATCTGCTTTTGTAAGTTCCACACAAATGTAAAAATAATATATACCTACCACTTGGACTGAATATTCAGACATTAACAGTCAAGCTGTCAGAAAAACCACATCTCTGTTCATGTCTCTTGCCCAGAATAAATCCTAAAAAACACCAAAACTTAGATTACTGGTTAGACTGCAAAATTCACTCAGATTCAACAATGTGGTTTGAATCTTGATCTTTCTAAACTTGAGGTTACCACAGTATTAACCACATACAGCCTTGGATCCAATGGTACAATTACTACTTTAGCTACACTGTGACAAGATAACTACTCTGGATATCATTCAATCGGTAACAGCCTGAGTTCAGAATAGGTCAGTAGACAAACAAGGCCTTTCAAGTGCCACTATAAGTGTGAGATGATGCCTAATTCTCATCAAAGTGCACTGTCCTGGAACCTAGCTCACAGTCTAGGCAAGACAGCACAGATTTGAATGTTACTTGGAAAAGGAAAAATTCTGTGAGTTAAACTAATTAAATGCATCTTCAGAATAAGGATAAAAAGTTCTTTAATCCCCAGAAGTTTGTTTATATCTTATCCATAAATATTAATTCATCTAAAGAAAATGCATACCCTGAAATGAGTGACACACAATAACGGGAGACAAACATGAATATGGCCAATCTATGCTGAAAGTATAATTTTTGAAAAAGTGAAACGTGAATTCTGTACAAATAAAAATGTAGTAGATGTCAAAGATTTAGAAACCTACTAATAAAACAAACAGTATTTTTGTTCAAAGAAGAATTTGAGATAATAGACGTTTATTCACAAAGAAAGAAAATGAATTTCAAAAGTGATTTACCAATTTTGATATAAAAACTTCCCATGTCATGTGGAGTAACAACTAACCTCCAGGATTACCTTTTCTACTAGTTAAAAATAATTTGTATCGGCACGCCCTATGGACGTCCTGAGTCGCGTAGAAGACATCGAATCAGCCCGCTGCAGACAGGCAGGGCTGTGCACGCCCTACCGAGGTCCCGAATAGCGCGGAACACGCAGTATCAGCACGCGCCCTGGCATCAATCCACTGGACCCCCACCCCCACTCCTCTATACAGCCACCTGGTTCCACACTACAAAGACACAGAGGACACTGGACCACCAGAACGTGGTACTGAGTCCCGCTGCTCCCGGCCCAGAGGTAGGGGCTTCTGAGCCTCCATCCCACTGCTCCTGGTCCAGAGGAAGGGGCTTCCCAGCCACCATCCCTCCTGCTGCTCCCAGCCCAAAGGATAGGGCTTTTGGACCAACTTCGGACCAACTTCGGACCCGCTGCTCCTGGCCCAGAGGAAGGGGCTTCCTGGCCACCATCCCTCCCACTGCTCCCAGCACAGAGGAAAGGGCTTTTGGGCCACCCTCTGTCCCGCTGCTCCTGGCCAAGAGGAAAGGGCTTCTGAGCCATCAGCTCACTGTTCCTCGTCCAGAGGAAGGGGTTTCCCAGCCACCATCCATCCAGCTGCTCCCAGCTCACAGGAAAGGGCTTTTGGGTCATCATCCCTACTGCTGCTTCTGGCCCCTGTCCCACCTCTCCCAGCTCAGAGGAGGAAATCTGTGCAGGTGCTAACAGACCCCCACCCCAGTTGAAATGAGAAAACATGTAAATAAGTCTCAAAACCAGACTTCCAGATCACCTGCAGCAACCCCAAAGGGAAATGAGATGGAACACTCTGATACTCAACAACCTAGACCCACTCAACTGGCAACAAAAGGGGATCTGGAAAAAATGAAATCAGAAATAATTTCTCAGATAACAGGAGAAATTGAGCCCCTAGTGCAAGACATGATTAAAAAATCTAGAGATGACCTGAGGAACATGATGGAATCCCAACATAAGAAACAAATGGAATCCATAAAATAGATGCAAATAGATTTCCAGGACATGAAAAACTCCATTGAAAGTCTACACAGCAGAATGAGCCAATGTGAGGACAGAATTTCAGATATAGAAAATAAGATTGCAATTAGTGACCAGGGAAAGAAAAATTGCTTCACAATTATAAGGGAACATGAGAAATCAATCCAGCAGCTGTTAGATGATGCAAAGAAGAATAATATAAGACTGATTGGGTTCAATGAAGAAGCAGGAAAGAGTGGAGATGACATAAAAAACCTCTTCACAGAAATAATGGCAGAAAACTTCCCAAGCAGGGGGAAAAGAGCTTGACATACAGATAAGTGAGGCATATAGCACTCCAAATAGCCTTGATCAAAAAAAATCTACACATAGGCATAAAATTGTTAAGATTCCAGAAACACAACAGAAGAAAAAAGTTCTCTAAGCAGTCAGAGAAAAGAAACAAATCACATACAAAGGAAAGCCCATCAGAATCACAGCAGACTTCTCAACACACACCATCAAGGCAAGAAGAGCTTGGAGTGACATATTCCAAACCCTAAAAGAAAACAGCCTCCAACTCAGATTGATGTACCCTGCAAAACTATCTTTCAAAATGGATGGAGAAATAAGATACTTTCATGACAAAGACCACCTTGGGAACTTCGTGAATACCAAACCAGCACTCCAAAGAATTTTACACAATATCCTAGGAACAGACATTGAGGATCACAACCCCAGGAAGCAAAGCAGAATGAACCCACCTGGCATGACAAGAAATTAAATGTAAAAGGGGAGAACCCAACAAAAAGAAAAAGTCATGGCAATGTCAAGTCAATACATTTCAGTTATAACCATCAATGTTAATGGTCTCAATTCACCAACCAAAAAAAATAGACTGGCAGAATAGGTCAAGAAGCAAAATCCAACAATATGCTGCATACAAGAAACACTTCATTCAAAAGGAAACTCATAGACTGAAAGTTAAAGGGTGGAAAACAATACTGCATGCGACAGGAACCTGAAAAAAAGCAGGAGTAGCTATCCTCTTGGCAGATCAAATAGATTTCAAACCAACACTGATTAAGAGAGATGAAGAAGGACACTACATCCTTGTAAAGGGAAGAATCCAAGAAGAGATGACAATCATAAATATGTAGGCACCAAACACTAGTGCACCCAAATATATAAAACAAATACTAACGGACATGCAAAATCATATATGCACTAATACAATTGTAGTGGGGGACCTCAACACCCCACTGTCACAAAGAGATAGATCAACTAGACTAAAAATAAGTAATGAAATACTAGAACTCAATCGAACTCTTGAACAAATGAACTTAACAGATGTTTACAGAGTCTTCCACCCCACAAAATCAGAATACACATTCTTCTCAGCTGTACATGGGTCATTCTCCAAAATAGACCACATACTCACACATAGAACATGTTTAGGTAAGTGCAAATGAATTGAAATTATCCCCTGTACGTTATCAGACCATAGTGTGATGAAATTGGAGATCCATAGCAAAAGGAACTGGAAAAATTTCATAAACATGTGGAAATTGAACAACACACTTCTGAATAACCAATGGGTCACAGAGGAAATTAAAGAAGAAATCAGACAGTTCCTTCAATTAAATGACAATGACAGTACAACATATTGGAATCTATGGGACACAATGAAAGCAGTCTTACAAGGGAAATTCATAGCAGTGAATACGCATATTAGGAAAACAGAATGAGCCCAATTAAACAACCTGATGCAGAACCTCAAGCTTCTAGAAAAAGAAGAACAGGACAACCCCAAAGCTCATACAAGGGAGGAAATTAGAAAGATCAGAGGAGAAATCAATGCAATGGAGACTAAGAGAATGATACAAAAAAATCAATGAAGCCAAGAGTTGGTTCTTTGAAAGAATCAACAAAATTGACAAACCTTTAGCCAACCTTGTCAGAAAAAGGAAAAAAAAAAGGCCCAAATCCAGGCAATTAGGAATGAAAAGGGTGAAATTACAACAGACCCAGCAGAAATCCAGAGGATCATCAATACCTACTTCCAAAACCTATACACCAATAAGATGGACAACACAGAAGAAATGGACAGATTCCTAGATACATATGAACTACCAAAGTTGAACGAAGAAGACCTAAAAATTCTGAACAACCCAATATCCACCAATGACATTGAAAATGTAATTAAAACCTTATCAACTAAGAAAAGCCTGGGCCCTGATGGCTTCACTGCTGAATTCTACAAGACATTTAGAGAGGAACTGCTGCCACTACTGTTGAAACTCTTCAATGAAATTGAAAGGGAAGCAATACTCCCAAATTCATTCCTGGAAGCAAGCATCACCTTGATCCCCAAAACAGAGAAAGACCCAAGTGAAAAAGAGAACTATAGGCCAATCTCACTAACGAACATAGATGCAAAAATCCTTAATACGATACTGGCAAACAGAATGCAGAAGATCATCAAGAAGATCATACACCCTGATCAAGTGGGATTCATCCCAGGGATGCAGGGATGGTTCAACATATGCAAATCAATCAATGTAATACACTATAGCAATAGAGCCAAGGACAAAAACCATATGATTATCTCCATAGATGCAGAAAAAGCATTTGCGAAAATCCAACGTGCATTTATGATAAAAACCCTACAAAAAATTGGAATAGATGGTCTCCACCTCAAACTGATAGAAGCCATCTATGAAACACCAACAGTCAATATCATAGTAAATGGTCAAAAACTGAAATCCTGCACACTAAAATCAGGAACAAAGCAAGGATGTCCACTATCACCACTCTTGTTCAATATAGTTCTGGAAATATTAGCCATGGCAATTAGACAAGAGAAAGAAATAAAAGGAATAAAGATAGGTAATGAAGAAGTCAAATTGTCATTATTTGCAGATGACATGATACTGTATATAGAAAACCCCAAGAACTCCACCAAAAGCCTTCTAGACTTAATAACCAAATTCAGTCAAGTAGCTGGTTACAAGGTCAACACACAAAAATCAATAGCTTTCCTCTACACAAATGACAGACTCACTGAGAGAGAATTAGGGCAAAGAATTCCTTTCACAATAGCATCCAAAAATCTGAAATACCAAGGAATCAATCTAACATAAGAAATTAAAGACCTCTTCTGTGAAAACTATGGCACTCTGAAAAGAGAAATTGAAGATGATATCAGAAAATGGACAGACATCCCCTGCTCCTGGGTAGGAAGGATTAATATAGTGAAAATGGCCATACTTCCAAAACTGTTATATAGATTTAATGCAATTCCATTTGAGATCCCAGCAGCATACTTCATGAACCTTGAGAAAACAATCCAAAAATTCATTTGGAACTAGAAGAGACCCAGAATAGCAAAAGCAATTCTAGGTAACAGAGACATGGCAGGGGCTATCACAATCTCCAACCTGCAACTCTACTACAAAGCTACTGTGATAAAAACAGCATGGTACTGGCAAAGAAACAGACCTGAGGACCAGTGGAACAGATTAGAAGATGCAGAAACAACGCCAGACACACTCAACCTTCTCATCTTCAATAAAGGAGCCAAACACCCTCACTGGTGGAAAGATAGCCTCTTTAATAAATGATACTGGAAAAATTGGGTTTCAACTTGCCAAAGATTAAAACTCGACCTGTATCTCTCACCATGTACTAAACTAAAATTAAAATGGATTAAAGATCTAAATATTAAAATAGAAACTCTGAACCAGTTGGAACAGAGTTTAGGTGGAACCCTTGAAGACATCGGTGTAGGAAAAGATTTTATGAACAAAACCTCAGTTGCCCGTGAACTAGCATAAACAATCAACAAATGGGATCTCTTCTTATTAAAAGGCTTCTGCACAGCAAGAGAAACCACCAGCAGTGTGAAGAGACAACCCACAATGTGGGAAAAAATCTTCACCTGCTCCTCCTCAGACAAAGGTCTACAATCTCGAATCTATAAAGAACTTTAAAAGATCAGACCTCCCAAATTTAAAGACCCAATCCAAAAATGGGCATCTGAAATCAACAGACATTTCTCAGACAAAGAAGTAGAAATAGCAAATAAATACATGAAAAAATGTTCAACATCACTGGTCATTTGAGAGATGCAAATGAAAACAATGCTGAGATTCCACTTCACTCCAGAAAGAATGGCTGCTATCATGAAATCCACCAATAACAAATTCTGGTGGGGCTGTGGGGAAAGAGGAACCCTGATCCACTGCTGGTGGGCATGTAGACTGGTGCAAGCACTGTGGAAATCAGTATGGAGATACCTCAAAGAACTAGGACTGGAAATCCCATTTGACCCCGCTATTCCACTGTTGGAGCTCTTCCCCAAAGAATTAAAAGTATCATACCACAGTGATATATGTGCACCCATGTTCATAGCAGCACAGCTCATAATAGTTAAAACTTGGAAACAGCCCAAATGCCCATCAACTGGAGACTGAATAAAGAAAATGTGGGTTTTTTTATAAAATAGAGTACTACTCAGCCATAAAAAATGAGAAATTAGAGACATTTATAGCTAAGTGGATGCACATTGAGGCGATACTCTTAAGTGAAATAAATAGGATACACATGTATAAATACCGAATAGTTTCTCTGGTGTGAGAAACCGAAAGTGTAGATAAGGATTAAATGTATAATAGGTCATGTGAAATAGGAAGAATAAGGGGCAAAGGGGAAGGAAGTGGGAGGGCTAGGGGAAAGGATAGAAGGGAATGGGATTAATATGAGAAAATGGAAAAATAGGAAAAAAATCTTTGTAAATAGGGAGGAATGGAGGTTTTGAAGGGAGAGCTGGGCAAGGGTGAAAAATAAGAACCAAGAGAGACTATGTAAAGGTGCAAATTTCCAATGATGAATGTCATTATGTTGTATATCTAAAATATACCAATGATTAGAATGAATAATCGATAATGCAAAATTGGAAGAAAAGGTCCAAAGGGGTAGGAGTAGTGGGAGGGGCAGGGGAAAGGAAAGAAGGGAAAGGAAAAATGCTGAGAAATGGAAAAAATGGAAATAAAGTCTTTGTAAATAGGGAAGGGTGGAGGGCATGAAGGGAGGGCTAGGAATGGGGAAAAAATAAGAACCAAGATGCATCACGTAAAGGTACAATTCCCGATGAGAAATGTAATTGTGTTGTATACCTACAACGTACCAATAAAAGAATTTAATAAAAAAAAAAATCATTTGTATCTCTACGAGCCAAAAATCTACAAGTTAACATGAAACTTCACAAAGCCTTTGCCATTGATAAAAAACAATAACTGAATAATGGAATAATTCAAACAATTGAATAATCCTTAGGTGAGTGTTTAGGATGTTCAATTATGAAACTTTTTGGATGAACATTTTAGAAATTCTATTATGATATTTTTAAATTATACAGTCATTTTTCTTTTTATTTCCAAGTTTGAATGTTTTTAATAATACCAAGAAATGATCCTGGCCTCAATGCTAAATCAGGTATATGAGTTATCTAATCAGCAGAAAGGATTTTCTGCAGTACAGTAGAATTATTTCTTAAGGCTTTACCACACCCTCAGTAAAATATCACTCAAGAATGTCTATCAGTATCTTCTCTCCTTCCACTGACATCTGATACTAGTTAAGAGAAAATTGTGGCATTTTCACAATATTTAACTTGTTTCTCAGGTTACTGTTTTGTAAAATTAAGGAAAAAGAATACCTACATCATTGAATGATTTTAAGATCAGCAAGATATTATATATAAAGGACTTAGAATATGTATCACATATTAGTTTGCAATTATCATAAGTATTATTATTTTAAATTGTTATGGTTTTTAACATTTCTTATTAGTACATATTTGTCATACATATTGATCACATTCGTCGTGGGGAATTTGTACCTGCACATAATATATCTTAATTCTTCTTTTTTTCCAATTCCCTTTCTCTCCCTCAGCCCTTCTTCCCCTTACCATTTACAAAAGCTTTGTTTCCATTTTTCTCCTATTATCTTTTTTCTTCCTTTTCCCTTCCTTCCTTTCTCCCTCCCCCCTCACTTTTCCCCCTTTCCATTTTAACACATTGAGTCATTTGTAGGAAAATGGATGTACCCTGAGACAATAATCTTAAGTGAAATAAATAGGACAAGTTTAAATATGGCATTGTTTCTCTTGTGTGAGAAAGACAAAGGGTAAATAGTGGAGAATAGATATTGGGGAGCAGAAAGAAAACATTAAATTATTATTATTGCTAAGATATTATTCAGTTACAGTACAGAATGAAGGCACAGGAACTCAAAATACTATTTACTCTAGCAGCATGTACAGGGAAGGTTCATTGGGGCATCTGTTTCTTCTTATTAATCTGCTAGTTTTCTTTTTGATTCTTCATACCAGGACTTTTGCCAGTTTGATGTTTTTTAATGACTTTCTGAATAATGACCATCATATCCATGGTTTTAATTTCAAATTCATCTCACTAAAATAAGCCAATTTTTAACTATTTCACTCCTGGTTCCTCTTCCATATTTCCATTTTTATTTTGTTAATACCTTTGGTAGAATTATACAACAGGTTTATTAATAAATTTTGACTAGTTGGAAAACAAATATGAATTATCTTCCAATAACAACTCCCATCTAAAATATATCAAATTCTTCTTTCATACTTTTTTAGTTGGACAAATTAGTAATAAATTTACATTCAGTAAATTTACATTCATGAGGGTCCTCATGAGTAATTCTTTTGGAAACTTTTTACTTTGGTACATGATCAAAAGTTTAATTTCTGGAACAGAATGTTCTACATCAAGCCTTATTATTTTTTATCAGAATATTGGAATATTTTCATAGCCAATCACATTGATTATTATTAATGCCTTACATATTTGTTTCCAGTATCTGAGAATTCTGCAGAAAATTTCCAGGTCTGGATACTCTGTAAAAAATAAAACACTCAAATCTCTTCTTTTCCAGCCTCACTGTTGGCAGATTATGGACTTCTAATATGGATCCTCTTAAAGCTGCATACCAAGAGGCTGACTTCCTGCATGTGAAAATATGACTCAGTTAATTCAGCAAATGGCAGGTCTATGCCTATCAAAATTTTCAAATAAAGGATTGCTACAAATCTGTTGCACATATTACTTTGGATTTGGAAAAATTCAGGACATTTGTGCTTCTTTCTACCACACCAACCGATTACTAGTCCTTGTGCTTTGCCTTACCTTGACCCACTCCCATCCATGTTCTCTTCTCACAGGTCCCCATATGTTTCCTGGCTGCTAAGCCTGAGCACGCACTGAAATGCAAAGCCTGTCTCCCTACAGCTCCTCCAGAAAATCTGCTAACCACAGGGATACACAACTGCCGCAAGACTAAAGACTTCACAGATCACACTGTCTGCTTTCTCTCCCTTTCTTGCCCAATGTTCCCTTAAAAATTTCGGTGAGTCCTGCTTATTCTTCCCTGTGGAAAAATAGAAGGCTTTTTCTGTTTGATTTTGAAGGTGTCTGCAGATGTTTTAGATCAGAGAATTCTCTCTACTGTATTTTCAATAAAGTCTCTCCTTATCTAAGTCTGTGTCTGTTTTTATTTGACCCCAGTATAGACTCTTACTTTCTTTCCTAGGCAGATCCTTCATTAGATGTATTTTCCAGTAAAACAACTGCTTGGCCCAATGAATCCCAGAATCCCACTTTTTCCCAGTGTGGTTAGTTTAATACATAAGTCCATGTTTATCCTTTCCTACCACCCTAAGATCCTCATAGTTTCTCCTTAAATTATGAAGTTACTCTAGACTATACTTTAATGATAGAGTGCAGCACAAATTAACACACAAAAACTGTGGTTTCATTTCCTGCATGTAAAGCCCCTGAGCTGCTATACCATATAGTGTATGTTTCTCCCTTTCTCTGTCTCTCTCTCTCTCTGTCTTTTCCTCCCTCCTTCCCTTGCTTTCTCACTGTCTCTCTCTTTTCTCTTCTCCCTATCTACCCCACTGAGAAAAACATGATAATAATTTTTGAAATCCTATTTTCTGTAACAATTTCCTGTCTTCCTCTGAATTTTCTATGTCTTTGGCAATATGCCCAGGCCTCATTAATTCAGGTTTTCATTCATCAGACATTTACCCTGGGTCCAGCATTTTGACAGAAACTATAGAAACAGTGATAAACAATGCAGACTTTTGTGTGGAAGTACAGAATTACTGAGAGTCTGTTTTCTGCATTTTTCTAGGTCTCCTGGGTATTCTCCATTTTAAAGTAAATACTATTGCACGTTTTAGAAAAAAAATTATTGTTAAGAAACTTCATAGAGTTTGCCTCAAATAGTTCTTTTTGTCATTTGTCATTAAATTAATTTTCATTTTTCATGAATTGACACAACCAAATTCTTCTTGACTTCTTTTCATTCTGGTAGATGTGGCATTGCACTGATTATTATTTAGGTTTCTTGCAGTGTCAAGAATCTAATAAAAAGGAACTAACAAAAACGGTAAATTATAGCCTCACACCTAGATTCAGTTAAAGTACAACTGAGTGCTCAGACATTATTAGGCATCTGTCTTCATGTCTGCTCTGATTTTCTCTGTAGTACCTTTTTTCAAAGACAGATTTTTTGCACAATAGGATAAGAAAAACAAAAACAGCCTCAAATGTAGATCCTGTGATGTTAGTAAATTTAGCAAAGAAAAAAATCCACTTTTTCAAAAACAATACTGGTATTACCTGGGTCCTGCATCTGCCTACCAGATGAGGTGATCTCCATAGCAAGGTCCAGGCCACATGCTCTTTAGAGACAGGGAGCAAATGGGCTGTCCTTAGCTCTGTTAGAGCTACATGAACTGGGAGAGAAAGACAAGAGTTTTTTCACAGGAAACTTGTGTCAGTTTCCAGCAGAAGAGAGAACAACCACAAAAACAAAAGTATTTAAAGATTACAGAGTACCAAGGGGACCAGAAGAGGGGTTTATATTGTCTTTGTCGTGGCTCTTTGGGGTGGCTTATGCCACTTGTAGGTAAAAGGTGATGAAGATGTTTGAACTTCTATTTTGCTTGTAAGCCCACATAAGTTTTAGAATAAATGTTGATATCAGTATTTTCTTAGAATTATAACAACATCTGATTCCAGGAGACACATTTTCATAAGGTGTCTTGTGTGATTAGAATGTTACCTTCCTCCTACCGCTCAATTCAGAGGGACACTTGTTGGATTAGCAACCCAAAGACCACTGCTCCCCTTTGCACCCCTGTGCTGCTTTTGTTTATTCTTTCCCAAATATTTTTACTTCAGTGAGCACTATCTAGGCCCTAAAGGAATCAAAATGAAGAGCCGGATATAGATGTGTGTGTGTGTGTGTGTGTGTGTGCACGTGTGTGCAGAGAGAGAGAGACAGACAGAGTCTCATCCTCTGAGTAACCAACAATGTATTTACTTACTATGAGAAATTAAATGACAAATGTCCCAATCATGAAAGACATCCTAGAAAGACCCTGAAAGAAATAATATTTGAACAGTACATAAAAGCTTGGGACATTACATTGAGTTTAGTGTAAGCAAAAACAGAGATTAAGAACCTCAATGAGTCCATTGAACATAGAGCAAATAATTTAATTTTACTGACCTAAAGGTTACATACTGAAAACTATTGAAGATAATTCTGGAAGTCTTCTAGGGCCAAATTGGGTCAAAAGATCCCAGATGATGTCTGACTTGAACTCTTTGCCACAAAAGGAAGTACTTAAATGCTTTAAGAAAATCATATGGTAGCAGCATTTTAGAAACTGATCCGGCAGCAGTAGTTTGGTGAGTGGAAAATGAGAACTGAAAAATCAATTAACAGTTTTCTGAAGCTAGAGGCCGAGGGGAAGCAAAATAGCAAACATCAGGTACATAAGAGAAAAGCTCAAGAATTTAAAAAATTTTACTTTTTTCTTTTTTAAAATATATTTTTATTAGGCCATATTTGAAATATATACCACTTACATTCATTATGGGGAGTTAGTACATAAATATAACATATCTTCATGTTTAATTTCCCTTCATCTCCCCTCCATCCATCTAGAAATCCCTTCCCCTTTTGCAAAAGATCTATAATGGCAATAGGAAGCTATATCTCCTTTTTTCCTCAGCAAATATATTGAGAAATAACTCTTTATTTGGGATAGCCACTTTTGCATCTCCCACATCTCAATCTACTCATTTTGTTTTTATTCCTATTCCCTGCCATTGTTAAACATTCTCTCCAATATTTCCAAAGACTATGTTATTGATCAATCCAATGAAACCTTCTCTCACTATGTTTCTAGCTTTTGTGATATTTCAGACCCTTCACCCTCACTGTGGTCATAATACCATGTTCTCACCATGCTTCTATTTTTAAGAAGAAGGATTTAATTCAATTACTTATACAGATATTTTCTTTCTGTTACATCTTCAATGGCAGAGTGAACTTTCCCTAAAATTGTTAATGTTTTTATCAGTGTTTGTAAATCTACTTTCACTGTTTAAATAATGATAGATAGGCAGCTCTCCCATCTATATTTATATCTCCATTCTGAACATTTTATAAGTTCTATATTTGCGGATAAAACTCCTTAACATATTTGTCCCTTTTCATTAATATCTCACACTTAAGTCCAAAACTCAAAACTTCAGACTGCTGTAAGCCAGATTTCTCTAATTTTAATTGAATGTCAATTTTTTGTTTACTTTTATAATTTTCATTTTCATTTTCATTAGTGCATACCTGCAGTATGTAATGATTTTCTTCATCATGGGGTGATTAGCACATTTGTGTAACACATCTTCATTCTGTTTTCATCCTCTTTCTCTGCCCATCCTGGAACCTCCCTCCATCTCTTGGCCCCTTCCCTATTGCAGAAGGTCTATCTCCCTGTTTCTTATTATCACAATTAATAAAGTTGCTATACAGTTTGCCCCACAATTCAGAACCTAGAATCGGCATTGATTTATCTCCTTAGCCTAATGAGCTAAAAGACTAATACATGTTACTTGTTCCTCCTATCAATTTCTCCCTAAAACTATTCTTATCATATCTTACCTGGACCATTTTATAATCTAATGATTGGTACTCTAGAATCTTGTCTTGGTCAAAGTAAATACATCTTTCACCCTGAAACCAAGTAATCAATATAAAATATGAATTTGTTTGTCAAGGATGTACCTCAATGGCGCAGTGGCTGCCTGGAAGCACAAAGTCCTGAGTTCAATAACTGATTCTACACACACAAACTATGAATCTATTCTTGTCATCCCCACGTGTAACTCCTTCAAAGACTCCTTACTCTCTTCAGAATAATACCCAAGGTCCTTAACAAGACATACAATTCCTTTAGTAAATATGTATCTACATGTCTATACTCATGCCCAGACTCATTGATTGAAATTAAGTAGTGAAAGAGTAAATGCTGTTCTTACACATTATGCACATTATGTGTTTATTATTTAAAACAGTTTAGCAAGCAAATCAACAAATTTATAAATATCTAGTTGTCTATATTATTTAAATGTGTATAATTATTCTAGTTTAAAAAGGATATTTTTCATAAATTATCTAGCTAACATACTTTCTCTCTCAATAATCCTAACAAAAATAGCCAAGCATGGTGGTCCACACCTATAATCCCAGCACTTGAGAAGCTGAGGCAGGAAGATTGCCACAAGTGTGAGGCATGCCTGGGCTTCCTATTGAGTTCAAGACCAGCCTGAACTACATAGTGAGACCCTGTCTCAGAAAACAAGCAAAAAAATCATAATCAATATCTATCTATACCGGTGAAAATTATGAATAAATATACTGGATATAAAATGTACAACTTTCATAATCATCAATTGCAGCAGGATTATACCATTGCAATGATAAATATACACTTTAAAAAACAGAATTTCAATAAATAGATTTTTACTTATTGCATGCTTCCCTAGGCTTAAAGGGAATAATCAGATTAACAATAAATCCCTGTGACCTAAATCTGAGGTCAAAACTGAGGCCAAATCTTAGATTTCAGCTAAATATTGAGGCCAAATGTTGATTGTTCTATAATATTTTATTTAGTATTGGTCCTAGTAGTGTTTCAGGGAAAAAGACTTTCATATTTTCTGCCCTGGTAGAATTTACAATGTAGTGGAGGAAGCAATCTACAAATCATCACATAAATACAGTCTGTCCCTATTTTTCCCAGCTCTCATATATGCTGATGCATCTACTTGCTCACAATACTCAGTGCCCTCATGGTCACTGAATCACAAACACAAACACAACACAGAGAAATATAAATCACCCAGACTTCACATTGCCAGATGACATTGAACAAGGTGACAGTCTGCCTTCTCTTTCCACCTTTCTTCCTATAAACAGTGTCCTCTTCATGGTTCATTTAATGCCACATTTTTTTGTCTCTTGTGTTGGTGATTATGCTATTTAAAATGTCCCTGCACTCTAAGACCCAGAAAGCTGTAACAGGCTCCAAGGAGAAAATACATGTTAGATCAGCTTCTTTCTCACAGAGTTACGGAACTGTTGACCATGAATTAAATGCTGATGAATTAACAACATATGCTAAATGTTTTAAGCAGAAATACACATAAAATAGGGGTATGTGTTAATGGGTTGATGACATATGACAAGAGGCAGCTCTCAGAAACCTAACATATTTCTCCTAAAAGCAATGGTTCAATATGTGCTAATTTAGTACTTACAGGGATTTTATAGAAGATGACTACCTCAAATAATGAGGGTTGATTGTAAATAAATATAAATACTAAACTTAGTATCACCAGAAATAAAAAGGTGGAGTAAAGTTTTAAAAAATAAATGTAGAGAAACGAACATGTATTGGAACAAAGACAAAGAAAATTTCTTTAAATTCCCAAAGAGCTGAAAACTAAGATAGGAGAAAAGGGAAAAAAATTAACTGTTATGATCTAGTTCTAAAATGGCCTCAAACACCTGGGATGTAGCTCAGCGATGCAGTGGCTGCCTTGCAATTATGTGGCCCTGAGTTTGATTCTTAGTACCAAAAAGAAAAAAGAAAAACAAGACCAAAAAAAGCCCCTTGAAATGGCTTTAAAAGCCCCATATGTTTGGAAGGTGATTGGATTATGGGGGCACAATAAATGACTTGCTGTTAGGTGAGCCTGGGTGAGCAGAATTGGTTACCAAGGGAGTGACCTGGAATGGTATACCTCCCCTCTCAGGTTCTCTCCTCTCTCTCTGCCTCTGGCCACCATGGTGTGAGCAACTTTCCTCCCAAGCAGCCCTTTCCACATTGCCCTTTCCTCCTTGGAGCCAGCTGACCACAGAGTAACTGTGAGCCAAACTAAACCTCTTCTTCATTACCTTGTAGGTATCAGGTATTTTCTCTCAGCAAGGAGAAAGTGACTAAGATGCTAGATATTACTGTAAAAGTGAGATGACAGACTATAATTTCTGAATAATATTTTGTTGTTACTAAAACTGCTGCCACTAGGAAGAACTGAGTGGGGTCTATCAGACAAAAACCAGATGATCATTTCTCTTCTATGCTTAACCCATTGATTCTTGGAAGTTTTTTTCATTTAAGAGTACAGCCCAAATTTCCTATCCCCCCATCCCATCCCACTGCATCCATTGCTATCACTTAATAAAACTAAAAATCTTCTCATTTACTCTAATTTCTTTCACATCAGAAAACTTGCAAAAGTGGGAAATAAAGCCCAATGGAAATAATTGTTGTCTTTCCAACATCTCTCACTCAAGGAGTGACCCTGTCATATGAAGGGTGGACATGTTATACTACATAAGAACTCTACCTATACAGGCCTTGAGCCTCCTTTAACACATCCAAAACCACCACATAATACAGCAACTCTTGGGGCCTGAGTTTTCCTAAACTGCACCCAAAAAGATGTTTTTTAAATTTTTTCCAGGAAAATACAGACCAAAAAGAAACTTAAATGGCCTCCTGCAAGCATATTAAAACAAAAATAAATCTGAAAGATTTCCAGAGCTGAAATAATTAGATTAATAAATCTAGGCAAAAGAGAGATTTTTCTCCCTGCTTTTATCATTTCTTCACCAATTTAAGGGTTGATACAGATGCAAAATTCTAGATAATTAGGAATAAACTATAGGATCAAACTGTTTACTAACAAGTCAAAGTAATTCACACTTTGAGATTTTTTTTGAAAGTCATTAAGGCAAATGGAAATTCCAATAATTACATTATAAATAAATAACCAGATAAAGTAGCTATCATCTTGATGAGAATTCTACTGACTATAAATCAACTTATGTATCTAATTGTTATATAAATCTACTAAAAATACAGTAGACCTAATGGATTTTTAGTCCTGTTTTGGAATTGAACTGTTACTAATATGTGTCCTTTAATTTTATTTTATATTAACTTTAATGGGTTCAGCAAGTAATGGTGAACTAAAACTCACCCAAATTATCTATAGGGAGGAAGCACACCTAGTTTTGAAACTTGTGCAGGAGATTTATTCTATTTTGGCTGCAGATAGTGGTTTAATAGCTTACTAGATAGTGACCTTATAGATATTACCCATGAAATATCTACAACAAAACACTGCTGTGAACTAAATAACTATTAGTGTTAAATCATTATTAGTATATAAATTAAAGCTTTTTATTTCAAGCATGGTTAGGTAAATATAGTTAAATATTTTCTCAGTCCAGAAGGCCTCTCTACAAAAGTAGTAAGGAAAAACTATTTCATTATCAAAAAAGTATTCAACTAGAATGTAATGTATATCATAAGAAATCATCTAAGAGATTGCAAAGGTGGAAAGAAATATCACTCTTTTGTATAGTCAAGAAGAAACCCATTATATACCCATTCTCAACATAAACAGTAACAACACACATAAGAGGGCTTAACAGCACCATTATCACATGCAGTTTATCATAAATTCACCTGGTGATTGGTTTGCTAACATTATCAAAGAAATATTAAGTTTCTCATATATTTATACTGAAACTGTTTTGCAGGGTGGTGGGAGACATCTGCTAAAGTTGGGTTCCTACAGTCTCACAGAAACTGGAAGACAGGGCTACTATCTCCTATAGTGTCTACTTTTCAAACCAAAGGTTCCTAGTGCTGAGAAAGATATTGATGGGTGATAAAGCTGGTAAATGGCTTATTTAGCCATTTTTTAAATGTTCTTACATTTCAAAGAGACAAAAAGAAACCACACAATTATAATTTGTCATAGTCACATTGTCATTGCTGGGACAAAATACAGGACACCTGCAACTTAAAGGAGGAGAAGTTTATTTTGGGTCACAGTTTCAAAGGTACCAGTCCATGCATGGTTGGTCAGCTCCAGGGAAAGAACAATATGGTGGAAGAGTCTGGTGGAGGAAAGGTTTCATATCACAGTTTTTTAAAATTTTTCCAGGAAAATGCAGACCAAAAAGAAACTTAAATGGCCTCCTGCAAGCATATTAAAACAAAAATAAATCTGAAAGATTTCCAGAGCTGAAATAATTAGATTAATAAATCTAGGCAAAAGAGAGATTTTTCTCCCTGCTTTTATCATTTCTTCACCAATTTAAGGGTTGATACAGATGCAAAATTCTAGATAATTAGGAATAAACTATAGGATCAAACTGTTTACTAACAAGTCAAAGTAATTCACAAGGGCAAGGGCAGAGCCAGGGAAGGGGATATACACTTCTGGATCACTACCCTCAGGAAACCTACTTGGTCTTTTTCTTCAGACCAGGCCCCAGCTTCTCACAGCACATTCAGCTATAGCACCCCCATGATCCAATCAATTTCTAAAACCCCTCCCTGTGAAAGTTTAGGGGATCATTCTTGATCTAAATCTCAAGCTGACTTTTCTAAAGTAAATGTTCTAGGAAAAGAATGGGGGTGAGAAATTTCTTCCCTTATTTTCAATAGGGAAGTTTAGTTTTCTTGTTTTTGTTTGTCCTTTTATCTCCATAATTATAAAGAAGCTTTTCATATATTTTAAAAGTTTTCACTGAAGTTCTACAAGATTCCACTTTCTAAAAGTTTTAGATTTATCTTATTTTTGTGTTTCTGAATCCAATAAGCAGGCTACTCTAATAGTGGGGCCAATGATCTGAGCCTACTCACTTCAATTTAGTAACAGAGTATGATTTCTCTTTTGCAGTTTCCCTGGTTATGTTTCCCTTAGTTTTCAGGTTAGCACTCAACATAGTGTACAGGATCCTGATGAGCAGAGCTCCTGGCCTGGTGGAAGGAAAGCTTGAGGGGTAACTGAGCAAGGTACTGAACAGCCACTGTCTTCCTTCCACATTCCAAGAGGATGGTCATCAAACGTGTTTCATGTGCTTTTAAAATCAACAAAACAGAGCAGCTGATTTATTTTTTAACTGTCTCTACTCCATACTCTCCCCTGCCCACTTGTGTCTATTAGTAGGTTCACAACCACACAGGCATAGAGGTTCACACTGGGGCGCATATATATGTGTGTGTGTGTGTGTGTGTATCTATCAGCACACAAATTCCTAGATCCAGCACACTGCCTGAAAATATAGGAGAAATTTCTAGAATTTATCATTTTAAGAGGGCCCAAAAAAGTAAGTTGTCTTTCCTAGAACTCATTATTTTAAAACAAAAGAGATAAATTTAAAAAAAAATAAATTTTGTGAAAGTCAGTCATAATCTCTTTTCTTCAGCAGTTCTGATTTAGAGTTATTTGGTTTAGTCATCAAACTTAGGAAGGTTTGGCAGGAAGAATATTATAAGCAAACAGAATAAACCAACACCTGTGTGATCTAGTCTAGAAAGCAACCTCACATCTCACCCTGACAACTAAGTGATCTGAAATTCTGTTGTTAGAGCTTCCTTCTTTACCTACACTCTAGGGATCAAGCCTGGGGCCCTTGGATGCTAAGCAAGCGATGTACCTCTGAGCTAACCAACACTCCAGTCTCTATAGCTTCATTCTTTGGGTTTCTATGAATTTCACTGAATATCTATAGGCTTCCCAAAATATAGCCTGAGGCCACAGTCACAGTCATGGTTTTTATGGAAACCAGTACAAGAAATTTACAGTCATGGGAGCAAACTGAGAGTGAAATGAGGGACTTTTGAGAGGCAAATTCACCTAAAGGTTAAAGATTGACACATGGAATTTATTTCCAAAAGACAGTTCCAGGACACAAGTACTGCCAGAAGTAAGAAGGAGGAGATTTTTGAAAATGTAGAGAAAATAGTGGCTATACCTCAACTTTGTTGTCTATATCATTTATGAAGAAAGTGATTTATGAAGAAAGTGATTTAGAATAAAATATAAGAGATGTATATGGTCTCTGTCTTTCTATCAATCATGTGGTCAGAAAAGTGGACTCATAAACCAATAAAATGTATTTGTAAAAACTAAGCCATTTTTCGCAGTAAAGTGTTATTATTTCACTTAACTCTATAAACATCACAATGTAAACTACATTCTTATTTCCTTCAGGGCATTTCAACAGCCTTCTGCAATGTGTAAGATTTAAGGGAGGTCAATGATTTCTGCTTGCAGGGCTCGGAAGACACATAGTACACTCCCTTCCAAAAAAACTTAGGAAGCTATTAATTTTAAAGGAAATATATCCTTTAGTTTTATTTTGAAGACAGAATTATAAAAATATATTTTAAATAATAAAATTATGATGCCCATAAAATATGTAAGACACTTTTCAATGATTTTATTTAGTATACAGTGCATAAGGGAAACCATAATGTATGGAATGAAAACTCAAAGAGCTGTCACACATGGGCAATCAGAAAGACTGAAGTGAGTTTGCTAATGCATAGGAAACTGGCTGTTTCCACAGAAGTGGGCCAGTGACTGAACTGCATTTTCACTATACAAAATTCAGTTGTATTTCAATGAACAAGATAATTTAAATTACTATCAATTGTCAAAAGGTACAGTTTTAAAGTAGTCTAGTCGAAGACCATGAAAAGCACAGAATCCTAAAGAAACAATCCAGAAGTGTGCTGCAGAAAACGTTGAATATTCCTCTAAAAAGACCCACAGGAATCTGTTTGCCCATTTCAGTCTGTCACAATTTTTTCTGATATAAATAAGGCAGTGTGCCTCGTAAGATTTTGTGACAGTCACTGAGTCTTTCACGGTTGCACAGTCACTTTTAATAGGTGACTTTGTTCTCTTTATCTTTGGTTTCTTTTCATTTCTTCAGTGCCACTTTGTCTAGTAATGATTATAAAACTGGAGGTCCTGAAGCTTCATTTCTGATACTACTCAGAATTCTCAATTTAAGGGAAAGCAACTTGAGGATTAAAAGATAGTGAAGGAATCCCAGCACCACAGGAAAAAGACCACAAAAAAGAATTATAAAATAAAATTACTGATCCCTTTTTACACATATAATTTCTTATAGAAATTATTCTTCTACCTCACTGTGGGCCCAGAAATAGTGAAGCCAAGTATCCATGCACAGAAACATCTGAAACCACAAATCAAAATAAAATTTTCTTCCTTTAAGTTGGTTTTATCAGATATTTTGTCACAGTAAGAAAAAGCTAACACAACTTATTTTGTGAAAACATATTCTCTATTAATATTTCCAACTTTGTCCAAATATAAACTTGGAAATGGAAGAAAGCAAAACAGAAGCAGGTTAAATATAAATATTTTGTGCAATGATGTTCTTAGAAACTTTACTCATAAAACCCATAAATTATAAAAAACCCTAGTATCTATGAGCAGTACAATTAATAGACAAATTGGATATTGTTTTGAATACTATTTTGCAATAAAAAGGAGAAAACTGCTATTAATACAATAATATAAAAGAATTTCAAAAGCATTATCCCAAGTTAAAAAGGCCAGGTGTAAAGGACAATGATTTCTGATTGCATTTATAGGAAAACTAGGAAATGCAAAACTCTAGTGATGGAAATCAGATGAACAAGAAATGGGGTTGGGGTCAGGTATTGACTGTAAAGAGGATACAAGGAACTCTGAGGCCTGACAGAAATGCTCTATTTCTTGGTTGTAGTGACAATTGCATGACTGCATATCTTTGTGAGAACTTACTACTTTTTATGGTTTTAACAGGTGAACTTTACTGTGATAAATTACCTCAATAAAAATAATTTACAAATACAACCTTCTAAGGGTCAGTATTTAGTATCCCTATTGTACATATGGGGAAAGTGAGATCAGAGAGCTGGTATTGGCTTCCCTAAGTTCATACAGGAAGTCAGTGGCAATGCCAGAATATAAATGTGTGCGTGCTGTTGATGCCAAAGGTCATGCTCTTTAAGCATCACTTTCCCATTATTCAATAGTTCCTTATTTAAAAGAAAGGTTTTCTCGTGTCCACCTTTTCCAAAATAATCTGAGGTAGCAGTATGGTCTGAATGATGGTGTCTCCTCCAAAATTCATCTTGAAACCTAACCACTAATGCAACTGAATTAAGAGGTATTGCCTTTGGGAGAGAGGGTGTTTAAATTATCAGGACCCCACCTTCACGAATGGGATTAGCAGCCTTACACATCTAGGTTGAAAGGAACAATTTCTTACACTTCCACCTTCTGCCACATGGCATAGAAGGAAGTGATATCTTGGAAGCAGAGAACAGCCCTCCCCAGAACCTAATGCCAGTGTGTTAATCTTGGAGTTCCCAAGCTCCAAACTGTAATCTCTTCTTATTTGATTGAAATAAAGTGTTCTCCTAGTTTTGTTTCACTCATGTAAAGACATTTAAGATTATTCCCCACAAGCAACAGAATTGAGGATGCAAAAACAAACACAAGCACCTTCACCCATCTGATCTTTCACAAAGAGGCAAAAACCATATGCTAGAGAAAAGATAGTCTCTTTAACAAATGCTACTGGGAAAACTGATTATCCACACACTGAAGAATGAATCTAGATCAGTATCTCTCACACTGTACTAAAATGAAATCAAAATGGTTCAAAGATCTAGGTGTTAAACCAGAAAAACTTAATCTGATGTAAGATAAAATAGGTAAAACTCTTGAAGACATAGGCGTAGGCAAGGATTTTCTGACCAGAACACTAACTGCACAAGAAATAATACCAAGAATTAAGAAATAGAACTATATTAAAATAAAGTCTTTTGCATAGCAAAAGAAACAACCAACAGAGCAAAGAAATAATCTACAGTATGGGAAAGTGAATTTGTCAGCCCTTCCTCAGACAGAAGAATAATATCTAGAATACATTAAAAAAAAAACTGCTGGCCAGGCATAGTGGTGTACACCTGTAATTCCAGAACTCAGGAGGCTGAGGCAGAAGGATTGCTGAGAGTTCAAACCCAGCCTGGGCTACATAGTGAGGTCAATTACAGAGCAAGACCCTGTCTCAAAAACAAAACAAAACAAAAAATATTCAAAAATGTATACACTCAAAAAGTGAAGACTAAGGAAATGAATAGACACTTCTCAGAAGTGAAAATGGCCAATGGGAACATTAAAAAGTATTCAGCATCTTTGGCCATTAGAAAAATGCAAATCAAAACAATATTGAGAGTTCATCTTTCTTACTCCAGAAAGAAAGGCTATCATCAAAAAAAATTTGAAAAACTGGCAAGGTTGCAAGATTGTGGGGAAAAAAGAACACTTCTATATTGTTGCTGGAAATAGAAACTAGTGGAACCACTATGGAAATCAGTATAGAGATTCCTCCAAAAACTAAACAGAGATTCCATTTTACCCAGTTATATCTCTCCTAGGAAACTTCCAAAAATAGTCAAAGACATCATAACAGCAATATATCCATACCCATGTTTATAGCAGCATAACTCATGACAGCAAAATCTTAGAAGCAACCTACATGCCCATCAATAAGTGAAAGCAAAAAGGAAATGTAATATATATGCACAATGGTATACTATGCCCCCATTAAGAGGGATAAATTTGAGACATTTGTAGGAAAATTGATGACTCTTGAGACCTTAATAGGAAGTGAAATAAGGCAGTTACAAAAGGTTAAATACCACCAGGTTTCTTTACTATGAGAGTCTCAAACTATACATAACTTAAAGAGCAAAATAAAAGGCCCATGTCAAGAAACAGGGAGGTAGACTCTGCAGAGATTAGAGGAAGACCTGGGGGAAGGAATGAGAGAGGAAGGCAGGAAATTAAAAGATTAAGATGTGATATGTATTTGTATCAATTTCCCAAGATGAATATACTTACTATGTACTACAACGTATAGTAATAAAAAGGGAAAAGAAGAGATTGGGGAATATGGGCTATTCCTGCTATCTCACCTTATAGTCATGGGTAGATTAAGCAAAGGGGACATTCCTGGATTTGTACTTATGAAACTACAGGGAGCTGTCCTTGTCTGAAGAAACATTTAGACATTTATCTTCATCAGGATAAAGACCCAGCTAATAAATTCCAAACTTTGGCATAGAATGGTTTATCCCCACTTATCTTTCCTTCTGCACTTGCTATCATCCTTCTTTCTGCTCAGATAATCCAAGCACAAAGGCCTCTTTTTGTTCTTCATCCATGCCAAGCCAAGCTCATTGCACCTTAAGGCCCCAGTGCATGTTTTCACCTTGTGTCCTCATGTCAAGCTGGCTTTTCTCAGATTACAGGACTCACCTTAAATCAAATATTCTTCAGAGATGCCTTCTCTTGACTATCTTACCTCTAGTATTAACTTCATGCTGATTGTTTGTATTTTCCTTTTGTGGAACTAATCTAAAATCAAATCTAATCTAATCAAAAGATTATTAGAATACCTTAATAAATTTTTTACATGATTATTCTGTTTACCACAAACAGAATGTAACTTCTTGGGTGGAAAGAACACTTAGAACTGGCTCATTTCCCCAGAATACAAAGCAAGGCCTGGCACCTGGCCTGTTCTCATTAAATGTTTCCTTGGTGACTGAATACATGAAATGACCTATCTGGTTTACTTTCCCCACTTTGCCACCTACCTCAGACTGTGTGATTACAAGCGGTAACTGAATTTCAATTACAGTTTCTTCACTGGCAAAATAATGACATTATAGACACCTTAGAATGCTGTTTGGCTATCAAGGTGGTGATGTTAGGAAATAGGGACTTTGGGAAGGCACAGCCCTCACTTATAGGATGAGTAACCTTATAAAAGAGGTCCAGAGAGACACCTTACCCTTTCCACTATGTGAGAACCCAAGAAAAGTTATGTATATGAGGGAGCAGACCCTTACCAGATGCCAAATCTGCCTTAACTCCTCAGACTCCAGAAATGTGAAAGCAAAACATCTGCTTTTATTTAAAAAAAGAAAAAAGAGAAAGCATGTTGTTTGGATGAAATGAAAGAATGAAATCTGTATGGATAATCCAGCACTCACATGTAAAGGGTCTCAGTACTTCCTAAAGTTAGAGAAGGTAAAGTGGTGGGAGCTATGTGACAAGGATCTGGAGAGTCCCTAAGACATAAAGGTGGGCTCCACCAACAGGGTCCTCAATCTCATCGCCAGCTGGAGGGATTTGCCTGGTGGAGCCCCCAGATGAGGACAGAGTCAGCCAACATTTTCATTACAGTCTGATACAACCCTGAGCAGAGACTCCAGCTAAAATGTTCCAGACTTTTGATCCCAAAAACTGAGATAGAACTATTTTTTAATGCCTGTGCTGGTGGCATATTTTCACATAACAATATTTAAAAATGCTTATGCTACACTGCACTGCATTGTATTTGTTTACTGCTTTTATGATTCCAAAGACTGTAGTGCAGTGATGGTGAGCATACCTAAGTTCAAATCCTGGCTCAACTCTTTGAGTTCTGTGATATTTTGGACATTATTTAACTTATCTGTGGCTGTCTTTTCAAGTATCAAGAGAATAAAATCATACCTCATAGCATATTTATAAGAATTAATTGTATTTGTACATAAATATCCACCCTCTAGAATATTAGCTACCGTTATATAAACACAGTACATTTTTCTTACTATTATTGTAACCTATAATGATTTTGTTAATATACTTATGAATGCATACCAGGATGATTATTAACATTTACTGAAATATACTGTGTAAATAGTAAATTTTAAAGATCCTTCATTAATGAGCTCTTATGCATAATTAAGAAGAAACTTGCCCCTATTACAAATCATGGGAAAGGGTTATAGAAGAAGATGTCACATGTTAATTATAGACACACAAAATAACAAAAATAAAAGTACATCCCTATAGTCATTTGAAAGCCTGGATAATTTTAATTATTTGATTCTCTTCATAAATTTGCAATTCATAAAGGAGTCCAATAAATTGCTAAGTTTGCTTTTCCTCTTTTTATCTGTTTCTCTAGAGCCCTCTAGAGGATATGTAAATAAACACTTTAGAAGAATAAAATTAAAACAGCAATAAGCACTTCTTATGTGGGAGGTACTCTGCTAGGCTGCTTGCATAGGTAATGTCATTCACTCACTCAACATTCCCTAAAGCAATTACTAGTTTTGTAACTTTTCATTTTGGAATAATTTTAAACTTTATAAAATGTGTTAAATAGCACTCTTCACCAAGATTCTCCAAATGTTAACATCCACAATGGTAATAGTACAATGATCAAACTTTAAAAATTAACACTGATAGAATAGTATTATATGATCTATGCAGGTTATTCAGATTGGTCTGATTATCTCATACTTGTCCTTTTCAATCTTCAGGCTAATCCAAGACTATGTATTGTCTAAAATTGACATATCTGCTCAATTTCCTTTGATTGGAAATAGCTATTCTCTCTTTGTCTTTTTATAATATTGACACTTTTGAAGATTTATTGCTATTTTGTAGACTGTCAGGTAGAATTCACCCCATGATTAAATTCAGGTTATTCAGTTTTGGAAAACATAATGCAAAACAGGGCTGGGGATTTGGCTCAGTGGTTCCACCGCCTGCCTTGCAAGCGCAAGGTCCTGAGTTCAATCCCTGATACCAAAAAAAAAAAAACAAACTACAAAGTAATGATGACTTCACACCATTGTTGAAGGTGTTAACTTTGTGCTGGGCTTTCTTACTATAAAAGATATTTCTTATTAATGAATTAATAAATATGTGATGGGAGTACTCTGACAACATTCAAATACAAATTTCTGACTATATTTTCATTCACAACACTTAGTACCCTCCGTGATTCTTGTAAGAAATGATTACTGTTGCTTTTGTCAAATGATAATTTGCTCTTTCTATGATCATGCTTTCTACATTCTACTATAAAATTTTCTCTTCCTAGCATTTGTTATTCAATAATCTATTTATACAAATATGGAGTCATAATATTTAATCAGGTCAATGGTGAATATATGACTTTTTATTTAAATTAATTTTAAACAAAAATGTGTACATGTGTATGGGGTACCATGTGATATTTTGATATATATACACATTGTATAGTATTCAAATCAAGTTAAATATAACTCCTTAAGCATTCATCATTTTTTTCAAGGGGAAAACATTCCAAATCCTTCTAGCTTTCAGAAATGGACATTATCATTATCTATCATTATCGTCACCCTATGGTGTAGTAGCACAACAGAGATTCTTCCTGTTCTCTAACTTAATACCTGTTGATCAAACTCTCCCAACTCCTCCCTCCACCTATCCTTCTCCAGCCTCTAATAACCTCTACTCTACTCTCAGCTTCTATGAGATTCCCCATAAGAGTGAAATTACATGGTATTTGTACTTCTGTGCCTGGCTTGCTTCACTTAACATAATTATCTCCATTTCCATCCATGCAGCTTCAAATGACAGGATTTCTTTCTTTTTTTTTTTTTTTTTTTTTTGTACCAGGGATCGAACTCGGGTCCTTGCACTTGCACAGCAGGCAGCAAAACCACTGAGCTAAATCCCTGGCCCAAATGACAGGATTTCTACTAAGGACCCCTGAAATGTTACTAATAACTTTTATAGTACAGTCTAGTCTCCTGCTCAGTGTACAATGCAGTCTTGAGAAATTAAACTAAAGGAACCAAGGGAAATAGAAAGCAGGGGCTGGATGACCAATGCCAGTGCAACCGACAAAGACACTGGCCAGTTCAAGCCACTGATTTTTATTTGCAATCAATTGGGTTAAAGGCAAGCTATGGGCAAGGGCAGGACTATGTGAGATTTGCAGTCATGTGGTTTCTATGGAAATTAATGTAAGCAAGGCTTGTAAAGGACAAGGCACTTTTGAATTAGGAGCAGGCTAGACAAAATATGTGGTTGTAATAAGGACATTGTTCTTCTAGTAAGAAGGTTTTAGTTGTGGGAATGGAATTTGGGTGTGAGTTACTCTGATCTTGGCACATGGGCTTCAGCCAGTCTCGCTTCTATAAACAAGCTAATTGTGGGGTTAACTCTTTACAGCCTGCACTGCTTACAGCCTGCTTTGGGGTATAATCCATACTGCAGTCTCCCTCAGATTTCATTTGTTTTCATGGCTTAATAGTATGCCACAGTTCGTGTATTGCATGTTCTTTTTTCCATTCATTGGTTGCTGGCCACAAAGATTGCTTCCATATCTTGGCTACTATGAATAGTGCTTTAATGAACTCAGGAGTGCAGGTGTCTCTTCCACACCCTGACTTCATTTTCTTTGGCTATACAGGCAATTATGAGTTGGCTAGATCATATAGTTGTTCTATGCGAAATTTTTTGAGGAATTTCCACACTTTCTAATGGCTTTACTAATTTACATTTCTAACAGCAGTGTACAAGATTTCCAATTTCTCTACACCCTCACTAGTATTTATTGTCCTTTGTCTCTTTAATAATAGTTACTCTTACTGGTTTTGATTTTCATTTCTTTTATGATTAGTGATGTTGAGCATTTTTTCATATTCCTGTTGGCCTTTGACAGTATTATTTTGGCAAATGTTTATATAGCTCTATTGTTCTTTTTTAATTGCATCATCATTATCATTATTTTGCTCTGGAGTTTTATATATTTTCTATAGTAACTGGATTTAAGATTTATACTTTGGAAATAGGAAGAAAAGGTCCAAAGGGGTAGGGGTAGTGGGAGGGGCAGGGGAAAGGAAAGAAGGGAAAGGAAAAATGATGAGAAATGGAAAAAATGGAAACAAAGTCTTTGTAAGTAGGGAAGGGTGGTGGGGGTGAAGGGAGGGCTAGGAATGGGCAAAAAATAAGAACCAAGATGCATTATGTAAAGGTACAGTTCCCAATGAGAAATGTAATTGTGTTGTATACCTACAATGTACCAATAAAAGAATTTAAGTAATAAAAAACGATTTATACTTTGGAAACATTTTATCCCATTCTATCAATTGTTTCTTCTATCTGTCCATTGTATTGTTTGTTCAGCAGACTTTAGTATGATAGAATCACATTAAACTGTTTTTGCTTTTGGGATCTTGTCCAAAATATCCTGATCCATTCCAGTGTCCCGAAGCACTTCCTCCATGTTTTCTTCTAGTACTTATATAGTTTGATGTCTTATATTTAAGTCTTTAATCACCTATGAGTTGACTTTTGTAACTGATGAGATGGAGGTCTCATTTCATTCTTCTGTAAATGGATACCCAATATAAAATTATATGGGTGTGCTTGCACACATGTATATCTATGTATCTATCTGCATACTAAGAACATAAATAAAAACAGTTTACATGGGGATTTGCAATTGTAATCAAACTTCACAGGATTTATTCTAGACATTCCTTTTTCTGTTCCTTTCTGCCTTTCCCTCACCCTTTCTTTCTCCCTGTTCCACTCCCCCTCCCGCTTCTTCCCAGCCTCTCTCTCCCCAGAGGAAGAGACTTAGGCTTCAAGAGATTATCCATTATTACTTGGCTTCTAAGTGATAAATTTAGGATTCTAATGCAGGCTTTTTTTTACTTCAAAGCACAAACTCTTAACCACTAGGCTTTATTGTAACTCTGAGAATAGAAGCACTTCCTCTGAGACTCTCTCTTTAAGTAATTGCATGAAATTCAATAAACAGCTTAGAATCTCAGTTTAAAAGTAGATGAAAAATTTCCTCAGTAAAAAATAGAAACTTTCCAAATCTGGTTTTATAATTGCAGAAGACGACCAAGTTTGTTTACCTTCAAAAATCTATAATTAGTTAGTTCTTTAAAATATATCTAGATATAAAAGAACCACATTTTAATTGTACTTAAAACACAGGAAATAAAGATATTCCAATGTTTTTCTTGACCTTGAATGACAAAAGTTTGCATGCGTAAGAACTAATAACTTAACAGAGATGTTTCTAGTCTTATGTTTTAGCTTTTCCTATTTCAAGTCTCTTTCCCAGTATTTCAGAAAACTGTCTGCAGCCAAAGAATAGTAAAAAGCTCCAAACAATATCCATGATCATCTGTGTCCTTGACCTTAAGAAATTGATAAACTGTATCACTCATAGTTTTTCTCACTTTACTTTTCCAATTTTTGAAGGTTTATATAGTAGTAAATAATATTCCCTGAAATGTTTTTAATACTTTTATAAATGTGGTTTAATAATTCAAGGAATGTTTTGCTAATTGAAGGTGATATTTTCATGAAGAAAGACATTTTAAATGCCATGTATTCACTAGAAATATACATATATATGTGCATATAAAGCTTAATAGGCATATCATAAATCACATATGGCATAGTTAATGCTCATGTGATTGACACACCAATTGCAAATCCTAAGTTAATTCCAAGTAAAAATAATGTGAGAGTAGCAGTCATCTCTCGTGTTATTTCTTTCTACCTGCAGCACAGACTAATTGGATCTTAGTATCTTTTTCATTAAGGGAAAAAAAAAATCAGTGTTTGGCTTTCAAAAATTGGTTGGCATTAATAAATCATAATTATTCATTCCATCTATATGTAGTTTAAATAAAAACAATTAAAGGTCATTAAGATAGATACAGAAATGTAAAAGACTTACAACAAAATAGATTTATAACATCTGACAAAATAAATCCCACATAATGTCTCATAATGCCATTTTAGAAGGAAATGTCAGGTCAGAACCTCTCTACTTTGGAGGAAGAAGGCATAATTAGACCTATTATAAGTAGTACTTATAGTTATTTTGTCAAAAATTGCTAAAATTGCCAAGAAACATGATTTATATTTCTTCAAAGATTTAAATTTTCTCACATTTAGCTGTAGCCAGTTAAGAAACTTGTAAAAGGGCTATTTTTACCAAATAAGTAAATTTGCACTATTATATAAATAATATGATGGCTACATTTGCTGGGGTATAAAATATAATCACAGAGATACAATATGCATGGTAAATAAATCTGAATTGACTATGTTAGCTCATTATTTCCCTAACCCATGATAAATGTATTAGGACCCCAAGTATAGTTACTGAGTCCCAGTGTGATTGAAAATACTTAATATTGCTTACGGAGACACAACCAGAAATTTAGATTGACCCAGTAAACATCTCTTTCCCCTATTCTTGCTGATGTTGCCCTTGCAAGGAATTCTTGCTAAAACAAGGATTTCAAATGTCTGGTACAAACACACAACTTGGAAAATATGTTCCAAAAACTAGACACCCAAGCATTGGAAAGTTAGATCTGTTCACTGAAGTATCACTTTGATAGTTGAGGCTCTTCCAGTATTTTGAATTTTGAGGTAACAAAGTCACAAGCTTATGCTCTGTGTTGGGAGGGAGGAGGATGGAAAAGGAATTACCTCCCACCAACTAGGACAGATGCACCATCCAGTGTAGGCCCTAAGGTATCAAGGAGGTTGGCCTATTTACTTCATACACAGACAACCCATAATTAGTGACATAACAGGAAGGAGTCCAACATCAGTTAAAGGCTGAGCACTGAATTAGCCCTCTCCTCAATATAGAGGAAAGGCTTTGGTAGTTGGTTAGTTCTTAGTCCTTTCAGCATTTTCTGAAAGCTCAGAAATCAGAATTCCACTGATGAACACCAGTGCATCATCTTTTCTGCAAGCAGCAGACATACAGAGGTTTGGGGCTTTACTTACTTCCTACTTCTTCTACCAGGTCAGTCCCTGATTAATCTGTTCATCTTGACTCAACACTCTAGGGAATTAAATGTTCTTCTCTGACTGCACCAGGATTAGCCTCTCAGATCATTTTCCTCATGAGAAAAGCCCACACTGATATACAAGAAAAAGGGAAGCTTCTGAAACTTTCTATCCAAGTCTTTATGATCAGAGACCTGAGATTAGTGGACTCTAACACATATCAGGGTTAAAAAGATTGTTTCACTTCTTCACCAACTATAAAATGTGAATGCAGTTTGCTCTTACTATTTCCAAAGGTTGTTTAAAGAACAAATTAAATCAGATAAGACAAAGGGCTTAAAATTTCAAGTTGAAACATTTATAGCATTTATTGCCTTCAGCTTTTTCTCACATGATAATGATGACTATTCATTTTTAAATCACCAAAAATTAGAAAATAATGTTTAAAGTGAGCTGATGGTAGAAAACCTATCAATTTAAATTCTACTTAGTAATTTTAAATGGCAAAACTCACAAACAAGCCAGAATTACGGCATTTAAAAGTCATGGCATGTGTTCCCTTGTTGACATTAAGCCTAGTACTTATTTTAACATGCTCACTTCTATCCCTCATAATGTTGTATTTCATTTTTCTTCCTTATTTCTTCTTTATTTTTCCATATTCTAATTAATCCCCAAGGAATTGCTTAGCCACTCATGGCTCTTTGATAAAATGATACCCTTCCACTTCAAGAATAAAATTTACCTCAAATTGGAAATGTTCACTATTTTCTTTCTTGTTTCACATAGCTCCAATTTAGAAGAACAAGTCTCTACATAAATTAACAGAACAGGTCCATATATAAATATTAATAATTTTTAATGGAGGAGGAAAAATATACCCTAACATTTTATGTAATAAATAATATTTTGTCTAATATATTATGTAACTATGCAATAATTTTCATGTAGGATTGAGGATTATTTACCAGCACTTGGTCCTAAGGGAAAAATAAGTAGTCACTAATAGGAAATCTTTTGGCTAAATAATACCTAATAATGTGTAGAGGTAACTTCAGGAGAAGATTATATGCACTCATAATTTAAGAGCAATGGAGCAATATCCAAGTACTGCTTGGAATAGCCCAACATATGCAAGGTCAGCATGAAGACACTGATCAAAGAGGCTCCCAGAGCACAAAGCCTTAACTCCTCATAATCTACTGATGTCCAGAGGAGAAATGAAAGAGCAGGATAGGAGCCTGCAGTCTAGAAATCATCTGCTTATAAGAAGTAAACTTCAAATATGACTATGGACCTCGCTCAGGAAAACAGCACAACCCTGGACAGAGTTGTGAAGCTAAAGAAACATAAGGACTTGGTCTCTCTAGACCAAATCTGAAAATTCTGAGTATTCCTCAACCTATCAGGCATCAGCTTCAAAACAGATATATGATCTCCTATCTGGAAGAAGAGAAAGAATGATGGTAAGAAACAAGAAAAAACTTCTATGGCAACTACCCAAATTTGGCTACTAGACTTGGAAGAAGAGAACCATTTTCACAGCAGAGAAATTTTTTTAATTCCTTTCATGGAATGAAAATAGACTGAGGAGAGATTATCCTTCACCGTTTTTATGTAAAGTAACTCAAAAGCTGTAGGGATGAATTAAAGAGGTGCCAGAAAAATCAAAAGACAGATGCTAGAAGGAAATAGAACCCACTCAATGAAACCTTTAACTCATAAATGGGGGCTGTGGAAAGAGGATAGAAGGGTGGTGTAATTTCACATTTTCCTCCACCCCAGATACAGATAAAAAATCATTTTCTTCAACAGATCATGAAATCAATATTTGTATTAAAATCCCATTTTACCAGGCTCCTAGGGCAGAGAAGCTCAGCTGGTCCCAGCACCCAGAAGGAAGCTCCCCCACTGCCATCCCAGGCTCCTGGGGCAGAGAAGGTGAGCCAGTCCCAGCACCTGGAAGGAAGCTCCCAGCCTCCATCCCAGGCTCCTAGGGCAGAGAAGATGAGCCAGTCCCAGCACACAGAAGAAAGCTCCCCTGCTGCCATCCCAAGCTCCTAGGGCAGAGAAGGTGAGCGGTGTGGGTGCCAGAAGCAACCCCTCCCATGGAAATGAGAAGACACATAAACAAGCCTCGAAAACAGACTTCTGGATCACCTACAGCAACCCTAAAGGGAAATGAGATGGAACACTCTGATACTCAACCACCTGGACTCTCTGAACTGGCAACAAAAGAGGATCTAGGAAAAATGAAATCAGAAATAATTACTCAGATAACAGCAAAGATTTTGCTCATGGTGCAAGACATATTTAATAAATCTAGAGAGAACACAGATAAAAATATAGAGGATCTGAGGAATATGATGGAATCCCAACATAGAAAAAAATGGAATCCATAAAACAGATACAAACAGATTTCCAAGAAATTAAAAACTCCATCGAAAGTCTGCGCAGCAGAATGAACCAATGTGAAGGCAGAATTTCACATATAGAAGATAAGATTGCAATTAGTGAGGAGGAAAAGAAAAATTACTTTAAAATTGTAAAGGAACATGAGAAATCAATCCAGCAGCTGCTAGACAATGCAAAGAAGAATAAGACTGATTGGAGTCAATGAAGAAAGAGAAGAGAGTGCAGATGACATAAAAAAAATCTCTTCACAGAAGTGATGGCAGAAAACTTCCGAAGCAGGGGAAAAGAACTTGACATACAGATAAGTGAGGCATATAGGACTCCAACTAGCCTTAATAAAAAAAATTCTACACATAGGCATATAATAGTTAGGATTCCAGAAATCCAACAGAAGAATAAAATTCTACAAGCAGTGAGAGAAAAGAAACAAATCACAAACAAAGGAAAGCCCATCAGAATCACAGCAGACTTCTCAATGCAAACCCTCAAGGTAAGAAGAGCTTGGAGTGATGTATTTCAAGCCCTAAAGGAAAACAGCCTCCAACCCGGATGGATGTACCCTGCAAAACTATCTTTCAAAATTGATGGAGAAATAAGATACTTTCATGATAAAGAGCACCTCAGGAACTTCATGAATACCAAACCAGCACTCCAAAAATTTTAGACAATACTCTAGGAAAAGACAATGAGGATCATAACCCCAGGAAACCCAACAGAATGAATCCATTGGGCATGACAAATTAAACACAAGGGGGGAGAATCCAACAAAAAGAAAAAGTCATGACAAGGCTTTTAAAACTTTTAACTTCATCTCCCTAATGAGTGTATAATTCAATCTTATTATTGTACTGATTAGTATTTTTCTGATTCTAGAGTTGCACACCATTCCTTGTGCTATACTGGCTATTTATCATCTTCTTATGTCTACATTTTAATTGGGTTGTCTATTAATGAGCTCTAAGAATTCTTTATATATTCTGCTCATAGGTTATATGTATTGTAAATATGGTCTGTTTAAGGACTACTTTTCATTTTAATAATGTCATTTAAAGTTCTAAATTTTGATGGAATCTCATTTATCAATGTTTTTCTTTTATACATAATGGTTTTTGTATCCTAGGTAGTTCTTGCCTACCCTGAATTCATAAATATTTTCTCTTATAATTTCTTCTTAAATTTTTATACTTTTAGACTTTCTTATTTAGGTTCATAGATCCCTTCAAGTTACTTTCATGTATGGAAAAAAAGGGTTGAGGTTAATTTTTTATATACAGATACCAGGTGTTCTAGTGCCGTTTGCTGAAAACACTAACTCTTCCTCGGCTCTTGAATTGAGCTTATAGTCTATAAAATGCTAATGTTAAATAATCTTTCAAAGCTCAGTGGACCATATATGTGTGGTTCTATTTCTAGATTTTCTGTTTTATTCAAATGATCTATATGTCTTTCCTTACACCAACACTGCCTTGATTACTGTAGCTTTAGAAGAAGTCTTAAAATTAGGTACTAAACACCTTCCAACACTGTTTTTGTTTTTAACTTTTCTAGGTCCTTTGTACTCCTACATAACTTTTAAATTTCAATATCCAATTCTTCATTTATAGCAAGTATACACAGACCTGAATTTTTATATATACCTTGTGTTTTCTAATCCTGCTAAATTCAAGTACAAGTTCTAGGGGCTCCTAGGGATTTCTTAGTATTTTCTCTGTAAATGATCATTTCATCTAAATATAAAGATTGTTTAAAAATCCCATTTTAAATAGTAATTAAAAAATAAATGGCAGTGAGAAATCGTGTAAACATAGAAAATTTACTTCATTTATATTAAATAATTAGAAGATAAATAATACATGCCAACAATCTTCAATCTTTTGACCAAAGTACCCCCTAAAATATACATACTTAAGAATATTTATATGCTTAGGCAAAATATTATTTTAATAGAAAAAATGTAAGTTTATATGATATAAATACAATTTATTTTATTTTTATATTTATAAAATCTGCCATAAGAACTTCAGTTGGTACCTATGAAGTAGATATGTTGGTTTACAGTGGAAATCATCCATTTTTTTTAACTAGTTATTAAATAAATCTCAATACATTTATTAATTTTAATTATGTCTACAACTTTAAAATTCACAATACTGACAAAAGATACCCATTTTACTAGTCATGTGTCAGTATATTATGATTATTGTTAAGTAAACCTTAAATTCATTTATGCAATAAGTTAAATGGAAATCTAACAATTTTTTCCCACTGAGCATCAGAGAGTCAAGTCTCAATCTGGGTTCTAGAAACCATGTAACAGGAATTTTCCTCCAGAAAAAGAAAACAAATGAATGCTTTTAATTTATTACTAAATGTCATGAACTCCTAAAATATACTAAATGCCAAAAGCTGAAAAAAACTCACTAAAGAATAAAAGTTGAGTCTATGAATGAAAAACATTCTTCACTTGAATACTATATATTTCATACATGTTTTAAATTATCATACTATAATTCATAAAGATGTATAAAATTATATCTTAGTAATAATATTCATTTGGTCAAACTTCTGTCTTCTGAACCTTTTTGTAGGCTCATGTGTGCACTTCCTTATAAAATTCAGTTTTAGCAAATAATGCTCCCAAAAACAGAGTAGCAAGAATCCCCTACTCTTGAAACCTGATGACCTTAATATCCAATCAAAATTATTCACTCCTCACCTTTGCTACCTGGTCACTGTATCCTGCCTGTAGTAGAAATCCTGTAAAGCTGATTCAGCCATAAGTACTCCCATGTTTGATGTCTCACTTTAACAATTTTCCATCCAGCAACCCCTGTTCCTTGGTCTTTTTTTCATTAGTGAGTGTTTGCAGTACATAATGACTACATTCCTCATGGGGAGTTGGTACATGTACACAACACTTTAATTCTTTTTCATCCCCTTTCCTTCTTCCCTCCATCCTTTAGTCTGCTTCCCATTTGCAAAAGATCTTATCTCCCTATTTCCTATTATCTCTCTTTTATTTTGCTGTCTTATTTGTATTTTGAGCTTTTCATATAAGAGAAACCATGTGCTATTTAAGTGTGTGTTTGATTTATTTCACTTAACATTATGCTTCCAAGGTGCATCCACTTTCCTACAGATGACTCAAAGTGTCCTTTATAGCAAAGTATATTCAGAATGGAGTCCAGCTCTGTACCGGGGTCTCTCTTTCCCCATCACAATTGGCCTGAATAAAATTTATCTTCCTGACTTTAACTTCTAGCAGTTCTGGTTTCCTTTGGCATGAAAAACACTTTCTAGAAATGGCTATTTTTCAAAAAGAAATAGACTTCTAACCTATCTCTGTGCCATCAAGTCAAGTGTTGTTGCTTTGATCTTAGGGTTGTTTGAAAGAAATATTCATCAAAAAAGAACAAAAGCCAAGATAGAATAGATAATATAAAACAAAGCTAATAAAAGGGTGAAAATTGAAATCATAAGTCAGAGCAAGAAGAATCAAATAATTCAGAATTAATGTTTGATACAGAATACACTGGAGAAGGAAAGCAAGTTCACGCATTTTCTAACATGGTACAGAGGGCAATGCCAGAGCAGAAGCACACAGGTAATATTTTAATCAATTTCTTGAAGATGAGTTATAAATATAAATAGAAAAATCAAAAGGAAGTCCAAAAAGAACTAACAAAATTTATACAAAAGACTTTCAAGACACCCTCAAAACTACTTATTTCCTCCAAGTTAGAAAAGACTTTGAAGGTAAATATTTTCCCAGTACTAAACACCTGGAATACTATCTATGGGTAGTAATGCTTAATAAATATTTAAAGAATGAATTTAGATGGTCATTATACTTTTTTCATTTTAATTTTTTATTGGTGCATGATTGCAGTACATAATAATTGCTTTCCTCCTGGGGAGTTGATACACATGCATAACACATCTTAACCCTTTTCATCTCCTTCTCCTCCCCTCCCTCTTGCCTCCTCCATCTTTTGGACCTTTTCCCTTTTGCAAAAGATCCATCTTCCTATTTCCTTTTGTCTATTTTTTATTTTGCTCTTTATTTATATTTTGGATTTCTTATGTAAGAGAAACCATTTGATATTTGTGTGTCTGATATATTTCACTAACATAATGATCTAAATTTAACACATATATTCCTTCAAGCAACCACTGCCTGAGATGTTTTCCTGATTTTGCTTGGCTGATGTTGGGAGAACCTGAATGATTGAGATTTTTGTCATGTGTATTAGATCCAAAAAGCTGTGTAGAATCAAAGAAGCACCACTTCAGAGTGTCTTTGAAAAACTATTTAAAATATGTTTAATCAACATTGTATCATGGTATTGATGCAAATTCACAATTCCACCTTAATTCAAATGAGGTCTAGTTTGTCATATGAAAAAGTGGGTATAAATACCAAAGAACATTTAATGATTTGCATTAAGGAAAAATATGGACCTTGATTTTTTTAAAAAGCAAAAATGTTTTTATGTGATGATGAAGTATGTTGGGGGCATACCACTTATAAATGTATAAGGCCCCTGAAAATATTTTAGTAATAAGCAAAGAATTATAGTTTTAACTTGACAATGTCTAAAAAAACAAGTTACACAGATAGAATTATGCTTTGCATCCATGAAAAAGTTGGAGGTTTTCAGGCCTGACACTTGACTATAGACTTGCCCTGCTATGTGACTAAAAACAAGAAAATAAAACTCAATCTTCTTACTAATACCTGGATACATAGGACTAAATGTTAGCCCTCAGGATGTGCACCTCTAATCCATAACACAATAAGGAGCCTTCTGAAAGCAAAGGGAGAAAAGATGCAGAAGGGTGGGATTGCAGACAAGGGAAAAGGAATGAAGGTGAAGATGAATTCTGTCTGTACCTACTGTGCCACTTGGATTATTTTCTGGACCAACACAGAGTAATTTGTAAAACAGTCCTGTGATGGAGTGGGAGGAAAGAATATGACAAAGAGCTGTGTGCTCAAAGTCGCTTCAAAATAGAAGGAAAAAGACATCTGAAAATCAGGTCAGACAAGAAAAGGAGCATGGTGTCTGTTGAAATAGAGCCAAAGAAGAGCTAAACCAATTTGTAAGCAGCAAATTCTCAAACCTGTCTGGGTCTGGGAGCCGACATGCTGATGAAAGAAAAACATTAACAGCAAATTCTCCACACAGTGACCATAGAATGAGTAGGTTAGATCTTGAGTTGAAGAAAAGATAGATATATAAGGTGGAAAAATTGATAGCTATTGTTGATTGCAAGTAATATAAGACAATTGAAGTACTTCTCTGAACTAGTAAGGAAAAATTTGACTCTGATATTTTTAGTTCTTTTTGCTTGTGTCAAAGCCAGGAATATAAAATTTTACCATTATTATTCTGACCCTAATATACAGCACAGTCAGAAGGAAATAGTGAGCCACCAAAATTTGTAGAAATACAATGAGCAGGAAAGGATTTAGAAGAAAATTGAAGGCAAAATGTTCATATTCTGAGGTTTTACCAAGTCATATATTACTTTCCAAATGGTATATGAAAATCATGCTATGATGCCGAGGTTCCATGGCTTAAACATAGGTTTTATAATAATGACCAGATAAACCCAGGAGATTTTTTTATTAAAGCATATTAGTAATACAGAATGATGAGGTTCATTTTGGGAAACTGGTACATGTGTTTAATATATCTTGATTATTTTCAATCCCACCTCCTCTTTTCTTCCTCACTCTCCCTAAGCTCCTTTCCCTTTTCCTTTCAAAAATGTACCTTCTAGTTTCCTGTCATCAGAGATTCTGGAGGAGGAAGCATATGCCTTGACTGAAAATAAATTTAACTTACCCAGTTGTGACTTCTCACCAGTCTACTTAGTTATACCTCCTAGTTCTTCGAACTAATTATCATGAATCACAAAACCCAACTTTTATCATGCTTGATGATTTAACATGCTTTATGTTTAATTTTTCTTCCTAAGCAATTGCCTCATCCTTTGAGAAAGAACAATTTAGTGTGAGCCACAGAGACTTTTCTCATGTGGCTCTTTTTAATATCTCTGCCTGGATGACTCTTGTACTTCTTATCATTTCCACTACAGTAGTCAAATATCTGCACAAATCTGGTTTCTTTTATGAATTTAACAGGGACAGAGTTTGGAAAATAAATCAGTTTGACAAATGCATCTTTATTGGATTTTATGACCATATCCATAACTCTTCATGAGACGCTCTTCAGGAGATAGGAGAAATAAGCTGAGAATAAATATACCATTAAAATTCAAAATACAAGCTACCAAGTGAATATAAAACATCCAAGGTCTTATACAAGTTGGGGAGAAGAGTAATAGAAATAAAAAAGATGAAAAAAGTCCTTGAAGTATCTTAATAACAAAAAGCAATTCCACAAGAAGACAACAGAGTGCATATACAGGTTTAGAAAGAAATTCTCTTTCAATATGTCCAGTTTAAATTAAATGAAACAAGCAAAAGCCTCATATAGCATCAGACTCCAAACTGATGGAGCATATGATACTCAAAGAACTGATACAAGTCTTTGTGGAAATATATTTAGAAGTATATGTAGCATAGCTGTGTCTAAGTCACCTCCAGAGCAAATGGAGAAACAATGAATATAAAACTTTCTACAGGGATAGTCAATATTCTGAATTAAGGAAAAAATTCAGTGCTATTTTCACACTGATAACCCAAAATGACAGTATAGTAATAGATATGCCTTATCATTAAAGATCATTGAGGGCCAGGGATTTAGCTCAGTGGTTCCAGTGCCTGCTTCACAAGCACAAGGTCCCAAGTTTGATTCCTGGTACCAAAAACAAAACAAACAAACATTAAAGACTATGAAAGAAAATTATCCTTATATGCTCTGATACAATGAGTCAGTTACTTAATTTCTAAGAATGCTTATGAAATTTTCCTTACTTTATGAAAGTTTTCCTGCACCCTTGCACTTTGAACTACATTGTGTTAACTTTCTGTCATGGTAAAAAAAAAAAAAAACTCGAGATAAGTCAATGTAAGAGAAGAAAAGGCTTAATTTTGACTCATAGTTACAGAGGTGTCAGCCCATGGTCTGTAGGCTCATTGCCTTTGGGCCTGTAAGCAGCACATCATAGCAGGAGCACATGGCAGAGAAAATTACTCACCTCAAAACAGCCAGGATGCAAAGGGGGAAGAAGCAGCAGTTGTCCCATTATCCTTTTCTAAGGCACACTTCCAGTGATGTAATTTCCTCCCTCTGTGACCCACCTTTCTTTTTTTCTGGTTCTGAGAACAGAATACAGAGCCTGCTTAAACTTTTAATCCTCCTGCCTTAGCCTGTCAGGGAGGTAGGATTCTATCTCCTAAATGTTTCTACCATCTCCCAAAGTGGCACCAGACTAGCAACGAAGCCTGTAACACACAGGCATTTGAGGAACACTTATTCATAGCATACATTTTACATAATTACTCTAGATTTTCTTAAACTTATGAGACTATATTAACTATGATAAATTAGACCTCCTGAAAATGTCTAACTGTAATAGATTCTGAAACTCTCCAACCAATCTACTTCTTAACCTTATCCAATTTATTCTTAATTTTTTTGTAAAAGTCACTTTGGACTATTATTACCACTTAATTAGTTTCTATTTGGACTCTTAAAATGGACACAACAGATAAATCTGAAAAGCTAAATGTACATTTCCTATAACATAAACTCATTTTTTTAAAATCACAATCAATCAATAAATACTGCCACAGTATTTTCAAACATAATTGTTTCTCAATTATATTGGCAATAGCACTAATTTGTAAACTTATTTTGAGTTTAAATTTTCTTTTTTATCCACCCATTAATTGCACCAGGAAATATATACAACATACCAACCCAGAAATCACCCTAAATTTGCACACAGATGAAGGTTAGCCTATGTGCTAATAATTTACTTGTGGAGAAGAAGAGGGTTGGTGTGTCTCCTTTATCTTTGAATGGCTCTCACTTTATAATAGCTGATGCACACTTTCAGAGGCAGGGCTGCCTTTCAAAGCTTACATCACACCCGTACTCTGATCAATGTTTTCTACTATTCTCTTCTTCCAAGCATCACTGTGGCATTCTGACAACCTCGGTGTTTTGGATAACTTAGCACTGTCATTACTCTGGCAAGATTTTCTTTTGCAAGCAGAGGAAAAATCATTCCTTTTTAATGGAAAAGATTCTGCTTCTCAGTGAGCTCTGAAATCATCCTTGCTAGAATTTGTAGTGTTGCTGTCACAGGGTCTTATTTTAATCCCTAGCACAAATCACCTTCAGTCATCTCTACAATCTCCATATCAGTTCATTAAGCATGTTGTTCTATACGTTTTATTTAACAGGAGAATGTTTGTTGTGCTCTGCTGCATTCTCTAATTGTAAATAACCATGGACAGTATACGCATTTCACTGCTGTTTTAGGGTTCTTCCTCTAGGATGATTTTCTTCTACTTTGCTAGGAAACTGATTCTTATTTAGGGGGAAAAACATTCTCCTATGAGAAGCAATATGCAACATTTTAGAATCAGTTCCCAAAGTTGCAAAAGCAAGCTGGTTCCCAGAGAGCTAATTTACCAAAAATCAATTCACTAGTTCACTATTTTACCAAATGCCCAGTTTCTGAAATAGATTCTTCTCTTGATCCCCCCAACACAAAGGATCCCATGTCTCTGCCTCTGCCCTGCCTCCCACCAAGTTTGGCCCTAAACTTTAAAGGCTATTCATAAGATACAATGAGAACCAGGTAGCTAAATCATATGGAGACTCTCAAAATCTTTAAAAAACAATCCAGTATAAATTACTATAAATTCTATAAATATTTAGAGATAAATGAAAATTAGCTAGTAAATCATTCAGAAATTAATCAGTCGATAAACTGGATTTTGATGGATTGATTGGACTGTGAACACTAAGTTTATATTTGAATTTTCAAGGTTCAAGATTTGTAGTTACCTCTGTGCTGCAACAAATCCACAGCAAGTATGTCAGAAGTAAAAATGGAGCTAGTTCTATGCAGAATGTATTTATGTACTATTCTGAAGCTCTCATTTCTCCCTAGATGTGGAAGAGAGTGGACCATGAAATGAGACAAGGGTGTTTACCTAAGGGAACATACAGGCCTCTTCCCCTACTATAGAAAGATTAAATTGGATTAGATAAAATATTCATTTAGTATCCACCATTCAATCATCCAACTTTCCTGAGACAGGTTCACAATTTACTTAGTCTCATGGATAAGGCACATTTGAGTTCAAGCAGAGCCTGTTGGAAGTATCCTTTGGGTAGCAAGCAGAAGCTCTAACAACCAATTGTACAAATAGTTCCTATGCCTGATCTCTGTGGTTTATCTCAACTACTCACCCTTAACTTCTTTTCTCTACCTGGCCTCTTCCCCGACTTCCTGTGTGTGTGTGTGTGTGTGTGTGTGTGTGTGTGTGTGTCTGTGTGTGTGTGTCTGTGTGTGTGTGTCTGTGTGTCTGTGTGTTTTGTGTATCTTGATTATACTTCCAAATTTTCCAGTAATAAAGTAGGATGCCTGCAGCAACTACAGATCTTACCTAGCGGTCCTCCGTTGTCCTCTGCTCACCAAGGCTTCTCTATAGGGAGAGCCTATGCTTTATTAATGTACTCATTTTTACACTTGGGAGAACATAGTTATTATCCTTAGGTAGTTATTATAAGAAACAATTAAGCTTTAAAAAGATCTATCTGGGGCTGGGGATTTAGCTCAGTTTTTCCACCACCTGCCTCACAAGCGCAAGGTCCCGAGTTCGATCCCCCATACCAAAAAATAAGAGTAAATAAAAAGATCCATTTGAAAATGTGAAAAACAAAATTGCTATGTATTGAGCAACTGCTATGACAGTAAATGTGGGAGGAGACGACTCATTTGGGGAAAAAATAAGAGCATGTGCCAAATACATTCACAAGCACTAAATAATGCCTTACCTAGTGAAACTAACCTGGGAAATTTGTTTAACAACTGTTAAATATGTGGAGAAATGGGTTAGTTTCCAAGTTATTAAACCTTTGCAGAAAAGATAGGAACAATGAGTCTTATAAATACTTATAAATATTTATTCCTTTTTATATGAAGTTGGAAAGACAGGTGAGCCAGAGGAACACAAAGAGAAAAATAAAGACATAATAACAAATCTTTAATCTAAGCAAAAATAAATGAGAAAAGTCAACTCTGTGATATCACAGTGTCAAAATAATGCTATAGCTACATGAAGTACTATGTAGAACAAAGCAAATGGAGAAAGCAGATACCAAAACCAACACCACACACACACACACACACACGCCACCCATACACACACACCACACATACACACACACACAAATCTTTTTGGTTTGTATGTAGCTTGCACACCATCTTCCTTACTAATTCTCCTGGGCTGACTCTCCTGCTTCCTAAGTCAAACCACACTACCCTCCCCCCTTTACGTCTTTCTCTGAATAATTTGGGATAAAATCAAGGAATAGCCAGGAGTAATAGCAAAAGTTTAATGCATATTAGATCACAATCCCCAATAGAGCCCAAGATCTAGGTATTACAGGCTCGTATCTAAAGAAAATGTAGCACAGAAAGGCCAAGAAACGTGCCTTAGGTCAGACAACGAATCAAAGCTCAAGTCCATGTTTTAAACTGTATCTATGTGAATAGATATAGTCTAAGCCTGATTTTTATCATCTCTTCAAGATTATAATTTGAGATATTTTTAAAACCAAATGTATTTAAGAAAAAGTTTTTCCAAAAAATTTTCATCAAATAATTTCTTTTTTCTCATGTTATAAGCACCTACCTCCAGCTAACAGACAATGTCTCACCACTGCAGTCCCTGAAGACAGAGCCTGGAGTTGAAATTGGGTTCCACCTGAGTATTTCCCCTTTCTTAGTGATGATATAACCATGGTGGCTCTAGTAACAGGTCATCTGTTCTGACCCTAAGAAAACATTCTCTAATTCTTTTGTTGCTGCAGAGTGATAAAGGTACTTGCTCAGTGTAGAGTACAATGATGCAAAGAAAATAAAATGACTTTGATTTCCTACATCACCATCCTGCAATCTCAAAGTCAAAAGCATATTAAAAACATTATTTTCTGATGACTTTCTGAGACTCTCATAAAATAGAGTCCCAGTTGAAGTATTCCTTTTTAACCCTGATTGTTTAAGCTTCAAGATGTCATTTTCCTCCCAAAAAAGATAAAATGAAAAATGCAAGAAGAGTCAGTAAGCATTGAGCTTGTTTACAATTTCCGATCTTCAGGCTTGCTTCTGGTCCTGAAAGTTTGGCCCTTTCCTTCCCAGAGCAACTGATGCAGTATGTAGTATATGCTTTACATTATACCTTCTTTATTGAGAAAACATACCTAACTAGTATCAACATATCATGCAAACAAATGGACTCTCACTTCACATATATTGGACCTGGGTTTCTCCTCAGGTCATGCCACTGAGTCAAGCATTGACCATGACTAATAAAGTACCCAAATGTTACCTGAGTAAATAAATTCATTCTTACCACAAATATCACATTAGCAGTAAAACCTCATCAAAATGGCCCCAGTAAGCTTTAAAAATCCCTAAAATAGCAAGCAAAGGAATAGGAAAGTTACCAATAAGTGAACAAGTCAATAGGCAAGCATGGATTCTAAATTCCAAACTAAGAAACAAAGCTGGAAGATGACAAGAAAAGGATTAAAGGAGAATGGGGAAATATTTAGAAAAGAGAATGAGTGGGTAACTCAGGATAAAAAGATAATATATTCCTCCGTAAATTTGTCCTCCCTATAGTTTCCTTTTCTTAGCCTAGAAATATCTTTTCCTCATCTTAAAAGCAAAAAAGAAACAAAATAAAATCCTATCCCTTACCTATTAGAATTCTTCTACCTAATATCCCCCAGTTCTTTCCAATTGTTAAATTTCTTGAAAAATATTGGCCTACTTTTATATTTTCAACTTCTTCCCTCTTGCATCCTCTCAAATGCTGCAGTCCATTTTCTGTTCATTTCATTCTATTTGTCCTAAAAATTACCAAGAAGTTCAATGGTATGTTACAAAAACTAGTAAATCTTTCCAATTATTATCTTACTTCCATTCTGTAGTGTTTCACATTGTTGAGTACTAGCTATTTTTTAAGACTTGCCCATTCTTTTATTTCCTCCTGATCCTATCCCCTTCTAATGGAGGATTTTTTTAAAAAAATGTGTTTTACATAAGGTGTAGTTCATGACTTTGCTTTGATTTGCTTTTATATTTTAGTACATATTTTCAGTAGATAATGATTACCACCACCTTGGAGAGCTGGTACACGTACATTGCACATCTTAATTCTTTTCACTTCCTCTCTCTTTTCTGCCCCTTCCATCTCTAAATCCCATTCCCATTTGCAAAATAACTTTCACTGTCATTAGTAAACATCTACTTTCTATCACCTCCTAAATATTTTTTCTTGCAACTCCACCATTGACCCATATTTTCTCTCATGAACTCACTCACTCATTCCTTAATTATCAGTGTATTCTAGTGAATGCCAATTAATAACTTCTACTCAACCTTTCTAGTTCCAGCTCCTAATTCCAGCTAGGTGTTGCACATATGTACATGAAAGTTTCTTAGGTATTATATAACATTCTCCAGCTATATATTAGCAATAATCTATGCATCAAGCTATTTCTTATGAATTCCCTTTCTTAGCACTTATATCTACACAATCATCCCAAATAGAAAAGAGAGATTCTATCTAGATCCCTTGCCTTATTCAACAACTACGTATAATGTACCATAAGTCATCTTTCCTCAAATTCACTCTACTCTACTTCATCCCATCTCTGTTGACTTATTTAGGACCATATCGTGGCCTTCTCAAACTACCACCGTAACCTAATGTTACTTCTGTTGATAAAGAGTTGCCACAAGATTTATAATGCCCTCTTCATCTTCAGAAGATTCTTAAATACTTCTCTTATCTACTGATTCTGACTCAGATTCCTATAAGGACAATGAGGTTCTTCTCAATCTTGCCTCTGCCTATTTTCTAAAGTTAATTTCTCCTGCTCTTCCAAAAGCATGTTACACTTTGGCCATTCAGAACTATTAGTAGTTGCCCAAATGTACTATTACCTCTTTGGACTTCTGCATTCTACTTTTTTTAATTTATTGTCCCATCACCACCCTTTTTCCTGCGTGACATTCTGTTTCACTCTTAAGACTGATTTAAGTGTGAATGTACCTGTGTAACCATCCCTGGTTTCCCAATAGAGTTGTTTTCTGCTCTCATTGATAACACAGCATATTTTGCATAACTATTGTGTTCTACTTTTTATTTTTAAATCCTCTGTGCCCCAAAATAAACTGTTCTGAGGTTCATCAATATACAATATGTGTGCAGTGGTATATGAAACATTGGAAGACTAGTGGAGGAGATACAGCTGCAAACAATCAGCATGCTAAATGTGCCATAGTATCATATGCACTAATTTTACAAAATATGTAGATGATGCTATGGTAATAGATACAGAGGATCATAATTAAGAAGTGATCCATTCTCAAGAAGGTCAAGTTTACTCTTATGAATACTATGCTGAAGGATGATAGTTCACCTGTTTAAAAATATGAAAAAGTATTCAAAGATCAGAAAAAATTCATGGCAAAGAATAAATACACAGTGTAATTAGAAGTCATAAGTACAGTGACTGTGGTGGCTAAAGCTCATGTGGTGAGGAAGAGAGCAGCAGGATACAAATCTTTAAGAGTAGATGAGACCCACTAGATTTTGAACAGCCCAGCCCTGAAGGCCCTGCTGAGTGTGGTCTCTTTATCCATGAGGAAGCTGAAAATTACTCAGAAATAGGATAAAAATATGTGCCAGGCATTTACTATCTGGAAGATTATACTGGCAGCAGTGTGAAAAATAAAGTGGAGAAAGGCAAGACTGGAGTGTGAGCAATGAGCAGATTTCCATCTTATCAAGTTTTAAATGTTATAGTAAACACTGCAATAAGAACAGATCAGAGTCAGTGAGAATTTACCCGTCAGTCAATTTACACACTATCATGTGAGTTTTGATCTATGTATACATTAAAGAAATATTCAGTCAAGCTAATTAACATATCTATAACCTCACCAAATTATTTTTATGTTATGATGTTAAAAAATTTATTTTCAGCAAATTCTAAATATATAGCATATTATTAATTGTAGTCACCATGCAGTAAAATAAATCATTAAAATTTATTTGACAAGTCTACCTGGTCCATCAGTCTATTTGTACTCTTTGATCAAGATCTTTCCACTCTCCATTTCTCCTCCCCATCCATCTCAGTCTCTGATAACCACATTTCTACTCTGTTTCTGTGTGATCAACTTTCTTAGATTCTATATATGTGATATCATTTGTCTTCACTGCTTGATTCATAATGTCACAAATGACAAAATTTCCTTCATTTTTGAAGCTGTGTGGTATTCTGTGTGTGTTTCACATTTTCTTTTGCCATTTATTCATTTATAGACACTTAAGTTGCTTCCATAGCTTGGTTATTATGAACAATACTGAAATAAATATGGGACTATAGGTTACTCTTTGACATGCAAATTACAATTCTTTTGGATATATACCCAGAAGTAGAATTGCTGAATTGTATGGTAACTCTGGAATTTAATTTTTTGCATTCTATCATCCTAGATATGTGAATTCAAAAAATTACTTAACATTTTTTGCCTTGAGTTTCTTACATTCATTGACTATGGTAAGAACTGTTAAAAGAAAAACTGAGATAAACTAAAACAAAATTTTAAACTATTTATTTGAGCAAAGGAATTTATGAATCAGATTGGTGTGAACTGAAAGTTGTTCTAGGTTCCATTGAACAAATAGGATCAGAAGGCTTTTATAAGGATGAATGGAAAGCAAGACAAAGGAAACACTCAATTGGTTACACAATTTAGATTTATTTTTGCTTAACTAGGAATCCAAGGTACTTGAGCTATCTTTGTCTAATGATCTCCTAATTGATCAATTTAACAGAAATAATAAAAAGGCATGTAAAGGCAAATAACTCATTACATGCCACATAGCACACACTCAAAATTCTCAATTATCATTTACTCTTTTTTAGAAATTGGGAGTGATACAGAACAAAGGAAAAGAAACAAGGATCCTATGTGGCCAAATTTGAGTATGTTGCTATTCTCATAACCAAATCTATTATGCTTCAAATTCTTTATTTTTCCAAATACCTTAATGTTTCAACCCACAAATGGAAACCATTTATGCAACATTATGATGGTCTCATGATTTACTTTTGCGTTCTAGCAACTATACATCTGTACAAATATATTCACTTTGAAACTTTCCATCTTCAGAAAAAGATCTAATTTACTAAGCCTAAAAGTACTTTTAAGACTCTGATGTGCAATGATTCTTTCTGCAGTGAAGTTATTAAACTCATTACGAAACCCTTGATCCCCTCATAATACTATTAGTGAAGTTCAAATTTTTATCCTGAAGCCAAGTTCTTCCTGCTGAGAAGCTGAACTTGATTTAAGTCAATGAGAGTTGAGTATGTGTAAATGATGGCAGCTTTTGCTCACAGATACAGTTCCTTCTATTTTCTCTCCACCTGAGGAGTTTTTCCTGCTCTTTCATCTTAAGACAGGGTCACTGAATACAGATGAGCCTTTTCTTCAACCAACTTCAGTGAAGACTATTTCAAAAATTTATGTGGATTTCAAGTACATACTCTGCATTTTCTGGAGGGTTAGGTAATCTGCCAGAAATAATAACTGTTTCCTTTCCAAAGAGAGAATGAGCCAATGAATTAGTTTAGATTTCTATCATTTGCCTTGCTTTGAAGGGATTGACATCTCTTTACTACTCAAACTTTATTTTTATGAAGTCTGCTTTTGGAAGTTTTTACCAAGTAGTAAAGCATTCAAGTTGAATGCCCTTTAAGAAGAAGATAATAACATGGAATGATTACCATTTCCTGATATATAAATTCAGATTCAGGTCTTTGACATCTCTTCATCATCTTTCAAGTTATAGAGAAAGGCACATACTCCCTCTTCCTAAGATTGTGCCAGAGAAAACTGGGTTATTTTCTCAACATTTGAATGGAAAGATTCATCAATATCCACATCACTAAAGAACAAATAATTGAAGCTATACAATGCAACATATAAGAAGTCATGACTCAATTCGTTTTTGGACCTTGTGGGTAAAAAGAATAGACTTGTTGCTTGTTTGAGAAGAGTGAAGAACAGAGGAAGTGCAGGCACAAATATTGAGCTACATTTGTCAGACCCACAAGTTTCTGCAAATACTCAAACTGTGATCAAATTGCAAGATGAATATTTTACACAAAGAATGGATTCTTTGAACTTAGCAGACTAACTTAATATTGCTTCTTTAGTAGTAAGTGTTCTATTCTTTTATATTTTTTAATCCTATGAGAAGATTAAAATCTTATTTCTAAGATTAAAATGTATGTAACAGGTTCAGTCATTTCATATATTCTAACAGCAGAAAACATTTCTTATTTGAATGATGAAAACAATACATCACTGTCTTGGAAGAAACAAGTGCCTACTTAAGTCAATTAATGACTAAAACTACCATCTCTCTGTTGAGAGACTTGCTGATTCAGTAATTTGAGTGATATCAACTTATAATTTAAATATATATGTCACTTAAGAAAAAATCATTAGCTCTGCATCCACCTATATATCTGATCCTTCCTCTAAGGTTAGTTCTTCCGTGAAACATTCTGTGATTTTCCTAATATTAAATGTCAGACACCCTATAGAGGTTCCGAGTCATGCAGAACACGGCAAATCAGCCTGCTGCAGATAGACAGGCAGGTCTGTGCACGCCCTACCCAGGTCCTGAGTCATGCGGAACACACTAAATCAGCCTGCTGTAGACAGACAGGCAGGTCTGCGCATGCCCTACCAAGGTCCCGAGTCGCCCGGAACATGCCAAATCAGCCCGAGCCCCAGCAACAATCCACTGGATCACCCCTACCCGCTCCTCTGTACAGCCACCTAGTTCCACATTACAGAGATGCAGAGGACACTGGACCATCAAACCATGGTACTGAGTCCCGCTGTTCCCGGCCCAGAGGTAGGGGCTTCTGAGCCACCTGCCCACTGCTCCTGGTCCAGAGGAAGGGGCTTCCTGGCCACCATCACTCCCACCAATCCCGGCCCAGAGGTAGGGGCTTCAGAGCCACCATCCTACTGCTCCTGGACCAAAGGTAGGGGCTTCTCCACCACCATCCCTCCCGCTGCTCCCAGCCCACAGGAAAGGGCTTTTGGGCGACCATCCCTAATGCTGCTCCTGGCCCCTGTCCCACCTCCCACAGCTCAGAGGAGGTAATAGATGCAGGAGCCAACAGAACCCAGCCCCCAGGTGAAATGAGAAAACATGTACATAACTCTCAAAAACAGACTTCCAGATCACCTACAGCAATTCCAAAGGGAAATGAGATGGAACACTCTGATACTCAACCATCTGGACCTGCTGAACGGGCAACAAAAGAGGATCTGAAAAAAATGAAATCAGAAATAATTTCTCAGATAACAGGAGAAATAGTGCCCCTAGAGCAAGGCATGATTAATAAATCTAGAGAGGAGCTCAGGAACATGATGGAATCCCAAAATAGGAAAAAAATAGAATCCATAAAACGGATGCAATTAGATTTCCATGACATGAAAAACTCCATTGATATTCTACATAGCAGAAGGAGCCAATGTGAGGACAGAATTTCAGATATAGAAGACAAGATTGCAATTAGTGACCAGGAAAAGAAAAATTGTTTCAAAATTATAAGGGACCATGAGAAATCAATCCAGCAGCTGCTAGATGATGCAAAGAAGAATAACATAAGACTGATTGGGCTCAATGAAGAAACAGGAGAGAGTGGAGATGACATAAAAAATAATTATACAGAAATAATGTCAGAAAATTTCCCAAGCGGGGGAAAAGAGTTTGACATACAGATAAGTGAGGCATATAGGACTCCAAATAGCCTGGATCAAAAAAAATCTACACATAGGCATATAATTGTTAGGATTCCAGAAACACAACAGAAGAACAAAGTTCTCCAAGCAGTCAGAGAAAAGAAACAAATCACATACAAAGGAAAGCCCATCAGAATCACAGCACACTTCTCAACAAAAACCATCAAGGCAAGAAGAGCTTGGAGTGACATATTCCAAGCCCTAAAAGAAAACAGCCTCCAACCCAGATGGATGTACCCTGCAAAACTATCTTTCAAAATGGATGGAGAAATAAGATACTTTCATGACAAAGAGCACCTTAGGAACTTCGTGAACACCAAACGAGCACTCCAAAGAATTTTACACAATATCCTAGGAACAGACATTGAGGATCACAACCCCAGGAAGCAAAGCAGAATGACCACATCTGGCATGACCAGAAATTAAATGTACAGGGGGAGAACCCATCAAAAACAAAAAGTCATGGCAATGACAAGTCAATACATTTCAGTTACAACCATCAATGTTAACAGTTTCAATTCACCAATCAAAAGAAATAGGCTGGCAGAATGGGTCAAGAAGCAAAATCCAACAATATGCTGCATATAAAAAACACACTTAATTCAAAAGGAAACTCACAGACTGAAGGTTAAAAGGTAGAAAACAATACTCCATGTGACAGGAACCCTAAAAAAAGCAGGAGTAGCTATCCACTTTGCAGATCAAGTAGATTTCAAACCAACACTGATTAAGAGAGATGAAGAAGGACACTACCTCCTTGTAAAGGGAAGAATTCAAGAGGAAGAGATGACAATCATAAATATCTATGCACCAAACACTAGTGCACCCAACTATATAAAACAAATACTAATGGACATGAAAAGTCATATATGCACTAATACAATTGTAGTGGGGGACCTCAACACCCCATGGTCGCAAATAGATAGATCAACTAGACAAAAAATAAGTAATGAAATACTAGAACTCAATCGAACTCTTGAACAAATGAACTTAACAGATGTTTACAGAGTCTTCCACCCCACAAAATCAGAATACACATTCTTCTCAGCTGCACATAGGTCATTCTCCAAAATAGACCACATACTCACACACAGAACATGTTTAAGTAAGTGCAAAGGAATTGAAGTTAACCTCTGTATATTATCAGACCATAGTGCGATGAAATTGGAGATCCATAGCAAAAGAAACTCAAAAACTTTCATAAACACATGGAAATTGAACGATGTACTACTGAATAACCAATATGTCATAGAGGAAATTAAAGAAGAAATCAGACAGTTCCTTCAATTAAATGACAGTGACAATACAACGTATTTGAGTCTATGGGACACAATGAAAGCAGTCTTACGAGGGAAATTCATAGCAGTTAATATGCATATTAGGAAAATGGAACAAGCCCAATTAAACATCCTGATGCTGAACTTCAACCTTCTAGAAAAAGAAGAGCAGGACAAACCTAAAGCTCATACAAGGGAGGAAATTATAAAGATCAGAGGAGAAATCAATGCAAGGGAGACTAAGAGAACAATACAAAATATCAATGAAGCCAAGAGTTAGTTCTTTGAAAAAATCAACAAAATTGAAAAACCCTTAGCCAACCTTGTCAGTAAAAGGAAAGAAAAGGCAAAAATCCATGCAATTAGGAGTGAAAAGGGTGAAATTACAACAGAACCAGTGGAAATCCAGAGGATCATCAATACCTACTTGCAGAACCTATACGCCAATAAGATGGAAAACACAGAAGAAATGAACAGATTCCTAGATACATGTGAATTACCAGAGTTGAACAAAGAAGACCTAAAAATTATGAACAACCCAATATCAACCAATGAAATTGAAAATGTAATTAAAAACTTATCAACTAAGTAAAGCCCGGGCCCTGATGGCGTCACTGCTGAATTCTACAAGACATTTAGAGAGGAACTGCTGCCACTACTCTTTAAACTCTTCAATGAAATTGAAAGGGAAGAAATACTCCCAAATTCATTCCTGGAAGCAAGCATCACCTTGATCCCCAAAGCAGAGAAAGACCCAACTGAAAAAGAGAAATATAGGCCAATCTCACTAATGAACATAGATGCAAAAATCCTTAATAAGATAGTGGCAAACAGAATGCAGAAGATCATCAAGAAGATCATACACCCTGATCAAATGGGATTCATCCCAGGGATGCAGGGATGGTTCAATATATGAAAATCAATCAATGTAATACACTATAGCAATAGAGCCAAGGACAAAAACCATATGATTCTCTCCATACACGCAGAAAAAGCATTTGACAAAATACAACATGCATTTATGATAAAAACCCTACAAAAAATTGGAATGGATTGTCTCTACCTCAAACTGATAGAAGCCATCTATGAAAAACCAACAGCCAATATCATACTAAGTGGTCAAAAACTGAAATCCTTCACACTAAAATCAGGAACAAGACAAGGATATCCACTATCACCACTCTTGTTCAATATAGTTGTGGAAACAGTAGTCACAACAATTAGACAAGAGAAAGAAATAAAAAGAATAAAGATAGGTAATGAAGAAGTCAAATTGTCATTATTTGCAGATGACATGATACTCTATATAGAAGACCCCAACAACTCCACCAAAAATCCTCTAGACTTAATAACCAAATTCAGTCAAGTAGCTGGTTACAATGTCAACACAGAAAAATCTATAGCTTTCCTCTACACGAATGACAGACTCACTGAGAGAGAAATAGGGCAAATAATTCCTTTCACAATAGCATCCAAAAAACTGAAATACCTAGGAATCAACCTAATGAAAGAAATCAGACCTCTTCTCTGAAAACAATGGCACTCTGAAAAGAGAGATTGAAGATGATATCAGAAAATGTATTCTACCCTTTCCCCTGAGTAGGAAAGAGTAATTTAGTGAAAATGGCCATACTTCCAAAACTGCTATATAGATTTAATGCAATTCCAATTGAGATCCCAGCAGTATACTTCATGGACCTTGAGAAAACAATACAAAACTTTATTTGGAACAAGAAGAGACCCAGAATAGCAAAAGCAATTCTAGGTAACAGAGACATGGCAGGGGGTATCACAATGCCCAACCTGCAACTATACTACAAAGCTACTGTGATAAAAACAGCATGGTACTGGCAAAGAGACAGACCTGAGGACCAGTGGAACAGATTAGAAGATGCAGAAACAACGCCAAGCACACTCAGCCATCTCATCTTCGATAAAGGAGCCAAACACCCTCACTGGAGGAAAGATAGTCTCTTTAATAAATGGTGCTGGAAAAATTGAGCTTCAACTTGCCAAAGATTAAAACTAGACCTATATCTCTCACCATGCACTAAACTAAAATCAAAATGGATTAAAGATCTAAATATTAAAATAGAAACACTGAACCAGTTGGAACAGAGGTTAGGTAGAACCCTTGAAGACATTGGTGTAGGAAAAGATTTTATAAACAAAACCTCAGCTGCCCATGAACTAGCACAAACAATCAACAAGTGGGGTCTCTTCTGCACAGCAAGAGAAACCACCAGCAGTGTGAAGAGACAACCCACAATGTGGGAAAAAAATCTTCACCTGCTCTTCCTCAGACAAAGGTCTACTATCTTGAATCTATAAAGAACTTAAAAAGATCAGACCTCCCATATTTAAAGACCCAATCCAAAAATGGGCATCTGAAATCAACAGACATTTCTCAGACAAAGAAATAGAAATAGCAAATAAATACATGAAAAAATGTTTGACATCACTGATCATTCGAGAGATGCAAATGAAAACAATGCTGAGATTCCACTTCACTCCAGAAAGAATGGCTGCTATCATGAAATCTACCAATAACAAATGCTGGTGGGGCTGTGGGGAAAGAGGAACCCTGCTCTACTGCTGATAGGAGTGTAGATTGGTGCAAGCACTGTGGAAATCAGTATGGAGATACCTCAAAGTGCTAGGACTGGAAGTCCTATTTGACCCTGCTGTTCCACTGCTGGGGATCTTCCCCAAAGAATTAAAAGTATCATACCACAGTGATATATGTGCACCCATGTTCATAGCAGCACAGTTTGTAATAGCTAAAACTTGGAAACAGCCCAAATGCCCATCAACTGGAGATTGGATAAAGAAAATGCGGTTTTCTTATAAAATAGAGTACTACTCAGCCATAAAAAATGAGAAATCAGAGACATTTATAGCTAAGTGGATGCACATTGAGGCAATACTCTTAAGTGAAATAAATAGGACTCACATGTATAACTGCCGAATAGTTTCTCTGGTGTGAGAAACTGAAAGTGTAAATAAGGACTACATGTATAATAGGTAATGTGAAATAGGAAGAAAAGGGGCAAAGGGGAAGGAAGTGGGAGAGCTAGGTGAAAGGATAGAAGGGAATGGGATTAATATGAGAAAATGGAAAAATAGGAAAATCTTTGTAAATAGGGTGGAATGGAGAGGTTGAAGGGAGGGCTGGGCAAGGGTGAAAAATAAGAACCAAGAGAGACTATGTAAAGGTGCAAATTTCCAATGATGAATGTCATTATATTGTATGCCTAAAATTTACCAATGATTAGAATTAATAGTTGATAATGCAAAATAGGAAAAGGTCCAAAGGGGTAGGAGTTGTGGGAGGGGTGGGGGAAAGGAAAGAAGGGAAAGGAAAAATGATGAGAAATGGAAATAAAGTCTTTGTAAATAGTGTAGGGTGGAGGGAGTGAAGGGAGGGCTAGGAATGGGGAAAAAATAAGAACCAAGATGCATTATGTAAAGGTACAGTTCCTGATGAGAAATGTAATTGTGTTGTATACCTACAATGTACCAATAAAAGAATTTAATAAAGTGCAAAAAATATGTCAGATGTTAGTTTTCCTCCATGTAAAGTCCCTATTATATTGAGGACATTTCTTTTTTATTTGTTGTTTAACAACACATCAGCTGAGAACATTTTTATTGTATCCATTCTTTGGCTATTTTGAATAATGCTACAATGAAGATTTGTGTGCAATTTTTTAGATTCTTTTTTATTAGTATATGTTTGTGGTACATAATAATTATATTCACCTTGGGAAATTGTGCATATACATATCACACCTTAATCATTTTTCTTTTCCTTAATATCCTCTCATCTCCCTGCAAGATTTTTTTTTCTATAGATTAAGGTTTTAAGGGCTCTTAGGTATAAACCCACATGGAAACCCCAACTGTAAGTAGTAGAATAAAAATCCACCAAATATGTCTATTTCCCAATCTCTAGAAGCTGTGAATATGTTAGAATAAGTGGAAAGGGGAAAGTTAAGTAGTAGATGAAATTAAGTTTGCTAATCATGTAACCTTTAAAAAAGTAGGGAGATGATCTACAAGTATCCAAATGGCTCCTGAAGTATCTGTAAAAGTGGAAGGAACATAAGAAGAGGTCAAAATTATCCAATGTAGAAAAAAGACACTGTCACTTGGTTGACTTTGAAGGTTGGATGGTGGGGCAAGAAGCATGAGCCAGGGAATGTAGGTAGCTTTAGAAGCTAGAAAGTCAAAGAAATGGATTCTTCCCTTCAACTATAGATGTGCCAACACTTAGATATCAGCCTAGTGAGATCTATGTGACATCTAATATACATAACAATAGGATAATAAATTCATTTTGGTAAAGCCACTAAGTCTCTAGTGATTTGTTATAGCAGCAATAGGAAATTACACAGGATCCTATAAGTCTCCTTTGAGGAACTGCTAAACTATTTTTTCCCCCAAAGACTATAGTCGATACTCCACTTATTAAAAATCTTTTCACTTTGACCATTGGAAAACTATCTCTGTGTAGGTTGTAGAATTCACTCTGCCCATTCCTTTTCATTGGTCTTCTGGTCTCATGTACATGCACAGATCGGAACACAAAGATTCAAAGGGACGCCTCTGTCCACAAGACTTACTACAGTGCCTGATCCAGATAAGGTGCCCTAGAAAGTCTCCTCCCTCCTTTCTTAATTGCACTGATTTCCACCATTCTTTACCTTAAATATGTTGCCCTCAAAAAATGTCTCAAAAATAGGGTTTGCACTTTTTTCTCCTACACATCAGAAACAATTCCTAGGGAAAAAATTGCAATACTGAAAAGAAGTGATGATTGAAAATCCAATGAGAGTAAATAATCATATAAATGTTGAAAAACATTTAAACCATCAAATTTGTCACTATAAACAGTGAGTGTTATTGTGGGTCAATTCTCTGTTGGAGCAATAGTTACCATTTCTTGAATATGTTCTCTGTAACTATGACAGAGTTAGTTGCATTCATTCTATTTCTTTCTTTTTTATATGACATTTCAATATACATATACATGTAATGACCAGATCAGGGTTAGTTGCCATACCTATCACCTTCGATATTCATCATGTCTATGTGTTAGGAATATTTAAAAGTTTTTCCACTAGTTGTTTTGAAAGATTCAATTAAGGGTTGATGTGCAAAATAGGGTTTTTTAGAAGTTACTTCTATCCAAATGCACCATTGTACATGTTAACTATTCTCTCTCTATCCAACCTATTTCTTTGTATTACCCAATATTCACATCCATTTATGTGACTTTTCAGTTTCTCTCAATAAGGAAGTAATGCCTATTTTCTCAGGCTATGCATCTTGGTTTCCAAAACCTTGCAAACAGAATGTGGCAAAGCTGCTAGTTATCATGTCCAAGCTTAGGCCTTAAGAGTCTTTGTGGATTTCTTAAGAGTCTCTATGGATTGCCGTGGGACATATGATCTGGAAAACGAGAAATATGTGAAAGATGAAAATGTTTTCCCAGTCAAGGCTATCCTACGTCAACTGATCCTATCAAAGACTGCAGAAGAATGAATGAGCTCAGTCAAAATCAGCTGACCTCTCTAGAGCTTGTCTTGTGATTCATTGTCTTGCGTACAGTAATAGATGATTGTTTGTAGCCAATAAATTCCATAGCTCTTATGCAGCTTCAACTAAATGATACAGTACTTGATGCTACATTCACAATTTTATACAAATTTTTCAAATACTCACAATAGCCATATGAAGTGCTATGCTTTCCCATTCATGTCTAAAACTTGAATATCCCCAGAGCACTTTTAATTCTTACATTGATTTCTAAATATTTTCCAATTCAAAGGAAATTAAAAGAAATAGAAGTAAAAGTATCCCTCCAATTTTTCCATGTTTCTTTTTCTGTGCTATTCTCCTTTTCTCCACTGTCATATCTGACATCTGTTAAAATATTATATTTAATCCTTAGATATTTTTAATATTGACTTAAACTGTCAAGTATCAGTTTCACTATTTGTCTTCATGTACCTTACTTTGTTCTGTATTTTTAGAATTAGAATTTCTCTCACTTAATCTAGATAGTTGAACAACAAATCACCAGTAGCCAATTCCTAGATTTGGGGGAAATAAAACTCAAATTCTTTTACTTTTATGACCACCTAACATTAAAAATCCTCCAACACAAAGTTAGATGATTAATAAATCACCATCAATAGCCCTTACCATGGCTTTTCTTTTCCAAAAATATCATAATTCACCTCAAAGATTCTATTTTGATTTTCAAAATTTAAAGTCTGAAATACAACATTACATCACTTCTGATTTATTATCTAATAACAGCAGCTCTGAAAGTCTGTCCTTATGGAAAAACTACAGAGAGAAATATATGAGTCAATGATCAGTGTTGACTTTCAGGCAGAATTCTGGTTCAATGCTAAAACTTTTGAGAACAAAATAAATATTTTGAATAACAAATTCCAAGATCTTTTTTCACTGTGGGCTCGACATCATGGTTTGATAAAAGATACTGCAGAATGCCATCTTGTTCTTATCACTGTCATCCCTTTATGAAACTGAAGATTCTTTAAGGAGAGAAAAAAAAAAAGAGGGGTGGAGATGGACCAAGAAAATCAGACCAAGGAGGCCTGATTTCTCCACAACCTTCTAGCCACAGGCTGGATGGAGCATGGACGCAACCCCATAGGTTTGACAATCTAAGGGTGGAAATGATTTTGCCTTCTAAACTCAGTGTCAAGAATTTTCACAGGGTCTTCATGGTGAATGATATAAAAATAATACATGTGTAAGCTGAATTGATCCAGGGAAAACACATATGTTCCTGTTAAGCTGCATGGAAAAGTAGCTTTTTAAAAAATGCCACCATGAAGCATAGATAAGAGAAAGAGAAGACAGATCATCCCAATACATCTGAAAATATATTTGGCCATAGCAAGGGGAACCACAGAGGAAGTGACCTGAACTGTACAGGGCTAAATTCAGATACTCAGAGGTCTATCATTGTGTAAGACTGCAATGCCCAAGACTGCATATGTTAGCAGATGCCACCCCAGGAAGACCCAAATACCAGACGCTGTTGCAGTTTCGATGTCACCCAGGCTACAATGAATGAAAAAGAAGGGATAATAATCAACTTGAGAATGGGGGTATAGTACTGTCACTAGACAAAAGCTAGGTAGCATAAAGTAAAATTGTATTGTCTGGTATCAGGTAAATAAGTTACTTAATAGAACATATATTACTTTATGGAAAAAATAATTATTTTATTATACACAAGGTTACATGACTAATAAAATATTTTTGAACTGCAAGGAAACTTAGAAGGTATCTACTCCAAACTTGTCATTTAGTCAATAATGGAGTCTTGTGTAAAATAATTTTCAAAAACTTATCTGTGTAATTAGTGGCAGTCACAATCAGAATTTCATGCCATATGTCCTAGTTTAAATCTTTTATATTTCATCAAGCTGCCTGTCATCATAAAATGTATATTTTCATGTAATACAAATTATCATTTCAAAATATAAGCAGTTTTATGTGATCTGTGAATTTACTTATGCAGGTTTGACAGGTGAGCAGTTATAGATGTCAGTTTGTTATTTTTGTTTCAACAATTGTTAAAAATATACTGTCTGAGTATTATAAGTAATTTTTGCTTCTAGGTTTGCTAGAGGCAAGAAATGGACATTTTATTATTAACACAACTCAAAACAAGTAACTAGGTGACCAGCCAGGTGAGACAAGCAGCTTGAAGCTCTGAGGCCTTCCCGGGCCCCACCCACACCACAGTGAGGTCTGCTTAGTTGCACAGGCACCTCCAAGACCCAATAACCACCCCCCCTCCCAGTGCCCCTGGCCTTCTGGCTTTTCTGCTACCTGGTCCCACACTATGGAGGCATAGGAGATTATAAAGACCCTTGTCCTGAGTGACACAAGATAGAGCAGAAGTTAGTAACAGAAAGAGGGCTTCTCAGGCTTCTGGAAGAAAACTGAAGCTCAGCAGAAAAGTAAAGAGAATCTCTACAATAAAGGCACAGCAGACCACTGTACTTGGTCTGCTGCTGCCTTGCTGAGACTCATGGACACATATATGCACACGGATTCCTACGCTGCCTACTGGGAGAGCAGAGATATACCTTAGAGGCCCATGATTTTTATTGCTATTGGCAAAAAACAAAAACATTTTTTTTCTTCTCTTATTTTTAATTCTTAATTTTTACTTTTTATACTCTTCAAATTTGTACTTTTCTTTCTTTTATGTTCTTTTTCTCTCTCTCTCACTTGTTTTCTCACTGTCCCACATTGCTCCTCATCTCCCCATTTGTTCCTTTCTGCACAGAATTTGGATTTCTCCTTTATTGTTCTTTTCTTCTCTTTTTCCTTCTCATCATTTTTAAAGGAAAGTAAATTCGGTATCTAGCCTCCCTGTTGCTGTGATTCAATTCACATCTTTGTTCTCTCATTCTGCCTTTCTCTCTTGCCTTTAACAACTTCTTAGAGTTTGTGTGATCTTTCTGTGTCTTCTGGCCTCACCACTAATCTTACCTGTTCTTTCTACCTGTCCCTCTCTCCCCAACTCCTTTTTAACACCTCACCTGAAGGGGAAAGATACTATATTGAAGAGCTTATTCATTATAAACTTATGTTGGGTTGGTCCTCAGTTCTAATTTAACTCACATAGTTAAAAGTGATAGATTAATAACTACCACAAATTGTCATTTTCTAAGCTATGCTTGATGCTATGGTATTGCTGACTATATCATTTGGGCTAACATGTTGTGATTGATCTAATTAGTTTTCCTTCCTGGTAAAATAAAAATAAAATAGCTTCAGAGTCATTAGAGTCTCAAAATCCAAACACAAGCTATATCTGGAAGACACCTCTGGAAAGCAATCATTCCACAAGGGTTTTAAACACAAGCAACAAAGATACCTACATTGAGCAATTTTAAAATACCAACCCAAGAATTAAACCAAGGACAGTACCAAAAACAAAAATGAGAAGACACTTAAGCAAGGCACAAATGCAAGCTTCCACACCACAAAAAGGAAATTCTGGGAGAAATAAGGTGCAAAAGTCTGATAAGCATCCACTTGGTCACCCTGAACTGAGAGCACAGGAAGTAACAAAGCAGATCATGAAGCTCTAGAAAAATTCAAAGAGAAATAATCTCCCAGATAAATACAGAGATAGGGAGCAGAGTGAAAGACATGATTAGAAGTTCTAGAGCAGAAACACAAGAAAATAGATGAGATCAGAAACATGCTGGAAGCCATGAAGGCCTGGCATAAGAAAGAAGTGGAAACCATGATCACCCAACATAAAAAAAAAATGGAATCCATGAAACAGATTCAAACAGATATTCAGGAGATTAAAAACTCCACTGAAAGCATACAGGGCAGACTAACAGAGTCTGAAGACAGAATATCAGATATAGAAGACAGGATCACAGTTAAGGATCATGAAAACAGAGATTTCTTAAAGATAGTGAGGGACCATGAGAAATCAATCCAACAGCTGCTAGATGATGCAAAGAAGAATAACATAAGACACATAGGACTCCACAAAAAACAGGAGAAAGTACAATTGACATAAAAAACTGTTCACAGAAGTAATAGTAGAAAACTTCCCAGACAGAGGTAGAGAATTGGACATACAGATAAGTGAGGCATATGGAACTCCAACCAGCCATGACCAAAAAAATCTACACCTAGACATGTAATAGTCAAGATCACAGAAACCCAGCAAAAGAACAAAATTCTACAGGAAATTAGAGAAAAGAAACAAATTACCTACAAAAGAAAGCCCATCAGAATCACGGCAGATTTCTCAACACAAAACCTCAAATCAAGGAGAGCCGGGAGTGAAGTATTTCAAGCCCTAAAAGAAAATAACATCCAACCTAGAATGTTGTTTCCGGCAAAATTATCTTTCAAAATCAATGGGGAAATTAGATACTTTCACTACAAAGAAGACCTGAGAAATTTCATGAACACCAAAGCAGCACTCCAAACAATTTTAAGCAATATCCTAGAAAAAGACAATGAAGGTCACAACTCCATGAGGGACAACAGAGAGAAGTCACCATGCAAGATAAGACACTAAAGCAAAAGGGGGAAAAATAAGAAATAAAAGAGCCAACAAAATTAAAACATCATGACAAGGATGAGTCAATATCTCTCAATTATAACTATCAATGTTAACGGCCTCAATGCACCAATCAAAAGAAATAGACTGACAGAATGGATTAAGAAACAAAACCCACCAATATGCTGTATTCAAGAAACACACCTAATTCAAAAGGAAATCCATAGACTGAAAGTAAAAGGACAGAAAAGAGTTCTCCATGGGACAGGAACCCAGAAAAAAGCAGGCATAGCAATCTTATTTGCAGACAAAGTAGATTTCAAACCAAAACTAATTAAGAGAGACAAAGATGGTCACTACATACTTGTGAAGGGAACAATGCCAGAGGAAGAGATGACAATCCTAAATATATATGCACCAAATATGAACACCCCCAACTATACAAAACAAATATTAATAGACATGGAAAACCAAATAAACACGAATGCAATTGTAGTGGGGGACCTCAACACCCCTCTATCAGAAATAGGCAGATCAACTAGAAAAAAAATTAACAACTAAATTCTAGAACTGAACCAAGCTATTGAACAAATGGACTTAATAGATGTTTATAGAGTGTTCCACCCTACAAAATCAGAATACACATTCTTTTCAGTTGCACACAGATCATTCTCCAAAATAGATCATATGCTAGCTCATAGGACATATCTAAGTGAATGTAAAAGAATTGAAGTTATCCCCTGTATATTATCAGACCATAGTGCAATAAAATTGGAGATCAATAACATAAGAAACCACAAAACTCCCACAAACACATGGAAATTGAACAACACCCTCCTGAACAACCAATGGGTCACAGAGGAAATTAAAGAAGAAATTAGACAGTTTCTACAAGTAAATGATAATGCCAGTACAATATACAGGAATCTGTGGGACACAATGAAAGCAGTTCTATGCAGGAAATTCATGCAGTGAATGCCCACATTAGGACAACAGAGAGAACTCAGTTAAATAGCCTAATGCACAACCTAAAGCTCCTAGAAAAAGAAGAGCATAACAAACCAAAAGCTTGTACAAGAAAGGAAATTATAAAGATCTGAGCAGAAATCAATTCAATGGAGACTAAAAGAATGATACAAAAAAAATCAATGAATCAAAGAGTTGGTTTTTTGAAAGAATAAACAAATTTGATAAACCTTTAGCCAACCTTATCAAAAAAAGGAAAGAAAAGGCTCAAATCCATACAATTAAGAATGAAAAAGGTGAAGCCACAACAAATCCAGCAGAAATCCAGAGAATTATCAATACCTACTTTGAGAAGCTGTACTCTAATAAAATGGAAAACACAGAAGAAATGGACAGATTTCTAGATACATACGAATTGCCAAAATTAAATGAAGAAGATATAGAAATTCTAAACACCACAATAACAATGAGTAAAGTTGAAAATGTAATAAAAATCTTACGAACAAAGAAAAGCCCAGATCCTGATGGCTTCACTGCTTAATTCTACAAGACAATTAAAGAACTATCACCAATACTCTTTAAACTCATCAAGGAAATTGAAAGGGAAGCAAGGCTTCCAAATTCTTTCCTGAAAGCAAGTGTTACTTTGATCCCAAAACCAGGGAAAGACCCAACTCAAAAAGAGAACTACAGACCAATCTCCCTAATTAACATAGATGCAAAAATCCTCAACAAGATACTGGCAAACAGAATACAGAGGGTCATCAAGAAGATCATACACCTTGACCAAGTCGGATTTCTCCCAGGGATGCAAGTATGGTTCAACATCTGTAAATCAATAAATGTAATACACTATATTAACAGAGTCAAGGACAAAAACCACATGATCAACTCAATAGATGCAGAAAAGGCATTTGACAAAATCCAACACCCATTCATGATAAAAACGCTACAGAATATTGGCATAGAAGGTCTTTATCTCAAACTGATTAAGGCTATCTACGAAAAACCAACAGCCAACATCAAGCTAAATGGTCAAAAACTGAAAACTTTCAAGCTAAAATTAGGAACAAGACAAGGATGCCCACTATCACCACTCCTGTTCAAGACTGTTCTGGATACATTAGCCATAGCAATTAGAATAGAGAAAGAAATAAAAGGAATAAAGATAGGAAAGGAAGAAGTGAAACTGTCATTATTTGCTGGTGATATGATACTTTATACAGAAGATCCAAAAAACTCAGTCAAAACTCTTCTAGACCTAATTGACAGATTCAGAAGAGTAGCTGGATACAACGTCAACACTTGAAAAAAATAGCCTTCTTATACGCAAAGAGCAGACCCATTGAGAGAGAAATTTGGGAAATAATTCCTTTTACAATAGCATCTAAATAAATGAAATATCTAGGAATCAACCTAACAGAGGAAGCAAAAGACCTCTACACTGAAAACTACAGCTCTCTGAGAAAGCATATCTAAGAGGATATAAGAAAATGGAAAGATATTTCTTGTTCCTGGGAGGAAGAGTCAATATAGTGAAAATCGCCATACTTCCAAAACTACTATATAGATTTAATGCAATGCTGATTGAAATTCCAACAATATACTTCACAGAACTAGAGAAAACAATCCAAAAATTCATTTGGAATCAGAAGAGACCTAGAATACAAAAAGCAATTCTAGGCAACAGAGACATGGCTGGGGATATCACAATCCCCAACTTGAAACTATACTACAAAGCTACTGTGATAAAAACAGCATCGTACTGGCAAAGAAACAGACCTGAAGATCAGTGGAATAGATTAGAAGATGCAGAAACAACTTCAGACATACTCAGCCACCTCATCTTTGACAAAGGAGCCAACCACCCTCATTGGAGGAAAGATAGTCTATTTACTAAATGGTGTTGGAAAAACTGGATTTCAACCTGCCAAAGATTAAAACTAGACCCATACCTATCACCAAGCACTAAACTAAGATTGAACTGGATTAAAGATCTAAATATTAAGACAGAAACACTAAACTTGCTGGAAGATAAGTTAGGTAGAACTCTTGATGACATTGGCATAGGGAAAGACTTTATGAACAAATCTTCAGTAGCATGGTAGCTAGCACAAAGAATCAACAACTGGGATCTCAGTGTATTAAAAAGCTTCTTCACTGCAAGAGAAACTACCAACAGAGCTAAGAGACAACCTACAATGTGGGAAGAAATTTTTAGCAGCTGTACCTCAGACAAAGACCTGCTATCGAGAATATACAAAGAATTGAAAAACTTCAGACCTCCCAAATTCAAAGACCCAATTCAAAAATGGCCATCTGAAATGAACAGACATTTCTCTGACAAAGAAGTAAAAACAGCAAATAAATATATGAAAACATGTTCAACGTTACTGGTCATTCGAGAGATGCAGATGAAAACAACACTGAGATTTCACCTCACCCCACAAAGAATGGCTGCTATCAAGAAATCAACCAATAACAAATGCTGGCAGGGGTGCGGAAAGAAAGGAACCCTGCTCCACTGCTTGTGGGAGTGTAGACTGGTGCAACCACTGTGGAAATCAGAATGGAGATGCCTCAAAGAACTAGGACTGGAAATCCCATTTGACCCCGCTATTCCACTGCTGGGGATCTTCCCCAAAGAAGTAAATGAATCATACCACAGCGATATATGTGCACCTATGTTTATAGCAGCACAGTTTGTAATAGCTAAAGCTTGGAAACAGCCCACATGCCCCTCGACTGGAAACTGGATAAAGAAGATTTGGGTTTTTTTATAAAATGGAGTACTACTCAGCCATAAAGAATGAGAAACTAGAGACATTTATAGCCAAATGGATGGGACCATACTCTTAAGTGAAATAAATAGGACACCCATGTGTAAATACCAAATAGTTTCTCTAGTGTGAGAAATTGAAAGTGTAAATAAGGATAAAAATTATTAAAATGATTAATTGATAATTTGAAATAGGAAAAGTTCCATGGGTTTGTGGATGGCAGGAGGGGAAGGGGAAAGGGAAGAAAGGAAAGGAAAATTCTGAGAAAGAAAAAAAATGGAATCAAAGTCTGTGTAAATAGGGAAGGGTGTAGGGGGTAAAGGGTGCACAGGTAATGGGAGAAAAAAATAAGAACTAAGATACATCATGTGCTGGTACAAACACCCAATGATAAATGTAAATGTATTTTATACCTAAAATGTACCAATAAATATATATATAATTTTTTTTAAACCAAGTAACTAAAGCAATCTTTGGATATTTTATCACCAATGTTTACCATATACTTTAAAATAAGTGGAAAATCAATCTACAATAAACCTGACTTTCAACTTTTTTGTCTAATTTGAAAAATGTATTACAACCAGAAAGAAATTCCACCATTTTTCAGACATATTTTTTAATCTTTTATTTGTCATATATGCTCTTATAAAACGTTGCCATTACACTGATTGCTCCAGGTCATAGTGATTAAAAATTCTTTGTGTCCTTCTGATTTTTTGTTACAGTTTCATTCTTTTTATCATCAAAACAGAAGTATAACCATGCAGAAAATGTCTTCTAAATTTTGTTGGGGTATTTCATATTTTATGACTAATTTTTGTAAGTTTACTCATCTAATAACCTATATCTCCCTATCAAATTTGATATTTTTTGTACTTGTATATATTTCCTAATATATAACCTACTACATACCATTTTTTTCTAGAATTGATACATGCATATTTTTCTTATATATAATCTTTATCATTTAAATTTAAATCTCTTTTGGAATATTCCTAGATAACTCATCTACTTATTCTACTAAGCACAGTTCCATAAATAATATAGCATGGACATTAGTATTGGCATAAGTTTTCTTATCCACTAATGCATTTCATATTCAAAACAATTAAAAAAGAAATAGAGTCATACAGAGAGGTAGATTTGTTTATCAATCTCTTTTTAAGATAATTTTTTTAAACCTCAGAGAGTTTGACATTATCATCCAAAATCAAATAACTGATATTATATATATATATATATATATATATATATATATTCCAATTTAAGTGTTAACAGAGGGTTTTATTGTATAGTAAAGCCACTTCATAATAAACTTTAAAATACTCTATGGATGTAAAATGCTAAAAATGTGATATGATGTAATCCAATCCTAAGTAGAAGAAAAAAATTTATGCCATATTGTCCAAAAGTACTGTGACAAGCTGTATAATCCCTCCTAAGGGACTAAGAGAAAGACTATCAGGAACAGCAAAGAATATAAACATTCGACTGCCCCTTTTCTTTGTTATAAGAGTGATTTTGTGATTTTAGGTACCAACGAGAAAAATGAAACATGAATTAAAGTTCTCCTGCAGGTAATATTCTAAAATAAACATGCATTTGATCAAAAAATGATGAATATTTATTTTCCATTTATTACGGTAAGAGACACATTGTCATTAACCTCCCTTAAACACCCCCCATCCCTGCCTTCTAACACACTTATCCCATTGTTCTTGCTACTTTCTGAAGCAATTCTGGAAGTCTTCTTTCATGACTTCAGTTCCTCTGTCATGCTTGCCTAGATGTCCTGGGTCAATTCAAAACACTCACCTTTCTTGGTCATTTTGCATTTGTGGATGAATAAGAAGTCAGACAATCCCAAAACTGGTGAGTAAGGTGAAAGTGGACACACTGTAATGTCTTTATGAGCCTACCCTTCTGCTGGATAGCATTCAGTAGCAGCATTCGCTGTACTTTATTTTTTATTATACTTCATAGAGACACTCACTTGACAGCCTTTTCAGAACTGCTTCAGAAAGGGGCAAGAACTCTGGAGTAGGTGTGTTCAAAGGGAATGCAAAATTTCTGAGAGGGACCAATGGTAATATGTCTTTTACTATAATAATTTTTTAAACTTAAACATTTATTGCATATTTTAATCACACCTCCTATGCATGTACATATACTTGTTCTGATCAAATGATTAGATTTGAGTATATTTAATTTTTCTACATCTTTGACATATTTTGAAAGAAGCGAGTATCAAGGTTTTCTTCTAAGAGGTAGTGAGATGCAGTAAGTCAAATTTCCTACTGATTGACCAAAATTAAAAGAAAAAAGAAAGAAAAGAGAAGCAGAAATAAATCATATTTTGAAGACACCATAAAGCGTTAAAAAATAAAAATTCAACAAATCAGAATTCAAGAAAAAACATAGTCATTTGTAGGAAAATGGATGTACCTTGAGTGTATAATGCTAAGTAAAATAACTCAGACAAAAAAGTTAAATATTGCATGATTATTTTTATATGAGAAACCTAAAGTACAATAATAAAGAGAAAAATAAAAGATGACAGGAAACAGAGATAGGCAACTTTGTGAAGAAGAAGAGAGAGGAGGAGAAGAAAAAAGAATCAAGATGTGATATGTGTATGAAGTGGTACATGATGATGAATATGTTCATTATGTATCACAAATACATATAATCCAAAACTTTTATTTTTATTTTGAGTCATAAGTAACCATAAACCTTGTAGCTCAGCAAATGACAAAAGTCAAGCACTCATATATATGAAAAAAACAGTGCAAGTGTTTGGTGTAGATGAACCCTAGAGAATCCCGATGAAATAAAATCTCTTACAGTTCTTAACTGAAAGGGAGAAAAAAATCTTCCTCATGAGGATGATTTACATAAGTGTCCCTCATTTAAAATCCACTACTTTTTCTTAGGTCTTGATGCCTTATAAAGAGAATGCTATGCACTGTTTATGGGTGAGGGGGTGGAAGGAATAGCATCAATGAACAAAATGTACTCTAGCAGCCCACTTGGCAAGAGAAAATAGGAAAGAAGGAATATAAGATTTAAATTGCATCAATTTTAAAAGTATTTCTTAATTTAAAATATCTCACCTTGTCATGATACTGCAATCTTTGTGTTTAGTGAGATCTTGGGAAGTCACATAGGACTTATGCCTGGATCACTTGAGGGGTGGGGAGGAAGCAGTATAGTAGTCAAACTTTAAAATAAAAATCTAAATGAATGTGATCTACAAATCTGCATCAATCAACAAGCCTTCATTTTACCTCATAGTATGCTATACATAGGAGTGTATAAGGACTATTCCCAGGATATATAAATAAAGACATTGTCTTGAGATTGAAGAAATTCTTTTTTACTTGTTAAGAAGCAAAACGAGGGCCAGGATTGTAGCTCAGTGGTGCCGCCCCTGCCTGGCAAATGCAAGGTCTTGAGTTGGATACCTAGTTCTGGAAAAAAAAAAAAAAAGCAAAGCCAATACAAGAATATAATTAACTGAGGGATGGAGCCATTGTGGTAATAAAAATTGAAAGAGGAAAAATATCAATGTAATGTAAGCTGGTAAAGAATCCTGGGAATTTAGTCAGAACTTTCAGCAATCTTCGGCATACAGATGGCTGGAATATATGGGAAAGGAAAAGCTGGAATCTATTGCAGAGGAAAACATGGGCAAATATGCCACAGTGGAACAAAGGGTGGCACAGTACCACAGCTCCTACTGTGTGTAATGCTCAGCTCTGGTTTCAGGTATGGCCAGTGCAGGGAGGTTGTTATTAGAAATTAAGCACCTCCACTCCCAAGATCCTACCCAGAGATTATAATAATGTTTTTCACATGCTTAAAATTCTGGTTGGATAAGGAATTTCTAATTGAATAATTGTAGATTCTATTTTCCAAAATATAGCCTTTTTATGATCACGTGAACTGACTTCAGGGAGAATCAATGGAGAAAACATGCAGGACAGCTTTGAGTCATCATTCAAATAGCATCCTTTCTGTGTAAAACACAACTGATACTGCCTCCATGTACAAATATCAGCCAGTGTTCATGAGTACACTAGTGCCCTTGAGATTCCCTTACACATGGACATATCCAAGGACCTCCTCCCTGTGCAAGCCCAAATCATTGATATAATACTGAGCCATTATATGCATAATTTTTCTATGCATACCCATCTAGGATACTTTATAAATTAATCACAATAAGATTAATAATAACTACAAACAAAATAGAGCAATTAGAACAATTATAACGATACTGTAATAAGTGTTACCTGAATATGATCTGTTTCTCTTAAAATATTTTATTGTATGGCACTTATTGCCATTGACCATGGTAACTGAAACTGGAAATGAAACCACTGATGAGAATTTCTGTGTATTCCCATTGCTTTGTGCTTCTCTACACATCCCTTTGGTTATAAAAATTCAAGCAGAAAGGATGTGATGGAAAGAAGATAGTGCAGTATAGTCAGTATGAGTCTCAGAACAACACTTACTGAATAGCAGTCATAGGCAGATGACCTAATTTCTCAAAGCCTTAACATATCATGTATGATAGTTATATATAGGTCATTAAACAGGATAGTGTTTTGTATACAGTTGGAATTTAATATGTGTAGATTATTAGTGTTATCACTCTTAAGTAGCTCTATTCCCAGTACTGTTTAAGAAAATCATTTGTAATGATCCATAAATATTTTGAATTTCAGTGGCAATATTAAAATATTACTGATAGAATTGTAATCTTGCCATTTTGATGATTAATATAGCATTACCTAAGTTTCTACTTTACAACAAAACTTATTTTGAAATGACATATTTGTTTTTCTACTATGAAGAGCAAAGATGAGTTAATTCCTGCAGCTAGTTCTTGTCTTGTTGCAGGTGCCATGAAGTCGCCTGTGTGTAAAAGAGCTTACTCAAAAATCAGTCCCTGCAGACCACCACAACTGCCTTTCTGACTTATCCATGCTGAAAACAGACTTTGGAAATAGTGCTTATTTTAGAGCAGATAAGTAGCTTAAAGAACTTAGAAGTAATTGAGTTTTCTACAAATACACAGTCCTTCCTATTGCATCCTGTAAACAAATGTCAAATCTGGGCATTTCTCTGATAATAAACATTTTCATTTTTATAGGGTATTTGGATATTGGCTTCAATTTGACCTTACTAAGAAGAAAGCAAGAAGTTTTCAAGAGGTGACAATAATACCAAATTCTACAACTTTAACAATACTTGATTTCTTTTTATTCCCATTAAGTCTATTGGTACATTTTACATATAAAATACAGCTACATTCATCATTGGGATCTTGTACAATTATATGAGTATCTTGGTTATTTCCCTTTCCCCTGCCCTCCCTTCACCCCCTCCACCCTTCCCTATTTGCAAAGACTTTGTTTCCATTTTTTTCCTTTTCTCATATTTTTTCTTTTCCCTTTTTCCCTTTCCACTAGCCCTCCCAATTCCCCTGATTCTTTAGACCTTTACTTCCTGTTACAAAATATCAATTATACTTTTTTTAAATTACAATATCAAGATCTAGGAGACATTACTACAGATTTTACAGAATTTTAAAGGATATAGAAAGCATATTACAAAAATCTTTATTGAAATAAATTTAATAACTTCTAAGAAGTACCTTGGAAGACAATTTAATGAAACTAACTCTGGAGGAAAAATAAAATTTGAATAGCACCTATTAAAGAAAGTATATTCCTACCTTGGAAACCTACCTATATGACAACAGCAGGCTCAAATACATTTTAACTGATAAATTATATCAAACAATTAAAGCAGAGAAAAGAAGGAACACTTCTCCCCTCATTATAGGAACTCAACATTGTGCTAATCCTAAAATTGGATAAAGATAATAGAAGAAAAAAGTATGAACATAGATAGAAATTTGTTTAACAAAACAAACTATTAGAAGTCAGATCTGGCAGGATGTAGAAAGTGGTTTTGTTATAGGGATGGCAGTGTTGGTTCAGCATTGGAAGATCCACCCCCAAAAGTCATCATTTTAACAGAAAAAAGGAAAAAGCCATATGATCCTATCACTAGTTGGAGAAAAAGTATTGGACTAAATTCTACAGCTGTTCATGGTAAAAGCTATCAGGACACTAGAAGTAGAACAGAACCTTCTCAACAGATTAAGGACATGTACTCCATACTTCCAGTGAGAACACCTTATATGAATGGAGAAGATACAATGCTTTCTCCTTAAGGTGGGGAACAAGGGGAGACATGCCTATTCTTCATTTTTATTTATTTATTTTTTATTATTTTTTTGTATTAAATTCTTTTATTGGTATATTGTAGGTACACAACACAATTACATTTCTCATTGGGAATTGTACCTTTACATAATGCATTTAGTTCTTATTTTTTCCCCATTCCTAGCCCTCCCTTCACTCCCTCAACACTACCCTATTTACAAAGACTTTATTTCCATTTTTTCCATTTCTCAGCATTTTTTCCTTTCCCTTCTTTCCTTTCCCCTGTGTCTCCCACTACCCCTACCCATTTGGACCTTTTCTTCCTATTTTACATTATCGATTATTCATTCTAATCATTGGTACATTTTAGGTATACAATATAATGACATTCGTCATGGGAAATTTGCACCTTTACATAGTCTCTCTTGGTTCTTATTTTTTACACTTGCCCAGCCCTCCCTTCAACCCCACCAGTCCTCCCTATTTACAAAGATTTTGTTCCTATTTTTTCATTTTCTCATATTAATCCCATTCCCTTCTATCCTTTCCCCTAGCGCCCCCACTTCCTTCCCCTTTGCCCCTTTTCTTCCTATTTCACATCGCCTTTTATACATTTAGTCCTTATTTACACTTTCAGTTTCTCACACCAGAGGAACTATTAGGTATTTACACGTGTGTCCTATTTATTTCACTTAAGAGTACTGCTTCAATGTGCATCCACTTAGCTATAAATGTCTCTAATTTCTCATTTTTTATGGCTGAGTAGTACTCCATTTTATTAAAAAACCACATTTTCTTTATCCAGTCTCCAGTTGATGGGCATTTGGGCTGTTTCCAAGTTTTAGCTATTATGAACTGTGCTGCGATGAACCTGGGAGCACATATATCACTATGGTATGATTCTTTTAATTCTTTGGGGAAGATCCCCAGCAGTGGAATAGCCAGGGCAAATGCGACTTCCAGTCCCAGTTCTTTGAGATATCTCCATACTGATTTCCACAGTGCTTGCACCAGTCCACACTCCAACCAGCAGTGGAGCAGGGTTCCTCTTTCCCTACAGCCCCACCAGCATTTGTTATTGGTTGATTTCATGATAGCAGCCATTCTTTCTGGAGTGAAGTGGAATCTCAGCATTGTTTTCATTTGCATCTCTCCAATGACCAGTGATGTTGAACATTTTTTCAAGTATTTATTTGCTATTTCTACTTCTTTAGCTAAGAAATGTCTGCTTATTTCAGATGCCCATTTTTGGATTGGGTCTTTAAATTTGGGAGATCTGATCTTTTTAAGTTCTTTATAGATTCAAGATAGTAGACCTTTGTCTGAGGAAGAGCAGGTGAAGATTTTTTCCCACATTGTGAGTTGTCTCTTCACACTGCTAGTGGTTTCTCTTGCTGTGCAGAAGCCTTTTAATAAGAAGAGATCCCACTTGTTGACTGTTTGTGCTAGTTCATGGGCAACTGAGGTTTTGTTCATAAAATCTTTTCCTACACCGATGTCTTCAAGCGTTCTACCTAACCTCTGTTTCAACTAGTTCGGAGTTTCTATTTTAATATTTAGATCTTTAATATATTTTGATTTTAGTTTAGTTCACGGGGAGACACACAGGTCTAGCTTTAATCTTTGGCAAGTTGAAGCCCAATTCTTCTAGCAGTATTTATTAAAGAGGCTATCTTTCCACCAGTGAGGGTGTTTGGCTCCTTTATTGAAGATGAGAAGGTTGAGTGTGTCTGGCATTGTTTCTGCATCTTCTAATCTGTTCCACTGGTCCTCAGGTCTGTTTCTTTGCCAGTGCCATGCTGTTCTTATCACAGTAGCTTTGTAGTAGAGTTGCAGGTTGGGGACTGTGATACCCCCTGCCATGTCTCTGTTACCTAGAATTGCTTTTGCTATTCTGGGTCTCTTCTTGTTCCAAATGAATTTTTGGATTGTTTTCTCGAGGTCTATGAAGTATGCTGCTGGGATCTCAAATGGAATTGCATTAAATCTATATAGCAGTTTTGGAAGTATGGCCATTTTCACTATATTAATCCTTCCTACCCAGGAGCAGGGGATGTCTGTCTATTTTCTGATATCATCTTCAATCTCTCTTTTCAGAGTGTCATAGTTTTCAAAGAAGAGGTCTTTGATTTCTTTCCTTAGGATAATTGCTAGGTATTTCAGTTTTTTGGATGCTATTGTGAAAGGAATTCTTTGCCCTATTTCTCTCTCAATGAGTCTGTTGTTCATGTAGAAGAAAGCTATTGATTTTTGTGTGTTAACCTTGTAAACAGCTACTTGACTGAATTTGGTTATTAAGTCTAGAAGACTTCTGGTGGAGTTCTTGGGATTTTCTATATACAGTACCATGTCCTCTGCAAATAAGGAAAATTTGACTTCTTCATTACCTATCTTTATTCCTTTTATTTCTTTCTCTTGTTTAATAGCCGTGGCTAATGTTTCCAGAACTATATTGAACAAGAGTGGTGATAGTGGACATCCTTGTCTTGTTCCTGATTTCAGTGTGAAGGATTTCAGTTTTAGGCCACTTAGTATGATATTGGCTGTTGGTTTTTCATAGATGGCTTCTATCAGTTTGAGGTAGAGGCCATCTATTCCAATTTTTTTAGGGTTTTTACCTTAAATGCATGTGGGATTTTGTCAAATGCTTTTTCTGCATCTATGGAGATAATCATATGATTTTTGTCCTTGGCTCTACTGATATGGTGTATTACATTGATTGATTTTTGTATATTGAACCATCCCTGCATCTCTGGGATGAATCCCACTTGATCAGGGTGAATGATCTTCTTGATGATCTTCTGCATTCTGTTTGCCATTATCTTATTAAGGATTTTTGGATATATGTTCATTACTGAGATTGGCCTATAGTTTTCTTTTTCAGTTGCTGCTTTCCCTGCTTTGGGGATCAAGGTGATGCTTGCTTCCAGGAATGAATTTGGGAGTATTGCTTCCCTTTCAATTTCATTGAAGAGTTTAAACAGTAGTAGCAGCAGTTCTTCTCTAAATGTCTTGTAGAATTCAGCAGTGAAGCCATCAGGGCCCAGGCTTTTCTTAGTTGATAAGGTTTTAATTGCATTTTCAATTCCATTGGTTGATATTGGGTTGTTCAGAATTTCTAGGTCTTCTTCGTTCAACTTTGGTAATTCATATGTATCTAGGGATCTGTCCATTTCTTCTGTGTTGTCCATCTTATTGGTGTATAGGTTCTGGAAGTAGTTATTGATGATCCTCTGGATTTCGGCTGGGTCTGTTGTAATTTCACCCTTTTCAGTCCTAATTGCATGGATTTGGGCCTTTTCTTTCCTTTTTCTGACAAGGTTGGCTAAAGGTTCGTCAATTTTGTTGATTCTTTCAAAGAACCAACTCTTGACTTCATTGATTTTTTGTACCGTTCTCTTAGTCTCCATGCCATTGATTTCTCCTCTGATCTTTCTAATTTCCTCCCTTGTATGAGTTTTGTGGTTGTCCTGCTCTTCTTTTTCTAGAAGCTTGAGGTTCTGCATCAGGTTGTTTAATTGGGCTCATTCTCTTTTCCTAATATACATATTCACTGCTATGAATTTCCCTCATAAGACACCTTTCATTGTGTCCCATAGATACCGATATGTTGTATTGTCATTGTCATTTAATTGAAGGAACTGTCTGATTTCTTCTTTAATTTCCTCTGTGACCCATTGGTTATTCAGAAGTGTGTTGTCCAATTTCCATGTGTTTATGAAATTTTTTGAGTTTCTTTTGCTTTGGATCTCCAATTTCCTGGCAGTATGGTCTGATAATGTACAGGGGACAACTTGAATTCCTTTGCACTTACTTAAACATGTTCTATGTGTGAGTATGTGGTCTATTTTTGAGAATGACCCATGTGCAGCTGAGAAGAATGTGTATTCTGATTTTGTGGGGTGAAAGACTCTGGAAACATCTGTTAAGTTCATTTGTTCAAGAGTTCAATTGAGTTCTAGTATTTCATTACATATTTTTAGTCTAGTTGATCTATCTGTTTGCCACAGTGGGGTGTTGAGGTCCCCCACTACAATTGTATTGTGCATATATGACTTTTCATGTCCATTAGTATTTGTTTTATAGAGTTGGGTGCACTAGTGTTTGGTGCCTAGATACTTATGATTGTCATCTCTTCCTCTTGGATTGTTCCCTTTACAAGGCTGTAGTGTCCTTCTTCATCTCTCTTAATCAGTGTTGGTTTGAAATCTACTTGATCTGCAAAGAGGATAGCTACTTTTGCTTTTTTTTTGCGTTCCTGTCAGATGGAGTATTGTTTTCTACCCTTTAACTTTCAGTCTATGAGTTTCCTTTTGAATTAAGTGTGTTTCTTGTATGCAACATATTGTTGGATTTTGCTTCTTGACCCATTCTGCCAGTCTATTTCTTTAGATTGGTGAATTGAGACCATTAATGTTGATGGTTATAACTGAAACATATTGACTTGTCATTGTCATGACTTTTTCTTTTTGTTGAGTTCTCCCCCTTTACATTTAATTTCTTGTCATGCCAGATGGGTTCATTCTGCTTTGCTTCCTGGGGTTGTGATCCTCAATGTCTGTTCCTAGGATACTGTGTAAAATTCTTTGGAGTGCTGGTTTGGTATTCATGAAGTTCCTAAGGTGCTCTTTGTCATGAAAGTATCTTATTTCTCCATCCATTTTGAAAGATAGTTTTTCAGGGTATATCAATCTGGGTTGGAGGCTGTTTTCTTTTAGGGCTTGGAATATGTTACTCCAAGCTCTTCTTGCCTTGATGGTTTTTGTTGAGAAGTGTGCTCTGATTCTAATGGGTTTTCCTTTGTACGTGATTTGTTTCTTTTCTCTGACTGCTTGGAGAACTTTGTTCTTCTGTTGTGTTTCTGGAATCTTAACAATTATATGCCTATGTGTAGATTTTTTTTTGATCCAGGCTATTTGGAGTCCTATATGCCTCACTTATCTGTATGTCAAACTCTTTTCCCCTGCTTGGGAAGTTTTCTGCCATTATTTCTGTGAAGAGATTTTTTATGTTATCTCCACCCTCTCCTGTTTCTTCCTTGAGCCCAATCAGTCTTATGTTATTCTTCTTTGCATCATCTAACAGCTGCTGGATTGATTTGTCATGTTCCCTTATAATTTTGAAGCAATTTTTCTTTTCCTGGTCACTAATTGCAATCTTATCTTCTATATCTGAAATTCTGTCCTCACATTGGCTCATTCTGCTGTGTAGACTTTCAATGAAGTTTTTCATGTCCTGGAAATCTATTTGCATCTGTTTTATGGATTCCATTTGTTTCTTATGTTGGGATTCCATCATGTTCCTGAGGTCCTCTCTAGATTTATTAATCATGTCTCACACTAGGGGCACAATTTCTCCCATTTTCTGAGAAATTATTTCTGATTCAATTTTTTCCAGATCCCCTTTTGTTGCCAGTTGAGTGGGTCCAGGTGGTTGAGTATCAGAGTGTTCCATCTCATTTCCCTTTGAGGTTGCTCTAGGTTATCTGGAATTCTGGTTTTGAGACTTATTTATGTGTTTTCTCATTTCGACTGGGGCGGGTTGCTGTTAGTGCCTGCATGGATTACCTCCTCTGAGCTGGGTGAGGTGGGACAGGGGCCGGGAGCAGTGGTAGGGATGGTGACTCAAAAGCCCTTTCCTGTGGGCTGGGAGCAGTGGGAGTGATGGTGGCCTGGAAGCCCCTTCCTCTGGATCAGGTGCAGTGGGATGATGACTCAGAAGCCCCTACCTCTGGGGCGGGAGTGGTGGGAGGGATGTTGGCCTGGAAGCCCCTTCCTCTGGGCCAGGAGCAGCAGGACAGAAGGTGGCCCAAGAGCCCTTTCCTCTGGGCTGGGAGCAGTGGGAGGGATGGTGCCCCAAGAGCCCTTTCCTGTGGGCTGTTAGCAGCGGGACGGATGGTGGCCTGGAAGCCCCATCCTCTGGACCAGGTGCTGTGGTACAATGGCTCAGAAGTCCCTACTTCTGGGCCAGGAACAGCGGGACTCAGTAAATTAGTCTGGTGGTCTGGTGTCCCCTGCGTCTTTGTAGTGTGGAACCAGATGGCTGCCTGTCTTCAGTGGGGTGATTTGGTGTCTTCAGCATGACTCAGGACCTTGGTAAGGTGTGCACAGACCTTCCTGTGTGCAGTGGGCTGATTTGGCATGTTCTGTGCCACTCAGGACCTCGGTAGGGCATGCACAGACCTGCCTGTCTGCAGGGAGCTGATTTGGCATCTTCTGCATGACTCAGGACCTCAGTAGGGTGTGCACAGACCTTCCTGTCTGCAGTGGGCTGATTCTGCATGTTCTCTGCAACTCAGGACCTCGGTATGGCATGGGCAGACCTGCCTGTCTGCAGCGGGCTGATTTGGCATGTTCTGTGTGACTCAGGACCTTGGTATGGCATGAGCAGACCTGCCTGTCTGCAATGGGCTGATTTTTGTGTATTCTTTATCTGTCCATTAAACTCTGAAACCTAGGCCCCACCAAAATAGTCTGGCAATAAAATGACACAATTAGGATAGGATTGGCAAGATAGAAGCAAAATCTTTATATGTAGATGAAATGATCATCTACAGAGAAAATACTAAGAAATCTCTAGGAGCCCCAAGAACTTGTATTTGAATTTAGCAGGATTAGAAAACACAAGCCATATATAAAAACTCAGGTCTGTGTATACTTGTTATAAATGAAAAATTGGATATTGAAATTTAAAAGTTATGTATGAGTGCAAAGGACCTAGAAAAGTTAAAAAAACAAACAAAAGAAACAAAAACAGTGTTGGAAGATGTTTAGTACCTAATTTTAAGACTTCTTCTAAAGCTACAGGAATCAAGGCATTGTTGGTGTAAGGAAAGACATATAGATCATTTGAATAAAACAGAGAATCTAGAAATAGAACCACACATATATGGTCCACTGAGTTTTGAAAGATTAACATTAGCATTTTATAGAATGTAAACTCAATTCAAGAGCTGAGGAAGAGATAGTGTTTTCAGCAAACAGCACTAGAACACCTGGTGTCTGTATATAAAAAATTAACCTCACCCCTTTATTTCCATACATGAAAATAATTTGAAGGGATCTATGAACCTAAATATGAATGCCTAAAAGTATAAAACTTTAAGAAGAAATTATAAGGGAAAATGTTTATGAATTCAGGATAGGCAAGAACTATCTAGTATACAAAACACATGATGTATAAAAGAAAAAATTGATAAATGAGATTCCATCAAAATTTAGAATTTTAAATGACATCATTAAAATGAAAAGTAGTCCTTAAACAGACCATATTTACAATGCATATAACCTATGAGCAGAATATATAAAGAATTCTTAGAGTTCATTAATAGACAACCCAATTAAAAAGTAGATATAAGAAGATGATAAATAGCCAGTACAGCAGAAAGAAAGGTGTGCAACTCTAGAATCAGAAAAATATTAATCAGTACAATAACAAGATTGAATTATACACTCATTAGGGAGATGAAGTTAAAAGTTTTAAAAGCCTTGTCATGACTTTTTCTTTTTTGGATTCTCCCCCTTTGCGTTCAATTTGTCACATCCAATGGATTCATTCTGCTGGGCTTCCTGGGGTTGTGATCCCATTGTCTTTTCCTAGAGTATTGTCTAAAATTTTTTGGAGTGCCAATTTGATTTTCATGAAGTTCCTGAGGTACTCTTTATCATGAAAGTATCCTATTTCACCATCAATTTTGAAAGATAGTTTTGCAGGGTACATCATTCTGGGTTGGAGGCTGTTTTCCTTTAGGGCTTGAAATACATCACTCCAAGCTCTTCTTACTTTGAGGGTTTGCATTGAGAAGTCTGCTGTGATTCTGATGGGCTTTCCTTTGTATGTGATTTGTTTCTTTTCTCTCACAGCTTGTAGAATTTTGTTCTTCTGTTGGATTTCTGGAATCCTAACTATTATATGCCTATGTGTAGAATTTTTTTGATCAAGGCTAGCTGGAGTCCTATATGTCTCATTTATCTGTATGTCAAGTTCTTTTCCCCTCCTTGGGAAATTATCTGCCATCACTTCTGTGAAGAGATTTTTTTATGTCATCTGCACTCTCTTCTCTTTCTTCATTGACTCCAATCAGTCTTATGTTATTCTTCTTTGCATTGTCTACCAGCTACTAGATTGATTTCTCATCTTCCTTTACAATTTTCAAGCAATTTTTCTTTTCCTGGTCATTAATTGCAAACTTTTCTTCTATATCTGAAATTCTATCCTCACATTGGTTCATTCTGCTGTGCAAACTTTCAATGGAGTTTTTAATCTCCTGGAAATCTGTTCACATCTGTTTTATGGGTTCCATTTGTTTCCTATGTTGAGATTTCATCATGTTCCTCAGATCCTCTATTTTTTTATCTGTGTCCTCTCTAGACTTATTAATCATGTCTTGCACCATGAGCAAAATCTTTGCTGTTATCTGAGTAATTATTTCTGATTTCATTTTTGCCAGATCCTCTTTTGTTGCCAGTTCAGAGAATCCAGGTGGGTGAGTATCAGATTATTCCATCTAGTTTCCCTTTGGGGTTGCTGTAGGTGATCCAGAAGTCTGGTTTTGAAGCTTGTTTACATGTCTTCTCATTTCCACGTGGTGGGGGTTGCTTCTGGCACCCGTGCAGTTCATCTTCTCTGCCCTAGGAGCTTGGTATGGCAGTGGGGGAGCTTCTTTCTGGGTGCTGGGACCGGCTCCCCTTCTCTGCCCTAGGAACTTGGGATGGCGGTGGGGGGAGCTTCCTTCCGGGTTCTGGGACCAGCTCACCTTCCTTGCCCTAGGAGCTTGAGATAGCAGCAGGGGAGCTTCCTTCCAGTTGCTGGGACTGGCTCAGCTTCTCTGCTCTAGGAACTCAATACTCATTTTGACACCCTAGTATGTAGGGCATGTCTTACCCAATAAGGAAACATCTTTATACATAGAATACGGCTTCAGCTGCCAGGAATAAAGTGTGCCTGATCTTATCAACAGCTCGGAACATCTCTACTGGTCCCAGGGTCCTCTGAAATGAGCAACATATATGTCATGTAATCCATATTTTGTCAGAAAAATCCCAATCACACATATCAAAATTTCTATATAAAGCCAAGAATTTTCTCTTCCACAGTGCTAAATAGAAAACAGATTTTAATTATAGAGGCAATATACATCACATTATTTTCTAACCTATCACATTAACCCACAAGATTATTCCTCGAGAAATATACAAGAATATCTTCACATAGTTGTGAAAAAGAGTAGGGATTCCTGTGTGTGGAATGCCTGGTTACTATACCCTTTAATTATTGTGAAGTATGTTGAGAGAATGGAAAACTAGTACTTCTAAACTTCACTTAATCTATAACCAAAACTGTCACCTTCTATGTCATTATTGCATCCCATTATAAGATTCCTCCCTAGTTAACATTAACTCGATCAGTAAATGCAGAAAACAAAAAAAATACAGTAACCAATTATGGACAATTATATATTTTCTATTAGATTGACACTGCTAATCCTTTTCCAAATAAAAGTCAGAGGCAGCTGATACTTTGAATTTAAAGAGAAGTTTCATTTGATTACTGTTATTAGAAATTTACAATACTCCGATGAATTTATTTATTGTGATAAATTTATGATTGAAGAAATTGTCTTGGAGTGGCTGAGTCACTGAATCATGACTATATGGTACCCCAATTCCATAACCATGTCTTCAAATGACATAAGCACATTCCTAATTCTGTATTCTTTCTACTCCAGCACACTGTCTCTGGCACAAATAAAGGGGTTTCAAGAAATACAGAACACCTTTTTCTATAGAACTAAGCTTGAATACATCACCAGACTTCTAATGATCACCAAACATTTAAGACCATGTTACATTTTTACACATCCTTACCAAAAGCCTTAGATTTCATCTTGTTCCAAGCCTCAGGGTCAACTCCAAGCAACATTCACCAAACTCTTCCAATTCAGCAGCAAAACCTTGACTTTATCCATTCAGAATCCCATATAATTCCAGCATGGACCAAGAGTACCAAAATATACAAGCATAATAAATAGGCCTCCATCATTCAGAGTTCTCCATCTAGTACCTATGGATAAGAAGTGGGTGTTTCTAGCTTTTTCAGTTTTGGAAGTACAATCACTAGAGACTTTAAATGTCTCCAAGCAGTCTAGAAACTAAATCCTAGGGAAATATTATGAATCATACTTGACAATAACAACCAACACTGGTTTAGCAATTAAACTGAGGCATGAGAAGCCAATGTTACTGATCCTGAATGAATAATCCAGAGAAGCTGTAAGTGGCTCATGCTCTTTGATTTACCATGTCACAGTGCTGAGAAATTTACTCACAATATAGAGTCTACATTCTGTTAAAAGTATAAACACATAGAACATTCACCGAGGTAGACCATATCCTGATCCATAATACACACCTTAAATTTTATTAAAAAGTATATGTGTCATTCAATATTTGCTCTCACACCATAATAGAATTAAACTAAAATTCAATAATAGAAAAGTAATTAGACAATCCCAAAACATACGTCAATTAAATAACAAACTTCTAACTAGTTCATGGGTTTAAGAAAAAGATCTTGAGAGAAATCTAAAACTATTTTAAACTAAATAAAAATAAAAACAGTTTATTGAAATTTGTAAGATCCAATGAAAATAGTACAAGGAAATTTGCAAAACCAACTGCATATATTAGAAAAGATGGTTTAAAAATAGTAAAATGTTTCCACTTTAAGGAATAAAAAGAGAAAATTAAACAAAATAAAAGGAAAAATAAGAATTAGAACAAAAATAAATGAACTTGCAAATAGGAAATCAACAGAGGAAAACCAAAAATGAGTTCTTTGAAAAGATCAGTAAAATTGATCAGTCTAACCAGTCTAACATGAAAAACAACAGTGAGGACACTAGTCATATAAAAAATTAAAGACAGGATATCACTACAGATACTGTTTATATTAAAAGAACAATAAAGGAATACTATCATGGTTTAGATGAAGAACTCCCTGCCAAAGCCTCACATGTGCAGAGGTGGGGCTTTTGCAAGGAGATTAGAACATGGGGCTCCGTGGCTGACTCCCTGTCAGGAGTTGGGGACTGGTTAGAGCTGAGTCACTGGGGCATGACCTGGAAGGGTATATGTCCCTCCATGGCTCTCTTTCTCTCTCTGCTACCTGGCCAGAGTGACACTTTGTCACAGTTGGTGTATCTTCCAGAGTACATTGTTTATATTAGGGTTCATATTTGATGTTCATTCTGTGAGTTTGGACAAATATATAAGGACATTATTTACCATTAGAGTATCATACAAAATATTTTTACTAACCTAAACATGCTCTCTACATGGAGTTTTCCTGTCCCTTGCTCTGGAAATCACTGACCTTCTTCTTTTTTTGGCTTAAATTCTTTTATTGGTACATTTTAGGTATACAATATGTTTACATTTATCATTGGGTGCTTGTACCTGTACATGATATATCTTGATTCTTATTTTTTCCCCATTCCCTGTGTGCCCTTCCCTATTTACATAGACTTTGTTTCCATTTTTTTCTTTTCTCATAATTTTTCCTTTCCCTTCTTTCCTTTCCCCTTCCCCTCCCACTTCCCCTCTACCTTTGGACCTTTTCTTCCTATTTCAAATTATCAATTATTCATTTTAATAGTTTTATTCCTCGTTTACACTTTCAGTTTCTCACACTAGAGAAACTATTTGGTATTTACACATGTGTGTCCTATTTATTTCACTTGAGTATTGCCTCAATGTGCATCTATTTAGCAATAAATGTCTAGTTTCTCATGCTTTATGGCTGAGTAGTACTCCACTTTATAAAAAGAAACACATCTTCTTTATCCAGTTCCCATTTGATCGGCACTTGGGCTGTTTCCAATCTTTAGCTATTATGAACTGTGCTGCTATAAACATAGGTGCACATATATCACTGTGGTATGCTTCTTTTCTTTTGGGAAGATACCCAGCAGGGGAATAGCTGGGTCAAATGGGACCTCTAGTCCTAGTTCTTTGAGGTATCTCCATACTGATTTCCACAGTGGTTACACCAGTCTGCACTCCCACCAACAATGGAAAAGTGTTCCTTTCTCCCCACAACCCCACCAGCATTTGTTATTGGTTGATTTCTTGATAGCAGCCATTCTTTCTGGGGTGAGGTGGAATCTCAGTGTTGTTTTCATCTGCATCTCTCGAATGACCTCACTGATCTTTTTATTGTCTCTAGAATTCTGCCCTTTTAAGAATGTCATAAATTTAGAATCATATAGTATATACACTTTTCAGATTGACTTCTTTCATAAATATATTTACTAATATGAATTTTAGGTTTTTCTATTTTTTATGACCTGATGCTTCATGTCTTTCTAGAACTGGGTAATATTTTATTGCCTGGATGTGCCAGAATTTATTAATCTATTCTTTAACTGAAGGACATCTCAGTTGCTTCTAAGTTTTGGCTGCTACAAATATTTACATAAAGGTTTTTGCTTATATGAAAGCCTTTAACTTCTTTGGGAAAATATGAAGGAGCTTAATTGTTGAACCATATGGTAAGAATGTGTTTAGTTTTGTCAGAAGCCACCAAGATGTCTTGCAATGTTAACACACGATTTTGGAGTTTTTGCTGTTCTGTGTCCTCACCAGCATTTAATATTGTCTGTGGTTCAGGTTTTGGTTATTTTAATACTAGGTATGTAGTGATATCTTAAGGTTGACTGAATTTGCATTTCCTTCCAAACTTATGACATGGAGCATCTTTTCATGTTTATTTACCACCTATAAATCTTCTTTGGTGAAATGCCAAAGTTTTTGACCCATTTTAAAAATAAGGTCACCTGTTTCCTTATTGTGTTTTATGAGTTCTTCATGTATTTTAGATAATAGTTGTTTATCAAATTAGCCTTTTGAAATTATTTTAGCCTAGACTGATTTGTTTTTTAAGTCTCTTGACATTATCTTTCACAGAAGCAAAAATTTTAATTTTATCAAAGTCCAGTTTATCAGTTCTTTCATTAAAAAGTCATCACCGTACTTCAGGTTGTCTAGATTTTCCCTATGTTATTTTTTAGGAGTTTTATAATTTTCAACTTTATGTTTAGGTCTATGGTATGTTTTGAGTTCATATTGGTAAAAGCTATAAGATATATATAGATATATTTATATATAAAGATGTATAAGGGTATATATACGGATATATACAAGATATATGGGTATAAAATATATAAATATGTGTGTGTGTGTGTGTGTATATATATATATATATATATTTGAATGTGTCTGTCCAGGTTTTTCAGAAGCTTTTATTATAAGGAGTATACTTCCTCCATTACATACCTTCCCTCCTTTCTCAAAGATCAATTTGCTTTATATATGTGAGTCTGTTTCTGGGCTCTTTATCTGTTCCATTGATTGACTTGTCTGTTCTTTCACAATAATACACTAAATTGCTAACTGTAGCTTTAGAGCAAGTCTTGAAATTAAGTAGTGTCAGTCTTCCAATTTGTTCTTCTTCAATATTGGCTAGTTTTAGTCTTTTGTCTCTCTAAATAAACTTAGAGGAGGAGAGATTTATTTTGTTTCACAGTTTCAGTCCATGTTCAGTTTGCTTCCTTGCCTCGTGTATAGCTCTGGTGGGAAATGCTACACTATGGAAAGCTATGAATGTATGCAGAATGGAGTTCTTGAGAAATTGCTGTAACCCTTCTTTTAATTTTTCTATTAGTCTAGAACTGCTCTAAACATAAGTCTTATCTTTAAAAGATTATAAGTAGACTACATGAATTTACATTAGAGAAAACCATGCTTACGTGGACAGTGGGCCAGAATATAAAATTCCAGAAAGTTTAAGGAGTTTTTTGGAGGTAAATTATAATTATAAACAAATTAATTTGGAAAATATAAAAAATAAAATCTCTTCAGAAAGTATCTTGTTATACAAAGGTAACTGAAAAAATATCATTGCTTGGAGCTGAAATTAACTGATAAAGTTGTGGGGTAAACATTAGGCAAGATTTATTCTTTTGAATAGAATATATAATTGAAAGAAAAAAATTAGGCTGCACTTTGGAGCGTGAAAGTGTTATATCATTCTAATGAGCCAAATGTAGTTTCTTCAGGCCAATACTGTGAATATGGTCTCTATGCTTTTTTCTTGTAGCTTTAAATTTTGCACAACTTCACCTAAAAGCTGGATGGCCCTGAGAAAATGAAGTGCTCTTAGATGAGGTTTTGATGCTCTTCCTTCAAGCTTTCAAGGGCTCTGAAAACCTGTGGGATAATCCTAAACAAGCCCTTATCCTGTGTACCATTCTAGTACAGTGACAGTCAGAGGTGAGCAGTGCAGATGTGTCACCATGCTGAGGCTGGATGAGAGGAACATTTTCTCATATAATGAACAGTAAATGCATAGACAGATGGCCAAATCGTCAAGTACCCTCCAGGTTCCACACATTTCACAATAATCTTTTAAAATAATTGCCACTGCTTGAGTAGTACTCTCAGAAAATTACAAGGCCATCAATTTATTCTCTAGCTTTTTAAATTCCACCATCCATTTCCCTAAAGTAACTGCCTATAAGGTCTTAAATTGCCACAAAAGGAAGTTACATTCCCTTTATAGATTACATTAATATTTTCTTCACTTCCTTATATGACTTTTCAAAAAGTATAGACTTTCAGTTCTTATTAATGTAGTTTGTGATTAATAATTCTGTACTTCATTTGAATTTGTTATTGCAAAATAAATGTAATGTTGAAAGAGCTCCCATAAGGTAGAGCTCTTTTATATTCACTTACTACAATTTGTCTCTGTCATTATTTATTATGAAAAGTCGCTTTTTTAAAATTTTGAAGTTGCAAGTTAGTTTTTCAAAACTAAATTTTAGCTTAGCAATAATTTTTCCAGTTTTAACTTAAGCACTTTCTACGGGTTTATTTTTTATAGTGTGTTCAAAAGTGCTATTCAATGCATTTTTATATCACAATTGTATAAGGCTCAACAACATTATTTACTTGTATCCAAGAAATGTTGAATTTCAGTTAAATTTTTGTTTCATGAGACATCCAAGTATAAATGTAGTAAAACCAAGAAAAACTAAACTTTATTAAAGTAATAGCTCTCTATCTGGATCTTTTTTATTTTTCCTAAAACAGATTAGGGCTGATGAGTGAATAATTTGAAGGATTTGTATGTCATGAATAAAACCTGGAGTCCCATTTATCCCAAAATTTTATGAAGAGGTGTCAGAGACTAGTTAATCTCCAAATGTCCCTCTTCCTCGCTTAGGAAAAACAAATTTCTACCTGAATATGCAATCACTCAGAAGAAAAACATATTTTACTTCTCTCCTCACTGCTAGGTGAGACATAGATCTAAAGTCTGACTGAAGAATTTAAGTAGAACAATCACATGTGACTCCCAAGGTGGAAAAGGAGTGTGGCCTGCACGCATCATGCACTTGTGTACCAGAATGCATTATGAGCCCTGAATATACAGAGCCATCTTAGCCTGTGCACTGATACACTAACCACATGGCCACTAACTCCATTAAAACATATATAAAATGTGAGAGTAGACAGCCACCAAGGTATTATAACACAGACACTTATTTCTTAGATTCTCTAATGTATCTCATGCGAATATTTATTAAAACATTCAAACACCACAAATCTACAATTCAAATGGTGATATTAGATGTATGAAAAGAAATATTTTTTCAGAAATGAGATATATAAACAATGAATTTTTTCCAAAAGAATCTTTTATCTCACCAGTTCTACATAAATTCATAACAATCACATTGTTCCTAAATGCAGCTACCAACATCTCTGATAGCCAATATTTCCTAGTAACGTAGCATTCTACCATCTCACTAATCAAAATACACTCATAATGAAGAGGGCTATTTTGTCCTTATCTTCAAGAACACTTTATCCAGAACCCTCTACAATATGCTTTTCAAAAATGAACCATCCTTTAGTGAGCATATCAATCACATGAAAAACAAAATAACAAATTTTTTAAAATTTCAAATATGTTACACATATGCCTGCAAAATAGTTTTCATTCCTTATTTGCAAAGTAATTGTACTATAAGAAGCAAAGGCCAAAGAATCACAAGTGCACCGATATGGGTCAGTCAAAAATTTAAGAAAAAGTTATCCAAGAAAATCATGTACATGATTATGATTAAAATCATATCATTAAGCAATTTGTTAGTTAACCATACTTTATTTTAATCAAATCCACCAGGAATATAAACAATATTCAAAGTTAAGAGACAGGAAAATGATAATAACAGTATCATCTTATGTACATTACCTTATTTATCCCTCTCAATATCCCATGAACTCATACTCTCATCCCCATTTGAGAGCTGAGAAAACTGAGTCATCACAAGATTATGAACTCACCCAGACTCTTACAGGATGCCAGAAATGCACTGAATGTATTGAATGAGAATAGCAACAAAAATAAGAGCAAATAACTAGCCAGGCACGAATGCACCAAGATCAAGCCAATCTCTTAATGACGTTTGAAATGAACACTAAAAATGTCAAAGGCTAGTTGTTTAAATTATGTAAAATTGGCCACAGCTCTTCCAAACATAAAGCTAAATTTAATATAAACTCAAAAACTATAATTAAATATATTATTTTGGCAATTTCTTCATTTTAGTTGAAATAGAAATGGAATTACTTCTCTACTAGATGTTCAAAATATCCAAATAAATTAAGAAAATCCAATAGAATTTCTTACACATAACACTATGTCCCATTAAGTCGTCAAACCCTGAAAGTTTTTGGAATGTATATTTTCCTCTATCCTATTGAATGTGTTCCCAACCAAATTACACTCCATCGTTTATTAAAACATTACAGTGAAACCATGGTAGTCAAAAGGAAAAGTATATTTTCACCTGGATTAACTTAAGTGACCAATCACTTAAGTCATTGTGGCATATATTAAATGTTTCTGTGTTTGAAGGCTCCTTACTGGCCAGAAATTTAAGCTCAAATGTACTCTACAGCAATAATTGTTGTTGACAGGAGTAAATTTAAACAATTTTTACCTAGAATTAACTTCTGCATCACTAGAAGGAACAAGTTGTATATGATATATTTCCCTTAATACAGAGTAAGGGTCAGGCTTACTATCCTAAAAACTCAAACTTCATTTCATATTCCAAAGCAGATTAGTGAGTTCAAATATTTTTTTGAGGAGTCTCTTCAATCTCCTTTTTCAGAGTACTGTATTTTTCATTGTAGAAGTCTTTCACTACCTTGGTTGGGTTAATTCCTAAGTTCTTCATTTTTCTTCATGCTATTGTGAAAGGTATTGTTTCCTATTTTCTCTCTCAGTGAATTTGTTATTGGCATACAGGAACACTACTGATTTTTGAGTGTCAAATTTGCATCCTGCTACACTGCTGAATTTGGATACTAGTTCTAGGGGTCTTTCGGTGGAGTTTGGGGGATTGTCTATGTAGAGGATCATGTCATCAGCAAATAATAATTTAACTTCTACCTTCCCGATTCATATCCCTTTCATTTCTTTATCTTGTCTTATTGCTCTAGCTAATATTTTGAGAACTATATTAGACAGAAGTGGTGATAGCGGACATCCTTGTTTTGTTCCTGACTTTAGAGGGAAAGCTTTCAACTTCTCTCCATTTAGTATGATGTTGGCTGTTGGGTTTGTCATAAATAGATTTTACCAGACTGAGATAAAGACCTTGTATTCCTATTTTATTCAATCTTTTTATCATGAGAGGATGTTGGGTCTGTCAAATGCTTTTTCTGCATCTAGTGAGATGATGATGTGATTTTTTGTCCTTGTTTCTGTTTACGTGGTATATTATATTTATGGATTTACATGTGTTGTACCATCCCTACATCTATGGAATGAATCCTAGTCATGATTTTTTATTTACTTTTTTATTGTTTGCTGCATTCTGTTTGCCAATGTCTTACTGAGAATTTTTGCATCTGTGTTCATTAAAAAGATTGGCCTGTAGTTCTCTTTTTCAGTTGGGTCCGTTCTCGTTTAGGAATCAGAGTAATGCTTGCTTCCAGGAATGACTTTGGGAGTACTGCTTCCTTTTTAATTTCATTAAAGAATTTGAGGAGTATTGGTCTTCTCTAAAGTTCTTATAGAATTCAGCAGTGAATCTGTTGGGAATTTGGCTTTTCTTAGTAGTTTGGTTTTTTTTATTGCTTCTTCAATTTCACTGACTGATATTGGCTTATTCAGGATTTTTATATATTCTTGATTCAGTTGTGGTATTTCATGTATATCTAGTCATTTACCCATTTCCTCATAATTTTCCATTTTATTATAGTACAGGTTCTCAAAGTAGTTACTGATAATCTAGATTTCAGCAGAATTCATTGTGATTTCACTTTTTTCATTTCTAATCACATGGACTTGGGTCTTTTATTTCCTTATTTTAGTGAGATTAGCTAGGGGTTTGTCTATTTTGTTTAGTCCTTCAAAGAACCAACGCTTCAACTCACTGATTCTTTGTGTTTTTTAACTCTCAATTGAATTAATTTCTGTCCTGATATTTATAATTTCCTTTTTCAAAATCCTCCAAATCCAACCTTTGGGTTTGAATTGTTCTTGTTTTTCTAGGACCTTGAGGTGCATCATTAAATCATTTATTTGACCTTGTTGTGACTTTCTGATGTGAGAATTCAATGCCATGAACTTGCCTCTTAGGACTGCTTTCATTACATCCCATAGGTTTGGGTATGTCATACAGGCATCATCATTTGATTGTAGAAACTGTCTAATTTCTTCTTTAATTTCACCCGTAACCCATTCGTTATTCAAGAGGGTATTGTTTCACTTCTATGTGTTTGTATAATTTATGTGGTTTCTTTTGCTATTTGTTTCTAGTTTCATTGCACTATGATTTGATAATATGCATTGGATAATTTTCATTCTTTTGCATTTACTTAAGCATGCATGATTGGATAGTAGGTGGTCTATTTTGAAGAAAGTCACATGTGCTGTTGAAAAGAATGGGTATTCTGTTGTTACTGGATGGAACACTCTGTAGATACCTATTAAATCCATTTGTTCAAAGATTTGGTTTAGCTCTGATATGTCTTTGTTGATTTTTTGCCTAGTTGATCTGTCCATTTATGACAGTGAAGTATTGAAGTCCCCCATTATTATTGTATTGGTGTTTATCTGATTTTTCATGTCCATTAGGGCTGGTTTTATGAAGTTGAGTGCACCGGTATTTGGTGTGTATATGTGTATATTTGGTGTGTATAATTGTTAACTCTTCCTGTTGAATTGTTCCCTTAACAACTATGTAATAACCTTTTTTGTCTCTTGTGATCAATCTTAGCTTGAAATCCACTTTATCTGAAATTAGGATAGCAACTTCCACTTTTTTCTGGCTCCCCACTGAAGGAATATTGTTTTCCATCCTTTGATTTTTAATCTGTGAGTATCTTTTAAAATTAGATGTGCTTCTTGTATGCTGCATTTTGTTGGGTTTTCTTTCTTGATCCACTCTGCCAATTTGTGTCTTTTGATTGGAGAATTGAGACCATTCACATTGAGAGTTATTATGGAAAATTATTGTCTTATTCTTGTCATTGCATTATTTTGCCATTGCCAATCTGCCAGTGTAGCAGGATACAAAGTCAACACACAAAAAGCAATAGCATTTCTGTACATCAACAAACTCACTGAAAGGGAAATTAGGGAAGCAATACCCTTCACAATAGCATCAAAAAAAGAGAAATACTTAGGAATTAACCTGACTAAATGACCTAACCAAGAAGTAAAAGACCTCTAAAATGAAAATGATAGTATTCTGATAAAGGAAATTAAAGAAGATATCAGAAAGTGGAAAGATATCCCCTGTTCCTGGATAGAAGCAATATAGTGAAACTGGCCATACTTCCAAATTGTTATATAGATTAAACTGGAGAAAATAATTCTACAATTAATTTGGAACCAGAAAAAAAATCTAGAATAGAAATAGCAATTATGGACAATAAGGGCAAGCCAAGGGACTTGCAATCCAGGACTTCAATTTATATTACAAAGCTACAGTGATAAAAACAGCATGGTAACTGCAAAAAAAACAGAATTGTGGGTAAATGGAACTGAATAAACAATACAGAAACAACTCCAAGCACACTCAGCTATATTATTTTTGACAAAAGGGCCAAATCCCTTAGCTGGAGGAAATATACCCTCTTTTATAAGTGATGCTGGTAAAACTGGCTATCCACATGCCAAAGGTTGAACCTAGACCCATATCTTTCACCATGCACTCAACTAAAATCAAAATTGATCAGAGACATAAACATGAGAATAGAAACACAATCTTCTGAAGACATAGGTGTAGGCAAAGACTTTCCTAAGACAGTCTTTCCCTGGACACACAAGAAATAATATCAGTAATCAATAAATGAGATCATATCAAATTAAAAAGCTTTGTACAGAGTGAAGAGACATCCTATAGAATGGAAAACAACTTTACCAGCTACTCCTCAAAGTACTAATATCTAGAATATACAAAGAACTAAAAATTTAGACCCCCTCCCAAATTTAAAGACTCAATTAAATAACTGACATCTGAAATAAATAAACACCTCTCAGAAATACAAATACTCAATAAATATATGAAAAAAATGTTCAACATCCCTGGCCATTTGAGAAATGCAAATTAAAACAGCACAGATTTCATCTCACTGCAGAAAGATTGGCTACTATCAAGAAATCAGTCAATAACAAATGCTGGTGAATCTGGGTGAAGAACAGAACCCTTCTCCACTGTTGGTGGAACTATAAACCACTGGAAATCATTAAAAAGATTCCTCAAAAAACTAAAGTCAGAGATTCTATTTGACTTAACTATTCCCTTTCTAGATATCTTCCTGAAAGAGTTAATGTCATATCATGTAGGCATATCCATGTTTATAGCAGTGCAATTCATAATACCTAAATCTTGGAAACAGCCTACATGACCATCCACAGATGAATGGATAAAAAAATGCATTTCTACTCAAGGGAGTACTACTCTGCCATAAAAAGGATAAACTTCAGTCATTTGTAGAAAATGGATACACTTTGAGATGAAAATGTTAAGTGAAGTAACTCAGACACACAGCTTAAATATTATATTATTTGTCTTATATGAATATATATGTATATATTTTCTTATAAAATAAGACAGATAATATGAAAAAAGGAAAGAAAAAAATATATCCAGTGTAGACAAGGTCACTAAAAGTGTACCTTGACTTAATACAATTGCCTTACATGTTTTATATGTTCTTTTAGTCTGTTTTTTAATCTACATATGATAATTTAATTTATAAAGTCATAAAATGAATAATGAATCTGATACTGGAAAAATAAAAGGGGGGATGGAGGGGGGAAAAAGAAGAAATTGAAATGTGTTATGTACATGTATCAGTCCCCTACAGTGAATGAAATCATTATGTACTGCAAATATATACTAATAAAATTTAAATTTTTTTAAAGAGGATTGTTTAAAAAATAGATTAGAGAGTTTGATTTACTAGTGTGATGCCACAGTCTGAAATATCCAGATAATTTCTGACTGCCCTAGCATTTCTGTGGTCTGGATCAGGTCCTACAGGCTACAGAGAATACTTGCAGTCACAAAATCATTTTAGAAAAAGATTGATTTCAGTCCTTGCTAACTATGGTCACACCAGAGCACTAAATAGCTTCCCTGAATAATATTTAACCCCATCTAAAGTAGATACTATAGGTAATTTCTTCTTGTAAAACTAACAAATATATACATATTTCATTTAACACTTTTTGCCATATCCCCCCTTATTACTGACCTTAAACCACTGCCTGTGCTTGTTACTAGGACACTCAAAAGCACCACAGAATAATTAACTCATCACTTAGGAAACTGTCTTAATGATGGGATCTTCACCTCTAGGTGCAATGCAAAACAATACAGAATACAGAAGACCTGTTGATTAACATAAAAAATTATGATTTCTCAAGGAAACTATGTCTATCTCTTAAAATAAAAACCAATCACAAACTCAGCACACATGTGGGAAAGGGCAAGTTTCAGTCAACCATATGGTAAAGGAACACTGATCTCATTTTAATTAATCTTCTTAGATTTTACCTACTAAATATTTTCTTAGGCTGTCAAGGAGAAGATAACATACTGCGTGATGTTTATCATCTCTTATTTTCCAAGGGGAAAGGAGAGTTCACACACACACACACACACACACACATACACACACACACACAGGAATAAGGCTGTAAATCAACAACTTAAAAAAAAGAGAGAGAGTTAAAGCAAGAAGTAGAAGGTCTTGCAAGCCTGGAGAATGTTAATCACCTAAATAGATGACATCATTAAACTGTGACTGCCAAGGTAAGTCTAAAAACATCAATGAATGAGATAAGGTTGATAATATAAAATTGAGAACTAAATGTACTAAAGATCATGATTTTACTGACATCCAAAACTATAAAATTGGAAAAGCATACCTAAAGGAAGTGATTAAAATGAAATTGGTTGAAAATCCATTTATAAGCACTATTTTAAAAACCACATGAGGTCAAATTAAAATGAGTATGTGTCAAGGAATAATCTTACACTGGCAAATGAAGGACTACTTTTCTTCTTGACTTTTTCTGGACGCAAGTTTTACATTTCCTTTTGGCCACTCTTCAATTTATGTGGTCAGTTTTATAAACTAATGAGAAATTATTTAGCCAGGTATTTGCTTGAGATTTTTAAATTTGCTTCTCCTTGAACCGGGCTCTATTTAGAAGTCACTGCTCTCTTATCAAAAGAAAGACATTTACCTCAACTAAAAGCCAAAATTAGATTTTGAATCAGCTTGCCTTGAATTCAGGATCTCTGTTTTCACCTCTACTGTATTTGTTTCATTTTTAAATAGCATATTATTCCTTTGATGAATTAGCACAAAATCAAAGTTTTACAAATACAAAGTTTTAATGTGTTTTAAAAATGAAGGCTTGCTTCAGACTCATCACCATAATTTTTTCACCCCAGACTCTCTTATTTAAAAGGCAGCATTATTGAAGTTATTAATTACCATACAATGAACTTCATATATTCAGTGTGTTCACAGTTGTAAGTTCAGACATATGTAAAGCCCATAAAACTATCATCACAATCAAGATAACGAACATGTCTATTGTTACCCATAATTTCCTTTTTCTCACTTATTAGTAATCCCTCTACTCCACCCCTTTTGTCCCCACCATCCACAAGCAAGCACTGAGCTGCTATAAGTTGTAAAGCATTCATTTGCATACCTTAGACTTTTACTGAAATATGTTTATACATTATGTGTTACGTGTTTGCATGAGGAAGGGGAGACTTCTTTCACTCATCATAAGTATTTAAGATCCAATTACCAAAGTGTGTTTGGAACAAGAGGCAGTACTTTGAGGGGCATTAATGTCAAGGTGTCTTTTATTGTAATCAATTTTTTTAAATTAAACATTATTTTTATCACCTGTCATATTAAGAACTCATTCCACTCTATGGACACATCACAGTTTTTTTATCCACTCAACTCCTGATGAATATTTGGGTTGGCTCAAGCTTTGAGCTCTTACAAAGCAGCTATGAGCATTTGTATACATATCTTCAAAAGTCATATGCCTTTGGGCATGGAATGGCTGGATCATATGGTAGATGTGCAATGAAGTTTTTAAAAAATGACAAAAGAATCAAAGAGCTGGTCTTTCAAAATAATAAATAAAATAGATAAACCTGTAGCCAATCTTATCAAAAAAAAGAAAGAAAATGCTCAAATCCATGCAATCAAGAATGAAAAAGGTGAAGTCACAACAGATCCAGGAGAAATCCAAAGCATCATCAACCCTTACTTCAAGAATCTGTACTCTAAAAAACGGAAAACACAGAAGAAATGGACAGATTCCTAGATAAATATGAATTACTAAAGTTAAATGAAGAAGATATAGAAATTCTAAGCACCCCGACTACAATGAGTGAAATGGAAAATGTAATTAAAAATTTACCAATAAAGAAAAGCCCAGATCCACATGGCTTCACTGCTGAATTCTACAAGACATCTAAAGGAGAATCATCACCATTACTTTTTAAACTCATCAAGGAAATTGAAAGGGAAGAAAAGCTTCCAAATTCATTCCTGGAAGCAAATGTTACTTTGGTCCCAAAACCAGGGAAAGACACAACCCGAAAAGAAAACTACAGGCCAATCTCCCTAATGAATATTGATGCAAAAATCCTCAACAAGATACTGGCAAACAGAATACAAAAGGTCATCAAGAAGGTCATATATCCTGACCAAGTCAGATTAATCCCAGGGGTGAAAGGATAGTTCAACACTCGTAAATCAATAAACATAATACATTATATTAACAGAGTCAAGGACAAAAACTATATGATTATCTCAATAGATGCAGAAAAGGCATTCAACAAAATCCAACACCTATTCATGATAAAAAAAAAAAAAAACCTACAGAAAATTGGAATAGAAGGTCTTTACCTCAACTTGATTAAGGCTATCTATGAAAAACCAATAGCCAACATCATACTAAATGGTCAAAAACTGAAAACTTTCAAGCTAAAATCAGGAACAAGACAAGGATGCCCACTATCACCACTCTTGTTTAATATTGTTCTTGAAACATTAGCCAGAGCAATTGGAAAAGAGAAAGAAATAAAAGGAATAAAAATAGGAAAGGAAGAAGTTAAACTGTCATTATTTGTTGATGATATGATACTTTACATAGAAGACCCAAAATACTCTGCCAAAAGACTTCTAGACTTAATTGATAGATTCAGTAGAGTAGCTGGATATAAGGTCAACACTCAAAAAACAATAGCCTTTTTATATACAAATAATAGACTCATTGAGAGAGAAATTAGGGAAAAAATTCCTTTTAAAATAACATACAAAAAATGAAATATCTAGGAATCAATCTAACAAAGGAAGCAAAAGACCTATATACTGAAAACTATAGCACTTTGGAAAAGGAGATTGAGAAGGCAATAAGAAAATGGAAAGACATCCCTTGTTCCTGGATAGGAAGAACCAATATAGTGAAAATGGCCATACTTCTAAAATTATTATATAGGTTTAATCCAATCCCAATTGAAATTCCAAAAATATATTTCACAGAACTAGAGAAAACAATCCAAAACTGCATTTGGAACCAGAAGAGACCTAGAATAGCAAAAGAAATTTTAGGCAACAGAGATATGGCTGGAGGTATTACAATCCCCAACTTGAAACTATATTACAAAGCTACTATGATTAAAACATCATGGTGTTGGCAAAGAAACAGACCTGAGGATCAGTGGAATACATTAGAAGATGCAGAAACAACTACAGATATGCTCAGCCACCTCATCTTTGACAAAAGAGCCAAACATCCTCATTGGAAGAAAGATAGCCTATTTAATAAATGGTGTTGGAAAAACTGGATTTCAATCTGCCAAAGATTAAAACTTGACCCATGCCTATCACCACACACTAAATTAAGATTGAAGTGGATTAATGATTTAAATATTAGGACAGAAACACTAAATTTTCTGGAAGATAAGTTAGGTAGAACTCTTGAAGATATTGGTATAGGAAAAGATTTTATAAACAAAACCTCAGTGCCACAGGAACTTGGCCAAAGAATCAACAACTGGGATCTTATCATATTAAAAAGCTTCTGCACTGCAAGAGAAACCAATAACAGAGCTAAGAGACAACCTACAATGTGGGAAAAAATTTTCAGCAACTGTACTTTAGACAAAGGACTGCTATCTAAAATATATAAAGAACTGAAAAAAATCAGACCTCCCAAATTCAAAGACCCAATTCAATAATGGGCATCTGAAATGAACAGACATTTCTCAGACAAAGAAGTAAAAGGAGAAAATAAATATATGAAAAAATGTTCAACATTACTGGTTATTCGAGAGATGCAGATGAAAACAACACTGGTATTCCACCTCACCCCAGAAAGAATAGCTGCTATTAAGAAATCATCTAATAACAAATGCTGGCAGGGGTGTGGGGAGAAAGGAACCCTTCTCTATTGTTGGTAGGAGTGCAGATTGGTACAACCAATGTGGAAATCAGCATGGAGATACATCAAAAAACTAGGCTTAGAGGTCCCATATGACCCAGCTATTCCCCTGCTAGGCATCTTCACAAAAGAAGTAAAAGAATCTTACCACAGTGATATATGTGCACCCAGGTTTATACGTGCACAGTTTGTAATAGCAAAAGCTTGGAAACAGCCCAAGTGCCCATCAACTGGAGGCTGGATAAAGAAGATGTGTTTTTTTTATAAAATGGAGTACTACTCAGCCATAAAGAATGAGAAACTAGAGACATTTATAGCTAAATGGATGCATATTGAGGCCATCCTCTTAAGTGAAATAAATAGGACACATATGTGTAAATACCAAATAGTTTCTCTAGTGTGCAAAACTGAAAGTGTAAATAAGGGTTAAAATGATTAAAATAAATAATTGATAATTTGAAATAGGAAAAAAGGTCCAAAGATGTAGGGGTGAAGGGAGGGAAAGGGGAAAGGAAAGAAGGGAAAGGAAAAATTAAGAGAAAAGAAAAAAATGGAAATGATGTCTTTGTAAATAGGGAAGGGTGGAGGGGCTGAAGGGCACACAGGTAATGGGGAAAAAATAAGAATCAAGATACATCATGTAAAGGTACAAACATCCAATGATAAATGTAAACATATTGTATACCTAAAATGTACCAATAAAAGGACTTAAGGAAAAAAAAAGAAATTGAGATCGCTTACTTGACATTCTTTTTCAAATTTTGCTATAATTTTCACTACATTCAGTTTGGGTTTTTTTTAAATAAATTTTATTTTATCTCAGAAACACTGATATTCTTAATTTAATTCACAGTTTAAAATACTTTGAACTTACTTTGGATTTCTTTCTGTCTCCTGGGTTTTTACAAATGTATAAATTAGTTTCAAATATTTGAGATTTTACCACATAGTTCCATAGTTCCATAGTTACCATAGGGCCAAAGTTCAGCCCCTTATTTTTATTACTTATTTCTAATTCCATTTATGTGAGAGAATACACATTGTATTACTTGAATCCTTTTAAATTTACTGAAACATACATTTTTGAATAAGAATATGTTCCATTTAAAATTTTAGTATGTATACTCTTCTGTTATTGGGTATTTTATAAATATCATCTAGGTCATTTGGCTGACCATGTTATTGTATTTTCAACCTTGTTGATCATCTTACATTCTTACAGCTATTCTTGTTTTTACCTATAATGGCACTGAAATCTCCAACACTAATTGTGACTTTATCTACTTCTCCTTAAAAGTTTACCTATTTTTGTCTCATGTGTTTGAAAACTCTATTATTATATGCATAAGCATTTAGTTATAGTACATCCTCTTGATGAACTGACCTCTTTCTCACTAAGAAATTACTTCTTACATACATATGTAAATATCAAATAGTTTCTCTAGTGTGAGAAACTGAAAGTGTAAATAAGGACTAAGAGGTATAATAGATAATGTGAAATAGGAAGAAAAGGGGCAAAGGGGAAGGGGAAGTGGGAGGGGCAGGGGAAAGAAAAGAAGGGAATGGAATTAATATGAGAAAATGAAAAAATGGAAACAAAGTCTTTGGAAATAGGGAGGAATGGAGGGGATGAAGGGAGGAAGGAGAATGGGGAAAAAATAAGAACCAAGAGAGATTATATAAATGTACAAATTTCCAGTGATGAATGTCATTATATTGTATGCCTAAAATGTACCAATAAAAGTAATTTTTAAAAAAGAAATTATTCCCCTCCCCTCAGCCTCAGAGGGCCTTGGAGCCTGGGCCTCAGGGAGCGCGGCTCCCAGGCGGAGGTCGCCGGTCCGGCGGACCCGACGCCATGCTGCTGCTGGCAGGAAGGCTGGCTCCTCCCCCTACAGAGCGCATCCGGGCGAGGCTCGGCCTGGACTGAGCTGGGAGATCTACCTTCTGGAGACCACAGCCATCCAGGGGGAAGAGCCCAGAAAGAGGACATGGCTAATAAGCAGAAGGAAACAAGGGCTCAGGTGGCAGTGACTTTCGAGGATGTGGCTGTGCTCTTTACTCGGGAGGAGAGGAAGAAGCTGGATGCTCTGCAGAGAAGCTTCTACTGGGACGTGATGCTGGAGAACTACAGGAACCTGGCTTCCCTGGGTTGGAAGAGCAGTTATAAAACCACAAAGTCAACTCAAACACAAGACTTCGTTTCAGGACCTGATAATGAAAAACTTCAAAAGGAATGGACCCTGGGACTTGGAATCAGAAAAACTTTGCATATATGAAGACAAATTCAAGAAGCCAGATAAAAAGGAAAGTTTTCAGATAGTTTCAATCACCCACAAAAAAATCGTGACTGTAGAAAGAAGCCATAAAATTTCTGAATCCAGCCAAAAGTTCAGCTCAAAGTCACTTGTTCCCAGAGAGAAAACACCACCAAAATGTGAAAAGCAAGGAAACATTTTCAAACAGAATTCAAATTTACATACTCAACTGAAAATCACAGCAGAGAAATGCTATCAATGTAATATGTGTGACAAAACATTCATTAGCACTTTGTCCCTTCAAAAGTATGAGAAAAACCATAGTGGAGAGAAATTATTTAAATGTAAGTTATGTTCAAAGGCCTTTAGCCAAAGTTCAGCTCTTATTCAACATCAAATAATTCATCTGGAGAGAAGCTCTACATATATAAAGAGTATGGGAAAGCCTTCACTCTCAGTACATCCCTTTATAAACATTTAAGAACCCACACTGTAGAGAAATCCTATAGGTGTAAGGAATGTGCCAAAGCCTTCAGCCAAAGGTCTGGCCTTTTCATACATCAGAAAATCCATGCTGGAGAAAACCCTTGTAAATATAATCCAGGTAGGAAGGCATCTAGTTGCAACACAGCCCTTCCTGGTCAAATAATTTATTCCAGAAAAAAGTCTAATTTATGTAATGAGTATGGTAACACCTTTAAGTCCAGCTCATCTCTTCATTGTCATCAGAGAATTCATACTGGAGAGAAGCCTTTCAAATGTAGTGAATGTGGGAGAGCCTTCAGTCAAAGTGCCTCACTCATTCAACATGAATGAATTCACACTGGAGAAAAGCCCTACAGGTGTACTGAATGTGGAAAAGGCGTCACTTCTATCTCACGACTCAATAGGCATCAAATAATTCATACTGGAGAGAAATTTTATAATTGTAATGAATGTGGCAAAGCCTTACGTTCCCATTCAACCTTTATTATTCATGCGAGAATTCATACTGGAGAGAAACTATGTAAATGTAAAGTATGTGGGAAAGCCTTCAGACAAAGTTCAGCTCTCATTCAACATCAAAGAATGCATATTGGAGAATGACCCTATAAGTGTAATGAGTGCGGGAAAACATTCAGGTGTAACTCATCACTTAATAATCATCAAAGAATTCATACTGGAGAGAAACCTTATCAGTGTGAGGAATGTGGGATGTCATTTGGCCAAAGTTCAGCCCTTATTAAACACCAGATTCACACAGAAGAGAAACCCTTTAAATGTAATACATGTGGGAAAACTTTTAAACAAAGCTCCTCACATATTGCACATCAGAGAATTCATACAGGAGAGAAGCCCTATGAGTGTAACACATGTGGGAAACTTTTCAACCACAGATCATCCCTTACTAATCATTATAAAATTCATATGGAAGAGGACCCCTAGAAAGTAGAGTTGCATGTGTAAAAGTCTAAAAGCAAAGCTCCTCATCAAATTACACTTGAAAGTTATATAGTGTCATGGCAGGCCAAAAAAAAAAATTCCTGTAATCATTTAGTTTCCATCAAATATTAAATCCCATGGATAAAATCTTAACTGTGTATCAGATAGGAAATTGTTCACACCTGTTGGACATTTTTTTTAAGTAACTTGAGATGAATTCATAACTGGAGACATTGACTTTGGGCATTTGTAAAATAGAGATGTTTGTTTTTCCTCAATAAAAGTGTACACTAGAAAAAAAAAGAAATTGCTTCTTTACTTCTGTTAATATTTTCTTTAAAATTTATTTTTGTCTGATATAAACCTAGCACTACAACTCTGCATTGACTATTGTTAATATAGCATTCTATCCTTTTATTTTAACCACTTTGTATATGGGTATTTGATGTATATCTCTTAAAGCAGATTCTAAATCAAATCTGACTTCATTGATATATATAGTTCATGTCACTATGATTATTGATATGGTCATATTTATATTTACCATCCTACTCTTTGTTTCCTAATTATTCCTTCTAAGCTTTGTGCCTTTTCTACTCACTTCCTGCCCCCTGGAAATAGCATTAATTGAATAATTTTATGATTCTATTTTATCTCCTTTGTTGGGTAGACATAGTACTTTGCTTTCTTAAGTGATTTCTTAGTGTAGCATATATCTAAATTTTCATTTCTGACCTTCAATTTTTCTTAACTTTGTGCTATTGTTGTCATACATTACTTTTAAATGTGTTATAAATCACATATTGCAATGCTATAATTTTTATCAGTTATCATCTAAAGATACCCTAACATGTTTAAATGGGAAGGGAAACAATGAAGGGGAAGGAAAAGGTAAGGAATAAAAGAAAAAGAGAGAATGGAAGGAAAAATGGAAATAAAGCTTTTGTAAATGGGGAAGAAGGGTTGCAGGGAGGGGAGGAGAATGGGGAAAAAAAAGAATTAACATATATTATGTATAGGTACAAGTTTCCTATGATGAATATGATCAATATGTACTAATAAAAATCAATATGGTGCTAATAAAAAAGTTAAAAACCCAGTGTCTTAAATTGTATACCTAAAATGTACCAATAAAATTAATGAATAAAAAAATAAAATTTAAAAAAATTTTTAAACTTCAAACAAAAAAATGAAGTACCTGACATGTAGTTTCTGTTTCAGTTACTCTTTGTTCTTCATATACTTTCATATTTCTCTTTATTATCACTTTTCTTCTGTAAGACTTTCTATCATATATCTTATAGGATGGGTGCAATGAAGGTGATTTGTTGTTATTCTTATTGTGTATTTAACAAGAAGACTTATTTCACCTTCATTTTTTAAAGATTTTTTTACTGAGTGTTATGGTTTGGACCGAAAAGGTTTCCCAAAAGGTTCATATTTTCATGGTGGGGCTTTAAGAAGGTGATTGAATCATGTGATCATTAGCCTCATCTCCCAATTAATCTTCCAATGAGTTCATAACTGAATGGATATTTAGAGGTAACACGAGTTGAGACAGGGAAAACATCAATGTGGTATGGTAAAGAATCCTGAGGGTATGGTCACAGCCTTTGGCAATGTTCAGGGTGTAGATGCCAGGAATAGAAGGAATGATGTTTCCCAATCAAGAAGAAACCATCTGCAAATATGCCAAGGTGGAGCCAAGTATGACACAGTGCCACAGACTACACTACATGTAACTCTCAACTTTTCTCTCAGGTGTGGCCCAGTGTGGGATGGCTTTTACTAGACGCTGAGCACCCCCACTCCCTAGATCCCTCTCAGAGTTTTTAATAATGCCTTAAATATGCTTAACACCTGTATGTGAGGAAGTGGGGTCTAGCTGGAAGAAGTAGGTCACTGGAGGCATAACCTGAAACATTACTGCTGGCCAGCTTTCCCTGTGGGACAAAACACATGATACTTACAATGCAAGGAGGAGAGGTTTATTTGGCTCACAATTTCAGAGATTTCAGACCATGGTCAAATGAATCCAAGGCAGAACACTCACATAGGTAGGGAGTGGTGGAGCAAAGCTGCTCACTTCACAGCAACCAGGAAGCAGAACACAGGGGAAAAGCACAGGCAAGAAAGACACCATCAAAGACACCACCATGACCACCTCCAGCAGGGCCCACCTTCTCCCTGTATATTCAGTTGTGAATGTGATCAGATTAATGGTGATGAGTACTGTGCCCCTGTGATCCAATCACCTCTCCAGAAGGCCCTAAATCTGGTCAATTTACAAGTAAGATTAACTGGCACAAATACATCTTGTCCCTGGTCCCTTCCTCTTTTTGCTTCCTGGCTTCCATGAGATGAGTATATTTCCTCTGCTACATTCATCAACCATGATGTTTCTGCCTAGCCACAGGCCTAAAGCACTGGAGCAGGGTGACTACAGACTGGAACCTCCAAAAGTGGGTGGAAAAATAAACCTTTCTTTAAATATATTTTGATAAGTATTTTGTCACAGTAACAAAAAACTAGCACACTAGGTATAGAATTCTACATTGATAGGTTTATTTTTCCTCTTCCAATACTTTAAAAACATTATATAGCCAGGTGTGGTGGCACACACTTGTACTTCCAGCACTGAGAAAGCTGAGGCAGGAAGACTACTGGGATTTTGAGGCCAGGTTGGGTTACATAGTGAGAAAAAGGTCAGCCTCAACTACATAATGAGACACTGTCTCAAAAATAAATAAAAATAAAAACATTATATCACTGATTTATCACATTTTTTTCAAGAGGAATTCTGCTATCATCTTTACCTTTGTTCTTCTGTATGTAATGTCATTTCTTTTCCTTTCTGGTAGAAAATATTTATTGGGTACTTCCTGTCTGTCAGTCACTATTTCAAGATCTGGGTTTACAAAATAAAAAGATAAACTTACTTTCATGCTGATCACCTTATACTAAGGAAGACTGACAAAGAAGTAAGCACAAAAAATTGTGGGTAGTCATGTGAAATGTGGTTGGACAATCAAAAATACTTCATTGAAAGTATAATTTTTATGCAAAGATATGGAGGAAGAGAGAATCTGTAGAAACTGAGGCATGTTGGGAAGGCAGGAGCTTTCCAAGAAGAAAGATGAGAAAGCAAATGTTTTGAAATAGGAATATATCTTGCATATTTAGAGAAACAGTGATGATGGGTCAGTGTGTCTGAAGGAGACAGAAAATATGGAGAATGAAAAAATGATGGGAAATCAGATCTGGGACTCTGGTAGGTTATGGTGAGAGGTGTGTATGCCTCTGTGATGCAGTGGGCAGCTGCTCGGTAGACACAGTCTGGCTTTTGATTTACCAAGACCATCCTGCTATTAGTGTTGCACATAGACTATAGCAGATCAAGGACAGAAAATGGGGGACTACTTAACAACTATCTAGGCAAATAAATAAATAAATAAATAGGCTTGGATATTCAAGTGCTCAAATTTTGGTTTTTATATTTTATGGAGAATAGTAAATGAATGGTAGGAAAAAAATGTGGAGTCTATGACAACAACCAGGATTTGGGGCCTAATAAAATAGAAGAAAAAAGAGAAACTGTTTTAGGGAGAATATTAGGGAGATTCCACTTGGACAGGTTAAATGAAAGATGTTATTGGCCTTCTAAGTAGAGATGTCAAGTAAACAACCAGGTTCCAGGGAGTTGTATCAAAAATACAAATACAAAGTCATTAAAATATAGATGATACATGAATGAATGAGATATTAAAAACTGAAGAAATTATTTTCAAACATTTTTGTTTTACAACCATTGGGGCTGTTCTAAAATACTTGTTTTATCTGGCAGTGCCAGGCACACTTATACTTCCAGTACTCAGGAGGCTGAGGCAGGAGGAACACTGGAAATTCAAGGCCAGTCTGGGCTACATAGTGAGTTTGAAGTCAACATGAACTAAAAAGAAAGACTATACCTCAAAAATTAATAAATTGAGACCACTGCCCCCAGTGCCAAGGAGCAGAGCTGCCCCCAGTGCTGAGGGGGTGAGCCACACAGGCAGCATCAGCACACAACCCCCCAACCCTTTGAAAGAAGAAGACATGTAAACAAGTCTCAGAACCAGACTCCCAGATCACCTAAAGCAGCCCCAAAGGGAAATGAGATGGAACAATCATACTCAAACACCTGGACTCCCTGAACTGGCAACAAAAGAGGATCTGGAAAAAATTAAATCAGAAATAATTTCTCAGATAACAGCAGAGATTGTGCCCATACAACAAGACATGATTAATAAAACCAGAGAAGACACAAATAAAAAAATAGAGGAGATAAGAAACATGATGGAATTCTAACATAGGGGAAAAAATTGAACCCATAAAACAGATGCAAACAGATTTCCAGGAGATGAAAAACTCCATTGAAAGTTCACACAGCAGAATGAGCCAATATGAGGACAGAATTTCAGATATAGAAGATAACATTGCACTTAGTGACCAGGAAAAGAAAAATTTCATTAAAATAGTAAGGGACTGGGGACAGGGATTTAGCTCAGTGGTTCTGCTGCCTGCCTTTCAAGCACAAGGTCCTGAGTTCAATCCTCAGTGCCAAAAAAATAAAATAAAATGTAAGGGACCATGAGAAATCAATCCAGCAGCTGCTAGATGATGCAAAGAAGAATAACATAAGACTGATTGGAGTCAATGAAGAAACAGGAGAGAATGCAGTTGACAGAAAAAAAATGTTCACAGAAGTGATGGTAGAAAACTTCCCAAGGAGGGGAAAAGAACTTGACTTACAGATAAGTGAGGCATATAGGACTCCAACTAGCCAAGATCAAAAAAAATTCTAGACATAGGCACATAATAGTTAAGATTACAGAAACCGAACAGAAGAACAAAATTCTACAAGCAGTTAGAGAAAAAAAAACAAATCACACACAAAGCAAAGCCCATCAGAATCACAGCAGACTTCTCAAGGCAAACACTGAAGACAAGAAGAGCTTGGAGTGACATATTCCAAGCCCTAAGGGAAAACAGCCTCCAATCGAGATTGATGTACCCTGCAAAACTATCTTTCAAAATTGATGGAGAAATAAGATACTTTCATGACACAAAGCACCTGAGAAACCTCATGAATAACAAACCAGCACTCCAAAAAATTTTAGACAATGTCCTTAAAAAGACAATAAGGATCACAACCCCAGGAAGCCCAGCAGAATGAATCCATCAGGCAAGACAAAAAATTAAATGAAAAGTGGGAGAAATCAAAAAAAAGCAAAAGTCATGACAAGGATAATTCAATACATATCAATTATAACCATCAATGTTAATAGGCTGAACTCACCAATCAAAATAGACTAGCAGAATGGGTCAAGAAGCAAGATCCAACATTATGCAACACACAAGAAACACACTTAATTCAAAAAGAAACTCATAGAATGCAAGATAAAGGGTGGAAAACAATACTCCATGCCACAGGAACCTAAAAAAAAGGAGGAATAGCTATCCTTTTTGCAGGTCAACTGGATTTCAAACCAACACTGATTAAGAGAGACAAAGAAAGACACTATATCCTTATAAAAGAAACAATCCAAGAGGAAGAGATGACAATCATAAATATATATGCAATAAATGCTAGTGTGCCCAACTGCATAAAACAAATACTAATGGACATGAAAAAACATATAAGCACTAATACATTAGTAGTGAGGGACCTTAATACACCACTCTCACAAATAGATAGATCAACTAGACAAAAAATAAACAACAAAATACTAGAACACAACCAAACTCTTTAACAAATGAACTTAACAGATGTTTACAGAGTGTTCCACACCCACAAAATCAGAATACACATTCTTTTCAGCTGCACGTGGGTTGTTCTCTAAAATAGACCACATACTCCCTCATAGAACATGTTTAAGTAAGTGCAAAGGAATTAAAGTAATGCCCTGTATATTATCAGACCATAGATAGCAAAAGAAACCAAAAGAATTTCATAAATACATGAAATTGAACAACTTCTGAATAACCAATGGGTCACAGAGGAAATTAAAGAAGAAATCAGACAGTTCCTACAATTAAATGACAATTCCACTACAATATATCAGAATCTATGGGACACAATGAAAGCTATTGTATGAGGGAAATTCTTAGCAGTGAATACTTATATTAGGAAAACACAGTAAGTGCAATTAAACAACCTGATGCTAAACCTCAAGCTTCTAGAAAAAGAAGAGCAGGACAAACCCAAAGCTCATACAAGGGAGGAAATTATAAAGATCAGAGCAGAAATCAATGCAGTAGACACTAAGAGAATAATACAAAAAAATCAATGAACCCAAGAGTTAGTTCTTCAAAAGAATAAATAAAATTGACAAACCCTTAGACAACTTTAGCAGATAAAGGAAAGAAAAGGGCCAAATCCAGGTAATTAGGAATGGAAAGGATGAAATTACAATAGACCCAGCAGAAATCCAGAGGGTCATCAATATCTACTGCAAGAACCTATACACCAATAAGATGGAGAACACAGAAGAAATGGATAGATTCCTAGATATATGTGAATTACCAAACTTGAACAAAGATGGCCTAAGAATTTTAAACGCTCCAATATCAATCAATGAAATTCAAAATGCAATTAAAAACAACAACTAAGAAAAGCCCAGGTCCTGATGATTTCACTGCTGAATTCTACAAGACATTTAGAGAGGATCTATTGCCACTACTGTTAAAACTCTTCAATGACATGGAAAGGGAAGCAATACTCCCAAATTCATTCCTGGAACCAAGCATCACCTTGATCCCCAAAGCAGAGAAAGACCCAACCAAAAAAAAGAACTATAGGCCAATCTCACTAATGAACATAGATGCAAAAATCCTTAATAAAATACTTGCAAATAGAATGCAGAAGATAATCAGGAAGATCATAGACCCTGACCAAGTGGATTTCATTCCAGGTATCCAGGGATGGTTCAATATATGCAAATCAATCAATGTAATACACTATATTAAGAGAGCCAAGGACAGAAACCATATGATCATCTCAATAGATGCAGAAAATGCATTTGACAAAATCCAACACGCATTTACCATAAAAACCCTACAAAAAATTGGAATAAATGGTCTCTACCTCAATCCGATAGAAGCCATCTATAAAGAACCAACAGCCAACATCATAGTAAATGGTCAAAAACTGAAATCCTTCACACTAAAATCAGGAACAGGACAAGAATGTCCACTATCACCACTCCTGTTCAACATAGTTTTGGAAACATTAGCCACAGCAATTAGACAAGAGAATAAAGGAATAGAGATAGGAAATGAAGAAGTCAAATTGTCATTATTTGCAGATGACATAATGTTCTATATAGAAGACCCCAAGAACTCAACGAAAGTCTTCTAAACTTAATAAGCAAATTTAGTAAAGTAGCCGGATACAAGACAACACACAAAAATCAATAGCTTTCCTGTACATAAACAGCAGACTCACTGAGAGAGAAATAGGGCAAACAATTCCTTTCACAATAGCATCCAAAAAACTGAAATACCTAGGAATCAACCTAATGAAAGAAATCAAAGACCTTTTCCCTGAAAACTGTAGCACTCTGAAAAGAGAAATTGAAGATGATATTAGAAAATGGAAAGACATCCCCTGCTCCTGGGTAGGAAGGTTCAATATAGTGAAAATGGCCATACTTCCAAAACTTCTATATAGATTCAATGCAATCCCAATTGAAATCCCAGAAGCATACTTCACAGGCCTGGAGAAAACAATGCAAAAATTCACTTGGAACAAGAAGAGATCTCAAATAACATAAGCAATTCTAGGCAACAGAGACATGGCAGGGGTATCACAACCTGCAACTTGAAACTACACTACAAAGCTACTGTGATAAAAACAGCATGGTGCTGACAAAGAGACAGAACTGAGGACCAGTGGAACAGATTAGAAGATTCCGAAACAACTCCTGACACACTCAGCCATCTCATCTTAGACAAAGGAGCCAAACACCCTCACTGAAGGAAAGATAGCCTCTTTAATAAATGGTGCTGGAAAAATTGGGTCTCAACTTGCCAAAGATTAAAACTAGACCTATATCTCTCATCATACACTAAAACCAAAATGAATTAAATATCTAAATATTAAAGCAGAAATGTTGCACTGGCTGGAACAGGGGTTATGTAGAACTCTTGAAGACATTGGTGTGGGAAAAGATTTTATGAAAAAACCCTCAGTTGCCCATGAACTAGCACAAACAATTAACAAGTGGGATCTCTTCTTATTAAAAAGCTTCTGGACAGCAAGAGAAATCACAGTGTAAAGACACAACCCAGATTGTGGGAAAAAATTTTCACTTGCTGTGCCTCACACAAAGGTCTACTATCTAGAATATATAAAGAACCTCCCAAATTTAAAGACCTAATCCAAAAATGGGCATCTGATAGCTACAGACATTTCTCAAACAAAGAAGTAAAAGCAGCAAATAAACATAAGAAAAATTGTTCAAAGTCACTGGTCGTTCAAGAGATGCAAATGAAAACAATGCTGAGATTCCACCTCACCCCAGAAAAAAACGGCTGCTATCATGAATTCAACCACCAACAAATGCTGGCTGGGCTGTGAGGAAAGATAAACCCTACTCCACTGCTGTGGGAGTGTAGAGTGGTGCAACAACTGTGGAAATAAGTATGGCGATACCTCAAAGAATGAGGACTAGGGAGTCCATTTGACCCAGCTATTCCCCTGCTGGGTATCTTCCTCAAAGAATTAAAAGACTCATAACACAGTGATATATGGGTACCCAAATTCATAGCAGCACAATTTGTAATAGCTAAAATTTGGAAGCAGCCCAGTTGTCCATCAACTAGAGACTGGATAAAGAAAATGTGCCTGTTTTATAAAGTGGAGTACTACTCAGTAATAAAAAATGATAAATTAGAGACATTTATAGCTAAATAGATGCATATAGAGGATATACTCTTAAGTGAAATAAATAGGACAAAAATGTGTAAATATTGAATAGTTTCTCTCATGTGAGAAACTGAAAGTGTAAATAAGGACTAAAAGGTATAATAGATAATATGAAATAGGAAGAAAAGGGGCAATGGGGAAGGGGAAATGGGAGGGGTAGGGGAAAAGAAAAAAAGGGAATATAATTAATATTAGAAAAAAGAAAATATGGAAACAAAGTCTTTGTAAATAGGGAGCAATGGAGGGGTTGAAGGGAGGTGAGGGGAAGGGGGGAAAAATAAGAACCAAGAGAGATTATGTAAAGATGCAAATTTCCAATGATGAATGTTATTATATTTTATACCTAAAATGTACCAATAAAATTAATTATAAAAATTAAGAAATTGATTACAATACCTGTTATCATTGTCACAATGTAAAAGGATACCCCACAGAATGGGATAAAATATGTGATTTTTGAACAAAAATTTTTCTTAAATCTTTTAATCTAGTTTTGTTTGTTGTGGTTTTTGTTTGCTTGTTTGTTTTTGTTTTTGTTTACTGGGCATCGAACTCAGGACCTTGCACTTGCAAGGCAGGTGGTGGCACCACTGTCTAAATCCCCAGCCCATTTTTAATCTAGTTTTAAGAAATCTTTTCGCATACATTCATGTACTTTTATTTATGTTCATGGGTGTTGTCGCCATATGGTCAAATTTCTTAAATGTCTAAGTTTAATTTTTTATCAATTTTGAGGCAAAGGTTCATCATTTCATTAGATTTTCTCTCATACACATTCTTTCTCTCCCTCTCCCTCTCCCCCTCCTCCTTCTTCAGAAAGTCTAACCACCCACTCCTGAGGCAAGCTTCCTCTGTGGAGTTATTTCTGGGCTACCTGAAATGTGAGTTTAAAACTTCTGTCAGGGGAACAGGCACTGTTCTGCCTCCCATCTACATCCCCAGCATTCACACCTCTAATCATTTTCTATGACTCCTCCTACTCACACCCTGTATTCTCCATCACAAAGGATAATTTATTCTTTCCTGAATACATTCCAATTTTTCTTTCCATATCCTCCCAGGAATGCTTCTTTATGCTCGGCCTAATTAACTAATATCCACCCTTGAAGATTTAGCTAAAATAAAACTTTCCCTGTGAAGATCTTACACAACAAATACTCTCTTTTCTAATATTCTTTGGAACTATGTTCATGCTGGATGCATAGCCTTTGTCACATTTGTGAAGTTCTTATTTTTAAAGCATCTGGCTATTCAAGCAACAGTAAACTTCACGAGATGAGGATAAATTATTGCTCAAGTTGTTGCTCAAGTACTTATTTTGTAACCACTCCTATGACTGGCTCTTCCTTTCCAATAAATATGTGCTATCAAACCCATCATTTCTGGGTCAGATACGCCAATGTGCCAACCTAGAGTTCTCACTGGAGATTCTCCTTGAGGTTTTTTTATTTGTTCCACTTTAGTCTCCATCCCCTCTTAGCCTACAATGTACTATTCATTCTCCTAGAGTTGCCTTTCCTATAACTTCTAACATGAAATAAACATGATATATGAAAAGTCTTTTTCTCATAGGATAGCACCTCAGAATTCCCAAACCCATTTTTCCTCATGATAATGTTCATGGATTTTTAAAGTGGTAATTATGAAAATACAATTACTTATATTGACAAACTCATAGCAGATATTATAACACTCTGAATTTTTGCTCAGACAATAAAAGCACACAATTCCCTCTTAAGGTGTGCAGATAACATATTATTGAAGAAAAAACCTTATACACCTTTCACATAGCATCAAGTAGAAACATCCTACTCTTTCTGTAATTAGAGACGTAGATGATAAAAATATGTTTTTGAAAGAAATTAGACTGGACTGAAGATAAATCAATTTAAATCAGACTTTAGGAGATATAGGACTGTATTGAGAGAGGGGTAAAGTGTCAGAAAAGTAAATTTATCTTTTGTTCCTTTAAAGAGAGTGGTCATATATTTTTGCTAAATGGGGTAGGGTGGATGTAGCCTCAAACATATATATTTCCTCACTCCAAGATTAATCTAAACCTCAAGGTTGAAATTTAGAGTAAGGGTGTTTTAAAACTCATAACTATTTCAAACATTGGACATCAGCTATTTTATTGATCAGGGTGAAGATCTATGGTTTACATTTTCGAAACTTTAAAATCCAGTTGAGAGTTGGTCCCAGCACCTGGAAGGAAGCTCCCCACCTCCATCCCAAGTCCCTAGGGCAGAGAAGGTGAGCCAGTCCCAAAACCCAGAAGGAAGTTCCCTCACCACCATCCAAGGCTCATAAGTCAGAGAAGCTGAGCCAGTCCCAGCACACAGAAGGAAGCTCCCCTGCTGCCATCCCAAGCTCTTAGGGCAGAGAAGGTGAGCCACACGGGTGGCAGAAGCACCCCCCGCCCCCGTGGAAATGAGAAGACATGTAAACAAGCCTCAAAAACAGACTTCTGGATCACCTACAGCAACCCCAAAGGGAAACAAGATGGAACAATCTGATACTCAACCACCTGGACTCTCTGAACTGGCAACAAAAGAGGATCTGGCAAAAATGAAATCAGAAATAATTACTCAGATAACAGCAAAGATTTTGCTCATGGTGCAAGACATGATTAATAAATCTAGAGAGGACACAGATAAAAATATAGAGGATCTGAGGAACATGATGGAATCCCAACATAGGAAACAAATGGAATCCATAAAACAGATGCAAATAGATTTCCAGGAGATTGAAAACTCCATTGAAAGTCTGTGCAGCAGAATGAACCAATGTGAGGATAGAATTTCAGATATAGAAGAAAAGTTTGCAATTAGTGACTAGGAAAAGAAAAACTGCTTTAAAATTGTAATTGAGAAATCAATCCAGCAGCTGCTAGAAAATGCAAAGAAGAATAACATAAAACTGATTGGAGTCAATGAAGAAACAGGAGAGAGTACAGATGACATAAAACTCTGTTCACAGAAGTCATGGCAGAAAACTTCCCAAGGAGGGGAAAAGAACTTGACATACAGATAAGTGAGGCATATAGGACTTCAGCTAGCCTTGATCAAAAAAAATCTACACATAGGCATATAATAGTTAGGATTCCAGAAATCCAACAGAAGAACAAAATTCTACAAGCTGTGAGAGAAAAGAAACAAATCACATACAAAGGAAAGCCCATCAGAATCACAGCAGACTTCTCAATGCAAACCCTCAAAGTAAGAAGAGTTTGGAGTGATGTATTTCAAGCCCTAAAGGAAAACAGCCTCCAACCCAGAATGATGTACCCTGCAAAACTATCTTTCAAAATTGATGGTGAAATAGGATACTTTCATGATAAAGAGTACCTCAGGAACTTCATGAAAATCAAATTGGCACTCCAAAAAATTTTAGACAATACTCTAGGAAAAGACAATGGGATCACAACCCCAGGAAGCCCAGCAGAATGAATCCATTGGGCATGACAAATTAAACGCAAAGGGGGAGAATCCAAAAAAGAAAATGTCATGACAAGGCTTTTAAAACTTTTAACTTCATCTCCCTAATGAGTGTATAATTCAATCTTGTTATTGAACTTATTAGTATTTTTCTGATTCTAGAGTTGCACACCTTTCCTTGTGCTATACTGGCTATTTATCATCTTCTTATATCTACTTTTTAATTGGGTTGTCTATTAATGAGCTCTAAGAATTCTTTATATATTCTGCTCATAGGTTATATGCATTGTAAATATGGTCTGTTTAAGGACTACTTTTCATTTTAATATGTCATTTAAAGTTCTAAATATTGATGGAATCTCATTTATCAATTTTTTTCTTTTATACATCATGTCTTTTGTATACTAGGTAGTTCTTGCCTACCCTGAATGCATAAACATTTTCCCTTATAATTTCTTCTTAAAGTTTTATACTTTTAGGCTTTCTTATTTAGGCTTATAGATCCCTTCAAGTTATTTTCATGTATGGAAAAAAAGGGTTGAGGCTAATTTTTTATATATGGATACCAGGTGTTCCAGTGCCATTTGCTGAAAACACTATCTCCTCCTCGGCTCTTGAATTGAGTTTATAGTCTATAAAATGCTAATATTAAATAATCTTTCAAAACTCAGTGGACCATATATGTGTGGTTCTATTTCTAGATTCTCTGTTTTATTTCAATGATCTATATGTCTTTCCTTACACCAACACTGCCTTGATTACTGTAGCTTTAGAAGAAGTCTTAAAATTAGGTACTAAAAGTCTTCCAACACTGTTTTTGTGGGGTTTTTTAACTTTTCTAGGTCCTTTGTACTCCTACATAACTTTAAAATTTCAATATCCAATTCCTCATTTATAGCAAGTATACATACACCTGAGTTTTTATATATAGCTTGTGTTTTCTAATCCTGCTAAATTCAAATACAAGTTCTAGGGGCTCCTAGAGATTTCTTAGTATTTTCTCTGTAGATGATCATTTCATCTACATATAAAGATTTTACTTCTAGTTGTGTCATTTTATTGCCAGACTATTTTGGTTTGGGCCTAGGTTTCAAAGTTTATTGGACAGATAAAGAGTAAGCACATCTGCCCTTGTTCCCCACCTTAAGGAGAAAGCATTGTATCTTCTCCATTCTTATAAGGCATTCTTGGTGGAAGTATGGAGTACATGTCTTTAATCTGTTGAGAAGGTTCTGTTCTACTTCTAGTCTCCTGATAGCTTTTACCATGAACAGCTATAGAATTTAGTCCAATACTTTTTCTCCAACTAGTAACAGGATCATATGGCTTTTTCCTTTCCTCTGTTAAAATGATGGCTTTTGGGGCTGGATCTTCCAATGCTGAACGAACACTGCCATCTCTATAACAAAACCGCTTTCTACATCCTGCCAGATCTGACTTCTAATAGTTTGTTTTGTTAAACAAATTTCTATCTATGTTCATATTTTTTCTTTTATTATCTTTATCCAGTTTTAGGATTAGCACAATATCACGTTCCTAAAATGAGGAGAGAAGTGTTCCTTCTTTTTTCTGCTTTAATTGTTTGATATAATTTATCCATTAAAATGTTTATGAGCCCACTGTTGTCATATAGGTAGGTTTTCAAGCTAGGAATATACTTTCTTTAGTAGGTGCTATTCAAATTTTATATTTCCTCCAGAGTTAGTTTCATTAATTTGTCTTCCAAGGTACTTCTTAGAAGTTGTCAGATTTATTTCAAAAAAGATTTTTGTAATATGCTTTCTATATCCTTTTAAATTCATTTTTTTTTGGTACCGGGGATCGAACTTGGGTCCCTGAGCTTGCAAAGCAGGCTGTGGAACCACTGAGCTAAATCCCCGGCCCTCCTTTTAAATTCTGTAAAATCTGTGGTAATGTCTCCTAGATCTTGATATTGTAATTTTAAAAATGTATAATTGATATTGTGTAACAGGAAGAAAAGGTCTAAAGGAGCAGGGGAAGTGGGAGGGGTAAGGGAAAGGAAAAAAGGGAAAATAAAAAATATGAGAAAAGGAAAAAAATGGAAACAAAGTCTTTGCAAATAGGGAAGGGTGGAGGGCGCAAAGGTAGGGCAAGGGAAGGGGAAAAAAAGAGAACCAAGATACTCATGTAATGGTACAAGATCCCAATGATGAATGTGACTGTATTTTATACCTAAAATGGACCAACAAACTTAATGGGAAAAAAAAGGGAAAAAAAATATCCAGTTGACTTCAATTAACCTCTTTCAGTCTTCTCACCTTAGTCATGCTCTCAAAAACATTGTTGAATGAGCTTTTCAGAAACGCAACAGTTCTGCCTTTTCAAATATAATTTGCTTTCCTGGTCATTTTAAACCATACAATACACTTGCAGCAAGAAAATCTGGAGCTAAAGTCCCATATGAAATTCCAAAAGGCACTTGCAAATCAATTAACAATTAATTTTACTCTCCATAGCTATTAAATTATCCAGAAATTGTGAGTGAGGCTAAGCCAAAGGGGGAAAAGCAGAAGGCAAGGCTTCCAAAGGATTGTGGTTAGACAGGTACTCACAGTCCCCTACTGTTTGTAGCTGTACTTAGCCAGTCCCTCCTCCACCCTCTCTTAACTTTTCACACTAAGTACACCCCACTACTTCCCATTCCAGTATCTGGTACATTTGTTTTCTGTGCCTCCCTTCTCTGATAATTCAACACTGTCCCTATCTGAGGAGCCTTCCCTTCATATGATGCTGTTTCAGACACTGGCTCTAACAAAGGTCATGCAAGAATTGAAATTAAATCTTAAACCAAGCTGTTTATTTAAATTCCTCTCTAACATTTTAGAAATAACAAAAGGCCACTCTTCTTGTTCAAACAGCAGGCTTTATTTTGTTTTAATTATTTTCAGAGGCTATTATTCAGGGCAACTTTCACTTGTTTTACACAATTCGTTCCCTTACTGCTTTAATTAATATCCTAAGTATTTAGTTTGCCCCGTGGTCTTCTAACTGGCAAAGCTATTTTTAGTTTCTAATATTCTGGATTCACTTGATGTCTCCTCAGGGGTTGAAGAAACTGTTTTATTGCATAATGTGTGTACTCAATCATTTCTCCTCAATCAAATCAATTCTTCTTCAATCCTTATCTTCAACCTCTTCACACACTTCCTAAATTTGTTGGCACAATTTGCATCTAACGTTCATTTAAGGTGCAAGAGAAAACGCTCATTCATCTGAGTATGAGTTTAAAGGTAACCTTATGGGAAGCTCCCAGGTTTAAGAAGATGACAGCCATGAATACTGAAAACAAAAACTAAAATAAAAACAAATAACCTGATAGTCAAAGAGCTGATGCTATTTTAAATTTACTAAGGAATAAAACTTCATTGATAACTTCAAGTTATAAAATTACATGCAGATTCTTACTTTCACATTGTTCTCTAGAATACACTGTTATCTTTTTAAAATTCTTTTTAAATTTTAATAAATCTGTGTATTCCTTCCTTTTGTATGTTTTAAGGAGAACACTGAGCAGGTATGTGTAGCTGCTCATACCTATCACATGATGTGCTAACTTCCTTTATTACATGGGTACCATGTCTGTGACATAAACTAAGGGCTTAAATTTGCTTGTGAACCCAATCTTGCTCTCCCATAAGCAGATAATTTACTCTGATTTAAAGATTACACAAGGCATACATGTATCTAAACATCACATGGTAGCTGAAAAATATGTACAAATTCATGTGTCAATTCAAATAAGTGTGCATATATAAAATGTGTGTTTAGGACAAACATTCTAAGTGTCATATGTTGCCTTTCATACTCATAACTACCATACAAAGTAGATACTATTACTGTTCCCATTTTACAGATGAAGAAAGTGAGGAGGCACAGAGATGTTGAGTTACCCAGTAACAAGCAGCTGGCAGGGAACTTCAATCCAGGGATCTGGGTCTCGGAGTCCACTCCCCATAACCACGGCCCTGGTCCAGTCACCACTTAGTTCACTTTTGCATTGGTCAGCAGTTTTTTCTTTTGCTCGTTTACATTTTTTCCAGTTTTAATGGTTTCCTGACAATTCATATCCCAATCCTCTGAGAAAGAGTTCCTTCATCAAATAAATATATGAAATACAAAGTATAATTTTGTAATTATGTTTCTGAGATGTGCTCCCTGGATTCAATGCCTGATTTATTTTATTTCCTTCCAAATGAAAATTTTATTCTTTTGGGCATGTAAATAGTATGGAGTTTGTAAATCTGCAAAGAAGGTTTCTATAAGATCACATTATTCTTAAATGCAAATAATGTAATAAACTACATCATGTACTATCTATAGCACTTGTAGCCTTTTGACATGTGTCTGTTTCAAACTCCATCAAAAAGGATTTGTTTTTTAAAATTATAAACTTTTACAATCTTTCTGCCAGAAGTAATGATTAAGAAGTTATGATCAGGCTGAGGATTTAGCTCAGTGGTGCTGCTGCCTGCCTCGTAAGTGCAAGGTCCTGAGTTTGAACCCCAGCACCAAAAAAAAAAAGTTATGATCACAAGGAAACATGACATGACAATTTTACCAACTCAATGATATATATTCAATTTCAACTTTATTTTCCAAAGTATGTATTAGACAGCTTTCAGAATTTTTTTTCATTTAAAACCAAATGAAAAAAGAAATATATGCTCTACCACAGTTCATTTGGATATCACAAAACTGTACCTTTCCGTGTATTCATAGCAAAGGATAACCATTCTCTCCATTTCTACCCGTTCACTCTTCTGTCACCATCTCCTTGCATCAGTTCCACCTTTCCACTTACTTTTTAGAAAGTATAAGACTAAGTTTTTAAAAATTTGTATATGTAATATCTATTATATTGAAGATCAAATTTAAGAAAAATAACTTTTGTGTGTCTCTAGATCTTTTATTCTCAACCCAAATCTATTTCATTTCTTTTCAAAATAATTTATAAATGATGCAGGGCTTATCTAAGTCAATGGATATGTGAAAGGTATTAGGGGCTAAAGAGCTATGAAGTTATTTGAAATAACTGTGAACTGCATGTGGTGACAGTTTTGCTTATCTCTCTGACAAAATATTTTCTGAAGCCAAAATTAGATTAGAGATTATGAAGAAAAAATGTACTTGGGGTCTTCCTGAGAAACATTTGTTAATATCTTAAGATTGGTAATGAAAGCTAAAGCAATAAATCCACCTAGACTGGAGACATTTTTAAAGGAGAATTTTCAGGTACTGATAATGAATTGGTCCTAATTACATATCTCAGTAGAGACATCAGGGTGACACTGTTAGCATCAAAAAGACAAAAATCTGGTTTTAACCTCTTGATGGGTTAAAGGGAATTTGTCACCCTTTTGCTGTGGCCACAGCCCCAGCCTAGTTGAGGTGAGGCATATGGTTCTAAGTTTAATTTCGTTTATATGAAAGTCATTTTCTGTCCTAGAAGGAAATATATTTCAGAATTTACTGGAGTTGAATTTCTTCAGAGGATTGTTTTAAGAACTCATCTCTACTCTATAAGTACAGTGTTATCTGAGGCTCTTGCAAACATGAAAGCATCATAATTAGAACCTGCAATAACTTCTTATAAATCAAAGAATAGCCCTAACCCAGAACAGTTTCCTCCTCTCATACATACTTCATTAATTTATTGTCTTCAGTCTTCCTTCCTTCCTTCCTTTCTAGTACTGCCCAGGCTTCTTTCTTCACCCTTCCTTCATTCATTTCTTTAGAAGCAATATTAAATACTGAATGAAATAATAGTGTCAAAATTTTGTTTTTGTTTGTAAACTCTGCGTTGGGTAACAAATACAACCACAGCCATCTTTCTTGCATGAAAACAAATGTGACCATCTTTTACATAATTGTGGGAAGAATTAAGTTCATGAACCAAGACACCACTATATAGACATTTGTATTTAAAAATATATATATATACAATTTACTGACCATGAAGTCTTCAGCAAATTATTTATCCTCCTGAAACTTCAAGTCTCTCATCCATAAAATAGTGTTAAGCCTACATCACAGTGATCACCAGGATTCAATTAGTCTGTGGTTGTGAAGAACTTGGGATATGTCAAAATGTGAATACATTGAAGTTGCAATTTCAAAATATGGGTTTCTATGTCCTTTCCTTTCTTCTTTTTCCTACCTTAAATACTGCATGGGAGGTTCTATAATGAGTGCAGAATATTTCTCATCTAATTAGCTCACAATTAATTTACTACGGAAGATAAAACAACATCACCTATGGTAGAACAAGACAAAATGAAAGGTGCTGGGTATTATAAGATAGTTCTAGATGTGGACCCATTGGAAAGAAAGCCCAGTAGGAACAAACAAGGACATTGGAAAGGATGATTTCCTAACCTTTTATCTCCCTTAGCAGTAATAACAGTCTACAATTAGTACATCTTGAAGAGCGTATCTTTACTGACCAAGTCTATAAGACAGCCTGCCAGACAAAGTAATTATTTGGATTTCCTTTAAGATATTTTCTACACAATTGGTCTCTCTCAAAATGAAATATTTTCATTGTTTCACCTTTCCAGATGTATGAATTCAAGATGAGCTGAATAAACTGCTTAATTCATATGAATCCAATTCAATAATTATAATAGTCTTTCTTTAAATATCTACTTAATATAGCAGGAGGACACAATGTTCTAATCCTTTCTGTTCATTTTTTATTCAAGCTGTACTTTCCCTTTCAGTACCATTTGAAACCAAAATGTAGTAGAAAGGACTTAGGAATCAGACAGACTTAAATTCAGATGTTGTTTGGTAGGTTAATAGATGTTAATCTCAAGCAAGTCCATTTATTCCTTCAAACAAAATATTAATTGGGAGCTTATTAGGAATCTGGCATTGTCCTGAGGAGTATACTATTTGCCCAATCTCCTATTCTCAGTTTATTAATCTATAAGTAAAAGAGGACAGCACAGGATTCACAATATCTGAAATGACAGTACTTTCCGGAATCACATTTTGAAAGCTGACATGAATGTCAAACTCAACCCAGATTACAATTAACGAGTATAGTATGAGGTAATAACAAGCCCCTTTTAAATACCATTCACTTGTTTTGCTTTCTTTTAATGCAAAATAACTTGAATAGCAATAATCTGAACTTTAATGCTTCACTGCCATCCAGGTCCAAGTATAGACCCCTAACCTTTAGTTTAGTGTCCTTTAATTGATCTAACAGGAGCAGAATTTTCCCAATGGTGATCAAAACATTCTGGTAAGCTTTCTGGCAAAATAATAGTAATGATTAATGGAGCTGTAAAAATATGAAGAAAACCTAAGGAGAGAGAGAACATTTATTTTATGTCAGCTCATGCATATCAGGACAGGTACAACAAAGATATACAATTGTCATGGAACTCTTGGCAACTCACTGTAGGCAGTCCTTGCTTTCAGAAGACAATTTATAAAATTCCCAATTGATATAATGGTGATTATCCAAACTATACAAGTATTAACCAAAGGTCTCTTTACATAATCAATTTTGACTTACATCTGACTTTTCAGAGCAAGAGTATAAAATGAAATAAACCTCTGTTGTTATTCTCTACTATGTAATTTAGAAAGAGTTATATTTTTCAGATATACTCACAAAGAAGCTTCTCATTGGTCAGCAGTAGACACACTGACACATTGAAAAGGAGAACACTGGTTCCAGGTTCTGTCTGCACTATGATAAGAAAAACAAGACATATAATAAGACAGTGATTGCAAACTTTTTGGAGTTTTCAATGATAACAAACAGCCTGCTGTGGCACACGTGCCAGGTTCACCACCACTGTAATAGGGTATAATAGGGTAAGATGGCCTCATGTTCTGTACTACAGGAAGGGCTGAGCCAAAGTTAAGAGAAGGAATCCCTGCTGTCTTCAGTTTCATCATCTTGTTTCTGTGCAAGACTCCAGAGGAGACATCCTGGTAGATCATTTATGAAACTTCTGATCTCTTTAGAAGAGAAAAAACTTTAATACAACTATATCAGCTTAATTAGCATAAGAGATTCAGTTGATATTGATAACAACCCAGACTGACCTCAAAATCATAAATATGTTCAAAGGGACTTCATATTTCTACATTTGATTCTAGGGTAAATGGGTTTTTTAATGTTATTAATGTTCAAATAATTCATCTGTAATTATAATACTCCTACTAAATGACAAGATTCCCTGGGCCTGGATAGTCTGGGCCTTGGCAGTACACACAGAGTAATAATAGAATAACATCTGCATGAAAATGATTGTGAGTAAATCTGTATATTATAGGATGACCCCATAGAATTCTTAGATATTCCTGGTCAAGAAGAAGCATCTTTGAGTTTCACAAAGGATGCATAGCTTTTTCTGTGACTACAACTATATATTCATTTAAATCATCAGCAGTGCTTCAACTGAATCATAACCATTTATCATAATTTCTTGCATAAATTTCAATTTGCTTGAATTGAGATAAAATTAGCTTTAGAATGATTTATTCTAAAATTGTCTGAGGAGAGTACATACTCCAAAAAAATTATTTGAGTGTTCAGAAGATAAAAATTTACTATGTAATTATATCAGTATGAATAGCTTTGAAGCTTTCTGTCCTATGTCTTTTGGGGACACACTACAGTAAAAGATGCAGAAACTCATAATGAGACTAAGGGACAAATTACATTGACCGAGGTAAATAATAATCCAGCCCATAATCACCAAGCCATTAGAAGACAATTCTAACGTTACAGATTAGATATGCAGTGGTCATCACAGGAAAAACAGATCAGTTTTCTCCTTTGATAGGAAGGACAGACAGGCTTCTCAGAAAGGGTAGAGAACTATTTGGGGTTTTAGAAATAGAGTGAACGGTAGGTACTCCAGACTGGAGAAATAGCTTGAATGGAAATGCTATATCATGCAAGACAAATACTGCCACGTGCTATAACACACACTGAAGAAAACCAATTCCAGTGAGTCAGCACAATACAACATTGTCACATACATCCCTTATGTAAATTCTGATACAGGCAAGCTTCCCTTGTGGCTATGCCTCTTAAAACATGCAGCTTCCAAGTACTTCACTTAGAGAAAAAGAAAGAGGCTCAATAATGTCTACTTCCTTTAACCTGGAAGTGACATATGTCACTCTGTTCATAGGCTATTGACCAAAATTTGTCATTGGGCCCCATTGGGAACAATAACTATTGGAAAGGTACATGAGTATCTGGGAAGCAAGTACTTTTGCCACAAATTAGAATTTTTTAAAAGTAGTTTCTTATGTCAATAAGCCAGTTAGAGGATATGAACATGAAAAGGCAATTTTAGTCAAATTCTATAGCTCTTTTAATAGCAAGCTGAGGATTTGATTTTATCTTGTAAGTAAAAGTAATTAAGATTAGAAGAGTTCAGAAGGCATAATAAATGAGAGTGTGAATCGGATAAAGCTCCAGATGCCAAGTTATAAAGGAAAAAAGTGGATAATATAGACAATTTCTTCTATTTTGTTTCTTCAAGACTGAGATTTTACACTTACTTTACTCTCTCTAGTCCTTCATAGCAAACCTGTGTGTGTGTGTCTGTCTGTCTGTCTGTCTGCATGCACACATACATGTTGCATTTAGTAAATACATCTTGAGAACAAAATACAAGCCAGACATTGCTAGGTATTTAGGGTACACCAGCAAATGAGATACAAAATTGCCCTGTGGCAGAGGAGAATTTTCTTATTTTTTATAACCTTAAAATCAGTGTGACCAATGCACATGTGTATATGCATACTTCTATAATGAGCAATTTACTACTGGAAAATATAAATCTAAGATGAATTTGGAATGTTTTATTTAGAACCCCTTATCTTAAGTACTGAACAGAGGTTAGCAATTTCACTATCTCAAAGCGACTCAGATCACCTATACAAGATACATTCTATTCTTACTATATATTGTTTCAAACACAAAATTTTAAGTCTATGATTTTATAAAACAAAGTCATTTCTTGATTCCATCAGTGAGTGCATGCAGATCCTGAGGAGCAGCTGTGTGGCCCAGACCAGTGCTGCTGCAGGCAGATCCCAGCCAGGGGTGCCCCCTACACCAGAGGCTTAGCCACACCCCCTCAGGCCAGGAGCCTTCCCAGAGAGCAGCTGCAGGGGCACACAGGCTCCTGCCCATGGCCTCCCATTCCATCCCTAAGTGACCCCAGATCCCTGGGAGCAGCTATGTGGCCTGGACAAGCAAGGCTACAGGCAGATGCCAGCCAGAGCTCCGCCTTGACCCCTGAGGCTTGGGCACACCCAGCCAACTGAAAGGTCCACCCAGAAAGGGGCTCCAAGGGCACAAAGGCTTCAGCCAGAGGCTCGCCATACCATCAGCCACAGCCAGGGACCCGCCTGGAGAGGAGCTGTACAGGCACACAAGCAATACCCAGAGGCTTGCCCAATACCATTGATAAGTGCAAGGAGACCCGAGCCAAAGGCTGTGCAGACAACAGAAACTGGGGTGTACAGCCCCCAACAAAATGCCCTCCTAGACAATAGCTACATAGGACCCCCAGAGAGAGGGACACCTAGATAACATCCCAGGTGTGCTCAGGCCCCAGCCAGAAGCCCACCCAGGGCAAAGGTCAGCTAAGGGATCAGGAAGGCCACCCCTCTGAACCCAGAAATTGCTCCACTGGTCAGCAGCAGACTAAAAGCTACTCCGTGGCTTGCTAAGAATTCAAGACCCCTAGGTAAGCAAAAAGTTGCCTCAACAAAGACATAGCAGGCTGCATCTGTTGAAATGAGAAGACACGTAAATAAGTCCCAAAACCAGACTTCCAGATCACCCAAGGGAACCTCAAAGGGCAACAAGATGGAACAATCTGATTCTCAACCACCTGGAATCCCTGAACTGGCAACAAAAGGGGACCTGGAAAAAATGAAATCAGAAATAATTTCTCAGATAACAGCAGATTTTGTGCTCATACTACAAGACATGATTAATAAATCTAGAGAGGACACAGATAAAAAAATAGAGGAGCTGAAGAATATGATGGAATCCCGATATAGAAAAAAAAATGGAATCCATAAAACAGATGAAAACAGATTTCCAGGAGATTGAAAATGCCATTGAAAGTTTACACAGCAGAATGAGCCAATGTGAAGATAGAATTTCAGATATAGAAGATAGGGTTGCAATCAGCGACCAGGAAAAGAAAAATTTCTTTAAAATAGTAAGGGACAAGAAATCAATCCAGTAGCTGCTAGATGATGGAAAGAAGAATAACATCAGAGTGACTGGAGTCAAGGAAGAAACAAGAGAGAGTGGAGATGACATAAAAAAACTGTTCACAGGCCATGGATTTAGCTCAGTGGTTTCATCCCCTGTTGCACAAGTGCAAGGACCAGAGTTCGATCCCTGGTACCAAAAAAAAAAAAAAAACTGCTCACAGAAGTGATGGAAGAAAACTTTCCAAATAGGGGAAAGGAACAGGACAAACAGATAAGTGAGGCATATAGGACACCAACTAGCCTTGACCAAAAAAAATCTACACATAGGCATATAATAGTTAAGATTCCAGAAACCCAACAGAAGAGCAAAATTCTACAAGCAGTTAGAGAAAAGAAACAAATCACATATGAAGTAAAGCCCATCAGAATCATAGCAGACTTCACAACACAAATCCACAAGGCAAGAATACTGTGGAATGAAAGATTTCAAACCCTAAAGGAAAACAACCTCCAACCCAGATTGATGTACCCTGCAAAACTATCTTTCATAACTGATGAAGAAATAAGATACTTTCATGACAAAGAACACCCTAGGGACTTCACAAATAGCAAACCAGCAGTAGAAAAAATTTTAAACAATATCCCAGGAAAACACAATGAGAACCACAACCCCAGGAACCCCAGCAGAATGAATCCATCAGATACAACAAGAAATTAAACACAAAGTGGGAGAATACAATAAAAATAAAAAGTCATGACAAGGATAAGTCTATATGTATCAATTATAACCATGAATCATAATGGGCTCAATTCACCAGTCAAAAGAAATAGACTGGCAGAATGGGTCAAGAAACAAGATCCAACAATATGCTGCATGTAAGAAACACACTTAATTCAAAAGGAAATTCATAGACTGAAAGGTAAAGGGTGAAACACAATACTCCCTGAAAGAGGAACCCCCCCCAAAAAAAGCAGGAGTAGCTATGCTCTTTGCAGATCAACTATATTTCAAACCAAAACTGATTAAGAGGGACAAAGAAGGACATTACATCCTTGAAAAGGGAACAATCCAAGAGGAAGAGATGACCATCATTAACATATATCCACCAAACACTAGTGCACCCAACTATATAAAACAAATACTAATGGACAAGAAAAATCATATAACCACTAATACAATAGTAGTGAGGGACTTTAATACCCCACTCTCACAAATAGATAGATCAATTAGACAAAAAATAAGTATCAAAATACTAGAAATCAATCAAACTCTTGAACAAATGAACTTAACAGATGTTTACAGTGTGTTCTACCCCAAAAAATTAGAATACATATGCTTTTCAGCTGCACATGGGTTGTTCTCTAAAATAGACCACTGACTTCCTTATAAAACATGTTCAAGTAAGTTCAAAGGAATTGAAGTAATCCTTTGTATATTATCAGACCATAGTGTGATGAAATTGGAGATCAATAGAAAAAAAAAAAACGCAAAAATTTTGTAAACACATAGAAACTGCACAACACACTTCTGAATAACCAATGGGTCACAGAGGAAATGAAAGAAGAAATCAGACAGTTCTTACAATTAAATGACAATGCCAGTGAAAAACGTTGAAATATATGGGACAAAATGAAAGTAGGAATATGAAGGACATTTGTAGCAGTGAATACTCATATTAGGAAAACAGAGAGAGCCCAATTAAACAACCTGATGCTGAACTTCAAGCTGCTAGAAAAAGAAGAGCATGACAAACTCAAAGCTCATACAAGGGAGGAAATTATAAATATCTGGGCAAAAATCAATTCAATGGAGACTAAGAGAACAATACCAAAAAATCAATGAAGCCAAGAGTTGGTTCTTCAAAAGAATAAACAAAGTTGACAAACACGTAGCCAACCTTATCAGAAAAAAGGAAAGAAAAGGCCAAAATCCATGCAATTAGAATAAAAAGGATGAAATTAGAATGGACCCAGCAGAAATCCAGAGAATCATCAATACCTACTGCAAGAACCTATATGCCAATAAGATGGAAAACACAGAAGAAATGGACAGATTCCTAGATATGTATGAATTACCAAACTTGAACGAAGATGATCTAAAAGTTTTAAATGACCCCATATCAATCAATGAAATTGAAAATGCAATTAAAAACTTACCAACTAAGAAAAGACCGGGTCCTGATGGCTGCACTTCGGAATTTTACAAGACATTTAGAGATGAACTACTGCCACTACTGTTGAAACTCTTCAATGAAATTGAAAGGGAAGCAATACTCCCAAATTCATTCCTGGAAGCAAGCATCATCTTGATCCCCAAAGCAGAGAAAGACTCAACCAAAAAAGAGAACTAAAGGCCAATCTCGCTAATGAACCTAGATGCAAAAATCCTTAATAAGATACTGGCAAATAGAATGCAGAAGATCATCAAGAAGATCATACACCTTTACATAGTCTCTCTTGGTTCTTATTTTTCACCCTTGCCCAGCCCTCCCTTCAACCCCTCCAGTCCTCCCTATTTACAAAGATTTTGTTCCTATTTTTCCATTTTCTCATATTAATCCCATTCCCTTCTATCCTTTCCCCTAGCCCTCCCACTTCCTTCCCCTTTGTCCCTTTTCTTGCTATTTCACATTACCTATTATACATTTCAGTCCTTATTTACACTTTCAGTTTCCAATGATGAATGTCATTATATTGTATACCTAAAATGTACCAATGATTAGAATGAATAATCAATAATGCAAAATAGGAAGAAAAGGTCCAAAGGGGTAGGGGTAGTGGGAGGGGCAGGGGAAAGGAAAGAAGGGAAAGGAAAAATGAAGAGAAATGGAAAAAATGGAAATAAAGTCTTTGTAAATAGGGAAGGGTGGAGGGGGTGAAGGGAGGGCTAGGAAAGGGGAAAAAATAGGAACCAAGATGCATTATGTAAAGGTACAATTCCCAATGAGAAATGTAATTGTGTTGTATACCTACAATGTACCACTTAAAGAATTTAATAAAGTGGAAAAAAAAAAAAAGAAGATCATACACCTTGACCAAGTGGGATTCATCCCAGGGATGCAGGAATGGTTCAACATATGCAAATCAATCAATGTAATGCACTAAATTGATAGAGAAAAGGACAGAAACCATATGATCATCTCAATACATGCAGAAAAAGCATTTGACAAAATCCAACATGCATTTATGATTTTAAAAAAAAAAGCCCTACAAAAAAATGGAATAGATGGACTCAACCTCAATCTGATAAAAGCCATCTAAGAAAAAACCAACAGCCAATATAATACTAAATGGTCAAAAACTGAAATCCTTCACACTAAAATCAGGAACAAGACAAGGATGTCCACTATCACCACTCATGTTCAATATAGTTTTGGAAATATTAGCCACAGTAATTAGAAAAGAGAAAGAAATAAAGGGAATAAAAATAGAAAATGAAGAAGTGAAATTTTCATTATTTGCAGATGACATGATACTCTATATGGAACACCCTAAGAACTCCACCAAAAGTCTTCTAGACTTAAGAACCAAATTCAGTAAAGTAGCTGGATACAAGGTCAACACACAAAAATCAATCAATTTTCTGTACACAAAAACAGACTCACTGACAGAAAAATGGGGCAAATAATTCCTTTCACAACAGCATCTCAAACTTGAAATACCTAGAAATCAACCTAATGAAACAAATTAAAGACCTCTACTCTGAACACTATAGCATTCTGAAAAGGGAAGTTAAAGATGATATCAGAAAATGAAAAGACATCCCTTGCTCCTGGGTAGGAAGAATCAACATAGTGAAAATGGCCATACTTCCAAAACTGCTATATAGATTCAATGGAATCCCAATTGAAATCCCAACAGCATACTTCACAGACCTGGAGAAAACAATCCAAAAATTCATTTGGATCAAGAAGAGACCTAGAATAGCAAAAGCAATTCTAGGCAACAGAGACGTGGCAGGGGCTATCACAGTCCCCAATTTGAACTACACTACAAAGCTACTGTGATAAAAACAGCATGGTGCTGACAAAGAAACAGACCTGAGGACCAGTGGAACAGATTAGAAGATGCCAAAACAACTCCAGATGCATTCAGCCACCTCATCTTCGACAATGGAGCCAAACACCCTCACTGGAGGAAAGATAGCCTCTTTAATAAATGGTGCTGGAAAAATTGGGTTTCAACTTGCCAAACATTAAAACTAGTCATATCTCTGTCACCATGCACTAAACTAAAACCAAAATGGATTAAAGATCTAAATATTAAAACAGAAATGTTGCACTGGCTGGAACAGGGGTTAGGTAGAATTCTTGAAGACATTGGTGTAGGAAAATATTTTATGAACAAAACCTCAGTTGACCATGAACTGTCACAAACAGTCAACAAGTGGGATCTCTTCTTATTAAAAAGCTTCTGCACAGCAAGAGAAACCACCAACAATGTGAAGAGATAACCCACAATCTGGGAAAAAATTTTCACCAGCTGTCCCTCAGACAAAGGTCTACTATCTAGAATCTATAAAGAACTTAAAAAAATCAGACCTCCCAAATTTAAAGACCCAGTCCAAAAATGGGCATCTGAAATGAACACACATTTCTCAGACAAAGAAATAAAACCAGCAAATAAACATACAAAAAAATGTTCAACATCACTGGTCATTCAAGAGATGCAGATGAAAATGAAAACAATGCTGAGGTTTCACCTCACCCCAGAAAGAATGGCTTCCTTCATGAACTCAACCAATAAAAAATACTGGCTGGGCTGTGGGGAAAGAGGAACCCTACACCATTGCTGGTGGAAGTGTAGACTAGAGCAACCACTGTGGAAATCAGTATGGAGATACCTCAAAGAACTAGGACTGGAAGTCCCATTTGACCCAGCTATTCCCCTGCTGGGTATCATCCCCAAAGAATTAAAAGAATCATACCACAGTGATATATGTGTACCCATGTTCATAGCAACACAATTTGTGATAGTTAAAACTTGGAAACAACCCAATTGTCCATCAACTGGAGCCCAGATAAATTAAATGTGGAGATTTTTTTTAATAAAATGGAGTATTTCATTCTTTATGGCTGAGCAGTACTCCATTTTATAAAAAAACCACATCTTCTTTATCCAGTTTCCAGTTGATGGGCACTTGGGCTGTTTCCAAACCTTAGCTATTACAAACTGTGCCGCTATAAACATAGGTGCACATATATCACTGTGGTATGATTGTTTTAATTCTTTGGGGAAGATTCCCAGTAGAGGAATAGTTGAGTCAAATGGGTCCTCTAGTCCTAGTTCTTTGAGGTATTTCCATATGGATTTCCACAGTGGTTGCACCAGTCTGCACTCCCACCAATAATGGAGAAGGGTTCCTTTCTCTCCACATCCCCACCAGCATTTGTTATTGGTTGATTTCTTGATAGCAGCCATTCTTTGTGGGGTGAGGTGAAATCTCAGTGTTGATTTCATCTGCAACAGAGTCATTTATAGCTAAATGGATGCATATTGAGGCCATACTCTTAAGTGAAATAAATAGGACACATGTGTGTAAATACAGAATAGTATCTCTACTGTGAGAAACTGAAAGTGTAAATGAGAATGAAAATGATTAAAATGAATAATTGATAATTTGAAATACGAAAAGGTCCAAAGGTGGAGGGGTGGTGGGAGGGGAAGAGGAAAGGGAAGAAAGGAAAGGAAACATTATGTGAAAGAAAAAAAAATGGAAACAAAGTCTATGTAAATAGGGAAGGGTGCGTGGGTAATGGGGAAAAAATAAGAACTAAGATACATCATGTTCAGGTACAAACACCCAATGATAAATGTAAATGTATTGTATACCTGAAATTTACCAATTAATATATAAATTAAAATAAATAAATAAATAAAAATGGAGTATTACTCGGCCATAAACAATGAGAAACTAGAGACACATAGCTAAATGGATGCAAATTTAGATGATACTCTTAAGTGAAATAAATAGGACACATGTGTAAATACTGAATAGTTTCTCTCATGTGAGAAACTGAAAGTGTAAATAAGGACTAAAAGGTATAATAGATAATGTGAAATAGGAAGAAAAGGGGCAAAGGAGAAATTGGAGGGGTAGGGGAAAAGAAAGAAGGGAATGGAATTAATATGAGAAAAAGTAAAAATGGAAACAAAATCTTTGTAGTTAGAGAGGGATGGAGGGGTTGAAGGAAGGGCAGGGGAATGGGGGAAAAATAAGAACCAAGAGAGATTTTGTAAAGGTGGAAATTTCCAGTGATTAAAGTCATTATATTGTATACCTTAAAATGTACCAATCTAATTAATAAATCAAAGTCATTTCCCACCACTATGTCCTTTTGTTATTCCACAGTCAATTTCCACTGGTTCACAAGTTCCTCATCTATCTTAGGTCAAGAAAGAATTTCTTGGGGAATTATAATCTCTACCCCCTTCTTTTACTCAATATATCAAATGGTTATTCAACACCTACTATAAACTATAGTATAACTGTGTACTATAAAAATCAAATAAAATATAATAGCCTCCTAGCTTCATGGAGCATTCCTTCTTCACATAAAAATGAGTTGGTCATATTATTATTAAGATGAGATGATTTTCTAAGTTTCTGTGTCTTTTGTCTGACAGAAGTAAAAAAAACAAATGAACAAGTGCTGTCTTCAAATCATCCCTGTTCTTCATGGCCAGTCATAAGGATATCACAGATCTATAAGAATAGAAAATGGCCTTATCATTAAGGGAAGGGGAGTTGTTTCATTCTACCAATCAGAAGGAAATCTCTCTTTGACTTCATTTATTTAATTACCAATCATCCTTCAAGAGTCCTAGATTTTCCCAGCTTCTCTGCTAATCTTTTCCTAATTACCAAAGGTCACACTTCTTCTTCTCTTCTCTGAGTTTTGTTTGTCGTTGGAATCAGTATTAACTAGCCTAAACTCATTGTCCCCTAACTGATTCATCACATTTATTATCAAGAAAGCAGGATGTATTTTTTATTGTGTAACTATTTTCTTATTAATATGATAACATATACAGTATTGGCAGCACATTAAGTATATCAGTTATCATTGATGTTCACCTTTGTATCTCAAGAAATGAACTAAAGAACTTTTCCTAACATTCTATGAATAGATGGATAGGCAGATAGATGTCATTCATGAGCCTAGTTTGTGATAAGTGATTTCCTGCCCATTTTTTCAGATTAGATGTTTCAAAGTGGCAATAAATTGCAGTTTATGTACTTGCAATCATTTCAAAGTCACTGATACAAAAGGAATCCTGGTTTCCTGACATTTGAAGGAAAACCTACATTTTATTTTTCACTCAAGAAGATTAATGAGTAGTCTCCTTGAAAAATGCAACTAGTGGGTATATTTAAGGAGAATTAGAAATATGGCAAATTGAGATAACTTACATCTCAGAAAAAAAGGAATAGAAAGGTGATTTTAGGCAAAGGGTTCTTTTTTATACAAAAGATTAGCAAACTGAGCCTACTTTTTCCTTTAAGATAATAGAACATCAGTTATAAGACCATCTGAAGAGGAGAGGATGGTTTGCAGGATAAGGACAATAATGGTGTGGTAGTGATGTTTCTAGTGCCTAGAGTAACTTTGAAAGAAAAGTAATAAGCATAATAACTAGCTCTGATACTGAACATTAGATTGGGCTATTAAAATTTGACTATAAGTGAACTCCCCTAATTAGTAGTAAAAGAAATTCTTTTTTTTTTTTTTTTTTGGTACCGGGGACGGAACTCAGGTCCTTCTGCCTTGCAAGGCAGATGGCAGAACCACTGAGCTAGATCCCCGGCCCCAAGAAATTCTTATTAATAGTGGAGTCTATCTATTCATTCTTTGGGTGTTGTAGCCATATAATATAAAAGTGCTAACTGGTAGAAACCACCATATTCTCTTGATTGCCATTTTTTCCCTCACATTGACATGAGCTGCATGGATTTACTGAATAATTAATCAAAAGAAGCTGTGGATTTCTGTGCGTGCCCTTGGGGAAACATATTCAGAGTCAAACTTTTGAATGACCAAGAGAAAGATAACCTCCCAATGCTCTTAAGTCTGTATCAATAGAAATCAAAAGGAATAAGTTCCTATCAGATTCACCAGCTCCACAAATGAAATATATTGACTGTCTTGACCCCAAGGATAGATAATACCAAAGACAATATGCAACACTGCATGGCCAAGCCCTTTCCTTCCTCTAGAGCCTCTCCTTCTAGTTTCCCCCATCCTCTTTCCTTCAGTTCTAGAGGTTTAATACTTTCCTTTCCCATGAGGCTTAGTGTCATGCAGTTCTTATCCTTCTAACCCAAAGATACATACAATTTTAAAAATTAACAGTGTCCAAGAATTCCACAAGCATTGCTTTAAATCTCTGCTATAGTTTCTATCACAAGCGTTTTACTGTTGGTTGCATGTATTCTACCTTCTGAGCTTCTTAAAAGCAGTATTTATACATCCTACTCACTTTGATACTGTCTATGATACCTACCAAAGTGCCCCATGCTGTAAGATTTGTACAAATGCTTACTGTATTTAACAATGCCATTTTTAAAATTATAATTTTAAAAATCAGAAAATCTTTCTTTTTATAGTATCTTATTATTATATGTTCATTTAGCTCAGAGATTACCTGAAAAATACCAAATTATCTGCTGCAGCCAGAAGAATTCTCTTCTGATCATTATGATCTAGGTTCTCTTTCCTATAGTGAACTGCCCTAAATGTATCATGTTATAATGATTCAGTTCTTACTAAAACTTGAAGCCCCAAAGGAAACAATATTTAAAGTGGAGAAATCCCTTTTGTACTCTGGACATCTTGGAGCAGGCGAAGGGAGATGGAGATCACACAGCTAGCCACAGTGCACCTATTCAGTGTGGGACTGAAGAGCTTTATGCCAGTCCAAAAAAATGAAATTCAGAAACCAAGAAGGGGACTGAAAGATGCCTGAAAGGGTAAAACAAGAAGTGGATTTTTCTCAACAACAGAAGGTAAAACAAAATTCCCTGAATTCTTTCAAATTACCAAAGGGCAGATCCAAATGTCTATCAAGAAAGTACACTGAGAGGTGTCCTTAGAATTTAAAAAGACTACTTAACACATTCCCCTACCTCAAGTCCCCATACACACCTCTCCAATAAATGAAAAGAGTACATAAGTATGAGTCAACTTATTGTAGAAGTTGTGTTGAGTTCTACAGTGATACTGTAGTAGCCTTGAGTCTAAAGCTCTACCTGCGTAACCTGGACAAATGTACCTGGCCTCTTTGAATTCTGGTTGTATTATATATTGAATAGAGATAATGATAGTACCTGCTGTAGTGAGTACTAATTGAAATGGTCCCTCCAAAGCACTTGACACACTGCTTTGCAAGTAGAAAAGCCCAATAAATATTTGCTATAAACCTTAAGATCTATGTGAAGTATAAACAAAATCAAAATACTGTGATAGTACAAGGATTAGTAAAGTGAAGATCAATGATATACATTAGGAAATGGAAATACAGGCAGCAGAGGGATATCTAAGTAACAGTCCTCTTCAAACTGATAAGCTAGAGCTACCACGAAGTTTTCTGAGGTCAGGGAGAACCCCTTTATTCACTATTTTATCCCCTGTACTTATCCTAGCACTCAAAAAATATTTTATTTGCAGCGAATAAATCACAAAGTTCATCTTTAGTATGCTGTAGGTAATGTCCTTACAAAGTCTGCACTTAAGAAATATTAAGCACAACAAAATAAATTGAAGTAGCAACCTATAAATCAAGTTTGAGATCCTGAATTTATGGGCAATGAAGCTCAGGGCCAAATTTTGGATGACCTAGAATCATAGGAACAAGCCTTCTTGGATACTTCTCTTTAATCAGAATAGAAAAGGGAAAATGATATCATGGTCATACAAATTACTTATAACTACTATTCAAATAATCACAGTACTCTGATCTCCCCACTATGGGTTTTAGTTCCAAAGACATCTCAGCAAACCATAAAAGCTGACTCATACTCAGAAAGTTCAACACCTCGAGTTCCCTTATTCCTTTGGGCACAATATCTAATATTAAGACAAGGTTATTTATCAGTTGACTGACATTCTGTGGAATAATGATAAAGACTCAGATTTAAAAGTTCACTCCAAGTAGAAAAGGCTTCAAATAACCAGCTGACTGAGATTTCCTGAGGAGCTTCTTGCTTCTTGATTGTTCTGACTCACATGTGTTAGGAAACCATTTAATGTTGAGGAAATGATTAGATGATCATGATAAATACTCATATGTAAATAATACCAATAATGTTATTTTTAATAATATTCAAATACTGAATTTAGCTTGAGTTAGAAATGCATAATTTCTCTGATTTTATCTTAAGAAGGCAGCTCTGAATAAATGTTTGCCATTCTCTAAGATATTTGTTATCTGGCTTTGAAAGCACTATGTAAAAATGCTCATCTAAATGTATGGAAACAATTTCAGGATTCACATAAGGCATAACGAAAGTCTCTAAGACACTTATCTTGGAACTGCTGAGACTGACAGGTAGCACTTCCTTTAGATCTTTGTTAGTTCTGAACTGGTCTGTGAAGAACCAGTCTTTCTCTGGGGAAAGCATCTTTCCCATGCCCTCTGCACATATGGATTATTCTTTAACTTCACTGAATGTTAATTATGCACACAGGCTGATTAAGCCCTCTGTGGGAACCTGAATTGTAGTAGAACCAAATTCAATTGCTCTAATTAGAGTTATTCAGAGCTTCCTAGTTAAGGGAATTTATATTGATTTTTTTTCTAGATGCTATGTTCACAAGATTCATAAATTTAGTGCTCTTAAAACAAATATAGCTTTCAACAAGGTGATTTATATTCTCTAATGGTTGGTCAAAAAATGTGGCATAATGGTTCTGATCATTTTGCCAAACATCTTTGTCAGTTAGCTAATTTGTTTATTTTTTCTTAAATTCTTTTATTGGTACATTTCAGGTATACAATATGTTTACATTTATCATTGCATTCTTGTACCTGTACATGATGTATCTTGGTTATTTTTCCCCATTATCTGTGTGCCCTTCACCCCTTCCACCTTTCCCTATTTACATAGATTTCCTTTCCATTTTTTTTCTTTTCTCATAATTTTTCCTTTCCCCTTCCCCTCCCACCACCCCTACACCTTTGGACCTTTTCCTATTTCAAATTATCAATCATTCTTTTTAATCATTTTAATCCTTATTTACACTTTCAGTTTCTCACACTAGAGAAACTATTCGGTATTTACACATGTGCGTCCTATTTATTTCACTTAAGAGTATGGCCTTGGGCCAGGGATTTAGCTCAGTGGTTCTGCCGCCTGCCTCAAAAGCCCAAGGTCCTGAATTTGATCCCTGGTACCAAAAAAAAAAAAGGAGTATGGCCTCAATATGCATCTATTTAGCTATAAATGTCTCTAGTTTCTCATTCTTTATGGCTGAGTAGTACTCCATTTTATAAAAAAAAAAAAAAAGCAGATCTTCTTTATCCAGTTTACAGTTGATGGGCACTTGGGTTGTTTCTAAGCTTTAGCTATTACAAACTGTGCCACTATAAACATGGATGCACATATACCACTGTGGTATGATTCTTTTAATTCTTCTTTTTCTTTTTTTGGTACCATGAATCAAATCGGGTCCTTGCGCTTGCACAGCAGGTGGCAAAACCACTGAGCTAAATCCTCGGCCTCTCTTTTAATTCTTTTGGGAAGATACCCAGCAGGGGAATAGCTGGGTCAACTGGGACCTCTAGCCCTAGTTCTTTGTGGTAGCTCCGTACTGATTTCCACAGTGGTTGCACCAGTCTGCACTCCCACCAACAATGGAGGAGGGTTTCTCCCTCCCCACACACCCGCCAGCATTTGTTATTGGTTGATTTCTTGATAGCAGCCATTCTTTGTGGGGTGAGGTGAAAACTCATTGTTGTTTTCATCTGCATCTCTCGAATGACAGTGATGTTGAACATTTTTTCATATGTGTATTTGCTGCTTTTACTTCTTTTTCTGAGAAATGTCTGTTCATTTCAGATGCTCATTTTTGAATTGGGTCTTTGAATTTGGGGCGGCTGATTTTTTTCAGTTCTTTATATATTCCAGACAGTAGTCCTTTGTCTGAGGTACAGCTGTTAAAAATTTTTCCCCAGATTTTAGGTTGTCTCTTAGCTCTGTTGGTGGTTTCTCTAGCAGTGCAGAAGGTTTTTAACAAGATGAGATCCCAGTTGTTGATTTTTTGTACTAGTTCCCCCACTGCTGAGGTTTTGTTCATAAAGTCTTTTCCTATGCCAATTTGTTGCTAACTTGTTTTAATAGTAGCTGTAGAGTTGATCCAGGACACTGGAAATGACTAGTTCATTCCCTCTTAAATTAAATTAAATTCTTAATTCATTCCCTCTTAAATTTAACTATTGGAAGTGAAGGAAATGCCTGCTGGGAAAAAAACAGATGATTAAGAATTTTGATCTGTTAATGTTAGTGTTGAATCACACAGGCCCATGTGGAAGGAAGGAAACACCAAAGGGTGGCTTCACCTTGGCAAGATTTACAACAGAATAAATTTTCAAATGATTAAGTGGAATATTAACTTTTCAAAATAATGAAATGCCACTCTAATCACTATTACTATGTACAGATACTCTTTACAGGCACCTGGGAATTCCATACTTGATCAGTATTATTATGATGGTTCGTCAAAGGAATTATCACGGTAACCATCCTCCAAGCCATGAACAATACAAGTACTGAAGAAACAAGGTTGACCCTGAGATACATGGAGAAATACCTGAAGCACCATTTCACTTATTATATTAATACATCAGTAAAGTTCAAAAGGATGATACAAATGTTATAAAAACAATCATTCTAATACAGACTTACATGTTTTCAGGTCCCCAAAATATGACATTTTCCCAGAATATTTACATACATTAACAATCTTTACAATAATTCTACATTATACTAATTGTTTTCACATTTACATACTACAGGAAAATGAAGCACAAAAGAAGATAACAAACTTGTCTTTAAAAATGTGGCATTTACTAGAATTCCTCCTAGAGCATGTATTATCTTTTTTGAGCCAAAGTCTTGCTATGTAGTTCAGGTTGGTTTTGAACACACTTTGTAGCCCAGGCTGGTTTTGATTATGCTGATTTTCCTACCTCAACCTCCCAAATGCTGGAATTACACACATACACCATCACACTCATCTTTAGAGCAATTATTTTCTGATATTGGAAGAAACACTTGAAGCAATTACTTAATATAGGAACTAAGATTACTGTTCCATCCTAAATCCACAAACACACACAAAGGACTTATTTGAAAAAATAACAAATGATCACTCATCATTTCAAGAGGATTGATCATCCTCCTGCTTTTGCTGAGTAGAGTAGGCTTACCTTATAGCAAAGCTAAACTGATTAAAGCAAAACTACTCTTCAATTCATTCCACTTACAGGAAGCTTTAGATTTTGAGGGTGTAGGTCTTTCAACCTCCTGTATTTAATTCTTGTTCAGAAACTCATTAGACTTTGCCAGTGTTTCTTGGTTTAAGAAGCTGAAGTCAAAACATGGAAATTGAACAGCACCCTCCTGAACAATCAATGGGTGTGGAGGAAATTAAAGAAGAAATTAGACAGTTTCTACAAGCAAATGATAATGCCAGTACAACATACAGGAATCTGTGGGACACAATGAAAGCAGTTTTATGCAGGAAATTCATAGCAGTGAATGCCCATATTAGGACAACACAGAGAACTCAGTTAAATAACCTAATGCAGAGTCTCAAGCTCCTAGAAAAAGAAGAGCATAACAAACCAAAAGCTTGTACAAGAAAGGAAATTATAAAGATTCAAGCAGAAATCAACGCAGTGGAGACTAAGAGAATGATACAAAAAAATCAATGAATCAAAGAGTTGGTTTTTTGAAAGAATAAACAAATTTGATAAACCTTTAGCCAACCTTATCAAAAAAAGGAAAGAAAAGGCTCAAATCCATGCAATTAAGAATGAAAAAGGTGAAGCCACAACAGATCCAGCAGAAATCCAGAAGATCATCAATACCTACTTTGAGAACCTGTATTCTAATAAAATGGAAAACACAGAACAATTGAACAGATTCCTAGATACATACAAATTGTCAAAATTAAATGAAGAAGATATAGAAATTCAAAGCATCCCAATAACAATGAGTGAAGTTGAAAATGTAATAAAAAACTTACCAACAAAGAAAAGCCCAGGTCCTCATGGCTTCACTGCTGAATTCTACAAGACATTTAAAGAACTATCACCAATACTCTTTAAACTCATTAAGGAAATTGAAAGGGAAGCAAGCCTTCCAATTCATTCCTGGAAACAAGTGTTACTTGATCCCAAAACCAGGGAAAGACCCAACTCAAAAAGAGAACTACAGACCAGTCTCCCTAATTAACATAGATGCAAAAATCCTCAACAAGATACTGGCAAACAGAATACAGAGGGTCATCAAGAAGATCATACACCTTAACCAAGTCGGATTCTCCCAGGAATGCAAGGATGGGTCAACATCTGTAAATCAATAAATGTAATACACTATAATAACAGAGTCAAGGACAAAAACCACATGATCATCTCAATAGATTCAGAAAAAGCATTTGACAAAATCCAGCACCAATTCATGATAAAAACGCTACAGAAAATTAGCATAGAAAGTCTTTATCTCAACCTGATTAAGACTATCTATGAAAAACCAACAGCCAATATCATACTAAATGGTCAAAAACTGAAATCCTTCACATTAAAATCAGGAACAAGACAAGGATGCCCACTATCACCACTCCTGTTCAGTATTGTTCTGGAAACATTAGCCATAGCAATTAGAAAAGAGAAAGAAATAAAAGGAATAAAGATAGGAAAGGAAGAAGTGAAACTGATTATTTGCTGATGATATACTTTACATAGAAGATCCAAAAAACTCGGTCAAAAGTCTTCTAGACCTAATTGGCAGATTTAGAAGAGTAGCTGAATACAAGGTCAACACTCAAAAAACAATAGCCTTCTTATACACAAATAGCAGAACCATTAAAGGAGAAATTCGGGAAATAATTCATTTTACAACAGCATCTAAAAAAATGAAATATCTAGGAATCAACCTAACAAAGGAAGCAAAAGACCTCTACACTGAAAACTACAGCATTCTGAAGAAGATGAAAGATATCCCTTGTTCCTGGATAGAAAGAACCAATATAGTGAAAATGGCCATACTTCCAAAACTACTATGTAGATTTAATGCAATGCTGATTGAAATTCCAACAATATACTTCACAGAACTAGAGAAAACAATCCAAAAAATCATTTGGAAGCAGAAGAAACCTAGAACAGCAAAAGCAATTCTAGGCAGCAGAGACATGGCTAGGGATATCACATTCCCCAATTTGAAACTATACTACAAAGCTACTGTGATAAAAACAGCATCGTACTGGCAAAGAAACAGACCTGAAGATCAGTGGAATAGATTAGAAGATGCAGAAACAACTCCAGACATACTCAGCCACCTCATCTTTGACAAAGGAGCCAACCACCCTCATTGGAGGAAAGATAGTCTATTTACTAAATGGTGTTGGAAAAACTGGATTTCAACCTGCCAAAGATTAAAACTAGACCCATACCTATCACCAAGCACTAAACTAAGATTGAACTGGATTAAAGATCTAAATATTAAGAAAGAAACACTAAACTTGCTGGAAGATAAGTTAGGTAGAACTCTTGATGACATTGGCATAGGAAAAGACTTTATGAACAAATCTTCAGTAGTATGGGAGCTAGCACAAAGAATCAACAACTGGGATCTCAGTGTATTAAAAAGCTTCTTCACTGCAAGAGAAACTACCAACAGAGCTAAGAGACAACCTACAATGTGGGAAGAAATTTTTAGCAGCTGTACCTCAGACAAAGGTCTACTATTGAGAATATGTAAAGAACTGAAAAAAATCAAACCTCCCAAATTCAAAGACCCAATTCAAAAATGGCCATCTGAAATGAACAGACATTTCTCAGACAAAGAAGTAAAAGCAGCAAACAAATATATGAAAAAATGTTCAACATCACTGGTCATTTGAGAGATGCAGTTGAAAACAACCCTGAGATTCCACCTCACCCCACAAAGAATGGCTGCTATCAAGAAATCAACCAATAACAAATGCTGGCAGGGGTGTGGAGAGAAAGGAACCCTTCTCCATTTTTGGTGGGAATGTAGACTGTTACATTGTAGTATCTCTTTGTTTTTATCCATTTGAGATTCCTTGAAATTTTTGGATATGTAGAATTTCTTCCATCAAATCTGGGAATTTTTCAGCTATTATTTCTTTAAATATTTTTCTTATTTATCTTTCTCCTTTTATTCTCTGATATCTACTACATATATATTATAGTATCACATTCCCCTGAGCTTCTGTTGAAAGTTTTTCAAACTTTTTTAGTTCTTGTTTTTCTGATTGAGCAGTTTCTTTTGGCATATATGCATTCTTAGAAAGCTTACAAAGTAAATTTAATAATGGAAATTATCTCTCTCTCTTCAGTTTTTTCCTCCTTATCTGACCTCAGCTTCTTTTTTAAATTTATATATTTATTAGTACATTTTAGGTATACAATACATTTACATTTATCATTGGGTGTTTGTATCTGAACACGATGTATCTTAGTTCTTATTTTTTCCTCCCATTACCTGTGCACCCTTCACCCCCTCCACCCTTCCCTATTTACACAGACTTTGATTCCATTCTTTTTTCTTTCTCATAATTTTCCTTTTCCTTCCTTCCCTTTCCCCTTCCCCACCCACCACCCTCAAACCCTTGGATTTTTTCCTATTTCAAATTATCAATTATTCATTTTAATCATTTTCATTCTTATTTATACTTACAGTTTCTCACAGTAGAGAAACTATTTGGTATTTACCCATGTGTGTCCTATTTAATTCACTTAAGAGTATGGCCTCAATGTGCATCCATTTAGTTATAAATGTCTCTAGTTTCTCATTATTTATGGCTGAGTAGTACTCCATTTTATATTTAAAAAATACATCTTCTTTATCCAGCTTCCAGTCGATGGGCACTGGGGCTGCTTCCAAGCTTTAGCTATTACAAACTCTGCTGCTATGAACATGGGTACACATATATCACTGTGGTATGATTCTTTTAATTCTTTGGGGAAGATACCCAGTAGGGGAATAGCTGGCTCAAATGGGACCTCTCATCCTAGTTCTTTGAGGTATCTCCATACTAACTTACACAGTGGTTGTGCCAGTCTGCACTCCCACCAACAATGGAGAAGGGTTCCTTTCTCCCCACAACCCTGCCAGCATTTGTTATTTGTGAATTTCTTGATAGCAGCCATTCTTTGTGGGGTGAGGTGGAATCTCAGGGTTGTTTTCATGTGCATCTCTAGAATGACCAGGGATGTTGAACATTTTTTCATATATTTGTTTGCTGCTTTTACTTCTTTGTCTGAGAAATGTCTGTTCATTTCAGATGGCCATTTTTGAATTGGGTCTTTGAATTTGTGGTGGTCTGATTTTTTTCAATTCTTTATATTTCCTAGATAGTAGTCCTTTGTCTGAGGTACAGGTGTTAAAATTTTTTTACCATATTGTAGGTTGCCTGTTAGCTCTGTTGGTGGTTTCTCTTGCAGCACAGAAGCTTTTTAATAAGATGAGATCCCAGTTGTTGATTCTTTGGGCTAGTTCCTTGTTTTGAGAAGCAAGTCTGGCCAAAGCCTATATGCAGAGGTCAGAGTAACTCACACCCAAATTCTGTTCCCACAACTAAAAGTTACTTAACTATAAGGAAAATGTTCTAATTACAACCATATGTTTTGTCTGTTCTGTTTCTAATTCAAGAATCTTTGTCTTTTTCTTTTACAAGACTTGTCTTGATTAATTCCCATCAAAACCACAAGATTGCACATTTTCCCATGCAGTCCTGCCTTTGCACATAGTTCAGATTTACCCTAATTGATTACTAATAAAAATCAGTGGCTTGGACTGACCTCACCACTAGCACTGGTTATCCTGGAACTCCACTTTCTGTCTCTCTTAGTTCTGTCTTTTAGTATTTTTCCTCACTCAGTCCTGCATCATACACTGAGCAGGAGACTGGAGACTACTGCAGAGGTTTCCAGTAATGTTTCAAAGGTTACTAGCACATATAATATGCATAGATGATAGATAGATAGATAGATAGATAGATAGATAGATGTATATATATATCTATATACTCTTAACTTCATTTTTGTGAAAACATAAGTTTTCAGGTTTCAAAAAATCAACATTTAAAAGTCGATAGCTTTCCTGCACCCCAATAATAAACTAGAAAATAAAATCAGGAAATAAATTCCATTTGCAACAGCTTCAAAAGAAAATACCTGTGGTCAACCTAATTAAAGAGGTGAGAAACTTCTACAATGAAAATTATAGAACACTAAAGAATGAAGTTGCAAAAAACACTAGAAGACAGAAAAACCATTCATATTCATGGATCAGTAGAATTAATATTAAAATGGCCATATCCTAAAATACAGTGGAAATAAAAAAGACCCCAAAAAAGAAAAGAAAAGCTAAAGCAATCCTAAGCAAAGAGCAAGGATGAAGGCATAAACACCTCATTTCAAATTATACTACAAAGCCATAATGATAAAAACAGCATGGTACTGGCACAAAAATAGGCATAGACCAAAGGAAAGGAATAGAGGACAGAGAAAAAAATCCATGCAACTACAGCCAACTGAGTCTAAATAGCAGAGTCAAAAATTTACATCAAAGACAGACAGCCTCTTTAACAAATAGTACAGAGAAAACTGGATATCCATATGCACAAAATTGAAACTAGATTCCTCTTACTTTGTACAAAAGTCAATTCAAAATAGATCAACAATCTGGGTATAAGATCTGAAACTTTGAAACAGCTAGAAAAAAACACATGGTAAACATCTGAAGCTATCAATATAGGCAAAGACTTTCTGACTAGCACTCTAATAGCATAGGAAGTAATAGTAAAAATCAACAAATAGTACTGCATTAGTTTCTACACAGCAAGAGAAACAACCAACAGAGGGAAGAGACAGCCTACAGAGTGAAAAAAAATCTTCACTAGCTTCTCTTCTGACACAGGATTATTTTTTATTTTAATGTAACACAAGTTGATATTAAAGAAAATACAAAAAACGCTCTTCTATGAAAAAATAAAACAAAATTTCATAACAAAATAGAGAATAACAATGGTTAATATACTGTGTATCATTATCTCTTTTTTTGTATTAAATTCTTTTATTGATACATTGTAGGTATACAACACAATTACATTTCTCACTGGGAATTGTACCTTTACATAATGCATCTTGGTTCTTATTTTTTCCCCATTCCTAGCCCTCCCTTCACGCCCTCCACCCTTCCCTATTTACAAAGACTTTACTTCCATTTTTTCCATTTCTCAGCATTTTTTCCTTTCCCTTCTTTCCTTTCCCCTGTGTCTCCCACTACCCCTACCCATTTGGACCTTTTCTTCCTATTTTACATTATCGATTATTCATTCTAATCATTGGTACATTTTAGGTATACAATACAATGACATTCATCATTGGAAATTTGCACCTTTACATAGTCTCTCTTGGTTCTTATTTTTCACCCTTGCCCAGCCCTCCCTTCAAAACCTCCATTCCTCCCTATTTACAAAGATTTTGTTCCTATTTTTCCATTTTCTCATATTAATCCCATTCCCTTCTATCCTTTCCCCTAGCGCCCCCACTTCCTTCCCCTTTGCCCCTTTTCTTCCTATTTTGCATTACTTATTATACATTTCGTCCTTATTTACACTTTCAGTTTCTCATACCAGAGAAACTATTCGGTATTTACACGTGTGTCCTATTTATTTCACTTAAGAGTATCGCTTCAATGTGCATCCACTTAGCTATAAATGTCTCTAATTTCTCATTTTTTATGGCTGAGTAGTACTCCATTTTATTAAAAAACCACATTTTCTTTATCCAGTCTCCAGTTGATGGGCATTTGGACTGTTTCCAAGTTTTAGCTATTACAAACTGTGCCGCTATGAACATGGGTGCACATACATCACTGTGGTATGATTCTTTTAATTCTTTGGGGAAGATCTCCAGCAGTGGAATAGCAGGGTCAAATGGGATTTCCAGTCCTAGTTCTTTGAGGTATCTCCATACTGATTTCCACAGTGGTTGCACCAGTCTACACTCCCACCAGCAGTGGACGAGGGTTCCTCTTTCCCCACAGCCCCACCAGCATTTGTTATTGGTTGATTTTATGATAGCAGCTATTCTTTCTGGAGTGAAGTGGAATCTCAGCGTTGTTTTCATTTGCATCTTTCGAATGACCAGTGATGTTGAACATTTTTTCATGTATTTATTTGCTATTTCTACTTCTTTGTGTGAGAAATGTCTGTTCATTTCAGATGCCCATTTTTGGATTGGGTCTTTAAATTTAGGAGGTCTGATAATAATTAATGGTGCTGGAAAAATTGGGCTTCAACTTGCCAAAGATTAAAACTAGACCTGTATCTCTCACCATGCACTAAACTAAAATCAAAATGGATTAAAGATCTAAATATTAAAATAGAAACTCTGAACCAGTTGGAACAGAGGTTAGGTAGAACCCTTGAAGACATCGGTGTAGGAAAAGATTTTATGAACAAAACCTCAGTTGCCCGTGAACTAGCACAAACAATCAACAAATGGAATCTCTTCTTATTAAAAGGCTTCTGCACAGCAAGAGAAACCACCAGCAGTGTGAAGAGACAATCCACAATGTGGGAAAAAATCTTCACCTGCTCCTCCTCAGACAAAGGTCTACTATCTCGAATCTATAAAGAACTTCAAAAGATCAGACCTCCCAAATTTAAAGACCCAATCCAAAAATGTGTATCATTATCTTAAAAGATTGATCAAAATGTTATTCAGCATACAAGTCATGGATTAAAAAAAAAAGACTACTCTGGCAGAGGCTTATTATCTACAATCTCCACACTGATTTCCATAGTCACTTACTAGTTTACATCCCCAATACCAGTCCAGAAGGCTCCTTTTTCTCCCATACCCTCAACAGCATTTACCATTTCTAACAGAGGTGAGAAGGAATCTCAGTGTGGTTTTGATTTGAATTTCTCAATGGCAAATATGTTGAACATTTTTATATACTTACTGGCCATTTGTACTCCTTTTTACAAGTACTGTATCTATTCAGTTCATTTTCCCATTTATTTATTGGGCTATTTGGATTTTTTAAGTTTTTTGAATTCCTTATATATTCTGGATAATAATTAAGTGAAATAATAGGTTACAAAGGAGTATATATGGCCTTGTTAGTCTTTCTTTTTAACAAAAGCAATAATGTATGGGATATCAAAATTTATCTAGAATGGTTTGCACCTTTTTTACCTGGCTATAGGTGTGAGATGCTGAGCACATTTTTCTTTTTCCTTAAAAGTATTTTTTACTTCTGCCATTATCATAAAATGTTTCCAAGTGTATAAAATTAAGAATTGCTCCAATTAGGTGAGTTGATAGATATATTTGTCAATTAGCTTGGTTGTAGTAATCATTTTATACCATATATGTACCTCAAAGCATAATTCTGTATAATATATATGTATGTATGTGATATTTACCTGTAAGTTATACTCAATTAAAATGCATAAAAAGAAAAGCATGGATTCTATAAATCAATAATTATGGCACTGTTAGATTAGGTTTACAAGATAGGTAAATGTAATATATGTGAAAATATTGAGCAAAGGACAAGGGAGGAAATGGAACAGCTATATTAAATTTGTTGTGTTTTATCAAAGCCTCATCAATATTGACTGAAGAAGTTCCAATAAAATAAAATGCACATTGCAATTTCTAGAGCAATCAGTAAACAATTCAAAAATATAGTTAAAAATTAACAGGAGAATGAGATTGGCTCACAGGAAAAAAAGATCTTTTAATAAAAAGATGTTAAAAAACTAAAATGACACAGAACATGCAGAAACACAAAATGTAGATATAAATCCAAACATAGCAACAATTATTAAATGTAAATAGATACAATATTCTAATCAAAGGTGAAGGTTGTAAAGCAAGATGTAGAAACAAGTTTCAAGTATATGCTGTCTACAATAACACATAAATAGGTGAAAAGTAAATGATAAACATACAAACTTCAACCATAAAAGAGCTAGAGGCATTAATACTGCAGTGGACTTTAAGCAGTAATCATAAAAACAAAGTCACTTCATAATGATAAAATGGTCAATAACTCAAGGAAATACAAAAAAAGTATTGTGTATTTGTCAACTGAGTTCCATAGTACATAAAGCAAAATCTTACAGAATTGAACAGAAAAATAGATAATTCAAATTTATATTATAGTTAAATACTTCAGTACTCTTAATAACTGAAAGTATAGGTACAAGATAAGTAAAGATATAAAACAGTGGAACACAATTAAGCTGGAACAAAACTGTAAACCAAATTGATATAACCAGCACTTATAGTAGTATATTCTATCAAAGAAGCATGAAATATATATTTTTTGCAGGTGCCCATGGAACATTTTCTAGAACATATCATATCCTAAGACATGTGCTACATGATGTGTGCTCTCAGGCTATGTGTATAGTTATTGTGGTGTGGTTTGGTTTACTGCTGTAGAATAATAACACTGGGGCAGTCCTGGATTTACATCATTTACCATCGGTTAGTAAGTTCTGGTAAAGTATTCGAATAATCTCTCTGCAGTTGCAAACTGTTTAAAATATTCCCCCAAAATGTATAATTATTTAAAATAGAAAACACCCAATAAAAGTAACTGTCATTGTTATCATCACGAATACCAAGAAGCAGTAATTACTGTTTACTTATTTTACCTTTTAAGTAAGGGAAAATGCCATATCTACTTAAGTAATGAGATGATGACCAACATAATTAAAAATGTGATATGAGATGAAGTTAAATGGCAAAACTATGCTTCTTTTATTTTATGAAAAAAACAGAATTTCATAATCTAATAATAAGAGATTAACAATAGTTATTACACTGTAATTATCTCCAAAGTAATTGCTCAGAGTACAAGACATAAATCAAAATGATTCTTACAAAAAAAGAAACAGATAATAACACAAACTTTCTTTTGAGAACACAAGCAGGGATAAAAAGCCAACATGAAAAGAAGTGAATAGTCTTAAAGAAAAATCCTGGCTACATTATACATTGATACACAATGTAAATTTAAATTTTTTCTCTTATTACCTTGAGAAGAGGGTACCAACCTAAGTTCTAGAGTAATGCTCAAAACACACACATACACAAACTAACACATCCACTCACATACATAAATACTGCCCTCCTCTCCCTACACACTGAATTCCAGTAGTACACTGTGACATCTCCATAAATAAAAATATTTACATGTATTTTAAAGTTGAGAAAAGAAAAGCACACTCTGATTAATATTCCAGATTCATCAATGGAAAAATCAATACAAATTCAGTATACCTGAATTATTTCAAATAGACATTATTCTATTATTTACTAGCTAAGGAAATGTTAATGAAGGAAAAGAATTTGGTAATAAAGAGCCCGGTATTCCAAACATTCCCATATATCGTGACTCTCTGGGTTTAATCACAGGATCAAGTATTACTCATGATAATTTATGCCAGGGTTTCAGAAGACAAGTGTCATTCTAGAATTATTACTTGACAGTTTTGTTTCCAAGTTCATAAGCAGCAACAGCTTTCACATGGCATCTGTTGTTTTACTTTTATTTGTGTACTTGTAGTAGGAAAAAATGGCTATGCTTTGGTTTATTCATAGATGCTTTTTAAAAATACTATGGTGAATATTAACTGCAAGTTTAGATATTGAGTGAGCTCCATGATCATTGTGGGTAATTCATTCATATATATATATATATATATATATATATATATATATATATTCAATCATCTCTAGCCTTCTAAGAATTTCACATTTGCCAGTACAGAACAACAATGAAAAGCTGGTTTTACTTTACTCTGAGGAATTAGACCTCATTATCTTTCTACTTCCCTTTGGTTCTCAGGTGGAAGGAGATATAAATTGGTAAGGGGTCCACCTGTCTTTTAACTCTTACAGAAATAAGGCAAGAATATTTAATCGATGATGTTTTGTATGAATTATTGTATAGTTGCCATATCATAAAACAAAGGAATAAAATTATCTGATAAACTATTCCATTGAGTTTGGAATGGATTTTATATTCCAACGGTTTTATAGGATATAATACATGTTACATGGGGGGAAAAGGTCTTTTGGAAAACTACATTTAAAATAACAGGTTAAACAAAATTGAAGTATCTTCCTTGTTTCTCCTTATTGTCAAAGAACACATCTGACATTTTCTCATCATTCAATTAAATCACTTTAACTCATACAAAGTAATAAATAGTAATGCTATTATTTATGCAGTGCATGAGATAGGGATATTACATGTGTACAATGTCTTATGATCAAATCAAGTTAATTAGCAAATCCACTACCTCCAGATTTATCATTATTTTGTATTGGGAACATTCAAAATTCTCTCTTTTAGGGTCAAGGATTTAGCTCAGTGGTTTTGCCCCCTGCTGCACATGCACAAGGACCCAAGTTCGATCCCAGTACAAAAAAAAAAAAATTATTTTAGTAATTTTTAAATATGCATTAAACTAGTATATGAATATACAAAATACAAATTATTGTGAACTATGGGGACACCAGTTTGCTGTAGAACATTAAAACTTATTCATCCTATCTACCTATAATTTTATGCCTGTTAACCAACTCTCTTGCCCCTATCCTTCCCAGCTTTGGACGACCACTATTCTAGTGTTTACTTCTATCAGGTTGACTTTAATTTCCACATATGAGTGAGAGCATATAGTATTTGTTTTTCTGTACCTGGATTATTATACTTAGCATGAAGTCCTTCAAACCTATCCATGCTGTGGGAAATAATAGTATTTCATTCTTTTTTCTAATCCCTCTCTCTCTTTCATACATACACATATGCACACAGATACTTCTTTATACTTCTTTTGTTCATTTGTCTATTGATGGACACTTACATTGATTCCATATCTTGGCTATTTACATACTGAAATAACAAATATGAGAGTATAGACATCTCTTCAACATACTGATTTTTGTGCAAGCTCAAAAGACTCCAATAGCCAGAGCAACCCTGAGCAAAAGAATAAAGCTAAAAGTATCACAACAACTGATTTCAAAATATACTATAAAGCTCTAGTAACCAAAACAATATGGTACTGGCACAAAACAAACATATAGACAATTATAATGGGCTGGAAAATCCCAGAAATAGAACCATATATTTATAGCCAACTAATTTTTGACATGGGTGTCAAGAATGATCAATGGGAAATAAGTAGTCTCTTCAAGAAATTGTGTTAGGAACACTAAATATCTATACCCAGAAGGATGAAGCTAGACCCCTAACTTTCACCACACATAAAAATCAACTCAAAATAAACTGAAATCTTAAATGTAATACCCAGAACTGTAAAACTACTACACAGAAACAGAAAAAAAGTTTTAGGACATTGTCTTGGCAAAAACGTTATGTATATAGGCAGCAGCAGAAAGGCAGGTAAATGGGATTATATCAAAGGAAAAAGATTCTGTACATCAAAGAAAACAATCATCAGAGTAAAGGGGTAATCTGCAGGTGGGAGAAATATTTGCAAACTATTCAGAATTTTTAATGAAGTACATGTACTGTAGGAATTTCTAAGAGAGGGACATAGAATGTACTATCTCCCAAATCTGACTTTAACAAATGTTTTTCTAGAAGATGCTTTGGAATTTGCTGTTTCTGTATAGCTCAAACTTTATACAAAAGGAAACTGAATTTTAGAAAAGCCTCTCATTAAAAGTGACAGATAACTGTAGAAATAGTAATAGGATCCAAATTTTCTGCATATGGAGGCAGAAATATTTTCATTTCCTTCTCGTGCTTGAGCCCATCTCTTGGTCTGATTTGAGAAGAGTTCCACCTTATTTCATCTTAAATTCTCTAAAATTGTATAATGAAAATATCCCTCCTATACTTTTTTTCAGTAGTCAATTGAATTGACTTCTAAAGAATAAGAAAAAGGTTATAATTCTTTAATTTGGGGCAATTCTCTTTTCCTCCTTCCTCTTCTTGTTTCTATGACTTTTTTCTTTTCCTCCTCCTATGTCCCATGCTGCTTCAATAGCAGGAAATGTTTTCTATTGTGTGTATAATCTCACGTTAACAAGGGCCCTCTCTCTAGTGTGGGCTAAATATTAACTCTGATTAATTTTATCACAGATTCTGTCTAGATGATAAGTCTAGTTCATTCTTGGGATTATAACTCACAATGGGCAGAATATCTGTATCCTTCCCAATTCATATCTTGGAACCCTAATCCCAATGGGATAGTATTTGAAAGAGGGGCCACTGGGAAGCGATTAGACCCTGACAGTGGAGCCTTCAAAAATAGCATCAGTGCCCATCACAGTAGAGGCCAAGGCAAGCTAGCTCTCTGCCTGCCATGTGAAGACACAGGATGTTGGCAACCTCCATCGCCTACCTCACAAGCTCAAAGTTGCGAGTTTGATCCCAAGCATCAAAAAAGAAAAAAAAAAGATGTTGGCAACCTGCCACCCAGAAGGGGATTCTCACCACAACTCAATCATGTTGGCACCCTGATCTCAGACTTACAGCTTCCAGAACTGTAAGGAGTAATTGTGTCATTTATGAGACATCCCATCTATGGTACTTTATTATAGACATAATTACCTCAACTACCAAACATTATGCTCATATTATATGCTTACATATTTATTTAATCCTTATAATCAGAAAGACATTGTACTGAGAGCAATATTGTCAAATCTGATATATCAGAAATAGAAACTCTAAAATGTTAAAGTGTCTACTCAAGCTCAGACTACTAGCTGGCTATTGAATTGCAATTTAAACACTGGTGATAGGATTCCAGAGTCATGCTTTTAACCTCTCACCATACGGTTAGTTAGCTTTAAGTATTCCCAGAAGTTCAATACCAAGCCACCAAGATTACAGTGATTAATTTGATGTGATAACTAAGAAAACAAAAAAATGAATACAATATCAAATCTCAATCAGTCACTTAACAGCATGTCAGTCTCCTACACAAACCATCATTTTTATCTTCTGATTCTCTCAACTTTATATACAGATGACTATGTCTGATATCAATGCTTTCCATGCATAGTTAATAATTAAATCTGCATATACAACTGCATAATCAGTACAGAAATTAATTATGTCAAATATTTATTTTTCCATTTTTAATTTTATTAGTATAATTTAGATTTATATAATGATCACATTCATCATAAGGAATTTGTACCTTTACATGATGTATCTTGATTCCTTTTTTTCCCATTCTATTCCCCTTCCATCAACCCTTCTTCTCCTTCCTTATTTACAAAAGCCTATTTCCATTTTTTCATTCTTTCATCATTTTTTCTTCTTTCCTTCCTTCCTTTCCCCCTCTCCTCTCTCTAGTTCCCCCTTCCTAATCAACAATTTTTTCTTATTTCACCTTGTCTATTATACATTTTGGTCCTTATTTATATTTTCAGTTTCCTTCATCACAGAGAAAATGTGATATTTACATATGTGTGTCCAATTTATTTCACTTAAGAATATAGCTTCAAGGTGCATCCATTTAGCTATAAATGTCTCAAGTTTATCCTTCTTTATGGCTGAGTAGTACTCCATTGTATAGAAAAAACACCTTTTTTTTGGTACCAGAGCTTGAACTTGGGACCTTGCACTTGTCAGGCAGGCAGCAGAACCACTGAGCTAAATCCCTGGCCTATAAATCACATATTTTTTATCTATTCATCAGTTGGTGGGCAATTGGGTTGTTTCCAAGATTTACCTATCACAAACTGTGTCACTATAAACATGGGTGTGCAAATATTGCTGTGGTATGATCCTTTTAATTCCTTTGGGAAGATACCCAGAATAGGAATAGTCAGGTCAAATGGGACCTCTAGTCCTAGTTTTTTGAGGAATCTCCACACTGACTTTCACATATTAGACTAGAAACATTAAATCTCTTGGGAAAAAGAATAGGGAGAACTCTTGAGGACATAGGGGTAGGCAAAGACTTCATGAACAAAACCCATGCTACATGGGAAATAATACAAAGAATCAACGACTGGTATCTCACCCTATTAAAAAGGTTTCACACTGCAAAAGAAATCACCAACATAGTAAAGAGACAACCCACAGAATAGGAAAAAAATTCTAGCCAGTAGTCTCTCAGACAAAGGACTAATATCTAGAACATACAAAGAATTGAAAAAATCAGACACCCCAAATTTAAAGACTCAATCCAAAAGTGGACATCTGAAATGAACAGACACTTCTAAGATGCAGAAGTACAAACTGCAAATAAATACATGAAAAAATGTTCAACATCAATGGTCATCCAAGAGATTAAAGCAACACTAAGATACCATCTCACTCCAGAAAGACTGTTATCAAGAAATCAACGAACAAATATTTCATTTATACTTAATAGCCAATGAAGCAGAAAATATTTGAGAAGAGATTACAGAGATTATTTTTGTGCATCAAAATTATTTTCAAGTATGAAAGAATTAATTCAATGCCACATTTGGATACTTAAGAAATGACTCAATTAGCAAGTCACAAGACTCATATTTTTACTCAATCAGTAAGTCATAAGACTCATATTTATGCAGTTTTAACATGGGATAACAACATATTTGTATACAGTTTACTTTTGGCTTACCCTTTGAGTCATTATTACCCTGTCTGTGCCCTATTTTGTACATAATGAGACTGACTTTAAAGATGGTATCACCAAGCTCCCTTGCTTTCTGGTTTCTAGTATTCAGCCAGTCAGCAGTGAGAGGGCCTCTGGCAGTAGAACATAAAATAGAAACATAAATAAATCCAGAAATTTATTATCTCCACTCCCTCTCTGCCAGAATGCTGTTTAGCAGTGGTTCAATCCTCTCATCTACAGCCACAACTCTTGTCTGAACAGCATTTCCTGCAAGTTCAGGGAGCTGTTCCCTGCCCTACCCTTCTGATGCCCTAAAGAGGTAACTGCTTTTTCCTTTTCTAGCCCCAGGTATTTCACTGTTCCTTCTTGGTTTTTTTCTCCTGGTCCACACCTCTGTGAACAGCTCTGGAATAAAGCTTCTGGAAATTTTTTTGAGTAAGATGCCCATGTCTAGTTGGCACTTTGACAGATACGAATTTACGTTTAAAAACAACTAAAGCAATAAAAAATCAGACTACAGTCTTCCCTCCATGCAGAAACAGATTTTCACTCTGACACAAAAGTGTAATATGTTTATCATGGAGCCTGGGGGTGTTTGCTATGCTTCTTTATGCAAAATAACCGCACTGTGAGATTTTTATTGTTGAATAGAGAAACAAGGGCAGCTTTTTAAGATTTTAAAGCCAATGTAACAAATATTTGCATATCTATAACACCTTAATATACAATATATCAGTCACTGTCTTTTAAATTTTGATTATTCAAACATTTATTTAATGGAAACCTTTTTATTACTTTTATTATCAGATCCTCTAAGACAATTCCTATGAACAAATGAATATAACTAACATTTACTGGTCATTTATTATATGTAAGACACTATGTTTTATGTATACTATCAAGTTTATTCTTTTTTTAAATTTTATTTTACTGGTACAATTTAAATATTTGATATAATGACATTCATCATTGGAAGTTTGCACCTTTACATAATCTCTCTTGGTTCTTATTTTTCCCACTTGCCCTGCCCACCCTTAAACCCCTCCATCCCTCCATATTTACAAAGACTTTGTTTCCATTTTTTCATTTTCTCATATTAATTCCATTCTCTTCTTTCCTTTCCCCTACCACTCCCACTTCCCCTTTTCCTTTGGACCTTTTCTTCCTATTTCACATTATCTGTTATACCTTTTAGTCCTTGTTTACACTTTCAGTTTCTCAAACTAGAGAAACTCTTCTGTATTTGCACGTGTGTCCTATTTATTTCACTTGAGTATCATCTTAATGTGTCTCCATTGAGAAATTAGAAATTGTCTCTAATTTCTCATTTTTAACAGCTACTTCTCCATTTTATTAAAAAAAATTTCTTTATCCAGTCTCTAGTTGATGGACATTTGGGCTGTTTCCAAGTTTGAACTATTACAAATTGCACTGCTATGAACAAGGGTGCACATATATCACTGTGGCATAATTTTTTTAAGTCTTTGGGGAAGATACCGAGCAGTGGAATAGCTGGGTCAAATTGGACTTCCAGTCCTAGTTCTTGGAGGTATCGCCATACTGATTTCCAGAGTGGTTGCACCAGTCTTCACTCCCAGCAGCTGTGGAGCAGGGTTCTTCCTGACTGCCCCACAGCATTTATTATTGGTTGATTACATGATATCAGCCATTCTTTCTGGAGTGAGGTGGAATCTCAGTGCTGTTTTCATGTGCATCTCCCAAATGATCAGTGATGTTGAACATTTTTTCATATGCTTATTTGCTATTGCTACTTCCTTGTCTGAGAAATGTCTGTTCATTTCAGATGCCCATTTTTGGATTGAGTCTTTAAATTTGGGAGGTCTGACTTTTTTCAGTTCTTTAAAGATTTTAGATAATAGACCTTTGTCTGAGGAACAGCAGGTGAAGATTTTTTCCCCACATTGTAGGTTGTCTCTTCACACTGCTGGTGGTTTCTCTTGCTGTGCAGAACCTATTTAATAAGAAGAAATCTCACTGTTGATTGTGGTAGTTCATGGGCAACTGAGGTTTTATTCATAGAATCTTTTCCTACACCAATGTATTCAAGAATTCTACCTAACCTCTGTTCCAGCTGAGTAAGCATTTCCATTTTAATATTTAGATCTTTAATCCATTTGGATTTTACTTTAGTGCATAGTGAGAGATATAGGTCTAGTTTTAATCTTTGACAAGTTGAAACCCAGGTTTTCCAGCACCATTTATTAAAGAGGCTATTTTTCCTCTACTGAGGGTGTTTGGCTCCTTTGTCAAACATGAGGTGGCTGAGTGTGTCTGGAGTTGTTTCTGCATCTTCTAATCTGTTCCACTGGTCCTCAGGGCTGTTTCTTTGCCAGTACCATGCTGTTTTTATCACAGCGGCTTTGTAGTTTGGTTTCAAGTTGGGGGTTGTGATACCCTTTGCCTTGTCTCTGTTACCTAGAATTGCTTTTCTATTATGGGTCTCTTCTTGTTCCAAATGAATTTTTGGATTGTTTTCTCAAGGTCCATGAAGTATGCTGCTGGGATTTCAATTGAGATTGCATTGAATCTATATAGCAGTTTTGGAAGTATGGCCTTTTTTCACTATGTTGATTCTTCCTACCAAGGAGCAAGGATTGTCTTACCATTTTCTGATATCATCTTCAATCTCTCTTTCAGAGTGCTATAGTTTTCAGAGTAGTGGTCTCTGATTTATTTCATTAGGTTGATTCCTAAGTATTTCAGTCTTTTGGATGCTACTGTGAAAGGAATTGATTGTCCTATTTCTCTCTCAGTGAGTCAGTTGTTCATGTAGAGGAAAGCTATTGATTTTTGTGTATTGACCTTGAATACAGCTACTATACTGAATTTGATATTAAGTCTAGAAGACTTTTGGTGGAGTTCTTGGGGTCTTCTATGTGGGTGGTCTCTCTAAAGGGAGACCTGAGACCTCAGAGAGCACCGACCTTTAAAAAAAAAAAAGGAGACAGCCTGGGGAATGAATAGCAGTTTATTCCTCTGACACTGTTTGACAATCACAAAGGAAAGAAGTAAGGCTTTTATACATGTAGGAAAGCAGCTTAGTTATTCTGGCTATTGTCTTTCTGATTTTAACATCTGGTGATAACAAGTGACTTTAAGTGACTCATAAAAGCTACAGGCAAATTTACAAGTCCCCCGTTTCCATTCACCAATTCCATACATCAAAGAGCACACCACAGCCCTCTTCTATCAGATAGTATCAAGAAAGCAAGGTGACTTCAGCAGAAATCAAGCCCACCAGCCCACCACAAACATCACAGATGTAAATAGTGAATCATATCCCTCTCACCACCTGTAGAGTCATTGGGTCGTGGTTCTCTGATCCTGGACAATGGTACATAAGAAAACTAGGAAAACCTGTTTTTCTCCCATAAAACTTTTACAATGTCTCTTAAAGTTTCCTGGCATTCTTTTAAGAAACAGACTTGTGGAATTTCCCAGAAATGACTTCTTAATTTTCTCAGTTAACAAACTTCTTGTGATCAATTCTTACAACTAGATAACTAAATTCTACAATTTCCCACAATCCCCCCTTTTTATTTTATTTAAGCTAAATTCTTGATTATAATGTCGAGAAGATCAAGAGAAGGGATCCTGAAAGGCCAGGAAGGTAGACATCTTATGCCAGCTCAATTCAATGTTTGGTCCTTCTATAATTTTATAAAACAGCAAGAAATATAGTAAAAGAGGAAATAATATTTTTTAAAAATCATCTTTAAATCCATCAATCATTGTATAAAGGGAATAGATGGTTTCTGTTTATGTTTTAGCATATAAGTAATTCCTTTTTTGGGGCACAGTCCCATACTGTAAGGTAGGCATTTAATGCTGCAAGATGATACCAACAAACATATAACAATTATGACTACAAGAAAAATCTGTTTTAACCATTGCATATTAGGCAACCATTGGGTTAACCATTGAAACAAATCCCATCCTAATTTTTCATTATATATTTTCTCTGTCAATTTTTCTAATTGTTTTATTTTTTCTTGAATCCCTGGGCTATTGTCAGTCATATTAAAACAACACATATTTTTTATTTTTTCACATCCTTGATGATGGAACAAGAGTAAGTAATCTATTGCTGCCCTGTTGTCTAGTATAGCCTGTTGGTGTTCTTGTAACTCCTGATTAATTAATGCCAAGGCAGATGAGGTAGTGTTTAAACCTTTGACCACCTTGCATGCCAATTTTCATACTGCCTTTTCTGCATGAATTCCTATGGCAGGCTGAGCAAGCACAGATACTATCATAGGTATCACTTGAGCATCTGTCAAGAGACCTACATCATCATCACATCCTGGTTCAGTATAGGGTGACCATCATTTAATTCTTTTGGGTGCTATCAAGTCAGTTCGATCTGGCAATGTTATGGCCAAGTGACTTAGGCAGCACCGAGTCTCAGACAAGTAAGCAGGGATATAATTAAACATTATTCCTTCACATGTATAAAACCATCCTGATGGTAAAGGTACATGACCATCATTATATATGATTTTTTGTTCCTCATAACAGGTCATTTTTTCTAACTTTTGTAATCTTAGACATTTTGTAGTACAATTTTTATATATAGCACATTGCATATTGTTTAACATAATCATCTGAGGTGTATATAACTTAATAGCATTTTTTGGTTTAAAATAAGAGGGGGTCCCCCAATTGTAACTATCTTTATACATAAGATTTTTTCCTGGGATATCTTTAAACAGGGTATAAGGTTGTATCAGACTCAAGGGAGTGCACACTGGGACGAGACAACTCTCTAATACATAATGTAAATTTACATCTACATTTAAACGAACTCAGACAAATTAAGTGATTGTGCCAGCTGAATCCAAACATTACCAGCAAGGTCTAATTGTTTTGGGGGTAATATTGCCAGTGTTCCAGAAAATAATGACTTAAAAATAATAATCATAATAAATACCGAATTACAGGTCAATATAGCAAACATTATCATTCCCAACAAAAGTAATCCATCAGTTTCCCTTTTTACCTCTTGGACTTTATAAAAGTTTTTGTTTGAATCTAAGAATATTTTGTTAGAATAGAGTGAGATTGTCCAAAAGAAATCATGAATATATATTGCAGGCTTTACATTTATCCAATCTTTAATTATAATAGTACTAGTACCATTTTGAGGGGCCCAATAATCATAATCCAACATACTTATACCTATCTGAGCCATAGATGAATTTAATAGAGATATCACAGTAAGGAAGTACTGAGCATCTAGGCTCAAGGGGGGCTGGGCTCATAGATGACATGTAGTCTCGAGCCTTTGTTACCAGATTAGTTAACATAGTCCAATCAGGGAGTTTGGAATGGTATTTAGCCTGAGACATTTTCTTTCTTTTTCTCTTTGATTTAAGAGAGAGCTTTCTAATTTTTTGAATGACCTCAATTTCTGATCCTTCTGGAATAGTGCTTAAAGGTTGTTTAAGTACTATTTGTTCTTGGAGACCCATTGTCTGGTTTAATGTCTTGACTCCAGAATTTAGTTTTTTGTTCAGGAAGCCAGATTTGGGTTGTTCCGCCATCTGTGGAAATACAAGCATATCCCTTCCCCTTTGCAAGCATTTGTCCTGGTGTCCAATTATCATGTTCTAATTTTACCCAGACTGGTTGAGGTGATTCTAAGTCAATTTCTTTAAAATGTTTTTCAGCCCGAGATTCAATGTCTCCTTGTGGCAAATTTTAAAAATTTAATGTAAATAAAGTCATATGTTAAAGTTGATGTGGTGTTTGTATTGTTTCATAAATTTCTTATAGGTTACATTTTGTCCTTCACCTAGGGAATCAATTTCCTTTTCCCCATATTCGCCCTTTTTTATTTTATTTCATTGTAATTTTAATGTATGATGAGCTCGTTCTACAAGTGCCTGTCCCTGAGGATTATAAGGAATGCCAGTAACATGTTTAATATGATATTTTTGTAACATTTTCTTAAATTTTAAACTAGTATATGCAGGTCCACTATCCATTTTTATAGATCTAGGAACTCCCATTATAGCAAAACATTCTAATAAATGAACAATAACATGTTTAGTTGATTCTCCTATATGAGCAGAGGCCCATATGAATTTGGAATTAAGTATCAATGCATACAAGTAAATTACAGAATTGGCCAAATGGAGGATAATGAGTAACATCCATCTGTCTGGAATTTTTTCTTTTTTTTTGAAAATACCTTGGTACACGCTTATGTATGAGATGTCCATTCTCATGGCCCACACCACCAAGCTCGCCACATCTGGCAGGCTGTGCTCGTCCTTGGCCAGCACCAGCTCCATGTACACTGGTAGCTTCCGTAGCGCGCAGCTGTCCAAGCACCACGGCAGCTGGGCCAGGCCGGTGGAGCCCATGTGGGCCCTAAAGGGGTGGCGCAGGGGCCTCATGCTGCATGAAACCAAGCGGTGCTAGGACAGCACCAGTGCGGCAGCAGCACCTCCAGGCCAACGTCCAGGTGCCGAAGCAGGGGCGTGCAGCCCATCGGACAGAGCACTGTGCAGGCAGAGTAGCCCGTGCAGCAGCAGCCACGCCGGGTCATGTGGGCCTGTCATGTTTGTTCCACACCAGGCACTCGCTACCCCCTGCCACCGCTGTGGGACATCTTTACTCCGCATTTGCCCATGTAGGCATTTTGGTCACCAATGCCTCATCTCACCCTCGCCACCATCTTCCCCTGAGCTACTTTTTGAGGAGGAAGAAGAATCAGTATTAAATTCCTGTATTTTGCAATTTTGGAGAGGATATGATTTTTATCATGGGCTGTTTTTTAGACTTGGCTTTTAAAGATTTGTTATTGTTCTTAACTAATGGCATAGGCTGATCTATGGGTCCTAAGAGATCTTGTTGCATGGGCATAGTTGTTCCTTGTGCTGAGGAGCAAAGGTTTCTACTTTTTTCTTCAGCTGGAGTTAGCATAGAAGTAGCCGAGGGTATAACTTGTGGGGGAGGTAAAGGAGCCAAAGGACAAGGAAACCCTTCTTCATCAGATTTATCATCTTTATCCTGAGGTATAATTTGAGTTAAATCATGTGTCACATTTTTCTCATCTTCTTCAATTAAACCTTGTTCTTTAAGAGCTAATTTAGCCTGATCTGATAACTCTGTTCATGCAGTTCAGCATTCAGCACATTGAAGAAAAAGTTGTATAGCAATAGCAGTTTTCCAAAACCTGTCATCAATCATTACTCCTTTTCTATAGCCTTTCGAGCACTAGCAAGCATTTCACTTCATTTATCCTCGGACCAGCCTTCCTTGAACTCAGCCAAATTATAAAATCCATTTATTGTATGCAAACATCGTTTTAGATCCTCCTTATGGATCTTTTTTTTTTTACTTAAATTCTTTTATTGGTACATTTTAGGTATACAACACAATTACATTTCTCATTGGGAATTGTACCTTTACATGATACATCTTGGTTATTATTTTTTCCCCATTCCTAACGCTAGCTTCACCCCCTCCACCCTTCCCTATTTACAAAGACTTTATTTCCATTTTTTCCATTTCTCAGCATTCTTTCTTTCCATTCTTTTCTTTCTCCTGCCCCTCCCACTACCCCTACCCCTTTGGAACTTTTCTTCCTATTTTGCATTATCAATTATTCATTCTAATCATTGGTATATTTTAGGTTTACAATATAATGACATTCATCATTGGAAATTTGCACCTTTACATAACCTCTCTTGGTTCCCATCTTTCACCCTTGCCCAGCCCTCCCTTCAACCCCTCCATTCCTCCCTATTTACAAAGATTTTGTTCCTATTTTTCCATTTTCTCATATTAATTCCATTCCCTTCATTCCTTTCCCCTACCCCCCCCCCACCTTCTTCCCCTTTGGCCCTTTTCTTCCTATTTCATATTACCTATGATACATTTTAGTCCCCATTTACATTTTCAGTTTCTCACATCAGAGAAACTATTCAGTATTTATACATGTGTGTCCTATTTACTTCACTTAAGAGTATAGCCTCAATGTGTATTCATTTAGCTATAAATCTTTCCAATTTCTCATTTTTTATGGCTGAGTAGTACTCCATTTTATTAAAAAACCACATTTACTTTATCCAGTCTCCAGTTGATGGGCATTTGGGCTGTTTCCAAGTTATAGCTGTCACAAGCTGTGCTGCTATGAACATGGGGGCATATATATCACTGTGGTATGATTCTTTGAATTATTTGGGGAAGATCCCCAGCAGTGGAATAGTGGGGTCAAATGGGACTTCCAGTCCCAGTTCTTTGAGGTATCTCCATACTGATTTCCACAGTGGTTGCACCAGTCTACACTCCCACCAGCAGTGAAGCAGGGTTCTTCTTTCCCCACAAACCCACCAGCATTCATTATTGGTTGATTTCATGATAGCAGTCATTCTTTCTGGAGTGAAGTGGAATCTCAGTGTTGTTTTCATTTGCATCTCTTGAATGACCAGTGATGTTGAATATTTTTTCGTGTATTTATTTGCTATTTCTATTTCTACTTTCTTGTCTGAGAAATGTCTACTCATTTCAGATGCCCATTTTCATATTGGGTCTTTAAATTTGGGAGGTCTGATCTTTTTAAGTTCTTTATAGATTCGAGATAGTAGACCTTTGTCTGAGGAAGAGTAGGTGAAGATTTTTTCCCACATTGTGGGTTATCTCTTCCACTGCTAGTGGTTTCTCTTGTTGTACAGAAGCTTCTTAATTGGGAGAGATCCCACTTGTTGACTGTTTGTGCTAGTTCATGGGCAATTGAGGTTTTATTCATAAAATCGTTTCCTACACCAATGTCTTCAAGAGTTCTACCTAACCTCTGTTCCAGCTGGTTCAGAGTTTCTATTTAAATATTTAGATCTTTAATCCATTTTGATTTTAGTTTAGTGCATGGTGAGAGATATAGGTCCAGTTTTAATCTTTGGCAAGTTGGAACCCAATTTTTCCAGCATCATTTATTAAAGAGGCTATCTTTCCTCCAGTGAGGGTGTTTGGCTCCTTTATTGAAGATGAGAAGACTGAGTGTGTCTGCATTGTTTCTGCACCTTCTAATCTGTTCCACTGGTCCACAGGTCTGTTTCTTTGCCAGTACCATGCTGCTTTTATCACAGTAGCTTTGTAGTATAATTGCAGGTTGGGGATTGTGATACCCCTGCCATGTCTCTGTTGCCTAGAATTGCTTTTGCTATTCTGGGTCTCTTCTTGTTCCAAATGAATTTTTGGATTGTTTTCTCAAGGTCCATGAAGTATGCTGGTGGGATCTCAATTGGAATTGCATTCAATCTATATAGCAGTTTTGGAGTATGGCCATTTTCACTATATTAATCCTTCCAACCCAGGAGCAGGGGATGTCTGTCCATTTTCTGATATCATCTTCAATCTCTCTTTTCAGAGTGCCATAGTTTTCAGAGAAGAGGTCTTTGATTTCTTTCATTAGGTTGATTCCTAGATATTTCAGTTTTTTGGATGCTATTGTGAAAGGAATTATTTGCCATATTTCTCTCTCAGTGAGTGTGACATTCATGTAGAGGAAAGCTATTGATTTTTGTGTGTTGACCTTGTAACCAGCTACTTGACTGAATTTAAATTATTAAGTCTAGAAGACTTTTGGTGGAGTTCTTGGGGTCTTCTATATGCAATATCATGTCATATGCAAATAATGACAATTTGACTTCTTCATTACCTATCTTTATTCCTTTTATTTCTTACTCTTGTCTAATTGCCATGGCTAATGTTTCCAGAACTACATTGAACAAGAGTGGTGATAGTGGACATCCTTGTCTTGTTCCTGATTTTAGTGTGAAGGATTTCAGGTTTTGACCATTTAGTATGATATTGGCTGTTGGTTTTTCATAGATGGCTTCTATCAGTTTGAGGTAGAGACCATCTATTCCAATTTTTTGTAGGGTTTTTATCATAAATGCATGTTGGATTTTATCAAATGCTTTTTCTGCATCTATGGAGACAATCATATGATTTTAGTCCTTGGCTCTATTGATATAGTGTAGGACATTGATTGATTTGTATATGTTGAACCATCCCTGCATCCCTGGGATGAATCCCACTTGATCAGGGTGTATGATCTTCTTGATGATCTTCTGCATTCTTTTTGCCAGTATCTTATTAAGGATTTTTGCATCTATGTTCATTAGTGAGATTGGCCTATAGTTCTCTTTTTCAGTTGGGTCTTTCTCTGCTTTGGGGATCAAGGTGATGCTTGCTTCCAGGAATGAATTTGGGAGTATTGCTTCCCTTTCAATTTCATTGAAGAGTTTCAACAGTAGTGGTAGCAGTTCCTCTCTAAATGTCTTGTAGAATTCAGCAGTGAAGCCATCAGGGCTTGGGCTTTAATTAGTTGATAAGTTTTTAATTACATTTTCAATTTCATTGGTTGATATTGGGTTGTTCAGAATTTTTAGGTCTTCTTTGATCAACTTTGGTAATTCATATATATCTAGGAATCTGTCCATTTCTTCTGTGTTGTCCATCTTATTGGCGTATAGGTTCTGGAAATAGGTATTGATGATCCTCTGGATTTCTGCTGGGTCTTTTGTAATTTCACCCTTTTCGTTCCTAATTGCATGGATTTGGGCCTTTTCCTTCCTTTTTCTGACAAGGTTGGCTAAAGGTTTGTCAATTTTGTTGATTCTTTCAAAGAACCAACTCTTGGCTTCATTGATTTTTTTGTATTGTTTTCTTCATCTCCCTTGCATTGATTTCTGCTCTGATCTGCATAACTTCCTCCCTTGTATGCTCTCTGGGGTTGTCCTGCTCTTCTTTTTCTAGAAGCTTGAGGTTCAGCATCAGGTTGTTTAATTAGGCTCATTCTGTTTTCCTAATAAGCATATTCACTGCTATGAATTTCCCTCATAAGACTGCTTTCATTGTGTCCCATAGAGTCTGATATGTTGTACTGGCATTGTCATTTAATTGTAGGAACTGTCTGATATCTTCTTAAATTTCCTCTGTCACCCATTGGTTATTCAGAAGTATGTTGTTCAATTTCCACATGTTTATGAAATTCTTGTGGTTTCTTTTGCTATTGATCTTCAATTTCATCACATTATGGTCTGATAATATACAGGGGATAACTTTAATTCCTTTGCATTTACTTCAACATGTTCCACGAGGGAGTATGTGGTCTTTTTTGGATAACAACCCATGTGCAGCTGAGAAGAATGTGTATTCTGATTTTTGGGGTGGAAGACTCTGTAAACATCTGTTAAGTTCATTTGTTAAGAGTTTGAGTTCTAGTATTTTATTACTTTTTTTTTCTGGTTGTTCTATCTATTTGTGACAGTGGGGTATTTAGGTACACCACTACTATTGTATTAGTGCATATATGACTTTTCATGTCCATTAGTATTTGTTTTATATAGTTGGGTGCACTAGCATTTGGTGCATAGATAGTTATGATTGTCATGCCTTCCTCTTGGATTGTTCCCTTTACAAGGATGTAGTGTCCTTCTTTGTCTTGATCTTGCTTCTTGACCCATTCTGCCAGTCTATTTCTTTTCATTGGTGAATTCAGACCATTAACATTGATGGTTATAACTGATAACGTATTCACTTATCATTGTCATGACATTTTCTTTTTGTTGGATTGTCCCCCTTTGCATTTAGTTTCTTGTCATGCCTGGTGGATTCATTCTGCTGTGCTTCTTGGGGCTGTGATCCTCTTTGTCTTTTTTAGGATATTATCTAAAATTTTTTGGAGTGCTGGTTTGGTATTCATGAAGTTCCTCAGGTCCTCTTTGTCATGGAAGTATCTTATTTCTCCATCAATTTTGAAACATAGTTGCAGGGTACTTCAATCTGGGTTGGAGTTTGTTTTCCTTTGGGCCTTGGAATACATCATTCCAAGCTCTTCTTGCCTTGAGGATTTGTGTTGAGAAGTCTGCTGTGTTTCTGATACGCTTTCCATTGTATGTGATTTGTTTTTTTTTCTCTAACTGCTTGCAGAACATTGTTCTTCTATTGGGTTTCTTTAATCTTAACAATTATATGCCTATGTGTAGATTTTTTTTGATCAAGGCTAGTTGGAGTTCTATATGCCTCTCTTATCTGTATGTTAAGTTCTTTTCCCCTCGGGAACTTTCTGCCTTTACTTCTATGAACAATTTTTTTTATGTCATCTGCAGTCTCTCCTGTCTCTCTATTGAGTCTGATCATTCTTATGTTATTCTTCTTTGCATCATCTAGCAGCTGTTGGATTGATTTCTCCTGATTCCTTACAACTTTGAAGCAATTTTTATTTTCCTGGTCATTAATTGCAATCTTATCTTCTGTATCTGAAATTCTGTCCTCACATTGGCTCAGTCTGCTGTGCAGACTTTCAATGGAGTTTTTGATGTCCTGGAAATCTGTTTGCATCTGTTTTATGGATTCCATTTGTTTTCTATGTTGGGATTCCATCATGTTCCTCAGCTCCTCTCTAGATTTATTAATCATGTCTTGCACTTTGTGCACAATCTCTGCTCTTATCTGAGAAATTATTTCTGATTTCATTTTTTCCTGATCCTCTTTTGTTGCCAGTTCAGGGAGTCCATGATGTTGAGTATCAGTGTGTTCCATCTCATTTCCCTTTGAGGTTGCTGTAGGTGATCTGGAAGTCTGGTCTTGAGACTTGTTCATGTGTCTTCTCATTTTGACGGGGGTGGGGGTGCAGAGAAGGATTGTGTGCTGTAGGCTCCTGCACAGCTCACCTCCTCTGTGCTGGGAGCAGTGGCTTCTGGGAGCAGCCCAGAACCCTCCTCCTCTGCACTGGGAATATCAAGTTTATTCTGTAAATGGCTATTGGTTGCTAATATTATTGACCATTGACCAAGTACCAGATACTATTTGAAATACTTTAGACACATTAACTCATTCAGTTCTTACATCAAACCTATGAGGTAAGAATATTATCTTCATCTTACAAACGAAAAGCATGAGGCAGACAGAGGAGAAACAACCTGCTTAAAGTGACACATCCATTAAGAGGCAGAGCTAGAATGTGAGCCCAAGGGTTCACTTCAGAACTCCTTCTCTTTGGCACTATGTCTCTGTGGTTCTTATTTACCACGGAGAAAAATAAGGTTTAAAAAAATTAAAGTCATTTTTCTGAATCAAACAGCTAATGAGTAATTTAGCCTCCTGGTGCTCTCATAACAAGGTACTGCACCACAAAACTGAGTGGATTAAATCACAGAAATGTGTGGTCTCACAGCTCTGGAGGGTAGAAACCCAACATTAGCACTGCAGTCCTAACTCCTGAGTGCTGTGAGGGAAGGTCCTCTTCTGCAGGCCTCACATCTGGGTTCCTACATGGCCATCTTCACATTCATGTGGTGTTATTTTAGAACACATGTGTGTCTCCAAATTTCCACTTATTAGGATACCAGTCATATTGGATTGGGGGTTGTTTTTAATGCTTCATCTTAACAGATTAGCTCTATAAATACACTAGGTGTGCCCTAAGTGTGTTCTAAGATATTGAGGACTAGGAATTTAACATATGAATGGATTTTGGGGATAAACAATTCAATCCATAACAGTGATGGAATTAGAATTCAGTTCTAAATTAACAATAAAAATTCTGACAATGCAATTAGATAAATGAAACACCTCATTCTGTTACCAACTCAAATGTGAACATCTCCTACTAAAAATCACAGGACCCACACATGTGCAGGGCTTAGTGACAAAGACTGGACCAGATCATTGTCATTCAGACTCCTCAACCTGGAGATTGCATGTTCTTTGTGGGACTTTATGACATGTTCATTTAAGAATCAAATTTTCTAAGTGAAGGAAGATGACAGATGAAATGAATGACCATTTCTATTCTATTAGACATAAGTTTCTCCTTTCACAATAAATTATAATAGCCTACCTATGGTATACTTCTCTTCCCTTTAAATCATTTCATCAATAGTCACAATCCTAGACTTAAGAAAGGTCCAGGAAGCCTTGCTGCCACATGTGTAAAAGTGTCTTAAATTATAGTCTACCAAAGCCAGCACAGACTAAGTGACTAAATTAACTCAAATTTATTTTCTTTCCATTTATAACTAGAAAGGTTTACATTCCCTTTATGTTACTAGACTAATGATCTTAAATTTTTATTTTCTTAAATAAAGACAGTTTTTCAGGATTCAGCAAGTTGGAGATGTAATTTGGGAGGCATAAAAAGCAGATGCTTCTTTTATGAAAGAACAGAGAAAACAGGGCTGTACTCTTTCCCTTAATATCATTTTTTACTTCCATTGTGTATTTATAACTATTATTTTAGGGAGAAAGAATACATTAAAATGCAGAGCCAGTATTTTTTAAGTCTCATATAGAGAGTTTATTATATAAGACTAGTCTTAGTTTTTCCATAAAATCTAAAGTAATAACTTAAATCTTGGCCTCAGGGAGAAGATGTACTTTACACATTTTCAACACTGTGAACTTGTTCATTAGCAACTGTGGAAATCAGACCATGCTTTTAATTATGGAGGAATAAAAATGATGACAATGATAACAGACTTGAGACTCCAAAGCCAACTTTCTCACATGAGCAAATTTCTTCTATTTCCTGACAAGCTTCCTATATGTCCAGAACTTTTAGGGGCTTCATATACATTTTATCTTTGTTAAAGCAATTGTGCAATGTAGTTTTCATTTCTTATGTTTTACAAATAGGAGACCTAAAAGACTAAGTAACATTCTAAGGAATAATAATAAGCTTGGAAATCAACATTTGAAACCTAATTCCTCTTTTCTGGTGCTTCTGCCATAGGACAGGAGGCCACAGAGCCAGTAGTTAGGAAGGGCTGGGCTTTGAATTCAGAAGAGAAAGAAGCATTCTAGGTGGGATCAGCTAGGCCAAAGGTTCAACCTCAGGGACATGTGGCTGAGGCAGGAGAGGTCAATTCTGGGAAGTTCTCAGCCTTAATCATGCACATGGAGTCAGCAACAGCACTGGGAACAGATCTGCTACATGCCAGGTCTCAGACAGAAACTGCTGTTATTTTGTCTGCTGAAAGCCACCTGGAAGTTGTCCTTGATCTGCAGGTATTGACTGTGGCATAATAAGAGAAATGATGCTTGAAGGTGATTCTCTCCTTTTAGCAAAGAGAAGTTTATACGTATCAAATTACCAGGAATAGAGCCCCACCCAATACTAAGAAGGTGAGACTTTTGGCCTGCCATACCACTGCCCACAGTGCAGAGGAGGGGAGGCCCCCAGCCCTGAGCAGCTGAGCTTTTTAGGCTACCATACCATCACTCACAGCTCAAAAGAGCAGAGCCCCACCCAGCACCAAGTAGGTGAGCCAAAAAGGTGCCAGAGCACAACCCCCATCTCACCCCCCCATGTAATGAGAAGACACAGAAATAAATCCCAAAACCAGACTTCCAGATCACCTAAAGCAAGCCCAAAGGGAAACTAGATGAAACAATCTGATACTCAACTATTAGACCCAGCAAGAAAGAACCAACCAGAGACCAATATTAAACTCACACAGGAGTTTATTACCAGCCAGGACCCGAGCCAAGCATCAGACTTGAGCCCTGACTGGGGGGAGACAAACAAGTTTTATACACCTTTGAGGCCAACAGTTTCTAGGCACCCCCTATGGGATAGAACTAGCAAAGCAAGGGAAAGGTACAGAAGCAGAATGTCCTGCTGTTAGAACATTTGTAAAACAATAGTTGATTAATTGTTGTTTCTAAAGAGACTTTCTAAGGGGAGGAGGTTTCTAAGCTTCCTCCTTCTGAGTTCATCTAAAGGACAGGCAGGTGGGTCAAGCAGTAATATGGAGTCTGTCTTGCTAACTAAGGGTCCTTCATTCCCCACTGGTTCTTGTAACTTAAATCTTTGATTTCTGTATTTACTCTGGATTTTTTTAAAAAACATCTTTTAAAAGCACATAATTTTGTCTCAACACCATCAGTTTAACTGCATCAACCCCTCTGTCTAACATATTTCATCAGAGCATTTATAATGCAAGGTCTCATGAGCAAAAGCAGAAGTAAGACAACTAGGGGGCCTGTTACAGAAGAAACTAGGCTAGGTAACCATTAGCATAGAAGCAACAGGTTTTTCTTTTTAGGGGCACACATAACCCTTCTTGTTTCATGAACAGGAGGTCAAGTCCCCTTTGATTTTGCAGGACCATCTCAGCTAGGGAATCAACCTGGTTTTTTAATCTGGAGATCGAGTCTTTCAGGTGACCCAAATTTCTGGATACTTGGTGGCTTAGGGCTTTAAAATGTGTCTCCTGAAGGATCAGGGAAAAAGTTCCAATAGCCGCTGACCCAGTTATTCCTAGTCCCACCAGAATGGGCACTAAAATGGGGGCAGACTATTTACTCCTACAGTGTTCAGTGGTTAATCCCAGATGTTCTCCACCCCCTTTTCCATTATAATACAAGACTTGTGGAACAACATACACAGTGACACAAAATAAAGTAGAAGATTGGGAAGCCAAGACTGATTTGAGAATGTATTTAGTCAAGCCCTCTGTGCAAGCAAAACAAGCATATCAGGACCAGGTCTCCTGGTTTGAAACCATGGGGCTGCAACATTGCAAAGGGTTTTTCTCAAGCCTGTTGTATTGTAGCCTGGATCTCACTCTGAAGAATCTGTAAGGCTTGAAGAGACTTTGCTCCTTGGTCTTTGTCTTGGAGTTTACCTGTGCACACACCTGACACCTGGAAGTGATGTCCTGTACCATAGAGGTCAGTCTTGGGATTGAAAATGTAGAGCTTATTAGTCTTTTTAACTTTGATTTTCCCAGGTGAGTTAAGTGATGTAACTGATGAACAAGTTGTGGTCCCAGGGCTCAGGGGAGACAAATTTGTTTGTTTGTCCCTTTCCACCAGCCTGAGTCCAGTTTTGTACCCCCTTGCTTTTGGTTTTTCTCTTTCTCTTCTGGGGTATATGTGGGTCTTTTTGGCAGGTAGCCAAAGGGTCAGATGGGCAGAATGTCTACTGGCCCCACTGGTTCTCTGGCCACTCATCAGGCCACATCATTGGCCTTTCAGTTACCACAGGCCTTGAAGCTGTCTCTTTTTTGGTGACTTTTGCAATGAATAATGGCCATCACCCTGGGTTCCCAAATGGCCTCCAATAAGGCCAAAATTTCTTTTTTTATTTTTGATAGTTTTTCCTTCTGATGTGAATAACCCTCTCTGCCTGTAGATGTCACCATGCACATGGGCAGTGGGGAATGCATACCAGCTGTCTGTAGAATTTTACAGCTTGTCTCAACCTAACCTTGGGGCTTGAGTTAAGGCTATTAGTTCAGTCCTCTGTGCTGATGCCCCCCCAGCTTAATGCCTGTTCCCAGTGCACCTGTCCTCCTGGACTGACTACGGCCACCCCTGCATACCTGACTCTGCCTTCCATGAAGCTGCGTCCATTGGTGAAGAAGGTCTCATCTGGGTGTTGCAAGGGAATGTCAGTCAGGTCTGGGTGATTGGTGGTGGAAGTTGTCAGAGTGTCCAGACAGTCATGGAGGAGTGCACATGAGTCAGAGTCTGGGAGAAAGGTGGCTGGATTAAGGGCCATTTCTTGGGCAAATTTGATGCATGGCACATCCAGCAACAGGGCCTGGTACTGAGTCAGGTGAGTGTTGGAGAGCCATCACTCTGGGGCTCCTCTCAGCAACATCTCCACTGTATGGGGTGTGGTGATGACCAGGTCCTGTCCCAGGCTGAGCTTATCTGCCTCCTTGACCAGAAGGGTGGTAGCTGTAACTGCCCTCAAGCAGGTAGGCCATCCACTTGCCACTGGATCAAGTCTTTTAGACAGGTAGGCCACTGGTTTGTTCCAAGGCCCTAATGCCTGGGCTAGCACTCCTTTGGCTATGCCCCCTCATTCAGTCACAAACAACCAAAAGGGCTTGCTGACATCAGGTAGGACCAGGGCTGGTGCTGACACTAAGGCTTTCTTTAAAGCCAAAAAGGCAGCTTCCTTTTTTTCTGTCACACTTAATTCAAAAAGAAACCAATATACTGAGAGTTAAAGGGGGAAAACAATACTGCATGTGACAGGAACCTGAAAAAAAGCAGGAGAAGCTATTCTCTTTGCAGATCAACTGGATTTCAAACCAACACTGATTAAAAGAGACAAAGAAGGACTCTACATCCTTGTAAAGGGAACAATCCAAGAGGAAGAGATGACAATCATAAATATCTATGCACCAAACACTAGTGCACCCAACTATAAAAAAAAAATACTAATGGAAATGAAAAGTCATATACGCACTAATACAATAGTAGTGGGGTACCTAAATACCCCACTTTCACAAATAGATAGATCGACTAGACAAAAAATAAGTAATAACATACTAGAACTCAATCAAACTCTTAACAAATGAACTTAACAGATATTTACAGAGTGTTCCAACCCACAAAATCAGAGTACACATTCTTTTCAGATGCACATGGGTTGTTCTCCAAAATAGACCACACACTCACTCATAGAACATGTATAAGTAAGTGCAAAGGAATTGAAGTTATCTTCTGTATATTATTAGATGATAGTGCAATGAAATTGGAGATCAAGGCTGGGGATTTAGCTCAGTGATTCTGCCACCTGCCTCACAAGCACAAGTTCCCAGTTTCATCCTGGTACCAAAAAAAAAAAAAAAGAAAGAAAGAAATTGGAGATCAATAGATAAAGAAACCACAAGAATTTCATAAACACGAGGAAATTGAACAGCACAATTCTGAATAACCAATGGAAATTAAAGAAGGAATCAGTTCATACAATTAAATGACAATGTCAGTACAACATCTTGGATTCTATGGGACACAATGAAAGCAGTCTTGTGAGGAAAATTCATAGCAGTGAATACTCAGGAAAACAAAACAAGCCTGATTAAACAACCTGATACTGAATCTCAAGAATCTAGAAAAAGAAGAGAAGGACAAACCCAAAGCACATACAAGGGAAGAAACTATGAAGATCAGAGCAGAAATCAATGCAATGGAGATTAAGAGAATGATTAAAAGAAAAAAATGAAGCCAAGAGTTGGTTCTTTGAAAGAATAAATAAAATCAACAAATGCTTAGCCAACCTTGTCAGAAAAAGGAAAGAAAAGGCCCAAATTCATGCATGAATGAAAAGGAATGACAAGGATGAAATTAAAATGGACCCAGCAGAAATCCAGAGGATCATCAATAACTACTTCAAGAAACTATATGCCACTAAGGTGGAAAACACAGAAGAAATGGACAGATTCTTGGATACGTGTGAATTATCAAAGTTGAATGAAGAAGACCTAAAACTTCTAAACAACCCAATATCAATCAATGAAATTGAAAACATAATTAAAAACTTACCAACAAAGAAAAGCCTGGGTCCTGATGGCTTCACTCCTGAATTCTACAAGATATTTACAGAGGAACTACTACCACTACTGTTTAAATATTTCAATGAATTTGAAAGGGAAGCAATACTCTCAAATTCATTCCTGGAAGCAAGCATCACCTTGATCCCCAAAGCAAAGAAAGACCTAACAGAAAAAGAGAGCTATAGGACAATCTCACTAAAGTACATAGATGCAAAAATCCTTAATAAGATACTGGCAAATAGAATACATAAAGTCATCAAGAAGATCATACATCCTGATCAAGTGGGATTCATACCAGGGATGCAGGGAAGGCTCAACATACTCAAATCAATCAATGTCCTACACTATTATCAATAGAGCCAAGGACAAAAATCATATCATCTCAGTACATGCAGAAAAAGCATTTGACAAAATCCAACATGCATTTACGATAAAAAACCCTACAAAAGATTGGAATAGACAGTCTCTACCTCAATCTGATAAAACCCATCTATGATAAACCAATAGCCAATATCATACTAAATGGTCAAAACCTGAAATCCTTCACACTAAATCAATAACAAGACAAGAATGTGCACTATTACCACTCCTGTTCAAAATAGTTTTGGAAACATTAGCCACAGCAGTTACACAAGAGAAAGAAATAAAAGGAATAAAGATAGGAAATGAAGAAGTCAAATTGTCATTATTTGCAGATGACATGATACTCTATATAGAAGACCCCAAGAACTCCACCAAAAGTCTTCTAGACTTAATAACCAAATTCAGTAGTGTAGCTGGATACAAGGTCAACTCACAAAAATCAATAGCTTTCCTCTACTTGAACAACAGATTCACTGAGAAATAGGGCAAACAACTCCTTTCACAATAGCATCCAAAAAACTGAAATAACAAGGATCACCCTAACAAAAGGAAGCAAAGACTTCTTCTCTGAAAACTATAGCACTCTGAAAAGAGAGATTGAAGATGATATCAGAAAATGGAAAGACATCCCTTGCTCCTGAGTAGGAAGAATCAACATAGTGAAAAAGGCCATGCTGCCAAAACTGATATATAGATTCAATGCAATCCCAATTGAAATCCCAGCACCACACTTCATGGACCTGAGAAAACAATCCAAAAATTCATTTGGGACAAAAAAAGACCTAGAATAGCAAAAACCATTCTAGGCAACAGAGACATGGCAGGGAGTATCACAACCCCCAACTTGAGAGTATGCTACAAAGCTACTGTGATAAAACAAAACCACCAGCATGGTGTTGGCAAAGCAATAGCCCTGAGGACCAGTGGAACAGATTAGAAGATGCAGAAACAACTCTAGACACACTCAGCCACCTCATCTTTGACCAAGAAGCCAAACACCATCACTGAAGGTAAGATAGCCTCCTTAATAAATGGTCCTAGAAAAATTGGGTTTCAACTTGCCACAGATTAAAAGTAGACCTATCTTTGAAAGGAAGAAGTTAAACTGTCATTATTTGCTGATGATATGATACTTTACATAGAAGATCCAAAAAACTCTACCAAAACACTTCTAGACTTAATTGACAGATTTAGAAGACTACCTGGATATAAGGTCAACACTCAAAAAACAATAGCCCTCTTATACACAAACAGCAGACTCACTGAGAGAGAAATTAGGGAAACAATTCCTTATACAATAGCATCCCCAAAAAATGAAATATCTAGGAATCAATCTAACAAAGGAAGCAAAAGACTGCTACACTGAAAACTACAGCACCCTGAAAAAGGAGATTGAGGAGGATATAAGAAAATGGAAAGACATCACTTTTTCCTGGGTAGGAAGAAGTAATATAGTGAAAATGGTCATACTTCCAAAACTATTATATAGATTTAATGCAATGCCAAATGAAATTCCAATAATATACTTCACAGAACTAGAGAAAACAATCCAAAAATTCATTTGGAACCATAAGAGACCTAGAATAGCTAAAGCAATTCTAAGCAACAGAGACATGGCTGGGGGTATCACAATCCCCAACTTGAAACTATACTACAAAGCTACTGTGATAAAAACAGCATCGTACTGGCAAAGAAACAGACCTGAAGATCAGTGGAATAGATTAGAAGATGCAGAAACAACTCCAGACATACTCAGCCACCTCATCTTTGACAAAGGAGCCAACCACCCTCATTGAAGGAAAGATAGCCTATTTACTAAATGGTGTTGGAAAAACTGGATTTCAACCTGCCAAAGATTAAAACTAGACCCATACCTATCACCATGCACCAAACTAAGATTGAACTGGATTAAAGATCTAAATATTAAAACAGAAACACTAAAACTGCTGGAAGATAAGTTAGGTAGAACTCTAGAAGACATTGGCATAGGAAAAGACTTTATGAACAAAACCTCAGTAGCAGGGGAACTAGCACAAAGAATAAACTGGGATCTCATCTTATTAAAAATCTTTGCACTGCAAAAGAAACCACCAACAGAGCTGACAGACAACCTACAATGTGGGAAAAAAATTTTAGAACCTGTACCTCAGACAAAGGACTACTATCTAGAATATACAAAGAATTTTTAAAAAATCAGAATCCCCAAATTCAAAGACTCAATTCAAAAATGAGCATCTGAAATGAACAGACATTTCTCCGAAAAAGAAGCAAAAGCAGCAAACAAATATATGAAAAAATATTCAACATCCCTGGTCATTCGAGAGATGCAGATGAAAACAGCCCTGAGATTCCACCTCACCCCACAAAGAATGGCTGCTATCAAGAAATCAACCAATAACAAATGCTGGCAGGGCTGTGGGGAGAAAGGAACACTTCTCCATTGCAACGCTTCTCCATTGCTGGTGGGAGTGTAGACTGGTGCAACCACAATGGAAATCATTATGGAGATACCTCAAAGACCTAGGACTAGAGGTCCCATTTGACCCAGCTATTTCCCTGCTGGGTATCTTCCCAAAAGAATTAAAAGAATCATACCACAGAGATATATGTGCAACCATGTTCATAGCAGCACAGTTTGTAATAGCTAAAGCTTGGAAGCAGCCCAAGTGCCCATCAATTGGAAACTGGATAAAGAAAATGTGGTTTTTTTATAAAACGGAGTACTACTCAGCCATAAAGAAGGAGAAACTAGAGTCATTTATAGCTAAATGGATGCATATTGAGGCCATACTCTTAAGTGAAATAAATAGGACACATATGTGTAAATAGCTAATAGTTTCTCTAGTGTGAGAAACTGAGAGTGTAAATAAGGATTAAAAGGATTAATAACTAATAATTGATACTTTGAAATAGGAAAAGGTCCAAAGGGGTAGGGATGGTGGGAGGAGATGGGGAAAGGAAAGAATGTAAAGGAAAAATTATGAGAAAAGAGAAAAAAATGGAAACAAAATCTATGTAAATAGGGAAGGGTGGAGGCATGAAGGGCGCACAGGTAATGAGGAAACATAAGAACCAAGATACATCATGTATAGGTACAAGCACCCAATGATAAATGTAAATGTACTGCATACCTTAAATATACCAATAAAAGAATTTAAGCAAAAAATAAATACATACATAAAAATAAAACAATAGCTTAATAAAAAAAATGCTAGGTTCAAAAAAAAAACTAAATCTATCTCTCTCACCATGCACTAAACTAAAATCAAAATGGATTAAAGATCTAAATATTGAAATAGAAACTCTGAACCAGCTGGAACAGAGGTTAGGTAGAACTCTTGAAGACATTGGTGTAGGAAAAGATTTTATGAACAAAACCTCAATTGCCCATGAACTAGCACAATCAACAAGTGGGATCTCTTTTTATTAAAAAGCTTCTGCACAGCAAGAGAAACCACCAGCAGTGTGAAGAGACTATCCACAACCTGGGAAAAAATTTTCACCTGCTGTTCCTCAGACAAAAGTCTACTATCTAAAATCTATAAAGAATTTTAAAAAATCAGACCTCCCACATTTAAAGACCCAATCCAAAAATGAGCATCTGAAATCAACAGACATTTCTCAGACAAAGTAGAAATAGCAAATAAAAATATGAAAAAAATTTTCAACATCACTGGTCATTTGAGAGATGCAGATGAAAACAATGCTCAGATCACACCTCACCACAGAATGGCTGCTATTATGAAATCAACCAATAACAAATGCTGGAGGGGCTTTGGGGAAAGAGGAACACTGCTCCACTGCTGCTGGGAGTGTATACTGGTGCAACAACTGTGGAAATCAGCATGGAAATACCTCAAAAACTAGGACTGGAAGTCCCATTTAACTCAGCTCTTCCCCTGCTGGGTATCTTCCCCAAAGAATTAAAAGAATCATACCACAGTGATATATGTGCACCCATGTTCATACAAGCACAATTTGCAATAGCTAAAGCTTGGAAGCAGCCCAATTGCCCATACTAGATAAAGAAAATGTAGTTTTTGTACAAGAATGAAATACTACTCAACCATGAAGAATGAGAAACTAGAGACATTTATAGATAAATAGATGCACATTGAAGACATCTTCTTAAGTGAAATAAACAGGACAAACGTGTAAATACCGAATAGTTTCTCTAGTTTGAGAAACTGAAAGTGTAAATAAGGACTAAAAGGTATAATAGATAATGTGAAATAGGAAGAAAAGGGGCAAAGGGGAGGGGGAAGTAGGAGGGGCAGGGGAAAGGAAAGAAGGGAATGGAATGAAAATGAGAAAATGAAAAAATGGAAACAAAGTCTTTGTAAATAGGGAGGGATGGAGGGGTGGAAGGGAGGGCAGGGGAATGGGGAAAAAATAAGAACCAAGAGAGATTATGTAAAGGTGCAAATTTCCAATCATGAATGTCATTATATTGTACACCTAAAATGTACCAATAAAATTAGTTCAAAAAAATAAGTATCAAACCACAATGTACACAGTCTAAACAGGCAGAGTTGGTTCAGGCAGCCTCCCTGCTCCCGAGCTGAAATCTCCTCTAAAGTCCTTCTTTCCAAAAGCCTGATGGCTAGATTAGGTTGCTTCTTGATCTTCCCAAATCCAAAAATCTATAGTAAGATTCCAGTCTGAGCATCTCAAATAACTTAGCCAATTCACATAATTTCTTATGTGTTCCTATGTTTATACATTTCCTAGAACTTTTTTAAAAAATAATAATTCTTATACCTTTAATCCTAGCACTCTGAGAGGCTAATGCAGAAGGATTTCAAGTTGGAGCAAGTCTAGGCAACTTAACAAGGCCTTGTATCAAAATAAATATAAGAGGGCTGAGAAGTAGCCCAGAGGAAAGGCTTTGGGTTCAGTCCTAGTATGGCCCAAATAAAGGCAACAGACAATTCAATTTTTATTGAACAAGGTGCATAGTACTTATTCACTTTAATATTTTTTGGGGGGGTGTTATAATATGAATTCATGTTTAAAATCTATTTATAATTTATAAATATGACAGTTTATTTGGTTTATATAGTGTAAGAAGAAATACATTGCTAAGTTTAAATATTCATTTCATATCTCAATTAATCTCAAGCTAATCACACACATTTGTTTTCTTCCCAGTTGGAAAGACTTGTGGTTCATTATTCTGACTGCAATTCTGGTCAGTAGGAAAGTTATCTCTGTGACACCTGCCCCAGTGTGGTGTCTATGCCTATTTGTTCCTTCTTACAGAGAATGCTTACCTCAGCATAACTATCAAGACCCATTGCCCTGATAATAAAAGTGGGGTGATGACGAGGAAAAAGAAAACCATTAAGGTTACCTCATCTATCCAGATTTTCAAGTTGGTCATTTACCTTTTAGTTGAAGGGACACAAGTTGTAGATGTAGTGTTCCATTCCAGAGGCAGTTCAGGCCCTTCTAATACATGTTGGCCTTGTGCAGGAGAGATTCCAGGATGCTTCAGACAGTTTCTATTGACCTGTAATACTTTAATGAATAAATTCTGACTCAGTAGATCTAAAAGAAGGGAGAAGTAACCATTTTCCTCCAAAAAACAAAATAGACAAACAAGGTAGTTTTTTTTTAATTTTTGCTTTAATTTTTGCTTTTTTTTGCTTTGTTTTATTTTGTTCAAAAGTAGAGAAAATAGATTCAAAGGGAAATGCAGAGGGATTATTCTTAATGAGTAATTAAGAGAGTCATATGGTAACATAAGTTCTCTAGTCAAAACAGCTTTAGCTGCACAGAGCAGAGGTCTGTGCATGCCAGCTCAGAAATGGCAGATCTCACTCGTGTCACACAAAAAGATGCATTAGATTTCACTGGGCAGGACAGGCCAAAGCTGGCCCTGAGTACCATGGAAGCTCCATCTCCACCCTTCTTTATCTCTGCTTCTCTCTGAACCTCATCTTTCTCTTTTCTCCTTCATTTTATTCACAGTATTCTTTTCACCATCTCTTACATCTTGCCAAGCTTGTAAGGATTTCAGCACTAGCCCTTATACAAAAAAATGTTTCATTTCAGTCTTTCAATATCCTCATTCCAAAATTCCCCAGAAATGAAAGTTTATTTGATCAACTGCAGGTAGATGTCCATCCCCGCCTGCTCAGGTAGGTAGCTGTTGTAGAGAAGTGGACCGTGTGACACAAACTGCTAACCCAAGTACACTAGTCCTTGGATGCTATGAATGGTTCAATTTAGAAACCAGAAAATGCACCTCCCATAAGTCTGCTATACTGAGGGGTCATCTATGTAAATTTAGACTACTGTCTACTTATAACACCAGAAAATTAATGTTTTCTTTATATCAACAAAGAGGATTATCTCTGCCTGGGATTTCTGTTGTACCTCAATGCCCAGCAACTTCTTCTCTACCTGTCATAGCAAGCTACAGAGCATCTTAGCAACCTGGAGGCCCCATACCTAGTCTTTCTGGTTGTATAGTCTTGACTAAAATTATTTACCCTCTGGTTTTTGTTTTGTTTTCTGTGTTTTGGAGGGGTGAGGGTTAAACCATATAATCTTTGAGATTCTCCCTAGATCAAATGTGTTGTGATACACATTATCCTTATGTGGAGAATTAAACTTGGGTTAATAAATGTCACAGAAATGACTACAGCCTTTCTCTTTAAAAGGATTACATTATTTCTTAACTAACTCTCTCACATTCCCCTTACACTTCATCCCACACCAATCATCAATAATATCAAAGTATTTCTGGTGGCCTAAGCAAGTCTGGAACATTGCTCTGTGTTCTTCCTAATTTCCTCTCAGCCAAGAATGTCCTTGGTACCATTCCCTTCTACTGGAACCCTTAATACCATTACTTATCCTTTAAGCACCAGTTAAAACATAACATCCTATCTGAAGCTTATCCTGAGAATAAGAATTAATTGTCTTTTAGAGCACAAGATACTGATGCACCTTTTCTACCATGAACCTCATTTAGACTTATGCTATTCTTATTTGCTATTTTTTCTATATCTCTTACTAAATAATAAGTGTCTGGAGCACAGAGATTATTTCTTAGTCTTCCATGTACCTCCACCATGGCATCTAGGAAATCATTTAGAATGGACACTGAATAAGTGAATGAATATGGGAGTGAACATATATTAATGAAAAAATATATAAAATGAAATATTCTAAATGAAAAAATCTGAAACCAGAAATCCAGTACTCCCAAGAGCATAAAATACTTTATTAAAAATATTTTAAACATTTTTGTGGCATAATGAGATAATGTGATGACAATTTTTTATAAAAACCATCATGTCTCAAATTTATCAATATTATATCATGGTCACTAATCCAATTAACCAGGTCAAGAGGAAATCAGTTTCATAATCTTTTCTCCACTTTGGTAATAATGGTTCTTTATTCAAGTATCCAAATGGTTAAAATCAATTTCCTTTGCTAATTGTTATGCATCATCATGAACTCCAGTGAAAATGTTAAGTGTTCTTTACTCAAAATCCTGTAAAAGGCAAATATTCTAGCTACCCTCCCTTTTATATCTGCTCTTTACCATGGGAATCTGACCTTGCTGCACTTCTGATTTTATCCTCAACATGTTTTTAACTAGCTGCTCTGGTTTCATCTTGTAAAATCTGGCAAGGTCAGCAAGCTTGACTGTAACACTACCACCTCCTGCTGATTTTGACTCCATGTCTGTGTCTAGTTAGTTCTGTAAAGAAAAGTAATGTCCTTCTTTGAAGGATTGTTCAATCACATGATTGTTTCTACAGGGATCTTAGGTTGCAGTTAAGAGTCTCTTCTGTGGCCTATTTAGAAAATACCAACAGCTCAGTACATGGGTTTTTAAAAAATCCATCATTTTGTTGTGTCCTGACCTTGTAGTTGCTTGACATTAAATGGATGAACAAAAGACAATGAGTAGCAAAAGAGAATTTGCCTGTGATTTTTCAAATTATTAGTTCTCTAAACAGTAAAAACTCTGTGTCCTTCCCAATAAAAATCACTAATTGTATTGCTTTGATTTCATAGTTTGTTCTATTAATTTCTTTCCTCCGTTTTAGAACTAGGCAAAAAGACAGGTTTTGTGAACAATTATGTTATCTTTCTTGCAAATTCTCTTTAAAGGTGAATATATTCTCACCTAATTAAATTGGTTTGTGTTAATGGAATTGGACTGGAGGGGAGAAATGATATTTTAATTTTTTTTGTCTTAAAATTCTGTTTTAAAGAAATGAAAATAATCTGATAAACTATTTCAATAATGTCAGAGATTCTTAAGAACTCAAAGTAACCCTAAAGAATTTAGACTTGACAAAATGCCAGCAATCGATGCATATAATCAATCATGTGGAGGAGTGCATTTAGAGACCACCAATAAATATTTGATGAAAAAAGTTGAAAATATTCAAACACCAGACAGGAAGACCTGGGTATCATCACCTCAGAAAGTGGGCAAAACTAATGCATTTGCAGTTGTCTGAAACCTCCTCAACTTCATTGCCCTCTCAAAAACAATATAAAAAAAAGATGACCAGAGGGAAAATGATCAATCTGAAAATAAGAAATGAGAGCTACTGAGAACTAAAATCAAGTATTGTTTACTTAGCATCTTCCAGAATAAAAGACTGCATCTGGGAGACACTAACACAGGCATTAGAAATAAAAACTCTTTTATGAGGGCGGGGGATTTAGCTCAGTGGTTCCAGAGCCTGCCTTGCAAACACAAGATCCTGAGTCCAATCCCTGGTACCAAAACAAAACAAAACAAAAACAAAAACAAACCTCTTTTATAAAAACAAAATAAATTATTCAGCATCACCATATTCTAAAGAAAACTCCTTATTATTCACCTGCCTCTGTGTTCATGCTACATTCACCAAGACTGCCAGTTATTGATTTTATAATAGTATGAGTTTTGACTAAACAAGGCACTTGAATGTTCCCATTACTAATTGATAATTAAGGCAGTCTTCCATGAATTATTAGCAGTCTTCCATGAATTAAAATAATATTTTTCATAATCAAGGTAATAGAAAGTGCCCTGTTAAGAATGTAATTGTGTATACAATATGATGACATTCATGATTAGGAATTTGTACCTTTACATGATGTATCTGTACCACTAAATAATGAATTTTTTAAAAGAATGTAATTGTGGACATGTAAATTAAAGACCACAGGCTGAGTCTTAAACACTGAGACCTTCTAAACATCTCCATTGATAAACATCATTACTTGCTTTGTTTTTTAATTTTATATTAAAGAATAATATAGGTAGAGGAAAGAGTTCAGTTCACAACTGCATTGCATGTTCAATTTTCATAATCTAAATTTACCCTTGTAACAACCAGTTCTATCTAGCCAGATCAACATTTCAGTAACTCATGTATCCTACAGGCAAGAACTCCCTCCCCACAAAGACCAGCCATTATTGAACTGTACTATTATTAGTTTTGCTTTGTTTTGGTGCTTATACAAATAGAATTAATTATACAGTATGCTCTCTTCCATGCCTGGCCTCTTTCACTTAACACTATGCAAGTAAAATTCATACAGTTTCCTAGAGTCTTCACATTTATTGTTGTCATGTATTTTCAAACAGTTTATAGTGGGAACAACTACAAATAGGGTTTGGGGGTTATATTTTAAGACAAGTGGCTATTTATGAGTATAATCAGCTTTAGTGAGTTTTGAAAACAGGTCTTACAAGCACTAATAGTTTTTGCCCCCCCCCAGCATCATGAGTTACAATTAGTGCATATTTTCCCCAGTGCATATCTTCTTTGAATCTACAATAAATATTATGTTCTTTTGTGTTGATCTATGACTCTGATCTTCAAATATTTTAATCAAAAACTTATGAACTAAATATATAATTTGTTGCACCAAATATTGTATTAAATGTTCATTGCTGTATGAGCTCTCACAGTGTATTATAGTAAGTAATGCAAAGACTTAGGTTAAAATATATATTCTAACCAATCATTGGCAAGTAAGTTGCAACAAAAATTTCTTGGCAATTAGAGCTTGAATACAAAATAAGAAATGCAGAAACTTCATTCATTTCTTCAAAATAGAAGGGAAAAATAATTTTTACCACACTGTGAAATATGAAACTCATCTATTCAAAAATGTTTTCAGGAACTTTGATTAGAAAATTTACAAGGCCTTAATGAGAATTCTTTTCTAGTTTGACAATGATTAAAGGCAAGCCATCATTTAGAACATAACAGTTTACAAATGAAAATTCCTTGTCTCTGAAACAGGATGTTGAAACCAATTATGCAAATATGTGGAAAGGAGAAAGACCAGATTTTAAACTTTTTAATATGGCCAAAGAATACATTTTTGAGCCAAACTCAGTTTTTGTAGCTGATATTCTATACACTTAAAACAATGGCAAAACAAAAATATTACGTACACACCAGTTTTCTGATGTTAATCTAAAACAACTGTGACCCCTACTGTCCACATGTATTTGTACATTTGGATTCTCAATACAAAGCTAAGTATCATTGCTGATAGTTCCTTGAGCTTCTGATTTTTTTTTTGAGACAGGACCTCCCTATATGTTACAGACTGTCCTTGATCTCACTGTGCAGCCATGCTAGCTTCAAATACATAGCAAAATATCCTGCCTCTACTTCCCTAGTGCTGGGATTACAGGCATGTACCACCATTCCCGGTGGGAAAGCTTCTGATTTTTTAAATGACCAGTGGGATGAAAATCAATTAAGGATCTAAAAATTATCCCTCAGATTCTGAAAAAAAGTAAGAGAGAATTTAGCAAAATTTAAAGAAAATACAAATGTGTCAGCATGTTATAGCTCTACTTCTCTTCAAAATTTCCCACAAACTATTGCATCTGTCTGTCTTTTTTTCACCATTTGTGTATGGCTAAGCTTGTAATATGAAAAGGAATATCTTGTTGTACTAAGTTGAAAGGGGACTACTATAATGAAATATTGTCACAGCAACTGAAAACCCAATTTGATTATTTAAGTTTCTTAGTTCAAATGCAGGCATTAATACAAGTTTTCCCATGCAGAGAAAAGTATACACAGTAGTATATTAAGTATATTTCTAGGCCTCCACTTCCTTGGTGGGACTTTTAGGTAGCATTCAAGGAGAAAGATTAACTGAACATCTCAGCAGACCAAGTCACTGTCCATTTTTGTGTGCAATGTAGGATGAAGGTTGTCAAAAAGTGGAATACTGCTTATCAAGAGAGCTTCCCTAAATGGGGAGGGGATCAAGGGATGGTGGGAGGGGAAGCAAAAGGAAGAAAAGGGAATGAAAAAAGGAATTTAAGATGTGTTATGTACATGCAACACCTCCACACAAGGAATGTAAACATGTACTGCAAGCATATACCAATAAAAGTTAATTTTAAAAATTTTAACATATCTATTGAGACTTTTCTAGGTAACAGGCACTGTGCTAAGTGTTTTATACTCATTTTTTCCACTTAATATTTGGAGCTTTATGAGCTCTTTATTATTATCTCAATTTCAGAAAGTTTAAATAAATTGCCCAAAGTTATACACCCAGTGACTACATGGAAGTACCAAGACCCAAACAAAAACCTGTCTGACTCCAAAGCACAGACTTTTGTATTAAACCATTCTATCACCTAAATCCTATCTTATTAGGATTTTTTTAAAACATCAAAAATAAGAATAAAAATATAATTTCTTCAAAAAATGATAGACATTTTCCTAACTGTATGAATTAAATTCAATAAATATTTCTCTATTGCTACTATGTAAACAAAACATTGTCTTATTTTAAAGAAAAATCAAAGTATGAAGTATAAAAGGCAAAAGACAAGAAGTAATTCTGAAGAAGAGAAATACCTAATAAACACTTGAAAACAACTTAACCTCCTTGTAACAAAAGGATGTAGATTAAAACAATAAAGTTCAGTTTTTGCCTTGGCAAAAATTAACATTTATCCCTATTAAGTACTAACAAAATATGTGGAAATTGTTCTTTATAGGAATGTAGGGCTCTAAAATGGTTTTAACTGTCAAGAGTTGGGGAAGAGTTTAGCATAAAGTCTTAAAAATGCAAAAAAACATAACCTATGATCCAACATTCTCAATTCTGGTAATATATCCTCAGAGAAATGTTAACGTAGAAACTTAAATGGTGTGTATATAAATTATTTGCAGTAGCAATTTCCAATATTTAAGAACTAGAAAAATCTTAGGCATTTATCCCTTTGGAAACAGGTAAATTAACCAGCTCTTAGAATACTACACAGCATTTAAAAGGAATGAAATGAGCCATTTGATTTTCTTGTATTCCCTTAAAAAGCATCAAATTTTCTTTATGGCAGCCAAATTATTACATATCTGTTTAATCTTTTAAAGACTTATTTTTTTCTTTTAGGGCAGCTCAAAAGAAGACTGTATGATTAATTTAATTCCATTTAGAGGTCATAACTTTTTTGCAGTTTCTATGTTCAACAAGAGCTCCCTACTATGTTAGTGAGAACCAAATGATTCCCAGTCCTGTATAAGATGTGAGAATTGTTAATCTTTCAGCTCCTCAATAACTCTTTCCAAAAACTTGTTCATATCTGACCTCATAGGGTGGGTTTAACCCTGTGAAACCATATATTAGTATTTATCCAATGTGTTAAGGGGACTTTTACACAGTTTTCCTATACTTTTTCCTCTGCAGCTATCTCCTATTGGGCACTATGCCTCCAAAATCCTCCTTTCATCCCAGCAATCTGTTTTCAACAGCTTCTGTTCATGTTATTCCTTTCTTCACTGCAGCTTGGAAATTAGCTTTAGACAGAAAGTCTGGTCTTTCAGTGTAGGTATATACTTGAATCATGCCTGCTGAGGGGTCACTGTCTCAGGTTTTTTGTTTTCCGGTATATAAAAATACCTACTTTCTATGGGATTTTCAGGTTTCTAACTTGTTTGTGGTAAAAGGATAATTTCAAATTCTTGTACTCTTTCATGGCTGAAAGCAAGTTGGCTATCTATATCTATATATGATTATATATGGGTAAATACATTATATATGCATATATAAATTTGGAGAATATATGGTCCTACTTGTATATTAATGCGATGAATGATAGTGGGAAAGATATAATAAGCAAGTGACATTTGTAAAGTATACAGAAGACAGAGGGTTTCTGGAACCAGTTCCTTGTGTTGGCAAAGGCAGGATGTTACCATTTCCACGGAATTCAGATGGCTTAAATAAAATTGTGGCTAGGACATTTCATATGTGTGACTACAGGAGAGAAAGTGTTAGAGATTCAAGAGAAGAGAAGAATCTGTGAAATGGTAGCACAGAAAAGTAGGAGAGTAAATGAGTTAGGGATTTCCAAGCAGCAATAACAGCCAATCTGTGTTTGGCAGCAATATTTTAAATGAAAACAGAGCCTGATGCAGAAATATTGGAAAGAAATACACAGAGACACAGAATTCAGATAAAATAATAAAATTTCTTCTCGAGAGTGGGTGGGAATGCCAGAAACCAGTCTGATCAATATCTGTGCCCCCTTTGTTCAGCATTTCCCTTTTTATATCCTTTTTAGCCATTATCTCATCCCTAGTGGTCTTTGATGTGTAAATACAATTCCAGTTCCTATTTACAAGTCACAGACACAAGATAGGCCATATACATTGTAAATTCACCCTGGCAGGGTAACTTTGTTAGGTTAATGAAGTTACTGATTAGAGTCAGATAATCTTCACCTTAAACAAGGAGTTACAGGAAAAGCAAATCTTAAAAGAACACATTACTTATTTTGCTTCTACAACTACCTTAATACTCAATCTATTAAGTTATCTAAAACTTTTCCATATCATTCCTCCCTCTGTTTACTTTGAGGTAATTCTTCTATCCATTACAAGTTCTATCCAGTTTATCTACATTTTTTAACACTAGCATTTGGTAGTCTTGAGCTGCAGCACTGTGCTACCTTATAAATTTTGAAATCCATTGGATGACACAAGGACCAAATATTAATATTAATATTATTAACAAGAAGGAGACTTAGAAGAGTTCTGATCCAAGTTTTTTTCATTCTGCCCAAGTAAAATTAATCTCACAGGACAGCTCTCCTATACCAAATTTCTCATCAAGAGCCTTGATCGGATCTTTTAGTTTGCCTAGTGATTCTTGTACTATACCAGATTTATTAGCATATTAACAACTCTCTGAACTACTAAGTGCTTGGGCATAGGGCCCCAGTGTGGGGGTGGGGTTCTGGTCAGAGAAGAATGGAGTCCCAGGACCTGCCAACCTAAGACCCCTGCTTGTGTTCCCGTAGCCCTGGCAGAGATCCTAAGTGTGAAGGACATCAGTGGCCAGAAGCTTTTCTATGTCCATTACACTGACTGCTGGACCTAAAGAAGATCCAGTTCCCCAAGAAAGAGCCCAAAACCCCCACCAAGAACAGACTTCAGGTTTCTTGGCCTGGGTAGCCAGAGAGAGAAGTGCCAGCCTCCGCCCAGCCCAGCGGGAAGACCTTGCCAATCCCAGTCCAGATCACACTCTGCTTCAATCTGTCCAAGGAGCGGGAGGCCATTCCTGGTGGAGAGCCTGACCAGCCGCTCTCCTCCAGCTCCTGCCTGCAACTCAACCACTGCTCAATGAAAGGGAAGGTGGAGGTGGTTTCACCAGCAACTTCGGTGCCCAGCGAGACAGCCCCAGCTTCCGTTTTTCCCCAGAATGTATCACCTTGTAGGGCAGTGGCAGCTCAGCCAGGACGGAAACAAAGATCAAATTGCCTGGGCACTGATAAGGATTCCCAGGACAGCTCAGATGGAATACCATCAGCCCCACGCATGACTGGCAGCTTAGTATCTGACAGGAGTCACAACAACATTATCACCCAGATGAAGAACATTGAATGCATTGAGCTGGGCAGGCATTGCCTCAAGCCGTGGTACTTCTCCCCATACCAACAGGAGCTCACCATGCTGCCCGTCCTCTACCTATGTGAGTTCTGCCTCAAGTATGGCCATAGCCTGAAGTGTCTACAGTGTCACTTGACCAAGTGTGACCTGCAGCACCCACCAGGCAATGAGATTTATGGTAAGGGCACCATCTCATTCTTTGAGATCGATGGACGGAAAAACAAGAGTTACTCCCAGAATCTGTGTCTTTTGGCCAAGTGTTTCCTTGACCACAAGACCTTGTACTATGATACAGACCCCTTCCTCTTCTATGTCATGACAGAATATGACTGCAAGGGCTTCCACATTGTGGGCTACTTCTCCAAGGAAAAGGAGTCCACAGAAGACTACAACGTGGCCTGCATCCTGATGCTGCCTCCCTACCAGTGCTGGGGCTATGGCAAGCTGCTCATTGAGTTCAGCTATGAACTCTCCAAGGTGGAAGGGAAGACAGGGACCCCTGAGAAGCCCCTCTTGGATCTTGGACTCCTATGCTATAGAAGTTACTGGTCCCAGACCATCCTGGGGATTCTGATGCAGCTGAAGTCAGAGAGTGGAGAGAGGCCACAGATCACTATCAACGAGATCGTGAAATTACCAGTATCAAGAAAGAGGATGTCATCTCCACCCTGCAGTACCTCAACCTCATCAACTACTACAAGGGCCAGTACATCCTCACTCTGTCAGAGGACATCATGGATGGGCATGAGCGGGCTATGCTCAAGCGACTCCTTCAAATTGACTCCAAGTGTCTGCACTTCACTCCCAAGGACTGGAGCAAGAGAGGAAAGTGGTGACCAGAAACTGCCCATTGCAGTGGCATGATCCAGCAGAACCGGGGCTGTCAGCCTGCTCCACCTCCACCCTGGGTCTCCTAGGAGACCAAGGGAGACAGGGGTGAGGACAGTTCCCAGAGGAGGGGACCAGCCAGGGAAGGGTCAGCACTAAGGCGAGCTCAGGGCTCAGGCCAGCTCCATGGTCAGCTGCCTACAGGCCCAGGCTCACCCTGAACCAGGGACTGAGCAAGCCAGGCAGCTGTGTACAGTGAGATGGGGCATGGGGTGCTCTGTACAGAAGGCTGGTGACTGTAAAAATTTCTTTTATAAAGTAAAAGCTGGGGGTAGGGTAAAAAAAAAAAAAACTCTCTTCACCAAGAAATAAGCAAGTCCCTCCTTTCTGAGCAAATTGAGAGCATGCCTATTTTGTAATGACATTGGCCAATCTAGTTGGGTTTCTAAAGCCTGAAGTGTGTCTCAAATTTCCTCAAGATCTTTTTAAACTTCTTGTCCTAATGAAATATATTACTCCTTGTAACCAAATAAGATCCCATGGGGCTGGCATATACATATAGGATTACATTGACCTTGTTTACAATTGTTACAATTACCAGTGGCTCATCCAACAAGGGAGCCATTGATCCAAACTTGTGTTTTCTCTTTTGAATATAATTTTTCATTAGAATAGCCTCCCACAGTCAGAAGTTATCCCAGGTCCCCCATAATGTTTTTATCAAAGAATATTGTAAACAGATAGCCTTCTGGTTCCCATTTTACCATTTTAAAAGTCACATATTGTTCATCAAACTTTTCATAACTAGGCCTAAACACCCATAGTTCAAAAACAAAGAAACTTAAGGCAGTGGTGATCTGGCACAGCACAATAATCCATGTTATCCTTGTTGGTATTCTTCAGCCATGCATTGGCTCACCAGCCTCCAGAGTGGTGAGAGCAGGGCTTTGAGTGAGTTGTCTTTCTCAGCTTTCAGCATCAGCTTTATTGTTACCTTGTGCAACAAAGTCTTTGCCTTTCTGATGTCCTGAACAATATATTACTGTGACTTTGCTAGGTTCCCACACTGCCTCTAGCAACTGTGTAATTTCCTGTTTATTTTTAATTAGCTTCCCTTCTGCCATGAGAAGACCTCACTCTCGGTAAATCATGCCAATGATGTATAATGTAGCAAATGCATAGCAAAAGTCCATACATATATATATATATACCTTTTTTACCCTTTGCCCATCGGAGTGCCCATATGAGTGCCCAGAGCTTGGCACATTGCACCGATGGTCCCACCTAGGACCACCTCATCCTTCATGGTTAGTGCATATCCAGCAAGATGAACCCCATCTTCCATGAAGCTGCTCCCATCCGTGAACAGAACGAGGTCAGCATCAGACAAGGGTGTCATTTGCAAGTCAGGGAGGCTGGAAAAGATCTCATCAGTGACACTCAAGCAGTCTTAATCAGGAAGGCCTGTCTCCATGGGCAAGAAGGTAGCAGGATTTAAAGTTTATATAGAAATAAACCACAAGCGGGGATTCTCATAGAGAAGGGCTTGATACTGAGTAACCTAATTATTTGAGAGCCAATGATGCTCCCTTGTGTTCAGCAGTTCTAGGACCTGGTGTGGAACCTGCACAGTCAGTTCCTGACTTAAAGTCAGCTTGTCTGGGTTTTTTTGAATCAACAGAACTGAAGTTGCTAAGGCCCAAAACAATGAGGCCATCCTTTTATTACTGAATCTAAATTTTTAGACAAATATGCCACCGGTTTATTCCATGGGCCTACTTCTTGGGTCAACATTCCAAGGGCCACATGGGGTTTTTTTCAGTCATATATAGAATAAAAGGCCACTTTACATCTGGTATGCCTAGGGCTGGGGTGGCTGCCTAAGTCAATTTAAAAATTTTTAAAGCTTCCCCCTGTTCTACAGTCCAATGCAGATGATTCTCCCCTTGTCCCTTTAGGGCTTCATAAAGGAGTTTAGAGATTTCTGTAAAACCCAGAATCCAAATTCTACAGAAGCCTGCTGCCCCAAGAAACCTTCTCAGCTATTTCTTTGTTTGGAGTTCAGGGATGGGACTAATAACCTTTCATTTCCTAGGCAACGCATGCCCTGTGTTATTTGAAATCCTCAATATTTAACATGCTGTACACAAATCTGGGCTTTCTCCCATGATACCTTATATCCAGTTTCCTTGTAAGTGCAGCAACAACTTTTTGGTGCCTTCCCAGCACTGTTTTTGGGTTGGGCTGCATAATAGTAAGTCAACCACATACTGCAGTAGGACACAGCTATATTGTTCCACAGGGAAGGCAAGCAAGTCCTTGGCTAGTGTTCCCCAAAAAGCATGGGTGAGTTTTAAATCCCTGTGGCAATCTAGTCCAAGTAAACTGAGTATTTTTCCCATCACTCGGGTCTTCCCATTCAAATGCAAAGATGGGTTGACTGAGGGGAGTGATGAGAAGGCAAAAGAAGGCATCTTTTAAATCCAAACATGTAAACCATGCTGTTTCTGGGAGTATCAGACCCAACAAAGCATAGGGGTTAGGGACCACTGGGTACAGCATTACTGTTCTGTCATTTACAACCTGTAGATCTTGCACTGGCCTATAGTCCCCATTGGGTTTCCGAACAGGCAGCAAAGGGGTGTTCCAAGGTGATGTACATTCTCTAATAAGTCCAAGTTCCTTTAATCTCATGATATGGGGTTTAATTCCAATTCAGGCTTGCCTGGACATTAGGTATAGTTTTACACCAATGGGGCCAAATTGTCTTTTAATTTCATAACTGTGGGTGGATGATTCTTAGCTAAGTCTGGGGGCAATTCCTCTGTCAATACTCTAGGAAACATAGTTCTTAATTCTTGTGGAGCCTGGAAAACATCATCCACATTGTAACACTGCCATTCACCCTCTCTTTTGGTTGTTACCATCATGATGAGATCTCTTCCTGGGTCTAAATGCAGAGATGCATTTCCTCATTAGATGAACATTATTGTAGCTCCCAATTTAGATAATAAATCTCTTCCTAGTAAGGGGCTAGGACATTCTGGCATATACAAGAATTCATGTTTCACTTTATGTTCTCCAATTTCACACATCCTTTCATAGCAAAACTGGTGCTTTTCTGAAATTCCAGTGGCACTGATCACTTGGATGTGCTCTCCGCTCAGAGGGGCAACTGGAGCTGTTACTACTGAATGTTCTGTGCCACTCTCCACCATTAAGGACATATTTTGGCCCCCTATTTATATATCAACCGTGGGCTCATGGGGACCTAGCTGCATTGAGCCCGGTCTGTGTCAGTCACTGTCCTCTATCACAGGCAACACTGTGCCAGTATCTTTCCTTTCCTTCAAGTCCTGCTTTTTCATTTCCTTGAGCCTGGTCTCTCTTTTTCCTTCTCTTCCTTGGCTCCCATAGCTACTGCTATCTTCCTTCCTGGCTCTCTTTCTCTTTCACTATTTACATACACTTTCCCAGCTAATTGCAACAATTGCATTATATTCATGCCTTCCCAAGTCTCCTGCCTTTGGGTTTCCCTTCTAATGTCTGGTGCTGACTGGGTTACAAAAGTAATATTAATTAGCTGATGGTTTTCAGTAACAGTAGGATCAAAAGGTGTATACATTCTGTAAACTTTACAGAGCTACTCATGAAATCTCTCAGGGCTCTCATTGGGCTCCTGCTGTGTTTCTAGCACTTTAATCATATTTGTAGACCTTTTACTTGCAGCATGCCTTCCTGCTAAAAGGGCTGTCTGATGACTTCTCAAGTTTTCCTGTCCTGCTTGAGTATTGGGATCCCAATTGGGCCACACATTTACTGGGAATTGCTCTTCATATTAAGCACCTGGATTCTGCATAGCACCCGGTATGTGCCACTAACTTTTTAATTTTTCCTATAACTCTCTGTACTTTTTAGAGGTTAACAAAGTTCTACAAAGTTTTTCACAGTCCTCCCAATTAGGACAATGGATAGCAAAGATGGAATCAAATAATTGAAGCAATTTGGAGGGGTCTTGGCAGAGAATGACTTTTTTCTCTGAACCAAGCCTCTTTTTTTATCCTTTTTAAAGTCAAATCTCAAATATCGCACCTTGGTCTGACATATTTGTGCCTTTTTTCAACATTTTTTTTCTAACAGTGTAAAACCGGTCATATTGTAACCTGTTGGCTCTTAAACACTTTGAAGATGACCAATGTACACATATTATAGTAACATATTTAGAATTTAACCTTTTGATGACAACTAACGTAAACATATTTAAACTTTTTATAACATACTTGAAATCAACAAACACACATATTTTTTGATAAATCACTTTTGCACATCTTTTGACACACCTAGGCCTTCCTGTCTTGCATAATTTTTATCTTTTTAACAAGACAAACATACAAAAAATTTTATATCAAAATTGTATCTCTTTTACTTATAGCTTTTAAATATATATTTTTTTTTCTCACTATAGACCTTTTGTCACAAACTTGTCTTTAGCTGTTACAATTTTCGTTCTCAAATTGTTACACTTTAAATTTGATTGGTTGCCAATAGAATGGTAGTAACCTTGAGGTTTTGTTTTTTTTTAAACCAACAAAGTACAGAAAAGTGCAAGTTAACCTTATAATTACAATTGAAGATTTGCAATGTACAATACTTTAACTCAAACTGAAACACAGATACATTTATCAATTAACTAAAATTAGTAACTTTTCAAACTGAAACAGATATTTATCAATTAACTAAAATTTCTAACTTTTCAAAGTGAAACACAGATACATTTATCAATTAACTAAAATTTGTAACCTTTTTAAAATTTCTTACTTTCTCTGGTTTTATGTCCTTCAGAGCTATTTTAGCTGTTTTTAATCCATTACTTATATTTTTTACTAATTTTTAAAATTTGAGTGTAAGCCCTATTTGATCCTCTCTGAGTTTGACCACAGCATGGTGCTCTGAAGCCAAGCAGTTTTCATGCTTTTGTCTCCACCTCCTCCAAACCTGTGAATTTAGCAACTCAAAAAGAGGGGGAAAGTCTAAATTCTCTCAGTCCAGATCTGAAAGGACCGGTTACTTTTCAGCATTGTCCCCTTTCTGATAGAGGACCAGGATGTTGCTTTTCACTTCTGGGGTGCACATATGAAGCCAAGGAGGCAATCTGTGGCACAATTTGAACCATAAATCAATATAGGGAAATTGATCTGTATGTTCCCATCCAGGGGTGGTGACTGTTAGCCAGATGGACCAGACGAAACCCCTCACCTAGGGATCTCCCAGTTGGCCAAGTTAGGCAAAGCTTGGGCCATTCTAACTCACAAAAGGCTCTAAGTTTTGGGGCTTCATCTTAATACCATAATTTCCAGTAAAACCTTTGTTAAAATTCCTAAGCATGCATTCCAAAACAGTAGAATGAGATGTTTCTGTCCCCATGATCAGCCAATCAGAATGTTGGTGTGTGTATGGATACCCTTGTACAGAGACACAAGACAGGCAAAGATGGGGGATCACTCACTCGCCTGCCTGGCTGCAGGCTTCTTGGCCATTTTAAGGTCCGTTCAGGCTAAGGTGGGCTGTCGCCTAAGCTCACCATTGTGCCTTTGTTAAAACCAACCACACACGAATTCTACAATTCAGGGAGGACTCCTTAAGCACAAGCGCTTCCTCCCTCTGTCTTGTTCTGCAGCTCGTTCCACACAGTCTCCTATCCAGAACTCTTTCTCTCACACATTTATTCAGAAGTTATCACATTCCCTCCCGGTGACCCCCTAAGCTTAACCAAAACAAAGAAGCTACCTCCCCAAATGGCAAAGCACAAGGAGTGATCAGGCCCCTGCACTATGTTTGCCCAAAGTTCACAAAGTGAACCAAAACAAATAAGAGGAGCTATCTTTCCAAATGGCAAAGCACAAGGGGTGATCAGGCCCCAGTGCTGTATTTGCCCAAAGTTACAGAATACAAATCCACAAGGCAAAAACAAAAGTTAATGATCAGGGGGTTTCCTGGGGTTTCTCACCCAGCAAAGGAAAGGGACAAATGAGACACCAAGAACAACAGTCCTCATTCTGTAGTCTCTTCGGGTTTGATCTCTGTGTCCTGTTGGGGAGCCTAGGAAATTAGTCCCAGGGGAATGCCTTTCCTCTCGAGGAGACGGAGAACAGCTCCCTCTGGTGGGGTTCAGGCCGATGACCAAAAGGGCTATTTTATTCCCGATTCCTGGCCAATGCACCAAATGTTGCAGAAATCTCGGAAAGAAATACACAGAGACACAGAAGTTGGATAAAATAATAAAATTTCTTCTCGAGAGTGGGTGGGAATGCCAGAAACCAGTCTGATCAATATCTGTGCCCCCTTTGTTCAGCATTTCCCTTTTTATATCCTTTTTAGCCATTATCTCATCCCTAGTGGTCTTTGATGTGTAAATACAATTCCAGTTCCTATTTACAAGTCACAGACACAAGATAGGCCATACACATTGTAAATTCACCCTGGCATGGTAACTTTGTTAGGTTAATGAAGTTACTGGTTAAAGTCAGATAATCCTCACCTTAAACAAGGAGTTACAGGAAAAGCAAATCTTGAACTTATTTTGCTTCTACAACTACCTTAATATTCAATCTATTAAGTTATCTAAAACTTTTCTATATCAAGCCATTACATGTTTCCTACAATGTCATGACCCCTAGGCTGCTGTGGATCCATGGTTGACAAAGATTTGGATCTTACCTTGGCAATCCAGAGTTATAAACTCTTACACTCCATGTAGTCTCTTAATTTATGTGTTCATTTCCTCATGATATCTATTCACAGTGTCCATAAAATAAGCCTATCTACAAGGTAAATCATACTATATCTAAAATTATTTAATTTGTATCTTTTTATGGTTAAGGATTGAAAGCCATCCATTGTGTACTGAAGGATGCTCAAGTCTCACCTTTTGAACTCAATATACCACAGAGTTTTTATTACAAAATTCTCATATGTTTTTAACTTTCTCAAACTTTGATTTTTTTTTTCTAAGGAAAAGAATGCTCAAGAAAACATACACACTTTTCTTCTGGTACAATCTTGATAGTTTAAACAAATCATTTCAAATGCAGGCTATAATCATTTTGAAGATATTAATGAACACTAATCTACCAATAAATTATTACATTATACATATTTTAGATTTTATCTTATGTACTTTTTAAAGAGTGGTTATAATGTGGGCCATCACAAAGCATTTTTCTCTCAATTAAAATGTTTAAGAATCAAGGCTTTTTAGGCTTCCTTAAAAAGAATGTTCTGTCATTTTCAGAGGGAGAGATTTCAGATAATAAATGCATGTCCATACATTTTCTATGTCCTTAATTTTTGAACTGATAAAGTGCTCCTTTTATACTTAGGAAGTACTATCATTACATGAATATGCACAATTAGATAATAAATTAGTATTTGAACCAAACAGAAAACAAGAAATTCTTTGATAAAGTAAAATTATAGCAATATCCACACTTTCTTAATCATTTTCCTATTCCTGTTAAGTCATAAATTATACAAATGTAATGAATTCCCCAAATCCTCAAAACCAACACCTATGGTCTCACAAAGAAATGCTACTCTTCTTGAGGAGAACCCTTTTCCCCAGTAAAAATCAATTTTCTAACAAGCCACATAATTTGAGAGCTGGAATAGGCCACTGCATTCCTCATGTTAGTTTCTCTGCTTTTATTGCTTTGACCACTTTTGACCATTTTCTTGAAAATATATCAAATTTGTCAAAGTATCCTTTAAAATATTGCATGTGAATTAGAAACAATTATCCAGAGAAGTCTGAAAAATACAATAAGTCAAATTATTCATTTTTCTTTTACTGAATGCACTACTTTAAATAATACCCCCACTTCCTTTGCATCACAATATGGACTCATTTTGAGAAGGTGTTTCCCATCTAACAGCACCCCTAAAGGCTGACTTTCTGACCTCAGTCCCATCTTGAATCTTGAAAGGGCTCTATAAATTAACTCCAGTCCACCTTAATTATAGTCTGAGAACAGGCCTGTTCACCCAGGAAGCCCCTGGGAGACATGCCTATCTTATGATCTCCATATCAGATCTGAAGATTTCTACCTTGGCTGTGGATATTGAAGCCAACCTGACACATGGTTCTAACCCTTTGGGGCCATTGCTGGTGAAGTACAGACTGTAGAAATTCACCCAGTGATATAACCAGAGACTTCCCAGAGACCCAAAAATAGTTGTACTTATCAATTCACCTGAAAAAGGTCTGCCATCACATACCTAGAAGCTGATTCTTATCTCAGTATCTGTCCCATGGACAAAAGTTTCAGAGACAATCCAGTCCACCCACAGGCCAGAGAAGAGCACTGGAGCACCCAGTAAGAGGCCTGCCAGTGGCAGACCCAACTGTGGACCAAATAGCAACCATGTGATCTAGATCCACCCCTACTCAAGGCTGATGGCATTACTCTAAGGTAATCTAAGGGACTTTGGAAAAGACGTAAATTCTTTCAAGTGCAGGTATATCAATACCAGGGTATAAAGAATCACACTAACATAACACCAATAAAGGAAACTAACAAAGCTCACATAATCAACCCCAAAGAAATAGAGATGTATGAATTGTCTGAAAAAGAATTCAAAATAATCATCTTAGAGTAGCTCAATAAGATGTGCGACAATAAAATTTCACCTAAATGAAATTAGGTAAATAATGTATAAACAAAATGAGAAGCCTAATAAAGAAATTGAACGATTAAAAAAGTTCTGCCATTGTCATTTTAGCACCACCTCTACTCTCTTGCCATTAAACATTTGATTATATGAACTTAGCCCAAACCATTACATTGTTTCCATATTAAATTTTCTATTGTAAAGAGCTGTTATTCCATGCTGTAAATATGTTAATTTTTATTACTTATATTAGGGATTTCATTCACAAATAAAATAAAATGTCATTAGTCATTCAAGAGGTATTTATGTTTTCATTTTAGTCAGTGCTAATTATAGAGATGAGTTGATTCCCTTGCTCACATAAGACTTACTCTATAAGTAGATACTTTAATGCTGAATGGAGTAGATTCATGATCCAGCTCATCCATCAGCTCTTCTGGCAAATCCCTGTCCTCTGAGACCAAAAGAAACACTTCCTTTTGTGCTCCTGCAGCCCAGTGTGTACAGAATCCAGCACACAAACACCCAAGCTGTGTCTTCTCCTGGATCCAGAGACTGGGTCTTTCTTGTTTTTTAATCTTAGTATCCCAACCATCAAGCACAGGGTCTGCTTTTTGGTATTTTCTGAATAAATGCTATCAGAACTATTGAGCTAGATGAAGAAAGATAAATACATAGACGTGGAGCATGACATCCAGTCACAAAACAGCAATGATGCTCTGACTTTCTTCCTATTTACCATTTATCTATCATACATATTGAGTATATGCAATATGGATGCAGCTGGAGAACATTATGCCAAGTAAAATAAGCCAGACACAGAGAGAGAAGTATCACATGTTCTGTCCTATATGTGAAATTTGAAAAAGAAATGAAAGAAGACCCAATATTCAAAGATGTGAGGGCTGAGGAGGCAAAGGAGTGGAAACAGACCTGGGTCAGAGGTTAGAAGATACAAAGTAGCAGACATGTAGGATGAACAAGTCTCAAGTTTACATTTCTAAACATTTTTTATTAAATTAGTAAAAATTCATATAATTCCATATGTGTGTGTGTGTATGTGTGTGTGTGTATCTTTGTCCTTTTGCAAGACTATTCTAAGGAATACCTTCATTTCTTCAAAATTCCTGTTTTTGAGTCTCTAGGCTTGCACACTTGGAGTCCCTCTGGATTTCCTTCTCTGATTGATCCCTATTTACCTTCAGGCACTTTTGGGGGTTTTTCCCAGTAAATCTTTCATGTTCCTCATTTACAAAGGTTGGCTTCACCTTCTCTCTACTTATGTAACACCTCAACTGCCCTATTACTGTCCACTGTACTGCAAGTTTTAATTTCTCGGGCCTCTAGAGCCTCAATTTCATGAAATATACCAGTGGGAATACAAACAGTATAATTCATTTGGAGCCACTAAAATAGTAGTCTACCACAATGTGAGAAGTATTTTAAGGCATATGTCAATATACTCAAGCAGTTGATTAAAAATAAGGAATAAAGAAGTCAAAAGTTAAGACTATTGGAAACAAATGTCATAGGATATTGTCTCTCAAAATTAAATAAGTAATAATCCTGAGACCAGGGGACATTTTAGTAAAATAAGATATATTTAGTGTAAAATGCTGATAAAATATGTGGATGGGTTATCTCTATGGAGAAACATGACACAAGCATGGAGAAAATGAGGTGAAGAAACATAAATAAAATCAAAGCCTTTCAAGAGTGTTCATATTTAAAAGGTAAGAACCTGTTTTGTATCTAAAGCAGTTTTCTTGTAAAAATTCTTCTTAAATTGACTATACCTAACTTTTCAAATATTATTTTAAGAGATTTTTTGTGGGGTATTTTGTATTAAATTCTTTTATTGGTACATTGTAGGTATACAACACAATTACATTTCTCATTGGGAATTGTACCTTTACATATTGCATCTTGGTTCTTATTTTTTCCAAATTCCTACCCCTCCGTTCATGCCCTCCACCCTTCCCTATTTACAAAGACTTTATTTCCATTTTTTCCATTTCTCATCATTTTTTTCTTTCCCTTCTTTCCTTTCCCCTGCCCCTTCCACTACCCCTATCCCTTTGGACCTTTTCTTCTGATTTTACATTATCGATTATACATTCTAATCATTGGTACATTTTAGGTATACAATATAATGACATTCATCATTGGAAATTTGCACCTTTACATAGTCTCTCTTAGTTCTTGTTTTTCACCCTTGCCCAGCCCTCCCTTCAACCACTCCAGTCCTCCCTATTTATAAAGATTCTGTTCCTATTTTTCCATTTTCTCATATTAATCCCATTCCCTTCTATCCTTTCCCCTAGCCCTCCCACTTCCTTCCTCTTTACCCCTTTTCTTCCTATTTCACATTACCTATTCTACATTTAGTCCTTATTTACACTTTCAGTATTTCACACCAGAGAAACTATTCGGTATTTATACATGTGTGTCCTATTTATTTCACTTAAGAGTATTTCCTCAATGTGCATCCACTTAGCTATAAATGTCTCTAATTTCTCATTTTTTATGGCTGAGTAGTACTCCATTTTATGAAAAAACCACATTGTCTTTATCCAGTCTCCAGTTGATGGGCATTTGGGCTGTTTCCAAGTTTTAGTTATTAAAAACTGTGCCGCTATGAACATGGGTGCACATATATCACTGTGGTATGATTCTTTTAAAACATTGGGGAAGATCCCCAGCAGTGGAATAGCAGGGTCAAATGAGACTTCCAGTCCTACTTCTTTGAGGAATCTCCATACTGATTTCCACAGTGGTTGCACCAGTCTACACTCCCAGCAGCAGTGGAGCAGGGTTCCTCTTTCCCCACAGCCCCACCAGCATTTGTTATTGGTTGATTTCATGATAGCAGCCATTCTTTCTGGAGTGAAGTGGAATCTCAGCATTGTTTTCATTTGCATCTCTCGAATGACCAATGATATTGAACATTTTTTCATGTATTTATTTGCTATTTCTACTTCTTTGTCTGAGAAATGTCTGTTCATTTCAGATGCCCATTTTTGGATTGGGTCTTTAAATTTGGGAGGTCTGATCTTTTCAAGTTCTTTATAGATTCGAGATAGTAGACCTTTGTCTGAGGAAGAGGAGGTGAAGATTTTTTCCCACATTGTGAGTTGTCTCTTCACACAGCTGGTGGTTTCTCTTGCTGTGCAGAAGCCTTTTAATAAGAAGAGATCCCACTTGTTGATTGTTTGTGCTAGCTCACGGGCAACTGAGGTTTCGTTCATAAAATCTTTTCCTTCACCAATGTCTTCAAGGGTTCTGCCTAACCTCTGTTCCAACTGGTTCAGAGATTCTATTTTAATATTTAGATCTTTAATCCATTTTGATTTTAGTTTAGTGCATGGTGAGAGATACAGGTCTTAATCTTTGGCAAGTTGAAGCCCAATTTTTCCAGCACCATTTATTAAAGAGACTATCTGTCCTCCAGTGAGGGTGTTTGGATCCTTTATCAAAGATGAGGTAGCTGAGTGTGTCTGGCATTGTTTCTGCATGTTCTAATCTGTTCCACTGGTCCTCAGGTCTGTTTCTTTGCCAGTACCATGCTGTTTTTATCACAGTAGCTTTGTAGTAGAGTTGCAGGTTGGGGATTGTCATACTCCCTGCCATGTCTCTGTTACCTAGAATTGCTTTAGCTATTCTGGGTCTCTTCTTGTTCCAAATGAATTTTTGGATTGTTTTCTCAAGGTCCATGAAGTATGCTGCTGGGATCTCAATTGGAATTGCTTTAAATCTATATAGCAGTTTTGGAAGTATGGCCATTTTCACTATATTAATCCTTCCTACCCAGGAGCAGGGGATGTCTGTCCATTCTCTGATATCATCTTCAATCTCTCTTTTCAGAGTGCCATAGTTTTCAGAGAAGAGGTCTTTGATTTCTTTCATTTGGATGATTCCTAGGTATTTCAGTTTTTTGGATGCTATTGTGAAAGGAATTGTTTGCCCTATTTCTCTCTCAGTGAGTCTGTCATTGGTAGACTAGACATAGAGGAAAGCTATTGATTTTTGTGTGTTGACCTTGTAACCAGCTACTTGACTGAATTTGGTTATTAAGTGTAGAAGACTTTTGGTGGAGTTCTTGGGGTCTTCTATATAGAGTATCATGTCATCTGCAAATAATGACAATTTGACTTCTCCATTACCTATCTTTATTCCTTTTATTTCTTTCTCTTGCCTAATTGTCCCAGCTAATGTTTCCAGAACTATATTGAACAAGAGTGATGATAGTGGACATCCTTGTCTTGTTCCTGATTTGATTATGAAGGATTTCAGTTTTTGACCATTTAGTATGATATTGGCTGTTGGTTTTTCATAGGTGGCTTCTATCAGTTTGAGGTAGAGACCATGTATTCCAATTTTTTGTAGGGTTTTTATCATAAATGCATGTTGGATTTTATCAAATGCTTTTTCTGCATCTATGGAGACAATCATATGATTTTAGTCCTTGGCTCTATTGATATAGTGTAGGACATTGATTGATTTGCATATGTTGAACCATCCCTGCATCCCTGGGATGAATCCCACTTGATCAGGGTGTATGATCTTCTTGATGATCTTCTGCATTCTCTTTGCCAGTATCTTATTAAGGATTTTTGCATCTATGTTCATTAGTGAGATTGGCCTGTAGTTCTCTTTTTCACTTGGGTCTTTCTCTGCTTTGGGGATCAAGGTGATGCTTGCTTCCAGGAATGAATTTGGGAGTATTGCTTCCCTTTCCATTTCATTGAAGAGTTTCAACAGTAGTGGTAGCAGTTCCTCTCTAAATGTCTTGTAGAATTCAGCAGTGAAGCCATCAGGGCCCGGGCTTTTCTTAGTTGATAACTTTTTAATTACATTTTTTATTTCATTGGTGGATATTGTGTTGTTCAGAATTTTTAGGTCTTCTTCGTTCAACTTTGGTAATTTATATGTATCTAGGAATCTGTCCATTTCTTCTGTGTTGTCCATCCTATTGGCGTATAAGTTCTGGAAGTAGGAATTGATGATCCTCTGGATTTCTGCTGGGTCTGTTGTCATTTCACCCTTTTCATTCCTAATTGCATGGATTTGGGCCTTTTCTTTCCTTTTTCTGACAAGGTTGGCTAAAGGTCTGGCAATTTTGTTGATTCTTTTGAAGAACAAACTCTTGGTTTCATTGATTTTTTGTATCATCCTCTTAGTCTCCATTGCATTGATTTCTCTTCTGATCTTTATAATTTCCTCCCTTGTATGAGCTTTGGGGTTGTCCTGCTCTTCTTTTTCTAGAATCTTGAGGTTCAGCATCAGGTTGTTTAATTGGGCTCATTCTCTTTTCCTAATATGCATATTCACTGCTATGAATTTCCCTCATAAGACTGCTTTCATTGTGTCCCATAGATTCCGATATGTTGTATTGTCATTGTCATTTAATTGAAGGAACTGTCTTATTTCTTCTTTAATTTCCTCTGTGACCCATTGGTTATTCAGAAGTGTGTTGTTCAATTTCCACGTGTTTATGAAATTTTTCCAGTTTCTTTTGCTGTGGATCTCCAATTTCATTGCACTATGGTCTGATAATGTAGCGGGGATGACTTCAATTCCTTTGCACTTACTTAAACATGTTCTATGTGTGAGTATGTGGTCTATTTTGGAGACTGACCCATGTGCAGCTGAGAAGAATGTGTATTCTGATTTTTGTGGTGTGGAAGACTCTGTAAACATCTGTTAAGTTCATTTGTTCAAGAGTTCGATTGAGTTCTAGTATTTCATTACTTATCTTTAGTCTAGTTGATCTATCTATTTGTGACAGTGGGGTGTTGAGGTCCCCCACTACAATTGTATTAGTGCATGTATGACTTTTCATGTCCATTAGTATTTGTTTTATATAGTTGGGTGCACTAGTGATTGGTGCCTAGATATTTATGATTGTCATCTCTTCCTCTTGGATTCTTCCCTTTTCAAGGATGTAGTGTCCTTCTTCATCTCTCTTAATCAGTGTTGGTTTGAAATCTACTTGATCTGCAAAGAGGATAGCTACTCCTGCTTTTTTGGGGGGTTCCTGTCTCATGGAGTATTATTTTCCACCCTTTAACTTTCAGTCTATGAGTTTCCTTTTGAATTAAGTGTTTTTTCTGTATGGAGCATATTGTTGGATTTTGCTTCTTGACCCATTCTGCCAGTCTATTTCTTCTGTTTGGTGAATTGAGACCATTAACATTGATGGTCATAACTGAAATATATTGACCTGTCATTGCCATGACTTTTTCTTTTTGTTGGGTTCTCCCCCTTTACATTTAATTTCTTGTCATGCCAGATGGGTTCATTCTACTTTGCTTCCTGGAGTTGTGATCCTCAATGTCTGTTCCTAGGATATTGTGTAAAATTCTTTGGAGTGCTGGTTTGATATTCACGAAGTTCCTAAGGTGCTCTTTGTCATGAAAGTATCTTATTTCTCCATCCATTTTGAAAGATAGTTTTTCAGGGTACATCAATCTGAGTTGGAGGCTGTTTTCTTTTAGGGTTTGGAATATGTCACTCCAAGCTCTTCTTGCCTTGATGGTTTGTGTTGAGAAGTCTGCTGTGATTCTGTTGGGCTTTCCTTTTTATGTGATTTGTTTCTTTTCTCTGACTGCTTGGAGAACTTTGTTCTTCTGTTGTGTTTCTGGAATCTTAACAATTTTATGCCTATGTGTAGATTTTTTTTGATCAAGGTTATTTGGAGTCCTATATGCCTCACTTATCTGTATGTCAAGCTCTTTTCCCCTGCTTGGGAAGTTTTCTGCCATTATTTCTCTGAAGAGATTTTTTTATGTCATCTCCACTCTCTCCTGTTTCTTCATTGACTCCAATCAGTCTTATGTTATTCTTCTTTGCATCATCTAGCAGCTGCTGGATTGATTTCTCATGTTCCCTTATAATTTTGAAGCAGTTTTTCTTTTCCTGGTCACTAATTGCAATCTTATCTTCTATATCTGAAATTCTGTCCTCACATTGGCTCATTCTGCTGTGTAGACTTTCAGTGGAGTTTTTCATGTCCTGGAAATCTATTTGCATCTGTTTGATGGATTCCATTTGTTTCTTATGTTGGGATTCCATCATGTTCCTGAGCTCCTCTCTAGATTTATTAATCATGTCTTGCACTAGGGGCTCAATTTCTCCTGTTATCTGAGAAATTATTTCTGATTTCATTTTTTCCAGATCCCCTTTTGTTGCCAGTTGAGTGGGTCCATGTGGTTGAGTATCAGAGTGTTCCATCTCATTTCCCTTTGGGGTTTCTGTAGGTGATCTGGAATTCTGGTTTTGAGACTTATTTTCGTGTTTTCTCATTTCGACTGGGGCGGGGGCTGTTAGCGCCTGCACAGATTACCTCCTCTGAGCTGGGTGAGGTGGGACAGGGGCTGTGAGCAGCGGCAGGGATGGTGACCCAAAAGCCCTTTCCTGTGGGTTGGGAGCCGCGGGAAGGATGGTGGCCGGGAAGCCCATTCCTCTGAATGAGGAACAGTGGGATGGTGGCTCAGAAGCCCCTACCTCTGGGCTGAGCGCAGTGGGAGGGATTCTGGCCTGGAAGCTCCTTCCTCTGGACCAGGAGCAGCAGGACAGAAGGTGGCCCAAAAGCCCTTTCCTCTGGGCTGGGTGCAGCGGGGGGCATGGTGACCGGGAAGCCCCGTCCTCTCGACCAAGAGCAGTGGGACGACGGCTCAAAAGCCCCTACCTCTGGGCTGGGAGCAGTGGGACTCAGTACCTTGGTCTGGTGGTCTGGTGTCCTCTGCATCTTTGTAGTGTGGAACCAGGTGGCTGCCTGTGTGCAGCAGGGTGATTCAGTGTCTTCTGCACAACTCTGGACCTCGGTAAGGCATGCACAGACCTTCCTCTGTGCAGTGGGCTGATTTGGCTTATTCCACATGACTGGGGACCTCGGTACTGCATGGGCAGACCTGCCTGTCTGCAGTGGGATGATTTCGCATGTTCTGTGCGACTCAGGACCTCGGTAGGGCGTGAGCAGACCTGCCTGTCTGCAGCGGGCTGATTTGGCCTGTTCTGTGGGACTCAGGACCTCATTAGAGCATGGGCAGACCTGCCTGTCTGCAACCTTTTAAGTGGTTTTAAAACCTTACTTACTCCCTCACTGCATTACTGCAGAGGGAGTTGCCATCAAGGACTGGGTGTGCTAGACTCATGCATTCTTAACCCAGGTACCTGTATGGAGAGGGTCAGGGGAGAAAATCTGGGCTAAGGAAAATTTTTCCCCTCTGGCTAAGTACTTTTCCTAGCCCTTCCTCCTCTACTATTCCTTGTGCCAGGTGTTACAAAAGCACACAGCCTATTTTGGATCCCACAGATAAGGGAGACCATGGAATACCTGTCATTCAGTATGACTTACTTCACATCACATGTTCTCTAGTCTCATGGTATTGCTGTAAATGGCAAGGTTCCCTTCTTTTAAGGCCACACAGTGTTCCATTTTGTCTGTATACATCATCCCAAGACACTTGTTTCTTTATCTTGGCTATAGTGAACAATGATGGAGTGCACATGAAAGTTCAGATATCTCTTCAAGATAGTGATTTTATTTCCTTTGGATGTATATCCAGAAGTAAAATTGCTGGATCATAAAGCAGTTCCATTTGTAATTGTTTGAGAACCTTTCTGTTTTCCATAATGGCTATACTTACTGTTTTATATTCCCACAAATGATCCACAAGGGATTTCTTTACTCTATATTCTTGGTAACACTTGCTACATTGTGTCTTTTTGGTGACAGTTATTTTAATAGGTATAAGGTGACATCTCATTGAAGTTCGACTTGCATTTCCCTAATGATTAGTGACATTGAGCAAATTTTCATATAACTTTTGGAAACTCAGAGAAGCACAGAGCAGAATGATGGTTCCCAAGGCCAGAAAGGAGAGATCCTACTCAGAGGATTGAAAGGGTTAGTTACATAAGATGAGTGAGTTCTAGAGATATAATATACAGCATAGTGGCTATAGCTGATGCTACTACACTGTGCACTTGCAATTTGCTAAGAACAGATCTTAAATGTTCTCACTACAAAAAAAAGAGGTAGCTTTGTGAGGTGATGGATACACTGATTAATTTGACTGTGGTGATCATTTTCAAGTGTGTTGGGAGCAATGCTACATAATTCTAGGGAAAAATCATTTGAATAGGCCTAGTTCTCCTGCCTACAGGCCAGCAATAACACTCCAAGACATACTTCCACTTTGACCTCAGGTCACAAGGGAAATCTCAATGATCCCATGATGCTGTAATCCTCCAGGACAAGACCACACCTGTGGGAGATGCCCTGGGAGGAACCAAATCTTCATCTGCATAGTTCCTCATTGTTCTTAGATTTCTGCCGCCCCCACTCAGTCTTTTGTTACACCTTGTTCATCCCAATATGATACTGAAATCTACATTATTCATTTGTTACATTTGTTTCTTCAGATGTACTAAATGAAAGGTGCTGCAAGCAAGGGCTTCTTGTCTTTGCCGCCCAGAGCAGCACTGATCAGACCCAAAGCTCAGCTTCTTCTCAGTCTCATTTTTCTACCTTTTCTGTAATTCACCGTGTGCTGCTGTGGCTTGCAGGAGACCAGGACTCACTGCAGAGGTTCTGGTAACATCCCCTTCCCCTGTTCCCTACATTTGGCGCCCAACGTGGATGTGAACCGGATCCACAAGTGAACTCGCCTGTGAGACAAACTCGGAGTAAAAGAGACAACACACAGATCTCCCAGGACGATTTCCGGACTCAGACGAGGGACACTGGTGGTAAGAGTGTCCAGCTGGGGGTAATTTTCTATCTTCGCTGAGTTATAACTATGGGTCAGTCTCTGTCAACAGAACAGCATAACTTTGCCAAATTACTTAAGTCACTGTTAAAGCAAGCTATGTACCCAGCACCTAAGGATGCTGTGATAGATTTGTTAAAAGACATACAAATGTATGTCCCATCTTTTCCCCAGGAAGGGACAACTAACTTAATAACATGGGAACATGTAGGTACTGTTCTCCATGAGGCCCGGCGAAGGGGTGATCGTCTCTCCCCCTGAACGCTCCCCACTTGGGCCTCAGTCCATTCTGCTCTCAAATTCTCTCAGTCAGTTCAGGAAACCTCCGCTACCCCTCCCCCCACCAACTCTTCTGTCCAGGTTTCCCCTTGTTTGGCTTCTTCTCCGGTTTGCTTTCACCTCACTGTGGCTTCTGCTCCACAACCACAGCATGCTGAGGAAGACCCTAACTCTCTAGCCCCTCAGCCATCTCACAGAGGTTTATCTGCCCCTCTTGTGAAGCCCTCTTCTGGGGCCACTCCCTATCACCATACCCTGCAAAAGGCTGTGATATCAAGCAAAGAAGTGGGAGACCTTTTGTGCTGTCCTGTCTCAGTTTTGCCTGATCCTGATGACCCAGAGGTGGACCTGTATGTTCATTCCTCATTTGATTTTAACATCCTAAAGGACCTCAGGCAGAGTGTCCTAACTAATGGTGTCCAAAGCCCCTATACCCTGGGTTTGTTGGACAATGTACTTCAGACTTATTCTCTGGTTCCTCATGATGTTTTTCACCTTGCAAAAATGTGCCTATCCCCAGCTCAGTATCTCCACTTTGAGGTGGAACTTTGTTCTTTAATCAGGGAACAGGCTCATAAAAATGCTCAGGGAGATGCTCAGTCGAGAGAAGTTACTATCGACATGTTATTGGGCACATATGACTTTTTGGATTTAAGCAGGCAGGCCTGTTGCCCAGCATTACTCTTCCACCAGCTAGAGGACCTCCTGAAGAGGGCTTGGGGTTCTGTGGCAGTTGATGGTGTGCTGACAGAATCTTTTACTCAAATCATGCAAGGGCCAGTGGAGACTTACACAGAATTTGTAGCAAGATTACAACAAACTGTTAGGAGACAGATTTCTAATTCCCAGGCAGCAGACATCCTGATCTTACAGCTAGCCTATGAAAATGCTAATATGGATTGCAAACAGGCAATAAATCCTGTTCACTCCTCTAAAGATCTTGGAGCATATATTAAGGCATGCCAAAATGTTGAGTCTCCTTCACACAATGTGGCTCTGATGGCTCAAGCCATCTCCCAACATTTACGTGGTACACACAGTGATTTAAAATGTTTTAATTGTGGAAAATTGGGGCATCTCAGAAAAAACTGCAAAATGAAAGGGGCTTTACAAGCTGACCCAGAGCCACTAGGTCAGACATCCAGAGAAAACAAGTTACCACCTGGCCTTTGCCCTCGCTGTCAAAAAGGCATTCACTGGGCTAAAGCCTGCCACTCCAAATATGATAAGGATGGCACACTGCTGCGAGGAAAATGGAAATTGGGCCCAGGAAACTATAGGAGATCAGGGCCAGGAGGCTCCAGTCCCCCTGAATCAGCAGTACCTGGTTCAGACCCATGCACAAGTACAAAATCAGACAGCAAGGGTGTCCAGAGGGACATTTCTTCCCTCATTAGGGGAACACTGGGGAGCTCAGGAATAGATCTTCCTGCTGCTCAGAGAGTTCACCTGCTGGGAGGTGAGACTCCGGTATCTGTCCCCACAAGAATTCATGGACCCCCACCCCCCGGAACCATTGGTTTGATACTTGGAAAATTTTCTCTAACTTTGAAAGGCATTACTGTTATTCCAGCTATTGTTGATTCTGATTGTACCTCTGAATTATGTATTCCTGTTAGTTCCACAGGACTTTGGGTAATAGAACAAGGAGATTATATTGCACAATTGTTGCTCTTGCCTAAACCACAATTAAATAATGTTAGCCTTAAAAATTCCCAAAAGGATCCTCAGCCAGAAATTCCTCAAGAAGAGATTTATTTCACCCAAGAGATTTCCAAAAACCACCCCATGTGCAAAATTAAATTGAATGGCAAATTCTTTACAGGATTGATAGACACAGGTGCTGATGTGTCCGTGATTGGCACATGTTTTTGGCCATCATCTTGGAGGGAAAAACCAACTAAAACATCTCTGGTAGGCCTTGGTGCCCCCCAACAAGTTTTACAAAGCTCCATTCCTCTGCCTTATGAAGGGCCTGATGGTCCACTGGGATATATTTGCCCTTACATAGCTCCCATACCTGTAAACCTATGGGGCAGAGATTTGTTGGAAGAATGGAGAATTGTAGTGAATACTTTGCCCCCTGAAACTTCACTGGGCCAACAGATGATGTCTAAAATGGGATATGAACCAGGAAAAGGATTGGGCAAGCAACTTCAGGGAACAACACAGCCTATAGAACAGAAACAAAAAAAAATCACTTTGGAATTGGATATGATCAAAAATTTTTAGTTGGGGCTATTGAAGAAGTTTCTCCACCCAAGGCAGCCTTGCCTTTACAATGGAAATCAAATGATCCCATTTGGGTTAATCAATGGCCCCTACCACAGGAGAAACTAACCATTCTACAACAACTCATATTAGACCAAGTTAACAAGGGGCATTTAGAACCATCTGTGAGCCCTTGGAACACACCTATCTTTGTTATTCCTAAAAGGTCAGGCAAATGGTGTTTGCTTCAGGACTTACATGCAGTTAATGCAAGCCTCATTCCAATGGGGACAGTGCAACCTGGCTTACCAAACCCAGTGGCAATCCCCCAGAAGTGGCCGCTTATAATTATAGATTTAAAAGACTGCTTCTTCAACATTCCTTTGTGGCCAAGTGACCGACCTCGATTTGCCTTTTTGGTACCTAGCATGAATTTTAAAGAACCAATGAAGCACTTTCAGTGGACTGTGTTGCCTCAAGGAATGGCTAACAGCCCCATATTGTGTCAGCTTTTTGTAGCACAGGCTCTTCAAGCTACTTGTAAATTATTCCCTACTGTATATTTAACACATTATATGGATGATATACTAATCTCTGCAAATACACAACAGCTTTTACAGGCCTTTGCTGTTGCAAAGAAGGATTTAGTGCATTTTGGATTGTGCATAGCACCTGAAAAAGTTCAACTATCTGAGCCTTATATTTACCTGGGTACCTTGTTATCAGAATGATCGGTTAAGCCACAAAAGATACAATTTAGGACAGACAAATTAAAAACATTAAATGATTCTCAAAAATTATTAGGTGATATTAATTGGATTAGGCCTAAGATAGGGATAGCAACTTTTCAATTGCAGAATTTGTACAAAATATTACAGGGAGATTCTGATCTTAATTCCTCTCGAAAATTAACTCTGGAGGCACAAAAGGAGTTACGATTAATAGAACAAAGCATACATTAACTGTCAGGTTTTTAGTATCAACTCTAATTATCCAGTTTATTTGTTTGTTCTTAACACCCCCCACTCACCTACAGGCTTAATAGGGCAATGGTATGAGAAACGGGTCTTTCCCGTGGAATGGTTGTTTTTATCTAACCAGTTAGTGAAATCTCTACAATTATATCTAGAAAAAATTGCAAAAATAGCTTCCTTGGGACATATTTGTACCCGACAATTATTTGGTGCTGACCTTCATTTCATCATTATCCAAGTTGATAAGGATCAAATGCAGATGCTGCTACAGACTGCTTTATATTGGCAAGTAGCCTTTGCAGATTTCATTGGACACATAGATAATCATTACCCTAGTGATCCTCTGTTTCAGCTTTTTTCCCGACATGAGTTTATTCTCCCCAAGATTACTCAATTTCAGCCATTGCAAGGTGCCTCACCCTATTTCACTGATGGCTCCTCTAAGGGCCAAGCAGCAATTTGGAGCTCTTACTTTAGTTATGTGTTGCCTACACCTGGTCTCTCTGCTCAGTGGTCAGAGTTGCTAGCTATTTTATTTGTGATTGAAAACTTTCCCTCCCAACCTCTCAATATTTTAAGTGATTCCTTTTATGCAGTTTGTTTGACTCAAAGATTGGAAGGAGCTATGGTCTGCTCTACCTTAGAACCCAAATTATTAAACTTGTTTTTAAGATTACAAAAGGCCATACATCAAAGAACTGCTCCCTTTTATATTGGACATATTTGATCACATACGAACCTTCCTGGGCCACTTTCCTATGGCAATGCACAAGCAGATCAGCTTATACGATTCCTTGCTGCTTTTGATCAGGCTAAGGAATCACATAGTTATTTCCATCAAAACTCCAAGGCATTACAACATGATTTGCAGCTATCTCAAGCTCAGGCACGACAGATAGTTATGGCTTGTCCTAGTTGCCAGCAGATTCCACAGCCCATTCCCCCTGAGGGAACTAACCCTCGAGGCCTAGCCGCCAATATGATTTGGCAGATGGATGTGACACATGTCCCCTCTTTTGGAAAGTCTCAATTTGTACATGTCTCTATAGACACATTCTCACACATAATACATGCCACGTGTCACTCTGGTGAGAAAGGTCACCATGTTCAACAACACTGCTTGTCTGCCTTTGCTGCCATGGGAGTGCCCAAAAATATTAAAACTGAAAATGGTCCATCATATGTTAATAAATTTATCCAAAAATTCTTTCCTATTTGGCATGTTAAGCATAGTACTGGTATCCCGTATAATCCACAAGGACAAGCCATAGTAGAAAGGCCCCATGCCACCCTCAAACATCAATTGCTTAAACAAATCACAAGGAAATCAGCTACCTCCACAAGCTCATTTAGATCTAGCTGTTTGTGTGCTCAATTCTTTGAATCCTGTAGCAGGTTCCACACAACCACCTGCTATGCTCCATTGGCAAACGGATGGCATGGTAAAGACTCAAAAACCACAAGTCCTTTGGAAAGATGTCCAAACAGGTAAGTGGAATGGCCCCGCTGCCTTAATAACTTGGGGGAGAGGTTTCGCCTGTGTCCTAACAGATAATGAGAAAACCTTGTGGCTGTCCTCCTGGAACATGAGACCGTGGGTCACGCTGGTGGAACCACCAAAATCTCGCAGAATGAGTGGTAGCACCCTGGCTGAAAGCGATGAGCCAGCTGCACCTCAGGGACCCACCTCACCAGCAACAACCAACAAATCCATGGCAGGGTCCAGGACTGCGATGACGCCCCCAGAGGAATAATAATTATAGATTTATGGTAAAAAATTTATAAGTGTGGGGGACAACTTCAAAATGCTCTTTTTATATTTACAGGTATAAAAGTGCTTTCATTCCTTCTGATTCTAATCTCAAGAGATCTCTGTTAATTGACTATTCCAAAGTTTTTGACCAGTCATACAATTATAAATCTAATAATCATAAAAAGGATGTTATAATTCAATTTGGCCAAATATATTTGAGTGCACTTTAATTTTATAAATTGTCTTATATGTTTGTCTGTTGTCTGTGTTTGTACAGTTGAGCTCAACTTTTTTTTCTCTTTTCCTTTTCACCTTTTGAAAAAAAAATTTTTTTCTTAAAAGATATTCACCTATTATTAAATTGGCTTACAGATAAATGTTATTAAATTAAAGGCATACCTTCCTTCCCAGGTTGATAATTGATCAAAGTGCCACCGAGATTTATTTTATAAAAGTAATGTGTATTGTCATCTACATGGAATAATCAAATTGCAATAATCAGTTGTAAAATAAGAAGATATATATTCATATTATTTGTTTGTCAAAGTAAATAGAGACTGTGGGTACTCCCTTTGGTGAATAAAGAAGTGGCCACCCAGAAAATAATCATTCTGGTCTTAATTCACTAAAGGGACCCCCTAGTAATTTTCATAATCTTATGGGAAACACACCACAACAAATATTGTCTCAATGTTATCATAAATTGATTACATTATCATTGAAGTTTAAATTCTAAATATGTTATAAATTGATTACATTATCATTGAAGTTTAAATTCTAAATATGTTATAAATTGATTATATTATCATTGAAGTTTAAATTCTAAATATGTTATAAATTGATTACATTGGTTATCATTGATGTTTAAACACTCAATATGTTATTGTGATATGTCTACATTGGTCATCTTCAAAAGATTAATTTCTGTGGTATAAACAAAAGAGTGTTATTGGGAAGATGCTTTTGGTACCAAACTACATTGAAGAACATAATGTTTTATATAACTATAATATTTATTACCGCTCCTTTTCTGGTGTACAAAATGTACTCATGCCCTCTAATTGTATGGGTCTTCTAACATTGTTTATGGTAATAACCTTTTGATTCAGATATTTGCCCTTCTCTTATGCTCCAGCCACTTATGATAATAGGCATATGTATGCTGATTTATTTTCCTTAGATGATGTCCTATAAAAAGATAGTTACTCAGGGATCCAACCACAACAGCAAACATCATTGGCAATAATAACAGTTTAACTATATTTTTATTCCAAAATACTTATATCCAGGTAAAATTATAATAGTTGAGTTCACTACTCCTATTACAGTGCTAATGTTATTGATCTTCTCTTCTGGGTGTTCAACAACCAAAGTTTAGAGACCAAAACTGAAGAGGTATCTGGGCTAAGAAGACAGCCAATATTTTGGCCCTGGCCCTCCAAGGTCAACTAAAACAATAAGATCCAGGACATGAGGGAACCATCTCCAAGATCCTGCATTTTTGGTGAGTCACCCAACTTCCTGAGCAGGGAGGTTGCTGAACACCAAAACAGTAAAGATCCAACAAAAGGTGTGCCAAAGGAATGTCACCTGGAGGAAAAAATCTCCCATGTTTTCACAGGAAGCTACATGGTCAAGCAAAGCCATGGCATATCCTGATGGCTGACACTGACAGAAGAGCTAAGAGGCTCTATGCATGGTTCCAAGACAGTGCCTGTGGAGACTTAATTGACCTTGTTAGATAGCAAGAGATTGACTTTATTTAATATAGGTCTCACTGTAACTTGGTCTTGACCATCCTGTAGATAAGTATAACTATATAAAACAACAGCTATTTGAGTTCAGCAAAAGTTTTAAGTTTTTTTAGCCAACATTGTTTAAAAATAAAATAAAATAAAATAAATTTATTATTTGATTTTTCATCCTTTTACAGCCCCAATTAATAGAAATTATGCTTATAGACAGCTAAGCCAGTCAAACACACTATAGATCCTCACAATATATAGGGTGAAGGTATTGTTGGGTGTGCTCACTTTTCCTAAAAACACCTTCACATAAAACAAGAAGAAAGGGAGCTATGTTGGAAGCAATGCTACATAATTCTAGGGAAAAATCATTTGAGTAGGTCTAGTTCTCCTGCCTACAGGCCAGCAATAACACTCTAAGACATGCTTCCATTTTGGCCTCAGGTCACAGATCTCAATGATCCCATGATGCTGTAATCCTCCAGGACAAGACCACACCTGTGGGAGATGCCCTGGGAGGAACCAAATCTTCACCTCCATAGTTCCTCATTGTTCTTAGATTTCTGCCACCCCCACTCAGTCTTTTGTTACACCTTGTTCATCCCAATATGATACTGAAGTCTACATTATTCATTTGTTACATTTGTTTCTTAGATGTACTAAATAAAAGGTGCTGCAAGCTAGGGCTTCTTGTCTTTGCCGCCCAGAGCAGCACTGATCAGACCCAAAGCTCAGCTTCTTCTCAGTCTCATTTTTCTACCTTTCCTGTAATTCACCATGTGCTGCTATGGCTCGCAGGAGACCAGGACTCACTGCAGAGGTTCTGGTAACATCCCCTTACCCTGTTCCCTACACAAATGTATACATATATCAAAAATGTCAAATTATATACCTTAAATATCTATAATTTTTGTCAATTATACCTCAATAATGCTGCGGGCAAAATAATAACACTGGAGCCTTTTGTTCAGAGCTCTTTGGGGGTAAAATAATTTCTCCTGTTTGTTACACATCTGAACCTCAACCCATGCTGTTCTTTGGAAAAGAATAAAATAGTGATGAACCACCGCCTTTTATTTTCCCTTGTTGGCACTGTTGCAATACATAAAGACTTGTTACTTTCAGTTTGGCTCATTCCAATTAGATCTCCACACCAACAGCTCATAATGTGGAAAGAACAATATTAAGAATTTGATTTAAATAGAAGTTGTTGACAGTTACAGACAATGAAAAGAGGACAGCATTTTTTTAAAAAGATGTCTAAAAGGTAACAATTAACATTTATTGAAAGACTACTTTTGGCTAGACATGCTACTAGCACTTTTACAGTACTTTTACTTATTTAATAACTAGAGCTGCCAGAATAAGTAGGTGTTATTGCTCTCCTAACTTCAAAATCAGGGAACTTGAGGTTTGGGTTGGTTAAGTCATTGTTTGTCTTACACAGCTCATGCTAGATAAAACCAGGAGTTGAATGCAAGTGGCCTAAGCATACACATTTACCAAGAAATTTTATAATTGTCTATACCTGTTAGGAAGTTAAGTCAGACCAAAAGATAATGGCAATACCATCATTAAGACTGACTATAATAATATGAATGGGAAAAAAGGGAATAAATCTAGAAAGAATAGAAGCAACAATGCTACACAAATCTGATGATCCTTTTTCTTAAATTACCAATATAATGCTAAGTAAACATGAGACATTTCCACTTGTGCACATCTGGTCATGAGTGTAAGGAAGTGGTATTTTAAAAGATAAATGGAGATTCAAGATATTGGAAATGTCTTTTTGAGATTGAGTGTAGTATCTGTGTATCCATTGGGGGGGGGAGGGAGGGAGAGAGAGAGGGAGAGAAGAAGAGAGAGAGAGAGACTGAAAAGCCAAAGAAAGAAAGAAAACTGAAGGAGTTTTGTGTCGCCAAAAGCACAGGAAAGGAGGTCAGTACTGTAAAAGAAGATTCCTTTTTATCTAGGACACAAAGAAAAAAAGAATTATAAAAGTACGGAAAAATTAGGGCCAGCAGAGATGGGTTTCTGACAGGTAACAAGGGACAGGCAAATGAAGAAGTTCTCAGTGGATGACCTCAATCTGCTCAGGAAAATCAGAGACAAGGTCATGTGCTGAGAGTAAAAAGACTTGAGGTTGATTGGAAGGGACAGGACTGGAGCAGCCACTCAGATGATGCTTTAGGGAGTGAACGTGAAATAAATAAAAGAATCACTAAACAGCAGAGAAAGCAGCAGTGTTGCTACTTGGCTTAAAACTGCTACTTAATTGATAAAGGGAGAATTGGGGGCCCAGGATTAGGAAATTCTCAAAGTTGTCATAGGAAAGGAGCAAAAACTGAGAATTTCTAGCATTGAGAAAGAAGCACCCCAAAAAATTCCAGAAACAAAGGTCATAAATATACCAAAGGCTGAAATACAAAAGATCAAGGAGAGAACAAAATTCCAGAGCATTCGGACAAAGTAGGGACAGCAGTCTGGATGTCCCTACTATGCATTCCCAATAGCAACCTATAATTCCCTATCACAATTTTTCTCACATAGGGTCTATAACTTATCTTTTATGTCTCCCCAACTCAGCTATAAACAACTATTGAGAGCAATTCTACATGATTTTGGGGGAAAATTATTTCACAATTAAGTCATGATTAGGGCCTACTTTTCCTGCCTACAGGCCAGCTACCGCATGTCCAGACATAACTCCATTTTCACCTTAGGTCACGCCTAAAACCTCAATGGTCCAGTGATGCTCCAGGACAAGATTACACCAACTGAAGATATAGTTCCTCACTGTTCTAGGATTTTCACCGCTGGTGCCACTGCCCTCTGTGTCACCTTTTACATTTGTTGCTCTCCTAATGTACTGAACTCTCTCTGCCCTGAGTTATCTGTTACACTTGTTTCTCCTGATGTACTGAATAAAGGTGTAGGAAGCTGGGGTGGGGGTCACTTTCATCTTTGCTGCCCAGAGCAGCACTGATCAGGTCCAAGGCTCAGCTTCTTCTCTAAGTCTCATTTTTTCTATCTTTGCTGTATAAAAAGTTAATTTGCCTTGTGCTGTCATGGCTCACAGGAGACTAGAACTTACTGCAGAGGTTCTAGTAATGTCCTCTTTCCCTGTTCCCTACAAACAACTAGAGGGGAAGGGTTGTGACTCCCTTGTCTCAATGTGTAATAAACATCATAGCACCTGTCTCCATGTAGAAAGGAACTGCATGTAGTTATTTGTTTGCATGTGGAATCATGCACTGTAAGTCTTCTGTCATTTATCCCATTCCAGTTCCAATTGCATCTTCTACGTGGGTTTTTCCCCTGTGGGATGCTCTGGTTCTTGTTCTGTCCAGCCTATCTAGCTTTGTCTGGTGTACTTCCAATAATTTTTCAGATGTATCTGATTCTAGATACTCTTCTTCTCTCTTGGTTACCATTTCCAGATATTCCTATCCCAGCTCATCACTTATATTCAATGTATGTGTGGCCATGTTTATGCCTAGCACTATGAGGCAGTAATAGCGATACAGCATGAAAGAAAAACATCAAACTGAAACATGGACCTCATCAGAAGACAGAATTAACCAATCCAGAGTTAGAATCAGGTGAGTAAAGTTTCAGAATCTGGTATCATAAAGAGAACAGAAACAAAGGTCATAAATAAACCAAAGGTTGAGATATGGAAAATCAAGGAGAGAACAAAGAAACAGTAGAGTTGAGGGTGCGAGCAATACAACAAATTACAATGGATAAACCTGATCTCTGGGTCAGACGCGGGTTATTCATGTAGAGAAAACAGCTCAGCTCTGGCATACAGGACTTTTCAGACACAAAGATAAGTCTGAGACTTGAAAAGTGATCATATGTCTACAATTATATTTAACCCATATGAATGATGCATTATAATTATTTACTAGAGGAACTATGGCTTCAGCACTGTTCTGACATTTTGGTTCAGAGCTATGAGTACACACATTTCAGCAAACATTTACTATACACTCACTCTGGGCAATTCAGAAATACCCAGAGCAATAAAAAGCTGTGGTTACAACCTTCAAGAAGTTTACAATCTGAGGAAGAGCAATGTGTGGTTCTGGTAAAGGAGAAAAGGGGAAAATTTCCTCCTTTGGAGGACTGAGAGGGACTTACAGAGCAAGTGACAATGAAAATGTCCTAATATATGATCAGAGTTTGCTGGATATGAAAGATCTTCAAGCATAGGAAAAAGTATGTCTCAGAATGTGCTGCTGGGAAAGAGTGCTGGGCATCATACCATGGCTATCTTAGAATGTTGATGCACTGAATAGGTACCAAAGAATAATAAGAAATAAAACAAAAGAAAATAAGCAGAAGCTCGATGACTGGGGTACTTGCCACAATAAGACAGAATTTTAAAATTTAGAATTTTGTGTGATAGGTGAAAAAAATTGTCCATAAAAGGAAAAGGAGCAGGAAATTTGCATTTAAGGAAATAGGCAATTTATAGGAAACACTATGTTTTTCAGATATTAATGGCATAAAATGTACAACTATAGACTTCCTGGAGTATTTCATAAAATGAGTAGAATTAATGTGTGCAATTAAAAGAAATGCTGTACTTAAGGAAGAACTTTTGTGTCTTGAGTCTTTCTAGCAAAGTAATAGTATAGGGAGGTGTCAAGTTTCCTATCACAAGTGGATTGACGTGGAAGTTCCATTTCCCTGTGTAAGTCTCACTAGAAAGGGATGGAATAGGAAGTAGTAAAGACAACCAATAATACCTGTTCAAATCAGATTACATGTCTTTCTATTTCTTCTGTACTTTGCAGTGCCAGAATGTTACATGCTCCATAAATATTGAGCACTTGATTTTCTATAGCAAAATCCAAAATTAACTCTGACATAATTCTTTAACAAGGAGTTTCCAGGTCTCAATAATTTTATAGAAATACATTTATAAACCAAATTTTATCATTCAAAGAATTTCTCAGACTTTGCAGACTAAGATTTACAGCCAAAAGTACAAAAAAGGAAAGTTCCTAAATTATAGATGAAATGGTTTAATCCTCTTTAAAATCTATTTTCTTATGTTAAAGATATTTTACCTTTCAATCCACAAAGACAAACTTAATTATATTCAAGAATTTTAAAACTGCCTTCACTGAAATAGGCTATGTTCTTTAACAAGAATCTTGTTCTTGTATTATTCTTAGTTTAATTTATCTTTCTTGAGTCATTTTCCATGGAGATTGGCATCAGAAAATATGTTGATTTTATCATTTTTCATGCCAAATGTGACAAGTTCTCAAATTCACATTTAGCTTATCAATGTTTGATGACATATAATTGCTCCTGCTACACTTTAATTATGTAAAAGTACTCAAATAGATGAAAATCTGTGAATAGTGCTACTGTATTTAAGTTCATTTTTGTCAAAGAAAAAGTATCTGACAAACTGGTCTTTTGTATTTTAATGAAATCAACTCACAAGAATCTGGAAATTAGTTCTTTAATATGTGTTGTACATTTCTTAGATTTACCTGCTTGGGTTTTACATCTAATTGTATGGCATAAAACAAATACTGACTTAATCAGCAGAGTATCTCCAGACAAACATTGTACAGTAGTTGCTAATTAAGCTGGGCAAAACACAATACAACCTGGAGAGTTATTTTTCATTGTATTTTGTAAAGTTTCAGTTATAAAACTTTAACTCAAGAAATGAGTCTCAGTCCTTTATATAGACATCTCTTCATTCTCTTATCACCTGTTACCTGACACCAGTAACTTCCCGTACTTTACTCATTGTCTAGAAACTGTTTCCCAAGCCTGGATCTCATCAGAATCACCAGAAAAACATCTGGAAAAAAACAGATTTCTAAAGTTGGGGATATAGATCAGTGCACATGCAAAGCTCTAGGTCTAGACCCCAGAACCACAAAAAAATATGGAGGAAGAAGGAGGGAAAGGATGAATTAAGATGTGTTATATACACGTACCAACTCCCAACAATGAAAGTAATAGTTAGGTATAGCAAATAAGTACTAATAAACATTTAGAAAGTTAATTACAAAATTATTGCAAGGCCTCACCTAATATCTAGAATCATTAGGTACAAAGTTCTTAAATCTGGATGGAATTAACAGAGCAGATTCATTGACTGGTGTTGTGTCCAGACTGAGTCTGAATTTCTTGATAACCAACTTTTATTCTAGACATCCAAAATTCTCTACAGATGGTTTCTATAATTTTTCTGGATGCTCCATATCAGAAAACATTTACTATAAAGTCTCTCCCTATTTTATTACATTGCATTTAAATTTCTCCAATGCTTTTCTGCCACCTCCATGGGCCTAGCTATTTTTTTTTCCTCCACTGCTAGACTTCAAACCCTGAAAAAAACTCTAAATCCTCAATGAGAACCATAATTCAAAGCAAATCTTTTCCTCCATAGTTCACCATCTACAAATACCTTCATTTGATTCCCAGCAAAACATTCCCAAATCTGTGCAAAAATTCCCCTTCTTCAGGTTCTGTTCTACTTCTAGTCTCCGGATAGCTTTTACCATGAACAGCTGTAGAATTTAGTCCAATACTCTTTCTCCAACTAGTGACAGGATCATATGGCTTTCTCCTTTCCTCTGTTAAAATGATGGCTTTTGGGGGTGGATCTTCCAATGCTGAACCAACAATGCCATCCCTATAATAGAACCACTTTCTACATACTGCCAGATCTGACTTCTATTAGTTTGTTTTGTTAAACAAATTTCTATCTATGTTCATACTTTTTCTTCTATTATCGTTATCCAGTTTTAGGATTAGCACAATGTTGAGTTCCTAAAATGAGGGGAGAAGTGTTCCTTCTTTTTTTTGCTTTAAATGTCTGATATAATTTATCAGTTAAAATGTTTATGAGCCTGCTGTTTTCATATAGGTAGGTTTTCAAGCTAGGAATATACTTTCTTTAAAAGGTGCTATTCAAATTTTATATTTCCTCCAGAGTTAGTATCATTAATTTGTCTTCTAAGTTACGTCTTAGAAGTTGTCAAATTTATTTCAAAAAAGATTTTTGTAATATGCTTTCTATAATCTTTTAAATTCTGTAAAATCTGTGGTAATGTCTCCTAGATCTTAATATTGTAATTTTAAAAATGTATAACTGATGTTGTGTCACAGGAAGAAAAGGTCTAAAAGAGCAGAGGAATTGGGAGGGGTAGGGGAAGGGAAAAAGGGAAAGGAAAAAATATGAGAAGAGGAAAAAAAATGGAAACAAAGTCTTTGCAAATAGGGAAAGGTGGAGGGGGTGAAGGCAGGGCAAGAGAAGGAGAAAAAAAAATAAGAACCAAGAGACTCATGTAATGGTACAAGATCCCAATGATGAATGTAACTGTATTTTATACTTTAAATGTACCAATAAAGTTAATGGGGAAAAAAAAAGAGTTAGATGGAAGGAGGAAGGAAGGGAGGGAAATTTTTTGAATAAAGCAATTAATATGTGTTCTGTAAATGTACCAACTCCACACAAGGAAAGTAAACATTATGTACTGCAAACATGTACTAATAAAAGAGTTTAAAGCAATGTCGGAAAGTTCCAGTTGTTTCATGTTCTTACCAAATTTTTAGTACCTTCAGTTGTTTCAATTGCAGATATCTAGTGGTATATAATGATCTTACTGAAGTTTTAACTTCCATTTTCTTGACAATTGATGATTTTGAACATCTTTTCATGTACTGAGTGATCAATTATATATCTTTTGTTATGAAATATCTGTTCAAATCTGGTTCCCATTGTTTACCTGGGCTGTTTAAATTACTTCATATTGTATTCTTGGTACAAATCCTTTGATAATTATATGTATAGGACAGTCTGTGGCTTGCATTTTTTTCATTTTTAATATTATCATTAGAAGAACAGAAGTTTTAATTTGCATGATGTCTTATTTATCTATTTTCTTCTTATAGAGTTTGTGTTTTGTGCTAACTAAAAAATATTTGCCTGTCACAGGTGAAGAAGATTTTCTTCTATATTTCCTTCTAGCATATTCTTACTTTTTGCTTATATCTTTTATCTGTGATTTATTTGGATTTGTTATGTATATATTATATGAGGCAAGAGTTTATATTCATTTTTTTATTCAGATATCCCACTGTTTCAATATCATTTTTGATAAAAGTATCCTATCAATTTAATTGCCTTGTCACCTTAGATGAAAATCAATTGACAAATGTATGTGAATATATTAGTGGCCTCTCAGTTCTGTTTCTGATCTATGTCTATCCACATGCCAACACAACATTATTTTGGCTACTTCAGCTTCATAATAAGCCTTGAAATCAGGTAGTATAAACCCTCCAACTTCATTCTGCTTTCACTGAGTTTTCTTGTTATAGTCTTAATTTTAACTTGTTGCAGTGTATTTTGTTTTACATTAAGCTCACTTGTATTAATATTTACTCTAATGCTTCCTTAGAATAAAAATCAATGAATAAGAAGATACAGAAGCAGACATAACACTCACTTTTGGTTCTGCACAATTATCCTTTTAAATTTACTATTTTTAAACATAGCTAAGTCCATACATAGCTATGTTTAACTATTTATGGGTTTTGTATTATACTCCATAGTATTGCCCTGTTAAACTATTATCACATAATACATTCACTCCCATGCCTACCCATTCACAACGAATCTCTGCATCCTAATTGTACTGTACTGCCTGTTCCTATAATCTCTCAAAACTCTATCTTCTCAATGCCCAAACATTCAAGTTCCTTTATACCCAGTCTACCTGCTGTCAATACTGATTACTGATTTTCCTAATCTTAGTCTCTGAGCTCCAGTCTTACCAAAGTTTAGATGCAGAATAATTGCCCTTTGACATACACAAATCCCACTGCACATTTTAATGGTATTCTCTCTCTGTCAGGGCAAATCTAATTTCTGGTCTGTTCTCACTAGAAGTCACCTTCTGCTTTATTGATTCATAACATATTTTCTCTTATGAATCTCCCCTTCTTTATGGTTATTGAGGTTTTTTCATAAGGAAAATTACTGGGTGGTTTGCATACATACTCAATTACTTATTATTTGGATAAAATAAAGGCCAAAACAACAAAATCATGGCTGAACTTTTATCCTTTATCTTGAAGAGTACACGTACTCAGTTATTTCTAGATGAGATGAGCTGAGGGAATTGCAAGCTAAGAACAGAGAGAAAAAAGAAGATGGATCTTTGCTCTAGAATAAAAAATACTGGAGTGATAATCAAAAGTGTAGGAAGATACAAGAGACACAAGAAAAATGTCACTTTTATAATTTCATTTTAAACAGTCTCTTCTATAGCCTTTTCTTAGTAGCCACAGTATTATTGTTTTTGTCAATACATTCATTCAACTAAACCTAAATTTGAAAGCTTATGATCCAACCCTAGCCATCTCAGGTATAACTTCTATCATGCAAACATAGCAGACTTTGCCTCAATTTCCATGTCCTTAAAAACACAGAATGGAGAGAATATGCTCTTTCTTCCTCAGGCCCTTTCAAATCCTATAGTAATACAGGAATTACATAACTCAATGATCCCACAGGTTACCAATGCACTCCACAGGTCTGAATGGATATTAATTAAGCAACAGCATTGATCAACAATACAGCAAGTCTTTTTTTTTTTCAGTACCAGGGATCTAACTTAGGACCTTGCACTTGCAAGGCAGGCATGGCACCACTGGGCTAAATCTCCAGCCCAATAGCAAGTCTTAATAAATGCTGAAGTGTGCTACTAATGAAGGATATTAGCCAGACTCGCCTTTTGTGAGGTGATAAACTAGGGAGAGGTAAGTAAATCTCATTTCTATAGCCTTGATTGGAAATTAAAATTGATTTATTTGATAATCACCCTCACTAACACAACTAACTTCTTGACAAATCCTAAAATGTTAGAATCAGAAGAGTCCTTGGAACTCATTTATTCCATTTAAAAATTTTTAAGATATACAAAATGAAAACAAGTGTCAAGACCCCCTACAAAAATGTAATACAAAAAGTAATAAATGCTAGTGCTCTCTTGTTGCTATACAACCATTCTCTACCAAAAAGGTGCTACACCCTCATCTTTGCCAGATCCTTTTGGGAGTATTTTCTCAAGTTTAGAAGTATTTCTGAAGATAGAAAAAGACTGTTGTTTTCCACTTATCAAAGTGGGAGGGATGAGAACTAATGTAGAATGTTGCTTTACTAAAGTCAAATGTAGTGAATCAGTAATTTTTAGATTTATATGCAAACATTTCTAATAAAAAATGAAAGAAAACTAGAAGAAAAAAAAACTTGAGAAAAAAACTAATTATCTTAATTTGTGATAGTAAAATCTTGCTTGTTTTTGAAATAAAATCATTTATATTTTTTAAAATTTTCCATCACTTGCTTCTCTTCATTTTACTCTGGAACTTGAAAAAGCTTTTTGAATGAACCTTTCAAAAGAAGAATAGTGACCCAAGAAGTATTTTCTTAATTATATTGCATAGGAAATTCAGTAGAATGTCTAGTTTCATTTCAAATCTTCTTACTGACAAGAGGAATTTTATTGTAGCCTCTGATAGTCATAAAACAATAAAGTGTATGGGGTTCTCTACTTTGTATGAGTAGCTTCTTGGTTGTAGTCTCAGACACAGTTACCAACAATGCAATTCAGATTGTCTATGTGTATCTTTATATTTTATCCCAAATAGCAGAGAAAAATCGATACCTACTTCCAAGATTTACTCTGCCAGGCTTAGCTGACAGAAAAATTTTTCTTCGTTATCTTCACTGTAAATGGTCATATGTGCTAAATAACAACTACCTAGATGCAAACAAAGTATTATGAAAGTATCAGGATCTTAAAAACTAAAGATATTGTGATATGACATTCTTGATCCTAACAGCTATAAAGTTAATGAATGAATACCTTTTGTAATTTCTCTGAAAGAACATATATATGTGTGTGTGTGTCTGTGTCTGTGTGAAATTATGTACCTAGAAATGAAAACTGAGTGACTTTTCATCAATGATGCATTGTTATAAAAAGAAAAATCAATATCAAATGTATCTAGCCAACTTAAAGGCAATTTGATGCAATTTCATGTAGGATTTCATTTTTAAAGTTTTTTATCCCTCTTGCTCAAATATTTAATAAAAAATGATCTGTTCACTGCAAGATAAATATAAAGCCTGAGACCACTGCAGCCCTTAAAAGACTTTGAATAAATTCACTTCTCTACAGTTGGAAATTTATTAAACATACTATTTGTATAGTCAGTTTAAAGGACAGCAGATTATTTGACATGCCCCAAAGCTGTCACTGTGTTTTTGTTTTTAAACTGTACAGTGCTTACCTGAGTGTTAATATCCATTTACAGTGTGATTTCATGTTTATTATGTCACTGACATAGAAGCAATCAGCATCCTTTTGATTTACTTGTATTATTACTGGAATTCCCAAAGACACCCAAAGAGCTGGAAGAAAAATGATGTTGCTGGGCCAGGAATTTAGCTCAGTGGTTTTGCCGCCTGCTGCACAAGCACAAGGACCTGAGTTTGATCCCCGATACCAAAAAAAAAAAAAAGGATGTTGCTCAGTTAATTATCAGTCAGCAGGTAATCATTTTACTTCAGGTGATCTTCTGTGAGAGATCAGGATTTTATTTACAAGTCTAACATATTTTCTGCCAACATTCCTATATTTAAAAGTCCTGTGTATTCATTTTGCATTTTTGAACTAAGCTATAAACTACATCTGCTCAAGATTACTTACAACAACAAGAAGTCATCTCACTGTAGATAGCTTTTTTAAAAGAACAATACATTCCTATGTCAAAATGAATTTATAGGGCAATACAGATTTTATAATAAAAAACACCAGAAGCCTCCCCAACTTCCATGCCAACAATTTCACTCCTCAAAAGTCAATGTGTTTGACCATTCTTGTCTTTATTTCTGCAAGTTAACTCCAAAATACTAAATAATGTTCATTTATCCATCCCTTTCTCTATCCATTTTCACCAAACTTTATTCTCTACTATTTAAAAAAATGAGAATTTATTTTTTATAGTACCTCATTCTTTTAACTTTTGAGAGAGATAAAAGAAAAATCTATTGGTGACCTTGTTGTTTAATAACATACCTAAGATTCGGTACATGTTGGAATTAATTTCTAAAAATGCGTCTTAAAGGAGAAATTATGGCATAAAGGTTTTGAGAAAGACCCAGAGAAATCCACAGTTTCCAACTTACAAAGAGATAAAGTGATCATAATTTGGAATTTTCATGGGAAAAAAGTATCATTGGGTCGATATGTTTTAAATTACCCAGCATGCTTTATTCCATAATGTTTTTGTATTCTTATCTGGTCAGTGCAAAAAAAAAAAAAAAAAACCACAGTCCTCCCTTCCACAGTCGCTACAGTGAAAAATGAAGAGTCAGCAGAAGGTGGGGGAGGGACTCTCCATCTAACTGTAAAAAAATCCACAAGAATAATATATCAGTCAGGAAAGCCTATGTTGAAGGTGAGAGATGATACCAATATCTCAGCGGCTTAAGCCAACCAAGACTTATTTCTGATTCATCCAATATGTTCACATGTACAAGTTGGGACTCTACCATGTCACTTTCACTTCGAGATCCACACAGTTGGAGTAACCTCTTTCTGGAATATTGATGGTTATAGCAAAAGAAAGAAACTTGGGATCATACACTGGCTTTTAAATCTTTTATCAAGATGTGATACATGACACCTCTAGTCATATTTCACTACATGGGCAACCCTAATGTACGATGGGGAATTATGATCCTTAACCAGAAAGGAGAGGAACTAAGTGTGAATGATCACCCAGTCTAGCCCAGTGGAGTAATACAACTGTTACATTCCAAAAGGTCTCACTTCAGGACATAAACAGTACTGCATTTTCTACATGGATCATCACAATTTACACTTTCAACAAGTTTATAAGATAATAAAGTCCATTATATCCATTTACATTGACATATCCCAAAACAAAATAGCTTAGTATTTAAAGAACTTACTATTAGAGTTGTCTGCAAATGACTTGAATTCTTTTGCTGGTACCAAATTCTCCATCATTTGGAGGAGGAAAACAGAAGCTGCACTAAATTGTGCTAATTCTGAAGAGCAGATCCAAGGTCCTGTGAGCTACTGGCAAAATAAGCTTTAAGGTCTCTTTCATCCAGAAAAGTCTATCGGTCTGAAAATCCTTCAAGCTCACTCAGCTCCTGAGCAGATAGCCAGTGGCAAACAGACATATCCACAGAAATGGGAAAAAAAGCTGAATGCAATTTAGTGACCTGGCACTAAAGTTGTCTGGTGCTGATGGATAAATGTTGGGAAAAGTTCTATCACATGTTATTTCTTAGTATGCATCAAATATCTATTGTTGGCTTAAAGACCAAAATGTTATGAATTATTCATGTGTCCTACCAAACCTGCCAAATACTCTGGATTTCCTGCACTGATGTGGTTCTGCATAAAATATAGAGGTATTGGCACTAGCCTATCTGGCCTCTTGACACAAATATTCTGAGTTTAATGATAAATTAATAAATGTCCCATTAAAAAACACAAATTGTACTATGATTTTATTAAACAAAATAATTCTATAATCTGTGCATTTTTTCATCATTTTACAGATGAAACTGAGATGTACAGATGGTATATAATATATAAATATAAATAAATATAATCCAAGATCATACTTAAACTGAGGAGAAAGAAAATTTCACAGACCTTAAGAGAAGTTAAAATAGAAACTGTTAAATGAATTTTGATTCATATATATATATATATTTTTTTTTTTTTTCTGCATTACTAGGGATTGAACCCAGGGCCTTGTGCATGCTAGGCAGAGGCTTTACCACTCAGCCATAACCCGAGCCCTCTTATGCATATTTTGGTTATAACTTACTATTGTGTTTTAGTATGTAACAAATAATTATATGGTAACAAGCTCTGCTCTAAGCATGCTATCAATACTAATCCCTTTAAGCTTAAATGCAATGTTACAAAGTAGATGTTGTCATAGTCAATATTTTGACAGTAAGATACAGAGGTACACTCAGAGAGAGTAAACTGATTACCCAATAGGCACCAAACAAGGATGTGTCAGGCCTGGGATTTAAATTCAGGAGACTTACTTGAGCAACCCTGCTTTTCTGTAGTCTCTTCTGTTTCTGTTTCTTTATTTCTGTGTAACTAAACATAAAAATATAGAAATACATGTAACTAAATATTTTTTTAAAGGACCTGAAGGGAGAACAGCAATTCAAGACTGAGACATAATTTTGCATGTAATTATATCAGTAGAGAACCCAAGAAAATAACTGAAATCAAATAGTATTAAAAAAAAAAAAAAAGCAGCCTAGTGTAGTGGCACATGTCTATCTTCCCAACACTCTGGGAAGCTGAGGAAGGAGGACTGCAAGCTTTAGCCCAGGCCAGGCAAGTCAGTGATTTAGCAAGACCCTGTACCAAAAAACAAACAGACAATCACGAAAACAAAAAGGGCTGAAGATGTAGCTCAGTGTAAAGGACGTGGGTGCAAATCCAATTACTCAAAACACAAAACAAAGCAAAACAAAACCCTTACGCTGTACTCCTCAGCTTTCCAGAATATGAAATACAGTTTACTTGGGTTAAAGAGGCATATTTACATTATGTAATCTTATGGGAACAAGAACTGGTTGTGTAAATGGCCAGTCTGGAAAACAATCTTAAAAATAAATTCCCATGATGAAACACTTCATTGCTTTTAAAAGCATTAAATATGGGATTTTTTTCACCAGTAAAACAATTTATACTCTTTTCCTCTACCTCCTTTTTTAAAAAACTGATTTTGAAAGGAGCATTTCTGAGTCATCTAAGTTTGAAAAAGTATCTGAAACTTTCCCTAAGAGGTATAAATCTTCTCTTTGTCCTCTTTATTTGAGCTTGGATGTGCCAAATACAATGACATGGAATTTTAAAATTTACCAGAAAAAAATTACTTGTGAACTCTGCAGAAACTGGATGGATTTCAACCATATGCTAATTTTTTTCAGACTTTTATGTCTGAGCATAGAGGCACCTCTCCTGGCTCTATACACCTCAGCCGTTATTGCATTAGAACAAGCAGTACTCTGGGACTCAGACTATTTCCTGGGAACAAGCCAAGTGAAGCAGAATGATATATATTTATGTTTCCTAATTGATTATGCTTTTACAGTGGGATTTGAGTTTTTTCCAGGAAGGTGTTGGTATTGGCCATATTCAAGTATGTCCAGAACCAGGTCAAAATTCATGTCATTGGAAATGAACACAGGGATTATTAAAGGGAATATCAGCAGAGACAATTTATTTTAGGCAGCCTGTTCGGTTTTATACCATTCATGACTTCTGACCTCCTGGGAGCCAAAACCTAAATCAGTTTTAAATGGTTGGCCTCACTTAAAATTGGGTTTGAAGAAGATGATTTACTGGGTCACTGGCTAAGGACCAGCTTGAAAAGAGTTTCATTTGCTGACACTGTGGTGCTGGTTGTTGTCATGAGCCGCCTCTGGATGGGCTGAGCTGACAACTCGATGAGATGTTAGATCCTGATTTTCTGAAATGATTTATTTTTTCCTTAAAGATAAAAATGTTATATTATTTTTTTTTAAATATGAAAAATTCATTTAACAATTTCTATTTTAACTTCTCTTAAGGTCTGTGAAATTTTCTTTCTTCTCAATTTTTAACTATATGATCTTGGGTCATATTTATTTATATTTATATATTTATTATATATCATCTGTACATTTCAGTTTCTTCATCTGTAAAATGATGAAAAAGTGCACACATTGTAGAATTATTTTTGTTTAATAAAATTATAGTAGCAAAATTCTTGCTGGGTTGGTTTTTTTTTTTTTGGTACCGGGGTTCAAACTCATGACTTTGCGCTTGCGAGGCAGGCAGTGAAACCACTGAGCTAAATCGCCAGCCAAGTAGTAAAATTCTTAATAAAGTGGTTATCATACAGTAAAATCTCAACACATGTTGAGTTATACTGATTCTCTAATTGCTTCTTGGATATACAATAAGTGTTTCACACTAATGATAAGCAGATGGATTACTTTGTGAGTAGTATGAAAGCAAACATATTATAAAAATAAAATTAATTCAGATTTTTACATTACACCCAAGACAAAACATGGAAAAGACAATTTCAGGGGTCAGCAAAACTTTACTGTAAAAGATCATATATTTAAATGGTGAGACCCAAATAGTTTTTGTAAATAGTCAATTTTGCTATTGTAGCAGCAAAGTTACTATGGATAATAGCAAACAAGAATCGCTGGGTTCCAGTGAAATTTTAATTACATAAACAAGCTTGGTGCCAGTTTTGGTTGCTTTTTATACATACTTTTTTTTATCATAGTGACTTAGCCAACATAAACCTACATAAACCCCAGTGCAAATGGTGTTGGCTTACTAAGAATGTCTGTTATCCTGAGTCTAGATTCTGTAGAACACCATGAAAAAGAAATAAATAGATGGTGTATTCTCTATCTTCAAGAATTTTGTAATCTAGTCAAGTGGGTCACAGTGATATATGAAAAGTTATAAAGAAATGAACAGATTTGTGCTTTGAAATACATACCATTTTTAGTTACTGCCAGTAATGTTGAAGAGAATTACATTAACTTCAACTGAAAGACTTGCTAATGAGGTAGTAAGTCTTCTGTGACTTATTTTCCATAGGCCACAGCTAGTTTTTCTTTAAAAACATGGGGGAACTATAAGATTTAATCTTCTTTCATAAATTAAACCAGTTATTTATGTAATTTAGGATATATTTTTAAACTATATACTTCTTGAGAATTTTAACGAGCTCTAAACATGAAAATATCTTCTCTGAATTTTTCTTGCCAAATATCTGTAAATAAGGCAGTTTCTTAATTCCATTTGCTCATGTTTTCTGATCCCATAGTCAGAAACTGTCTTTCATCTCTTTTGCCTTAACAATTTGGATGGTAAATTGATTTTCTAAAATGTAAGCCTGAGTTATCCTCAATTAACTTGTTAAATTAAATATCAACTGTGCCATCAAGGAATATTTTCCTAGTGAACAATTAAATTTTATAACCATTATTCGGTCTGTTCATTCTAGCATGACAAATGTAACACTTTAGGCATCAAGCTTTTTTAAGCTGCCTATTAACTTATTGTCTAATTCAACTTGAGAATATAAGTTTTGTCCAGTGGGAAGGATTCTTCCAGATGCACATGTGAGGAGGGCAAGCTACACTCTGCTTAATGCTTCTGTAGCCACCACAAGCTCTTTGTAACCATGCTATTCAGACCTGCCAGAGGGTGTGGCCTGATGCAGTCTTGGCTTCCCACATGGGTCTCTTTTATCCATCCCAGAAGACAGGGAATTACTGACTTTTCTTCAAGAGTGATACATTATATTCTACCACATTGGGCTTCTTGGGCCCCAAAATTAATTCCTGTGTCATTCCATTTGCTATTTTCTCTGCTTAAAAATTTTCTTTCTGTGACCTGATTAATGAGTCTTCTGAGAACTCTGTGGGTTTCACCTCATCTTTAATTGCTCAAAGTAGCTTTCCCAAATTACCTAAAGTTATAACACACATACCCACTCTCTATCAGTCACTACAGGATCAACCCTATTTCACTTTCATTCTCCATATATAAAATCATCCTATGTGTTTGTGTGTGTATATATATACATACATATATATTTTATGATTTTTTATGACCCTCTTCATAAGAGAACCCATGAGAGAAAGAAAAGATTACTTTGTTCTTTGTTTAATCCCCAGCTCTTAGAACAGGGTCTGTCACATTGTAGACCTTCAATAGTATGAAGGAAGGAAGAAAAGGGAGGAGGAAAAAAGGAAAGGAAAAGAGGAAGAAAAACAAATAGTGGCCAGTCCAGGCACTTCTGGAATAGCCAAGGCCACACAAATTTCTAAGACACTTTTCTTTCTCTGCCTACCTTGCAAGGTAAAAACTCACTGTAGGCTCTAGATGCACAGCTTTTCCTTGGGAAATGCCATGCATGTGAAGTCAAGGCCAAACTTTAGGGCTGCAGCTTTCTTTGCTTCTGTCTTAGTCACTTTCTTGTCACTGGGACACAATACCACAATTTGAGGAAAGAGAAATTTATTTGTCCTCATGTTTTCAGTCCATAGCCCACTGGCTCCAACACAGGATTACAGGGTAGGATACAGCACAGGAAAATCTCCTCCTGTCTGACAGCCAGAAGCCATGAAAGAAGAGAGGGGGAGGGAGACGACCCTATCGGTCACACCCTTAGTGACCAGTCTCTTCTGACCAAACCTTGCCTCCTAACAAGTCAGCTGTGTGTCTCCATAACACAATTACCTTTCAAAAACCTCACCTATGAGCTCATTAGGCTTTGGAGAGACAGCAGATATGAGCTATAACAGTTTCTGAGTTCAGTGCATGTTTAGGTTGTATTCTACTCAACAATTCACAGATTCCCTGTTGGGACCAATGTTTTGTCAGCTGTTGAAGCCATATGACCTTCGTCAATCTGTGTATTTCTACACAAAATAAAATTCTACCTAAATAATCAATGACCTAAATTCTAAATAACTGTTTTTTTCTATTTTGGCTAGTGGATGATGTCATTGTAGTACCATGGAACATCTTCTAGATTTATACTACATTAAGCAACAGAAATTTTTCAGAAAAGAACTCCTGCAGTTTAGTTTACCATTAATCACATTGATTCCTGTACCAGCCATCATTGTTAGCACTCTTTGTCGTGTTAAAATGGTTTGGTTTTTTTTAGGTTAAAAAGGTTTTTCATGTTAACTACAGTGGAATGGGGGGGTGGGCGGGGACCCAGGCATCTAATACTAGAAGACATTTCTTGAATGAAATCACATGTAGCTAATAGATGTAACCCTCAGAAGAAATAAATGTGAAAAATGTGTCATATATCATAGATTTTTAAATTAAGACAAAAATGCAAATCTGCATTATAGTAAAAACTGTATGTGCATGTGATATGGGCAAGAATGATATATTCCACCAGAGAAAGTGAAAAATAGTTGGGTGAATTTGATTCATGGATGTAGAGAGGTTTTACTTTATTTTTAACCTTTCAGTTTACAATAATAAAAGACTAAAGTTATATTTGAAAGTAAATACCCACCTACAGCAATTTTCCAATCAACATGAAAAATCTGTTTCATTCATTGAACAAACAACAGAACTTGACTGCCATAGATGTGGAATTTACTGTACTATCTAAACATAAGCTGCAGGAGCCTATGATACAATAGACAAGTTTTAAAAACATATACAATAGGGCTGGGGATTTAGCTCAGTGGTTCCGCCGCCTGCCTCGCAAGCGTAAGGACCCGAGTTCAATCCCCGGTACCAAAAAAAAAAAAAAAAAAACATGTACAAAAGTTACTACTTTACCAGGTAGCACATGAAAAAGTTTTATTGTGAACTGCTGACCCTAACTTGTTCTATATTTCCAAATGGACAAGAAAGGCTGTGGACTAAAGAAAAGAAAACAGCTTCACAGACAGAAGAGCCTCCAAACTGGTCCTTGAGGGGTGGTGAGAATATCTTCAGATAAGGTGGGGAATAAGGACATTTCCTGTACACAAACATACAGAATTGCTAACATAAGCAATTGGTTAGATATGATAACTGTTTTCTGCCAGAAGACTCACATGCTAGCCTATCTAGAATAGAATATATCCATACCTATCAAGAATATACCATATCTGCAAATGCTGGCTGCCTCAATAACTAGTGTCAGCTTTTCTTGAATGTACTTTTACAGAATTCTGACACCTGGATGTAATTCATCAAATCAACTAGCCTCACCACAAATTAAGTCTTGAGAATGGCATGATGAGTTCCACACTTCTTCTCTTCTTTCAACACAAAACCCTTGAGGTTAATGTACTATACCTATTAATACCTTACCATTATAACTGAACTAAGAGTTGATATAATATACAAGGAAAAGCATGAACTACCAGGGCTGAAATTCCAGCTTTCTACCTACTAGCTTTTTGACCTTGAGCTTGTTACTTGACCTCTCTATGTCTTTTCTTATTTACAAGAACTACCTCATAAAACTGTTGTACAGAATTAAATGAGGCCTTATATGTAGTTCTTTCAAAAAATATCTGACTCTTGTTTAGCCCTAAGGGTTATTGTAACAAGAATCTCTGAATGCATTAAAGGAATTCCCTGAGATTCAAGCAAAAGCAAAGTTGTAAATAACTGATAATATAAAAATCCAATAAGTCCATTTCATCTATGAGTCTGGCATCTGGCATTGGAAGGAAACTTCAACTTTTCCTTGCAGCAGAAGGAGTGCAGCGTGCTCAGTTATATGGCACATTAATCTTCAGAAGCCAGTAGTACCGAGAATCATTATCTCCAGTAGACAACAATGTCGATTTCCAATGTGCAGCGAAGGACAGGCTATTAAATAAACTTCCACTATTTCCTCTCCCTTGGGCATGCTGAATGCACTAATGCCTTTAGAACCTGGACTCCGCCATCCTCTTTGTATTCCCTTCCTAAGGACTGGCTCAATCATCTGCCTAGGGACTTCTCTAAAGCAGTATGGGTTGCCCTATTTTTGTTCTTTGCATATTTGGATATATCCCCACTCCACTGCGAAGGTCACTCTTAGAGCTGATGGCTCTCTTCCAAAGCTGCCCCTTGGCATCAACATGCCTGTTATCCCCAGATAGCTGACTGATATAGATTCCCATCAGTGGGAAATAAAAGTTCCAGGACCCAGACCTGAGTCTGTCCCATCCTCTTGCATATATGAACAAAGATGACACTGAAAATATTCTCCCCACCTCTAATTGTTACAGGGGTAGGTGAGTTGGAACTATAGAGACGTGCCACACTCTGAATTAAATGGAATCCTTTATTATCATAGTCAGCTGATCCAGAATGGCTCGTGCCAAAAAGACTCTTGACAAAGGAAAGGCAGTTTGTAGGGTCCTTTTAAAGGCTCTTCCTATGTGGGGAGTGGGGAGCACAATTGGAATTTCACAGGAGCAGAGCTTTCCTAAGTCAGTGGGGATCAGGGACAGTTTTCACACATGTTAATTAAAACAAAGTATCACATAGGTGGGGGAGTCTTCTGGTTACAAGGTAATAAAGATAATGTAGTTGCAGGATGCAGTGGTTGGTCTGTTGTGTATTAACTGAGGGGATTCCCAAGGGGGAAGCGGAAGGCGACCACCCAGAATCACTCAATGTTACACAAAGGAGTCAGGTACACAAATGGAGTCAGGTACACAAATGGAGTCAGGTTGCCTATCACAAAATGAAGCTGAAGGTCATCTAGCTAAAAGTCAGATAGACCTAGGACTTGGTTCTGAGGCTACACCTGGGGTGATGGCATGTACAAGGAAAGTTGACTAAAAATCTTAAAGACTCAGAGGATAAATCAGAACCAAAGTTCTCAGAGAGCACAAAGGCTCAATGATGGGAAACTGATTTCAATTACCAAATTTCAAGTGTTCTTGAGCCCTTCTTTTTGGTCCTTTGAACTGCTAGTCCTTTGAGAAATCTGTAGGTGTCTTCCTATTTAAATTGTACCACAACTGCAATATGGCAATAATAATACCAGCTTGACGAACAATAAACCACATATGGCCAGGCATGGTAGCACATGCCTGTAATCCCAGCCCTTGGGTGGCTGAGGCAGGAAGATTGTCATGAGTTTGAGGTTAGCCTGGGGTACATAGTGAGTTTAAGGCCAGCCTGAATAACTTAGAGCCTGAGTATATCGAAAAAAATATCCTTAGATTTATGAAACTTTCTACAGTGATATCTTTGGTCAGTTACTCTTATGTATGAGCATGCCTCCTAAGGCTTATTAAATAAGAGTTATTAAGTTACCTATATGCATAAAGATGTAATTAATTTTTTTTTGTCTTGGTGAATTTAAAATTCTATATCAGAGTATTTTCTTGCTACATAACATAAACACTATTAGGTATCAGATAGAGTTGCAGTCTTGGAAAACTCCTATGTTTAAGTTATTTCTCCTTCCCATTAATCTGTCACAGGATTTTACAATGTCAGGTCTTAATAGATTTCAGTTTATCTCTATAATAGGAATAAAGTTATCTTGCCCTATCTCACAGTTATAGGCAGAAAATTGAGAGAAAACCATGTACTTTCAAAAGTTCAAAATATTCCACCTAGTTAAAATGAGATTTCCTTTCATATAAATGCGGTCATCATTGCTATTAAGAAAGTAATGTTTAATTATTAAATCTCATTATTTCACTAAGTCACTGGTGACACAAATCAATTATGTTAAGAGCCAGAAAGAATTTTTAAAAGCCTGACTTCCAAGTCCTTTACTAGTGAACATTTAATTGATATGCAAATCACGCACAAAATGTCATAAAAATGGTTTTGCTAATTGCTTTCACTTTAACCATAAAAAAACAATTCATCTAATGCATTTATTTTATCCTCCATCCTCAAATACTAGAAATGAATTTGTTGTATGACACAAATCTATTGTTACATATGCCAGCCCTCCAATCCTGGAACTCAATGTTTTAAAAGTTATGCTTATTTCCTAGATGATATTAATTGCATAAGAACACTTTTGTACTCAGGCAAGTTGTTTCTATTTAGCAGAGAATGGGAGCAATGCTGTGGTTTCAGACTTGGGTTATTGACTACTGAAAAACCTTCAGAAATTGAAAGAACCTCAACTTTTGAAGATCTACAGTAAAAACATAAGCAAATCATCACCCCACAAAGAAAAAAACCTGCTCCTGAAATGGAATCAAGTCATTGACAATTTTGCACCAAGCATAGTGACAAACTTGTTATTGTAATTTTATGTGGCATACTCTAAGGACATTCAGTATGTCACAATTTCAAAATTGCAAATTATTGCTTAACCTTTAATCAACAAAGCAGGAAAATACTCTTCTAACCTTCATTGTCCCATTTCATTAAAAAGAGAAAAGCTTCTCTTTGTTTGGAAATCAAAATAATCATTGTAAAATAACATTGAAATTTATAGCATTTTTAAAGTATTTTCTTGAGAATCATTTTCATCATATTACTAAGAACATTATGGATGCCTCAGTGGAAATTAATAATTCACTAGCAAGTTACAATTTACCATTTTGAATTTGATTGTCAAGATTGAGAGATGATGCACTGCAATACGCAAAAAAATATCAGCATTAAGAACTTGTTTTCATAAAGAAACTGAAACATTTGGTTATATGCAGAATTTAAAGTTATCAAGTTGCTAACTGGAAAACAAAATGATTTAAAGAGTAACAGTATGGGGCTGGGGATTTAGCTCCAGTGCAAGGTCCAGAGTTCGATCCCTGGTACCGGAAAACAACAACAACAACAACAACAACAGTATTGAACCACTTGCAGAGTAATTAGATGACTGTAGTAACAGATCAGGTTCAAAGATCCCAGAATGGGTCCCAAACTTACGTCACAGGCCTAGGCCATCAAAAGATTTCTTTTGTGGTATTGAAATGGCTCCTACCAAACTAAAGAGTCACAATCCTTTCTGCAGGCTTCAGAACAACTGCCTCTGCTTGGGGAGTCACTAGCTAAGTGGGGAAGTCATATTATGGGAGGATTCAGAAACTATAACTTCCACTCTACACAAAAATAACTGCCCAACATAGAAAGACTACATAGAGGCACCTGGTCACAGCTAAAAGAAGTTGCCTTACCTTGAGAAATTAAATCAATATCCATATTTAAATTGAATTAACTTAAATTAATTCAATTTGAATTAAATTAAATTAATATCCATATTTACCTAACCCCACTCTAAATATGATTCTTAGCTTGTTTTTAAATGTATTTACTTCCCACTACAAGCAAAGTTATTGGAAAAAAACTTTTGAGCCAAGATTCAAGGAGAATTTTAGATGGTTAAAACAAAAATATCATTTCATTAAAATTTTAAGAATATTAAGTCCAGAAAACTATTCAGAAAATGTGCCATATAAAAATGTTTCTAGCTAGTATTTGAGCGTGAAGATAGGTGTCTACCACACCATAAAATCCAAGAGTTGAAAATGACCTTGGAGATCAGCTGAGTCACCCACTTTAGAGATAAACATCTCTAAAGGGTGTTCACTCAGACTGTTATTGGGCACGTGTTGGTGGAAGATGTAGTATTAAAAATGATTCCTCACCCCTCCTTACTATGACCACCATTAACATGAGTAGGATGTATCTCATCATTGCCTCTTTTCTCAAATCTAAAACAATGAACTTCTCTATATGCATCCACAACTTTTTTTTTTTTGGTCCACCGCATATACCAACCACACTGTTAGTGCCGTATCCAGGTCCTTAGATTCTTACCAGTTATTGTGTGTGTTGACATGAACTGTCTTCAGCTGCCATCTCTGGAGACCTGCCCTTAGCCAAGGGGCATTCTCTTGCCTAGGAAAACATAGGAGATTTTGACCTCCCTTCATTGCATACACTAACCTCATTTCTTAGGGGTTTCTCTTGAAAACACTCCTCTAAATCACTAGTGCAAAAAATCTCAGGCACTATTTTCCAAAGGCAATCTATGACACTACCTTCCTCAAACGCATCCTTCAAGATATTTCCTAAGCCCACTTTATTGCTCATTTTGTGTACCCTAGCACAGTGAGTGACTTATACGAGGCTCTCAATAAAGTTCTCAATAGTGAATATCAGTAACATTTTTCATTGAAGATTAAATCTTGATTTTGCAGTAGCGGTGGTTATGGTTGTCCTCCATGACTATTGAGTTTGTTTCATTCTCAGTATCTTTTACCATGACTATCTTCCTCTAAATTGATTTATAGTATTATAATCAGACATTAAATACCCTGAATCTATTGGAGTTCTGGTAAATAAAACTTTTAGACCACAGAAACACAAAGTTGCATCTTACCTGGAATCTTTAGTGTTTCATTGTAGACTTTTTCATCAAAAGGTAAGAATATTGGATGACGGCCCTATAGATGAATTAACTCCTTTGTGTTACAACTTGTAGTCTATGTAAGAATTAAATATCTAGGCAGACAGATATGTGAGGTGGACATTAGCATTCACAAAAATTTTGGATAAAGAGAGATGCAGCCTCATTTCTACCAAGGCCAATAACCTCAGTAAAGTAGTTTAAGTGTTACTCATACCCAGGTAACACATGCAAACCTCCATACACAAAACTCTTCTCTTCTCTTTCAGAAGGACACATTGAAAACAAGGAATTATATTGGCTAAGTATATAAATGCTAGGAATTCTGATAGAAACTTAAGATCATCCATTAATTATATGTTCATATTGGTCCTGTCATCACTTGATACTGGCCTTCTCTTTCTTATTCCCATAACACCATGTCTTTATTAAAACATCATGTCTTCTGCATTATAAATTTCTCAACTGGTTTAAGCACTGATTATTTTATATACTCTGAATTTTCTTGATAAAACTGAAACAAAATACAAATGTTCTATTCTTGCCAGTCTGCTTCAGGCTCACAAGAATTGTAACATACTTACTTTGCTCTGTTTTCTTGTCTTCTTGCTGGTTAAAATTTTTAATAACTATCTGATCAATCTCTCTCTCTCTCTCTCTCTCTCTCTCCCTCTCTCTCTCTGTCTGATGAGGAGTCACTGCATCTTTTGGCTTATGTTTACAGACTTCAAGAAATCAGCACTACTAGAACTATGTTTATAGAATATTTGTATGACTAATTGGGGCATGGGATAGAGTTGCACGTAACTTAAAAAATCAGATTAAATGGCTCCACAATGAAGGAAAAACTGCACAATTCAAAAGTAAAAAAGTGTACAAAATATTTACAAGTCATCTTCTAATAACAAATCAATATTATATTAAAGTGATGAAGAAAAGGTGTCTTTTCATGTAATATTTATAAAATCCAACACTGAAAGTATTTATAATCAGTTATTAGAGATATATGTTTGAAAGAATATGACTAAAACTTCATTTTTATTAATGCATGTGATACATAATAAAGACATTGTGAGCAATTGGTATATATACATATCATATTTGGTACTACCATTGCTTCTTTTATTTTAGCACTCACTTTTTAAAGACAATATAGGCAAATTTATATTTATGCTATATGAACATGCATGATTTCTGAATGATTTTTATATAGAATTTCTAGTTTCTATTAAAGGAATGAAAAACTCCTCTAAAGCCATACAAAAAAAGCTGGAAATGATCTAACAAGAAATTTTTCCCAGTAGATTTTTAAAAATTATTTATCTGCAAAAAAAGGACACTGAAATAGTACAAATTGGTTTTGTTGAATCCTTTCACAGCATGTCTAGATATTTCTTTCATTTCTGGAAGATTTTTTGTGTTTCTATAAATTTGTGACATATTTTGAAGGCAGTATCAGTGATACATTTACATAAATCAGTATAAAGAGAAAAATTCTGAGTTAAAAGATATGCAAAACCATAATTTTTAGGAGAAAGTACTAGCAATTATATTTAAAATAGCAAATATAAAATGAGATGGAATACTATAAAAATATAATTTGTGATTTTTTTAAAAAATTAAATATATAAATGTGACGTGTAGTATCAAAGGATACTGTTTAAGGGTTTAAAATTAAGCAAGAAGGGGCCGGGGATTTAGCTCAGTGGTTCTGCCACCTGCCTCGCAAGCTGAAGGACCTGAGTTCGATCCCTGGCACCAAAAAAAAAAAAAGTAAAATTAAGCAAGAAGTACCAGAAAAAAAAATTACTAGGATTTGAAATCTTCTACAAGTCAAAACTAAGCCAACTTCACATATCTGCTAAATGCTTCAGACACAAAATCGACTTATCAAGACCAGACTGGGCTCCAGGAAAGAAAAAACATATTTCAAGCAAACAGTGTTTGCCATAGCCTGGAAGAATATCTCTGGGACCAAAACTCACATACTTGGTTTCCAATTCCTTCCATTAATTATTCATGGGAACTTGAAATATTCCCTGAATCTCTAACTCTGTCAATTGTAGGCATCCTACCATGTACATCACATGGGAAAAGTGAAAATGAGAACATTGAAATGAACAGACTTTGAAAATCCCAAAGCATTTGACAATATCAAAATAGTAGCAATAGATACATGAGCCTGAGTAGTCTGACTCCTGCCTACCCTTAAGAATCTCATCTCCCACCACAATGCCCCTCAACCTCTGAGCTCCAACCATACAGCATCTTCTTTCAGTTTCTTTCCTGAGTCTTCTGTCACCCTGCTGCAGGCCTTTGCTCGTGTTCTTGCACTGGGAACACACACACACACACACACACACACACACACACACACACACATCCCACCCCACAGCTCCACCCAGTTCCTCTCCATTCTTGGTATAATATTCCTAAACATATTAAGGGAGTCTTCTTAGACCTACCCTTTGAAATTAGATCAAGGTCTTTCACAAAATCTTAAGGTATCATTCATATTCCTTCAAAGCTCTTGTCCCAGTTTGAATCCAATGTATGATTATTTGTTTTATTTTTTTCTGTCACAAATTTGGAGAAAATAGAGTGGGATGTGCTGATCATTTCATCCCCAGAGCTTAGTATTGTAATGAGCATGATACATAGCTCATAGTTAACCAGGTAGATAAAATAGAGATCTACAGGCTTCATTGTCACATTGCTCAAATGTCACCTTTGTACTTATGCAATTTACAAGGTGTACCATTTATAATCTGGGTGACATGGATCTATTTATTTTGAAGATTTCTGCCAGAGTTATTTTTTCTTGTTAGCATAATCCCATGTTGCCATCCTATGAGAAATGCCGGCGGGAACATTTCAATTAGCACGCATTTATCTTTCACTCACAAGGTGTAAGGTTTCATGCTAATTATATTGGTATTAATGATGAATTAGTACAAAAATATTTAATGCAAACTCACTTATCTCAAGCAGTTCGCATAAAAAGTTACGGCATAATTCACCATGTGATATATGCTAAGAAACATATAAAATAATTGCTATAGCAGTTTAGTGGATAGAGTTGTTTGCTGATATGGTCAACAAGAAATATCCCTGGTAGAGGCTGAATTTGACTGAAGCAAGACTAACAGGCTCTACAAGGGTTATCTTCACCTATTTGTCTTGGTAATCTCTATAAACTAAAAATCACTGGAATTTACCTTTCCTTGCATTAAGAAAAAATCAGAGATATTTGCATGCCCTTTTTGAGAGAAAGTAAACCATGAGGTATTATCATCTCGTAATCAAACCTTTCTTTCTTCTCCCACACACCTTTGTTCCCAATAAAATAACAGACTGACTTAGTAACAGGCTTATCTGGACATACATGAAGTATTCTTCAGGAAGGTAAAAATCATTCCTAAAAGTTTCTGAACATGTATCAAATAAATAAAAAGAAAATAAAGGATCTCACATTCTGAAATGCTAGGGGGAGGAGAATTTCAAGGAACTTAGTGACTTAGCAAGACCCTGGGCAACATAGCAACTTAGTGAGTCCCTGTCTTAAACTAAAAATGATAGGGACATAGCTCAATAAGAAATTCCTAGGTTTGATCTCCCATTCCTGAAAAAAAAAAAAAAAAAAAAAAAAGCTCTTTTTTTTTTTGCACTGGGGATTGAACTTGGGTCCTTGCACTTGCGAGGCAGGCAGCAAAACTACCAAGCTAAATACCCGGCCCTAGAAGCTCATTTTAACAGAATAAACTAGTCTAGTTTTTAAGAACCCTTCCAAGTCAGTCAATACCAGAACACTGTGAGCTCAAGTACCTCTAAGATAACCTTGACACTACACATCTTAAGGGCAGCAATTATCAAACTCCAAGGAAACTGTTATTTCATCTGCTTTCAGGAACTTGTCCTAATTATCATACTGCTGTCTTCAGATAGTGCTGACCCCAGGCTATGGCTCCCTAAGGATTCATAGCGCACACCTGAATAACCTCTCAGCCTAGAAGTAATAACTCTTCATGGATACAGTTAGTTTTTGTTGGAAGTTAGGATTTATTATTTCCTTTTCTTTAGTTCAGGTATAAGTGATAGCACATTTATTCATTTATTCTCAATTTTCTTGGTTTGCCAGATACAAAATTTTCAGATTTATTATTCAATCCTTGTGTTCTTGTTTTATCATTATTATATAATTTATCTTCTGTTTAAATGAATAGAAAAATTATTTTCTTTCCCGAAGAGCTAGGGAATTAAAATATTAATGCTCTGAGAAAAATACTTCAATTTCTGACTGATATTTATAAGACTGGTAAATCTTTTCACTGGGATGAATTGCTGGTAGAAATATAAATTGTTATAGCCCTTCTGGAGTGCAGTAAAGGATGAATCAATTAAAACTTCTGTGATGTTATATCATTTCTGAAACATTATCCCACATACAAAGGCACTATGGCAAAAGAATCAGTACATGTAAATGGAAGTTTGAGGTACAAAAACAAAAACCTAGATACAAAAAAAAATCCATCACGAAGTGAATAGTTTGAATAAGCATGCATCCATTCCACAATACATAATGTATTTACAGAAAAAAAAAATCAATTGGCGTCCAATTTCAGCAAAATAACAATCTAGAATATCAAAAAAGAAAAATAAATAAATATCTAGGTGTAGGAAGAAAAGAGGAAGTTGAAAAACTGAGTAGTGGTCATATTTGTTGATGATGAAGCAGCTTTAGGCAGTTATTTGGATGGCAAAGGCTACAGGCAGGTTTTATCACCTCCTCAAAACAGGAGAGCAAGCCTCAGGCCTACAGCAGGTAGAGGATTTCAACTCAGCACCTTGTGGGAAGCAAGGCCCTGGAAGAGCTACAATAAAGTGCAAGAAATCCTTAATTACGTGATCTACTGAGCAAAGGACTTGATAAGAATAGTATAACCAGTTCCTTCAATGCACCACCTATACCTCTAGTCTCAGCAAATATCTGAGACTCTAATAAAGTGAAATTATTCTGAGGGTTTGGTATACATTTCTTGGCTTGGGTGGTTAATAAGGCAAGCTTAAAAAGTTAGAGGGTATGACATTCTGAAATGCCTCAACCAGTGATGGATAGGAACTTGGTACCTGTCTTAGTTACTTTCTCATTGTTGAGAGAAAATACCCAAAAGTCAGCATTACTTCACCTCACAATTTGTAGAGGTTTCAGTCTATAGTCTACTGGTTCCAAGGCAGGGAAGCATGGCAGAGGGACATCACAGAGCAAGCTGGAGGCAGCAGCAAACAAGCAGCAGCAACAGCAGCCTGCCTTCCCTCTCTCCCTTTGTATTTCACACAGGCTGTACACCTGCTGATTGGTGCCACCCCCATCCAGGGTGGGGCTTCCATTATCCACACCCTTAATCCCAGTATCACTCCCACAGTTCTTCCACATTCGCGCACCCTGATCCAGCCACCTTTGAAACTCCCCACCCATGACCACATGAGGCTTTCAGGGGACATCTAGATATAAGCCATAATAGAAGCTAAACATCGTAACATTCTCTTTCCTTGACTGAGATAACTCTTGGGTATATTCTACATTATACCCACCAGTACTGTATTCCAGTTGCCCACAGTAGTAACCAGATTGTCAGTCAGCCATTGCTGATTTTCTTCCATTTTCAGCCTCACTTTTCCATTTCCCTAGTGGCATTACCTGGAGCCACTCTCCAAATAAGTCTATATTTGACCCCCTACTTTGGGGTCTTCTGGGTAAAGTCAAACTGACAGGTTAGGTCTGTCTCCAATAGAAAACAATTTCCTGTAAAAAATTATAAGTATACCATTGGCTTGGAATCCAAATCTCTACACAGGTTTTTTTTTTTTTTTTTTACAAAGAAACACCAAGCCAATAAATTACTGTGAAAATTGGAAAAAGCATATGTAACCATTCATTTTTATATGTCAAGTTAACTGGATTGAGAGACATGTAGGAGTTTGAAACATTTCTAGGGGGGTCATAGAGGTGTGATCTCAGGAACTGTATATGGTCCCTCATCCCTTCCTCTTGCCACTATTTTGCTTTACTTCCCAGCTAACATCTTGAACATCTTTGATATACCATGCCCTTCTGCCATGATGTTTCTCCCATGAAACCCCCCAACCATGGACTGAAACCCTTGAAGTCATGGGTCAAATTGAACCTCTTCTCTAAGTTGAAAGTGTTGGGTACTGTGTTGCAACAACAGAAAAGCTGACTAATACAGCAAGTAAACAAGAAGTTCTTAAGGTACAAGACAAAAGCAAATGCAAAACATTCCAAAAGAATATTTCCCCCAAATTTGCCATATTTACCTTCTGTAGGGAAGAACTTTTTTATGCTTCAAGTGAGTTCGTAACACGAAATTATTAAAACATACAAAGAAACAACGCATAAAAAATTGGAACCAGCAGGCAAAATAGGCATGGATTTGTACCCCCCATAACTTCAGATAACAAGGCAAAATTCAAGTGAATTTATAAGTAAATATCTTTAAAATTATTCATAAGTATCTTTATAAAGTATAGAAGAAAGGAAAAATATGTAATATGATGATATAAATAGCTAACTTTTCTCTATGTTTATAATAAGCTAGGTAATTACTCATAGACTAGCTTAATGTGCAATCCTAACTCAGCAAGTGATTTGGTTTTACTTTGATTTGATTTTGGGGTTGACACAGAAATTGTGAAAATTTTTCTCACAATAATAAATATCTACATCACTACTCCTTTCTATAGTACTGGAAGTTCTGGGAATTATAATGTAGAATGAAAAAGAAATAAAAGATATACATACCGGGAAGAAAGAAAGAAAATTGTGAGTTCAGCAAGTTTTCAGGCTACAATTAAACACACTGAAAAAAACCAACTATTTTTCTATATACTAACAATGTACAAATAGAAACTTTTTAAAAATCATGCATAATTGATCCAAAGAAAATAAAATGCTTATGTATAAACAATTACACAAGTATAAGATCATACACTAAAAATTACAAAATATTGATAAAAATATCAAAATGGACCTAAATAAATGGAAATACATTCTGTGCTCATCAGTGGAAGGACCCACACAATAAAGATGCCAATTTTCTTCCAGTTAATTAGTAGGTCTAAAGCAATGCCACTAAAATTCCAGCAAGATTTTTGTACTCCTAGATGAATTTATTCCAAAATTTATATGAAAAGGAACAGGCCCCAAAACAGGAAAAACAATCTTGGGTAGGTAGGAAGAAAAATGTGGGAGGAATATCTAAACAATATCAAAGCTTGCTATACAGCTGCAGTAATCAAAACTGTTTGATATGGCAAAAGGATAGACAAGAGAAACAAATAGAGAGCATGGAAGCAGACCCACACAAATATGACCCATGTATTTTTGACAAAGAAACGAGTAATTAAATTGGAAATGGGTAATCTTTTCCAAAAAATGGTGCTGGAGAAAGTAGATATTCATAGGCAAAAACAAATAAGCCCCCTCCTGAATCTAACTCTTTCTACAAAAAGTAATTCAAAATGGATCACGAACTTCACTGTAAAACACAAAACTATACAGCATTTAGAAAAAAACTGTAAAAGACTTGAGACTTAGTGCTCGGCAAAGAGCTTAACTTGACCCCAAAAACATGATCCACAAAAGAAAATTTGATAATTTTACCTCATAAAAATTTAAAATTTTTTCTTTGTGAAGACACTGTGAAGAGCATGAAAAGACAAGGCACAGACTGAGAATAAAATATTTGTAAACCAACAAAGGACTATGATCTATAATATATTAAAAACTCTCAAAACTCAGTTATTGAAAAATATCCAATAAAAGAAGGCAACAGATTCTAGCAAACCTCTTAGCCAAGAGGATATACAGAAAGCAAATAAGGACATGAGCAGATAATCAACACCTTTAGGCATCACAGAAAATTGTAACCTCAATGAGTGATCATTATATGTATATCAGCATAGCTAAAATTAAAGTAAAATCAGATCTCACTGAGAATGAGGAAAAGCTAAATCACTCATACATTGCTGATACAAATGTAAAATGACACAGCCATAATGGAAAAATAGTTTTGCAATTTCTTCTAAAATTAAATGTGTAATTATCATGCAACCCAGCAATTGCATTCTTTAGTATTTATTCCAGAAAATAAATCTTAAATTCACTCAAAAGGCTTTACATAATTGTTTACATCAGTTTTTGTCATAATAGTCAAAAACAGACCAAACATCCTTCAAAGGAGAATGAATGCTCAAATAAGCTGTAGTACACCTATATCATGTCATAATCGTCAGAAATAAAAGGAACAAACTTTCACAAATACAAAATCTAACATGAATCTCAAGTATTCTGAATTTTTTAGTCAGTTGTAAATGCTTACTGTTGCATTCCATTTATACAACAATCTCAAAATATGCTAGACAGAAAACATATCGACATGATCCATTATATCTTTTAGTCCTTATTTACACCTTCAGTTTCTCACACTAGAGAAATTATTCGGCATTTACACATGTGTGTCCTATTTATTTCACTTGAGTATTGCCTCAGTGTGCATCCATTTAGTGACAAATGTCTCTAGTTTCTCATTCTTTATGGCTGATACTCTATTTTATTTTAAAAAACAAAAAACACATTTTCTTTATCCAGCTTTCAGTTGATGGGCATTTGGGCTGCTTCCAAGTTTTAGTTATTACAAATTCTGCTGCTATGAACATGGATGCATATATATCACTGTGGTATGGTTCTTTTAATTCTTTGGGAAAGATACCTAGCAGGGGAATAGCTGGGTCAAATGGGACTTCCAGACCTAGTTTTTTGAGGTATCTCCATACTGATTTCCACAGTGGTTGCACCAGTCTATACTCCCACCAGCAGTGGAGCAGGGTTTCTTTTTCCCCACAGCCCCGACAGCATTTGTTATTGGTTGATTTCATGATAGCAGCCATTCTTTCTGGAGTGAGGTGGAATCTCAGTGTTGTTTTCATCTCTATCTCTCAAATGACCAGTGATGTTGAACATTTTTTCATATGTTTATTTGGATAATATGAAATAGGAAGAAAAGGTGCAAAGGGGAGTAGGAAGTGGGAGGGTAGGGGAAAGGAAAGAAGGGAATGGAATTAATGAGAAAATTTAAAAATGGAAACAAAGTCTTTGTAAATACGGAGGGGTGGAGAGGTTGAAGGGAGGCCAGGGGAATGGGGAAAAAATAAGAACAAAGATGGATTATGTAAAGGTGCAAATTTCCAATGATGAATGTCATATTATATACCTTAAATGTGCCAATAAAGTTAATTAAAAAACAAAAAGAAAAGAAAACATGTTGGCAGTTGACAATAGTTAGGACAGCATGAAAAAGAGGTGGTGGAAAGAGATAGAAAACCAATGAATGTGAGAAATTCTGTGTTGTTGGAACTCTTCTGTATCTTTCTGTAATGGTGGATACACAAACCTTCATGTGATAAGATTGCACAAAAACCACAGAAAAATGAATGCAAATAAAAAGGAAGAAATTGGAATAAATCAGTTGGACAAATCTTCATATCCCAGTTGTGCCATTGTACTTATAGTTTGCAAAATATAGTCATTGGGAAAACTGAGTAAAGGGTACAAGGAATAACTGTGTATCATTCCTGCAATAATATGTGAATCTATAACTACTTCAGAATAAATAGGTAATCAGACAACAAAATAATGTATAAAGTATACAGAAATGTGTGAACTAAAAACCCATTAAATCCATTACATTTTGCAAAACAGTTCTACTTTTTTGTTATTTGTGTATTTTAGTTGAGTTTATGATAATCTAAACCAGATAATTTCTTCACAGAGACTATAATTTATGCAATAAAATAGATCATAGGAAATAACATTACATAGCATTGTGATTAAGAACATTGAGACTTTAAACAAAGTAGTTAGATTTAAATTCAGTCTTTGCTACTCCATGACTGTACTATCTCAGGACAGTTATTTTATCTCTTTAATCTTCACTTTTCCTATCATAAATGAAGACAGTTACAGTAGTTAAGTCACTGATAATGTGAGCACAAATGAAAGATTATAGATAAAGTATGTGCAACAGAGTTGGCACATAGAGTTTCTTAAACTTAAATATAGTTTACAATTTTTTGGTGGCATTTGTTCTGGCAGTAGTACAAGTTTATCTGAATTTAGAAATGATCTTTACTGTTAAATATTAGTTTACTAAGACATAAGGGTCCTCTGCCCCGCCACACATACACACACAAATTCAAATATTCAACAGAGACAAGCTGGGTAACTGTGATGTAGAAATTCACTTCATTTTGTGCAAATTACAGGGCTGTTTACATCCATAACAGAAAGACCTTTACATATCAGAAGTCAAATATGAAATGATACATGGGCACCCAAGTAAATACACCACATTTCTGATATATTTCAGTGATGTTTCTAAGGAAGCTAACAGCTAACCTCATTCTTTACATAACATTTAATATGTACTTTAATATTCACAACTCTATGGGATAGGAGTTATTATCATACTCTACAGATAAGGAAACAAACCACTTGTCCAAGGCCTAAGAGCTAAAAGCAAAACCTTAAATACACTGCGCTAACTATAAAGTCAATATTCTCATTAAATATCAAATCAGAAATGTATAAGTTTTTGTGAATATTTTTGAGGTAAGCTTCTTCATCCAGGAAATATCTCACAAAATGATAGATACATTCCCAAAATATAAAACTTGACTTACTGTAAAGTGAACCATTTGGTAAATGCCACAGAAGAACTGACTTACTTGCCACATGTCTAGTTGTGTCATTTTTTAGTGAAAATTTTAATTTGATTACAAATTTAAATTCTGTTATGTGCATTCAAAATATAGCACACTTCTGACTAACTAGGAAAAGCTCTTTGAGTTATCCTAAGTGTATCAAATTGAACTTAGCCCTAAAATTCTGATAAGAAGCAGAGTAGTATCCTAAAAAGTGCCCTTAATTTTGACTCCTGCCTTCATCACTTTAATTATAACCTTTCTGTACTAACTGCATTGCTATATTTTGGATCTGAAATGTTCCCCCTAAAAAAAACTGTGTGTTAGAAGCGTGGTCCCCAGCCTATAGTGGGAGATTGTAGAATATTTAAGAAGTGAGCCTGGTGGCAGATCTTCAGGTCATTGGGGATGTGTCCTTGTGGATGAGCTCAAGGTACAGACTGCAGCATTGAGGCAGGTAACACCACTCCACAGTGATGCTTGTAGCCACTTTTGATTTCCTCCTTCTTCTACTCTCTTCTGACTTCAGCAATTTGTACTACTTCTCTAAGCTTCAGCTTGCTCATCTTTTAGATTTTAAAATAATACTTTCTCTAAAAGATGTTTCTGAGAACTAAAAGAAATAATGCACATAAATCATCTTATAAAGAAATACAGAATCTTCCTTACTTCCTATCACTGGCACTATAATTGCCAGAAGGTGTTTGCCATTGGAGAAATGCAAACTAAGGAATAGACTACAAATATATAAAAATAGAAATATAAATAACATGTCTTCCTCCTGTGGATTTTAGAATGAAAAGCAGAATCCTCTCCCTGGCTTGCACATCACTAGCATTTTCCTTCTTGGCCCATTCATACTTCCAGAGACAGATCTTATGCCAGATAGCTTCCAATGTGAGCATCTGCTCACCCCTCCAAGCACCAAGAAACAGCATGTGGTTCTCCTATTGCCTTAATCCTCTAAACATGAAAATTCCAAGGAGATTCCATTGTAGACCCTTTTTTATGCATGGAAGCACTAACCCTTCTGTCACAACTTTACCATCTGGCAATAAATACTGTCATGACTCTGTGCACATTGTTCTAACACATATGTCCCCATCTCTACACATAGTGATAGTTTGGTAATTCTGGTCCTCAATAGGAGGACTAATGAGCACAGGGCACATTCAAGTCTCCAGTGAACCATCAAGGAACACTTTGCTATTTGGCTTTGCAATGATCCTTCAGAACACTGATTAACAGAGAGAAATGTAAATTGTTGTCCATGTACAGTGAATGCTAAGGATGACAGTGAGCAGATGTCTCCTTATTTCTTGACAAGTGGTCATCTGGTTTCTTATCGCTCCTTGATCAGCCAAAGCCCAAGTTCCTGTGCCTTTTTCTTTCATTTATCTCAAAATTCTCTATCCCTTGCCAATCCTCTCTAAGTGACACCTCTGGATATGTCCTTGTTTCTGGAACTGTTTCTGGCTGATTGCCAGGGCTTTGTCCTGTAGTTCTCTGCCAATATCAAGCATATCTTGAATTTAGAGAAAGCAAATTTAATGCTTATAATCAATTCAAATTTTTTAAAGCCCAGCACCACAACCCATATCATTGACTGGAATTATTTAACATATATTTATATGCATTCACTGGAGCTGTGATGCAGAATAATATTCAGAAAACTTTGAAATAATGAATATCAGAACAAGTCCATTCACTAGCTACTAGGTGAATGTCAAAAAAAATAAATGTAAAAAAAAAGCTTGTTGATATTTTAGCTGAATGTTTGATAGAATAACAATTTCTGGAATTAATATTTAATTGAAATAATTAAGATTGAGTTGTACTGATGCTACCATTTTGAAAATAAAAACTTAGAAGGAGCCAATTTAACTGATGATTACTTCATATTAGACATAAGATGGTCATTAAGCTGCCCTGGATATATTTTGACTCAAAAATAAAAATGAATATTTAGATCATGATTTCACAATTTTTATTTTTTGAAGATTTATAAAAATATACATTTTATTGTCTTTTTAAATTTTTATTAATACATGTTTGTAGTAAATAATGATCACATTTCTCCTGAGGTGCTGGTATACATATATTTCCAGAATTAAACTAAGAACTAGAAGTCATACATCATATTTTAATCAATTTTGGGCTATTAAACAGTTTTGATGTTTTATAAGGTTTCTTATTAATATAAAATATATACATTTGAATGTAAATCACACTGGTGGTTTTAAGCATTGAGTAATTCAACATACAGGCTATTTTAATTCTTTTGGAAAATAGGGAATGTTAATCAATTTTCTAAGTGGACTTTAATCTTCTCTGAGCATCTGCATGCCAGGTACTATTCTAGGAAAGTGGATTTTGTTTTTGAGCAAAAAAAAAGTGTCTTTAAAGAGTTTATATTCTACTGAGAAAGACAAGGGATGGTAAGCATTACAGGAAAAATCTACCCAGACTTTTACTCATAATGGATATTTCTTCCTCTTGAAATTGTATTCAAACCAAAAATCACAATAGCATACTCATGAGTAGCAACAGATTTTAATTATATTTGATTAGAACTGATCACTAGTTTAAAAGGATATTGTGTTTCATTTTGTGAAATGCATTGATGTGTGCTTAGTTTTTGAATCTTGACAATGACAATTGCCAAATTTAACAATGCCTAATTCTACAGTATTACATTAACATTCAAGTTCTGACAGTGTGACATTTAATCACACAGAATTATTTTAAATAGATAACCATTGAATAAAAAAAGATTACTTTGCTTAAAATATGTTCACCTGAGGACTAATGGCATATTTTGAGTGACTTTGTTACAATTTGACATCTGTTCTGATAAAAAAAAAGTCAAAAGTAATTTGTCCCTTGAATAGCTTGGCTTATTTTAGCACTCTTGTTTTGAAAATATCACCATCTAGTTCAATATTTATGTTCAGTCACATAAACAGAAATTTACTATTATAAGTCCCATATTCCCCAGCACCCAGAAGGAAGCTCCCCCACCACCATCCCAGGCTCCTAGAACAGTGAAGCTCAGCTGGTCCCAACACCCGGAGGAAGCTCCCCCACCGCTATCCCAAGCTCCTAGGGCAGAGAAGATGAGCCGTGTGGGCGCCAGAAGCATCCCCCCCCCCCGTGGAAATGAGAAGACACATAAACAAGCCTCAAAAACAGACTTCCAGATCACCTACAGCAACCCCAAAGGCAAACGAGATGGAACACTCTGATACTCAACCACCTGGACTCTCTGAACTGGCAATAAAAGAGGACCTGGCAGAAATGAAATCAGAAATAATTACTCAGATAACAGCAAAGATTTTGCTCATGGTGCAAGACATGATAAGCAAATCTAGAGAGGACACATTAAAAAAATAGAGGACCTGAGGAACATGATGGAATCCCAACATAGGAAACAAATGAAATCCATAAAATAGATACAAACAGATTCCCAAGGGATTAAAAACTCCATCGAAAGTCTGTGCAGCAGAATGAACAAATGTGAGGATAGAATTTGACATATACAAGATAAAAATGCAATTAGTGAGAAGGAAAAGAAAAATTGCTTTAAAATTGTAAGGGAACACGAGAAATCAATCCAGCAGCTGCTAGATGATGCAAAGAAGAATAACAAGACTGATGGGAGTCAATGAAGAAACAGGAGGGAGTGCAGATGACATAAAAAAAATCTTCACAGAAGTGATGGCAGAAAACTTCCCATGGAGGGGAAAAAACTTGACATACAGATAAGTGAGGCATATAGGACTCCAGCGAGCCTTAAGCAAAAAAAAATCTACACATAGGCATATAATAGTTAGGATTCCAGAAATCCAACAGAAGAACAAAATTCTACAAGCAGTGAGAGAAAAGAAATCACATACAAAGGAAAGCCCATCAGAATCACAGCAGACTTCTCAATGCAAACCCTCAAGATAAGAAGAGCTTGGAGTGATGTGTTTCAAGCCCTAAAGGAAAACAGCCTCCGACCCCGACTGATGTACCCTGCAAAACTATCTTTCAAAATTGATGGAGAAATAAGATACTTTCATGACAAAGGGCACCTCAGGAACTTCATGAATACCAAACCAGCACTCCAAAACATTTTAGACAATACCCTAGGAAAAGACAATGAGGATCACAACCCCAGGAAACCCAGCAGAATGAATCCATTGGGCATGACAAATTAAATGCAAAGGAGGAGAATCCAACAAAAAGAAAAAGTCATCACAAGGCTTTTAAAACTTTTGACTTCATCTCCCTAATGAGTGTATAATTCAATCTTATTATTGTACTGATTAGTATTTTTCTGATTCTAGAGTTGCACACCTTTCCTTGTGCTATACTGGCTATTTATCATGTTATTATATCCACATTTTAATTGGGTTGTCCATTAATGAGCTCTAAGATTTCTGTATATATTCTGCTCATAGGTTATATGCATTGTAAATATGGTCTGTTTAAGGACTACTTTTCATTTTAATGATGTCATTTAAAGTTCTAAATTTTGATGGAATCTCATTTATCAATTTTTTTTATACATCATGTCTTTTGTATCCTAGGTAGTTCTTGCCTACCCTGAATTCATAAATATTTTCCCTTATAATTTCTTTTTAAAGTTTTATACTTTTAGGCTTTCTTATTTAGGTTCATAGATCACTTTCAAGTTATTTTCATGTGTGGAAAAAAAGGGTTGAGATTAATTTTTTATATACAGATACCAGGTGTTCTAGTGCTCTTTGCTGAAAACACAATCTCTTCCTTGGCTCTTGAATTGAGTTTATATTCTATAAAATGCTACTGTTAAATAATCTTTCAAAACTCAGTGGACCATATATGTGTGGTTCTCTTTCTAGATTCTCTGTTTTATTCAAATGATCTATATGTCTTTCCTTACACTAACACTGCCTTGATTCCTGTAGCTTTAGAAGAAGTCTTAAAATTGGGCACTAAACATCTTCCAACACTGTTTTTTATTTTGTTTTTGGCTTTTCTGGGTCCTTTTTACTCCTACATAACTTTTAAATTTCAATATCCAGTTCTTCATTTATAGCAAGTATACACAGACCTGAATTTTTATATATACCTTGTGTTTTCTAATCCTGCTAAATTCAAGTACAAGTTCTAGGGGCTCCTAGAGATTTCTTAGTATTTTCTCTGTAGATGATCATTTCATCTACATATAAGGATTTTGCTTCTGCCATGCCAATCCTATCCTAGTTGTGTCATTTTATTGCCAGACTATTTTGGTGGGGACTAGGTTTCAAAGTTTAATGGACAGATAAAGAGTAAGCATATCTGCCCTTGTTCCCCACCTTAAGGAGAAAACATTGTATCTTCTCCATTTATATAAGGCATTCTTGCTGGAAGTATGGAGTACATGTCTTTAATTTGTTGAGAAATTTCTGTTCTACTTCTAGTCTCCTGATAGCTTTTACCATGAACAGCTGTAGAATTTGGCCCAATACTTTTTCTCCAACTAGTGACAGGATCATATGGCTTTCTCCTTTCCTCTGTTAAAATGATGACTTTTGGGGGTGGATCTTCCAATGCTGAACCAACAATGCCATCCCTATAATAAAACCACTTTCTACATACTGCCAGATCTGACTTCTATTAGTTTGTTTTGTTAAACAAATTTCTATCTATGTTCATACTTTTTTCTTCTATTATCTTTATCCAATTTTAGGATTAGCACAATGTTGAGTTCCTAAAATGAGGGGAGAAGTGTTCTTTCTTTTTTCTGCTTTAATTGTTTGATATAATTTATCAGTTAAAATGTATATGAGCCTGCTGTTGTCATATAGGTAGGTTTTCAAGCTAGGAATATACTTTCTTTAATAGGTGCTATTGAAATTTTATATTTCCTCCAGAGTTAGTTTCATTAATTTGTCTTCTAAGTTACTTCTTGAAGTTGTCAAATTTATTTCAAAAAAGATTTTTGTAATATGCTTTCTATATCCTTTTAAATTCTGTAAAATCTGTGATAATGTCTTCTAGATCTTAATATTGTAATTTTAAAAATGTGTAACTGATATGTGTCACAGGAAGAAAAGGTCTAAAAGAGAAGGGGAATTGCGAGGCATAGGGGAAGGGAAAAAAGGGAAAGGAAAAAAATATAAGAAGAGGAAAAAATGGAAACAAGGTCTTTGCAAATAGGGAAGGGTGGAGGGGGTGAAGGGAGGGCAAGGGAAGGAGAAAAAAAATAAGAACCAAGAGACTCATGTAATGGTACAAGATCCCAATGATGAATGTAACTGTATTTTATACCTAAAATGCACCAATAAAGTTAATGGGGATTAAAAAAATAAATAAGTCCCATATTCTAATCACTAGAATCATTACTTTCCCTGATGACTTTGTAAAGAAACATTTGTTAAAATGGCTAAATATGCATACAGAAGAGAAAAATAGTAATGTATCACAGGAATCCTGTAATAAGAATTCATGAACAATTTATCCATCTTCCCTTTTATAGTACAGTATATTATGGACAGTCTTGTTGACTTATATTTTATGTCATTCACTGGATCTCTCAAATTCTATAAAAAATAATTATCACTATGGATTAAAAATCAAGATGGCAGTGCTTAATTCAAAGATTTCTCCATGCATGTATTTTAGGAAAAGTGCTTGGCAGAAAACATAAAGCATCATTCCAAAACAGTACTATTTATCCTAGAGCTGTTTTTCAATTCTATATGCATTATACTTTTAGCCTTTGTGTGCTGTTGCTTGCAGTTAAAAACAAATTAAGAACACTGACAGTAGCAAAAGAAAGACAAACATTTCATGCATAGCAAGAAACACTGAAAGAAAAAGTACTATTACACAAATCATTTATCATCATTCAATGAAGTGAATATTTAGTGTCTAAAAAAGTCAACAGTTTTTTACAGGAAGCAACACCCAAGAAATGCCATAATCCATTTGATTTGAATCTTAAATTTCATCCCAACATCAGCTTTGAAGAATTGTCGGTATCATTTCTTAAAAATATGCTGTGTTTAATATATATGTTCTAATGAAATTTTAGAATTATTATTTTTCATAAGATCTATAATATTTTAAAGAATTATAGCAATAAAATAACAAGCAGAAAATATTAAATCTTTGAAAAATGGAAGCCATTTTTAAATCTTCTCTTTAAGCACTAAAATATGAAATGTACAATCGTTTTTTTTTTTTAATTCTTTAATTGGTACATTGTAGGTATACAACACAATTACATTTCTCATTGGGAATTGTACCTTTACATAATGCATCTTGGTTCTTATTTTTTCCCCATTCCTACCCCTCCGTTCATGCCCTCCACCCTTCCCTATTTACAAAGACTTTATTTCCATTTTTTCCATTTCTCATCATTTTTTCCTTTCCCTTCTTTCCTTTCCCCTGCCCCTCCCACTACCCCTACCCCTTTGAACTCTTCTTCCTATTTTACCTTATCGATTATTCATTCTAATCATTGGTACATTTTAGGTATACAATATAATGACATTCATCATTGGAAATTTGCACCTTTACATAGTCTTTCTTGGTTCTTGTTTTTCACCCTTGTCCAGCCCTCCCTTCAACCACTCCAGTCCTCCCTATTTATAAAGATTCTGTTCCTATTTTTCCATGTTCTCATGTTAATCCCATTCCCTTCTATCCTTTCCCCTAGTCCTCCCACTTCCTTCCCCTTTGCCCCTTTTCTTCCTATTTCACATTACCTATTATACATTTAGTCCTTATTTACACTTTCAGTATTTCACACCAGAAAAACTATTCGGTATTTACACATGTGTCCTATTTATTTCACTTAAGAGTAGTTCCTCATTGTGCATCCACTTAGCTATAAATGTCTCTAACTTCTCATTTTTTAAGGCTGAGTAGTACTCCATTTTATGAAAAAAACCACATTTTCTTTATCCAGTCTCCAGTTGATGGGCATTTGGGCTGTTTCCAAGTTTTAGCTATTAAAAACTGGACTGCTATGAACATGGGTGCACATATATCACTGTGGTATGATTCTTTTAATTCTTTGGGGAAGATCCCCAGCAGTGGAATAGCCAGGGCAAATGCGACTTCCAGTCCTAGTTCTTTGAGGTATCTCCATACTGATTTCCACAGTGCTTGCACCAGTCCACACTCCAACCAGCAGTGGAGCAGGGTTCCTCTTTCCCCACAGCCCCGCCAGCATTGGTTATTGGTAGATTTCATGATAGCAGCCATTCTTTCTGGAGTGAAGTGGAATCTCAGCATTGTTTTCATTTGCATCTCTCAAACGACCAGTGATGTTGAACATTTTTTCATGTATTTATTTGTTATTTCTACTTCTTTGTGTGAGAAATGTCTGTTCATTTCCGATGCCCATTTTTGGATTGGGTCTTTAAATTTGGGAGGTCTGATCTTTTTAAGTTCTTTATAGATTCGAGATAGTAGACCTTTGTATGAGAAAGAGCAGGTGAAGATTTTTTCCCACATTGTGGGTTGTCTCTTCACACTGCTGGTGGTTTCTCTTGCTGTGCAGAAGCCTTTTAATAAGAAGAGATCCCACTTGTTGATTGTTTGTGCTAGTTCACGGGCAACTGAGGTTTTGTTCATAAAATCTTTTCCTACACCAATGTCTTCAAGGGTTCTACCTAACCTCTGTTCCAACTGGTTCAGAGATTCTATTTTAATATTTAGATCTTTAATCCATTTTGATTGTAGTTTAGTGCCTGGTGAGAGATATAGGTCTAGTTTGAATCTTTGGCAATTTGAAGCCCAATTTTTCCAGCACCATTTATTAAAGAGGCTATCTTTCCTCCAGTGAGGGTGTTTGGCTCCTTTGTTGAGAATGAGATGGCTGAGTGTGTCTGGCATTGATTCCGCATCTTCTAATCTGTTCCACTGGTCCTCAGGTCTGTTTCTTTGCCAGTACCATGCTGTTTTTATCACAGTAGCTTTGTAGTAGAGTTGCAGGTTGGGGATTGTCATACAACCTTCCATGTCTCTGTTACTTAGAGTTGCTTTTGGTATTCGGGGTCTCTTCTTGCTCCAAATGAATTGTTGGATTGTTTTCTCGAGGTCTATGAAGTATGCTGCTGGGACCTCAATTGGAATTGCATTAAATCTATATAGCAGTTTTGGAAGTATGGCCATTTTCACTATATTAATCCTTCCTACCCAGGAGCAGGGGATGTCCCCCATTTTCTGATATCATCTTTGATATCTCTTTTCAGAGTGCCATAGTTTTCAGAGAAGAAGTCTTTGATTTCTTTCATTAGGATGATTCCTAGGTATTTCAGTTTTTTGGATGCTATTGTGAAAGGAATTCTATGCACTATTTCTCTCACAGTGAGTCTGTCATTTGTGTAGAGGAAAGCTATTGATTTTTGTGTGTTGACCTTGTAACCAGCTACTTGACTGAATTTGGTTATTAAGTCTAGAAGACGTTTGGTGGAGTTCTTGGGGTCTTCTTTATAGAGCATCGTGTCATCTGCAAATAATGACAATTTGACTTCTTCATTACCTATCTTTATTCCTTTTATTTCTTTCTCTTGTCTAATTGCCGTGGCTACTGTTTCCAAAACTATATTGAACAAGAGTGGTGATAGTGGACATCCTTGTCTTGTTCCTGATTTTAGTGGGAAGGATTTCAGTTTTTGACCATTTAGTATGATATTGGCTGTTGGTTTTTCATAGATGGCTTCTATCAGTTTGAGGTAGAGACCATCTATTCTAATTTTTTGTAGGGTTTTTATCATAAATGCATGTTGGATTTTGTCAAATGCTTTTTCTGCGTGTATGGAGAGAATCATATGGTTTTTGTCCTTGGCTCTATTGCTATAGTGTATTACATTGATTGATTTGCATATGTTGAACCATCCCTGCATCCCTGGGATGAATCCCACTTGATCAGGGTGTATGATCTTCTTGATGATCTTCTGCATTCTGTTTGCCATTATCTTATTAAGGATTTTTGCATCTATGTTCATTAGTGAGATTGGCCTATAGTTCTCTTTTTCAGTTGGGTCTTTCTCTGTTTTGGGGGTCAAGGTGATGCTTGCTTCCAGGGGTGAATTTGGGAGTATTGCTTCCCTTTCAATTTCATTGAAGAGTTTCAACAGTAGTGGCAGCAGTTCCTCTCTAAATGTCTTGTAGAATTCAGCAGTGAAGCCCTCAGGGCCCAGGCTTTTCTTAGTTGATAAGGTTTTAATTACATTTTCAATGTCATTGGTGGATATTGGGTTGTTCAGAATTTTTAGGTCTTCTTTGTTGAAATTTGGTAGTTCATATGTATCTAGGAATCTGTCCATTTCTTCTGTGTTGTCCATCTTATTGGCGTATAGGTTTTGGAAGTAGGTATTGATGATCCTCTGGATTTCTGCTGGGTCTGTTGTAATTTCACCCTTTTCATTCCTAATTGCATGGATTTGGGCCTTTTTTTTTTCCTTTTTCTGACAAGGTTGGCTAAAGGTTTGTCAATTTTGTTGATTCTTTCAAAGAACCAACTCTTGGCTTCATTGATTTTTTGTATCATTCTCTTAGTCTCCATTGCATTGATTTCTCCTCTGATCTTTCTAATTTCCTCCCTTGTATGAGCTTTGGGGTTGTCCTGTTCTTCTTTTTCTAGAAGCTTGAGGTTCAGCAACAGGTTGTTTAATCTGGCTCATTCTGTTTTCCTAATATGCGTATTCACTGCTATGAATTTCCCTTGTAAGACTGCTTTCATTGTGTCCCATAGATTCCAATATGTTGTACTGTCATTGTCATTTAATTGAAGGAACTATCTGATTTCTTCTTTAATTTTCTCTGTGACCCATTGGTTATTCAGAAGTGTGTTGTTCAATTTCCACATGTTTATGAAATTTTTCCAGTTCCTTTTGCTATGGATCTCCAATTTCATCACACTATGGTCTGATAATGTACAGGGGATAATTTCAATTCGTTTGCACTTACCTAAACATGTTCTATGTGTGAGTATGTGGTCTATTTTGGAGAATGACCCATGTGCAGCTGAGAAGAATGTGTATTCTGATTTTGTGGGGTGGAAGACTCTGTAAACACCTGTTAAGTTCATTTGTTCAAGAGTTCGATTGAGTTCTAGTATTTCATTACTTATCTTTAGTCTAGTTGATCTATCTATTTGTGACAGTGGGGTGTTGAGGTCCCCCACTACAATAGTATTAGTGCATGTATGACTTTTCATGTCCATTAGTATTTGTTTTATATAGTTGGGTGCACTAGTGTTTGGTGCCTAGATATTTATGATTGTCATCTCTTCCTGTTGGATTCTTCCCTTCACAAGGATGTAGTGTCCTTCTTCATCTCTCTTAATCAGTGATGGTTTGAAATCTACTTGATCTGCAAAGAGGATAGCTACTCCTGCTTTTTTGAGGGGTTCCTGTCTCATGGAGTATTATTTTCCACCCTTTAACTTTCAGTCTATGAGTTTCCTTTTGAATGAAGTGTTTTCTCTGTATGGAGCATATTGTTGGATTTTGCTTCTTGACCCATTCTGCCAGTCTATTTCTTCTGTTTGGTGAATTGAGACCATTAACATTGATGGTTATAACTGAAATATATTGACCTGTCATTGCCATGACTTTTTCTTTTTGTTGGGTTCTCCCCTTTTACATTTAATTTCTTGTCATGCCAGATGGGTTCATTCTGCTTTGCTTCCTGGAGTTGTGATCCTCAATGTCTGTTCCTAAGATATTGTGTAAAATTCTTTGGAGTGCTGGTTTGGTATTCACGAAGTTCCTAAGGTGCTCTTTGTCATGAAAGTATCTTATTTCTCCATCACTTTTGAAAGATAGTTTTGCAGGGTACATCAATCTGAGTTGGAGGCTGTTTTCTTTTAGGGTTTGGAATATGTCACTCCAAGCTCTTCTTGCCTTGATGGTGTGTGTTGAGAAGTCTGCTGTGATTCTGATGGGCTTTCCTTTGTATGTGATTTGTTTCTTTTCTCTGACTTCTTGGAGAACTTTGTTCTTCTGTTGTGTTTCTGGAATCTTAACAATTTTATGCCTATGTGTAGATTTTTTTTTGATCAAGGCTATTTGGAGTGCTATATGCCTCACTTATCTGTATGTCAAGCTCTTTTCCCCCCGCTTGGGAAGTTTTCTGCCATTATTTCTGTGAAGAGGTTTTTTATGTCATCTCCACTCTTTCCTGCTTCTTCATTGAACCCAATCAGTCTTATATTATTCTTCTTTGCATCATCTAACAGCTGCTCGATTGATTTCTCATGTTCCCTTATAATTGTGAAGCAATTTTTCTTTTCCTGGTCACTAATTGCAATCTTATCTTCTATATCTGAAATTCTGTCCTCACATTGGCTCATTCTGCTGTGTAGACTTTCAATGGAGTTTTTCATGTCCTGGAAATCTATTTGCATCTGTTTTATGGATTCCATTTGTTTCTTATGTTGGGATTCCATCATGTTCCTCAGGTCATCTCTAGATTTTTTAATCATGTCTTGCACTAGGGGCTCAATTTCTCCTGTTATCTGAGAAATTACTTCTGATTTCATTTTTTCCAGATCCCCTTTTGTTGCCAGTTGAGTGGGTCTAGGTTGTTGAGTATCAGAGTGTTCCATCTCATTTCCCTTTGGGGTTGCTGCAGGTGATCTGGAAGTCTGGTTTTGAGACTTATTTACATGTTTTCTCATTTCAACTGGGGTGGGGGTCTGTTAGCACCTGCACAGATTTCCTCCTCTGAGCTGGGAGAGGTGGGACAGGGGCCAGAAGCAGCAGTAGGGATGATGACCCAAAAGCCCTTTCCTGTGAGCTGGGAGCAGCTGGACGGATGGTGGCTGGGAAACCCCTTCCTCTGGACCAGGAACAGTGAGCTGATGGCTCAGAAGCCCTTTCCTCTTGGCCAGGAGCAGCGGGACAGAAGGTGGCCCAAAAGCCCTTTCCTCTGGGCTGGGAGCAGCAGGAGGGATGGTGACCAGGAAGCCCCTTCCTCTGGACCAGGAGCAGTGGGACGACAGCTCAGAAGCCCCTACCTCTGGGCCGGGAACAGTGGGACTCAGTACCTTGGTCTGGTCGTCTGGTGTCCTCTGCTTCTTTGTAGTGTGGAATCAGGTGGCTCCCTGTCTGCCATGGGGTGATTTGGTATATTCCACATGACTCAGGACCTCGGTAGGGCATGCACAGACCTGTCTGTCTGCAGCGGGCTGATTCAGCGTGTTCTGTGCAACTCAGGACCTCGGTAGGGCATGGGCAGACCTGCCTGTCTGCAGCAAACTGATTTGGCGTGTTCTATGCGACTGGGGACCTCGGTAGGGTGTGGGCAGTCCTGCCTGTCTGCAGTGAGGTGATTCAGCGTCTTCCGCGCTACCTGAAATGTAGAATCTGAAGGAAAAAATCTATAAGAAATCTGAGAAGACATGAATGAGAAGAATTGGAGAAAGAAAACACGACAGGCCTGCCTCTATATAATTTCTGCACAACTCTGAATTTTAAATATAAGGCTCACTAGAAATACCCAGGAAAGAATAAGAAAGTCATTAGCTTACTTTAGTCAGAATTTTTTTTAAACCTAAGAACTTATACATCTCCTGGTTTTACTAAGGAGCCCAAAAACAAGACTAAGAACTAGACAGCAAATGTATAGGCTGGTCCATTTGAAGGATATCAGCTTGGAGTTTAGTGGACATTGGAAAGTTTTTTTCTTCACTGTACCTTTAGGCAGAGACTGATATATTGGGAGATTATACATATGAAACATGATGGAGAGCAATAATCTAAAGTCATACAGTACATGGCTAGTTACCCTCTATCAAATGAAAACAATTGATTTTAAATAAACTGTCTGTAACTAATATGGAACCAATTGCCAGTGAACATTTGTTTTAGTGAAAGTAAGAAATACTATTATCTAAATCATAGTTCTTGCTAAAACACTAGTAACATAATTTTCTTTTATATAAATGATTCTGATTGTTTTTTCACATAGAACTATAAGGGGGATAGTGAATGGCACAAAATCCAGAGTCTTTATTTTATTTATGTAAATTACATATAATATATGTAGGCTTGAAAATGTGACTTCATATAATTGAATGTAAGTGCAATGTAGGCTGGTTTGACAAGTTCCATAATTCCCACAGTTGTGAATTCTAATCTCTATCAGATGCCACAGAAATATTTTTCTACTGCTGATAATCTTGGGGCAACATTTTATATTATAGAAATATCTGATAATTTCCTGTGCTTTAAAAAGAGCAAGGCTTTTTTTAAAAAATTTGCATTCCTCATAGCTGTGTCGCAACTTAAAAGACCAGATTGCTCTTGATTTATAACTATAATAGACACAGAGCAGTACATTACAAAAGATATTGGTTTTCAAATATACTTAGAACATATTCTTTATGACTGGATATATTTCTCTCAATTGCAGTCAGCAAAATATGACATACACATTAAGTGGCTGAGGAAAAAGCTATATCAAAGACAAATGGATAAAAGAGCACTCTCAAATCTTCCTGTAGAAGCAAATCTTTTAGTAGATATACCCAGAGTCAAGGTGGTTTTACCAACCTAGTGAGAGCTTTTGTAAATCCCAAAACATTATTCAAATATAAAATATTGGATATTGTCACCAAGCCTATCTTAATTATTCTATTGATTTTTGAAAATGAGATAGTACTAGATTATTCAGAGTATTTATCTTAAATAAGTTTAAGCAGAGAATATGCTAAACACAAAGATGCTGGTTGCCTCAGAAAACCCAAGGTGAGGAATGAGATGAGAACTCCAAAAGGGCCTAGACCTCAGAGCTTGGAGTTTACTCATACCATTGTGGCAATTCCAGTTCTTTTATGTACACAATTCTTTCTATAAATCTGCTTGGTCTTCACCCCTTCCCTCTATGCAGAGTCATTTATCTCTTAAGACTCTCCCATTGGACATCCAGTATGGGTCACTCTTTTCTACAAACTGAAGAGGCTCAATCAATCCCCCTTCCAGACTTTAAGAGCTGAAATTTAATCTGCAACATATAAATTGTGGGATAGTTAAACTACTAGTGCTATTCTTGTCCAGAAGGCATTCTGATCCTCATCTTCCACAATCCCCCTGTAGCAAGTGAAGGAGCCAACTGCTACCTCTTTCATGGAGATCTTCTTGCCTCTTTACAAATTCAAATTAATGTAAACAAGATTTGCATGAAGCAGAGAATATCACCTCAACCTTGATGGACTCACATCTAGAATACAAAAAGACAACAGGAAAAGAAAATATGTCGACAGTCCATGCTTGTGAATGTTTCATCGCCTCAACCCTACAGGGAAACAAAACAACAGAAGTCACATAGCAACATGATCTTCAAAGAAATTTTAAGAAACATATTTGCAAAGCACATCACCAAGCTGTGGCTTAGAAAAGCAGAACAATAATATTCATAGAAGTACAATTAGATGACTGGATAAATTAAAATTTTCACATGAAGTAAAATTTTCAATATAAAATTTTAATTAGCTTTAAAAATGAATGCTATGCTATTTCTAATGACATAAAGTGTACTTAAATTTTTAATTAGGAGTCAACTTTGTCTGATTCTCAGTTGGATTGTTAGTATCCAGTCCTCTTAAAATCTCAGTAAATCAACACATGATTAAGTTAATTTATTTGATATAATAAAATAATGAAGATAAAATTAAAGATAATATTTAAATTTACTTTTATTGGTTTATGCTCAAAAATTTCCAAGTATATTAAAAGAATTACTGAGATATTCATCTATATGTATTTATTGTTGCCATTTAGGAATTTATGTTTATTGGTACAAAATCTGCATCAATTCATAGTTGAATTGTTACTTAATTAAAAACTTGAAAATTAGAAATGTGTGTAATAAATGTGCCTAAAATCCATCAATGAGAAAAGTGGAAACATACTATTGCCATTTTTAGAAGGTTCCTTCAGAAAGATATTGAGGATTAATTAAGGATAAAATTTTTAAAGCATTAAACCATTTAAGCATTCCTTTAGCTAATAAGATTGAGACAAATATGGCATTATGCTGATCAAACAAATTTTATTCAAGAGGCAAAACTAAGTTAATATCTATAAAGGCAGGAATATTTTACAAAATACTGGACCCATGAGATTTCTTTGCAACCTCTAAAAAATATGTTTGAGATTTAAAATTTAGTTTTGCAAATATCAAAAGCACAAGAATAGTTTTTCATAAGGTAGCTACTTATTTAAACCAAATGAAACAGAAATCACAGATTCTAACAAAATCAAACACATCTCCATTTCTTCATCTTTTACTACATCCTAATGTCACTGTGATATCTAAAGTCAAATGGCATAATGCTCAGAAAGCTCATGATTACTTCCTGCTATGTGAGTCAATTTTTTACCCTGTATACTTTGGTATTTCAGGGTCAATGCCATGTGCTCATAGTACCCCATTTTCTTCCCTCCTGGGCCTACAGCTTGATGACATTCCCTAGTTTCATCATGCGTTTGCATTCAAAAAATATTTCTATGTTTGCTTTTTGCTAATTGATGAATTCTAGAAAAAGGCGTTATTTAATTTTCAAGTTTTTCAGTAAAACTCGGACAATGAGTAGGATAGAAATATGGTATCCATAAGCATGGATTTTTTTAATGCCAATAATGAAAATGTTTAGTTGAATTCTTTCAGCAATATTTTTACTTAATGAAATTAGAAATTCCTGAGCTATAATCTGTGAAAGTAAATTTGCTCTTTATCTCTCTAATGAAAGATGAGCAGGGTCAGTTATCTGCAGAGGACCCACTTCAGGAATCCAAGGCCATGGAGGATGGTCCAGCCAAAAGAGGAAAGGTGCTCAATCTTTAAACAACTGTGTTGAGGAAAACTCCCAGCAGCCCTACATTGGACTCTCCAGAGACAGAGAAACAAAGTTGTGCTCCCTTGAAGTTCTGAAGTTGTTTTGACAGCAGTTAACCTATACTGACTTAAGGAACTGACTTATTTCTGGTAAATCTATTACTAACCTTAAGAAATGAGTTGTAGGTTTTAAGAACATATGCCCAAATTCATTACTATTTATACTAAGGAAGTATAAGTACAGACTCAAGAGTATAATTGTCATACATGGGATTTTTAGTAACAGTGTGACTTAATGGACATTAACAGAATAACTTTTATTTTGCACATCATATGTATTACACAGTGAGTCAGGCACTTGACATGCATGATCACAAAAAATCTTCACATCATTCTATAAAATCATGAAGATCATCACTCCTATTTTATAGATGGGAATTTGAGTCCAGAGAAGTATTTATATATGCCTATTTTTATGTTGGCTTGTCATTTCATTTCATAATCATATGCATTTATCATATGCATTTCATTCATACTTTATTTTATTTTGGTCTCAGTCTTATAGATTTGGCTTGTTATTGCATACTATTTTAAACAATTGGAGAGAGGAGACTTCCAGGTCAGCATGCCATGGCTCCCAGCATAGAGAAGGCTTCCAGGTGGGAACGCTGCCACTCCCAGCACAGAGGAAGTGAGCCACATGGGCACCAGGAACACAACCCCAACACACCCCACCCCTGTCAAAATGAGAAGACAGGTAAACAAGACTCAGAACCAGACTTCCAGATCACCTAAAACAACCCCAAAGGGAAACAAGATGGAACACTCTAATACTCAACTACCTGGACTCCCTGAACTAGCAACAAAAGAGGATCTGGCAAAAATGAAATCAGACATAATTTCTCATTAACAGCGAAGATTGTGCCCACAGTGCAAGACATGATTAATAAATCTAGAGAGGATACAGATAAAAAAAATTGAGGAGCTGAGGAACATGATGAAATGCCAACACAGGAAATAAATTGAATCCATAAAACAGATGCAAACAGATTTCCAGGAGATTAAAAACTCCATTGCAAGTCTATGCAGCAGAATGAGCCAATGAGGACAGAATTTCAGATATAGAAGATGATTGCAATTAGTAACCAGGAAAAGAAAAAATTCTTTAAAACTGTAAGAGATGATGAGAAATCAATCCAGCAGTTGATAGATGATGCAAAGAAAAACAACAAAAGACTGACTGGAGTCAATGAAGAAACAGGAGAAAGTGCAGATGACATAAAAAAAACTCTTCACAGAAGTGATGACAAAAAATTTCCCAAGCAAGTGAAAACAATTTAACATACAGATAAGTGAGGCATATAGGACACCAACTAGGTTGATCAAAAAAAAAATCTACACATAGGCATATAATAGTTAAGATTCCAGAAACCCAACAGAAGAACAAAATTCTACAAGTAGTTAGAAAAAAGAAACAAATCACATACACAGGAAACCCCATAAGAATCACAGCAGACTACTCAGTGCAAACCCTCAAGGCAAGGAGAGCTTGGAGTGATGTGTTTCAAGCACTAAAGGAAAACAATCTCCAACCCAGATTGATGTGCCCTGCAAAACCATCTTTCAAAATTGATGATGAAATAAGATACTTTCATGGCACAGAGCACCTTAGGAACTAAATGAATACCAAAGCAGCACTCCAAAAAATTTTAGACAAAATCCTAGAAAAAGACAATGAGAATCACAGCCCTAGGAAGCCCAGCAGAATGAATCCACCAAGCACAACAAGAAGTTAAAAGCAAAGGGCGAGGATCAAACAAAAAGAAAAAGTCATGACAATGATAACTCAATACATATCAGTTATAACCATCAATGTTAATGGTCTCAACTCACCAATCAAAAGAAATAGACTGGCAGAATGGGTCAAGAAGCAAGATCCAACTATATGCTGCATATGAGAAACACACTTAATTCAAAAAGAAACTCATAGACTGAAAGTTAAGGGGTGGAAAACAATACTCCATGCAATGGGAACCTGAAAAAAGCAGGACTAGCTATACTCTTTGCAGACCAAGTGGATTTCAAACTCACACTGATTAAGAGAGACAAAGGACACTATATCATTGTAAAGGGAACAATCCAAGAGGAAGAGGTGACAATCATAAATATCTATGCACCAAACACTAGTGCAGCCAACTATATAAAGCAAATACTAATGGACATGAAAAGTCATATAATCTCTAATACAATAGTAGTGGGGGACCTCAATACCCCATTGTCATAAATAGATAGATCAACTAGACAAAAAACAACCAATGAAATACTAGAACTCAAACTCTTGAGCATATGAACTTACCAAATGTTTTGTCTACAGAGTGTTTCACCCCCACAAAATTAGAATATACATTTGTTTCAGCTACACATGGGTCATTCTCCAAAATAGACCACACACTAGCTCATTGAACATATTTAGATAAGTGCAAAGGAATGGAAGTTATCCCTGGTATATTATCAGACCATAGTGTGTTGAAATCGGAGATCAACAGCAAAAGAAACTCAAAAACTTTCATAAACATGTGGAAATTGAACAACACACTTTTGAATAACCAATGGGTTACAGAGGAAATTAAAGAAGAAACCAGACAGTTCCTTCAATTAAATGACAATGACAATACAACATATCGGAATCTATGGGACACAATGAAAGCAGTCTTACAAGGGAAATTCATAGCAGTGAATACGCATATTAGGAAAACAGAATGAGCCAGATTAAACAACCTGTTGCTGAACCTCAAGCTTCTAGAAAAAGAAGAACAGGACAACCCCAAAGCTCATACAAGGGAGGAAATTAGAAAGATCAGAGGAGAAATCAATGCAATGGAGACTAAGAGAACAATACAAAAAAATCAATGAAGCCAAGAGTTGGTTCTTTGAATCAACAAAATTGACAAACCTTTAGCCAACCTTGTCAGATAAAAGGAAAGAAAAGGCCCAAATCCATGCAATTAGGAATGAAAAGGGTGAAATTACAACAGACCCAGCAGAAATCCAGAGGATCATCAATACCTACTTCCAAAACCTATACACCAATAAGATGGTCAACACAGAAGAAATGAACAGATTCCTAGATACATATGACTTACCAAAGTTGAACAAAGAAGACCTAAAAACTCTGAACAACACAATATCAACCAATGAAATTGAAAATGTAATTAAAAACTTATCAACTAAGAAAAGCCCGTGCCTTCATGGCTTCACTGCTGAATTCTAGAAGACACTTAGAGAGGAACTGCTGCCACTACTGTTTAAACTCTTCAGCAAAATTGAAAGGGAAGTAATACTCCCGAATTCATTCCTGGAAGCAAGCATCACCTTGATCCCCAAAACAGAGAAAGACCCAACTGAAAAAGAGAACTATAGGCCAATCTCACGAATGAACATAGATGCAAAAATCCTTAATAAGATAATGGTAAACAGAATGCAGAAGATCATCAAGAAGACCATACACCCTGATCAAGTGGGATTCATCCCAGGGATGCAGGGATGGTTCAATATACGAAAATCAATCAATGTCATGCACTATATAAATAGAGCCAAGGAAGAAAACCATATGATTCTCTCCATAGATGCAGAAAAAGCATTTGACAAAATCCAACATGCATTTATGATAAAAACCCTACAAAAAATTGGAATAGATGGTCTCTACCTCAAACTGGTAGAAGCCATCTATGAAAAACCAATAGCCAATATCATACTAAATGGTCAAATACTGAAATCCTTCACACTAAAATCAGGAACAAGACAAGGATGTCCACTATCACCACTCTTGTTCAATATAGTTCTGGAAACATTAGCCATGGCAATTAGACAAGAGAAAGAAATAAAAGGAATAAAGATAGGTAATGAAGAAGTCAAATTGTCATTATTTGCAGATGACACGATACTCTATATAGAAGACCCCAAGAACTCCACCAAACGTCTTCTAGACTTAATAACCAAATTCAGTCAAGTAGCTGGTTACAATGTCAACACACAAAAATCAGTAGCTTTCCTCTACATAAATGACAAACTCACTGAGAGAGAAATAGGGCAAAGAATTCCTTACACAATAGCATCCAAAAAACTGAAATATCTAGGAATCATCCTAACGAAAGATATCAAAGACCTCTTCTCTGAAAACTATGGCACTCTGAAAAGAGAGATTGAAGACAATATCAGAAAATGGACAGACATCCCCTGCTCCGGGGTAGGAAGGATTAATATAGTGAAAATGGCCATACTTCCAAAACTGCTATATAGATTTACTGCAATTCCAATTGAGATCCCAGCAGCATACTTCATAGACCTTGAGAAAACAATCCAAAAATTCATTTGGAACAAGAAGAGACCCAGAATAGCAATAGCAATTCTAGGTAACAGAGACATGGCAGGGGGTATCACAATCCCCAACCTGCAACTATACTACAAAGCTACTGTGATAAAAAAAATAGCATGGTACTGGCAAAGAAACAGACCTGAGGACCAGTGGAACAGATTAGAAGATGCAGAAACAACACCAGACACACTCAGCCATCTCATCTTCAATGAAGGAGTCAAACACCCTCACTGGAGGAAAGATAGCCTCTTTAATAAATGGTGCTGGAAAAATTGGGTTTCAACTTGCCAAAGATTAAAACTAGACCTGTATCTCTCACCATGCACTAAACTAAAATCAAAATGGACTAAAGATCTAAATATTAAAGTAGAATCTCTGAACCAGTTGGAACAGAGGTTAGGTAGAACCCTTGAAGACATTGGTGTAGGGAAAGATTTTATGAGCAAAACCTCAGTTGCCCGTGAACTAGCACAAACAATCAACAAGTGGGATCTCTTCTTATTAAAAGGCTTCTGCACAGCAAGAGAAACCACCAGCTGTGTGAAGAGACAACTCACAATGTGGGAAAAAATCTTCACCTCCTCTTCCTCAGACAAAGGTCTACTATCTCAAATCTATAAAGAACTTTAAAAGATCAGACCTCCCAAATTTAAAGACCCAATCCAAAAATGGCCATCTGAAATGAACAGACATTTCTCAGACAAAGAAGTAGAAATAGCAAATAAATACATGAAAAAATGTTCAACATCACTGGTCGTTTGAGAGATGCAAATGAAAACAATGCTGAGATTCCACTTCACTCCAGAAAGAATGGCTGCTATCATGAAATCAACCAATAACAAATGCTGGCAGAGCTGTGGGAAAAGAGGAACCCTGCTCCACTGCTGGTGGGAGTGTAGACTGGTGAAACCACTGTGGAAATCAGTATGGAGATACCTCAAAGAACTAGGACTGGATGTCCCATTTGACCCCACTATTCCACTGCTATGGGATCTTCCCCAAAGAATTAAAAGAATCATACCACAGTGATATATGTGTGTCTATGTTCATAGCAGCACAGTTTGTAATAGCTAAAACTTGGAAACAGCCCAAATGCCCATCAACTGGAGACTGGATCAAGAAAATGTGGTTTTTTAATAAAATGGAGTACTACTCAGCCATAAAAAATGAGAAATTAGAGACATTTATAGCTAAGTGGATTCACACTGAGGTGATACTCTTAAGTGAAATAAATAGGACACACATGAATAAATTCCAAATAGTTTCTCTGGTGTGAGAAACTGAAAGTGTAAATAAGGACTAAATGTATAATAGGTAATGTGAAATAGGAAGAAAAGGGGCAAAGGGGAAATAAGTGGGAGGGCTAAAGGAAAAGATAGAAGGGAATGGGATTATTATGAGAAAATGGAAAAATAGGAACAAAATCTTTGTACATAGGGAGGACTGGAGGGGTTGAAGGGAGGGCTGGGCAAGGGTGAAAAACAAGAACCAAGAGAGACTGTAAAGGTGAAAATTTCCAATGATGAATGTCATTATATTTTATACCTAAAATGTACCAATGATTAGAATGAATAATCAATAATGTAAAATAGGAAGAAAAGGTCCAAAGGGGTAGGGGTAGTGGGAGGGGCAGGAGAAAGGAAAGAAGGGAAAGGAAAAAATGATGAGAAATGGAAAAAATGGAAATAAAGTCTTTGTAAATAGGGAAGGGTGGAGGGCATGAATGGAGGGGTAGGAATGGGAAAAAAATAAGAACCAAGATGCATTATGTAAAGGTACAATTCCCAATGAGAAACGTAATTGTGTTGTATACCTACAATGTACCAATAAAAGAATTTAATACAAAAAAGAAAAAAAGAATGCTGTAAGCAAATTTTAAGGAATAGTTCCAAATCTCAGAAGGCCAAAATACTCATAGAAATGCAAACAGTAAAGGCCAGACTCTAAGTGTTTCAGTTGGAATTGAGGATTCTGTTGGGAATTGGACTAGTGGCCATGTATGTTACACTCTGGCAAAAACAAAATAATTGTCTACATTTTGCCCATGTCCTGATACTGTGTGGAATGCTGAGTTAAAGGGCAATGGACTAATTGGTGGAGGAAATTCAGAAGCATCCCAGAATTTACTCTGTGGCATGAGTCCTACCCTTTCCTTACAGCCAGATTTATGAGAATTAAGCACCAAAAACAGCACTGAAAAATGGGAAGTTTTCCTAGAAATGAAATACCTATAAAGTTGGGGCCAAGGAGACTGTGGATGCTCAAAAGATTAATGCCATTAAAAAGAAGCCAAGTAGTTTACATGAGGACAATAGAAAAGATGTCTCAAGGGCATCTCAGAAATTGGCCAAACTACCCATTGTAGAATCAAGGGTGAAAAAATGGTAAACTCCTTTGAAAGATTTTGCTTTGGGAAAAGAGCCCCAGGGTGCCCTGCTGACTCAGGGATACCTAAGAAAGTGGATCCCTGAGTTCAGCCATATAGACAGACAGAGGCCAAGGATACACTAAAGAGACCTGGATACTGCTCAAACTGGCAGCAGAACTTTATGTCATTGATATAGTATTGGTTTTATAGGCATGCAGAAAGAGTTATGGTGTCATAGAAGCTCCTACCTGGCTTTCAAAGAAGGTGTGGAAAGCCAACCAATGTAGTGAGAGTCATCATCTCTGCCAGGAGTATCTTAGAAGATGATGCATAAAGACAATATAATTAAGACACAATAGAGATGCCAGAAACATGAAATGTCTGCTGAAGAAGTCTGCAGGCAGTGAGCAGAGCCTGTCTTAGAGAGAAGCCATGTGAGCTGCAACTGGCAAGGCCATGGGGTGGGGCTGCCCAAGCCCTTTGGCATTCACAGCTTGCCACCACATATACCCCAGATGCTGAAATGAAGCTGCAGGACTTAATGTTTGCTCTGCTAGGTTTCAGTCTTCTTTGGTCCAATTGCTTTTGATTCCTCTTTTTCTCTTGGCAAGGCTATCTTTGCTCTGTGCCATTGTATGTTGGGAGTTTAACTTTCTTTCTGATTTTTACAGATTCACAACTAAAAGTTTGCATTGAGTCTCAGAGGAGAATTTGGACATGGACTTTTCAGCAATGCTAGAACTGTTAACATTTTGGCAATTATTGGAGATAGCTACAAGTATTTTGCATAATAAAAATGGACATGAGGCTTTTTTGGGATAGAGATATACAGTGGTACCCCAAACTTAGTTCTTTCCACATTTCTGGTCACAAACAAAATTGGAGGAGAATTGAATCAAATTTTTCCATAAGGTCAACATTGAACCTAACCATTGAATTTGATGCAGTTAGGCTGGAAATTTAGCTCAATGGTTCCGCTCCCTGCCTCAAATTTGATTCAGTTCTCATCCAATTTGGTCTGTGACCAGAATCATGGAAAGAATTAAGTTTGTGAATTGAGGTACCACTGCATTTGCATATAACCTATACATGTCCTTCTGTCTACTTTATGTCATTATCTACGTTACTTATAATACCTAACAAAATATAAATCCCATGTACATAATTCTTACAATGTATGATTCAGAGAATAATGACAAGGAAAAGAAATCTTTGCAAATATTTTTAATCTGCAGTTAGTTGAATCCACACATGTTGAACCCATGTATATGAAGGGACAACTGTATTGTCTGTCAGTCTTTAATATGAAGACCACAAAACTCATTAATGTAAAGGAACAGCTTCTTCATCTTCAAACTCTAAAACTGGGAACCATAGGAATTAAAGAGAATTTTCTTTTAATATCCAGAAAAACATAGAAATATTTTATAGGAAACTATGACTCATTTCTGTTTAGATATATGATATATATAATATATGAATTATATATTATAAATTTTTATATATAGTATCCCCAGAAGATGCCAATTCCAAATGATAATATCTTACACTGTTGAAAATGGTTTTAAATGAATTATAAATGACATACTTTTTTTTTGTACTGGGGATTGAACTCAGAACCTTATGCTTGGGAGGCAGACGGTGGAACCACTGAACTAAATCCCCAGCCCAGTTTTAAATGAATTGTGACAGCAGTAATAGTGTTTCTCTGGCCCGAGAGCATGACAAATGGTGCATGAGTCAATATATGAAGAGTTGTACACAATTTATCTTTATGTGACCCAAAAGAAATTTATGTGTCTAATTAGGTTATCCATGCCCTGCCAAAAGAAGAAAATAAATAGATCTTGTTACCTGGGAGACACAGAAAAAAATGGAATAAATATGGAGATGGTAGCAAGATGCTAGAATGGTTAAAGAGAAAAACATTGTTTGAGTAAGGACTGGGAACAACAACATCAAAAAATAATTAAGTCTTAAGATTCATTTACTCTAGAGTTGCGGTGTACAACTCTCACATAAAACATGATTATAGCTATATATAATATCCATATTTTATTATATATTGAGTATCAACTGCATATACCTAGTCTAGAGAAAAATCAAAAAAATTTCATAGTTTTAATCTGAGGAGAGAAATTTAGAAAACTAAGGAATTTTTAATTCTTTATCATATCAATGTCTACATAGTTTAATTAATTTTAGTAAAAGATTTTTATAATTTTTGAAATGACTTTTAAAATCTATGTCAGGTAAAAAAGTCGAAAACCAAGACCAGACCAGGCCACAACAAGCCTTTATTGCAGGGATGATCTGCCGGGCTGTCTCTGAACAAAGGACAGACAAAAGCCATATGGCCAGGACAGGGAGAGCCTCTTATAGGAGCTGGGGTGGGGTTAAGTGAGGTAGTGGCTAGGGACTGGAGGAGCCTGTCATGTCACTAGTTGCTAGGAGGAGAGCAAGTATTAGGTTACTCTTTTGGGGGGAATAGGGGCATGCTGGGAAGAAGGAAGCTATTATACACATCACCCACCCTAAATTGGAGGGAAATCTATCAATCTATATATTTAGAAGAACTGAGGAAAGATGCTATGGTTTTGATACAGTTTGTCCCCCAAAGTTCATGTGTTGGAAGGTCCCCAGTACAATACTGAAATATAGTAGGACTTTCAAGACATAAGACCTAGTTGGAGGTTATTGGACTTTGGCCACCTTTGGAAAAGATTAATGTTTGTCTACAAAGTGGGTCAGGTCTTGTAGAAGTAGATTAGTTCCTGCAAGAGTAGACTGGTGAGAGAGAGAGCCCTGTCCCTTCCCTTCATTTTGCTTTCTTCTGTCTTAGTGCTCTCTGCAGGCAATCTCATCATTGTGATCTCTGCTATCTTGTGACATAGCCAAAAGTCCCTCAACAGAGGCAAAACAGATAGAACAACAATATCTTAGATTTTTCAGCCTCCAAAACTGTAAGAAAAATCAACCTCTTCTTTACAAAGGACTCTGCTGCCATATTCTGTTACAGAAAGAAAAAATAGAGTAAGATAAAAGATATACATCAAAATGTAAATATTTGGGGGATAGTAGAAATACAGAAAATTCCTAAAATTTTCCACTTTTCACTTTAATACTACCTTGTGATGGCATATTGTATTTTTCATCCATTCTTGTCTTATATCTGACTTTTTCCAAAGAATCAAAGTATATTCCTGATGTGTGGGACTGAGTGACCCATTCACCTTCCTGTCCCCCTAAGGGTGGTCTGTATTCTTGCCTCTGATATCCCAGTTGAAAACACATCTCAACCAGTTCTTTTGTTCAGTTACAGGCTCCAATGCTTACTGATTCTATTTCTTTGAATATATTTCATCGAATTTTGCCTACAAAACAATTTTTTAAGAGTAAGACAAAATCTCCACATCTTTGTTCTGATAATCTTGCTTTGTTTGCACAGTATTCCCAGAGTGGTAAAAACTCACTCAGCAGTAAATGTTTCCTGCTGTCATAAACACTCAGGTTTCACATCTCACTGTTTATGAAACAGAAGGAGTTTATTGCTTTACACATAATCTCCAATCATGGGATTATTATATATAGTGTTGACCTGTTTGAAAATGAGAATGCGACTCTTCAGAACAATGGGTAGGTATTTTTCTCAACAAGGAAAGGAGATTTATAAAGTACAAACAGAATAAAAACCATATGCTAAGACATTTACTTGGTTTTATTACAAGCCCCAGAGAAAATATCTGCTATTTAAATATTATGAAATATAATAAGACATCAGGATATATGAGTGATGGCTTACAAATATTTGCAAAGAACATACATGAAAATTATATATTTCTAAAACTTTTCTAATTTAGATATTCATACATATCTTTTTTTATGTTAGTGACTGTTATGGGTTATATCTAGATGTCCCCCTAATGCCTTATGCATGCATAGGTGGGGCTTTGGGGGATGATTGACTCATGGGGGTGTGATACTTATCAGTAGATTAGTCCACTGATGAGCTTATAAACTGAATATGTTGGGAGGTGAAGCCTTGTTGGAGGAGGTGGGTCACCAGGGATGCGGCCCATAAGAGTCTCTCTCTCTTTGCCTATTAACTGACACTTACTATAAACAGAGGTACTTCATTGGCTAGGCCAGTGACGGAGAACCTTTCAGAGCTTTCAATGAGAAAAAACAGCTAGCTATAGTACGCGTGCCATAAGTTTGCCACCACTGGTCTAGGCAGAACTTGTTAATGGCTAATCTAGAAACTTTCAGTTTTAAAAAAACACAAATTTTAAAAACACTTAATAAAATACTATCAAAACTTTTCAAATGTCTTCATGCTTTTAAGACAAAACTCCTTGAAGGCATGCATAAATATTCTTCTCAGTAAAATCACACCATAAAGTACATTACATAGGAAATTATTTTAAAGGAGAGATATTAGATGACTTGTTTTCATAATCCATAACACCATCTTGACACCTATTATACAAACTACCTGAAAAAAAATTTCCACTGTAGCTCCATTTTAATTAGTGCAAACCCAGAAGTCAAATGATTCTTTATAAAGTGATCTAGAAGTAAATTGCATTACTGTGAATCAAATAAGCACTGTACAACATTGTGATAATGTCCCACATACCAGAAATGACAGCCCATTTTTCATCAACTACTATAAAAAGATATGGGTGATACAGTCATTGCATTTTTTGAGTTAATACCACATTCTAGAGCCAATGTGTCTACACTGTCAATTTTTCCCAAATAAGACGAAAAGAGGTGCCACTGGCTCATGCCGATAACAGATTTCATGATGGTCTACAATATTTCATCACTGATTATTCAGCAGTTTACTACCCCTTTCCAAAAAAAATGCATTTTGACTGTCACTACATAGTTGATTTCTCTCCATTGTTTTCCATGGGAATTATTTCTGCTATCAGGAAATGATTAGCATATAGCCCCTGCCTCAAGTGCCTCTTTCAAAAATAATAGACTTTGTGTATTACGACAATAGAACCTATTTCATAAGTTGAGTGTTTTATGTGAGAATGCAAAACATGGAGCACAGTGTATAATACATAGTGTTTAGTGGATATTGCAATTGTTTGTATACTTAAACTAAGGTGATAATATGAAGAACCAAGTCTTGAAACAAGGCAGGCAAAGCAAGAAATAAGAACTCTATACTGTTGAGTTTATTTTCTTGTTAAGAATTATCTCTTTCACAATTTTAAAAGGTAAAATGAATGGAGGTGTTGTGTAAGAAATGGGATAAAACCAGAGTCACAATCATCACTTAAATACCTTCTGCAGAACTTGGGATCCTAAAGAGGCATGGTGCCATTGCAAGAAAAGTATCTGGGAGATGTGATATAAGGCTAACCTAGGAGCTTCAGCTGTGCATCCAAGGGCTGGGATTTGCAAGAAAAGTTAATAGGTTATCATTTGGGAAGATCCCCTTTATAATTCCATATTATTTCAGTTAATCATTTTCAAATTGCAGGTGGCACCCAGTTGTTGAAACCAATTACCAATTTTTTGAAGTATTTTCATTTTTCACTTTGTAGGAGAAAAGGAGAGAGGGAGAGAGGCAGAGGGAGGAAGGGAGGGAGGGGGAGAGAGAGAGAGGGAGAGAGGGAGATCATTTTTTCCCTCCAATTGGGATAATTGTTTTACCAAGGGACTTAATATAATAAAAACTAGAAAATGGTTAGTATTTGATTTTCTAATTTTTTGGAAAGATGCTTTTTAGATTTATTAAACAATGTTTTACTTATTCTGTGTGTGAGATTCCATTAGTAGGTGATGGCTTAAGGACCATGTTATGTGTTCCAGTCATTTTCTCTTTGAAGATCTATTTCATAAAATCTCTGGAACTGAGGATCCAGGTAGTGACTTATTAGGTTCATAGAGTACTTGTAAAGTTCAAAGTGCTTTGTGAACCATTTAACTAAAAAGTTTTTTAATTAAAAAAATAAGAATATAGGAATGAATGGAACTTATCAATAATAGAGAATAAAGTCTTAAAATGTTTACAGTCAGAAATGCCGTTTGATTTTTCAGCATACAAAGTGTCAAACTCCATAATGGGAGAAATATGACAGGAGTCATTGTGAGTTCATGTTCAAATGAAATTCTCATCTCTTTCTATTAGGATGTCAAAAATAGAGTCATAGAAAAAGAAAGAAAGGAGAAAGAAAAAGTATAGAGAAAATCAAAGGATAGCAGAGAGGTTGTAGTACAGATTAGTTTTTAAACTCTAAATTCCAATGAACAGAAAAGGAAATACAGTACATAAAAACTGTTTATTGAGCCTTGGCACCTAGATGCAACCTTTGAATGATAGCATGGGAAGAAACTAAGAAGTTTTAAATGTGTACCGCAATCACTAAAAAAATATATATGAGGTAAGATGAAACAGAGGTAAGATGAACAATAGGGGAGAAAGATGAATACAGAAGAGAAGCAATGTAGGGAATGTAGATCCAGGAAAATGGAGGAAGGACAAAGACAAAAAACTTTTCCATGACTACCTTCAGCTGAGGTTTTCACTGAATTATGAAACTAACAGAGGATCATATGCAAACTATGGCTGTAAACATGTGTCTATTAAAATTAATAGATACATCACTATGCATAAGTATTATAAAATTTATTTAATATATAAAATGAATCATTTTTATATTAAAGTCACAAGGAATCTCTTCATGCATTGTTAAAAATCAGATCAAAGACAACTATACACTCTAGAATAATTTTTCAAAATTACATAAGTGTATTTAAGAGCAAAAGAAAAAAAACTGTAGGCATATTTTTCTCAAGAGTTGACATTTGAAAGAAGGGATTCAGTGAATTTCAAAGGTTTTGTCAGCACCATACAGTAGTTAATGGCTACAATCCCAATGGAAAACTATTTATCTGATTTACACAGCCAGAAGGCAGAATTTCAAGGAACCACACATTACCACTGCAAAATGAGAAGAAAAGACTGAGAAAGAGGAGAGGCCAAAATTCTATGAATACATTTTGCCTAAATCTCTGATGAATCCCTGAAGTACTTGGGGATGATTTGAAGTAATATAATAGAAGTTAAAGGAAATGAGCTAATTACTGAAGCACTACCCAAAAGTTACACAGTAGATGCTGGCTACAGCAGATTAAAGAATATTTAAATAAATGAAGAGATGAACCATCTTCATGGATTCAAAAGACCCAATACTGTTTAGATGCCAAGTCTCTCCAAAGTAATCTTCAAATGCTACATAATCTGACATACTTCTAGTAATATTTTATATAAAAATTCACAAATATATTCTATAATTTAAATGGAGTGGAGGAATCATCCCGCTGCTGAGAGGCAAGCCTCCTCACACCCTACCAAGGTCCGGAGTCCCAGGGAACACGCCGAATCAGCCTGTTGCAGACAGGCAGGTCGGCCCACGCCCTACCAAGTTCCCAAGTCCCAGGGAACACAACAAATCAAGCCACTGCAGACAGGCAGGTCTGCGCACGCCCTACCGAGGTCCCGAGTCCCAGGGAACATGCCGAATCAGCACCCTGCAGACAGGCAGGTCTGTGCACACCATACCGAGGTCCCGAGTTGTGTGGAAGATGCCAAATCACCCTGCTGCAGACAGGCAGCAACCTGGTTCCACACTACAAAGACACAGAGGACACCAGACCACCAGACCACAGTACTGAATCCTACTGCTCCCGGCCCAGAGGTGGGGGCTTCTGAGCCACCCTCTCACTGCTTCTGGTCCAGAGGAAGGGGCTTCCCGGTAACCATCCCTCCCGCTGCTCCCAGCCCAGAGGAAAGGGCTTTTGGGCCACCGTCTGTCCTGCTGCTCCTGGCCCAGAGGAAGGGGCTTCCAGGCCACCATCCATCCCACTGTTCCCAGCCCAGAGGTAGGGGTTTCTGAGCCACCATCCCACTGCACCTGGTCCAGAGGAAGGGGCTTTCCAGCCACCATCCCTCCTGCTGCCCCAAGCCCACAGGAAAGAGCTTTTGGGCCACTATCCCTACTGCTGCTCAAGGCCCCTGTCCCACCACTCCTAGTTCAGAGGAGGTAATCCATGCAGGCGCAAAGAGACCCCTGCCACAGTCGAAATGAGAAAACACGTAAATAAGTCCCAAAACCAGACTTCCAGATCACCTACAGCAACCTCAAAGGGAAATGAGATGGAACACTCTGACACTCAACCACCTGGACCCACTGAACTGGCAACAAAAGGGGATCTGGAAAAAAATCAGAAATAATTTCTCAGATAACAGGAGAAATTGGGCCCCTACTGCAAGACATGATTAAAAAATCTAGAGAGGAGCTCAGGAACATGATGGAATCCCAACATAAGAAACAAATGGAATCCATAAAACAGATGCAAATAGATTTCCAGGACATGAAAAACTCAACTGAAAGTCTACACAGCAGAATGAGCCAATGTGAGGACAGAATTTCAGATATAGAAGATAAGATTGCAATTAGTGACCAGGAAAAGAAAAATTGCTTCAAAATTATAAGGGAACATGAGAAATTAATCAAGCAGCTGCTAGATGATGCAAAGAAAAAGTAACATAAGACTGATTGGGCTCAATGAAGAAACAGGAGAGAGTGGAGATGACATAAAAAATCTCTTCACAGAAATAATGGCAGAAAACTTCCCAAGCAGGGGAAAAGAGCTTGACATACAGACAAGTGAGGCATATAGCACTCCAAATAACCTTGATCAAAAAAAATCTACACATAGGCATACAATTTTTAAGATTCCAGAAACACAACAGAAGAACAAAGTTCTACAAGCAGTCAGAGAAAAGAAACAAATCACATACAAAGGAAAGCCCATCAGAATCACAGCAGACTTCTCAACACACACCATCAAGGCAAGAAGAGCTTGGAGTGACATATTCCAAGCCCTAAAAGAAAACAGCCTCCAACCCAGATTGATGTACCCTGCAAAACTATCTTTCAAAATGGATGGAGAAATAAGATACTTTCATGACAAAGAGCACCTTAGGAATTTTGTGAATACCAAACCAGCACTCCAAAGAATTTTACACAATATCTTAGGAACAGACATTGAGGATCACAACCCCAGGAAGCAAAGCAGAATGAACCCATCTGGCATGACAAGAAATTAAATGTAAAGGGGGAGAACCCAACAAAAGGAAGAAGTCATGGCAATGACAAGTCAATACGTTTCAGTTATAACCATCAATGTTAATGGTCTCAATTCACCAATCAAAAGAAATAGACTGGCAAAATGGGTCAAGAAGCAAAATCCAACAATATGCTGCATACAAGAAACACACTTCATTCAAAAGGAAACTCATAGACTGAAAGTTAAAGGGTGGAAAACAATACTGCATGCGACAGGAACCCAAAAAAAGCAGGAGAAGCTATCCTCTTTGCAGATCAAGTAGATTTCAAACCAACACTGATTAAGAGAGATGAAGAAGGACACTACATCCTTGTGAAGGGAAGAATCCAACAGGAAGAGATGACAATCATAAATATCTAGGCACCAAACACTAGTGCACCCAACTATATAAAACAAATACTAATGGACATGGAAAGTCATATATGCACTAATACAATTGTAGTGGGGGACCTCAACACCCCACTGTTACAAATAGATAGATCAACTAGACTAAAAATAAGTAATGAAATACTAGAACTCAATGGAACTCTTGAACAAATGAACTTAACAGATGTTTCCAGAGTCTTCCACCCCACAAAATCAGAATACACATTCTTCTCAGCTGTACATGGGTCATTCTCCAAAATAGACCACATACTCACACATAGAACATGTTTAAGTAAGTGCGAAGGAATTGAAGTTATCCCCTGTATATTAACAGATCATATTGCGATGAAATTGGACATCCATAGCAAAAGAAACTCAAAAATTTTCATAAACATGTGGAAATTGAACAACACACTTCTGAATAACCAATGGGTCACAGAGGAAATTAAAGAAGAAATCAGACAGTTCCTTCAATTAAATGACAATAACAATACAACGTATCGGAATCTATGGGACAAAATGAAAGCAGTTTTATGAGGGAAATTCATAGCAGTGAATACATATATTAGGAAAACTGAACGAGCCCAATTAAACAACCTGATGCTGAACCTCAAGTTTCTAGAAAAAGAAGAGCAGGACAACCCCAAAGCTCATACAAGGGAGGAAAATAGAAAGATCAAAGGAGACATCAATGCAATGGAGACTAAGAGAACAATACAAAAAATCAATGAAGCCAAGAGTTGGTTCTTTGAAAGAATCAACAAAATTGACAAACCTTTAGCCAACCTTGTCAGAAAAAGGAAAGAAAAGGCCCAAATCCATGCAATTAGGAATGAAAAGGGTGAAATTACAACAGACCCAGCAGAAATCCAGGTGATCATCAATACCTACTTCCAGAAACTATACACCAATAAGATGGACTGTGGGGGGCCTTTCCGCCCCCTGCTAGAACTCTTGAGTGCCTTTTACGGGCATGTCTAAGCCTGCTGCAAGTCTACCCGGCAACAAGGAAGTAGCCCCAGTACCCTCCCCTTGCTCCCTCCCTCTAGCCCTACGGTATATATGCTGTAGCAGCTTCCACAATAAACAAGACTTGATCAGAAACCTGTCTTGTCTCCATCTCTCGTGTCCCCTGTCCTTTGTCATTCTCACTCCCCCTCTAGGGTCTCCGTTGACTTACCCGCAGGACGGGACAATGGACAACACAGAAGAAATGGACAGATTCCTGGATACATATGAATTACCAAAGTTGAACAATGAAGACCTAAAAATTCTGAACAACCCAATATCAACCAATGAAATTGAAAATGTAATTAAAACCTTATCAACTAAGAAAAGCCTGGGCCCTGATGGCTTCACTGCTGAATTCTACAAGACATTTAGAGAGGAACTGCTGCCACTACTGTTTAGACTCTTCAATTAAATTGAAAGGGAAGCAATACTCCCAAATTCATTCCTGGAAGCAAGCATCACCTTGATCCCCAAAGCAGAGAAAGACCCAACTGAAAAAGAGAACTATAGGCCAATCTCACTAATGAACATAGATGCAAAAATCCTTAATAAGATACTGGCAAAGAGAATGCAGAAGATCATCAAGAAGATCATACACCCTGATCAAGTGGGATTCATCCCAGGAATCCAGGGAAGGTTCAATATACACAAATCAATTAATGTAATACACTATATCAATAAACCCAAGGACAAATCCATATGATTGTCTCCATAGATGCAGAAAAAGCATTTGACAAAATCCAACATGCATTTATGATAAAAACCCGAATAGATGGTCTCTACTTCAAACTGATAGAAGCCATCTATGAAAAACCAACAGCCAATATCATACTAAATGGTCAAATACTGAAATCCTTCCCACTAAAATCAGGAACAAGACAAGGATGTCCACTATCACCACTCTTGTTCAATGTAGTTCTGGAAACATTAGCCACAGCAATTAGGCAAGAGAAAGAAATAGAAGGAATAAAGATAGGTAATGAAGTCAAATTGTCATTATTTGCAGATGACATGATACTCTATATAGAAGACCCCAAGAACTCCACCAAAAGTCTTCTACACTTAATAACCAAATTCAGTCAAGTAGCTGGTTACAAGGTCAACACACAAAAATCAAGAGCTTTCCTCTACACTAATGACAGACTCACTGAGAGTGAAATAGGGCAAAGAATTCCTTACACAATAGCATCCAAAAAACTGAAATATCTAGGAATCATCCTAACAAAAGAAATCAAAGACCTCTTCTCTGAAAACTATGGCACTCTGAAAAGAGAGGTTGAAGATGATATCAGAAAATGGACAGACATCCCCTGCTCCTGGGTAGGAAGGATTAATATAGTGAAAATGGCCATACTTCCAAAACTGCTATATAGATTTAATGCAATTCCAATTGAGATCCCAGCAGCATACTTCATGGACCTTGAGAAAACAATCCAAAAATTCATTTGGAACAAGAAGAGACCCAGAACAGCAAAAGCAATTCTAGGTAACAGAGACATGGCAGGGGGTATCACAATCCCCAACCTGCAACTCTACTACAAAGCTACTGTGATAAAAACAGCATGGTGCTGGCAAAGAAACAGACCTGAGGACCAGTGGAACAGATTAGAAGATGCAGAAACAACACCAGACACACTCAGCCATCTCATCTTCGACAAAGGAGCCAAACACCCTCACTGGAGGAAAGATAGCCTCTTTAATAAATGGTGCTGGAAAAATTGGGCTTCAACTTGCCAAAGATTAAAACTAGACCTATATCTCTCACCATGCACTAAACTACAATCAAAATGGATTAAAGATCTAAATATTAAAATAAAAACTCTGAACCAGTTGAAACAGAGGTTAGGTAGAACCCTTGAAGACATTGGTGTAGGAAAAGATTTTATGAACAAAACCTCAGTTGCCCGTGAACTAGCACAAACAATCAACAAATGGGATCTCTTCTTATTAAAAAGCTTCTGCACAGCAACAGAAACCACCAGCAGGGTGAAGAGACAACCCACAATGTGGGAAAAAATCTTCACCTGCTCTTCCTCAGACAAAGGTCTACTATCTCGAATCTATAAAGAACTTCAAAAGATCAGACCTCCCAAATTTAAAGACCCAATCCAAAAATGGGCATCGGAAATGAACAGACATTTCTCAGACAAAGAAGTAGAAATAGCAAATAAATACATGAAAAAATGTTCAACATCACTGGTCATTTGAGAGATGCAAATGAAAACAATGCTGAGATTCCACTTCATTCCAGAAAGAATGGCTGCTATCATGAAATCAACCAATTACATATGCTGGCAGAGCTGTGAGGAAAGAGGAATCCTGGTCCACTGCTGGTGGGAGTGTAGACTGGTGCAAGCACTGTGGAAATCAGTATGGAGATACCTCAAAGAACTAGGACTGGAAGTCCCATTTGACCCTGCTATTCCACTGCTGGGGATCTTCCCCAAAGAATTAAAAGAATCATACCACAGTGATATATGTGTGTCTATGTTCATAGCAGCACAGTTTGTAATAACTAAAACTTGGAAACAGCCCAAATGCCCATCAACTGGAGACTGGATAAAGAAAATGTGGTTTTTTCATAAAATGGAGTACTACTCAGCCATAAAAAATGAGAAATTAGAGACATTTATAGCTAAGTGGATGCACATTGAGGCGATACTCTGAAGTGAAATAAATAGGACACACATGTATAAATACTGAATAGTTTCTCTGGTGTGAGAAATTGAAAGTGTAAATAAGGACTAAATACATAATAGGTAACGTGAAATAGGAAGAAATGGGGCAAAGGGGAAGGAAGTGGGAGGGCTAGGGGAAAGGATAGAAGGGAATGGGATTAATATGAGAAAATGGAAAAATAGGAACAAAATCTTTGTAAATAGGGAGGAATGGAGGGGTTGAAGGGAGGGCTGGGCAAGGGTGAAAAATAAGAACCAAGAGAGATTATGTAAAGGTGCAAATTTCCAATGATGAATGTCATTATATTGTATACTTAAAATGTACCAATGGTTAGAATGAATAATTGATAATGTAAAATAGGAAGAAAAGGTCCAAAGGGGTAGGGGTAGTGGGAGGGGAGGGGAAAAGAAAGAAGGGAAAGGAAAAATGCTGAGAAATGGAAAAAATGGAAATAAAGTCTTTGTAAATAGGGAAGGGTGGAGGGCATGAAGGGAGAGCTAGGAATGGGGTAAAAATAAGAACCAAGATGCATTATGTAAAGATACAATTCCCAATGAGAAATGTAATTGTGTTGTATACCTACAATGCACAAATAAAAGAATTTAATTTAAAAAATGGAGTGGAAAGAAATCTAGTAAATCCAATGGAATTTTGAAAATTGGCAAGCAAAGATGAAGGACTTAGGCTACCTAATTTCAATAATTACTACAAACCTAGAGTATTCAAGACAGTGTGGTACTGGCTCAAAGACTAACAAATACATCAATGAGCGGAATAAAGAGGCCAGAAATAGACTTGTATTACTGCTGCCCATGTTCAAAAAATTAAAATGGTATCAAAGCAATCCAGAGGGAAAGGAAAAATTTTAAAGGGTATACTAGAATAACTTGATATTCACATGGGAAAATTAAATGACCACCATACCCTGGCCTCAAATTATTAACAAAGATTAATCTGAGGTAGACCATAGGCTTAAGTGCAAACATTATAAAGTCTTTGAAAGAAAATACAAAAGAATACCTTTACATCATGAAAGTAAATTCTCTTAAAAAACAATAAATTAAACTGAATTAAAAGATTCTGCTCTTCCAAAGATACTGGTAAGAGTTTAAGTTGGTAAGGTACAGGCTAAAAAAAATACCTGTAAAACATATATCTGGCAAACAACTAATTTCCAAGAAAAATGAAGCATTCCTACAACTTATTAAAAGGCAAAAAACTCTTGTGTATCCAAAAGCTTAGAGTACATATTTCTCAAAAGAAGATATATTAATAGCCAATAAACACACAGAGAATTATATAACAGCATTAACGTCTGGATAAATGCAAACTAAAACTACAACGAGATACCTACATTCACTCATTGGGTTGGCTGAATGACCAACAACATGAAATGTTGGGTAGGATGTGAAGAAACCAAAATGTTCATACTTTGATAGTGAAATTGCAATGTGGAGCAAGCTCATTTTCCCCAACATTTTGGTTTTATTTTCATTTTTTAATGTTTTTAGTAGTACATGTTTGGCATACATAATGATTACATTCTTCATGGGGAGTTGATACATCTACATAACACATCTTACTTCTTTTTCATTCCTTTCCCCTCTCTACATCTTTTGATCAACTTCCTTTTTACAAAAGATCTATCTACCTATTTCCTATTATCTTTAATTTGGCTTTTCATTTATATTTTGGGTTTCTTGTATAAGAGAAAGCATATGACACTTAAGCTTGTGTATCTGGTTTATCTCAATTAACATGGTCTCAAGGTGCATCCATTTTCCTAGAAATGACTCATTTATTCTTCTGGCAGAGTAGCACTCCTTTATGTATAAATACCACACTTTCTGTATTCATTCATCTGTTGATGGATATGTAGGACACTTCTAAGATGTAGCTACTATGAATCGTGCTGCTATAAACATAAGTATGCATGTATCACCATGATGTGATGTCTTTCACTCTTCTAGGAAGATACCTAGAAAGAGAATAGCTAGATCAAATGGAAAGCAAGATCTTTTTAAGAATTCTGACAATTTCTCTTTCTCTCTCTCTCTCTTTCTCTCTCTCTCTCTCTCTCTCTCACACACACACACACACACACACACACACTCAGAGAAAGTATAAAGGGGATGGTTAATCTTGGTTGTAAGTTTGACCACATTGAAAAACACCTAAATTGGAAAAGTACACTTCTGAATGTGTCTCTGATGGTATTTCTGGAGATGATTGGCATGTGAGTCAGTGGACTGAGTGAAGAAGACCTGCCCTGAATGTGGATAGCCCTATCCTATGGACAGGATGCTGGATGGAACAAAAAGTGAAGAGATAAACTCACAGATATGTATCCGCAACCCTTCATAAGCAGGTATAATTTTTACTGCTGCCTTTGCTCATGGACATCAAACTCTAGATTCTTCAGTCTATGAAGCCTATAAAGGTGGAACTGAGCTAACAACTTTCCAGGGAGCCTCTAGGTCTTAAGCCTCAGACCAGGGCTGCATCAATGGTCTCTCTTGAGGCTTCCAGCACCTTGGACTGAGCAGCTACTGATTTTTCCAGGTCTCCAGCTTGCAGATGACCATTGTGAGACTATCCAGATTCTGATCATGTAAGCAAATCTAATGAATCATGTCTTATAATTATACACATAGATAGACAGACACATAGATACATAGGTATACAGATATCATTCTTCATTCTGTTCTCCTGGAGAACTCTGTTTAATACTGTACCCCTACCCTATAACCCAACAATTCTAGTCTTAGATATTTTGAGAAATGAACATTTTCTCACAGTGTTGTTCATTGGAGCTCACAACTGGGAAGGACCTAGGGGTGTTTTAATAAGAGTATGCAGCATATAGTGAAATACTCAGTAATAAAAGAATCACATACACAAGAGAATAGGTGGATCTTATACACATATGGAAGCCTCAACAAAAGAGTGCCTAACATATCCTGTCATTCTATTTAAAAATCTCAAGCAGGAAATACTAATTAATGGGAAAACATCAAATGACTGGCTGGGGGAAGAGCATAGTGAAAGGGAGTTTAATCAGAAGGAACATGAGGGAAAGTTAAGGGATGATGGTTATTATTTACATCTTGAAATGGTTTTGATATAAACAAATAGATTTGTCAAAACTCACTGAATGGTACATTTATGACTTTACACGATTCAAAAGAAAAGACTGAACTCACGCTATATACATTCTGAAGTGTTTGGTGGAAATGTATTGATTTTTAGAGCTTATTTTGAAACATATCAGAAAGTAAGATAAAACAATGGATAGATGTAGAAATCAACAGATAGTAGACATATAATAAGTACAGAAAATGTTAATGGTAAAACTGAGTTCATGTTTTATCAGTATTAAAAAATTATTTCAGTATTTCTAAAAATTTTTTGCAATAAAATATTGTAGAATAGAAACAGTAACTCAATGTTGATCACTCAAGATTTTTATGGCCATGCTAGACAAACCTAAAACTCCATACTCATAAATTTACAGATATTTTAAAAATAATCATTTCATTAAATTAGGAGACATAAATAACTTAGTCAAACAGTACTCAAAATTATATATTTCTTAAGAAAAGTTATTCTTTTTTAATGTGTATGCATTTTTTATCATTAAATAAGTTTATTGGTACCATGTAGGTATACATAATGATCACATTCATCATATGAAATTTATACCTGTACATGTTATGTCTTGATTCTTTTCTTTCCCCCACTTCCATCCCCTCTCGTCTACCCTTCTACCACTCTTCCCCTTATTATTTACAAGAGCTTTGTTTCCATTTTATCTTTCTTTTCTCATTTATTTTCTTTTCCTTTCCTTCCTTTCCTTCTCCCCCCTCCCTTGTGCCCCTTCTAATTTGAACATTTTCTTCCTATATTACAATAGCTATTATACATTTTGGTCCTTATTTACACTTTCAGTTTCTCACACCAGAGAAACAATGCTACATTTACACATGTGTGTATGATTTATTTCACTTAAGAGTATGGTCTCTAAGTGCATCCATTTAACTATAAATGTCTCAAGTTTATCCTTATGGCTGAATAGTACTCCATTTTATATTAAAAAAATACATCTTTATCCAGTCACCAGTTGATGGGCATTTGGGCTGTTTACAACTGTGCTTCTATGAATGGGTATTCATATATCACTGTGATATGATGCTTTTAACACTTTTCAGAAGATCACCAGCAGGGGAATAGCTGAGTCAAATAGAACCTCTAGTCCTAGTTTATTGATAAATTTCCACACTGACTTCCCCAGTGGTTGCATCAGTCTACCCTCTCACCAACAGTGGAGAAGAGTTTCTTTATCCCCACAGCCCCACCTGCATTTGTTATTGGTTGATTTCTTCATAATAGCTTTTCTTTATGGAGAAGGAATCTCAGCATTGTTTTAATTTGCATCTCTTGAATGACTAATGATGTTGAACATTTTTTCATATATTTATTTGCCATTTATATTTCTTTATCTGAGAAATGGGTATTCATCTCAGATACCCATTTTTGGATTGGGTCTTTAAATTTAGGGGTTTTTTTCAGTTCTTTATTCTATTTATCAGTCCTTTCTCTGAAGAACAGCTGGCAAAAAAATTTTCCCACTCTGTTGGTTGTCTCTTTACTCTATTGGTGATTTCTTTTGCTGTACAAAACCTTTTTAACAAGATAAGATCCCTAAGGTAAGATCCCAGTTATTCTTTATAATATTTCCTATGGGATTGGGTTTTGTTCATAAAGTCTTTCCCATACCTGTGTCTTCAAGGGTTCCACTTATTCTATCTTCCAGCAGATTTAGTGTTCCTGTTTAAGATTTAGATCTTTGATCCATTTTTATTTTAATTTGGTGCAGATGACATGATACTCTGCACAGAAGACCCCAAAAAATCCACCAAAGGACTTCTAGATATAACAACCAAATTCAGTCACATATCTGGGCACAAAATCAACCCTGAAAAATTAATAGCCTTCCTGTACACAAACAACAAACTTACTGAGAGAGAAATTAGGGTTATCAGACCTTTCACAATAGCATCAAAAAAATGAAATACTAAGGAATCAATCTAACAAAGGAAGTAAAAGAGCTTCACATTGAAAACTATAGTACTCTGAAAAAGGGAGATCAAGGAGGATATCAGAAAATGGAAAAGCACCCCTTGCTTATGGGTAGAAGAAACAAAAGTGAAAATGGCCGTAATTCCAAAACTGTTATACAGATTTAATCCAATCCTGATCAAAATACCAATAGCATACCTCAGAGAACTAAAGAAAAAATTCCTCAAAGTCATTTAGAACCAGAAGAGACCTAGAATAGCAAAAACAATTCTGGGCAACAAAGGCAAGGCAGGGGGAAATCACAATCTTTTACTTGAAATTATACTACAGAGCTACTGTGATAAAAACAGCATGGAACTTCCAAAAAAAGCAGACCTGAGAATCAATGGAACAGATTAGAAAATGCAAAGACAACTCCAAACAAACTCAGCCACCTTATCTTTGACAAAGGGGCCAAACACCTTCACTGCAGAAAAGATAGCTTCTCTAATATATGGTGCTGGAAAAACTGACTTTCCACATGCTGAAGACTAAAACTACACTCATGTCTCTCACCATGCACCAAACTAAAAAAAAAAAGTTATTTGTGAAATGTGGAAAAATGTAAATACAATTACTGGGGAGATCATTAGAACTATTACAAATATTTCAGACCTCTTCTTTGGGGAAATGTGCCTGAATTATTACCTCCTTCCCTGTTTAAAAGAAAAAAGCATAGCCAAATAGTTTTCTTTGATCAGTAAAATGTGGACAAAAACATTTTCTGTCACTTCCAGAAAAACACTTTAAAAATATCTCACTTGTATATGGAATGTAAAATAGTTTATCTCATTGCAGTTAAGTAGAATAGTGGTTACCAGAGGCTGATGTGAGAAGAGGAAAGGAGAAGGGGCAGAGATTGTGGAACAGAAACAATGTTAGACAGGCAGAATAAGTTCTGGTATTGTGTTGCACAGTAGCTTGACAATAATTGACAATAACTCATTTTGTATCTGAAAATACCTAGAAAAGAAATTTTAATAAACTTACCATAAAGAAATAATAAAAGGTTAAGGTGATAAAATGCTATTTACTCCGCTTTGATCATTTCATAATGTATACATGAATTTAAAATCACATTTTATCCCATAAATATGGGCATTTATTGTGTTGTTAGTTTTGATTTTTAAAACTTGAAAATTTATAATTTAAAAAATTTGAGTTTAAAAAACATAATAAATGGCAAATACATTTTCTATTTTTGCTGCCGCGATGACCCATAAAGTTAAGCATGGAAGTAGCTACAACTATCTGTGTCCTAGAGTAAGAATGACTCCAAGCACAGCTCCTTTAACATACAGGATTAACATACAGGATAGATAAAAAGTAAACCTTGCTGTTTTAAGCCACTAAAGCAGTGGCACTAAACAGGTTAGGTTACTACAAAATAACCTAACCATCTGGTCACAGTCACAAAATAAAATCTCTCATTCTATTCTTTAAAATATACACGAATGCAAAATGTGTCCTTTTCAAAAACCAATGGTAAGAAAATATATAGTTATTCATTTCCTAAATGGTCCACAAACAAATTTAAATTTCTCTACATGTATAACTATCCATTTTTTAAAATTAACTTTATTGCTACATTTTAGGTATATATTAACGATCACATTCACCATTGAGAATTTGTACCTGTACATGATATATCTTAGTTCTTGTTTTTTCCCATTTTTAATGATATAACATCATGAGAAATATTCACTGTCCAGAGTTGTATTATTACTGAAAGTCATGTACAAGGAACAGAATGAAATTTAGTCTCGTTAACAACAGAAAACAAAGGTTGCAGGACCCCAGAAAAGATGGGGTGAGCACTCAGAGTACAATCGATACCTAGTGGCAGCAAAAAGAGCTATGATTTGAGTCTGGTTCAAGAGATGAATTATTCTTATTGACAACAGTGCTCAGCTGTGACCAGTCTAAAGAACTGAAAGGAAGCCATAGGATTGCAAAATTATCAAGGAAAACACATTCATCTCAGGGAATAACATTTGCAAAGATTTTTATAAATAAATTGTTCTTGAAACACTTGAAAATCACAGGTTCCATTCTCAATCAGTTAGTTAATTCCAAAACAATAAGACCATTTGTAATGCTGGACTGGAAGGGTCAGAGCAGCAGTGATTTCTCATTTTTCCTCTCCAAGGATTCTTTTGATATCTGATTACACTTCACAGAAACTTCCTCAACTTCCTTAAACCTAAATTTATCAACTTTCAGCAGGATTTTCCATAACCTTATGGGTGCTGATATACTGGAGTTGCAAAATGGTTAGAATATTTTGGAATATTGGATTTATTTTACTAAGTAGTAATAAGAGATTCTAAGGAAATCATTTGTGCCAGTACCTGCCACATGACAGATTCCCTCCTCCCTTCTCCTTACTACATAAAATACATGTCACACTATAAGCCAAAATTTCATATTTCAGACTTTGGTGCAGTAACAACCTTCCACATAATAAGAAACATTTAAGAAACAGCTGTACAATCACCTTTTTAGTTGTCAAAACACATCTCTCCCAGATACAAGAAAATCAGAAAGTGGCTTCTTAGGATCATGTTTTTCTAAGTTATAATCTCCCACTAGTGCACTAGCTTGGACTCAGTTGTTAACTTCCAAAGTTTATGTGAGACCAAAATCTCTCAGGGATTTAATCATTAAAAATATATAATGTGTCAATCATAGCTTGTTGCTATAGCATACTACTTATACTGAAACTCTTCTATGAAATATACCTGCTAACCACTATATATGCTTGTTTGGGTTGAATTTTACATTCCCTACATTTTCAGTCTACAGATACTTTCTACAAAAACTGAGTTTTTATTTTCCTTAGAGACAGTCATCAGGATAAATTTTTAAATAAAATAAAAATAAAACAAATCAGTTCCAGAATTTAGTTCCTACAAGTTAGTTCATCCCATAGATGAGACATACTCGTTGCTGACATTTTTCATCAATGAGTCTTGAATCGGTGATAATTTCTCTAAAAAGAAATTGAATAAAACTGTCCTCTAAAATAAAGTATATTAGTTACTTAATTCGCCAAGTATTTTTGCATGCATAATTTATATCCTAGCAGGGAAAGAACAAACTTTCAAATAAACACATTGGACTCAAATCCTGATTGCACTATGATTGGCTATGTGGCCTACAGACAACACTAAAAGCACATAACTCACAATTTCTTCATCTTAGAAATAGGATTATTAATAACTACAAATGGAGTCTTGTGAGAAATGACAGAAATACATATAAATCCCTTGTCGTGGTGAATATTATCTCACATAATAGCTGTCTGCCAAATTTCTTCTCCTTCCAAGAACACAGAGATTACATCATTCATCTCTTTTCAATTAGGCAGTAGTAGCATGTGACTAGTTCTGATCAACAAGTCATAAGCAAAAGTGTTAGCTAGTACATGGAAGAGAAAGGACAAGACTTCAACTAGGTTTCTTCTGTCACTACCATCCAAGGCTTGTGTTCCACACAGTGCAGCTGTGTAAGTTGGAAGGGTCTCCATCACCCTGGATCCCTGAGTGACCATGAGTAGCAGTTTCATTTTCATCAGCCCCAGGCTAGACATGTAGCCACAAGGAAACAATACTCTTTTATTATTATAGGCCCCTTAGATCTGAGAGCTGTTTATATTAACAACATAACCTGTCCATATACAAAAGTTAGGATCAGAAATGGGGAACTGCAGTGATTTTTTAAAAATCATGTCCTTTATTATCAGGCAAACTCATTCACTGAGAACTGGAAACAGTAGGCAAAACACAAATACCACTAAAAAGTGAATAAGGTAAGCAAAAAGGGATAAATACAGAGAGAAGGAAAATGCATTTCAGTAAAACCAGCATTCTGGATTACATTCTCCTCATGGTCTTTAAGGGCAGGATAGACCAATAGGCTGCCAGGGCCCGGAGCAGAGGCAGGTTGAATATCGTGAGGGAAAAGACGGAAAAGAATGAGGTAAAGGTTCTATATCTTAAGTGTGGTGATTACATAACTGGATACATTTATCAAAATTCATCAAACTGTATAACAGTGCAAATTTTACTACATGTAAATTATACCTCAATATCAATATCTAAAAAGTTTGATTAGTTTCCCTACATATTAGAAAACTGAAAATTAAACCGAGATTAATTTTTTCACCTGTTAGATTGGCAAGGATTTAAAATGCTGATTTTTAGAAAGAAGTTTGTTTTCATAACTAAGGTTGTGATCAGAGACACAATCTCAGATATTGTGGCCAACAATCAGCAAAAACTCTTTGACAGCAATTTGCATCAAAATTTTAAATGAGCATTTCTTTCAATTCAGGATCTTCACTTTCAGAGAACACCTGAATATGTGATTTTGCCTATATGGCACTGTGTGTATACCAAAGCTGTTGAAACAAGTTTTATTGGTCAAAGTTACATTTAAAACTTATACAATTGTCTATGAATACGTACTCCACAGTAGGGCACATGGTAATACTGGGACTATCATGCAGTCTACTTTTCCTTTTTCTTTGTCTTCTCAGTACTGAAGACTGAACCCAGAGAATACTGAGCTAAATACTTAGCCTTTTTTTATTTTTTAATTTTGAGACAGGGTCTCAATAATTGCCCAGGTTGGCCTCAAATTTGTAATCTTCCTAACACAGTCTCTCCAATAACTAGAATTACATATGTGCACCACTCTGCCCAACTGTAGTATTATTTTTATGAGATTTTGGTGGGAATGTAGTAAGGTCCTAAGCTCTCTGCTTCCCTACACAGAAAACACAGCACTTGTACCTTTAATGAAATTCCCACCTAGACAAGGCTCAATGTAGGGTATTTCCTGTCATAGAAAAATATTAAAATATCCTATATATAAAATTACATATTATCTGTAGTACATTTGGTGACTTGCTTTTAGGTAGATAAAACCATTTGTATTGGGCAGTCAACAGACAGTGACATTTAATCTCCAGATTTTGATCATTTATAACTACTAATAAAACACAATACATTACAACAAAAAAAAATACCACAAACAAAACAAAACACATTATTCCTTGCAGATAAAATTATGGAACTTTTTAGAGGAATATATAAATTTTTTAAATCTCATAGGTTAAAGATGCTTGTACCCATAGTTATAGAGGAGTCCGTCCAGAACTTATATTCCATATTTCTACATTACTTACATTACTGTCAAAAGTTAAATGTGCCTCTTTAATCAAAACTAAATTTGCTTAGATTCTAACATGAACTAATATCGTTCCCCCATACTAGTTTTTCCTGCTCTATGCTATCTAGACTTCAAGTCCATTCTATAGTTTCAAATGTGTAAAAATGTTATGCATTTATCATGTTACTCTGATAGGATCATAGGACAGAAATGTTCAAAGGTAAATAAGAGTAGACACTGGGTTGCCTGCCTTACACATTAAACTTAGGAATAAAGACAAGCTTCTGTGAGTAAGAAGAGAGCAGCAGAGTGAAGCATGGCAGTTACAATTATAATTCCTTCTGTGAAAAAAATCACACATTTGTGGATGTGAAGCACGGATTTGAAGCAATTACAGCAAAGGCATAAAGATAGAAGTTTTTAGTCAAGTGCCCTTAGGAACTATAATGCAGACCAGGCTGGCACAGTCAGTGAGCATGTAAAAAGGGAGAAAAGGAAGAAAAGGAGCAGGACAGTGACAGAAGGGAGGGGTGAATGGAAGGAGACAGACTGATATCACAGAGCCAACAACTGGGGAGTGGTGACGCTCCCCGGCCATCGCTGTGATCTGGGTAACACAAGCGAATCTCATTCCCACTTTGCTCAGCCTGAAGATTCCTGTGAGAGAAGGAAGTTCCTGAACCTGCCCTGCAAAATAAATATTCAGAAAAGAATACCTTATAGCTTATTATATACTTAATTAAAAGGTATGAGTTTAAAAAGTTACACTTCATCAACCAAGAATAGTTAGTTTGACCTTTCAAAGTTTGGAAAGTCAGTGGAAAGAGATGATGTATGATAGTTCTCCTATGGCAGGACTTGCCTTCCAAACACTCCTCATTAGGCAATAAAAGAATTGTCCAGGGCCGGGGATATAGCTCAGTGGTTCTGCTGCCTGCCTCAAAAGCGCAAGGTCCCAAGTTCGATCCCCACTACCAAAAAAAAAAAAAGAATTGTCCAAAGAAGCCAAAAATTAGCTTCCAGGTTTCATATGACCTGTTGCAAAACTCTCCTGAGGTAATTCAGGTCATTGTATCTTGATAGAGAATTATAATAACCTGATATCTACCAGGCAGTTTACTTTCAAGAGAGTAGAAAATAGAATTAGATGAATGAGAGTTGAACATGGGGGGAACAATTCTGAAATTTCTCACCTATGTAAATCATGGATCACAATGCCAACTAGAGAAGGAAACAGTGAGTGGGAGTATGACACACAGGATCAGTGAAGAAATACTGCAAGATCACCTGGCCGATAGGGAACTACTTCAGAAGAATCGTAGTGTTGTGCCCAGATTGCAAAGACCACCAGGAAGCCGTTTCCGATGCAAGCACATGAGGGTCGTTTATTCAAGCTCGAGCAGGGGCTCCCAGCCGTCACCGACGCAGCGGATCAGAATTGAGAGCCCTGCATTTCAAATTAGCGGGGTTTTTACTAAAGTTACAGCAAGGTTTGGGGATTTTCCATTTAGCAATCACATGATTGGTTGGCATTTAGCAAGCATGAAGTGTATACTTCTGATTGGCTAGGCCCATTGGGGGTTGAGGGGTGATTACGAATAGGTTTTACGAGGGAAAAGAGGGACAAAGGTTAGTGGCTGACTGTCAAGTACTGGCAGTCAGTAGACCCAATGGCTAATGCTCACGACCACTATGTACTGATGGTCGGCACACTGACAGATTGTTTTACAAATAGGGGGCCCAGAATGTTTATTTCCTGGGCAAACAGATGGCTGAGTAATTAACTTAGGAACTTTGGTTTGTTACAGATTGTATCTTTTGTCCCAGAGCAAACATATTTTAACTATTAATTTGAGAGGCTAGGGGAATGGTGGATTTTAGCAAAATGGAGTCGCTTTGGTCTCACAGTAGCACAACCTCAGGTTCCCAAATACTTTAATTTGTTTAATGAGTGGTACAACTGATACCACATCTTGGATTTCACTTAGTCAAACATCTAACTTTATTCAACACCCTCTCAGATGTACACACATGGTTACTTTAGCCCCATTATCCACACACGGTGTGCCTCATCCTACATCCACCTGTAGTTCACAGGGAAAGTTTATCTTATTATCTGTATTAGGTACTATATTCACTTACAATTCAACAGGCATATCAGTGTGATGAATAGGTATCTCAGTTTAACCCCATGCATCCTCCACACACACCCTTAACACATCTATAAACTTCACAAGCAGGCCCCTGAACTCCATGCTTTAATCTAATCCTAGATCAAACACTTCAACCAAATAGACGCATCAAGGATACTGTAGGTTCTTGATATCTACAGGTCCTTCCACCCATTCATATGCTACAGCCTCCAACAATCCATTCATCTGTTAGCTCTCAGAATGCTGCCCAGAACTAGTACAACATTCAGAACTCTTCAACAGGGCTTTGAAAAGCTAGTGAAATTAAACTACTATAAAAATAAGATTTCCTCAAAATTACATTTCTTTGGACTTAAAACATCCAGTTACAAATGAGCCTACTGTTTTCATAGCAGCCAGTCCCCTACTTATTGAACAGGTGAAGTCCTGTTGCCAACCTCATGTCTACATCTCAGCTAACAGAACTATAGGAGATGAGCAGGCCAAACAATCAGATTGCACACTGCTTATCAGTAAGTTCTGGAGAATATGTTGCCTCCACAAATATCCCTTTATTCATCCACACCATCCCCTTAGGTGCCAACACTGCAATTTCTCCAAAAGCAACAGTCATTAAACCTATGTAGCATGTACTTTTAAATTTATATTTTCTTCAGATAAACTCCCTGAAGTTACCTGATGGGTGATAGCCCCAACACTAAAATTAAAAACCTTCTAGACCCACATGATCATTACCTAGAAAAGGGCTCTTTGGAACCTCATGAACCTATTTTGCAGATGAGTCATGGGAGTCTAAGATTGATGTTGCTGCTGGGAATTAAGTTATTATATTCCCAGAAGTCCAGGGTGGGATGACAGTAAAAGGAATTTAAAATTCAAAAACAAACTTCTGGAAAAAACTACTGTCTGAACTCCAAGAAATGGAGAATAATCTAACTCAAAATCACTTAAAATTTTTATCTTCCAAAATATTTCCATTGTAGAAATGCAGCAAGTAAAATAGTTGTAATGGACACATCCAGCCTGAGGTCTGTATTCTAATCCCAGTGCTCATAACTTTTATGACAAGTTCAGACTTGTCCTTGTGCTCCCATCAGTCAAAGATCAAAGGCCTAGTCTCAAAACATCGACTAACTGAGCTGCTAAGAAGGCTTCTCTCTAGAAACTACTTGAGATACCGGGGCATTTTTGAGACACAAAATTCAATATCTTCTCTAAAGTAAGATCCAAAGTTTGAGAAACTATTTGACCTAAGGGGAAATTTTTATCATTACTTTGAATATTATAAAATTGAAGCTATGACAGAAGGTACTCACAAATCTTTTTCATGGAAACTCAGCCCGCAGAGGTCATAATAACTCAGCACATTCTTCTGTGTGGTTAAAACTCATCACATGGAAAGTAATCAGCTGGAAAATGTGGTTGCAGCTCTCTAACCATGTACCCTTGGTCTAGTATTTCATTATGCTTAACTCCATATATATTTAATGCTTCAGCATTCTCAATACTTTGAATCACATCAGTTCTAGATTTTTAAAAGAAAAAAACCTACAATGATAGCCTTTTAATCTTTAGTGGTCTCAGTGAAACAATCCATCCATGAATAAAGAGAACAGGGCTTAACTATTTAATTTGCTTTCCAGTCTACGGTTTGTGGTACTTTGGGCCTTGTCTTTATCCTCCTTGGAAATTTCTTCCCTGCTGTGAAGTTAGCATCTAAACTCTAAAGATGAAAAGTGTGGTTTGTCTGTAAACACATGCACTAAAACACCACAAAGCTTTTCTTATTGAGCACATTTCTAGATTCTACTTGGAGTGATTGCATCATTCTCAGAATTTAGAATTGGGCTTTGGAAAGAGCTGGAATGGAGCCAGAGTCAAGAGGTAATGGTAACTGTCACTCACTGCAACACTTGCCTTTGGACATTTAAGAACCAACAAAATTATTATGGGTGGCCGGGGTGAACGTCAAAACCTTGACTTGAGTCTTTGAACTTTAAATGAGGAAGAAATAGGGCAAATCATGAGTGATTAGGCAATAGACAACGCTATGGTGTAAATGTGTCCTCTCCAAACTTTATGTTGATGCAATAATATTGAGAGAGCCTTTTGGGAAGTAATTAAATCATAGGGGTCCACCCTCATGAGTGAGATTAAAGCCCTTTAAAAAACAGGCTGCAGAGAGCTCCCTGGACTTTTTGCCCTTTTCCCTTCCAGCATGTTAGACAGGGTTCAGTCTCCTACCCAATGAGAATTCACCCGAAAGTCCCCTTCTTGAAAAGAGAGCACAGAGAAGACGCCTAATCACCCCGCTGCAGACAGGCAGGTCTGCCCATGCCCTACCGAGGTCCTGAGTTCCGCGGAAGACACCGAATCACCTCATTGCAGACAGGCAGGTCTGCCCACACCCTACCGAGGTCCCCAGTCGCACGGAACACACGCCAAATCAGCCTGCTGCAGACAGGCAGGTATGTGCACGCCCTACCAAGGTCCTCAGTCATGCGGAAGACGCCTAATCACCCCGCTGCAGACAGGCAGGTCTGCCCATACCCTACCGAGGTCCTGAGTTACACAGAACACGCCCAATCAGCCCGCCACAGACAGGCAGGTCTGTGCACGCCCTACCGAGGTCCTGAGTCGCGCGAAAGACACCAAATCACCACCCTGCAGAGAGGCAGCCACCTGATTCCACACTACAAAGAAGCAGAGGACACCAGACCACCAGACCAAGATACTGAGTCCCACTGTTCCCGGCCCAGAGGTAGGGGCTTCTGAGCTGTCGTCCCACTGCTCCTGGTCCAGAGGAAGGGGCTTCCCGGTCGGCATCCCTCCCGCTGCTCCCAGCACAGAGGAAAGGGCTTTGGGCCACCTTCTGTCCCGCTGCTCGTGGCCCAGAGGAAGGGGCTTCTGAGCCACCATCCCACTGTTTCTGGTCCAGAGGAAGGGGTTTCCCAGCCACCATCCGTCCAGCTGCTACCAGCCCACAGGAAAGGGTTTTTGAGTCACCATCCCTACTGCTGCTCTAGGCCCCTGTCCCACCTCACCCAGCTCAGAGGAGGAAATCTCTGCAGGCGCTAACAGCCCCCGCCCCAGTCGAAATGAGAAAACACGAAAATAAGTCTCAAAACCAGACTTTCAGATCACCTACAGCAACCCCAAAGGGAAATGAGATGGAACACTCTGATACTCAACCACCTGGACCCACTGAACTGGCAACAAAAGGGAATCTGGAAAAAATTAAATCAGAAATAATTTCTCAGATAACAGGAGAAATTGGGCCCCTAGTGCAAGACATGATTAATAAATCTAGAGAGGAGCTCAGGAACATGATAGAATTCCAACATAAGAAACAAATGGAATCCATAAAACAGATGCAAATAGATTTCCAGGACATGAAAAACTCCATTGAAAGACTACACAGAAGAATGAGCCAATGTGAGGACAGAATTTCAGATATAGAAGATAAGATTGCAATTAGTGACCAGGAAAAGAAAAATTGCTTCAAAATTATAAGGGAACATGAGAAAACAATCCAGCAGCTGCTAGATGATGCAAAAAAGAATTACATATGACTGATTGGGATCAATGAAGAAACAGGAGAGAGTACATATGACATAAAAAACCTCTTCACAGAAATAATGGCAGAAAACTTCCCAAGCAAGGGAAAAGAGCTTGACGTACAGATAAGTGAGGCATATAGGACTCCAAATAGCCTTGATCAAAAAAAAATCTACACATAGGCATAAAATTGTTAAGATTCCAGAAACACAACAGAAGAACAAAGTTCTCCAAGCAGTCAGAGAAAAGAAACAAATCACATACAAAGGAAAGTCCATCAGAATCAGAGCTGACTTCTCAATACAAACCATCAAGGCAAGAAGAGCTTGGAGTGACATATTCCAAGCCCTAAAAGAAAACAGCCTCCAACCCAGATTGATGTACCCTGCAAAACTATCTTTCAAAATGGATGGAGAAATAAGATACTTTCATGACAAAGAGCACCTTAGGAACTTCGTGAATACCAAACCAGCACTCCAAAGAATTTTACACAATATCTTAGGAACAGACATTGAGGATCACAACCCCAGGACGCAAAGCAGAATGAACCCATCTGGCATGACAAGAAATGAAATGTAAAAGGGGAGAACCCAACAAAAAGAAAAAGTCATGTCAATGACAAGTCAATACATTTCAGTTATAACCATCAAAGTTAATGGTCTCAATTCACCAACCAAAAGAAATAGACTGGCAGAATGGGTCAAGAAGCAAAATCCAACAATATGCTGCATACAAGAAACACACTTCATTCAAAAGGAAACTCATAGACTGAAAGTTAAAGGGTGGAAAACAATACTCCATGTGACAGGAACCCAAAAAAAAGCAGGAATAGCTATCCTCTTGGCAGATCAAGTAGATTTCAAACCAACACTGATTAAGAGAGATGAAGAAGGACACTATATCCTTGTAAAGGCAAGAATCCAAGAGGAAGAGATGATAATCATAAATATGTATGCACCAAACACTAGTGCACCCAACTATACAAAACAAATACTAACAGACATGAAAAATCATATACGCACTAATACAATTGTAGTGGGGGACCTCAACACCCCACTGTCACAAATAGATAGATCAACTAGACTAAAAATAAGTAATGAAATACTAGAACTCAATCGAATTCTTGAACAAATGAACTTAACAGATGTTTACAGAGTCTTCCACCCCACAAAATCAGAATACACATTCTTCTCAGCTGCACATGGGTCATTCTCAAAAATAGACCACATACTCACACATAGAACATGTTTAAGTAAGTGCAAAAGAATCGAAGTTGTCCCGTGTACATTATCAGACCACAGTGCGATGAAATTGGAGATCCATAGCAAAAGAAACTCAAAAAATTTCATAAACATGTGGAAATTGAACAACACACTTCTGAATAACCAATGGGTCACAGAGGAAATTAAAGAAGAAATCAGACAGTTCCTTCAATTAAATGACAATGACAATACAACATATCGGAATCTATGGGACACAATGAAAGCTGTCTTATGAGGGAAATTCATAGCAGTGAATGCACATATTAGGAAAACAGAATGAGCCCAATTAAACAACCTGATGCTGAACCTCAAGCTTCTAGAAAAAGAAGAACAGGACAACCCCAAAGCTCATACAAGGGAGGAAATTAGAAAGATCAGAGGAGAAATCAATGCAATGGAGACTAAGAGAATGATACAAAAAATCAATGAAGCCAAGAGTTGGTTCTTTGAAAGAATCAACAAAATTGACAAACCTTTAGCCAACCTTGTCAGAAAAAGGAAAAAAAAAAGGCCCAAATCCATGCAATTAGGAATGAAAAGGGTGAAATTACAACAGACCCAGCAGAAATCCAGAGGATCATCAATACCTACTTCCAAAACCTATACGCCAATAAGATGGACAACACAGAAGAAATGGACAGATTCCTAGATACATATGAACTACCAAATTTCAACGAAGAAGACCTAAAAATTCTGAACAACCCAATATCCACCAATGACATTGAAAATGTAATTAAAACCTTATCAACTAAGAAAAGCCTGGGCCCTGATGGCTTCACTGCTGAATTCTACAAGACATTTAGAGAGGAACTGCTGCCACTACTGTTTAGACTCTTCAATTAAATTGAAAGGGAAGCAATACTCCCAAATTCATTCCTGGAAGCAAGCATCACCTTGATCCCCAAAGCAGAGAAAGACCCAACTGAAAAAGAGAACTATAGGCCAATCTCAGTGATGAACATAGATGCAAAAATCCTTAATAAGATACTGGCAAACAGAATGCAGAAGATCATCAAGAAGATCATACACCCTGATCAAGTGGGATTCATCCCAGGAATCCAGGGAAGGTTCAATATACACAAATCAATTAATGTAATACACTATATCAATAAACCCAAGGACAAAAACCATATGATTGTCTCCATAGATGCAGAAAAAGCATTTGATAAAATCCAACATGCATTTATGATAAAAACCCGAATAGATGGTCTCTACCTCAAACTGATAGAAGCCATCTATGAAAAACCAATAGCCAATATCATACTAAATGGTCAAAAACTGAAATCCTTCACACTAAAATCAGGAACAAGACAAGGATGTCCACTATCACCACTCTTGTTCAATGTAGTTCTGGAAACATTAGCCACAGCAATTAGGCAAGAGAAAGAAATAGAAGGAATAAAGATAGGTAATGAAGTCAAATTGTCATTATTTGCAGATGACATGATACTCTATATAGAAGACCCCAAGAACTCCACCAAAAGTCTTCTACACTTAATAACCAAATTCAGTCAAGCAGCTAGCTACAAGTTCAACACACAAAAATCAATAGCTTTCCTCTACACAAATGACAGACTCACTGAGAGAAAAATAGGGCAAATAATTCCTTACACAATAGCATCCAAAAAACTGAAATATCTAGGAATTATCCTAATGAAAGAAATCAAAGACCTCTTCTCTAAAAACTATGGCACTCTGAAAAGAGAGATTGAAGACAATATCAGAAAATGGACAGACATCTCCTGCTCCTGGGTAGGAAGGATTAATATAGTGAAAATGGCCATACTTCCAAAACTGCTGTATAAATTTAATGCAATTCCAATTGAGATCCCAGCAGTATACTTCATAGACCCCGAGAAAACAATCCAAAAATTCATTTGGAGCAAGAAGAGACCCAGAATAGCAAAAGCAATTCTAGGTAACAGAGACATGACAGGGGGTATCACAATCCCCAACCTGCAACTCTACTACAAAGCTACCGTGATAAAAACAGCATGGTACTGGCAAAGAAACAGACCTGAGGACCAGTGGAACAGATTAGAAGATGCAGAAGCAACACCAGACACACTCAGCCATCTCATCTTCTACAAAGGAGCCAAACACCCTCACTGGAGGAAAGATAGCCTCTTTAATAAATGGTGCTGGAAAAATTGGGTTTCAACTTGCCAAAGATTAAAACTAGACCTATATCTCTCACCATGCACTAAACTACAATCAAAATGGATTAAAGATCTAAATATTAAAATAGAATCTCTGAACCAGTTGGAACAGAGGTTAGGTAGAACCCTTGAAGACATTGGTGTAGGAAAAGATTTTATGAACAAAATCTGAGTTGCCCGTGAACTAGCACAAACAATCAACAAATGGGATCTCCTCTTATTAAAAACCTTCTGCAGAGTAAGAGTAACCACCAGCAGTGTGAAGAGACAACCCACAATGTGGGAAAAAATCTTCACCTGCTCTTCCTCAGACAAAGGTCTACTATCTCGAATCTATAAAGAACTTCAAAAGATCAGACCTCCCAAATTTAAAGACCCAATCCAAAAATGGGCATCAGAAATGAACAGACATTTCTCACACAAAGAAGTAGAAATAACAAATAAATACATGAAAAAATGTTCAATATCATTGGTCATTCGAGAGATGCAAATGAAAACAATGCTGAGATTCCACTTCATTCCAGAAAGAATGGCTGCTATCATGAAATCAACCAATAACAAATGCTGGTGGGGCTGTGGGGAAAGAGGAACCCTGCTCCACTGCTGGTGGGAGTGTGGACTGGTGCAACCACTGTGGAAATCAGTATGTAGATTCCTCAAAGAAATAGGACTGGAAGTCCCATTTGACCCTGCTATTCCACTGCTGGGGATCTTCCCCAAAGAATTTAAAAAATCATACCACAGTGATATATGTGCACCCATGTTCATAGCAGCGCAGTGTGTAATAGCTAAAACTTGGAAACAGCCCAAATGCCCATCTACTGGAGACTGGATAAAGGAAATGTGGTTTTTTTATAAAATGGAGTACTACTCAGCCATAAAAAATGAGAAATTAGAGACATTTATAGCTAAGTGGATGCACATCGAAGCAATACTCTTAAGTGAAATAAATAGGACACAAGTGTGTAAATACCGAATAGTTTCTCTTGTGTGAGAAACTGAAAGTGTAAATAAGGACTAAATGTATAATAGGTAATGTGAAATAGGAAGAAAAGGGGCAAAGGGGAAGGAAGTGGGAGGGCTAGGGGAAAGGATAGAAGGGAATGGGATTAATATGAGAAAATGGAAAAATAGGAACAAAATCTTTGTAAATAGGGAGGACTGGAGGGGTTGAAGGGAGGGCTGGGCAAGGATGAAAGATAAGAACCAAGAGAGACTATGTAAAGGTGCAAATTTCCAATGATGAATGTCATTATATTGTATACCTAAAATGTACCAATGATTAGAATGAATGATCGATAATGTAAAATAGGAAGAAAAGGTCCAAAGGGGTAGGGGTAGTGGGAGGGGCAGGGGAAAGGAAAGAAGGGAAAGGAAAAAATGATGAGAAATGGAAAAAATGGAAATAAAGTCTTTGCAAATAGGGAAGGGTGGAGGGCGTGAAGGGAGGACTAGGAATGGGGAAAAAATAAGAACCAAGATGCATTATATAAAGGTACAATTCCCAATGAGAAATGTAATTGTGTTGTATACCTACAATGTACCAATAAAAGAATTTAATATGAAAAAAAAAAGAAAGAAAAGGGAGCACAGCCCTCCTCAGACAGCAAATCTGCTGGCACTTTGACCTTAGACTTCCTAGCCTACAATGCAAGGAACAGAATTTAGTTCTTTTTTTTCCATTACCCAGTCTCAGGTATTTTGTCCAAGCACCATGAAGGGACTTAGACTCAAAGCTTTGTGTTTGATTTTTTAACACAGGTACCGTTAACAGCTTCATCTATGGTAATATGTGAATATATGTAGTGCTCGCTTTGACAGCACATATAATATGTGAATATATGTGATAAATATTCACTAGTCTGTATTTTATTAATAAAACTAATTCATGTCTCTTGAGATTGTGGTTGTGTGATTTCTTTGGGAAACCTATTTTTGTAACAGATAAAAATTTTAATTTACATTTCAAATATATAAACATTTAAATTATACTCTAAAATTGTTTAGTGAAAATTGAGACTCTGATGAGGCAAAAGCAGTAACACTGGAGAAATGAGGATAGATACGAGCTATTTAGAAGTTCAAAATCAACAATATTTATTAAGCTGCTCTTGGATCATGATAGGGAGTTGGTAAAAAGCAAGAATCACTATTGACTCCTTTATGTTTATCATGTTGCCACTAATCAAATTTGGAAATGTAGAAGATGATGCCAGCTCCCAGCAGAGCACAAGAATGTTAGATAACTATAGTGAACTACTTGAAAGTGATGATAATAATAATAACAGCAGTTATCATTCTTACCATTGCCAGTTGTCTATGAGCCTTGTCTGCACTTAATATTTTATATGCAATAGTCTATATAACTTTATTATCTATAATTACTTCCATTTTGCTTATGAGGAAACAGGCATAGAAAGTTTGGGTTATTTGCCCCACATTACACAGCTAGCAAATGTCAGTGCAAATATTTATACCCAAGCAATCTTGATCTATATTTCACATTTCACATCAGGGAAGAAGGCCCAGAAGAATAATTTTATACAACAAAAAGAGAAAAGACAGAAGACAATACACTAACACCAAATCAAGAGAAGAGACTTGGGAAGCCTAAACACATCTTTGGCAAACACACCAACAAAATGGACTTGTCTAAAAAAATTCTATTTAACTGAGGGATGGTTCTATATTATTACTCAGCTTTCCCACTGGGCTGGGCACAATATCAGACACAACTGGAAGAAGGACACATTTAACTTGGCTCATGTTTTAAACGGATTCTGTCCATGGTCAGCTAGCTACAAGGGAGAAACATCATGGCAGAGGGTGTGGCAGAACAAAGCTGCTTAGTTCATGGAGGCCACAAAAGCAGAGCAGGGGAACAGTGTCAGAGAGGAAGGAGTGAAAGTCCAGATGTTCCCAGCAGGGTATTCCACAAATCCCCTGAACAGCTCCTAAGCCAATGAAGTTGATATAATCAAGCTTAACCATCACAGGTGCCATACCTGAGATCCACATAAACTTTTGCCAAACAGAAAATATTATGAGTATTACTTGGCAGGTTTATAAAGTCCTTTTCAATGAGATATCCAACTCAATGAAAATTCTTATGCAAGCAATATTTTGCAAATTGAAAGAAGCATCACATATATACATATGTATCAGATTTCTCATGACTATGATGCCAAAAGAGTTATTGCTCCAAATGTAGAATGTTCTTGTGCCAATATTTAGATGTTTATTTGAAGGGAGTACAAGATAAAATTTTTCCTAAATGAGACAAAATATCTTAAGCCAGCACTCTTGAAATGAATCAAGCATTTTATAAAATAGTTTACTGAATCTGACAATTTTCAAGCAAATCAGAGTAACTTTGAGGAACTTGAGGTGCCTTCATGAAGGAGTTAACATGCTTTTTATGACCTATTCATGCTCATATATTCATAAACATGTCCTTTGGGTTTCCAATAATTGCTAAGGATAAAGTGATAGTTTCAAATATTCATCCTCTTAGCTCTAAGCATCTCAAATCATTTAACAAAAATGTAACTGTTCTTTTACCAACATATTTTCTTATCTAAGAGTAACAGCTTACAATGTGAGGGGGAGGCAAACTTTTCTATATGTACCTGTATCTATGAATAATCACATCATAACCAAGTTCAGCATCAATTAAAAAATGAGTTGCAGGCCGGGGATTTAGCTCAGTGGTTCTGCCACCTGCCTTGCAAGAGCAAGGTCCTGAGTTTGATCCCCAGTATCAAAAAAAAAAAAAAAAAATGAGTTGAATTTTAACTATAAATTTAGGCCATCTGATTCTTTTAATTTTAGCTGATTTTTAAGTCTGTGGGAAATAATCCCTTTAAGAACAATGTGGTCATTCATTAATGGATTCTTCCAGGGAAGTCTATTGTTTCCCTTAAATAGGAGAGTCAGCAGGAAGCGTGTGTGTCCTTAGCACTACTTTGCAGTATCTATGTCAGTTTCTTATCATAGGAGAACAGGACTAGTTAGGACAATCCTTTGTTAGATGCTTCTGAGAACCTCTGGGATTTAAAGGAACCCATTTAGTGTTATGGGCATATTAATTACCAAGACAATAGAAAATTGGAAAAGCTTCATTGAAGGAATTATTTTAAAAGAGCATTTCTTTCAGATTAAACACAAAGATTTCAATAAACACTTGGTTTATTAATAATAAAGATTCTAGTCATTCTTATTGTTTGCTCACATTATTCTTTCATGACTTTTCCATGGACTATAATGGTGATAACTTTCAAAATGATAAACATGAGAATCAAATTTTCTGAAATGAATTTCAGTTTTGTTTGCAATATGCATTTTAGTCTTCCCCTTGTACCATTTTGTAAGCATGAATACATGTGTATTATATTCATATAATAAGTTATGTTGCAATGATATTCAAGTTCTTCTCAATGTTTATTAGGTGTCATTATGTAAAGTATAGCTTTTACAGGAAAAACAATCATCCTTTCTGCTATTATAGGTTGTGTCCTTGAAAATGTCATTAAAATATTGAGAAATTTCTATCATCTGCTTCTACTGGGAGGTCTAAATATGATTTGCATAAGAATGGTTTCAGCATATGAAATGAGAGTTCTGGAATGTCAGCACTAGATAGAATGATCAATTCACCCAAAATTGTCAAATTGCCCCTGACTGAGAACCATTGACCTATGTAGGTAATTTACTATCTTGTCACAAGATACCTTATCCAAGATATCGCGAAGTATAAACACACCTCCTTTCTCTTTCCATAGATGATATATTAAGACAGAGAAACATCCTTATTTGTATGAGGTGATATCTCATTGTGGTGGTGGTTTTTGTTTCTCTGACAAATAATGAAGTTGAGAAGCTTTTCATACAGTTGTTGGTCATTTGTTTCTTTCAAGAAATATCTATTTAGGCCAATCAGCCGTTTGTAACTGGACTGTTTTATTTTTGTTATTGAATTTCTTATATACTCCACATGTTAACCCCTTATCAGATGTGGAGTTTGTAAATATTTTCTCCCATACTACAGGTTGTCTCTTTGATATAATCTCATATGTCTATTTTGCTTCTGTTGTCTGTGCTTTTGAGGTCTTGCCCAGTCCAAAGTCATGAAACATTTGTCCTACTTTTTTTTAAGTGCTGGTGGGATGTGGATTAAGGGGAATCCTTACACACTGTTGGTGGGAAGGAACATTAGTATAGGCACTATGAAAACTCAGTGTGGAGGTTCCTCAAAAAATTACTACCATATGATCCAGCAGTCTCACTACTGGTTATATACCCAAAGAAAGTGAAATTAGTACATTAAAGAAATATCTATACATCTATGTTTCTTTCAACACTATTAAAATAGCCAAGATATGGAATCAACTGAAGTATTAACAGATGAATGGACAAAGAAAATGTAGCATATATACACAATTAAATATTATTCAGCCATTTTAAAATGTGAGACTGTGTCATTTTGGATGACATATCTGAATCCAGAGGAAATTATTTTAAGTAAAATAAACCAGAAACAAAAAATACCAATATCACATGATTGATTGCACCTGAATGTGGAGTTGAATATGTGTTGATAATACTCAGAATATCTTAAGTCTGGTGTTTTCTACAAGGTCACATTAATACATATTCTTAGAAAGAAAGTGAGAGTACAAAAGTAAAACATAAGGGAATATCAGTTAAAATCTCTTATTATTTCCAGATACAGAGACCCAGGCAGACTGGCTAAAGCCAAGAAGAAGGACACATAGGAAGGATAAAGGGATATATCACAAACCCCAAAGTTAAGTGGAGCAGAGCTTTGCAGGGTACTGGATCTATGAACTGCAAAGCCATTAAGAACATAGATAACAATAGTTTCCTTTCCTCTATAATTACATGGGCCCTTGTCTTTACTTCTATATGTCTATTCCACTCCTCTCTCCACAAAAGAGCTGACTCTTTTTCTCTAAATGTGGGAACAGAAATAGTTACCAAGGCTCCCTACTTCTGTATCTCCAATCACAATACCAAATTATCAGAGAAAATATCTAATGGGCAGTTTGGACCAACTGTCTACTCATAGACCAAATAATCATAGTCACATAAATACAGTCACATTGCACAGAAATGGCCACAAAAGTAGTTTACTCTCTGTACATAGTCAACATTCTCAGGAAAGAGCTGCACAATCTGGCAAAAGAGATGATAGTAATACAAACTGTTCAGGTTGTTGTCTCAGCAGCCCATGCACTTGAAGGCTGTCCCTGTCACTTCCTGTGTATCCTTGCACAAGTTATTTAGCCCCTGCTGTCACAATGCCCTCATCTGTAAAATGAAGTTAATCAGTATCTATTCCTTAGGATTGTTCTGTGGGTAAAATATGCAAAACACCAAGCTCAGAGAAAATGGTGAATTCCCAATGAATATTATCTATTTTTAGAACCATCATACTGAGTGAGGAAGGGATAATAATACCCTTTCTTCTCAAATGCATGTGTCCTAATACCCAAGACCACCAAATGTTAGGTCACAAAGCAAAGGGAAATTAAGATTGGAAATGGAACTCAGATTGCTAATGAATTTATAATAAAGTAATCCTGGATTATGTGTGGGGGTCTAATGCAAGCATAAGAGTCCTTAAAAGTAGAAGAGAGAATCAAAAGAGAAAATCAGACAGAGATGTGATGGTGGAAGCAGGATCAGATGTGCAGTGTTGCTGGCTTTGAAAATGGAGAATAGGGTCCTTGACCTAAGAAATGTAAGCAACACACAGCAAGTGAAAAAGACAAGAAAACCAATCCCATTGAGACCTACTGAAAGGAATGCTGTGACCCACAGACACACATGACTTGGCACTCAGAAATGACTGCAACTTTGCATCATTTAAGTTGGTAAATTTGTCATTTGTTACAGCAACAGAAGGGCCGGGGATTTAGTTCAGCGGGACAAGTGCAAGGTCCTGAGTTCGATCCCCAGTACCAGAAAAAAAAAAAGATTAATGTTACAACAGCAGAATATCGAGATTTTTAAATCTTTCTCATATTTCGGTTAATGATTTCCTTCAATAACTACTAATAATAGTTTTTAAATTATGTTTTGAAAAATGCATTAGTGTTCTTAAAATCTATTTAATGTGTTCAAACACTAATCTGCTTTTAAAAAATTATAACCCTATCAAGGCATGCTCTTCCAAAACCAGGCATAAGTTTACTCATCTCCTCAGTGTCCCCACACTCAGTATCTACTGATGAGTCCCTTCCGCGACATCTTATTCAGCAGACACTTTTCCTACTGAACCCTGGCTTTTTCCTCTCAGAACAGTAGCAAATGAGAATACACACCTCTTTTGGGACTACTTCATTTCCTACATAGTCTCAACATGCTCTCTCTATGCCTGATTGATTCAGAATCACTTTCATAGTACTTAAGTAATCTACTCACACTCCTACATTTCTGGGTACCATGCATGTAACGCCATCTTCCTTAAAAGGAAAATATTTTACCTCAAGAAATCAGCAGACCTGGAAGGAAGGTCCCCACCTCCATCCCAGGCTCCTAAGGCAGAGAAGCTGAGCCAGTCCCAGAACCTGGAAGGAAGCTCCTCCGCTGCCATCCCAAGGTCCTAGGGCAGAGAAGGTGAGCCATGTGGGCGCCAGAAGCACCCCCCCCCCGTGGAAATGAGAAGACACATAAAGAAGTCTCAAAAACAGACTTCCAGATCACCTACAGCAACCCCAAAGGGAAAGGAGATGGAACACTCTGATACTCAACCACCTGGACTCTCTGAACTGGAAACAAAACAGGATCTGGGAAAATCAGAAATAATTACTCAGATAACAGCAAAGATTTTGCTCATGGTGCAACACATGATTAAAAAATCTAGAGGGAACACAGATGAAAAAATAGAGAATCTGAGGAACATGATGGAATCCCAACATAGGAAACAAATGGAATCTATAAAACAGATACAAACAGATTTCCAAGAGATTAAAAACTCCATCGAAAGTCTGTGCACCAGAATGAACCAATGTGAGGATAGAATTTCACATATAGAAGATAAGATTGCAATTAGTGAGGAGGAAAAGAAAAATTGCTTTAAAATTGTAAGGGAACATGAGTAATCAATCCAGCACCTGCTAGACGATGCAAAGAAAAATAACATAAGACTGATTGGAGTCAATAAAGAAAGAGGAGAGAGTGCAGATGACATAAAAAAAACTCTTCACAAAAGTGATGGCAGAAAACTTCCCAAGGAGGGGAAAAGAACTTGACATACAGATAAGTGAGGCATATAGGACTCCAGCTAGCTTTAATCAAAAAAAATCTACACATAGGCATATAATAGTTAGGATTCCAGAAATCCAACAGAAGAACAAAATTCTACAAACAGTGAGAGAAAAGAAATCACATACAAAGGAAAGCCCATCAGAATCACAGCAGACCTCTCAATGCAAACCCTCAGGGCAAGAAGAGCTTGGAGTGATGTATTTCAAGCCCTAAAGGAAAACAGGCTCCGACCCCGACTGATGTACCCTGCAAAACTATCTTTCAAAATTGATGGAGAAATAAGATACTTTCATGACAAAGAGCACCTCAGGAACTTCATGAATACCAAACCGGCACTCCAAAATATTTTAGACAATACCCTAGGAAAAGACAATGAGGATCACAATCCCAGGAAACCCAGCAGAATGAATCCATTGGGCGTGACAAATTAAACGCAAAGGGGGAGAATCCAACAAAAAGAAAAGTCATGACAAGGCTTTTAAAACTTTTAACTTCATCTCCCTAATGAGTGTATAATTCAATCTTATTATTGTACTGGGTAGTATTTTTCTGATTCTAGAGTTGCACACCATTCTTTGTGCTATACTGGCTATTTATCATCTTCTTATGTCTACATTTTAATTGGGTTGTCTATTAATGAGCTGTATGAGTTCTTTATATATTCTGGTCATAGGTTATATGCATTGTAAATATGGTCTGTTTAAGAGCTACTTTTCATTTTAATGATGTTGTTTAAAGTTCTAAATATTGATGGAATCTCATTTATCAATTTTTTTCTTTTATACATCATGTCTTTTGTATCCTAGGTAGTTCTTGCCTACCTTGTATTCATAAATATTTTCCCTTATAATTTCTTCTTAAAGTTTCATACTTTTAGGCTTTCTTACTTAGGTTCATAGATCCCTTCAAGTTATTTTCATGTATGGAAATAAAAGGTTGAGGTTAATCTTTTATATATGGATACCAGGTGTTCCAGTGCCATTTGCTGAAAACACTATCTCTTCCTTGGCTCTTGAATTGAGTTTATATTCTATAAAATGCTAATGTTAAATAATCTTTCAAAACTCAGTGGACCATATGTGCGTGGTTCTATTTCTAGATTCTCTGTTTTATTCAAATGATCTATATGTCTTTCCTTACACCAACACTGCCTTGATTCCTGTAGCTTTAGAAGAAGTCTTAAAATTAGGTACTAAACGTCTTCCAACACTGTTTTTGTTTTTGTTTTTAACTTTTCTAGGTCCTTTGTACTCCTACATAACTTTTAAATTTCAATATCCAGTTCTTCATTTATAGCAAGTACACACAGACCTGAATTTTTATATATACCTTGTGTTTTCTAATCCTGCTAAATTCAAGTACAAGTTCTAGGGGCTCCCAGAGATTTCTCAGTATTTTCTCTGTAGATGATCATTTCATCTACATATAAAGATTTTTGCTTCTGCCATGTCAATCCTATCCTAGTTGTGTCATTTTATTGCCAGACTATTTTGGTGGGGCCTAGGTTTCAAAGTTTAATGGACAGATAAAGAGTAAGCATATCTGCCCTTGTTCCCCACCTTAAGGAGAAAGCATTGTATCTTCTCCATTTATATAAGGCATTCTTGCTGGAAGTGTGGAGTACATGTCTTTAATCTGTTGAGAAGGTTCTGTTCTACTTCAAGTCTCCTGAGAGCTTTTACCATGAACAGCTGTAGAATTTGGTCCAATACTTTTTCTCCAACTAGTGACAGGATCATATGGCTTTCTCCTTTCCTCTGTTAAAATGATGACTTTTGGGGGTGGATCTTCCAATGCTGAACCAACACTGCCATCCTTATAATAAAACCACCTTCTACATACTGCCAGATCTGACTTCTAAGAGTTTGTTTTGTTAAACAAATTTCTATCTGTGTTCATACTTTTTCTTCTATTATCTTTATCCAGTTTTAGGATTAGCACAATGTTGATTTCTTAAAATGAGTGGAGAAGTGTTCCTTTTTTCTGCTTTAAATGTTTGATATAATTTATCAGTTAAAATGTTTATGGGCCTGCTGTTGTCATATAGGTAGGTTTTCAAGTTAGGAATATACTTTCTTTAATAGGTGCTATTCAAATTTTATATTTCCTTCAGAGTTAGTTTCATTAATTTGTCTTCCAAGGTACTTCTTAGAAGTTGTCAAATTTATTTCAAAAAATATTTTTGTAATATGCTTTCTATATCCTTTTAAATTCTGTAAAATCTCTGGTAATGTCTCCTAGATCTTAATATTGTAATTTTAAAAATGAATAACTGATATTGTGTCACAGGAAGAAAAGGTCTAAAAGACCAGGGGAATTGAGAGGGGTAGGGGAAGGGAAAAAAGGGAAAGAAAAAAATGTGAGAAGAGGAAAAAAATGGAAACAAGGTCTTTGCAAATAGGGAAGGGTGGAGGGGGTGAAAGGAAGGCAAGGGAAGGGGAAATAAATAAGAACCAAGAGACTCATGTAATGGTACAAGATCCCAATGATGAATGTAACTGTATTTTATACCTAAAATGCACCAATAAAGTTAATGGGGAAGAAAAAAAAATAAGAACTAAGATACATCATGTTCTGGTACAAACACCCAATGATAAATGTAAATGTATTTTATACCCAAAATGTACTAATAAATATATTAAAAAAAAAAAGAAAAAGAAATCAGCAAAACTACCGCAGACAACAGCAATGCATAAGTGCATGGGGTGCGATTCACAATCATTCTGAAGGGCAACCTCAAAGACTGCGATAATCAGACTGCACAAGCAGATGTGGTTTGCCTACAACTCATCTAATAATAGGAAATCTATTGAAAGAAATAGGGGAAGGATTTGTGCTGCAAGCAGACCTTTTGTCCTTCTTCAAATGAAATGTCCAAGTTGGCCACTTTCTCTGCCTATATGTAGCACTGAAGCTGAAAAGTTAGTCAGCTATGGGTTGTAGCTAAAGAGAGCACTAAAGAGATACAGGACCACAGGCTTCTCCTTGAAGCCTTGTGAAGGAAATGCTTGAGATCGCAAACTTCTGCCTGCCAGCCATAGATGTTTCATTAGTATCCTGGGCAGTCGCCAAAATGCTTTTGAAAATACTAAACTATTAACCCAACTTTACAAATAGGCACAGTGGCACAAAGGACAAAAGGGAAAGAACCAATACACATGAGGACAAAAGGCATGGTTTTTCTCAGGCTGACAGCACTGTCTGAAAAGCAAATAAATTTGAAAAACAACCACCAACAACAATTACTCTGAAGAATTGGCTGTTTTACTGTTAGTAGCAGGGAATTACACTTAGCTCATTCTGGGAATAAATTTGTATAAGAGAATAGCCTTTTTACATGTACAAAGACTTTCATTATTCTCTTTCAAAAGACTTTAGGCAACATAACATTCAAAGAGCAGCAAAAACCAACATAAGGAATTTCAACATAAATAAAAATGAAATTCGATAGTTCTGGTTTCTTTCAAAATACTAAAACCAAGTTCCATCATCTGAGAAGCCAGTATTGTAGAAGTGATCCTTTCACAGTTTATTTAAACTAAGAAAATATGCTGGCTTTAAAACTCATAATAGAGCCAAGTAGTATGCCTGTGATATTCAATAAACAGTGCTTACACACCAATATTGAGACACTGGGCAAGTATCCAAGATCCCAAGGGCCCAGTAAGACCTTCCAAGGCAAGTGTTACAGAAATAACAATAAGGAGTATTACTCAGCCATAAAGAATGAGAAACTAGAGACATTTATAGCTAAATGGATGCACATTGAGGTTATACTCTTAAGTGAAATAAATAGGACACACATGTGCAAATACCGAATAGTTTCTCTAGTGTGAGAAACTGAAAGTTTAAATAAGGACTAAGAGGTATAATAGATAATGTGAAATAGGAAGGAAAGGTGCAAAGGGGTACGGGAAACGAAAGAAGGGAATGGAATTAATATGAGAAAAAGAAAAAAATGGAAACAAAATCTTTGTAGATAGGGAGGGGGGAGGGGTTGAAGGCAGGGCAGGGGAAGGGGGAAAAGTAAGAACCAAGAGAGATTATGTAAAGGTGCAAATTTCCAATGATGAATGTCATTACATTGTATACCTAAAATGTACCAATATAATTAATAAGAAATAACAGTAATTTTAGTAATGAAAACAAAAAACTGATAAAAAGAGAAAACATGAATGGCATATCTTAGCTCAGAAACAATTAGAACTTGAACAGATAGAGAAAGCCAGAAGAGGTAGGTGGAACTGGACAGAGCTAAGTGGCACTCACTCTGCACTGAAGCAGTAATGTTAGGCAGGTAGACACTGGCAGGCATGAAGTACAAAGGGGAGGAGGATGTTCAGGGAGCATGCTTTACCACTTACTAAGTAAATAAACAAAGGCTTCAATGTCTAACACACTTATAATCATTCTTTAGGTCTCAGACCCACTGCAACTTCTGAGGGCTTAAAAAGGTACCCAAACTCACACCTTCTGCCTGCCTTCTGTCTTGAAAGTGGTACACTCTCTGTATCTACGTTACAATCAATTCTACCTACACTTCTGCATGATCTATGCATCTTGACTTAATTCTTGACTGAATTCTTTCATAGAGGGCAAAAGAACTAAGGACCCAGAAAGTGAGAGACCAGTTCCTTGCCACATCAGAACCTGGCTTTCTGATACGAGCAGCAGTGAGAGTTTGGCTTCTCTACCAGGGCAAAGAGTGACCTCTGAAATGGAGAATAAAGTCAAGCTCTATTTAGTTATGCTTTCCTGCTGGGTATATTTAAGACCAAGCGAAAGTTAAGACCTGTGTTCATAAAAATTAATCTCTCTCATATATATTTTTTTTCAAGGTCAGTTAACAATTTTGCCTGAGGACACCAGTATGGTAAGGTGTTCTCATAAGTTTTATATTTTAGAGGGCTTGTGCACTTGGCAAGCCTAAAACTATTTAATACACCAAGAGTTTAGCAATAACTAACATCAGGTATATAGAAATTTTTATATATTTACTTAGTTTTCACTCTTTAGGTGAAATTTAGATTCTTTTGACAAGTTTATGTGGTGTAACTGCACTGACAAGAATTTTAAAATATCTTTAGATCTCTCATAAGTTTAGGAAGTAGTATTAATGACCACAGATAGACTTAATACCCAATATACAAGTGTGTCTTTTTTATATAATAACAAACAACTTGTTTCATGAAAGCTTACAGATGTATATCAAGTTTTAAATGGCACAGCCAAATTTAAGGAGATCTCCAAAAATCTTTCACTTTATATGTTTAAGGACTATGTACAATGTTTATTGTATAAAGCAAAGCACCTATTGGTTATGTTGGATGCATTAAATTTATGTCTTCTTAGCTCCATAGACTCTAACAGGTCTCGGTTATCACCTGAGTGACCACTTGAATTTGTATGGCTTAGGACATGTTCACAGCCACCCAAAAGAAGGGCCATGGCATCAAGCAGACCAAGCTTTACGTCCTCTGGTTTTTTTGTTTTGCTTTTTGTGGTGCTGAGGATCAAACTCAGGACCTTATGCTCGTGAGGCAGGCATGGCGCCACTTGTCCTCTGGTTTTGAAAGTGAAGGAAATTGAGGGGTTAAAAGAGCAGTTTAGAGAATCTCCTTTTGTCTAAGTGTTTGGGACCAAAAAATGTATACAATTTAAGATTTCTTCCTTTGGTGTCACTCTCAATGTTGATCCTCTCTATGGTGTCTCAGGACTAGGTTTCCCATCCTAGCTACATGAGAAACTTTGTTCAAAACACCAGAGAAGTCTATCCTTACATGTGTCTCCCTGCTGAGCCAGATTTTAGTTCCATCTGACCCAGGAATGGGGTATGTGGACCTAATGAGGCTACTGCGCATTATAGAGGATATCCCTTGACACTTCTTTTCCATTTCTGGTTAGAAGGAGCCAGTGTCTCTTACCCTCTGTGCTTTTATATGTAAGTGCTCATTTTTCTAGGGACATGGGAGCTTCTAACTCCCAAAACGGAAAAAAAAAAAAAAAAAAAAAAAAAAAACCCTTAAGGCTACAGAGGTTTGAAGAGAGAGGAAAAGAAAGAAAAAAGTAAGCTATGTTTCAGAGGATAGGAGGTTGAGGGAAATGGGGAAGAAAAAATGAAAAGCCATCAGTTGGACTTACCAAAGTCATGGTTCCAGTGCCTCTGTTACCTCAAGCAACTGACTTGCCAAGAGAAAATGTGACCAGATAGAGTCCAAGGAAGTGCCAAAAGCTGAGATAAGGAATCCAATTGCTGACTCCCATCACAGATAAAGAATTTTCAGAACTAGTCAGTAAGACATGGGAAGGGTTTTATTAGGCAGAAATTCAAAAGTATACACTCAAAGTAGAATACAGAACTCCCAAAAGAGCATTCACACTTCCCTTTATAGAGTGTAAATCCCAGGAAAAGGTAGCCTATCCCTCCCCAGAAAGTTATTAGCCCATTCTACAGGTATGGGCCCAGGTTTTTTTTCAAATAGATAATTTTAAACATTCTTTGGAGTCTCTCAACCTGTTCTTTTATCTTAGGATCAGATTCCTGCTCTTTACTTTCTCAAGCCAATTTATAGACTAGCAGTATCCCTGAGAATTTGGGGTATGATGGGTCTGGGAGGAATGGAGTCTAAATTTAACCAAGAGAATGCTGGTATGAATCACCTTTGGAAATTCTGACTGGGTCCCAGAAGATGCAATTTTAAAAGTATAATTTTTTAGCTATGACTTCCTTATTCATTTTTATCTATTTTTATTTTTTCTATCCTACTTCAATTAGTAAAGGAGAGCTAGACAGAAGGAGAAAGAGAAACACAGTGCTTCAGAAGCAGATGTCCTTTTAAAGCTCTTCATTCAATACTTGTAGGGTACAGTCCAAACAGATATGAAAATATATACCTCTGCTTAGAATGCAGAACATTTCAATACATCAGACTTTCACCCAACAATAAAAACAATGAGATAAGCTATAAAAATCATAGTTGCTTTAAATTCATCAGATTGCTAAAGATTCAGACATAATATTTTAAAAACAACTATTTATTTAAAAAATAAATTCTAGAAATATGGCTGGCTGGGAGAGAAGAGACTCATAGTGGCTATCATCCTAAAGGATTAGCAGAAGACAGAGAGCTCTTCCACAGATAGGATAAAGAGAAGCCTGGTAAATGTTTAATGAACTTTCAAAGGTCACATGAAACATATATATGCTAATGTGGTAGGTTATAATAAATAGGGTCCCAGTCAAGGTAAGGAATAAGTCTTCACCTAATGACCTTCACTGTCTGCCTAGGGAAGATGTTGACAGTTAGGAGAAGAAAAGCATTGCTGAGTGACAGCCCCAGGCACACCAGGCCTCGGAGCTAGGCAGTAGCTTCTGAAGGACAAAAGTAGAGTGGAAAAACTATTACGAGAACTCTCCAAAGTACACTGAACCTCCCAAAATGCCAGGCACCTGCAGTGCAAAGAATAAGTACAAAAGAGAACTGAGAGAAATTCCGCTTAGAAGAAAACAGGTGTTCTCTGACTATAAGGCAGTAGCAACTAAAAGCTGAGGCTAGAAAAAGTAACTGAGAGAAGTCCCTCCAAAGTATTGCAAGGATTCTTCAAATGCACTTCAAGGGTCTGCAACATCTGTGGCCAAGTATGAAAGAGAGAAAGAGATTCAGAGGCACAGAAAATCAAGGGAAGAATGAAAAGATTATTCCCTAGCAACCCAAAAGGCTGGGCAACAAGCTAACCCAGAGAAATGTCCACAGACTGTATTTTTTAAAAAAGACAATTCCAGAATCTCAAAAGTGCCAAGAAAAATAAAACCACATTTAAGTGCATCATATTCAAATTTCTAAACACAAAAAGAGAGAAAAACGTAAAAGTAGCTAAAGGGAAAACAAATCAGACTGTGGCCTTGATTTAAATGATAACATGTAAGTGCCTAGCTTCAGACTAGGCACACTAGTTGCCAGAAGACATAATATTCTTAGTATACGAGGGAAAAAGAACTTTCACATTAGAATCCTATATCCAATGAATTTATTCTTCAAAAATAAAAGTAAATAAGGACATCTGACAAAAAAATTAGAGAATTTTTTACATCAAAAATACATTATAAGAAATGCTAATAGAAATAAATTGTATTAAAATGATCAGATATTCTTGGGCTATTTGGAAGGAAGGTAAAACCATGAATTTATAACAGTCAGTGAAAGGCTAAGAATTTATGTCATGATATATTGTAGCCACTAAGACTAGAATAAAAAATATATAACTTCCTAGATATTAAAAAAGGGAAAAAAATAAAAATCCAAAAGAAAATAAAAAGAAAAAAAGATAAGGAATTAGACAAAACATTTGTTAAAATGGTATGTGTAAATTGTAATGTGTCAGTAATTATTTTGCATATAAATCAACTTACTCCCATAAAAAGATAAAATGGAAAATTTTGATGAAGAATTAAATCCAAATATATGCAGTTTGAAATGGGTTTATCCAAAACGAGAAAAGTTAAAATTTAAGGAAGAAAAATATGTGTCATGCAGAGAACTGTGGAAAATATATTATCAGAAAAAATAAACTTTAACAGAGAAGTATTACTAGAGGTGAAAAGGGACTGCATAATGGAAAAATACTAAAAAAAAAAAAAAAAAACTTTCTGCACTCAGCCGAGACCAAGCTGAAGCTATTACCTGAATTGCTTTGAAACCCATTTACAGCACAGAGCTCTCCCAAGGACAGCCTTTTCTATTTCAAAAGAATGGATAAAAAGTTCACAATAACAGCAAATATCCATTCATTTTTCTGAGTATTCAAAATTATTTTCAACAACTGGCCTGTTCTCCATACAGAAGAATGAAATCCTGTCATTTACAGTAACATGAACAGAACTGAACAGAATTATATTAAGTGAATAAGCGAGCCCCAGAAAGACAAATACCACATGGTCTCACTGATATATGAAATCTTAAAAAGCTGATGTCAGAGACGTTGAGAGTAAAATGGTGGTTTCCAGAAAGTAGGAAATGTAGGAGGTGAGGGAGAAATGGGGAAAAACTGATCAGTGGCTACTAAGTCACAGATAGGAGCAAGAAGTTCTGCTGTGCTGTTGCATAGTAGAGAGACTTTCGATAACAAGAATGTGCTGTACATTTCAAAAGGCCAGAAGAGAGCTGAGGATTTAGCTCAGTGGTTCTGCCACCTGCCTCACAAGTGCAAGGTCCCAAATTTCATCCCTGGTACCAAAAAAAAAATGTTTGAGGAGATATGTTCAACCTGAATTAAACATTATAAAATGTATACATGTATTAAAACATTATATATCACCCCACTAATATGTAAAATGATTATGTTTTTATATTGCAGTTAGATGAGTTAAAAACAAAAAAATATAATTTCACAAGAGTGAAAAAAAATGAAATCATAAAAGAAGTCTCAATAGGAACCAAAGTTCACAATTTGTTCAATTGTGATAGACATAACTCCCTTTAACATATTATACATATTGTGTTTTTCCTATTTGTTTATTTATTTATTTGGGGCAGTGCTGAGGATTGAATCCAGGGCCTTCAACATTAAGCTGCATCCCTAGGGCTTTTTTTATAATTTTGAAGCAAGGTCTTGCCAAGTTACTAAATGGCCGAGACTGGATTTGAACTTATTATCCTCCTGCTTCCACCTCCAAGGGTGTTGGGGTTACAGGCAGGCACCACCATGCCTGGATTCCTCCCTTTTCCTTTCAATTCATTTAAGATAGAGGACTGCATGTTCTAGGAAGCTCCTCATTCTAGATTTTGATGATTAAATTGCAATATGCTATTTAACCTGTTCCTCTGTCCTGTGTTTCCTGTAAACCCTTGGTTAAATTTGGAAGCTTATATGAATCAAACCAGTTTTTTCTTGTTTTTATTTTGTCTGGTAAGAATATGTTATAAATGATTATGTGAATTACAGCTGGAGAATCATATTATGTTACCTACTTGTGCCTTTTTGGTGTTAACACTGTTGATCTTTGCCAAGATGCATTATTTCTTTAGGAGGCAGTAAAATGGGGATATTCTAATTCCATTTATTACTATTTCTGTTCTAGTCACAAAAATAGATTGCCTACAGGGTACTGATCAGAATATGCTAAAATTTGTTCCTAAAAGGAATGTCCTATTATTATAATGTCTCTATAGTTAATTTATTGAGTACTTAATATATCACTGGCTCTCTTCTAGACTCTGAAGATGTACAAATTGAGATCAAAATATTCATTGAATGTTTAAGTTTTTAAAACTTATGATAAAAGAAACAGTGCCATTAATGCCCCTCTCTTCACTTCAAGCACATTTATTCCATCAGTCCTGCCACTTCCTGAAATAGTTCTAAGCCCTTTTTTAATGAGTATCTTTAGTTGCACGGTCATGGCTACCGCAATGTCCTGAACTGATTCAAAATGCTGACTTTCCTATATTTTCCTAGTCATTCTGACTTTTAGGAAGAGCAAGAAGATGCTAATTGAGATCCAGTGAATAAAGAAGATGAGGACACACTGTAATGTTTTTGTTTGATAGAAAGTATTATAAACAACAGTGCAACTAAAGACACTTGTGAAAGAGAACTTCCAAATCTGCTTCAGAAAGTGCCAAGAACGATGGCATGAGTGTGTTGAAAGCAGCGGGGAGTACATTGAGGGGAACTAATGGCAATGTGTCTTTTATTAGAATAAGTCTATGAAACAGCAAGGAAGAAGTGTAAATGGGAAGAATAGTAGCAAAATAGAACCTCTCTGGGACCTGGAATTGAAACACCAGGAAAACAGCAACTTGGTGAAGGAAAAAAAACAAGTAGATCTTCAGAAATCATGAAGGAGCTGAAAGGAAAACTAAAAACTACAGAGAAGGTAGAGAAACACCACAATGAAGAGAAAAGAAAAGTTTGGAAAGCTGACCCTGGCTCTCAGGGGGCCACTGCTTTTGGTGCTATGTGCAGAGCCTCTTAGATCATTGGATGCTTTCTTCTACCAGCTATGTCACCTATTGGGACAGATCATGGTCTTTCCTTGACCACATGGCTTCCCTTGGAAGAATGGGGTACATTTCTCACTTTAGTGACACAACTTTTGGCACAATGCATGTTGGTTGATCTTGTCCTCTGGGGTGCAATAATCTCCCAGTTTAGGGGGCAAGGTGACTTACCAAAGTTCCAGGATCTTTCAGATGGATAACATCACATCCTGGGTGACCTTGACGGACAAGGGACAAAATATTGGCTGTCCTCTTACCCCAGTTATCTTTTGCTATGAACATATACACGCATTAATTCTACTTATATTTACTTCTTTACTCATCTTAAAAATTTCTTTAGATGATTCACCTAAGCATAGCATAGTTAATATTGTTAAGCTAAATACTTTTAGACATAACCAAGGATCTGAAGGGGAAAGAGAGAAGAGCTATAAGTTATTAGATAGGATCTTTATTTTCCCTCCTTATATACAACCAAGTTTGAGGCCTCATTATTTTACTCTTAATATTATGTTTGGAGAAAAATCAGCCTTTTAAAATCCTACACTTTAAATTGGTCCATGGGCTGGGGATTTAGCTCAGTGGTTCAGCCGCCTACCTCTCAAGCACAAGGTCCTGAGTTCGATCCCTGGCACCAATGAATAAATAAATAAGTAAATAAATAGGTCCAATGGAGAAGGGAGGAGGAGTTGAAGAGTGGGGAGGGGAATGGGGGAAAAAAGAATTAAGATATATTATGTACAGGTGCAAATTCTCTATGATGAATGTGCCAATATGTATGACAAATATATACTAATAAAAATAAAAATTTAAAAAACAGACATATATATATATATATATGGCAGACATTGAGTTACCCATAATCATTTAAGTTGTACTACATGCCTTTAAGTTTTCCCTGTATACTTTTGGAAAACTATAAAGAAAAAAGAACAAAAGAGACAAAAGATGGAATCCTATTTAGGTACTGAACGTTAGGCTGCCTGAGATGCCTACTTCATCTCAGGGTCATGCCCTATATGTGGTGATGCCTTAAAACTGGAGCTAGGCCACATGCACAGTGGTGGGACTCACATCAAGCTGGGCTGCATGTGCAGCCTGCCCCACTTCCCAGAGTCAAAACAGCCAGTGGGGTGGGCCACTCTGCCCTGTTATCCCAGGATCAGAACCACCTACAACTTCCAGGCCTGCCCTATTACCAAGTCCAAACTGTCCAGAGTCAGCTCTGCTGTGTTTTGTTATTGACTAGTCCAGGCATCCCTGCTTGTCATGCAGAAATCTTGTTTATGTCCAGAACAAGCATCCTTGGATGCAGCTTATTCCAAACTTCATGAACAGATCAGGAAATCAGAAAAAGGAGTTGTACATACCAGCTGGGCTTTACTTAAAAATTTACCCCAAAGACCTCTATATCTAGAGACCTGTAACATGCCCAAGGGATTTATAGGGTTTAAAAGGTTCAGAGATGTCACTTAGCAACTATAGATCACATACCATTTTAGACAGGGAGATTTTCTTGAGGCCAAAATTATCATAATAATGCCAGAACTAAATGAGATGGAGGGAGAAACAAGCTAGCATTAGAGGAGCAGCCCTGAGGACCTCTAGGGTGTGCCAAGGACCCAGGAAAGATGCAGACAGTTGAGAAAGGCTGAAGCAACACCCTTCTACTCGGCCTGCAGGCTTCTCTTACTGGCTGGGAAAATACAGAGCCCATGCACTCAGCCTCCCCTCTCCCACGCGGTGGGACAAGCTAGGAACTGTCCCAGAGCCATGAGAAAACTTTCTGAGCTCCCATTAATCCCCTCCACCCTCCAGCTCCCTGCCTTTCCCTGATAACTAATAGCAGAAAAAGTTAAGGATTTTGAATTTTCTGACAGATGAAAGACTGAGTGGGAGGGGAGGGACAAGAAGTAAATTGGGCTTTCTTTTGTTTTAATGTTATTATTTTATCTTTATTACATGTTTGCAGTACACAACATTCACATTCTTTGTGGGATCTTTCTCAGTTTGAGTCCATAGGTCCTGAAGATAATGTCAGTTATCACCTGAATGACCATTTGAATCTGCACAGCTTATGACATGTCCCCAGCCACCCAAAGAGGGGATCCATAGCATCAGGCAGACTGAGCTTATGCCCTTCATTTTTGAGAAAGCAGGGGATAGAAGAAGATTTTTTAAAAAGCAGTTTTGAGGATCTTTTTTATCTAATATGTTTAGGACCCAAAAATATGTGTGTGATTTAAGATTTCTTCCTTTTTTGGAAGGCTTTGGGTGTCACCCCAAAGCCCAGACTTCTCCATGTTGGCTCAGGCCTGGTTTTTCCATGCCAGTTGCACCAGAAACTTGGTTCAAGACCCTGGATGGGCCATTTGTTTTATGTGACTCCCTGGTGAGCAAACTGACACAGGACTAAGGTATATTAGGGAGTACCTACTGAGTCCACTACATGTCATAGAGAATACTTCTCAACACCTTTTCCCATTTCTGGCAAGAGGGAACAAATGGCTCTTATCTTTGGTGCTTTTATGCATGCGCATTCATTTTTTTCTAGGGACTTTGGAGCCTCTAGCTCAGGAATGTCAAACACTTTAGAGCTTTCAATGACACATGCTGCAGCAGATGTGCCATTGGTTCACCACAACTGCTCTTGCTGCTGAAAAGGAAAACCTTAAAGCTGCAGAAGTAAGCAGATAGGGAGAAAAAAAAAAAGAGGAAATAGAGATAAACTATGCTTCAGAGGGCAAGCTAAGCTCCAGCGAGAAAGGAGATTCGAGAAGTGAGGAAGAAAATAATGAAAAGGCCTTCAAAGCTGCTGCCCCAGATGCCTCTACCTCCTGGCTGGCTCATCAAGAGACAGTGTCGCTAGGCTGGGCCTGGAAAGGCCCTTGAAGGTGAAATAAGGAATTTAACCCACACTTTTGTAGAATAAGTTTGTAGGTTTGTTAATGCCTGTCATGGAAAAAGAATTATTTTCAGGATATATCAGTGAGAGGTATGAGAAAGGGGTATTAGGCAGAGATTTTAGGATACCCTCAAGAGTGGAATGCAGGCACTCAAGAGAAATGAGATGCATATTGTTAGGAACTGGAAATGTTCATGTATTTTTAGTGGTGGAAATCTGTGGAATTTGATAATCTATAGTCTTGTGTACTGCGTGGGAGAGGATGGCACACCCATAAAATCATGGTCCATTCACACAGGAAATCCTAATGCACAGGTAAAAAATGTGGTCTAGTCTCAGGTGAAAGAGGACCATTTGCAAGTTAGAAAGGGAATGGCTGAACACATGGTGAAAGGGAATTGCCCAGGCTTATTATGTTCTGGGAGAAGAAAAGGAGAAAAAAATTAAATAAAATAAACTGGGTTTGTGTCCTGAAGCTGCAGTTTTCATTTTTTAAAAAATATTTTTGTCTCCTTTCTGCCTAGTTTTAAATTTCTTCTATCCTCCCTCTCTTCAACTAGGCCCCAGATTTTTCTCACCATTTCCCAATGGTGCCATGGCTTGAGGGCCAAACCTTTAGCACATGAGACTTCAAGAGACATTTTGGATCCAAACTCTCACACCAGAGAACAAAATGCTGATTGCACTGAAGAGAAAACAGGGTTCAAAGGTGAAAAAAAAAAATTCATATGTTTCAGCAAAGGTTATTCCTGCTGGAGAAGTGAGATATATTTGTTGCTTCAATGAGTCAGATAAAATTCACTAGCCTTGAAGAAGGTGAATAGACTTTGAAAAATACTTGTTTAAACTATCCATGTCCCTTGCAAGGTTCCTTAAAGCTTTCTTTGGGGATGACATTGCTCCAAGGGGCAAAGTTCAGCATTCATCTTCAGTCTAATTGTCAAACCACAGCTCAAAGCTTATATAACTGCCTGCAGTAAGTGGAAAAAAATCTGTATACTCCATACTGACCTGCCAACCATTCATAGCTATGTCAGCATAAACTTACAAACTACAAAATCTGCACCTTACCTAAGTGATATGTGCAGGGAAACTGAATTTATTTCTACCAGATAAATAGAAAAATTTGTCATAAGCATCCAATGCCTAAGAAATATGTAAGAGAGGAGACATTGTTATCTTAATTTGTATAACATGGTTTCAAACTACAGATTGCCCAAATGTGTGTAAAATAATGAAATACATGGAGTTTCTCTATTTGTCATCTTCTAGTATCCACTGTACGTGATAGAACAAACTCATTTTCAGGTATAGCCTAAATTTTATACAGTAAAATAGGGGGCCGGGGATTTAGCTCAGTGGTTCCGGCACCTGCCTCGGGCAGTGCAAGGTTCCGAGTTCAATCCGCGGTACCAAAAAAAAAAAAAGAAAGAAAGTAAAATAGGACTAGGGGAAGTAGGAGGACTGGGGGAAAGGAAAGAAGGGAAAAGAAAGAACATGAGAAAAGGAAAAAAATGGAAACAAAATCTTTGTAAATAGAGAAGGGTGTAGGGGATGAAGGGAGGGCAGGGGAATGGAGAAAAAATAAGAACCAAGATACGTCATGTAAAGGTACAAGTTTCCAATGATGACTGTAACTGTACTGTATACCTAAAATGTACCAATAAAAGTAATGGGGAAAAAAAAGAAAACAAAATAGAAGTTAGGTAATTTTATCAATGAATTTAAATTTTTAGACATTAATTTCCATATTGAAACGTAGAGATTCAGCTATAATTGGTACTATTTTTTAGAACAAGAAATTTTAGAAGATGTATGTGAACTTTATCTCATTGTACTCAAAACATCCCTGGCTTTCTCCAAATGAAAAAATTCCAAATATAAAAGAGAGAAACTGAATGGCATCTGCACTCAATGTGTGATCAGTTGATTTTAACCCAGAGTCCCAATCCTAATTCCCTTTAAGATCTACATTTAAGCTGCACAGCACACATTTGTAGCACACATGTGCTTGAGTTTCTCCACCAACTAGTACTGGATCCGCTCCTCAGAAGTAGCCCTGTGTTTCTCATTCAGGGCTCTATCTCTCTAGACAACACACCCCCCCCCAAAAAAAACAGGAAAACAAAATAAAGCCCAATTTTAAAGTAAATTTTATGTTTTCTTTCATTTTATCTCTGTGCTACTAATTCTTTATCATAACTTCTCTGTTACTCCACAAGTATTTACAATTTTCATGGCACACTTTCACTATTAAAAGTTTTCTCATTGTAGGTTCCCTTGGTCTTCCATATCCTCCGATGTTGAATGACCTTCAGTTCTATCTTTTCTTCCCTCTTCCACAAAGCTCCTCACTCTTCACATGGTCTAAAGTACAGGTTAGAAAACAAGCTCATTGTGCTATAATTCCTAAGCAAAAAAATTCTGATGTGACACTTCTCCTGGGCTCATTCCCCATACTCATCCCAAACACATTAGTGTTCTTAATCCTAAAGATGTTTAAATCAAAAAATGAAAGATATTTTGGGAGAGACTTAAAGTAATAATTTGCAAGCCCTTTTTTAGCTCAAGAACATTTTTAATCAAAATTTATATAACAGAAGTCAAAATAGAAGTCACTACTAGACTAAGGGCAGAGGGACAGAATGTCCAGCTGACATAACTCATCTCTCCCAGGCACACATCCTCAGATTCCCTCAAGCCTGCTTCTCAGAATAAAGTTGAAAAATGACTGAAGATTAATTTTTCAGCTTTCTCTGGGCCTTAGGGTAAAAGACAAAGCAGGTCATAAGCCACTTCTTCAGTGGTATAAAACCAAGTTCGAAAACTCAGTCACCTGTCACCAGTGATGTCCCTCTACTGCTAATCCTTTCCTTCCACTACCAAACTATTTCTGAACTCTGATATCTGGACAATTCCAATTTATATTTAACCTACTATGTAAAAGCAGATGCCACAAGTACTCAAGAATCCATGTTCTTTTAAATTAACTATTCTCAGAATCTAGTTCAAAGTGAAACAAAACTTCAGTGAGGACTGGAATAAATTATTTTTTCAAATAAATACTTTAAAAGTATTTGAAACTTCTATTTTGAAGTCTTCAATTTGTTGATTTTATAATATAATGGCTTCATTCATGCCAAATACCTTTCTTTTATAAGAATTTTAAATAGGAGAACAATCAAATCACATTTAGGCAAATATGATAAGCCATTTTCTAGAAGAATAGTAGATTTTTATGCATGTTGTCAGATGGAAACAACAGTCTCATTTTGCTTAAAATGTGTACATTTTTAAGAGTAATTACAATATTACTAAAAAGAGCATACTATGAGCAAAGCTTTATTCAAAGTTGTTTTTATATATTTATATTCATTCAATTCTTATGACAGTCCCATATTTTAGTTATTATTTATAATTTATGAATGAGGACATTGAGATAAAAAATGATCAACATACTTCTAGTCAACAGGTGGTAAGTGATAGAACTATCAATCTATGCTAGGTGGGACTGGGATTTTTGCTGCTACCCAGAATACAACATTGCCTCATGTGAAACATGTATACTTGCATTGGCATGAGAGTAGGGTGATATGTCATGCAAGATGATCACTATTTGTTTATCCCTTGCTCAGACAGCTCCCTGTAAAGCTGTACAACTTGCATGTTTAGTAACCATGCCAAATTTAACATATCAAAAATTTAAAATCCTAATTTACCCCACCCTACCTCTCCCTCAAAGAGCAGTCTTCCTCGCCTCAATAAATATCATTTCTACTAAAGTTTGGGCATGTTGAAAAGCTTCTGATGTTGCTTCCAATGATCTCTGCTCCTAGTATCTATGCCCTTATATAATCCCCTCCCCTTGAGTGTGGCCTGGACTTAATGACTTCCTTCTAATGAATAGAACACTATAAAAGTGATTGGATGCCACATCAATGACTGGTTTACAAAAGACATCCATCTTTCTAGCACTCTGTCTCAGTACCCAGTGGCCCTTTCCTTGTTCACTCTAATGAAGCAAGCTACCATTTTATAACATGTTTTACGGTGAGGCCTACACAGTGTGAACAAAGAGGGACCGCTGGACAATAGCTTGTGAGGACCTGAATCTTGCCAAAAGTCATGTCAGTAACTAAGAACAAATTCTAGTTGACTCACACCATGACAGCACCCTTGACCCAGACCCTGAGCCAGGGGACTAATATAAGTAGCACCTAAATCCTTCACCCTTTAAAACTGAGATAATCAATGGTATTATTTTAGATTTATTTTTATTCTTTTGGTACCGGGGATTGAACTCGGGTCCTTGTGCTTGCGCAGCACGCGGCAAAACCACTGAGCTAAATTCCCGGCCCTCAATGGTATCATTTTAAACCAAGTGTGGAGATAATTTATTATTTTTTGATAAGCAATATACCTAGAGTCATCCTTGGCTCCTGGCTTTCTCTTATGCCTTTATCCAACTGATTAGTAAATAGTGCTGGTTCTACTTTTAAAAGACAATGAAAATCTGACCATTCTGAACTGAGACATTCTTGATTAAGACATTCATAATCTTATACTAGAATATTGTGAAAATCTTATAACTGCCTTCTCCCAGGTCTCTTAGAGTCTGTTCTCAATACAACAATGAGAGCAATCCTTTTAAAACATAAATCAGGGGGCCGGGGGTTTAGCTCAGTGGTTTCGCCTCCTGCTGCACAAGCGCAAGGACCCGAGTTCAAGGACCCGAGTTTGATCCCCGGTACCAAAAAAAAAAAAAAAATATATATATATATATATATGGAAAATAGTCAATAGAAAAAATTTATATACAAAACTCCTAGGAAGAGAAAACAGAATGTTTTAGTGCTAAACAGGTTGATAATTATAAAATATCTGCTCTTCTTAAGAGCGAGGAGGGCAGGAGGGCCGGGCATTTAGCTCAGTGGTTCCATGGCCTGCCTCAAAAGTGCAAGGTCCAGAGTTCTGTCCCCGGTACCAAAAAAAAAAAACATCATTTCTAGGTACAAAGAATCAACAGAAAGTCTATATTGAATTGATATAAATTATGAAGTAAAAATATGTATACCTATCAATTTGATCATAAAATCATATTGTATATCATCTCTATATTAAACCAAGAATTTGGCTGGCCTCTGTCCCCCAGTTCAGAATTTCCCAAATGACCAGGAAGTCTTTATTATTTATGGTGGGCCCCAGAACACACCTGATAGCTCATGCTAACAAGATGACTGAGGATAGAATCTGGCTGTGATAGGCCAACCATGTAAATAATACCAATGTGACATCAGCCTAACCTCTGAGGAAAGGAGCAAAAGGAAACCAGAGACTGAGTGCAGCTATGCAGCCAATGATTCAGACTATTGAATGATATCTAAAAGAGCTCTGGGCTCCAATGCTTGAGTAAGCGTGCCTGGCTAGCAATACGCTGTATTAACACACTTCAGCGCCAGGAAGATACTGCATCCCTGAGGATGACCAGAGCGACACATTTGTAACCCTCCCAGACTTGGCCCCAGGCTCTCTTCCTTTGGCTAATTCTAATTTGCATTCATTTCTCATAATAAACTGGAATCTTTAACTTAACACTTTGAAATCTGAGTCCTTTTAGAAAATCATCAAACCTGAGGCTGGTTGTGGACATCCCCAAATTTGTACCAATTGGTCAGAGGTCATGGTAGCCCCGGGGATCCCTGTATTTCTGGCTGTGAGAAGTAAGGGCCATCATTTGGGGATGATTCCTTCACACTGGAAAGTTTGTCTGACTCCAGGTATTGTACCAAATTTAGTATAAATTCTAAACTCTTCTTTAATTTTTTTATTTTTATCCTTATTAGTACCTATTTGCAGTACACAATGGCTGGTACATGCTACAAAGAAAAAAGAAATTATTCTTTAAAAACTGGTATTATAGAATGGAATCACTTTTTTCCTTTTACATATATATGCCCAAAGAAAAGTCACCTTATAGACCCATCAGACCCAAACCTCGGACAGGCTCACCCTCCTACCCAGGGAAAGCCAAAGCCCATTCAGTGGTAATAGGCACCAAACAGGCTCCTAGGCCCCCCAAGGTCTCTGTCTCCATTTCCTCCTCCTCTCCCCTCAAGGCTTGATCCTCTCTAGTACATGGGCCTCTTTGCTCTTTGGAAATCAGTCCAGGCACCTTCAAGGCTTTTGGACCTGCTGTTTCCTCTATCTGGAACTCTCTTCTCCTAGGTATTAAGGAAGTCCTCTCCTTAACTTCCTTGCATTGTTGCTGAAAATGCCACCTTGAAATTGAGGGCTTCACTAACTGCACAATGCCCTCTTCCTACCCAGGCTGTCCCTGTCCACCTCTGTCCCTGACCCTATCAGACCTTCTGGGAGTAGGGTAAATTTTCATTTTTCTTTATTATGCTTAATTTCCATGTGGTCCTAAAATGTTTGCATTGGTAACACAGCCCTGGCAAGAAAGGTCAGTAGTGAGGGTCATGGCCCTGGGGACTAGCTTTCTGGGTCTAAAGGAAAGTCTAAATTTGCTAAGACTTTAACCAGAAATTCTTACACTGTAATGACCTTCTGAAGTTCCTCCAATCTTCAAGGAAAAAAGTATACATGAGTACAACAAAAATACATTTTGATCAAATGCCAGATTGCAGAATACTTAAAATTTAACCCAAAAAACATTGAAACTGAATATCATGGGAGGATAACTTCTGCGATAAGATTGTATCTAAACTTATATCCAAATATTATAAGTAATGTTTAACTATTTACAATACTATACTATTATTATAGTACAATTGACTTTAAATTAATTTTATTGGTACATTTTAGGTATACAATATAATGACTTCATCATTAGAAATTTGTACCTTTACATAATCTCTCTTGGTTCTTATTTTCTCCCCTTTCCCCTGCCTCCCTTCAACCCCTCCATCCCTCCCTATTTACAAAGACTTTGTTTCCATTTTTTCATTTTCTCATATTAATTCCATTCCCTTCTTTCCTTTCCCTTACCCCTCCCACTTCCCCTTCCCCTTTGCACCTTTTTTTCCTTTTTCACATTAATATATCTTTTGATCCTTATTTATACTTTCAGTTTCTCACACCAGAAAAACTATTCAGTATTTACACGTGTGTCCTATTTATTTCACTTAAGAGTATCGCCTCAATATGCATCCATTTACCTATAAATGTCTCTAATTTCTCATTGAAATTATTGAAATGGTTGAGTAGTACTAAAACAGAAACCCTAAACCGGCTGGAAGAGAGGTTAGGTAGAACTCTTGAAGACATTAGTGTAGGAAAAGATTTCATGAACAAAACTTCAGTTGCCCATGAACTAACACAATCAACAAGTGGGATCTCTTATTAAAAAGCTTCTGCTGGGGCCAGGAATTAGCTCAATGGTTCCACTGCCTGCCTTGCAAGCAGAAGGACCCGAGTTCGATCCCCGGTACCAAAAAAAAAAAAAAAAAAAGCTTCTGCACAGCAAGAGAAACCACCAACAGCGTGAAGAAACAACCCACAATGTGGGAAAAAAAATTTTACCAGCTGTTCCCCAAACAAAGGTCTACTATCTAGAATTTATGAAGAACTTAAAAAAATCAGACCTCCCAAATTTAAAGATCCAATACAAAAATAGGTATCTGAAATGAACAGACATTTCTCAGACAAAGAAGTAGAAATAGAAAATAAAAAAGGTCCAAAGGGGTAGGGGAAGTGGGAGGGGTACGGGAAAGGAAAGAAGGGAAAGGAAAAATTATGAGAAATGAAATAAATGGAAACAAAGTCTTTGTAAATAGGGAAGGGTGGAGGGGTGAAGGGAGTGCAGGGAATGGGGAAAAAATAAGAACCTAGATACATCATGTAAAGGTACAATTTCCCGATGAGAAATGTAAATGTATTGTAAACCTAAAATGTACCAATAAAAGAATTTTTAAAAAAAAGAAATAGCAAATAAACATATCTAAAAATGCACAACATCACTGGTCATTGAAGAGATGCAAATGAAAACAATACTGAGATTCCACCTCACCCCAGAAAGAATAGCTGCTACCATGAAATCAAGCAATTGACTTTTAAAATACAGCCACCCCTCAATATACATAGGGGCTTAGTTCTAGGGCCTCGTGCAGATACTGACATCTACAGACTCAATTTTATTATATCAAATGGTATAGTATTTGTACATAAATGATGCACATCCTCCACTATAATTTAAATCATCCCTAGGTTACTTTTTTTTTTTTTTGGTACCGGAAATCGAACTTGGAACCTTGAGCTGCTGAGCCAGGCGCTGGAACCACTGAGCTAAATCCCTGGCCCCTAGGTTACTTTTAATACTTAATGTAAATGCTATGTAAATAGTTTTTACATTGCATTGTTTAGTGAATCAGGACAAGGAAAAAAGTCTATAATTTGCAGTATGAACCCAATTTTTTTCAAATATTTTCTATCCAGTTTGTTAAATCCATGAATACAGAAGGTTTAATAGTCAAATTTTTAAAGTCTTATAATTAAACTGAAAGGAAAAAGTCTTTTCACCATAACAGCTAATTGCTCCTGCAGCCCTCAAACTGCACAATTGCCACACTAAGTTGAATCTCATTTCCAACAAAGGTCAGTGGAAGCAGCAAAATATATTTTGATTGATTCTGTCTGTAGTTCTCTGCCAATGTTGCCACCAAAGTCTTAAGCTCTTCTTTTCTTCTAGGAATTACTGAAAGATTTCTCTTCAACTCCTGAACCAAATGTTGATGGTGACTGAATTAATTTTATGTGTCATACTGACTGGGCCAGAGGATGCCCACATATTTGGTCAAAAAAATCACTCTAGGTTTCTCTCTAAGGGTGAGTCGAGATGAGATTAACCTTCAGATTGGCACACTGATTGAAGCAGATTTCCCTCCTTAATGTGGGTGGGCTTCATTCAAACAGGTGAAGGCCTAAAGAGAAAATAGGCTTGACCCTACCCTGAGTAAGAGAGAATTCCTCTTGCCTGATGGCTTTGCAACTAGAACATCAATTTTTTTTCCTGCCTTTGAACTCCAGCTGAAAAATCAGATCCCCCCCTGGTGGTCTAGAGCTGACCACTTCTAGATAGAAACTACCCCATGGGCACTCTTGGTTCTGAGGTCTTCAGACTGGAACTTTTATTCTCTGTCTCTGGAGAGCCCTCATTAATACAGTTATGATACAATTTTATTAATGCAGTCCACAAACCAAATCTCTGTTCACTGCTTGCAAAAGATACTTTGTTTCTCAGAAGCAACTTCAAGTTCTCTACTTATTTTTACCTTTAATATATTTCCAGACCCTTGCTGTTAAACATAATCACTTGAGGAAAAGTTGTACTTAATTCTAAATAGGAAAATATGGCCATGAAGCTATGAACCTAAGTTTCAAGATAATTAACATTGTCTCCAAATTTCTACACGCACTTCAGCTTCCATTGCACATATACCCATACTAGCATTTTTTTCCAAACACCTGCCCTCATAAACAATGTCAGCAAGTTATGAAAAAAATGAAGTATTTTCTCTAACACTAGTACTGGTTGTTCAAAATAAACTTGAATTTTGGTGTTGGCCAACCAACTGGTGCAGAGACATGAAGGTTTTGTGCATTGGAAATGGTAGAACTAAAGCTATTTGTCTCTAGTAGGTTTTTTAAACATGCAATTATTATTGCTATTATTCCAAAAGTTTTGAACATAAGGCAGGTCCAAACTTTCTTGCACACCATGCAATTTGTCTATGGCTGAATAATCACAAAACACACCCATCATTTCTCACAGCTATGGCTCCAAATGCTGAATTATGTTTGTAATGCACTAGCTTTCTGAACATAAAATTGAAATGGGTGAATAAGTAGGAGGTTTTAAAAACTTTCATGGGCTACAACATTTGTGGTGTACCACTGATAACATTTGCATGATACTAAAGTCTACTATAGTTATTCACCTTCCCAAAAGCTAAGCTACATGTAATACCATATGGGAGATTTGGGCAAATTCTGACACAAACATAAAGCCAATATTCAATGTATCCCCAAAGTAGTTCCATGAGACTAAACAAATCAGGAGGTAAAAATACAGAAAAGGCTGTCCCACCCCAACACCTGGTTGTGGCAAAGAATAGATCCTTGCCTAAGGAGTAATGGCTCAGTGCTATGAGCAGGGAACCACAGCTCAAAGCCAACAGAGTGTCCTGAATGGACAGTCCAGGAACTACATGGGCAAGAGAAGAAGCACACCAAGCCCAGTTTCACCCAGATGAGAGGACACTGTTTCCATGGCTGACGGTGCAGAAGATTCAGCAGCTAAACACATTTCCAGTGAGATTATTTTAGGTATAAATACAAAATACATATTTCTATGCATATTTTGAACAGGCATATCACAGTTTGGAAATAAAAAGTAGATATGGTTTATAATGTCAAGGTTTCCTTTTTTAAAAAATCTATTTTTGGTTTGTGAAAATGAACTTAACCGGATTCATTGGAAAATAAAAGTTACAATGATTGTCATAATCATGAAGAAAAATGATCTCCAAAAGTATGGGTATCCCATCATCAGGAAAGGGTGAAAATTATCTGTTACAAAGTTTGCTCCTTTGTTTAATTTCATTTTGACCAAAAGAACCTTGAAACTGAAACTCAGGGAAGATAAATAATGGATGGTGGAATTTTTCAAACAACTCAGCCATTTAGATAAGGGAAAAAGGGCTCTTCTTTTAAATGCTGCACTCATTGCAAACATCTACTTTACTGATTTGGGGAAGCAAGACATTTGTGTGCTTTTATGGGCTTTCTGATAAGGCTTTATATGTATATGTTACGATATGCATTAGTTTTCCTATTAGAATAGCTCTTATATCAGGGAAAGAGGAGCATACTGCATGATTACCATTTTTTATATGCCAAGTTTTCTGACATTTTTTGAGAGAGCATATGTCTACCCAGATGCTTTTGACCAAGAGATTACTAGTTCTAGCAGAATCAGTAGCTGAAGTTGAGTGGGATTAAATTTAATCTCTGGATCACTACGAATTCCAAGCACTTATTGATTTGTATGTAAGTATATATCCAGTGGAGAAAATTTAGAAAATAGGGATACATAAATTTCTTAAAATTTGAATTCTGCCAAAAAGGTAATGAACAGTAACATTTTAAACATCATCTAATTTTCTTGCTATCTTTACCCAAATATTTATAAGAAAAATTATTTTGTTTCATAACTTTTTGTATAGCTTGCTAGTTAACTACATACTGTGTACTCATTTCTACTTCCTCAACTATTTTACAAAAGTATCTTAAGGGCTACACAGCATCCTATTTATGGCTATATTAAAGACATTTAAGCTATCAAATTGAGGACTAGAGAAGAATTAGGCCCTAATTGGGCTCTTCTGTGAGAGCCCAAAGGAGCAAGGCTGCACTCAAGGATGACTGCATATTAGGGAAAAGTTAGGACAGCTGAGCTTAAGTTGTTTACCAGAGAATGTACTAATGGGTATTGGAAACCAGATGAATCTTATGTTACTTTGATTGCTTGTGCTCATGTTTGGGTGAATAAAAGCAAGGTGAGCCAAAAGCTCAGGGCTCCTCTGCCTGCTAGAGGCATGAGCCCTCTGGCTGCCTTCAGGTTGAGCTCCGTGTCTCTATTATTCATCCTCATTTGCCCCCAAGTCAGACTGGTGAGCCAGCCACAGCTGGTGCCCCAGTAGGGCCAGGACCTGGGGTTGTCTACATGTGTGTGTATATATATATATATATATGTAGCATGACAGTGAATAAATCAAAAAAGTGCAATGAATTCAGATTGCATCCTGAATATATTTGATCATTTCATTTTTTCTACTGAAAATCATAATAAAATTGATAGATATTTCAAATTATCTTCCTTCTTCTTGAAAGCACAGGTGGTGACTACTTTTCCCTCTTTGGTCTAAGTCCTTCTGGTCTCACCACAAGAATATCACCATTCCCAGGCCTAGACCTTAAAACATTATATGTGCTTCCCTGCAGTCATTTCTCTCCATCTATCCCACACCCATGCCTCAGTGGAAACTACAAATATACATTAACACAGCCTTAATCAACAAGATGATGAGATATTCTGAGTGGAAGAAACTGTCCCTGCCATTCCAAGACAATGTGAGGAAGAGAGAACAATGTATTTGCCCTTTAAACTACTGTATTATTGATTTTCTGTTATAGTAGCAGTTACAACAAATTTACCTCCTCCTTATCAAATATTGATTTATCTGTAGTAAATGATAGCCCCATCTCAACTTGGTCTGAAATGCAGTGCTTATTGGAACTTTCTCCACCTGAAGTCTTTAGATCTATGCTTCATGAACAGCTCAGTAAATTTCCACTTCTGATTTTTTGACAATACATAAAATGAACATCAATCCTTCATTTGATCACAAATAGAAAGGTTTTCAATGTTTTCTGCTTCCACTAGAGTTTACAGATAAACTCTACTTTTATTTGATAAAACATTCACCTTCATCTCTAAAGGAAACTCATCTAGATTAAGTCCTACATTTGTTACTGATGTCAAATTTCTTTTCATGTACTAATAGTACCTTGGTGCTCAAAGAAATCTTGGAAGTCAAGTTAAGGCCCTCCTTTTTTGCAAAAGCATAAACTGATAAAGTACTTAGGAGACTTATCTAACACCACCACTTAAAGAGAATTAGAACTCAGAAATGCTGATTTCTAATACTTTCTATTACTCTAAAATATAAAAACAAAGAAGAAAATTCTTTTCCAAATGTTTTGATTTGAATCTCAGCCACAGTTGTTTTTTTGTTTGTTTGATTTTGTACCAGGCATCAAACTCAGGACCTTGTGCTTTCAAGGCAAGTGGCAGCACCACTGATCTAAATCCCTGGCCTGTTTTTTTTGGTACCAGGGATGGAACTCAGGACCTTGCACTTGCAAGGCAGGCGCCGGAACCACTGAGCTAAATCCCCAGCCCCACAGTTTCTTTAAATGTCACTTTACATGTATTTCAGTATCATAAATGAACTTCAGTGCACAGAATCCAGTCAGTTCTTCCAGGCTAAATGACAATCACTCATTCACTGAGAGCTTCCTATTTAACAACCATGCCCTTTAACACTGATAAGTAGGATATCATTCCTGCCTATTGAAGTGTATATCAGGAAAACAGGAAATTATAATATACCTGAATGTGATGAACCATGGAGGATGAGGGGAAACAAAATATTTATGGTTTTATATGATTACAAATACTACCTTAGTCCCCAAAATCATGGAAGGCCTCCTGGGAGAGGTGCTACAAAGTTTAATCCTAAACTGTTCAGAAGATAACCATATGGAGGAGGAAGGAGGATAGTAAACTAACTTTTGCACATAATGGAACTCCAGGGGAACCCCAATTTAACACCTGATCCTGCCTCTTCAAATCCATTACCCGCTTCTTTTCCTTATACGCATTTTCCCATAGTCCAATCTCTGTTAAAGTGATGAGACAATACTAGTAATAACCACGAAAAATGTAAAATCCTGTAAGGTACCACGGACTTTGACTTAAATAAAAATTGCTGGAAATAACTTCATTATGCTCCCAATTTAAATCTCTTTTTTACCATCACATTAATACTCACTGCAAAACTAAAATATATGATGCTGAAAATATTCACAGTTTTCATGCATGAGGGATCATGATTTTGAAAGTTTTTCTCTCAAACTCCTTAAAAGATTGATGGCACTTTTAATTATTTTTCTACACAGGGGCTGTAAAAGGGCCTGCAGTGAGGTCTTGGGGTCATGTCATCATCTGTTTCTCCAGTCTGTTTACCTGTAAACAAAGAAAGTTCCTGATTAACAGTATGGTACAAACCCCTTCACTCCCACTGGCCCTCCAAAAGAAAAAACAAACCTCAATTATAGATGTGGAAGTTTTTTGCATTTTACTAAATGTTTAACTACTAAAATTATTTATGTCTCATGTATGATAATAAGATAACACATTCAATGTGTGTTAAAATAATGCCATAAAACTTTAAACCAATTTAGATAAGGGAACACAATAAGTTAAAATATATTCATGGGGTAGTCATAAGATAAGGAATAGGGGAGTAGCTTAGTAGCACAGTGACGGCTTAGTGTGTGAAGCTATGGGTTCAATCCCCAACAATACTTCCCTGCAAAAAACCATGCAGGACACATATAAGTAAAATGGTGATGTACAAGGTACCTAATGTATCAATATAAAAGAAATATTTTCAAAAATATAAAGACATCATAATGCAGTGATGCATGCATACCCATGCTTATAACAGCACAATTCATAATAGCTAAATCATGAAATTGGTCTAAATGTCCATCAACAGACAATTGGATAAAGAAAATGTGGGATTTGTACACAATGGAGTACTACTCTCAAAGAAAATCTTGAGTCATTTGTAGGAAAATAGACGCAGCCTGAGACCATGATGTTAAGTGAAATAAGACATGCATGGTTAATATCACAGGGTTTCTCTTATGAGAAACCCAAAGTATAAATAAAGAGCAAAATAAAAGAGAGATAATAGGAAGTAGGGAGATAGAGCTTTCTCAATCGAGAGGAGGATCAAAAGATGGAGGGAGGAGAGGGAAGAGATGAAAAAAATTAAGATGTGGTTATGTGCATGTACCAACTCCGCACAAGGGATGTAAACATGTACTGAAAACATGCAATAATAAAAATAAATAGAAGACTGGACAGAAAAAAAATGTACAGAGTTGAATATTCTTAATGATATTCTCTGTAATTACACTGATTTTGAAACATTCCAAACTAATACAGTATAATACAGTTCTAAACAAAAATTATTAGAAACATGACATGGAGCAAAATCAACTATTTTCTACCTGTTACAGAATAAAAAGTTTATTAATGCATACCAAATAAATTGTGTTCTGAAAAGATGTGAAGAAAATTAAAAGCAAATATATAGTAGCATTGGGCCGGGGATTTAGGTCAGTGATTTTGCCACCTGCTGCCCAAGAGCAAGGACCCGAGTTCGATCCCCAGTACCAAAACAAAACAAAACAAACAAACAAACAAAAAAATATACATATAGTAGCATTAATGAAAAATTGTGGAATGAATAAGTTAAAAATTAAGAGAACAAGTGATGAGATTAAAGTAGTTCAGTTTTCAAACAAAAGTTTACATAATGCAAAAGACTCATTAAGAAATCATGTTAAAAGCCCAGATGTTAGATCACCATATAGATGCAGTTCTTAGGAACAAAACATTTCTTGTTTTGTGAGGAACAGTGTGCTTAAGGAGCAAGATGTTCAAAAGCTTTCTTTTGAATTAAAGTCTCCATTTCACAAACAGTAAACTAGCAATAATGATGCTATTACCATCATTATTTGGAACTAAAATTCATGTGCTGTTGTTTTCACCTGTGAGTTAATGTTCTCTGTTGTGTTCTGAGATCCTCTCTCGTGCTACCCCAGTTCATTAACTGCCATCTGGTTCAGGAAAACTAGGAGTTACACAGGCTTAGCAATGGCAGGTAAGAGAAGCAACAATACACCACCTTACATGCTCAGTGTTCTTACATTATGCCATATAATATGTTTATATAACAAAGTTCCTTGTTCACATGTATATGTAATAAGGTAAACCAGAGAGGGATGAAAAACACAACTTAAAATGACAGAATGAAGGCCTGGGGATGTAGCTCAGTGCTAGAGCCTTTGCCTAGCATGCACAAAACCCTGAATTCAATCTGTAGTACCACAAACAAAAACTTTTAATTAAAATAACAGACTGCATAATGTCTCATGTTGACTGTGATAATTACTCTGACCTGTTCTATTACAGATCTCAACTATTTTAAGGGTCCACTTCAAGAGTTTAAATCAACATTAGTAAAATGCTGCATTAATGAGATAAATTTATTTCCACCCCACCTTATTGTCTCATTTTATCTAAAGTTTTGGGTACAAATAAATAGCGTATCAGCTCATGCCAGAATTTGAAGAACTCTGACTCACTTCCCGGAGAAGTTCCTTGTGCACATTATCATGGTTCCACTTCTTGAGTCAAATTTGTGGAGCATCAATCACCAAAAAATCATATCCTTACCTCTCATGAAATAAAACCTAAAAGGGCTGAAGCACTATACCAAGAGTGTCATTTACTGATTACTAAGCACTCCTCTCCAACACATCATTTGAATAACAAGTCTTCAATTGCATAATATTCCTTCCATGAACTCAGCAATTTGTCAAACAGGGTATGGGAGTATTTCCTGCTTTCCTCCCATTGACCTCCACTAGCTGTCCAGACACCTGCCTGCCTGCCCCAGTGTCCCAGACCTGCCACCTCCAACATACCTCCACTCTACCCAGCTTGCTTCCAGACCCTTCTGGGATTCTTACTACTACCATACAGGTGGGCCTCTAAGTAGCTTTATCCTCATTACCCAAGATCCACCCTGCTTTTCTGACTTAAACCAATTCTAAGTTCAAAGACCTGGCTTTAATTCCACGCCTTGCTAGATCACTCACAGCCCTGATTTCATTCTTTCATTTGTCTCATAGTACCTAGCTTGTGCTCAGCTGCATACCCCTCTTTAGAACCATCTTGCAACCCTGAAAAGAGAGATTGAAGAGAATATAAGAAAATGGAAAGACATCCCTTGCTCCTGGGTAGGAAGAATCAACATAGTAAAAATGGCCATACTTCCAAACTGGTATATAGATTCAATGGAATCCCAATTGAAATTCCAGCACCACACTTCATGGACCTTGAAAAAACAATCCAAAAATTCATTTGGAACAAGGAGAGACCCAGAATAGCAAAAGCAATTCTAAGCAACAGAGACATGGCAGGGGGTATCACAATTCCCAACTTGAAACTGTACTACAAAGCCACTGTGATAAAAACACCATGGTACTGGCAAAGAAGCAGACCTGAGGATCAGTGGAATAGATTAGGCGATTCAGAAACAACTCCAGACATACTTAGGCACCTCATCTTTGATAAAGGAACCAACTATCCTCACTGGAGGAAAGATAGCCTCTTTAATGGTGTTGGCAAAACTAGATTTCAAATTGCCAAGGATTAAAACTAGACTGCTATCACTGGGGATTTAGCTCAGTGGTTTCGCCACCTGCTGCACAAGCACAAGGACCCGAGTTCGATCCCTGGTACCAAAAAAAAAAAATACACTGAATGCTTACATTAAAAATTGTATTACAGGGCCGGGGATTTAGCTCAGTGGTTTCACCGCCTGCTGCACAAGCACAAGGACCCGAGTTCAATCCCTGGTACCAAAAAAAAAAAAATTGTATTACAGTAAAAGACACATTATCAAAACTAGACACCTATCTTTCAACGTGCACTAAAGTCAAAGTGGATTAAAGATGTAAATATTAAACCAGAAACACTAACCTTGCTGGAAGATAAGTTATGTAGAATGTGCAAAGACATTGGCATATGAAAAGATGTTATGAACAAATCCTCAGTAGCATGGAACTAGCACAGAGAATCAACAAGTGGGATCTCATTAAAAAGTTTCTGCACTGTAAGAGAAACGACCAACAGAACTGAGACAATCTACAATGCGGGAAAAAAAATTTTACCAGCTGTTCCTCAGACAAAGGTCTACTATCTAGAATAAATAAAGAATTCAAAAAGATCAGACCCCCCCCCAAATATAAAGACCCAATTCAAAAGTGGGTATCTGAAATGAACAGACATTTCTCAGACAAAGAAATAAAAGCAGCAAAAGCAATTCTAAGCAACAGAAACATGGCAGAGGGCACCACAATCTCCACCTTGAAACTATAATACAAAAGTACTGTGATAAAAACAGCATGATAATGGCAAAGAAACAGACCTTAGGACCAGTGGAATGGATTAGTAGATGCAGAAACAACTCAAAATACACTCAGCCACCTCATCTTCGACAAAGGAGCCAAATACCCTCACTGGAGGAAAGATAGCCTCTTTAATAAATGATGCTGAAAAATTGGGCTTCAACTTGCCAAAGAATCAAACTAGACCTATATCTCTCACCATGCACTAAAATAAAATCAAAATGAATCAAAGATCTCAATACTAAAAGAGAAATGCTGAACCATCTGCAACAGAGGTTAGATAGAACTCTTGACATTGGTGTAGGAAAAGATTTTATGAACAAAACCTAAGTTGCCTGTGAACAACCATAAACAATTAACAAGTGTGATCTCTTATTAAAAAGCTTCTGCACAGCAAGAGAAACCAGCAGGAGTGTGAAGAGACAACCCACAATGTGGGAAAAAATTTTCACCTGCTGTTCTTCAGACAAAGATCTACTATCTAGAATATATAAAGAACTTAAAAAAATCAGACCTCCCAAATTGAAAGACCCAATTCAAAAATTGTCATCTGAAATGAACAGACATTTCTCACACAAAGAAGTAGAAATAGCAAATAAATTCATGAAAAAATGTTCAACATCACTGGTCATTCAAGAGGTGCAAATGAAAACGAAGTTGAGATTCCACCTCACCCCAGAAAGAATGGCTGCTATCATGAAATCAAGCAACAACAAATGTTGGCAGGGCTGTGGGGAAAGAGGAACCCTGCTCCACTGCTGGTGGGAGTGTAGACTGGTGCAACCACCATGGAAATCAGTATGGAGATACCTCAAAGAACTAGGACTGGAAGTCCCATTTGACCCAGCTATTTCCCTGCTGGAGATCTTTCCCAAAGAATTAAAAGAATCATACCACAGTGATACATGCACACCCATGTTCATAGCAGCACAATTTGTAATAGCTAAAACTTGAAAGCAGCCCAAATGCTCATCAACTGGAGACTTGATAAAGAAAAGGTGTTTTTTTATAAAATGGAGTACTACTCATCCATAAAAAATGAGAAATTAGAGACATTTAAAGCTAAATGGATGCACATTGAGGTGATACTCTTAAGTGGAATAAATAGGACACACGTGTAAATACCAAAAAGTTTCTCTTGTATGAGAAACTGAAAGTGTAAATGAGGACTAAAAGGTAAAATAGATAAAGTGAAATAGGAAGAAAAGTGGCAAAGGGGAAGGGGAAGTGGGAGGGGTAGGGTAAAAGAAAGAAGGGAAAAGAATTAACATGAGAAAATGGAAACAAAGTCTTTGTAAATAGGGAGGGGTGGAGGTGTTGAAGGGAGGGCAGTGGAAGGGGAAAAAATAAGAACCAAGAGAGATTATGTACAGGTGCAAATTTCCAATGATGAATGTCATTATATTGTATGCCTAAAATGTACTAATAAAATTAATTTTTTTTAAAAAGTAAAAAAAAAGAACCATCCTTTCAACATATGCAAATCAATCAATGTAATACGCTATCAATAGAGCCAAGGACAAAAATCATAAGATTATCTCCATAGATACAGAAAAAGCATTTGACAATGGGCCAGGGATTTAGCTCAGTGGTTTTGGCACCTGCTGTGCAAGCATAAAGACCCGATTTCAATCCCTGGTACCAAAAACAAAAAACAAAAAGAAAAGTAAAAGCATTTGACAAAATCCAACACACATTTATGATGAAAACCCTACAAAAAACTGGAATAGATGATCTCTACCTCAATCTGATGAAAGCCATCTATGAAAAACCAACAGTCAATATCATACTTAATGATCAAAAATTGAAATCCTGTACACTAAAATCAGGAACAAGACAAGGATGTCCACTATCACCACTCTTGTTCAAAATAGTCTTGGAAACATTATCCACGGGAATTAGACAAGAGAAAAAAATAAAAGGAATAAAGATAGGAAATGAAGAAGTCAAATTGTCGTTATTTGCAGATGACATGATATTCTATATAGAAGACCCCAAGAACTCCACCAAAAGTCTTCTAAACTTAATAACCAAATTCAGTAAAGTATCTAGATACAAGGTCAACACACAAAAATGAGTAGCTATCCTCTACATGAACAACAGACTCACTGAAAGAGAAATAGGGCAAACAATTCCTTTCACAATAGCATTAAAAAAACTGAAATACCTAGGAATCAACCTGATGAAAGAAACCAAAGACCTCTGAAAACTATAGCACTATGAAAAGAGAGATTGAAGATGATATCAGAAAATGGAAAGACATCCCTTGCTCCTGGGTAGGAAGGATCAACATTGTGAAAAATGGCCATACTTCCAAAACTGCTATATAGATTCAATGCAATCCCAATTGAAATCCCAGCACCACACTTCTCACACCTTGAGAAAGCAATCCAAAAATTCATTTGGAACAAGAAGAGATCCAAAATAGCAAAAGTAATTCTAGGTAACAGAGATATGGCAGGGGGTATCACAATCACCAACTTGAAACTATACTACAAAACTATTGTGATAAAAACAGTATGGTACTGGCAAAGAAACAGACCTGAGGACCAGTGGAACAGATTAGAAGATGCAGAAACAACTCCAGACATACTCAGCCATCTCATCTTCAACAAATGAGCCAAACACCCTCACTGGAGGAAAGATAGCCTCTTTAATAAATGGTGCTGGAAAAATTGGGTTTCAACTTGTCAAAGATTAAAACTAGACCTATATCTCTCACCATGCACTAAACTAAAATTGAAATGGATTAAAGATTTCAATATTAATGGTTAGAATGAATAATCAATAATGCAAAATAGGAAGAAAAGGTCCAAAGGGGTAGGGGTAGTGGGAGGGGTAGGGGAAAGGAAAGAAGGGAAAGAAAAAATGCTGAGAAATGGAAAAAATGGAAATAAAGTCTTTGTAAATAGGGAAGGGTGGAGGGGTGAAGGGAAGGCTAGGAATGGGGAAAAAATAAGAACCAAGATGCATTATGTAAAGGTACAATTCCCAATGAGAAATGTAATTGTGTTGTGTACCTAAAATGTACCAGTAAAAGACTTTTAAAAAATAAAATAGAAATGCTGAATCGCCTGGGACAGAAGTTAGATAGAACTATTGAAGACATTGGTGTAGGAAAAGATTTTATGAACAAAACCTAAGTTGCCTGTGAACTATCACAAACAATCAACAAGTGGGATCTCTTCTTACTAAAAAGCTTCTTCACAAGAGAAACCACCTACAGTGTGAAGAGACAACTCACAATGTGGGAAAAAATCTTTACCTGTTGTTCCTCAGACAAAGGTCTACTCTCTAGAATATATAAAGAACTTAAAAAAATCAGACCTCCCAAATTGAAAGACCCAATTCAAAAATTGGCATCTGAAATGAACAGACATTTCTCAGACAAAGAAGTACAAATAGGAAATAAACATATGAAAAAATGTTCAACATCACTAGTCACTGAAGAGGTACAAATGAAAACAACACTGAGATTCCACCTCATCCCAAAAAGAATGGCTGCTATCATGAAATCAAACAACAACAAATGTTGGCAGGGCTGTGGGGAAAGAGGAGCCCTGCTCCACTGCTGGTGGGAGAGTAGACTGGTGCAACCACTGTGGAAATCCATATGAAGATACTTCAAAGAATGAGGACTGGAAGTCCCATTTGACCCAGCTATTCCCCTGCTGGGTATCTTCCCCAAAGAATTAAAAGAATCATACCACAGTGATATATGTGCACCCATGTTCATAGCAGCACAATTTGTAATAGCTAAAACTTGGAAGCAGCCCAAATGCCCATCAACTGGAGACTGGATAAAGAAAATGTCAGTTTTTTAATAAAATGGAGTACTACTCATCCATCAAAATTGAGAAATTAGAGACATTTAAAGCTAAATGGATGCACATTAAGGTGATACTCTTAAGTGAAATAAATAGGACACACATGTGTATATACTAAATATTTCTCTGGTGTGAAAAACTGAAAGTGTAAATAAGGACTATAAGGTATAATAGATAAAGTGAAATAGGAAGAAAAGGGGCAAAGGGGAAGGGGAAGTTGGAGGGATAGGGGAAAGGAAAGTAGGGAATGGAATTAATATGAGAAAATGAAAAAATGGAAACAAAGTCTTTGTAAATAGGGAGGGGTGGAGGTGTTGAAGGGAGGGCAGGGGAAAGGGGAAAAATAAGAACCAAGAGAGATTATGTACAGTTGCAAATTTCCAATGATGAATGTCATTATATTGTATACCTAAAATGTACCACTAAAATAAAATAAAATGGAAAAGAACCATCCTGCAAATCAGCTCTTGCTCTGATCATTCTGCCCACTAACATGGAGAAAGGTAAGGTTATACCTTCTAATTACTTATCTAAAACAACTACAATTAAAAAGCCACATTTTTTGCAAGATAACTACATATCTATTAAATTGAGGTCACTTTATCATAAATCATAAATCTGAGCCATTTTCTTTTCCTTTGTTACCACTGACTTCTACACCAGACACTCAAGTAAGCTTGACATACCAACAACTTGGTTTAATTAGTTTAATTGAAGATTCATCTGCTTCTTGTTATCTATTGCGTGTATCTCAGATCTCAGCTCTATTGACTTACAACGAACTTGAGTTATAACCAGCCCTCAGGAATCGATCAAGTTCATAAGCCAATAGTCCATTGTATTTGTGGCACACCAGCAATAACCCAGGCTTAGCAGCTGTGCTATTCACCATATAACCTGCCTCTCTACTGTACAGGCACATGCAGAACTGCATTTCCTTGCCCCTTGAAGTTATGAATGGCCACTTATTTCCATTTCAGTGCAAGCAGAAGTGTCTACTCCAGGCAGTACTGCCACAGTTGGTGCAAGTTCACCATCCTTCTAGCTACTGAGGTAATCAAGGAAGCTTGTGTCTTAAAGGAGTTTTTCTTAACCTGGTTGAGGGATGAGTAGAGCCCCCTGCTGGTGTCTCTTAGAGATGAAGTGGAAGCAAGAAAAACCTGAGTCAAGCCACTAAGGTTTTTATAGTATAGAACTGTACTTTCTTACTCTAGCATAATGTTACTAATTCTAACACAAGAATTAAAGGAAACTTAAAAGTAGAGCTGGGCTTGTATAGCTGACAGGATCTATAATTAGTTCTAAGGTATGAACTTCTTATAGCATGAAACAGTGAACCAAATTTCACAAAAGACATCTACTTAGTTTTAAATAGAAACCAATGGGAATTTTCTCTTATTTCAACTGAAAAAAAAATGGTAGTATTTAGACTCCAAATCTTTTTCGCTCCTTTTAAAGTAGTGCTTAAGAAATCAGGGCTTGAGTTGCACGGAAGACACTGAATCACCCCGCTCCAGACAGGCAGCCACCTGATTCCACACTACAAAGATGCAGAGGACACCAGACCACCAGACCAAGGTACTGAGTCCCACTGTTCTTGGCCCAGAGGTAGGGACTTCTGAGCCATCGTCCCACTGCTCCTGGTGCAGAGGAAGGGGATTCCCGGCCACCATCCCTCTGGCTGCTCCCAGCCCACAGGAAAGGGCTGTTGGATCACCACCCCACCGATGATTCCAGCCCCTGTCCCACCTCACCCAGCTCAGAGGAGGTAATCCAAGAAGGTGCTAACAGCCCCCCGACCCAGTCGACATGAGAAAACATGTAAATAAGTCTCAAAACCAGACTCCCAGATCACCTACAGCAACCCCAAAGGGAAATGAGATGTAACACTCTGATACTCAACCACCTGGACCCACTCAACTGGCAACAAAAGGGAATCTGGAAAAAATTAAATCAGAAATAATTTCTCAGATAACAGGAGAAATGTGCCCCTAGTGCAAGACATGATTAATAAATCTAGAGAGGAGCTCAGGAACATGATAGAATCCCAACATAGGAAACAAATACAATCCATAAAACAGATCCAAATAGATTTCCAGGACATGAAAAACTCCATTGGAACTCTACACAGCAGAATGAGACAATGTGAGGACAGAATTTCAGATATAGAAGATAAGATTGCAATTGGTGACCAGGAAAAGAAAACTTGCTTCAAAATAATAAGGGAACATGAGAAATCAATCCAGCAGCTGCTAGATGATGCAAAGAAGAATAACATAAGACTGATTGGGCTCAATGAAGAAAGAGGAGAGAGTGCAGATGACATAAAAAATCTCTTCACAGAAATAATGGCAGAAAACTTCCCAAGCAGGGGAAAAGAGCTTGACATACAGATAACTGAGGCATACAGGACTCCAAATAGCCTTGATCAAAAAAAATCGACACATAGGCATATAATTGTTAAGATTCCAGAAACACAACAGAAGAACAAAGTTCTCCAAGCAGTCAGAGAAAAGAAACAAATCACATACAAAGGAAAGCCCATCAGAATCACAGCAGACTTATCAACACAAACCACCAAGGCAAGAACAACTTGGAGTAACATATTCCAAGCCCTAAAAGAAAATAGCCTCCAACCCAGATTGATGTACCGAGCAAAACTATCTTTCAAAATGGACAGAGAAATAAGATACTTTCATGACAAAGAGCACCTTAGGAACTTTGTGAATACCAAACCAGGACTTCAAAGAATTTTAAACAATATCCTAGGAACAGACATTGGGGATCACAACCCCAGGAAGCAAAGCAGAATGAACCCATCTGGCATGACAAGAAATTAAATTCAAAGGGGGAGAATCCAACAAAAACAAAAAGTCATGGCAATGACAAGTCAAAATATTTCAGTTATAACCATCAATGTTAATGGTCTCAACTCACCAATCAAAAGAAATAGACTGGCAGAATGGGTCAAGAAGCAAAATCCAACAATATGCTGCATACAAGAAACACACTTCATTCAAAAGGAAACCCGAAGGCTGAAAGTTAAAGGGTGGAAAACAATACTCCATGCCACAGGAACCCAAAAAAAGGCAGGAGTAGCTATTCTCTTTGCAGATCAAGTAGATTTCAAACCAACACTGATTAAGAGAGATGAAGAAGGACACTACATCCTTGTAAAGGGAACAATCCAAGAGGAAGAGATGACAATCATAAATATCTAGGCACCAAACACTCGTGCACCCAACTATATAAAACAAATACTAACGGACATGAAAAGTCATATATGCACTAATACAATTGTAGTGGGGGACCTCAACACCCCACTGTTACAAATAGATACATCAACTAGACTAAAAATAAGTAATGAAATACTAGAACTCAATGGAACTCTTGAACAAATGAACTTAACAGATGTTTACAGAGTCTTCCACCCCACAAAATCAGAATACACATTCTTCTCAGCTGCACATGGGTCATTCTCAAAAATAGACCACATACTCACACATAGAACATGTTTAAGTAAGTGCAAAGGAACTGAAGTCATCCCCTGTATATTATCAGACCATAGTGGGATGACATTGGAGATCCTAGCAAAAGAAACTCAAAAACTTCATAAACACATGGAAATTGAACAACACACTTCTGAATAACCAATGGGTCACAGAGGAAATTAAAGAAGAAATCAGACAGTTCCTTCAATTAAATGACAATGACAATACAACATATCCGAATCTATGGGACACAATGAAAGCTGTCTTATGAGGGAAATTCATAGCAGTGAATGCACATATTAGGAAAACAGAATGAGCCCAATTAAACAACCTGATGCTGAACCTCAAGCTTCTAGAAAAAGAAGAGCAGGACAACCCCAAAGCTCATACAAGAGAGGAAATTATAAGGGTCAGAGAAGAAATCAATGCAATGGAGACTAAGAGAATGATACAAAAAATCAATGAAGCCAAGAGTTGGTTCTTCGAAAGAATCAACAAAATTGACAAACCTTTAGCCAACCTTGTCAGAAAAAGGAAAGAAAAGGCCCAAATCCATGCAATTAGGAGTGAAAACGGTGAAATTACAACAGACCCAGCAGAAATCCAGAGGATCATCAATACCTACTTCCAAAACCTATACGCCAATAAGATGGACAACACAGAAGAAATGGACAGATTCCTAGATACATATCAATTACCAAAGTTGAACAAAGAAGACCTAAAAATTCTGCACAACCCAATATCAACCAGTGAAATTGAAAATGTAATTAAAAACTTATCAACTAAGAAAAGCCTGGGCCCTGATGGCTTCACTGCTGAATTCTACAAGACATTTAGAGAGGAACTGCTGCCACTACTGTTGAAACTCTTCAATGAAATTGAAAGGGAAGCAGTACTCCCAAATTCATTCCTGGAAGCAAGCATCACCTTGATCCCCAAAGCAGAGAAAGACCCAACTGAAAAAGAGAACTATAGGCCAATCTCACTGATGAACATAGATGCAAAAATCCTTAATAAGATAATGGCAAAGAGAATGCAGAAGATCATCAAGAAGATCATACACCCTGATCAAGTGGGATTCATCCCAGGGATGCAGGTATGGTTCAACATATGCAAATCAATCAATGTAATACACAATATCAATAGAACCAAGGACAAAATCCACATGATTCTCTCCATAGACACAGAAAAAGCATTTGACAAAATCCAACATGCATTTATGATAAAAACCCCCAAAAAATTCGAATAGATGGTCTCTACCTCAAACTAATAGAAGCCATCTATGTAAAACCAACAGCCAATATCATACTAAATGGTCAAAAACTGAAATCCTTCACACTAAAATCAGGAACAAGACAATGATGTCCACTATCACCACTCTTATTCAATATAATTCTAGAAACATTAGCCACGGCAATTAGACGAGAAAGAAATAAAAGGAATAAAGATAGGTAATGAAGAAGTCAAATTGTCATTATTTGCAGATGACATGATACTCTATATAGAAGACCTCAAGAACTCCACCAAAAGTCTTCTAAACTTAATAACCAAATTCAGTCAAGTAGCTGGTTACAAGGTCAACATACAAAAATCAATAGCTTTCCTCTACAGCAATGACAGACTCACTGAGAGAGAAATAGGACAAATAGTTCCTTTCACAATAGCATCCAAAAAACTGAAATACCTAAGAATCATCCTAATGAAAGAAATCAAAGACCTCTTCTCTGAAAACTATGGCACTCTGAAAAGGGAAATTGAAGATGATATCAGAAAATGGACAGACAGCCCCTGCTCCTGGGTAGGAAGGATTAATATAGTGAAAATGGCCATACTTCCAAAACTGCTATATAGATTTAATGCAATTCCAATTGAGATCCCAGCAGCATACTTCATAGACCTCGAGAAAACAATGCAACAATTCATTTCGAACAAGAAGAGACCCAGAATAGCAAAAGCAATTCCAGGTAACAGAGACATAGCAGGGGGTATCACAATCCCCAACCTGCAACTATACTACAAAGCTACTGTGATAAAAACAGCATGGTACTGGCAAAGAAACAGACTTGAGGACCAGTGGAACAGATTAGAAGATGCAGAAACAACGCCAGACACACTCAGCCATCTCATCTGTGATAAAGGAGCCAAACACCCTCACTAGAGGAAAGATAGCCTCTTTAATAAATAGTGCTAGAAAAATTGGTCTTCAACTTGCCAAAGATTAAAACTAGACCTGTATCTCTCACCATGCACTAAACTAAAATCAAAATGGATTAAAGATCTTTATATTAAAACAGAAATGCTGAACTAGCTGGAACAGAGGTTTGGTAGAATTCTTGAAGACATCGGTGTAGGAAAAGATTTTATGAGCAAAACCTCAGTTGCCCGTGAACTAGCACAAACAATCAACAAGTGAGATTTCTTCTTACTAAAAAGCTTCTGCACAGCAAGAGAAACCACCAACAGTGTGAAGAGAAAACCCACAATGTGGGAAAAAATTTTCACCAGCAGTCCCTCAGACAAAGAGCTACTATCTAGAATCTATAAAGAACTTAAAAAAATCAGACTTCCCAAATTTAAAGACCCAATCTAAAAATGGGCATCTGAAATGAACAGACATTTCTCACACAAAGAAGTAGAACTAGCAAAGAAACATATGAAAAAATGTTGAACATCACTGGTCATTCGAGAGATGCAAATGAAAACAACACCGAGATTCCACTTCACTCCAGAAAAAAAGGGTGCTATCATGAAATCAACCAATAACAAATGCTGGCGGGGCTGTGGGGAAAGAGGAACCCTGCTCCACTGCTGGTGGGAGTGTAGGCTGAGGCGAACACTGTGGAAATCAGTATGGAGATACCTCAAAGAACTAGGACTGGAAGTCCCATTTGACCCCGCTATTCCACTGCTGGGGATCTTCCCCAAAGAATTAAAAGAATCATACCACAGTGATATATGTGCACCCATGTTCATAGCAGCACAGTGTGTAATAGCTAAAACTTGGAAACAGCCCAAATGCCCATCAACTGAAGACTGGATGAAGAAAATGTGGTTTTTTTATAAAATGGAGTTCTACTCAGCCATAAAAAATGAGAAATTAGAGACATTTATAGCTAAGTGGGTGCACATTGAGGCATTACTCTTAAGTGAAATAAATAGGACACACATGTGTAAATACCGAGTAGTTTCTCTGGTGTGAAAAACTGAAAGTGTAAATAAGGATTAAATGTATAATAGGTAATGTGAAATAGGAAGAAAAGGGGCAAAGGGGAAGGAAGTGAGAGGGCTAGGGGAAAGGATAGAAAGGAATGAGATTAATATGAGAAAATGGAAAAATAAGAACAAAATCTTTGTAAATAGGGAGGACTGGAGGGGTTGAAGGGAGGGCTGGGAAAGGGTGAAAAATAAGAACCAAGAGAGACTATGTGAAGGTGCAAATTTCCAATTATGAATGTCATTATATTGTATACCTAAAATGTACCAATTATTAGAATGAATAATCAATAATGTAAAATAGGAAGAAGAGGTCCAAAGGGGTAGGGGTAGTGGGAGGGGCAGGGGAAAGGAAAGAAGGGAAAGGAAAAAATGATGAGAAATGGAAAAAATGGAAATAAATTTTTTGTAAATAGGGAAGGGTGGAGGACATGAAGGGAGGGCTAGGAATGGGGAAAAAATAAGAACCAAGATGCATTATACAAAGGTACAATTCCCAGTGAGAAATGTAATTGTGTTGTATACCTACAATATACCAATAAAAGAATTTAATACAAAAAAAAAAAGAAAGAAATCAGGGCTAGTCCTTTTATTCCATACCATCTCTAAAGACAATGGCATACTAATCACTTAAGTTAGGGTTCTAATTACAGATATCATATTAAACCAGCTATAAATTAATCTATAAATTACTAAGATTAATTTTCAGTGCTATTTTGAAATTATTTTTTGAAATTATTGGAAATCTGTCTATATTTTTACTTAAATTAACATGATGTTGTAAATAACCTAAATAAATTGTATTCATTTTCAGTAAACAACTTCATGATCAAATTGCCCAATGAGCAAACTCTTTAGAAAAATGTTCTTGCACCTTGAGACCATAATGTTAAATGAAATAAATTAGACACAAAAGCTTAAATATCATGTGGTCTCTCTTATATGAGAAACCCAAAATATAAATAAAGAACAAAATAAAAGGTAAAAGGAAGTAGGAAGGTAGGCCTTTCAAAGGAGGAAAGAGATCAGAAGATGAATGGAATGCAAGGGAGAAGAAGGAAAAGGCATGAAAAAAGGAATTAAATTGTGTTATGTACATGTACCAATTACCCACAAGCAATATAAAAATTATGTATTATAAACATTACTAATAAAAAAGAAAAAGAAAAATATCATTATCTATGACTAAATACCGATCCCTGAAAACATATATAAAAACATATTTAGATAAAATTTGTGTCCATAGCTTGTCAAGTGTTTGAAAAAATAAATTTTAGAACTTGCATCTTTTGACTATAAGGGCCATATTCACATAAAAGCCACTTGAAACCAGAAAAGCATGTAAAATTCATGGTAGTACCCAAATTGAAACATATTATTCCTATTTTATGCATTTCTATTTGATAAAATGTTTGGATGTAATGCTTCTGTTGATATATTGCCTTAGTGCTTTGCTCTTCTTTCTCATGCATTTCATTTTTATCTGTCCAACTTAGTCACCACAGATTTTTACTTGATTTTTATAATCTGTATCTCTTCTAATGACTCAATTACATTCTTGTAGCTTCTCAAGACTTTTATACAGAATTCAGCCATTTATATACTTGTTAAAAGTTTTAATACTTTTACTAAATAATTAAACACTTGGAAATATGTAGCATTTTTGTATCCACATGTATGCTCTTCATAAATTCAAAGTAAATGACACTTCTATTAAACTTTACACATAGAGGTGCTAACCTCAATTCTAAAATTAATAAAATCTCAGAAATAAACAGAAGTGTTACAAAGAGTCTATACTCATCATCTGTCACCCCTAGTCCAATGGAAATTTTTCACATGATCACCGAATAAAGTATTTTAAATGCATAGACTCTCATACTAATGGTGTTAGCTATTAACTTTGTGTATATCTGTCATTTCAATCAGAATGTGAATTCTTCACAGTAAAGGAAGTTCTCTTATTCATCCCTAAATCCCTTCCAACTCACAAAAGTTTAATAGAAACAGAACAGAAAGATGCTTCTGTCAACATATTCAATTTACCATATTTAAGAATACTCAACTAAAAGATCTCAATTTCAGAGACTGAGGTTTTTCCCTTCAACATTGACAGAGAGATGTTTTCTGATACAATAAAACTTGTTCATTTCATATTTTTACAAACATCTTGCACAATGCATTCTTTTATCCCTCTTCTAGCTACATTATTGTCTAGTTGGCCTACACAACTTTTCACATTTTCTTGCAAAGAAAAATGGCTCCACTCCAAAATGTGATCACTATAGAACAATACATAGCATGATGGAGATAGTGTCTACCTACATATTAGAATGCATTCCCCACCTATGAAAATATTCTAGCCACACATTCATTCAGAAACCAGGTCTTACAAAAATATCTCTACATCTTCATATACCCAGATTGAGCCTGATTTGAATAAACTTTCTTACACATGGGTAAGATTCACAGTCATTCATTCATTCACTTATTTATTTATTTCAATTGACAAACTCTATTATTATAATTTTGTTTCAATAAAATTTGAACTATGATGCTGCCCACTTCCCATAATGACCACATTTTCCATTTTTACAGTCCCCGATAAAGCACATAGGATAGATAAAGCACATAGGATTTTTACAGCAGTGAAATTATTCTTTTTTTAAGTAAATTTTTTTTAAAAAATTATTAGTACATGTTTGCTATACATAATGATTACATTCATCATGGGGAATTGGCACATGTGCATAATACATTTTTTGTCATTTAGTTTATTGGTCCATTTTAGGTACACAATAAAGTTACACTTATCATTGGGATCTTGTACCTTTATATGATGTATCTTGGTTCCTATTTTTTACCCATTCCCCTACCTTTCCTTCAGCCCCTCCACCCTTCCCTATTTACAAAGACTTTGTTTCCATGTTTTTCCTTTTCTTGTATTCTTTTCTCTTCTTTCCTTTCCCCTTGCCCTCCCACTTCCCCTATTCCTTTAGACATTTTCGGCCTATTTCACAATATCAGTTATACATTTTGACTCTTATTTACACTTTTCATTTTTCACACCAGAGAAACTATTCGTATTTACACATGTGTGTCCTATTTATTTCACTTAAGAGTATGGCCTCAATGTGCATCCACTTAGCTATAAATGTCTGTAGTTTCTCATTCTTTATGGCTGAGTAGTACTCCATTTTATTTAAAAAAAAAAAAAACACATCTTTTTTATCCAGTCTCCAGTTGATGGACACTTGGGCTGTTTCCAAGTTTTAGCTATTATAAACTGTGCTGCTATAAACATGGGTGTGAATATATCGCTGTGGTATGATTCTTTTAATTCTTTGGGGAAGATACCCAGTAGAGGAATAGCTGGGTCAAGTGGGACTTCCAATCCTAGTTGTTTGAGGTATCTCCATATTGATTTCCACAGTGGTTGCACCAATCTGCACTCCCACCAACAATGGAGAAATGTTCCTTTCTCCCCACACCACTAGCATTTGTTCTTGATTCATTTCATGGTAGCAGCCATCCTTTCTGGGGTGAGGTGGAATCTCAGCATTGTTTTCATCTACATCTCTCGAATGACCAGTGATGTTGAACATTTTTTCATGTTTATTTGCTGCTTTTGCTTCTTTGTCTGAGAAATATCTGTTCATTTCAGATGCCCATTTTTGAACTGGGTCTTTATATTTGGGGTGTCTGATTTTTTTGAGTTCTTTATATATTCTAGATAGTAGTCCTTTGTCTGAGGAACAACTGGTAAAAACATTTTTCCCCCATTGTAGGTTGTCTCTTAGCTCTGTTGGTGGTTTCTCTTGCAGTGCAGAAGCTTTTTAATAAGATGAGATCCCAGTTGTTGATTCTTTGTTTTAGTTCCTGTGCTACTGAGGATTTGTTCATAAAGTCTTTCCCTATGCCAATGTCTTCAAGAGTTCTACCTAACTTGTCTTCCAGCAAGTTTCATGTTTCTGTTTTAATATTTAGATCTTTCATCCACTTTGATTTTATTTTAGTGCATGGTGAAAGATAGGGGTCTAGTTTTAATCCTTGGCAAGCTGAAATCCAGTTTTTCTGGCACCATTTATTAAAGAGGCTATCTTTCCTCCAGTGAGGATGGTTGGCTCCTTTGTTGAAGATCAGGTAGCTGAGTGTGTCTGGAGTTGTTTCTGTATCTTCTAATCTATTCCACTGATCCTCAGGTCTGTTTCTTATGCATAATATATCTTAATTCTTTTTCCTTCTGTATGATACTATAATGGTAGATGTATGTCATTAAACATTTGCCAAGATCCACAGAATGTGCAACACCAAGAGTGAGCCCTAATGGCAACTATGTACTTTGGGTATTAATGACATGACAAAAGCAAGTTCATCAGTTATAACAAATGTTCCATTCTCAAGGGAATGTTGATAGTGAGGGAGATTGAGTGTGGGTTGGGCAGGGTTATATGAGAAATCTCTGTACTTTTCCCCTCAATTGTGCTATAAACCTAAAACTGCTCTAAAAATAAAAATCTATTTTAAAATACCCTCCTGGTTTTCTATGGGCCATTAATATTGTTATAGTATTAAGCTCTAATTTAGGGTGATGGAAACTAAAACAAAAATGGATATAGTGTAGGCAATAATAGTCAAAACTATGATTATGATTTATTATTAGGGTTGTTTTTTATTTTTTGTGAGAAAGAGATAAGGGGCTCAATATATTTGTTGGATTCATTTTCATAATGGATATGAAGATAAGCAGTGTTTCTGACTTCATTTAATAACATCAAAACAGTTTTAGTAAGTCTATTATGCAATTTGACCAAAATCATACAGCAAATAAGAATTGGGCATTTATCCTAAGCCCATCTGAAGTCAAATTTGATGCTTTCAGCCATCCATTAATTCAATATTTACGAAGAATCATCTACAGTCCCAGGCCTGTTCTGGGAAGTTAAGATATATTAGTGAACAAAACAGACACCAACATTGATACCATGGAGCTCATATTTGGGAGAAGGGGCAGTAGTCAGGCCAAAAAAATATAGTTAGAGAGATACAAATAATTTATTCTTAAATTATGAAAACATTTATAATACACAACAGAAAGATTGATTCAGAAAGTATAAGGGCTGAGAAGAGTTATGATAGAAAATGACTAGAAGGTCACCTCAGGCAAGTTGGTCAGGCCAAGAGAGAAAGGGCAAAGATTCAGCCACCTGAAGGCCAGAGGAAGAATACAGTATTCCTAAGACAGGTAAGAATTTAGTATGCCTAGGTGACCAAAATAAAGACTGTGTGACTAGAGAGCATGGAGCAAAAAGAAGGAGCCAGGATAAAGAGTTTGGATTTTAACTATAAATGCAATGGAAAGGATCTACTGGTGGTTTTTAGCAGAAAAGAGATGTTCCAGGTACTCCGTAACTAAAAATTGTGGAAAGGCGCATACAAAGGCAGGCTAGTTAAGAGCCAGTTAGGCTCATGGAAGAGGGGATAATGATAGTTCAGCCTAAAATGCTACCTAATAGTAAAAGTAGGATTAAAGTGTAATTTAGGAGAATAAGTAGACACATGGAGCTTATGGTTCTGGGTCCTACTAAAAAGACATCCTAAAAATCACTGTGAAGACTGACAGCACTGTTATCTTGCATGAAACTATTCCACTCTTGGGATTCAGCAAGGAACTAATGTCTCATTGAATTCTCATTTGAGGTGGTGTAAACTCCTGAAGAAAATAATTGCTATATGGCAACACCATTGTACCATTTGCTCAGTTCTATAATGCCACGCTATAATGGTAGAAATAAAATTAGAGTAAAATAAAACCTTAAAAACTCTAATCCACTTAATAAACCCAAATTTTTAGTGCCTTCCCTACACTTTATTAGATGATTTTAATATAAGAGTAAGATTCAGAAACCAAACTGTCTTCTTTAAAATTGCCTTCCTAAGTGCATTTAGTAATAAAAGATAGTTCTATGCATCTTATTAAATGGTACAAGTAAAGAATTAATAAAGAAAATGGCTCCTTATTCTTAATATTTAGAGATCTCATTTTCCTTTCTGGCCCTCACTGAAGTTTAAACAAAGTGATTCCCAACAAAGTGATAAACTGTCAGTACAATTTTGAATTCAAACCAAGGTATCAACTGGTCTTATAAACCTCAGGATAAATAATGTGGATAAAGTTTCTATCATCCTACTTAATAGGAATATCACAATAACTACTTTCACATAAAAATAGCGATATCCTATCAAATTACAGTTTAAATTGAAGATTTCTCCATTCTTTTTTCACTACCAAAAGTGGTAAAGTGGATTCAACAATTATTCCCACGATACCAAATTCCATGAAGAATTTCCATCTTCTTATATATAAAATCAATTTACCAAAATTAGTATATTTCTATTTATTCTGTTTCCCTATTCTGCTTATAATTATTTATCACACAGGGAGACAGGCATGGTGGTGCACACCTGTAATCCTAGCACCGAGGAGCTGAGGCAGGATTGCCATGAGTTTGAGGCCAGTTTGGGCTACACAGTGAGTTCAACACTAACTTGGACTACACAGCGAGACCCTGTCTCACAAAAATAATATACACGTATGTGTAATGTATATGTATTTCTGTTTATTTACTTCTGAAAAGCACAGCTCTTAATCTGAGAGATTTTAGATCGACTTAAATGTTAATTTGTCTGTGTGTTGTGGCATTTTGACAACTCCCAGAGTCTTACTCTACAGAAAATAGAGCTCTGAGGAAACACTGTATAACATTCACTAATGAGTAGAAGACTCAAGAAGTCTGGGTTCTAAATATTTTACACAGGATCACAGAAAGACAAATCACATTCTAAACAGAAAAGGAAGAGAAAATGTAGACTCAAAGTCATAGGAACACTGTGCATCTACATTAGGAGGTAGTCTGCCTTGCATTTTATCATATTTATCATAGTGCAGGCATGGAGTACACCATCCTGCATCCTTACTAACCCCACCCTAGTTCAGCTCACCATCATTCTTCACACTCTTTATTTAGGGGAAAATTGTGAAACTTAATGTCTGTCCTTGGTATAAGATACACGTGGGTACTTGCTTCAGTGATAATGGAAATTAAAACAGAGCCAAAAAGCATAAATTCACAGACAAAAGCTTTAATTGAGAAGGAACAGAGAATAGGAAAAGCCCTCCAGTTGAAGACAGAATAGCTAAAAGAGACAGTGGTGCTACAAAGAAGATCAGAAAGGCCTTTAACAAAAGAATGGAATTATCTTTTATAGCTTCACTGGAGCATTAGGAGCTGGGGATTGTCCATTGGATTATGAATATAGCATTTTTAGGACTTCTTTCTAATGTTTTAAGGGATTTTCTCAGTGTAACATATGGATCAGTGGCTGTTCTCATCCTTAGAGACATCATGGCACTCCTCTGCTGTTACAGCACCTGGTCGTTGAGATAAAGAGTAGGACATAAGGGAAGGATACATTCCATACTTCATGAGCAAGGGAGGATAGGGAAACAGATGTTTCCACCTCTAGAGGGGATCAGGTCATGGACTAAGACCTGAGAATTCATGTCTCATGTCCCATGAGGGTACCTGTCCTATTTCATCCTGATTAACCCTTCAGTCTGGCTTGTTCCCATCCTTTAAAGACTAGCCTAGGCACAGCCGGAGCTGGACCCTGGCCGCAGCGGCGCCTCAGCTCGGCGCCTCAGCCCACTCTCGGGCCGCATGTCCGAGGCTGGCGGGGCCGCACCGGGTGGCGGCGGGAGGAGGGGGGCAGCCAGGGCGCTGCCCTCTGTGCCCCCACAGGGGCCCCCCTGTGCCGCCGCCGCCCACAGTGGAGGCGGCGGGCGTGGTGGGAGGCATGGCCGAGGGCCCCGGAGTCGGCGGCTTGGCCTGAATCCCGGATCCCGTGAAGATGGCGCAGCTGCGCTCCGCGCCACCGGCCAAGAAACTGGAGAAACTCGGAGTGTACTCTGCCTGCAAGGTCACAAGTCTTGTAATTCTCTCAAAAATATAAAAAAGTAAGAGGAGAAGATCAAGAATATATTCTTAAAACACACTGAATTAGGCTGTAATCCCAACACTCTGGATAGCTGAGGTAAAAAGATCACATGGTGGAGTCCAGCCCAACCAATTTACAAACCAAGCTTTGCAGGGTACAGCATGCAGAAGAGGTGCAACCTCAGCAGACTATCAGCTTTTTATGGGTGGTTACGCCTGTTCTGCCAGGTATCTGAATTTCTATAGGGAGGGGCTCATGTCTCCCTGCCTAAGGGTCTCTAACCGTACAGGGCTATAGGCCTTTCTATTACATGGAGATTCAGGTTATGGAACCCCAAGACCTGAGCTCACTCCCTTGGCAACATTTCCAAACAGAACTTGGAACCCTTGCTAACGGGCATCACAATCTAGTAACAGCTGTCTCCTGACCTCACTTGGGCGGAGACAGTCAACGTTGAACATGCTGAGCTGCTTCTCCACTTCGAGAGGCCGCAGCCTCAGGACCCCAGGCAGAGAAAGTATCTGTGAAAGATTAAGAAGATGGCTGACTCCATCCAGACACCACAGGCCACACTGCAGCAGCCGCATGACTGTCACAGATACCCCAGGGATGGTCTCCCCAGGAATGACCAACAGTGACCTACCAAAATCAAGGTACCCCGGTGAAGTCTCCCTAAGCCCAAATACCAATGGTACAGAAACTGGGAAGAATGTGGGGCAAGTATCACCAGGCCCAGAAACATCCAGTAGCTCTGGGCAGGTGTGGGGAGTGGTGGTAGCTAAGGAGACTCCATTTTGAATCTTACCCTCCATTTCATGGAGACTATGTTATGAAGAACCACGTACTTGCCGAATTAGATTGCCCTGGAACATGATGAACATTCTGTAAGCCCAAGAAACAAGGAAGCCCATGAGGGTGGGGAATTCCCAAATAACTGTTAAACAATGAAGCAGGTGTTTTGGATAAAAGTCATGGTTAATGACCTAATTCACTGAGTGTATAAAAGAGAGGTGAAAATAAACTTGCTTGTTCGGTCTTAGGAGCCCGGACGAGTATGTCTTTTTTCTTTTGAAGTGTGTTTTTTCTTTCATCCTCACCCCTCCTCTCAGGTACTGTTCAACTAGTGACGGCAGGTCCCATCAGGCAGGTCTCCCCAGAGCCGGGAACCCAAAAAAACCTAGAGGGTCAAAGTCCAGGGAGGGAGACCAAAGTCATAGCCACAGGCCCCCGAGAGACACTGAGAAGCCTTGTGTACATCCACCCACACCTGGCCACTGCTACTGGAAATAACTTCACAGAGAGCCTTGCAGCATTCCGACCAGTGTGGTCCCTGCAGGCAGTCAGGCCGCTCTTGTTCACTGAGCCCTGCCTGCCTGTTTCCCTGGGCAGCCAACCCGTCTATGGTCCCTTCTTCCCAGGCACCTCCACCACCCACACCTCTACCCAATTGGCCCTGATTTTGGGAGGAGACATCATGACAAGGTCTCTTGAGAATTCTAGCTCCTTTGAGGGCCTGTGTGATAAAGATTGAGATGTGTGATGTTTGGACAATAAACAGCTTTTCACCACACACTGGGTAGAGGAGGAAGGAGACCCATATACTGTGTCACATCAGTTGGAGTTAGAAGAGGCCATTAGGCTTTCTGAGCTCTTAATTCATTCATCGCCTTGTATATCAGAACATCCTAAAGTACCTTGTCCAGGAGAAGAGGAATCCATCCACCACAGAGCTGCAGGCCACTGGAGAAAGCTGTATTGTGCGAATGGCCATGCTTTTCAGGCCAAACGCTTCAGCAGGCGAGCTCACTGTGCTGTCTGCACAGACCGTGTAGGGGGACTTGGCTGCCAGGTGTATAAGTGCACCAACTGTAAACTCTTGGTTCACAGGAAGTGCCACAAACTTGTCACAATTGAATGTGGGCATCGTTCTTTACCATCAGAGCCCATGGTGCCAGTTGATCCATCATCCATGGCTTCAGACCCTGCATGCACAGGGATCCCAAATAACCTTTCAACTCATGAGGCTTTAGAACAAGTTGATGAAGAGAATGAGGCAGGGAACACCATGGAAAGTGGCAAAGCTTCATCAGGTTTAGGTCTTGAGGACTTTGATTTGCTCCGAGTGATTGGCAGAGGAAGTTATGTGAAAGTACTGTTAGTCCAACAGAAAGAATCAAATCATATGTATGCAATGAAAGCAGTGAAAAAAGAGCGTGTCACCATTGATCAGGTACAGAGAAAGAACTGCGTTTTACAGCAGGCATCCAATTGTCCTTTTCTTGTTGGGCTGCATTCTTGCTTCCAGACAGAAAGCAGACTCTTCCTTGTTCTAGACTATGTGAATGGGGGAGATCTGATGTTTCATATGCAGCAATAAAGAATGCTTCCTGAAGAACATGCCAGGTTTTACTCTGCAGAAATCAGTTTAGCACTCAACTATCTTCATCAGCAAGGAATACTTCACAGAAATTTAAAATTGGAAAATGTATTACTGGACCCAGAAGGGCACATTAAACTCACTGATTATTGCTTGAGTAAGGAAGGCTTACAGACAGGAGACACGACCCGAACTTTCTGTGGCACTCTTCATTTCATGGCTCCAGAAATTATAAGAGAGGGAGATTACAGTTTCAGTGTGGACTGGTGGACTCTTGAAGTACTGATGTATGAGATGATGATTGAAGAGTCTCCATTCCATCTTGATAAGACCTCTGATAACCTTTATGGAGACTCAATCAAGAATCTCTTGCAAGTAATTTTGGAAAGAGACATTTTCATATCTCGTTGTCTGTCTGTAAAAGCGGCAAGTGTCCTGGAGAATTTTCTGAACAGGGACCCAAAAGAATGACTGGGTTGTCATCCCCTCAAGGGCTTTGCTGATGTTCAGGAGCATCCATTATTTCAAAATGTGGACTGGGACATGATGGAGCAAAAGCAGGTGGTGCCTCCCTTTAAACCAAATATCTCTGAGCAATTCAGTTTGGACAACTTTGATCCTGAATTTAATAACCAACCTGTCCGGCTCACCCCAGATGATAATGACATGGTGTGGGAGCTTGATAGATATGAATTTGCAGGTTTTGAGTATATCAATCGTCTTACGATGTATGAAGAATGGGTCTGATCCTCATTTTTCAACTATGCATTTTACTTATGTTGCCATTTAATGCTTGGAAAAACTTGTTACCTGCCTAGATAGAATTAACCATTTCAGAATTGTATGGAAGCTAATTTTAATGTATTGTTTTGAAGTTATATTTAGATGGAATACTTGATTCTTATAGTCTATAGCAGAAAATATGGAATTTTTTGTTCATAGATTAGATTTTTATGAACTGATTTAAATAACAATGAGGCAATCACTTGTTAACCACTCTTGTATATGCATTCCATTTGTTGAGTGAGACATAATCTCTAATATTTTTTCTTTTTATTTATGATACAAGAAAACAATTTGTCTTTTCAGTAAGATATCTTACCTATGCTAGTTTCTCTCCAACCACATTACCTGTACCTTTTGGGCTCAGTTTATGTAATCTTCAGGAAAATCCAAAAAATAGCAACAATTTTGAATAAAAATACATATACTTGTATCTTTTTTATATGGGAAAAATACAATATATGACTACAAACTTTGGAGGGGTAGTAGGTTTCATGAAATGGGGCATCTAAAAATGGTTAAAAGATAATTTCTTAAATGTTTACAAATTTTAAATCATTCTAAATTTAAAACTACATCATTAAGTAAAATTAGGATGCTATATATCATCCTTCTGTTTCAGCATCATTTTTATGCCAATGATTTGAAAGTTAACCATCATCATCTAAATGTAAATAAGTTATAATGGTACAATCTTAGTTTAATTTAATTTTAATTAATGATCTAGTTTTAAATTTAGAACAATTTGAAATTTGTAAAGATTTAATAAGTTATCTTTTGATCTTTTTCAGATGCCCCATTTCATGAGAAATATTACTTTTCCAAACCTTGTAGTCATGTATTTATTATCTTTTCTTCATATAATTTAGTTTTAAACTAATGAAAACATCAAAGGAAAATGTTTATAGACATTCACATGTTCATTTCAGAGGCATGTATGTTTCTCTTAATGCCTAGCACTTGTTTTAAAACAAAAAGCAGTATTCACAACATAAACTTATAGAGAATTCTAACATGTCAGAAATATGTTTATGATCTTGATTTTAAGTGTTGATCTTTTCCGTAGGGCATTCAGAATGTAGAGTAATCACACAGGGTGTTTGTTTAACATATTTATTACTGAGCCCACATTAGAATTCTTTTGGGCTTTTGAACCTCATTTTGAGAAACGTTTTTTTCAAGATATTCTTTTGTCCTCCAGTTAAATAGTAGAAAGTGTGTTCATGGTATAATATTTTAAGATGGTACAAGCAGAAATTTACAACTTTATGAACATTTTTGAGCAAATTGTACATGAATGACTTCATTAGGTACCTTCCTTGTTCCCCTCAACAAAATCTTATTCATTTTCTGCCAATGATATCCAAATGATGAGCATTTTTCTTTGATGAGGTTTTCACCATTATTCATGGTGATCTTTTGTTTTTCAGTTTTTTAAGTAATAAGATTAACTGTATATTTTATAGAGAACTGCATTACAAATATGTTTTCAACTATTTTTGTAGTATTTAAGTGTTATGTCAGTTCTTCCTATTTTGTGTTTTTTGTTTTGTTTTTGGTACTGGGGATTGAACTCAGGTCCTTGTGCTTGCAGGGCAGGCGGCAGAACCACTGAGGTAAATTCCCAGCCCATGTCAGTTCTTTTCATATAGAAATTGTCTCAAAATACTCTTTAGGGGAATAAGTTAGTTTATAGTCAGAATAGTTGATATTCTGATGTTCTTAAAAACTTTATTTTGCATAATCCTGTAGTCAGATCATTTTATGCATATGTAGCTTGGGTTAAATTTCAAGTACTGTGTTCAGCACTGGCATATTTACTGTATAAATTTGTTTTGTTTTGATTTCTGTCATGTAGAACACTGCTTTGGTCATCATAATGTAATCTGTGTTGTGTTCTTCTTTTTTCATGTTTACAGCCTTTAAATAAAACATTTAATATAAGTTTTTTTAAAATAAAATAAAATAGGGGCCAGGGATTTGGCTCAGTGGTTTCGTCACCTGCTGTGCAAGTGCAAGGACCCAAGTTCGATCCCTGGTACCAAAAATAAATAAAAATAAAAATAAAATAAAATAAAGACTAGCCTAATTTACAATTCTATATAGAAATAAGTTAATCTACAGAAAACTGAGAATAATACAGATAATGCCTAGCAATAGAAATGCAAAGTGTTTTGAGGGTAATGTCCCTCTCACTCCTTAGATACTCACCAGTTTTCCAAGTTCTTCATCCATTTGTTAATTTATTTGAGCATTCTGATCTGACTATAAGTATGTGGCATTTTTAGTTCTCTTCTGAACTGGCTGTAATACAGGTTCCCTCATTAATTAATGACAATATTTTTCAAGCATTCATTTCTTATTTGTCTGAGACTCATGATTTTATCCTATTTTAAATTTATCTTTTCTAATATTCTACCCACTCCAAGAAGCCCTCTGCCACTTCCTTAAGATTTGTTTCAGAAAAATCCAGGAAAATATAGTTCAATGGTACATACTGAGTTATTCATTTTTCACCCAACAACACTGTGTTGAAAATTGAGTCAAATCTGCCTCTCTGTATTATGATCCATCAATGTCACTTCTAGAAAAGCTCTCAAGAAAAATACAAAATTCTTTTCCATGTGACAAGCATTCGATCTAGAGCTACACCACCCACAACAGTGAGCCTGAGCTCCAAGGCAGCTGTTGACCATTTAAAAATATGATTGGTGGCTGGAGATTTAGCTCAGTGGTTTCACCACCTGCTGCGCAAGCACAAGGACCTGAGTTTGATCCCTGGTACCAAAAAAAAAATATGACTGGTCAAAATTGAGGTGCACTATAAATACAAAATACACATAAGATTTTGAATACTTTGTACAAAAACAAAGGCCATAGATGCCTCATTAATATTTTTGATGGATTATATGTTGAAACACTACTTTGAATATATTGCATTAAATAAAATACATTATTTAAATTAACTTCACCTGTTTCTTTTTACTTTTTTGTTGCTGCTCCTATAAACCATAAACCAGATGTGGTTTACATAATGCATCCATTGGCATCACTGTATCAGAACTCTGATCCCCACCTCCTCTAGTAGGTCTCCCCTAATAATACAGGCCATAAAACTCCAGGTCCTCTTGTTCTTGTCCAATAGTCTGTTTCCCCCACTCCTTTGAATTTCTTCCTCATCTGGCATATTTCAGCTTGCTGAAATCTCAACTAGAGCATGTACCCAAGATCAAATACACTGGGGCACAGGTGAATACTTTAGTACTTGATTGAGGACTTGCACTTATATTAACAGAAATTTATATCACATGCATTTGAATAGATTTTTATAACCTGCTCTTAACTAAATCTTCCTCCATCTAGTACCTGAATTATTTTATTTTCCTCAGTATACCTGTGTGTGCATACATTTTCATGAACTCATGCTTTGTTCTTTTACCTGAAGAATATAGATATCCCCATTTTCTTCTGCTATCTAAATGCGAAAGTGCATGTACCCTCTATTCTGTGACTTTACTCACATTATAGATCATTTTCCAATTAATGAGCCTTACTACACCAGTAAACTGTGAGGTCTTCAGAGGCATGCCATGAAAAAATTTGTAATTAATTAATTTTATTGGTACATTTTAGGTATACATAATGATCACATCTCTCATAGGGAATTTGTACATGCATGTGTATGATATATCTTGATTCTTCTTTTTTCTCATTCCCCTCCCCTCTTTTCAACCCCTCTTCCCTTCCTTATTTACAAGAGCTTTGTTCTGGGTATTTGTCCTTTTCTTTTTTGCTTTTCCCTTCCTTCCTTTCCCCTTCCACCCTAACTAGTTCCCCTTCCCATTTGAACATTTTCTTTCTATTTCACAATAGCTATTATACATTTTGGTCCTTATTTACACTGTCAGTTTCTCACACCAGAAAAACAATACAATATTTACAGGTGTGTGTCCAATTTATTTCACTTAACAGCATGGACTCAAGGTGCATCTAATTATCTAGAAATGTCTCAAATTTGTCCTTCTTTATGGCTGAGTAGTACTCCATTATATAAAAAAAAAAACACATCTTCTTTATCCATTCATCAGTTGATGGGCATTTAGGTTGTTTCCAAGATTTAGCTATTACCAACTGTGCTGCTATAAACATGGGTGTACATATATCACTGTGGTGTGATGCTTTTGATTCTTTCAGGAAAATATCAAGAAGGGGAATAGCTCAATTAAATGCAACCTCTAGTTTTAGTTTTTGAGGAATCTCCACACTGATTTCCACAGCAGTTACACCAGTCTACACTCCCACCAACAATGAAGAAGGTTTTCTTTTTCCCTCACAGCTATGCCACCGTTTGTTAATGGCTGAATTCTTCATAATAGCCATTCTTTCCGGAGTGAGATGGAATCTCAGCATTGTTCTAATTTACATCTCTCAAATGACCAGTGATGTTGAACATTTTTTCTTTTTTTTTTCATTAATTTTATTGGTACATTTTATGTATTCAATACAATTACATTTATCATTGGAATCTTGTACCTTTACATGATGTAACTTGGTTCTTATTTTTTCCCCATTCCCCTGCCCTCCCTTCAACCCCTCCACCCTTCCCTATTTACAAAGACTTTGTTTCCATTTTTTTCTCATATTTTTTCTTTCCCCTTATTTCCTATCCCCTACCCCTATCCCTTCCCCCACTCCTTTAGACATTTTCTTCCTATTTCACAAAAGCAATTACACATTTTGATTATTTACACTTTTAGTTTTTCACACCAGAGAAACTATTCAGTATTTACACATGTGTGTCCTATTTATTTCACTTAAGAGTATGGCCTCAATGTGCATCCATTTAGCTATAAATGTCTCTAGTTTCTCATTCTTTATGGCTGGGTACTATTCCATTTTATTAAAAAAATTCTTCTCTATCCAGTCTCCAGTTGATGGGCAATTGGGCTGTTTCCAAGTTTTAGCTATTGCAAACTGTGCCACTATAAACATGAGTACACATATATCACTGTGGTATGATGCTTTTAATTCTTTTGGGAAAGTACCTAGCAGGGGAATAGCTGGGTCAAATGGCACTTCCAATCCTAGTTCTTTGAGGTATCTCCATATTGATTTCCACAGTGGTTGCTCCAGTCTGCACTCCCACCAACAATAAAGAAGCGTTCCTTTCTCCCCACACCACTAGCATTTGTTATTGGTTGATTTCATGATAGCAACCATCCTTTCTGTGGTGAGGTGGAATCTCAGCATTGTTTTCATCTACATCTCTCGAATGACCAGTGATGTTGAACATTTTTTCATGTTTATTTGCTGCTTTTGCTTCTTTGTCTGAGAAATGTCTGTTCATTTCAGATGCCCATTTTTGAATTGGGTCTTTATATTTGGGGGGTCTGATTTTTTTGAGTTCTTTATATATTCTAGATAGTAGACCTTTGTCTGAGGAACAGCTGGTAAAAACACTTTTCCCCCATTGTAGGTTGTCTCTTAGCTCTGTTGGTGGTTTCTCTTGCAGTGCAGAAGCTTTTTAATAAGATGAGATCCCAGTTGTTGATCCTTTGTGCTAGTTCCTGTGCTACTGAGGTTTTTTCATAAGCTCTTTTCCTATGCCAACGTCTTCAAGAGTTCTACCTAACTAACCTTCCAGCAAGTTTAGTGTTTCTATCTTAATATTTAGATCTTTAATCCACTTTGATCTTATTTTAGTGCATGTTGAAAGATAGGGGTCTAGTTTTAATCCTTGGCAAGTTGAAATCCAGTTTTTCCAACACCATTTATTAAAGAGGCTATCTTTCTTCCAGGGAGGATGGTTGGCTCCTTTGTCAAAGATGAGGTAGCTGAGTATGTCTGGAATTGTTTCTCTATCTTCTAATGTATTCCACTGATCCTTGGGCCTGTTTCCTTGCCTGTACCATGCTGTTTTTATCACAGTGGCTTCGTAGTATATTTTCAAGTTGGGTGTTGTTATACCCCCTGGCATGTCTCTGTTGCCTAGAATTGCTTTTGCTATTCTAGGTCTCTTCTTGTTCCAACTGAATTTTTGGATTGCTTTCTCTGTTCTGTGAATTATACTGTTGGGATTTCAATCGAGATTGCATTGAATCTATATAGCAGCTTTGGAAGTATGGCCATTTTCACTATATTGGTTCTTCCTACCCAGGAACGGGGATGACTTTCCATTTCTTATTTCCTCTTCTATCTCTTTTTTCAGAGTGTTGTAGTTCTCAATGTAGAGGTCTTTTGTTTCCTTCATTAGATTGATTCCTATAGATTTCATTTTTTTGAATGCTATCGTGAAAGGGATTGTTTCCCTAATTTCTCTCTCAGTGAGTCTGTTATTTGTGTACAAGAAGGCTATTGATTTTTGAGAGTTTACCTTGTATCCAGCTACTCAACTGTATCTGTCAATTAAGTCTAGAAGTCATTTGGTGGAGTTTGGGGGGGTCTTCTATGTAAAGTATCATATTGTCAGCAGATGACAGTTTAACTTCTTCCTTTCGTATCTTTATTCCTTTTATTTCTCTTGTCTAGTTGCTGTGGCTAATGTTTCCAAAACTATATTGAACAGGAGTGGTGATAGTGGACATCCTTGTCTTGTTCCTGATTTTAGTGTGAAGGTTTTCAGTTTTTAACCATTTAGTATGATGTTGGCTGGAACATTTTTTCATATGTTTATTTGCCATTTGTAATTCTTTATCTAAAAAGAGTCTATTCCTCTCAGATCCCTATTTTTGGATTGGGTCTTTAAATTTGAGAGCTCTGATTTTTTTAAGTTCTTTATATATTCTAGATATTAACCCTTTGAGGAACACCTGGCAAAAAAATTTTCCCACTCTGTAGGTTGTCTCTTCACTCTGTTGGTGATTTCTTTTGCTGTGCAAAAGCTTTTTAATGAGATGAGATCCAAGTTGTTGATTCTTTGTAATATTTCTTGTGCAATCTGGGTTTTGTTCATAAAGTCTGCCTACACCTATGTCTTTAAGAGTTTCTTTTATAAGTGTTTGCAAATTATTTAACAATCAATTTAAGTGTCCAGATCAACATCAAGCCTATGAGTTTTACTTTCTGGCATTCAAATTTTCCTGTTTTTGAAACTTGAAATATTAGGCAATTTCAAGGTGACCAATAGATTTCCAAAATAGTTTGGTGTAACACAAAGATCTACTTTTGAATCAACCTAGCTCCTACTTTTGGACTGTCTATAGATCTTTGAGCAAGTTATGCATATATATAACCTGTAGAGCTTCAGTTTCTTATCAATAAAGTAAGAATAATGAAACTGCTTCCTGAGTATTTACAAACAAATAAAACTTGAAATTTTTGGATGTGAGTCTTAGAATGATAGAATTCTTAAATTAAATATAGTAAAATATTAAAATAAGTCTATATGATAAGTACATGGAAATGTATATAAATAATAAATATAAATAATATTTCCTGTACTTATCTGTACCAGAAAATATTTTATTTTAACCTATGAATAATTAGCATAGTTTATCACAATGCTAGAAAGATGGTAATAATTTAACATAATTTGTATAATTATCTCAATTGTTACAAATTATTTCAAAACTGATAGATAACAAATATGTAAGTCTTGTCAAGCATAAGAGAGACAACACGGGATCTAGAGAACAGAACTTTAAATCAGACAGATCTTTATTTTTTTTCTTTTCAACCACTATTACTACTGGGTATTATCTTACAATAGGTAATGCTTAGAAAGATTTCTTTTCCTCTAGGAGCTTTGTTCTTAATTTATAAAATTAAGATAATCAAATCTACCTTGAAAGAACACTAAGAAAATTATATATGCCAGAGTGAAAATCACATACCAGATATAGTGTTTCCCTGAAAATTCATAGTTATTATTACCCTGAGATATAATTTTTTCTAAACCTGTTAATATAAATTTATTTAAATTGCTAGTGTACTTCTTCTTCATACATGTACTTTTAAAATGCTTTTCACATCTCCTAATTACTTGCTCTTTCCTTTGATGTTTCAACATCATTTTTATTCCCCTAGACAAGTAATGTTGATTCCCACCCCCTAACATTTTTCATTCTAATTAGCCAACTTGGCTTATTCAATCAGTCAAAGTGATGATTCTTGCCACATTTAAATGTCTTCTTTCCCACTCCCACTATCCTTGCTCAGATATTCATTGCCTCTAATCTAGACTATTACAATAAATATCACACTCCTCTCTTCCATCCAGTGAATCCTAGACACCAATGTCACATTAATATTCTACAGTCAGAATAGGTTACTCTCACTAAACACTTTCAAAGACTTCCCATTCCCCACAGCATAGAATTCTTTCCCTCACTTTCTTACCCTTAGTGAAATGGCCTGAACTTTCTTTTCCAATTTAATTTCTGCAGTTTCCTGGAAGCATATCTTCTAGGCAAGTGGGTAAGAAGATACTTCAGAAAATGATGGCTGGTGGTTTCTGATTTTAAGGCTAATAGAAGTTATCTAAGATTAAAAGAAAGTCCAAAGGGAATTGATTGAACGATAAATTAATTTGAAGACTATACCACTTTATCAAATTGCTCAATTGGTTTTCTTAGTTAATAAAGTAGTTAACATCATAGTGAGTGAAGAGCTGGACTATTTTAATCACAGTTACTTAAATTTTGTCTTAAATGTTGAAGATATTTCCCTGCCTTATTAAGTTGTATAAGTAGTACATAAGAACTTTTTCTTTCTTTACTCATCAAGCATCTAACAGCATCATTCATTCAACATATTTTGAATGCATAGAGTTAAAAGGAATGTCAAGACATAGTCAACCTGTTTCACAAATGATAAAATTAAAGTTCAGAGAGAAGCCATTTGAATTGTTTTAGGTCACATTAAAATGTAAGGATGCAAGGGGGTTGAGTTGTATATACTAAAATCAAAAGTTGTGAACTATTTTTCCTTATTTTTATTTCTGAGACTGCTTGGTATATTTGTTTGAAAATATTTCATATGCATGTGTATTATTTCTATAACTTCTGAAAACTAAATATACTTGAATAAAGGTTAATAAAAATTTACTATTTCAGTTAACCAGAGTCAAAGTGTGTTTATAGTAAATAAATGCTAATAGATTTCTCCCTGTAAAGAATTATCTTTAAAAACTGGTCAGTGTCAAGGCCATTAATAAAATATTTGATTTTCTGTATTTTATATCCAAATTTATCCTATTTTTCCCAAAAAAATTATAAACATTGACAGGGCAGGGAATATATCCACAAATTTTTTAACAAATATAATTTCAAGAGAGAAGGTGAGCCTATCCCAGCAACCAGGAAGAGGCTCCCCTGCTGCCATTCCTGACTCCTAGGACACAGAAGGTGAGCCAATCCCAGTGACCAGGAAGAGGCTCCCCCACCACCATTCCACACTCCTAGGGCAGAGAAATTGAGCCAATCCCAGCAACCAGGAAGAGGATCCCCTGCCACCATTCCACACTCCTAGATCAGAGAAGGTAAGCTGTGTGGGCACCAGAAGCAAGCCCCGCCCCCCCGTGGAAATGAGAAGGCATGTAAACAAGGCCCAAAAAAATACTTCCACATCACCTACAGCAACCCCAAAGGGAAATGAGATGGAACAATCTGATACTCAACCACCTGGACTCCCCCAACTGGCAACAAAAGAGAATCTGGGAAAAATGAAATCAGAAATAATTTCTCAGATAACAGCAAAGATTGTGCTCATAGTGCAAGTCATGATTGATAAATCTAGAGAGGACACAGATTTAAAAAATAGAGAATCTGAGGAACATGATGGAATCCCAACATAGGAAACAAATGGAATCCATAAAACAGATGCAAACAGATTTCCAGGAGATTAAAAACTCCATCAAAAGTCTACACAGTAGAATGAACAAATGTGAGGACAGAATTTCACATATAGAAGATAAGATTGCAATTAGTGACCAGGAAAAGAAAAATTACATTAAAATTGTAAGGGACCATGAGAAATCAATCCAGCAGCTGCCAGACGATGCAAAGAAGAATAACATAAGACTGATTGGAGTCAATGAAGAAACAGGAGAGAGTGCAGATGACATAAAAAAACTGTTCACAGAAGTGATGACAGAAAACTTCCCAAGGAGGGGAAAAGAACTTGACATACAGATAAGTGAGGCATATAGGACTCCAGTTAGCCTTGATCAAAAAAACTCTACACATAGGCATATAATAGTTAGGTTTCCAGAAACCCAACAGAAGAAAAAAATTCTACAAACAGTGAGAGAAAAGAAACAAATCACATACAAAGGAAAGCCCATCAGAATCACAGCAGACTTCTCAGTGCAAACCCTCAAGGCAAGAAGAGCTTGGAGTAATGCATTTCAAGCCCTAAAGGAAAACAGCCTCCAACCCAGATTGATGTACCCTGCAAAACTATCTTTCAAAGTTGATGGAGAAATAAGACACTTTCATGATAAAGAGCACCTTAGGAACTTCATGAATACCAAACCAGCTCTCGAAAATTTTTAGACAATGTCCTAGGAAAACACAATGATGATCACAACCCCAGGAAGCCCAGCAGAATGAATCCATTGGGCATGAAAAATTAAACACAAAGGGGAAGAATCAAACAAAAAGACAAAGTTATGACAAGGCTTTCAAAACTTAATGACATATTCCTAATGAGTATATAATTCAATCTTGTTATTGTTCATAATTAGTATTTTTCTTATTGTAGTGTTGCACACCTTTCCTTGTGCTGTACTGGCTATTTATCATCTTCTTGTGTCTACATTTTAACTGAGTTGTCTATTAATGCACTGTAAGAGTTCTTTATATATTCTGGTCATAGCTTACATTCATTGTAAATATGGCCTGTTTAAGGACTACTTTTCATTCTAACAATGTCATTTAAAGTTCTAAATTTTTATGGAATCTCATTTATCAATTTTTTTTCTTTTATTCATCATGTTTTTTGTATCCTAGGAAGTTCTTGCCTACCCTAAATTCATAGACATTTTCTCTTATAATTTCTTCTTAAAGTTTTATACTTTTAGGCATTCATATTTAGGTTCATAGATCCTTTCAAGTTATTTTTATGTATGGAAATAAAGGGTTGAGGTTAATTTTTTATGTACAGATACCAGGTGTTCTAGTGCCATTTGCTGAAAACACTATCTTTTCCTTGGCTCTTGAATTGAGTTTATATTCTATAAAATGTTAATGTTAAACAATCTTTCAAAACTCAGTGGACCATGTTTGTGTGGTTCTATTTTTAGATTCTCTGTTTTATTCCAAAGATCTATGTGTCTTTCCTTACACCAACACTGCCTTGATTACTGGAGCTTTAGAGGAAGTCTTAAAATTAGGTACTAAATGTCTTCCAACAGTTTTGTTGTTGTTGTTGTTGTTCTTGTTTTTTTACTTTTCTAGGTCCTTTGTACTCCTACATAACTTTTAAATTTCAATATCCAATACTTCATTTATAGCAAGTATACATAGACCTGAATTTTTATATATACCTTGTGTTTTCTAATCCTGCTAAATTCAAATACAAATTCTTGGGGCTCCTAGAGATTCCTTAATATTTTCTCTGTAGATGATCGTTTCATCTACATATAAAGATTTTGCTTCAACTTTGCCAATCCTATCCTAATTGTGTCATTTTATTGCCAGACTATTTCGGTTTGGGCCTATGTTTCAAAGATTAATGGACAGATGAAGAGTAAGCATATGTGCCCTTGTTCCCCACCTTAAGGAGAAAGCATTGTATCTTCTCCATTTATATAAGGTGTTTTTTCTGGAAGTATGGAGTACTTTGATGTCTTTGATCTGTTGAGAAGTTTCTGTTCTACTTCTAGTCTCCTGATAGCTTTTACCATGAACAGCTGTAGAATTTAGTCCAATACTCTTTCTCCAACTAGTGACAGGATCATATGGCTTTCTCCTTTCCTCTGTTAAAATGATGACTTTTGGGGGTGGATCTTCCAATGCTAAACCAACACTGCCATCCCTATAACAAAACCACTTTCTACATACTGCCAGATCTGACTTCTAATAGTTTGTTTTGTTAAACAAATTTCTATGTTCATACTTTTTTCTTCTATTATCTTTATCCAGTTTTAGGATTAGCACAATGTTGAGTTCCTAAAATGAGGGGAGAAGTGTTCCTTCTTTTTTCTGCTTCAATTGTTTGATATAATTTCTCAGTTAAAATGTATATGAGCCTGCTGTTGTCATATAGGTAGGTTTTCAAGCTAGGAATATACTTTCTTTAATAGGTGCTATTCAAATTTTATATTTCCTCCAGAGTTAGTTTCATTAATTTGTCTTCCAAGGTACTTCTTAGAAGTTGTCAAATTTATTTCAAAAAAGATTTTTGTAATATGCTTTTTATATCCTTTTAAATTCTGTAAAATCTGTGGTAATGTCTCCTAGATCTTAATATTGTTATTTTTGAAATGTATAACTGATACTGTGTAGTTTTTTCATATTTGCAGAATTTCACAAGGAACTCCCTTCTTAATTAACTTATTTCCACTAAGCTACAATTGAATGTAATGCTAACCATCAGTAAGCTCATCTTTAATAAGATCAGAAAAATCTCCTCATCAATGCCATCAGACTAAAATCATATCCTGAAAATAACACATTTCCAAATTAAAACACGTAGTAAAATGTGTATTAACTTAAAACACCGGGTACTTTATCACATGAATATAAAACATCATGTGGCTGACTTTCTACTACTGTGTGTTCCTTAAATGGAGCTTAAGCGAACAGCAGGTATTAAATAATCTTCCAAAAACTCTGTATGTTCAGCATTATCTATATATTTGCTTTAACCATAGTGAGAAAATGGAAAGGCAACCCAATTTAAATTCCTTCAGTGCGCCTTTGGGGTGGCCTTGATCTGAGAAAAGCATCTTTGAAGAGTCCTGCACTATGATCTCCTTCTTCCAGTGAGGGGTTAGTTCAAAATAATGTCACACTTCAGGAATTACAGATATTTATATTCACTCATTTTCCCTGATAGGCAGTTAGACCTTGAAATAACAACAGAGGAAGGAGAATTTTATCAAACCTGACATAAAGAAGAGTAGTGAAAGAGCAAACGACTTTGAGGTTTGTTCAAATATAAATCGTCATTACTAGCTATGTGGTTTTATACAAGTTTCTTTACTTCTCTGTGCCTCGCATGTCTTCCTCTATAAAAAAAGATGCAAAAAATAAGACCTACTTGTTGAGATGAAGCATCAATCACAGTGCAGATTAAATGAGATATTATGTAAAAGTGATGTGTCACAGTGCTTGGCACTGAGTTGGCATTTTCAAAAAAAGTTACTTTTAAAATATTCAAATTTGGGGAAATTTAAAATATAGTTAAATGATATTATACTGTTATGTTAGGAATATTTTTAAGCAAATCAGCCTCGGACTCCTCTAGAAGACTGCAAATATATTTACATAACTGATTAGTATGCAACCATTTTATAACTCTAAAAACTGTTGAAGTATGTTTAGTGGGTTCTCCCTTCTAAAATTCATGTTCACCTGGAACCTCAGAATGAGAAATTATTAGAAAATAATGTCCTTGTACATATAATTAGACACTTGAGATGAAATCATTCTGGATTTAGAGTGGGCCCTACATTCACTTACTAGTGTTATTATAAGAGACACAAGGGGATGAATGCCATCTATAGACTGAGGCAGACAGTAAAGCACTACAGCTACAACTAAAGCACACAAAGAACTGCAGCAGCTACCACAAACAAGAAAGGGTTCTCCCAGAGCTTTCAAAAGGACCATGACCCTGTCCATGCCTTAGTATCAGATTTCAGGTCCCAAGAACTATGAGAGAGTAAATTTATGTTTTTGGTTTACAACATGTTTTGGTCATTTGTGACAGCAGCCCTAGGAAACTAGTATAATATGATTATACTCTATCTAGTAAATAAGAAAATTCCAAAAGTTGTGATTTTATTCTCTTCTAAGACACAAGCCAGTTTCATTTCTAATTTGGTAGTTCCGTCTCAGCACTGTTTTTCATTTCTATTGAGTAACAACAAAAACAAAAACAATTTCTCCTATTCTTTTTTGATGCCATTTTCTCATGCTGCCTCTTCCATCATTAATGTATTGTTCTACTCAGCTTTCCCATTGCTAGGATAAAATGCCCAATACCTACAACTTAGAGGAGGAGTGGTTCATTTTGGCTCAGTTTCAGAGGTTTCAGTTCATGGTCGGCTGGCTCTAAGGCAGAAATATTGTAGAAAGACATAGCAAAGACCAGCTTCTTAACTCATGGCATTCAAGAAGCAGAGAGCAGAAAAAGACCCCAAGAGGAAAAACTCAGAGATCAGACATAGTCCCCAAAGTGATGGCCCCATGACCTACTTCCTTCAGCTATGCCCCACCTCCCAATAGTCCATTCAGCTATGAACTCATCAGTGGGTTAACCCATTGATGAGATTGATGCCCTCATAATACAATCACCCCTCCCAGAGTCTATTAGTCCCCTCGAATTGACAATTAAGATTAACTAACACATGCATTAAATAAAAATTGACCTAAGCTCACATTCTGTAGAAGTCTTATGATTCTACCATTTTAAGAATTATGATTTAACAAAGTATTTATTGATGATAACTGAAGATTTATGATTATATAATCTTAAGAATTATGATTTAACAAAGTATTATTGATGATAACTGATAATGATGAAAACATGAGAGGAAGTAACAAGGCTGGAGAAGATTCAGTGTTTACTCACAGTGACAAACCTTCCCAATGGACAAGAGGGGACAGCATCACTCTTTGGCTCTGAATCCAGCCTGTGCACCTGGACAGAGTCCAGACAAGGGGGAGAACTTCTTGAGCCAATAAAAGTGGTACATGTAATACAAATAAAGCAGTGCAAAGGCCTAGAGGGGATTGTATCTCTCATTTGATGGAAAGAATGACTTCTCACTGGCAGCCTTTGAAAGAGTTAGCTCCTACAGAGGAAATTGCTCACATGCCTAGTCAGCTTTGCAGCTCAGTGCTCACTCCTGAATCTGGAACAACCCAAGGAGTCTTCTGGGAAGTCTAGATGATTCTCTAGTGAGTTTTGTGTGGGATAAGCCAACATAAGCAGTTCCCACATGCACAGATGCAATGCTGTTGTAAGTGAATAATGATAGTCATAAATAGACATTTTGTTACAATTGAAGTTGAATTTTTTCCCTATGAGAAGATAGAATTTCAAAAACTGATTTTATCATACCAATCAATGGGGAAATGATTCAGTTCTCAAAGACTCTAACAAAGAAATAAATTTCCTCCTATGGGAGAGTTTGTATAATTTTGTGATAAGCATTATATTAGTTTTCTCCTAAAAAGAGACAACAACAAAAAGAATATATGCAGAAAATAACCAATTTCTCTAACCTGTGCTCTTTTGGCCTCCAAAGCCACATCTTTTCAGGCTGTGATGAGTTTGGAAAGAGGCAGAGATGCAGGATAATAACCCTGGAAGGAAAGATGATTTTGTCATTATGACATGAATCAGTCACTCTCACTACTGGTCAGAGTTGAATGTCCTAGTCCATTCCACTGCCCAGAGGTTTCCTTAACCATCCTAAAAGCAATCTGTGCTGATTATCTAAGAAATGGGGATGTCCATCTTTCTGTTTCATTTATAAACTAAATGGATGGTTTTCTGTTGTTGATCACCCTGTGGAAAGCCTGTGAATAGTATTTTGCTCATTTTGCAGCAATTAAGAGTGGTAATTGCTCCAGGGCCATTTTTTTCCCCTCTTCATTTCTCGATAAGAGAGTCCAACAACATAACCTCCTGTCTGCTCCCTCCACTAAGTCTCTGAGGGCTCAGACAGAGAAGGCAATGCTCCAGGGATACACTCCATTTTGATGGCAATTTTCTCACTTATGTTTCCTTGGTGCAGGCTAAATTACCTATCACATCAATGGCCCCCAAATGACAGTCTCTATGGAAATCCTCCTTGGAGGGCTGGCACAGGGTATTAACAGCCAGCTTGGAGGTGGCAGGTACTGAACTGCAACAAACACCCTGCTCTGGGTCTGCCAGAGCTAAGCATGGCATTTACACCTCCGCATCCTTGTATCTCATCTGGTCCACTTCAACATTACTCCTGCCCAGTCCTCAGAACAGAAATTAGTGGATTCTTGTCTGAATCCACAACTTCATGTTTTAACTTAATAATGTAAATGATAGTTTAAAATTATAGTAGATCTAAAAGATAGAATATAATGCAGCCCTTAAAATGTTTATGAAGGCTTTTTATTGGCAAAGAAAGCTCACAACATAAGTGAAAAAACTGGTCCAGAATTCATTTAGCATTATGCTCAATGTATATTTACAAGTAAATGCATCAAAGTGTAAAAAGTGGCCACACCAGGTCAATGTTATTTTGTTCTTTTTATTTTTCTGAATTTTCCACACAAGAAAATAATTATTTTATTACTAGTCAAATAGTTATTATAATTCATATATGTGGAAAATAGGTACAGTTAACATGTCATAAGAGCCATCCTTATGAAATTATAAAGATCTCACTATATTTTTGTCCTATTTCTCTATCCTAGTAGGAAGTTCAAACTAGTTCCCCAAAGAAATATTTTCCTTGAATGTTACCTATACAGAAAACTAGGTCACTTTCAGAAGTTCTAGAGAGAAAATAGGTTCTCTATCCTCAAAGAACCAAAAGAAAGTCTTGGACCACCAAGATGAGCACTTGAGAAATGATCATATCCCCTGCTGGATTTACAGATGGCCTTGGACTTTTACATCCAACCCCAGTGATTTAAAAATCCTATTTCAAAAGATATTTTTCTCTGTCTGTATTTCAGCTTTTAAAAGCTTCATAAATGGTAAATCTGCTGTTCCACCCCTTCCTTTATTCCCAGGCTGTCTTCAATTGTTAACATACAGTTAATATACCTAATTAGCTGCTAAAATAGGGCTAATATCGAAATAATACTTTGGGGAAATGTCCTCAAGTGTGACCCACCACTCTTTCACTGGATATGTGACTTCAAATACTGGAACTAATATTCCTAGATACACTTTCCAGATCAATGTTATTTGGGAAAAAACAGAACAAATAGATTCTTTTATTTGAAGCCTTCTGAAGGTTAATATGCTAATGTGTACTGCTAATAAAGAGTTAATATATTTATCATTGCACCAAAATATTTAACCATAGAAACTTTTTTCTTCTTTTGAGACAGTGAATTTCAAGGGGACCAGTTTTGGAAGTATTACTCTATGGGGATGAATCAGTTTGTGAGGTTTCAAATGCGCCACCCCATGGTATGTAATTTGACGTGTGGCTCTGATTCAGAATCAGTCAAGTATTCTTCCTGGTGGCATTCTGTTTAGTGGTTGGTTGTGGGTAGTAAAATGTCAAGCAACAAACTAAGAAGAAGGAAAACCTTCACCTCTCCCGTTGTCTTGTGTATTCACAAAATGAGCTATTAAGAGTGGAACTTGGTAAGACTGATATTTTCTGGAAGTATTCTAAGGACTCCATCTTGCATAACTATTAGGATTCCAGTGTCTCTCTTCCTCTGACTGTAAGGATCATGACAAAACTGCTTTGAACTAAAAATTACTGGCCACTTAAGACAATCCCAGACTCAAGTATTTCTGTTGGGCTAGTGAGTGAGGAAACTCGATGCCATGTGGGAATGTGATCCAGGATTCTCAGATGGTTTGGATTTTGAGGGACACTGGAAATACAGGTTTTAATACTTTTACTGAATATAATTCAATACACCAAGAAATTCAAACACAAAAAGTACAATCTCATAGTGTATTCACATAGTAGTGCTATTGTTAACATAATATAGTTTTATGGAAAAAATTAAATGTTAGTACAAATGTATTTGAAATAATGTACAAGCCTTCCAAAAGGCACATCTACTACCCATATTTAGTACATGGGTTATTAATTGATAGACTTTGACACAGACAAAAACAGGAAAGAATCACCATATACCTGTCTCTTTCTGAAATTATAGCCAGTAAGATTTTGCTAGAATACAGGAAAAATAAAATAAAATAAAATTTAAAAGTCCTCATAATATTCTACTTGGAAACTTATTTATTGCATAATTTTGAACAAGTTTATATACATGAAAAAGGAAACATGAGGAATCTACCAACTTTAAGGATTATGCATAAGAAATTTTAGGGTACTAAAATACAAGAAGATCACCCCAAAAATTTATCTTTGAGGATGGGAACCAAATTTGATTCATCTGGTCATTAATAGTGCCTAAGATGGCATCTGACAAGGAGAAGGCACTTGCTGGACACCAGTGTAATTCTATGCAATAATTTGTGTCTGAAAAGTAGCATTGTTTTCCTTCCACTAATGACCACCTATTATCTTTCAAGCAGAATGTAAAAGAAGATATTCTGGGACAAAATGAGAAATTATATCAGAAATCTATTAGACCCCAGGTCCTAGCATCCTACAAATATTTCCAAAATAATGCTTTCTAGGATTAATATGAATTATATGAAAGCTTTCCTTCTTTGTGCTAATTCTCCATTCAACATGCAAATGTTGTTCATTTATCCCATCAACAAGTACCCACTATTTAAACATAGTATGCAGAGGATTAATAAGCCCCAAGAAGCCATGAAGTTGCATGATAAGGCATAAGGACTGAATAGATCTGTACCTGTTGAGCAGGCCAACAAACAGACCCATTGTATTTAAGAAAAATCCAGAGTGGAGACAGTCCCAGCACCCGGGAGGAGGCTCCCCCACTGCCATTCCACACTCCTGGGGCAGAGAAGGTGAGCCAGTCCCAGCACCTGGGAGGAGGCTCCCCCACCAACATTCCACACTCCTGGGTCAGAGAGGTGAGCCATGCGGACACCAGAAGCACCCCCCCCACCCGGTGGAAATGAGAAGACACATAAACAAGCCTTAAAAACAGACTTCCAGATCACCTACAGCAACTCCAAAGGGAAAAGAGATGGAACAATCTGATACTCAATCACCTGGACTCCCTCAACTGGCAACAAAAGAGAATCTGGGAAAAATGAAATCAGAAATAATTTCTCAGATAACAGCAAAGATTGTGCTCATAGTGAAAGACATGATTAATAAATCTAGAGAGGACACAGACAAAAAATATAGAGGATCTGAGGAACATGATGGAATCCCAACATAGGAAACAAATGGAATCCATAAAACAGATGCAAACAGATTTCCAAGAAATTAAAAATTCCATCAAAAGTCTACACAGTAGAATGAAAAAATGTGAGGACAGAATTTCACATATAGAAGATAAGATTGCAATTAGTGACCAGGAAAAGAAAAATTACATTAAAATTGTAAGGGAACATGAGAAATCAATCCAGCAGCTGCTAGGCGATGCACAGAAGAAAAACATAAGACTGATTGGAGTCAATTAGGAAACAGGAGAGACTCCAGATGACATAAAAAAAAAAAACTGTTCACAGAAGTGATGGCAGAAAACTTCCCAAGGAGGGGAAAAAACTTGACATACAGAAAAGTGAGGCATATAGGACTCCAGCTAGCCTTGATCAAAAAAACTCTACACATAGGCATATAATAGTTAGGTTTCCAGAAACCCAACAGAAGAAAAAAATTCTACAAACAGTGAGAGAAAAGAAACTAATCACATACAAAGGAAAGCCCATCAGAATCACAGCAGACTTCTCAGTGCAAACCCTCAAGGCAAGAAGAGCTTGGAGTAATGCATTTCAAGCCCTAAAGGAAAACAGCCTCCAACCCAGATTGATGTACCCTGCAAAACTATCTTTCAAAGTTGATGGAGAAATAAGATACTTTCATGATAAAGAGCACCTTAGGAACTTCATGAATACCAAACCAGCTCTCGAAAATTTTTAGACAATGTCCTAGGAAAACACAATGATGATCACAACCCCAGGAAGCCCAGCAGAATGAATCCATTGGGCATGAAAAATTAAACACAAAGGGGGAGAATCCAACAAAAAGAAAAAGTCATGACACAACTTTTAAAACTTTTAACTTCATCTCCCTAATGAGTGTATAATTCAATCTTGCTATTATACTCACTAGTATTTTTATGATTCTAGAGTTGCACACCTTTCCTTGTGCTGTAATGGCTATTTATCAACTTCTTGTGCCTACTTTTTAATTTTTTTTCCTATTAAATTCTTTTATTGGTACATTGTAGGTATACAACACAATTACATTTCTCATCGGGAATTGTACCTTTACATACTGCATCATGGTTCTTATTTTTTCGCCATTCCTAGACCTCCCTTCACGCCCTCCACCCTTCCCTATTCACAAAAAATTTATTTCCATTTTTTCCATTTCTCATCATTTTTCCTTTACCTTCTTTCCTATCCCCTGCACCTCACACTAACCCTACACCTTTGGACCTTTTCTTCCTATTTTACATTTTCGATTATTCATTCTAATCATTGGTACATTTTAGGTATACAACATAATGACATTCATCATTGGAAATTTGCACCTTTACATAGTCTCTCTTGGTTCTTATTTTTCACCCTTGCCCAGCCTTCCCTTCAACCCCTCCATTCCTCCCAATTTACAAAGATTTTGTTCCTATTTTTCCATTTTCTCATATTAATCCCATTCCCTTCTATCCTTTCCCCTAGCCCTCTCACTTCCTTCCCCTTTGCCCCTTTTCTTCCTATTTCACATTACCTATTATACATTTAGTCCTTATTTACACTTTCAGTTTCTCACATAAGAGAAACTATTCGGTATTTATACATGTGTGTCCTATTTATTTCACTTAACAGTATTTCCTCAATGTGCATCCACTTAGCTATAAATGTCTCTAATTTCTCATTTTTGATGGCTGAGTAGTACTCCATTTTATAAAAAACCACATTTTCTTGATCCAGTCTCCAGTTGATGGGCATTTGGGCTGTTTCCAAGTTTTAGCTATTACACACTGTGCTGCTATGAACATGGGTGCACATATATCACTGTGGTATGATTCTTTTAATTCTTTGGGGAAGGTCCCCAGCAGTGGAATACAGGGTCAAATGGGACTTCCAGTCCTAGTTCTTTGAGGTATCTCCATACTGATTTCCACAGAGCTTGCACCAGTCTACACTCCCACCAGCAGTGCAGCAGGGTTCCTCTTTCCCCACAGCCCCGCCAGCATTGGTTATTGGTAGATTTCATGATAGCAGCCATTCTTTCTGGACTGAAGTGGAATCTCAGCATTGTTTTCATTTGCATCTCTTGAATGACCAGTGATGTTGAACATTTTTTCATGTATTTATTTGCTATTTCTACTTCTTTGTGTGAGAAATGTCTGTTCATTTCAGATGCCCATTTTTGGATTGGGTCTTTAAATTTGGGAGGTCTGATCTTTTTAAGTTCTTTATAGATTCGAGATAGTAGACCTTTGTCTGAAGAAGAGCAAGTGAAGATTTTTTCCCACATTGTGGGTTGTCTCTTCACACTGCTGGTGGTTTCTCTTGCTGTGCAGAAGCCTTTTAATAAGAAGAGATCCCACTTGTTGATTGTTTGTGCTAGTTCACGGGCAACTGAGGTTTTGTTCATGAAATCTTTTCCTACACCAATGTCTTCAAGGGTTCTACCTAACCTCTGTTCCAACTGGTTCAGAGTTTCTATTTTAATATTTAGATCTTTAATCCATTTTGATTTTAGTTTAGTGCATGGTGAGAGATAGAGGTCTAGTTTTAATCTTTGGCAAGTTGAAGCCCAATTTTTCCAGCACCATTTATTAAAGAGGCTATCTTTCCTCCAGTGAGGGTGTTTGGCTTCTTTGACGAAGATGAGATGGCTGAGTCTGTCTGGCATTGTTTCTGCATCTTCTAATCTGTTCCACTGGTCCTCAAGTCTGTTTCTTTGCCAGTACCATGCTGTTTTTATCACGGTAGCTTTGTAGTAGAGTTGCAGGTTGGGGATTGTGATACCCCCTGCTATGTCTCTGTAACTAGAATTGCTTTTACTATTCTGGGTCTCTTCTTGCTCCAAATGAATTTTTGGATTGTTTTCTCGAGGTCTATGAAGTATGCTGGTGGGATCTCAAGTGGAATTGTATTAAATCAATTTAGCAGTTTTGGAAGTATGCCTATTTTCACTATATTAATCCTTCCTACCCAGGAGCAGGGGAAGTCCTTCCATTTTCTGATATCATCTTCAACCTCTCTTTTCAGAGTTCTGTAGTTTTCAGAGAAGAGATATTTGATTTCTTTCATTAGATTAATTCCTAGGTATTTCAGTTTTTTGGATGCTATTGTGAAAGGAATTGTTTGCCCTATTTCTCTCTCAGTGAGTCTGTTGTTTGTATAGAGGAAAGCTATTGATTTTTGTGTGTTGACCTTGTAACCACCTACTTGACTGAATTTGGTTATTAAGTGTAGAAGACTTTTGGTGGAGTTCTTGGGGTCTTCTATATAGAGTATCATGTCATCTGAAAATAATGACAATTTGACTTCTTCATTACCTATCTTTATTCCTTTTATTTCTTTCTCTTGTCTAATTGCCATGGCTAATGTTTCCAGAACTATATTGAACAAGAGTGGTGATAGTGGACATCCTTGTCTTATTCCTGATTTTAGTGTGAAGGATTTCAGTATTTGACCATTTAGTATGATATTGGCTGTTGGTTTTTCATAGATGGCTTCTATCAGTTTGAGGTAGAGCCCATCTATTCCAATTTTTTGTAGGGTTTTTATCATAAATGCATGTTGGATTTTGTCAAATGCTTTTTCTGCATCTATGGAGATAATCATATGGTTTTTGTCCTTGGCTCTATTGATATAGTGTATTACATTAATTGATTTTCATATATTGAACCATCCCTGCATCCCTGGGATGAATCCCACTTGATCAGGGTGTATGATCTTCTTGATGATCTTCTGCATTCTCTTTGCCAGTATCCTATTGAGGATTTTTGCATCTATGTTCATTAGTGAGATTGGCCTATAGTTCTCCTTTTCGATTGGGTCTTTGTCTGCTTTGGGGATCAAGGTGATGCTTGCTTCCAGGAATGAATTTGGGAGTATTGCTTCCCTTTCAATTTCATTGAAGAGTTTCAACAGTAGTGGCAGCAGTTCCTCTCTAAATGTCTTGTAGAATTCAGCAGCAAAGCCATCAAGGGCCGGGCTTTTCTTAGTTGATAAGTTTTTAATTACATTTTCAATTTCATTGGTTGACATTGGGTTGTTCAGAATTTTTAGGTCATGTTCATTCGACTTTTGTAATTTATATGTATCTAGGAATCTGTCCATTTCTTCTGTGTTGTCCATCTTATTGGCGTATAGGTTTTGGAAGTAGATATTGATGATCCTCTGGATTTCTGCTGGGTCTGTTGTAACTTCACCCTTTTCATTCCTAATTGCATGGATTTGGGCCTTTTCCTTCCTTTTTCTGACAAGGTTGGCTAAGGGTTTGTCAATTTTGTTGATTCTTTCAAAGAACCAACTCTTGGCTTCATTGATTTTTTTGTATTGTTCTCTTAGTCTCCATTGCATTGATTTCTCCTCTGATCTTTATAATTTCCTCCCTTGTATGAGCTTTGGGCTTGTCCTGCTCTTCTTTTTCTAGAAGCTTGAGGTGCAGCATCAGGTTGTTTAATTGGGCTCATTCTGTTTTCCTAATATATGTATTCACTGCTATGAATTTCCCTTGTAAGACTGCTTTCATTGTGTCCCATAGATTCGGATATGTTGTATTGTCATTGTCATTTAATTGAAGGAACTGTCTGATTTCTTCTTTAATTTCCTCTGTGACCCATTGGTTATTCAGAAGTGTGTTGTTCAATTTCCACTTGTTTATGAAATCTTTTGAGTTTCTTTTGCTATGGATCTCCAATTTCATCACACTATGGTCTGATGATATACATGGGATAACTTCAATTCCTTTGCACTTACTTAAACATGTTCTATGTGTGAGTATGTGGTCTATTTTGGAGAATGACCCATATGCAGCTGAGAAGAATGTGTATTCTGATTTTGTGGGGTGGAAGACTCTGTAAAAATCTGTTAAGTTCATTTGTTCAAGAGTTCAATTGAGTTCTAGTATTTTATTACTTATTTTTAGTCTAGTTGACCTATCTATTTGTGACAGTGGGGTGTTGAGGTCTCCCACTACAATTGTATTAGTGCATATATGATTTTTCATGTCTGTTAGTATTTGTTTTATATAGTTGTGTGCTCTAGTATTTGGTGCCTAGATATTTATGATTGTCATCTCTTCCTCTTGGATTCTTCCCTTTACAAGGATGTAGTGTCCTTCTTCATCTCTCTTAATCAGTGTTGGTTTGAAATCTACTTGATCTGCCAAGAGGATAGCTACTCCTGCTTTTTTTTGGCTTCCTGTCACATGCAGTATTGTTTTCCACCCTTTAACTTTCAGTCTATGAGTTTCCTTTTGAATGAAGTGTGTTTCTTGTATGCAGCATATTATTGGATTTTGCTTCTTGACCCATTCTGCCAGTCTATTTCTTTTGATTGGTGAATTGAGACTATTAACATTGATGGTTATAACTGAAACATATTGACTTGTCATTGCCATGACTTTTTCTTTTTGTTGGGTTCTCCCCTTTTACATTTAATTTCTTGTCATGCCAGATGGGTTCATTCTGCTTTGCTTCCTGGGGTTGTGATCCTCAATGTCTGTTCCTAGGATATTGTGTAAAATTCTTTGGAGTGCTGGTTTGGTATTGACGAAGTTCCTAAGGTGCTCTTTGTCATGAAAGTATCTTATTTCTCCATCAAGTTTGAAAGATAATTTTTCAGGGTACATCAATCTGGGTTGGAGGCTGTTTTCTTTTAGGGCTTGGAATATGTCACTCCAAGCTCTTCTTGCCTTGATGGTGTGTGTCGAGAAGTCTGCTCTGATTCTGATGGGCTTTCCTTTGTATGTGATTTGTTTCTTTTCTCTGACTGCTTGGAGAACTTTGTTCTTCTGTTGTGTTTCTGGAATCTTAACAATTATATGCCTATGTGTAGATTTCTTTGATCCAGGCTATTTGGAGTCCTATATGCCTCACTCATCTGTATGTCAAGCTCTTCTCCCCTGCTTGGGAAGTTTTCTGCCATTATTTCTGTGAAGAGATTTTTTATGTCATCTGCACTCTCTCCTCTTTCTTCATTGAGCCCAATCAGTCTTATGTTATTCTTTTTTGCATCATCTAGCAGCTGCTGGATTGATTTCTCATGTTCCCTTATAATTTTGAAGCAATTTTTCTTTTCCTGGTCACTAATTGCAACCTTATCTTCTATATCTGAAATTCTGTCCTCACATTGGCTCATTCTGCTGTGTAGACTCTCAATGGAGTTTTTCATGTCCTGGAAATCTATTTGGATCTGTTTTATGGATTCTATTTCTTTCCTATGTTGGGATTCCATCATGTTCCTGAGGTCCTCTCTAGATGTATTAATCATGTCTTGCACTAGGGGCCCAATTTCTCCTGTTATCTGAGAAATTATTTTTGATTTCATTTTTTCCAGATCCCCTTTTGTTGCCAGTTGAGTGGGTCTAAGTGATTGAGTATCAGAGGGTTCCATCTCATTTCCCTTTGGGGTTGCTGTAGGTGATCTGGAAGTCTGGTTTTGAGACTTATTTATGTGTTTTCTCATTTCAACTGGGGCGGGGGGCTGTTAGCGCCTGCACAGATTACCTCCTCTGAGCTGCATGAGGTGGGACAGGGGCCAGGAACAGTGGTAGGGATGGTGACCCAAAAGCCCTTTCCTGTGGGCTGGGAGAGCCGGAGGGATGGTGGCTGGGAAGCCCCTTCCTCTGGACCAGGAGCAGTGGGATGGTGGCTCAAAAGCCCCTACCTCTGAGCCAGGAACAATGGGACTCAGTACTTTGGTCTGGTGGTCTGATGTCCTCTGCGTCTTTGTAGTGTGGAATCAGGTAGCTGCCTGTCTTCAGCGGGGTGATTTGGGGTGTTCTGTGCAACTCAGGACCTAGGTAGTGCATCTCTACTTTTTAATTGGGTTGTCTATTAATGAGCTGTAAGAATTCTTTATATATTCTGGTCATAAGTTATATGCATTGTAAATATGGTCTGTTTAAGGACTACTTTGCATTTTAATGACATCATTTAAAATTCTAAAATTTGATGGAATCTCATTTATTAATTTTTTTTCTTTTATACATCATGGTTTTTGTATCCTAGGAAGTTCTTGCTTACCCTAAATTCATAAACATTTTCCCTTATAATTTCTTCTTAAAGTTTTATACTTTTAGGCTTTCATATTTAGGTTCATAGATCACTTCAAGTTATTTTCACGTATGGAAATAAAGGGTTGAGGATAATTTTTTATATACGGATACCAGGTGTTCTAGTGCCATTTGCTGAAAACACTATCTTTTCCTCGGCTCTTGAATTGAGTTTATATTCTATAAAATGCTAATGTTAAATAATCTTTCAAAACTCAGTGGACCATATATGTGTGGTTCTATTTCTGGATTCTCTGTTTTATTCAAATGATCTATATGTCTTTCCTTACACCAACACTGCCTTGATTACTATAGCTTTAGAAGAAGCCTTAAAATTAGGTACTAAACGTCTTCCAACACTGTTTTTGTTTTTGTTTTTAACTCTTCTAGGTCCTTTGTACTCCTACATAACTTTTAAATTTCAATATTCAGTTCTTCATTTATAGCAAGTATACATAGACCTGAATTTTTATATATTCCTTGTGTTTTCTAAATCCTGCTAAATTCAAATACAAGTTCTAGGGGCTCCTAGAGATTTCTCAGTATTTTCTCTGTAGATGATCATTTCATCTACATATAAAGATTCTGCTTCTACCTAGCCAATCTTATCCTAATTATGTCATTTTTTTGCCAGGCTATTTTGGTTTGGGCCTAGGTTTCAAATTTTAATGGACAGATGAAGAGTAAGCATATCTGCCCTTGTTCCCCACCTTAAGGAAAAAACAATGTATCTTCTCCATTCATATAAGGTGTTTTCGCTGGAAGTATGGAGTACATGTCTTTAATCTGTTGAGAAGGTTCTGTTTTACTTGTAGTCTCCTGATAGTTTTACCATGAGCAGCTGTAGAATTTAGTCCGATACTTTTTCTCTAACTAGTGACAGTATCATATGGTTTTTTCCTTTCCTCTGTTAAAATGATGACTTTTGGGGGGTGGATCTTCCAATGCTGAACCAACACTGCCATCCCTATAACAAAACCACTTTCTACATACTGCCAGATCTGACTTCTAAGAGTTTGTTTTGTTAACCAAATTTCTATCTATGTTCATACTTTTTTCTTCTATTATCTTTATCCAGTTTCAGCATTAGCACAATGTTGATTTCTTAAAATGAGGGGAGAAGTGTTCCTTTTTTTTCTGCTTTAAATATTTGATATAATTTATCAGTTAAAATATGTATGAGCCTGCTATTGTCATATAGGTAGATTTTCAAGTTAGGAATATACTTTCTTTAATAAGTGCTATTCAAATTTTATATTTCCTCTAGAGTTAGTTTCATTAATTTGTCTTCCAAGGTGCTTCTTAGAAGTTGTCAAATTTATTTCAAAACAGATTTTTGAGATATGCTTTCTATATCCTTTTAAATTCTGTAAAATCTGTGGCAATGTCTCCTAGGTCTCGATATTGGAATTTTAAAAATGTATATTTGACCTTGTGTAACAGGAAGTAAAGGTCTAAAGGAGCAGGGGAAGTGGGCGGGGTAGGGGAAAGAGAAGAAGGGAAAAGAAAAAGTATGAAAAAAGGAAAAAAATGGAAACAAAATCTTTGCAAATAGGAAAGGGTGGAGGGGCTGAAGGGAGGGTAGGGGAATGGGAAAAAAATAAGAACCAAGATACTCATGTAATGGTACAAGATCCTAACGATGTATGTAAATGTATTTTATACTTAAAATGTACCAATAAACTTAATGGTGGGGAAAAAAAGAAAAATCCAGAGCTATTATCTTCTAGCTCAGCAGAAACCTCAGAGTATAGCCAGGTGAGAAGCCAGACCCACCTCAAACTGACCACAGAACTGCTATTAATAACATTTCTAGGTCATGGTGAGGGCAACCATCACCTCCCTAAGCAGTAAGGCCCTTGACTTGACCTCAGACAGAGGAACTCTTACAAGCCACACAGACAGCAAGCTTTGCTTCCTGAAAGGATCCAGTCAAGTCATTTTGAACCACTCAGGGCTAGGGAGACAAAAATCTCAATTTATCAATCCTGACTTGATATTATTTCCAAGGCAGTTACAACCAAAAACCTGTAATGCTTGGGGGTTTGGAGTTGCAATGAACCGAATGTGTGTTTGCAAGACCAAGATTAGAAAAGCCTAGTAAAAATTAGAATTTTTAACCGCTAAGTGTAGCAATAAAATTGTATCAAAAATGAAAGCTGAATACACCTGAGTTCCATAATCTATGAATTTTTCACATTAAGGCCAAGCTAATATCCTTTGCAAAATATGAGCTGGGACTCCCATAGTAATACATGACTCAGATCACTATCCAAAGGCAACAAGTAATAAACTTCAAAAAAAGAGAGAAAATATCAAGTGTAGTATTCCCTTCTATTAGAAAAGCAAGTATTAAAACATCCAGTCTCATTGGTCAAATAAATATTTGTGTCAAAAAAGAATTCTTAATTATAACAGAGGATTTACAAGGAGATTGTTTTTTAAAATAAAGTTGGATACACAAAACAAAAGCTAGTTTCATTTAAGAAAGATCTCCTTATTCTATATACATTTTATCATGTGTAAAGTATGTTAAGCATAAACATATAACCTATAAACATATATTCTATACATATATAATCTATAAGTATATTTGTATAGTCAGTTTTTCCTGCAATGTACCTCAGTATTTTTTTCTACATATTCTACATTCATTCCATTGCTAAGGACATTTGGAATTAAAGAGGGCAAAATTTCCCTCTCATTTTTATTATTTAACTTTTCCTCTGAAAGCCCCATTTGCCTAATACAAGGAGCTCCAGCAGTTTCTTAACCAATAGATCATCAGCTACCAGCAAATATGAACATGTAAGGCCCCGTTTTTCTCTACAATAGTTTTTCCTTTCTTGTCTTCTCTCTTCATGACCTCAAAGTCTAACCAACAAGAAGAAACTGAGCATTAGCCTGACATGCAAATAATGCTTCCTTCTAGCCATCAACATGCATTCTCCATGCCCCATCATCAAAGGTAGTAAGAACTCTGAGAAATCAAAAAGAAATTCCAAACCTGAAATATATGGAGATCTTCTTTCTCTATGATTCTGTATCTTTTTTTTTTTTTTGGTACCGGGGATCGAACTGGGGTCCTTGCGCTTGCGCAGCAGGCGGCAAAACCACTGAGCTAAATCCCTGGCAATGATTCTGTATTATGAGATATCTCCTGTCTGCCTATCTTATGCTGGGTCACCATCACCCACTCAAAACTTGAGACAGAGTTATTAGAACTTTCATTTTATCCCCTAAGCCCTTTTCTTCCCCCCCGCCCACCCATGACACTCACAGTGACAGTTTAAAGAAAATAGGTTTTTTGCAAAATTCTTTCTAAGGCAAAATTATCCACAGCTCTTAACTAAAAAGTGAATTTTATAACAATGTCTGATCATAAAACTTTGCCAAGTTTAAAACTGGCAGTGAGAAATACTTCAGACAGCTTAATTGCTCCAGCCCTATGGTTTTTTGATGCTCATTATTATTCAGGATATTTTCATTTATCCACTACATAGATATTTTGATCCTTAAGACCCAGAGGAGGGGAAAAAAGAGACCAAGGCTTTTGTATGTGCCCACCACGTTCTGTCTGACTTTAGTCCTAAAAATGTCATTTCTTTTCAAATGGCTCTTCCAGAACTGCTGTTTAACTTTTTGAGATAGTATGTTGAATTGGTATTATACATCTGGCATTTTTAATTACTCCATTTATTTTTCCTTTACTATCTTTCAAACTATTCTGACCAAATAGGTATGATTAGGAGACCATTCATATTCAAATTCATACAGCAGAGATCTTTTTAAATTATATATATTTAACACATACAACATGATGTTTTGATTTTCATATACATAGTAAAATGGTTTCTACAGTCAAGCATATTAACACGTCCACTCTCTCACATAGTTGCCTTTTTGTGTATGGTAAAAGTACCTAAAATCTATTTGTATAGCAAATTCCTGGTATAAATTATAATTAACTACACCTGTAACCTCTGTTCTACTTTCTATTTTTGTATATTGGTAATTTATTCCTATTCCACATATAAAAAAGTCAGGATTTGTCTTTCTGAGTCGGGCTTATTTCACTTAGCATAATGTCCTCTAGGTTCATCCATGTTTTCACAAATGGCAGTATTTCCTTCTTTATTAACATTCCATGGTGTATGCATACCACATTTTCTTTATTCATCCAACCACTGACAGACTCTTAGATTGTTTTCATGTCTTGGCAATCGTGAGGAAGGCTGTTGTGAACATAGGAATGTGACATCTTTACAAGGTGATGATTTCATTTCCTTAGGTACAGGAACAGAATAGGGATTACTGGTTCATTTGAAGCTCTTGATAGTCAAGCAAAGAAGCCAAAAAGAGAGGACCTGTGGTATTTATTCTTTTGAATGTGAACTGGGAGCTTATTAGAAATGCAGAATCACAGGTTCCACCCATTCTGGGGCTACTGAATCAGAATCTGCACAGTAACAATTCCCCAGAGTCTCCCAGATTATTCAGATGCACATTAAAGCATGCAAATCATGCTCTACCACTTAATTAATATATGCTCTTGTGTCATAGTGTGTAGTTTTCAACATTTAGTCAGTAAGGATTGTGTACTAAGTTATTGTTGTTTACAATCATCATGCTGGTTTACGTAAAATCACATTTTTCAGAAGTGGAAGAAATTAGACAACTTTAAGTCTTGATAGTTATTTATTTGTGCAAAAATGAGATACAACCGAAACTAGGTCTAGAAAGGACAAAGTAATTTGCTGGCAGCCATACAACATTTTATTGGCAGAGCAAGGACAGGAAAAGACCTGCTGATTCAGTCTGGTTCTGACTTTACTACAGTGCTGCTTCTCACCAAGCTGGCCAAAAGTGAGCCTTTATTACTTGCTCTACCAGCATTTTCTCATTTATATTGACAATAAAAGTACAACACAAGTAAAACTATCAATCTTACTTTACAGATGAAAATACTGAAGCTTGAAAACATTAAGTAAGAGTCTAAGATCACATGACTAAGAATGGTAAATTCACTGTTTTTAGGGAGACAGTTGATGCTTCTGGCTACCATGTCATTAAAACCACACTTTTTTAAGGAAAGCATTCACTCTCCATTTATGTTTAATTCGCAACATCTAACAAACTCACAAAAAATATAAATTATTCTAAAGAAACACATTGTTATACCATAGCCTCATGCCCTTGATTCCCTGGTAATTACTGCCAGATGTAAGGAACTGATCATTTAAATTCAGGTAGGTCACTCCTGTGAAGATCTACTTTTTTCATTAATCTGTTGTTTCATATTTGTAGGCAAAGAAAGCACTGCAGCATCACCTGAGGTGTTTGTAACTTTGCCAGACAGCCATGACCTGTTTTGAGAAGCAGTGATTCCCATTTTCCTCCCTTGTCATGTGAATGAAATGGTCAGCATCTAGTAATATCAAAGTCATTTTCTTGCAAATTCCACTTCACATTTATTTGAAGACTCAAATAAAACAGGCCACAGAGGATCACACAAAGGGGAAAGTTATAACTCCTGTGTTCTGGAGAGGAGTTGAGAAGGATGCGCTCCTAAATCAGGTGATTCCCAAGAATTCACTCCCCCTGAATATTAAAAAATATGGTCTAATGGCCTGGACATAAAAGGTAAAAAATGGTAGCTGACTCTACAGTTGGAACTGACTCCTATCCCTTAATAAAGACAGTTCATCATACTCCCTAGCACTTAAATGAATAATTCTGTTATGTATAAACCTCAAATAAAGCCAGCTGTGAGTAGATCTGCTGCCTTTGAAATTTGGCCTTTTGCACAAAAAGGAAAAATGAGTTATAGAATAATAATATCTTCTCTTTTTATAATGTCTTCTTATACAGTGTTCTAAAATGATCATTACCAGTTATGTGCTTGCATTATACAAAAATTCTGCGTTGGCTCTAATGATTTTTAAATGCCTGAAAAAACATAAGGAGCTGGAAAAATTTAGGAGAAAATAATTACAGATTCCAGTATGCAACTGGCCTTACCTAGCACCCAAATCCTTTCTATATAATCAGTGTTGAACTACTTGTAGCCTCCAGGAAGCTTGAAGGTCATTTAAACAGTCTAGTCCTGACGCTTAGAAAGCTCTTCTTTTACTGTTTGAGAAATCTTCTTCATGAAGCATGAGATCATATGTAGAAAATAAGGTGTCCTTTTCATGGGAAGCAGTCAATGATTATTATCTCATCTTAAACAAGACATCAAAATTCAGGTAGCCTTTCCAAGAGATAGATCTCTTATCTGCTGAGAGAAATACATAATGTCTGCAAAACTCCTGAGTAAAGCTCTTTTCCTAAGAAATTTTCTGTGTGGAATATTTATATTCCTGCAAAAGAATAGAAACTTATATTGCAGTTTCCTAAATACAAATTGTGTCTAGTGCCATGATGAGCATACAATTTCTTCCCTAAGGCAAGCAATGTACGCACTCAGTATATTCCACACCCTCCCCAACCCCAAATGATTGTTGTCAGTGGTAACACAGGTTGACAGAAAGTTTGCGTCACATGATCACTCAGAGACCTAGACTGATGGGAAAAAAATTATCATCTTTTAGTTGTTCCTCTCCAAAACTATAATCTGATTGCTATTCAGGATATGAATGCACTGGAAAATCTTAGACCAAGAATAAATATTGCTGTGCAGTGATATGCATCCCTCCCTCACCTGGTCCACTGGTCCAAATCATTTACATGAACTACTTAGATTCAAAGGATCTAAAAATGGAGTCTTCCAAATCCTAAGAAAAAGAAAACTGGATATTGGATATTGGTAAAACTATTTCATGTCTCCCTGAAATATTTCTTTTCCAAAATAATCACCTGTAATTGTCAAGTGATATATTTGCCATAGCCCTGATCTTTCTACTTGCTTTCCTATGGTCATCTCCATTTTAAGAGTTCCTGACCTGCACCTATAAACCCCTCAAAATTACATGTGAATTTTATAATCACTTTTACATCCTAAGGGAAAAAGGATATGGATTTCAAAGGGGTTATACTGATAAGAATTCAGTTGCACAATGATCTGATCATTACTGAGTGCTATTTTTCTGTGTAATGACATGAACAGAAATGCAACATTTCTCTAAAAATAGCTCAACATTGCATTGGGAGTTTTTTGACAGAATACTGGACTCCACAATGTTTGTAGGCAACTAAAATAACCAAGAATGTACCACTTCAACTGCTATCAAGCCATATATCAGAAATTCTGAACTTAGGAGGGTTGTTTCAGTTATTTCTCTTAGCTCTACTCATTTTCATTCACTACTTTGGGCTCAATGTTCTCATTTGGATAAATTAGTTTGAATCTTAATTTTGTCATTAAACAGATCATCTATTTGTTTTCTGTTCAACCTCAAACATAGATTCATTAGAGTCAACTACACAAAACATCAGGTAGTTCAGTGTAAAGGGCACCATACCAGATGAGAACCCCCCGCCCAACTCAATGCAACTGTGCCCACCAGGACACTGAAGATGGCCTTTTCTGCATCTGTTCCTAGGTTTTTCAGTGGTGAGGAATGTGTTTACCTCTCTAACATGGTACACTGCCCCTGCCCCTCTATTTGTAGCCCTTTCCATGCAGTGGGCAGGTCTCTCATGCCATTTCAAAAGATGTCAGTGATGATCTGAAATCCAGATGGGGCACTGTAGCTGACCTCCAGCCCACACCCAGTTTACTGGCAGGCTATAAGTGGCATAGGCTTCTTGCTTCCCCATAATTTGACTGTATTGTATTAGAAGTCTGACCGAAGCCTACGTGACTCATGTGGTCATGTCAGATGGTGCTTGGGTGAGCATAGCTCCCCCACCAATGGCTGCAGCAGAGACCTAAGTCCTGGTCTGTGAAGCTATAGGGCCCTGATATGAGATATCATCACAACCAAGGACAGTATGGCTCCAACTAAATTCCTTTCCCTGAATTATGGCCTCCCCTGAATTATGACCTGATGGATTACTGATTAATTATGACCCAGTCTTGGTCCCCCTTTGTTTTTTCTGCAGGAATGCCTTGTCCCCCTTTTAACAAGCCCTGTCTGCATTAGCTGCTATCAACAGATGCCTCACACACTATCTCCAGAGGTCTCGAGTACACCCTGCCCTATTTCTTCCCACGCTGTGTCATCAATAAATACTGGAGGTCTTGGGATACCTGGGTTCTTTGCTGCCAGCTCAGCTCAGACCATCCCAGATTCCCATTTTCTGTTTAAGTCTTGTTTCAGTGTCTTTCGTTTGCCTTGCCTCATATCACCAAAGCAGGAAATTGGGGCTCAAGGCCAGGGTCCCCAATACCTCACTAAATTGTTTTGTTTCAAATTTCCTTTAACTAAAATGTGTTTTTAGTATTATCATTTTAATCCCAGCTTTTACATCAAATATAAATTCTAGAAAGTTATATAATATCTCTGGGACTTATTTTATCCCTGAATAAAAAAACTAGTAAGAATGGAAATCTCAGAGCCTCTTGCAACTCTAGAGAGATAAGATGCTCAGAAATTGCTGCACATTTTTTTCTGAAAAGTGAAAATCTTCCCAGATAAAAATGTTTCCAGTTGCATTCCTGTGATGACAAAGATGCTGAAGAATGGGGAAATGATGGGGACTTCCAAATTGTGTGCGTAGTCCACTGAAGAATCAGGAAGAAAACTCCACCTCTGTCTAGTCCTTCTAAAAAGAAAGCATCACTTCCTCCTCTTGCCAGGTATTAAAATGCCCTACGTGTCACCTAATAGTAATAACTGCTTGACCTTGGTTAAGGCCATCTATCAATTCACATTGCATTGTCCTCTTAGCTCCAAAAGCCTCACAAGGTTAACTGTGCATTGATGCCACAGCATTTATCTAAGGATCACAATATTATGAGACTACAGTTCAGAAAATAATACAGATGTCACACACTTGTTATAGTTATTCAGCAGAAATAGAAAATTTACAGCTGTGTTGCTTTACCTACTCTTTTTGAAATATTTATCCTAGACAACTACTGTTCTCAGATTAATGTCATTCAATCTTATTTCAAAGGGTTGACAGTGATTTCCCTCCTCACTCAAAAAGTCCTGCATAATCACACCCTATGCCAGGAAACCTCCAATATGAAGTCACCAGAAGCCATTTTACAGGTTTCCAGGAACTGCATCTCTTTCAAGACGAGTAAGACATCACTTTTAGTTTACATGTACTTTGGGGCCCAGGAGAACAGAAAGCTTAAATGCATTTCATAATGAATTCCTTGTGAGAAATTATAAAAATCTATAAATAAACCCTATGTCAGAGATGCCAGACCAGTCATCAGTGTTCCAAGGAATACAGGAATTGTTTTCAGTAAGAAATTGACTTTATCAGAAAAATATTTCTGTCTCCTTGGCTTTGCTCTGTTCACTCTGTGTGAACATTACCTCATTAAGGAATCTCTCTCTAAGGGAGATCTGGAACCATCAACCACTTGTTGTTACCTCAGTCCAAGAACAAACAAGCTTCTTCTGGTCTAGGCTTAAAAACTACATCCTTCTCCATTTTCAGGGAATTGAGATCATTTTGAGTCAAGCATTTTTTGGAAGGTTTTCCTCAGGTCTTCCATGGGTGAAAACATGAGGCAAGGAGAGGAAGTCAACTATTACAAGGGCCTCTCTGAATTAATTATCCAGCAAGCAAAATCCTTCTGGAACCAACTATTACTTTCTAAAGGAACACACCTTGCTAACCTGAGCAGAAATAGTCTTAACTGTCACTTTACCATCTGATTAAGCAACGGTAGCTTGAGCATTGTACATCCTCAACAGATAGTTGTAGGTGTACTGACTGAAGAGTTTTTGTTTATACTGTATCTACTATGTCTCTGGGACCACAGAAAGTAATTTAAAGGGATAAGACATGGCATAGGGCTTCAAGGAAATTATAATACATTTGGAGAAAGCAATGACATGTTTACTACAATTGGAAATCAATATTACAAAATCTGCAAACTTTAAAAGACTTATAGACTTTAAATTACTTGTTGACTTTGACAAAGACAAAAATGGGGGAAGTAGATACTGATCTATTTGTTTATGCTGGGTAATAATACTAAAGTTAACAGATAACCAAAAATCTTACTGGCTTACCAAATATTCATCTCCCATTCATGAAATGTCTGAGACTCGCTAAAGTTCTGCTGAATGTATTCTTTTATCAAGATCTCAGTATTAGGAGTATCTTTATGATAAGCTGCTGGCAGAGGGAACTGATAAAAATAATGAAATAGGAAGAAAAGTTCTAAAGGGGAAGGGGAACTGGGAGGGGTAGTGGAAAGGAAAGAAGAGAAAGGAAAAAATATGAGAAAAGGAAAAAATGGGGGGCTGGGGATTTAGCTCAGTGGCACCGCGCCTGCCTGGCAAGCTCAAGGTCCTGAGTTTGATCCCCGGTACAAAAAAAAAAAGGAAAAAATGGGAACAAAGTCTTTGTAAATAGGAAGGGGTGGAAAGGTTGAAGGGAGGGCAAGGGAATGGAGAAAAAATAAGAACAAAGATATATCATGCAAAGGTACAAATTCCCAATGATGAATGTCATCATATACCTAAAATGTATCAATAAACTCAATTTTTAAAAAAATAACAAAACCATACAAAGGCTCTTGAAACTTCTGCTTGGTCCCAGCACTTCCATATTCCATATTCCATATTCCACATTGGCCAAAGCAATTCATATGTCCAAGCCAACCATTAGCGGGTTAATTACAGCTACCAGTAGGATTGCAGTAAATCACTTAGTAATCAATGAGAACATTTAATTCCTTTAGAGGGAAGGCAGCAATTAATATAACAATAATACATTAATGTAATATAGCACACAACAATACAATCAATTGAAAGCTCTACCAGAATAGTATGTATAAAATATGGCTTATCAGAAAGAAGAAAGAAGGATTTTTCTAGGAGAAGAAACAAGAGAAAAACCCAAGTCAAAGGGTATATCCATATTGAATTTACCTGAGACTTCTAAAAAGGCCTCCAAAACTGTTGTAATGATTTTCATTATCATCAGTATATGAAAGGATCTTTCTAACCCTATATTTCACCCATTTTTCTATGGGCCAACTTGTGAGGTAGAAAAATTTTTCATTTATATTTTCATTTACTTTTCTCTGGTGAAGATTGGGTATTTTTATGTGTTTTACAGTTATTTTTTGCTTTCCTATGGTGTAAGAAAACCTTTTGGGAAGAGAATATATATATATATATATATAGAGAGAGAGAGAGAGAGAGAGAATATATATATATATATATATATATACACACACACACACATATTCTGTCAATATTTATTGTTATATGTGCGGTACCAGATTTAGACAATGACTAGAGGAAATAACAGGGCTCTAAAGTTAGGGATTGTTGTTTGTACATGTGACAGAATTTATTGTTTCCTTATTTGAAACATTTCTAAATATACTTAACTTACTGGATGTAGACAACATGTGGAAACCTTGGAGAAAGACTGCAGATTTATAACATGCTAAGTCTTGACTATGAACACATATATTTGATCATTAAAATTAAGAGTCTTCTGTCTTTGGGCTTACAGGAATGTTGTTCTCCTGTGATTCAAAAGTACAAACCATTTAGCAAAGCTTTTGTTCCTTCCTTCCTTCCTTCCTTCTTTCCTTCCTTCCTTCTTTCCTTCCTTCCTCCCTCCTTCCTTCCTTCCTTTCTTTTTCTTCTTCAGTACTGGAAATTGAACCCAGGGCTTTCACACTAATAAATGTGAGAAGTGCAATATACCAGTGGTGGTGAACCTGTGGCACACATGCCACACCAGGCACCCATAGCCCTCACTGTCGGCAAGTGAGCCAAGTCACCACAGTGTCTCTCCCAATAGCTGAGCACTGGATATTCAGGTTTAATTGCAATGTTGGCACTTTTCGATAAGTAGGTGGGTTTAGGGTTGTGGTTAGGGCACTTGGTCTCTAAAAGTTCTGCCAAATTGATAATTTGAAATAGGAAGAAAAGATCCAAAGTGGTAGGGGAAGTGGGAGGGAAAGGGGAAGGGAAAGAAGGTAAAGGAAAAATTATGAGAAAAGGAAAAAATGGAAACAAAGTCTTTGTAAATAGGGATAGGAGCACAGGGAATGGGGAAAAATAAAGAACCAAGATACATCTGTACAGGTACAAGCACCCAATGATAAATGTAAATGTATTGTATACCTAAAATGTACCAATAAAAGAATTTAAGCAAAAATAAATAAATAAATAAATAAGTCTTCCATCACTGTTATATACTAATCCTTTCCTCAAAATCACAAGCTCGGTGGCCTTAGGCAAATGACTTGCTTTCTCTGTCTTTAATTCCCACATGAGTAAAATGTTGTGATAATATAGTACTTTCCATACAAGGTTCTTTGTTAATACAAGCCAAGCACTTAGAACAGTATCAGGCACATAGTAAGTGCTTAATGAGTTTGTTATTATCATCTCCTTAATATTAGTAGTAGCAGTGGTGGCAACATCTACCAGCACTGAAAAATCACATGGCAAACAAACCTATTTAACATTACTTAACTGCTGTTCTCTCTCATTAGTTTTTTTCACTTAATGCATCTTACCTTTGAGAAATGCCATTTTTCTCTTTTTCTGAATCCTCAAATAGAAAATGAGTAATAACAGGGAACAAAGAGACCAGGCTCAAAGGCAATATGAGAACCCATCCTGTAATCTGTGTGTAAACTCAAGTTTTCCCTCAAGTACCAGCCCAAAGACATCTCCTGCCTCTCCTGTACTAGATTTCACCAGAAACTCGACACACCTTGACCCATGTGATATCAAGCATTATACAGTAGTTATCTCTGACAGCTACTGTGTAATAGAACAATTTTTTTAAATACCTGGGCTCCTGTCTTCATGTTCTTCCTGTCACACCAAGAGAACCATTTCTGTGAATAGCTGATAACTTACTGGAAGATATCAAGAAGAGATGATTCTTTCTGTTGTCACCCTCTCAGTGCAAAATAAAGCACAGATTTCTATTCTACAGAGCAAAATCTGACTTTTTTTGTCTAGAATCCAGGGCAGCATTAAATTCAACATTGACTTCCTTAACATGAGCCACAATTGCATGGAATTGCTTGTACAGCACATAGACTCTCCCTCTCCTCCTGCTCTTGCAGTGTTCATTTCATGAAAACTAAGCATGCTCTGTCCTTAACAAAAAGGAGCATCCCAAGCACTGCTTGGAAAGAGCTACCAGGCTGGTCCTCGTGCCTCTGTGGCACTGAGTTCCATGGTGACCAAAAAAGACTGACCACTGCTTTCTAGTGTGGGGCGATTAGATATTTGACTATTGAGAACTTGCCTGTTATTCAGAAAAACTAAATGGGAAAAGTAAATTTTCTTCCTTTAACAGAAAACACACAAAATATACAATTAATAAGAAATTTGAATTTATAAAAACTATCAAGATCACTTCTGATTAGTGCAATTTAATGTAAAATTTTATAGTAAGTAAATGTGCAAGGAATATTAAATGTTACAAGCCAAACCATAATCCATCCACATAACAACTGTCAATATTCCTCAAAAGCAAAGATGACTAAACTTACTATTGATGGTTGTCTGTGTTTAAAATACAGGAATGGACTAGTGTCTTACTTTGCAACTGAAGGTGGAACAAATTTCCAGAAACTTGACAACTTACAAAAGTACCAATTTATTATCTCAGTACTGTAGGTTAGAAGGCCAACACGTGCCTCGCCCAGCTAAGTTTGAGGCGTCAAAAGGTTTCATTTTTTTCACTAGAGGCTCTAAGGAAGAATCCACTTGTAAGCTCATTCAGGTTGCTGACTGAAGTAAGTTCCTTTCAGCTGAGGACTCAGGACCTCTTTTCCTTGCCGGATGCCATCAGGGACCCTCTCTCTGGGCCTTGTACGTGACCCCTTCATCTCAAAATCAGCAGCAGTGCAGCAAATCCTTCAGGTGCTGGAATGTGACTCCTGTCACCTTGCTTTCACTTCAGAGAATGTTTTCTGCTTTCAAGGGCTCACATGACTACATTAGAGCAACAGATAGTCTAGGATAATCTTCATATTTTAACATCTGTTCCTTTAATTACATCTGTAAAGTCCCTTTTGCCACATAAAGTAACAGCTTCACAGGGCTATGGAGATTAAAATATGGACATCTTGGGGAGAAAGGCCACAGCGTTATTCATCCCACTACAAATAGTGTCACTTTAAAGATGGATTTTTTTGGTCTTCACACACACACACAAATTTCATCCTAGAAAGAAATTGCACAATTTTGCTCACTTCAAAACCAACCTTCTTTATTTACTTAGACTCACTATCCATGGGAAAGGTGTGTCTTAACTGTTGGACTCCCTTAATTAGCAGTTTTCTACTCGCAGCACTTTTAGTAGACATTCATTTTGAGGTATAAGCCTTTAGCTCACTACGGAAGCTAATCACCATTTCTGTCCTGATTAACTGCACTAAAAATCCTCTGATTCAATGCCTCTGAATTCCACCAAAACACAGGTTCTTTTGCAGTCTGACCTTTGCTTTTCCTCAAAGACCTTCTTTCACTCCTGGAAGATGATCAGTTTTGTCTCTGCCTTGTTCACCTTGAGTCGTCAGTGCTAAGCATAGTATCTAGTCCAAGTAAGTGTACAGGGAATTTTTGTTTAGAAAAATAATGAATGAACACATCAGTTTTAAGAATTGGATAGAATCATTTATCATAAACTGAAAATAAATTTTCATGGATCATGACTCATTTAATATACCAAAAGAATACTGAAAGATTTCAGTCAGCATCATAACCTGATTAAATGTGAGTATAAACTTGTATGGATGAACCTGCATTGCTGAAGTTCTAAACTTTTACTTCTACATCGAGGAGTAGCTGAATCAATTCTGAGGTTATACCTATGCCACACTAACCAACTATATGTCAGAGTCCAATTTAATAGTACATGTTCAAGTTTTACTACTAAAATATACAATTAACTCAATAATAACCAAACATTGCATTTTTCTTGAATTATAGAGACATAATATCAAAAGTTTAGATTCAACTCCATTAAAAATATATTGTGTCAGTGTGTCAATATATTGAACAACTCCAAGGTTCAATGATTCATTAGAAGCCACGGGACTCAGTGTATAGTCCTACTTATGACTATGATTTATTATTTTCAGAGGGTAAAAAGAAATATGAGGAAAGGGAAAATGTACTTGGGACAAAGCTCAACAGAATCCATCTGCAAACACACAAGGGTTCTCTCCCAGTGGATTTATACCAATGTGGAGGATTCCCCTCCAATTACTTGGGACAGCACGAGTGAAATATTATCTATCAGGAAGGGTCATTAGAAACTCAGTGCCCAAGGTTTTCACTGGAGATGCTCATCTATTCACCCATTGCTTAACATATACCAAGATTCCAGATTCCCAGAGAAAAGCAAGGGTTTATCATAAACCACATTGTTTGCACAGGATAGGCAATGAGTCAATGAGAAGTTAGAGTAATTGGAATCCTCCCAAAATCTGAATTCCCAGATGCTTACCAACAGTCAAGAGTGTCTGACCCAGGACTTTCAAAGGATAGTTGTCAGAACTTCTGCATTATATTGAGCTTGCCATTAAGTTCTAGGATTCTCTGCCTGCACATACTGAACTATATATATTTGATTTTCCCCATTTTTCCTCAAGCTGTCTTGCATATATTTGAAAATGATTGTTTATGTTGCTAAAAAAAAAACAGGGAAGCATTCATACAGAAATCTTTATGACAAAATTGATTAGCACTGAAATGCTGAGAAGTTTCACATTTACTTATGAAAACAAATTTGTATTCCACAAAGAAAGATAAATATTATCACAGTATTAATAGGTAGCTCTGAATATGTCTCAACTTAAATTCAGAAATGTGAAAATGTTTTGTTTAAAGTGATGTTTTATGTTAGATGTTTAAGATATTTTTTAAATACATTATGCATATATATGTATAAACAAAGAATTTGTGTAGAAAAAGGCAAAACCTAATTATTATATAAAAGCTAAAAAATGTTAAACAGATAACTCATCTTAAATACATTTACTTATACTGATATGACATACATTTTTGTGTATATGTTAGGTACATAATGTTAGCTTTGATCTATACATTTTATTACTGCTCTTCTCTATAACTTCTTCTACACTAGAATTTCTCTCCGAGTACAGCAATAAACAAATAAATCTGGTTTTTACAATAACAAAAAAAATCAGAATTTCTCATTCATAAAACCCTAAGCAATAAAAAAAATGTTAATAGTATTAGCAAGATTAAAGATGAACATTTACCTACTTAAGATAATTTGTTTTATTAATTTCTTCAACATTTCCTAAGCAAATACAGGAGGTCTGCTAGAGAAAAGTGCTGAGTAACATATAGACCCTCCCTCAAAGAACTAACCTCTAATAAAGAAGTGGGCTCTTGAACAAGTAAGTTTGTAAGCACGATACTGCTTGAAAGAAGTTGGATGCTATCACAGTGACTCAGAGGGAAGAGAGAGCCAAAGAATATAGCAAGCATGGTAAAGGAAGGGAAGAGTAGAGTTTCAGATTTTTGGAGCATTTCAAATTTTAGATTTTCAAGTTAAGGATACTCAGCCTGTACTCTACTAAGTAGAAATACTAATTAACTGTCTATAGTAATGATTAAACATTTATTTTTAGAACAAAAACTCTATTAAATATTTTGTTAGTGTATTTCTAACATTTGAAAGTTACAAATCTACACTTCTTTTAAAAGAATTCATAAGTTAATCTTTTCAATAGGTTAGCTGTAGAGTTCCCATTTATTAATTCCCATTAACTAGTGGAATTGGCCTTTTAGCTCAGAGGCTGCTGTGTTAGCCAGTAGTGGAGATACATTATGATAATAATATAGCTTGCTGGTCTGCTTCTCGTCACTGAGAAAAATAACTTAAAGCAAGAAAGGTTTGCTTTGGCTCAGTTTCATGGTACATGGTCACTTGCCTTTGCTGTTTTTGTGCTGTGGTGAGGCTGAACACTGTGGCAGAAAGGCATGGCACCGGAAGGCTGCACACCTCAGAGCAGACAGGAAATAGAAAGGAAAAAGCCAGAGAATAAGAGGCCAAGTATCAAATGTAATCCCTAAGGTCATTGCCAATGATCTATTACCTTTAAGTAGGCTCCACCTCCTATTTTCCTCACCTCAAAATAATACCATCAAATTATGCTCTCATCAATGGATTCATCCACTTGGAGTTAGAGCTGTCACAATCCAGTCACCTTTTAAAAAACCCATCGGCTTGCCTTTGAGGGCCACTGTAGATCTAAACTTTAAACAATAACTAGCATTAATCAAGTACAGTACCACTAAATATCAGGAGTGAAACTATATGACTTACATGTGTTACTTTACTCAGTTTTCATAAGAAATCTCCACCTTGGGTTCTTTTAAACCCTCACTTTAAAGACACTTAACACTTAAGTCACTCCCCCATGGTCACAGCAGGTAAGTCTCAGAGCTGCAATTCCCATGTGCATCTGTTTGACTGCCAAATCCAAGAGATTAAACAGTAGCTTCATGGCCTTTCAAAGCAAATACAAAGAATTTTTTAACTTATAAGCAGATATCAGTCATTCTATACTGTGATAACAGTATCCATGTTAACATATCACTGATAAGTACTGATGTCCATTAAACATGGGAAGGATTGATGAACTTTTAAAATTTTTTCTATAGCCTTGTTCAGATTAAGTATTTGTGCTTTTATAATAAATACATGGTCATATTGAATGGAGAAATGAGAACAGAGCTTAAAATTCCATTCTGATGAATGTTTCATGTTTATTTCAGGGGGTGAGAAAACTAGAGGGAAAAGGCTAAGTGGCTGGGAACAATCTGCACTAATAGGCCACATTCATGCCAGTAGATCATTCACTCTTCTCTCCAAAACTAGGATCAGTCACTGTTACTTTTGTTTGTGTTTTGTTTGGTACCAGGGATCAAACTCCGGTCCTTGTGCTTATGAGGCAGGCGGCGGAACCACTGAGCTAAATCCCTGGCCCCAGTCGCTGTTATTTTAAAAAAGAAGCTGAAAGGGGAAATCAGAGATGGAAAGTGCTGATGTGTTGTGACTGCTTGGCTCTTCAAAGTGCAGTGAAATCTGTCGGTACAGAAAGTCTCCAGTATGCTGCTTCTTCTTTCTTTTAAATTATTGGTACATTTTAGGTTTACAACATAATGACATTCATCATTGGAAATTTGCACCTTTACAGAATCTCTCTTGGTTCTTATTTTTCCCCCATTCCCCTGCCCTCCCTTCAACCCCTCCATTCCTCCCTATTTCCAAAGACTTTGTTTCCATTTTTTCATTTGCTCATATTAATTCCTTTCCTTTCTTTCCTATCACCTACCCCTCCCACTTCCCCTTCCCCTTGGCCCCTTTTCTTCCCATTTCACACTATACATTATATCTTTTAGTTCTTATTTACACTTTCAGTTTCTCACACAAGAAAAACTATTCAGTATTTATACATGTGTGTCCTATTAATTTCACTTAAGAGTATCACCTCAATGTGCATCCATTTAGTTTTAAATGTCTCTAATTTCTCATTTTTTATGGCTGACTAATAATCCATTTTATTTAAAAAAAAACACCTTTTCTTTACCCAGTCTCCAGTTAATGGGCAATTGGGCTGCTTCCAAGTTTTAGCTATTACAAATTGTACTGCTATGAACACGGGTGTGCATGTATCACTGTGGTATGATTCTTTTAATTCTTTGGAGAAGATACCCAGCAAGGGAATAGCTGGGTCAAATGGGACTTCCAGTCCTAGTTCTTTGAGGTATCTCCATACTGATTTCCACAGTGCTTGCACCAGTCTACACTGCCACCAGCAGTGGAGCAGGGTTCCTCTTTCCCCACAGCCCCGCCAGCATTGGTTATTGGTTGATTTCATGATAGCAGCCATTCTTTCTGGAGTGAGGTGGAATCTCAGCATTGTTTTCATTTGCATCTCTCCAATGACCAGTGATGGTGAACATTTCTTCATATGTTTATTTGCTATTTCTACTACTTTGTCTGAGAAATTTGTGTTCATTTCAGATGCCCATTTTTGGATTGGGTCTTCAAATTAGGGAGATCTGATTTTTTTAAGTTCTTTATAGATTCTAGATAGTAGACCTTTGTCTAAGGAATAGCAGGTGAAAATTTATTCCCACATTGTGGATTGTCTCTTCACACTGCTGGTGGTTTCTCTTGCTGTGCTGAAGATTTTTAATAGAAGAGATCCCACTTGTTAATTGTTAGTGCTAGTTCACAGGAAACTGAGGTTTTGTCCATAAAATCTGTTTCTACATCAGTGTCTTCAAGAGTTTTACCTAACCTCTTTTCCAGCTGGTTCAGCTAATATTTAGATCTTTAATCCATTTCAATTTTAGCTTAGTGCATGGTGAGAGATATAGATCTAATTTTAATCTGCAGTCAAATGCTCTACCACTGAGCTATACCCCCTCCAGGTCTAGTTTTAATCTTTGGCAAGTTGAAACCCAATTTTTCCCCCACCATTTATTAAAGAGGCTATCTTTCCTCCAGTGAGGCTGCTTTGCTCCTTTGTTGAAGATGAGGTGGCTGACTGTGGCAGGAGTTGTTTCTGCACCTTCTAATCTGTTCCACTGGTCCTCAGGTCTGTTTCTTTGCCAGTACCATATTGTTTTTATCACAGTGGCTTTCTAGTATAGTTGGGGGGTTGTGATACCCCCTGCCATGTCTCTGTTGCCTAGAATTGCTTTTGCTATTCTATTGTTCCAAATGAATTTTTGGATTGTTTTCTCAAGGTCCATGAAATATGCTGCTGGAATTTTAATTGGGAGTGCATTGAATCTATATAGCAGTTTGGAAGTACGGACATTTTCACTACATTAATCCTTCCTACCCAGGAGCAGGGGAAGTCCTTCTATTTTCTGATATCATCTTCAACCTCTCTTTTCAGAGTTCTGTAGTTTTCAGAGAAGAGGTATTTGATTTCTTTCATTAGATTAATTCCTAGGTATGTCAGTTTTTTGGATGCTATTGTGAAAGGAATTGTTTGCCCTATTTCTCTCTCAGTGAGTCTGTTGTTTGTATAGAGGAAAGCTATTGATTTTTGTGTGTTGACCTTGTAACCACCTACTTGACTGAATTTGGTTATTAAGTGTAGAAGACTTTTGGTGGAGTTCTTGGGGTCTTCTATTTTTTTTTGTATTAAATTCTTTTATTGGTACATTGTAGGTATACAACACAATTACATTTCTCATCGGGAATTGTACCTTTACATAATGCATCTTGGTTCTTATTTTCTGTCCATTCCTAGTCCTCCCTTCACACCCTCCACCCTTCCTTATTTACAAAGACTTTATTTCCATTTTTTCCATTTCTCAGCATTTTTCCTTTCCCTTCTTAACTTTCCCCTGCCCCTCCCACTACCCCTACCCCTTTGGACCTTTTCTTCCTATTTTGCATTATCAATTATTCATTCTAATAATTCATACATTTTAGGTATACAATATAATGACATTCATCATCGGAAATTTGCACCTTTACATAGTCTCTCTTGGTTCTTATTTTTCACCCTTGCCCAGCCCTCCCTTTAACCCCTCCAGTTCTCCCTATTTACAAAGATTTTGTTCCTATTTTTCCATTTTCTCATATTAATCCCATTCCCTTCTATCCTTTTCCCTAGCCCTCCCACTTCCTTCCCCTTTGCCCCTTTTCTTCCTATTTCACATTATCCATCATACATTTAGTCCTCATTTACACTTTCAGTTTCTCACACCAGAGAAACTGTTCGGTATTTATACATGTGTGTCCTATTTATTTCACTTAAGAGTATTGCCTCAAAGTGCATCCACTTAGCTATAAATGTCTCTAATTTCTCATTTTTTAAGGCTGAGTAGTACTCCATTTTATTTTGAAAAACCACACTTTCTTGATCCAGTCTCCAGTTGATGGGCATTTGGGCTGTTTCCAAGTTTTAGCTATTACAAACTGCACTGCTATGAACATGGGTGCACATATATCACTGTGGTATGATTCTTTTAATTCTTTGGAGAAGATCCCCAGCAGTGGAATAGCCAGGGCAAATGCGACTTCCAGTCCTAGTTCTTTGAGGTATCTCCATACTGATTTCCACAGTGCTTGCACCAGTCTACACTCCCACCAGCAGTGGAGCAGGGTTCCTCTTTCCCCACAGCCCCGCCAGCATTGGTTATTGGTAGATTTCATGATAGCAGCCATTCTTTCTGGACTGAAGTGGAATCTCAGTGTTGTTTTCATTTGCATCTCTCAAATGACTGGTGAGGTTGAGCATTTTTTCAAGTATTTATTTGCTATTTCTACTTCTTTGTGTGAGAAATGTCTGTTCATTTCAGATGCCCATTTTTGGATTGGGTCTTTAAATTTGGGAGGTCTGATCTTTTTAAGTTCTTTATAGATTCGAGAGAGTAGACCTTTTTCTGAGGAAGAGCAGGTGAAGATCTTTTCCCACATTGTGGGTTGTCTCTTCACACTGCTGGTGGTTTCTCTTGCTGTGCAGAAGCTTTTTGATAAAAAGAGATTGGGGGTCTTCTATATAGAGTATCATGTCATATGCAAATAATGACAATTTGACTTCTTCATTTCCTACCTTTATTCCTTTTATTTCTTTCTCTTGTCTAATTGCCATGGCTAATGTTTCCAGAATTATATTGAACAAGAGTGATGACAGTGGACATCCTTGTCTTGTTCCGGATTTTAGTGGGAAGGATTTTAGTTTTTGACCATTTAGTATGATACTGGCTGTTGGTTTTTCATAGGTGGCTTTTATCAGTTTGAGGTAGAGACCATCTATTCCAATTTTTTGTAGGGTTTTTATCATAAATGCATGTTGGATTTTGTCAAATGCTTTTTCTGCATCTATGGAGATGATCATATGGTTTTTGTCCCTGGCTCTACTGATACAGTGTATTACAATGATTGATTTGCATATGTTGAACCATCCCTGCATCCCTGAAATGAATCCCACTTGGTCAGGGTGTATGATCTTCTTGATGATCTTCTGCATTCTGTTTGCCATTATCTTATTAAGGATTTTTGCATCTATGTTCATTAGTGAGATTGGCCTATAGTTCTCTTTTTCAGTTCGGTCTTTCTCTGCTTTGGGGATCAAGGTGATGCTTGTTTCCAGGAATGAATTTGGGAGTATTGCTTCCCTTTCAATTTCATTGAAGAGTTTCAACAGTAGTGGCAGCAGTTCCTCTCTAGATGTCTTATAGAATTCAGCAGTGCAGCCATCAGGACCTGGGCTTTTCTTAGTTGGTAAGTTTTTAATTACATTTTCAATTTCATTGGTTGATATTAGATTGTTTAGAATTTTTGGATCTTTGTTCAACTTTTGGTAATTCATATGTATCTAGGAATCTGTCCGTTTCTTCTGTGTTTTCTATCTTACTGGCATATAGCTTCTTGAAGTAGGTATTGATGATCCTCTGGATTTCTGCTGAGTCTGTTGTAATTCCACCCTTTTCATTCCTAATTGCATGGATTTGGGCCTTTTCTTTCCTTTTTCTGATAAGATTGGCTAAGGGTTTGTCAATTCTGTTTATTCTTTCAAAGAACCAACTCTTGGCTTCATTAATTTTTTGCATCATTTTTTTAGTCTCCACTGCATTGATTTCTGCTCTGATCTTTATAATTTCCTCCCTTGTATGAGCTTTGGGGTTGTCCTGCTCTTCTTTATCTAGCAGCTTGAGGTTCAGCATCAGGTTGTTTAATTGGGCTCATTCTGTTTTCCTAATATACATATTACTGCTATGAATTTCCCTCGTAAGAAAGCTTTCATTGTGTCCCATAGATTCCGATATGTTGTATTGTCATTGTCATTTAATTGAAGGAACTGTCTGATTTCTTCTTTAATTTCCTCTGTGACCCATTGGTTATTCAAAAGTGTCTTGTTCAGTTTCCACTTGTTTATGAAATTTTTGCAGTTTCTTTTGCTATGGATCTCCAATTTCATTGCACTATGGTCTGGTAATATACAGGGGATAACTTCAATTCCTTTGCACTTACTTAAATATGTTCTATGAGTGTGTATGTGGTATATTTTGGTAAACTACCCATGTGCAACTGAGAAGAATATGTATTCTGATTTTGTGGGGTGGAACATTCTATAAACATCTGTTAAGTTCATTTGTTCAAGAGTTTGTGTCAGTTCTAGTATTTCTTTATTTTTTGTCTAGTTGGTCTATTTGTGACAGTGGGGCATTGAGGTCCCCCACTCCTATTGTATTAGTGCTTATTTGATTTTTCATGTAGGTTAGTATTTGTTTTATATAGTTGGGTGCACTAGTGTTTGGTGCATAGATATTTATGATTGTTATCTCTTCCTCTTGGATTGTTCCCTTTACAAGGATGTAGTGTCCTTCTTTGTCTCTCTTAATCAGTGGTGGTTTGAAATCTACTTGATCTGCACAGAGGATAGCTACTCCTGCTTTTTTTGGCTTCCTGTGGCATGGAGTATTGTTTTCCACCCTTTAACTTTCAGTTTATGAGTTTCTTTTTGAATGAAGTGTGTTTTTTGTATGCAGCATATTGTTGGATTTTGCTTCTTGACCCATTCTGCCATTCTTTTGATTGGTGAATTGAGACCATTAATATTGATGGTTATCACTGATATGTATTGACTTATCCTTATCATGACATTTTCTTTTTGTTGGATTCTCCCCCTTTGCATTAATTTCTTGTCACACCCAATAGATTCATCCTGGCTGGGCTTCCTGGGGTTGTGATCCTCATTGTCTTTTCCTAGGATATTGTCTTAAATTTTTTGGAGTGCTGGTTTGGTATTCATGAAGTTCCTAAGGTGCTCTTTGTCATGAAAGTAACTTATTTCACCATCAATTTTGAAAGATAGTTTTGCAGGGTATATCAATCTGAGTTGGAGGTTGTTTTCCTTTAGGGCTTGAAACACATCTCTCTAAGCTCTTCTTGCCTTGAGGGCTTGCATTGAGAAGTCTGCTGTGATTCTGATGGGCTTTCCTTTGTATGTGATTTGTTTCTTTTCTCTAAATACTTGTAGAACTTTCTTCTTCTGTTGGGTTTCTGGAATCTTAACAATTATATGCCTATGTGTAGATTTTTTTTTTTGATCAAGGCTATTTGAAGTCCTGTATGCCTCACTTTTGTGTATGTCAAGTTCTTTTCCTGCTTGGGAATTTTTCTGCCATCCCTTCTGTGGACATTTTTTTTATGTCATCTGCACTCTCTCCTGTGTCTTCATTGACTCTGATCAGTCTTATATTATTCTTCTTTGCATTGTCTAGCAGCTACTGGATTGATTTCTCATGGTCCCTTAAATTTTGAAGCAATTTTTCTTTTCCTGGTCACTAATTGCAATCTTATCTTCTATATCTGAAATTCTGTCCTCACGTTGACTCATTCTGCTGTGTAGACTTTCAATGGAGTTTTTAATCTCCTGAAAATCTGTTTGCATCTGTTTTATGGATTTGTTTCTTATGTTGGGATTCCATTTGTTTCCTAAGTTGGGATTCCATCATGTTCCTCAGCTCCTCTCTAGATTTATTAATTATGTCTTGTACTCTGAGCAGAATCTCTGCTGCTATCTGAGAAATTATTTCTGATTTCATTTTTTCCAGATCCTCTTTTGTTGCCAATTCAAGGAGTCCAGGTATTGAGTATCAGAGTGTTCCATCTCGTTTCCCTTTGGGGTTGCTATAGGTGATCTGGAAGTCTGTTTTTGTGACTTGTTTACGTGTCTTCTCATTTCGACGGAGAGGGAGGGATGGGGGGTTGTGAGCTTCTGGCACCCACATGGATCATGTCCTCTGCACTGGGAGCAGTGGTACAGCGGCCTGGAATCCTCCTCTGCGCTGGGAGCAGTGCTAAGGTGGCCCGGAAGCCTCCTCTGTTGTGGGAGCGGTGGTACAGTGGCCCAGAAGCCTCACCTGTGCTCTCCAGTGTGCTTCTTATGAAAGTAAAAGTATGTATCTCCGTTTGAAAGTCATCCCTGTCCCTTCCTCTATGGCAAGAGTGAGCTTCCTGTATACATCATTTTAAAACCTATGATCAATTTTGTTTAAACTTTCTTTTCACAAATATGCCCAAATGCATTGTATTTACTGCTCTGAGACAAGAATATTGCTGTTATTGAACTGTTGTTTCTAACAAAATTGACATTTTCTCCCTGATAATTAATAGCTTTTGGCACAAGAAACAATAAAGAGTAAGGTAATTCCTGAAATTCAGCAAGCAGCTATCTCAATGGAGTGTGCTAAGGGGAAAGCTAAAAGCTACACTTGATTCAGAGGTAACCTATAAGTATGAACAACTGCACACAGTGAGAAGGTAAAAGGGTGCTATCAGCCATTTCTGTCCTTGCTAGGCAAAGTTCAAAATTGTAAGTGGTATATGGTACTAGCTTTAAAGAATGGAGATGAAAGAGAAGGGCTGTCTTAGTCTATTCTGGCTGCTATAACAAAATTCCATAAATTGGCTGTGTATGGTGGTACATATCTCTAATCTCAGCACTTGGGAGCCTGAGGTAGAAAGATTGTTGTGAGTTTGAGGCCAGCCTGATCTATATAGTGAGTTCAAGGCCAGCCTGAACTACATAGCAAGATGCTATCTCAGAAAGACAGAGAGAATAAAGAGCAGAAAAATGCCATAAATTGTTTGGCTTATAAACAACAGAAATTTATATCTCAGTTTTGGAAGCTACAATGTAAAAAATCAAGGTGCTAACAAATTTGTTGTCTCATGAGGGCCCACCTCCTATTTCAAAGACAATAGTCTTTAGAGTCTGGCATGGCTGTGCATACTCTAATCTTAGCATTCAGGAGAAAAGTCTGGGCTACAAACTAAGTACAAGGCTATTCTGAATTATGTAGGAAGATCCGGCCTCAAGAGAAAGAAAGACAACTGTCTTTACTATCATTTCATATAGCAGAAAGGTCAAGGATCTCTTACTGGATTCTTTTATAAACTAAATTCTTACCTGTTGAATGTTTGTCCTCCTTATAACCCCTTTGAAATTTGTAACAATACAAAGAGATGGGAGATGCTGAATCACCCCGCTGCAGACAGGCAGGACTGCCCATGCCCTACCGAGGTCCTGAGTCCTGCAGAAGACACTGAATCACCCCACTTCAGACAGGCAGCCACCTGGTTCCACACTACAAAGATGCAGAGGACACCAGAACACCAGACCAAGATACTGAGTCCCACTGTTCCCGGCCCAGAGGTAGGGGCTTCTGAAGCATCGTCCCACTGCTCCTGGTCCAGAGGAAGGGGATTCCTGGTCACCATCCCTCCCACTGCTCCCAGCCCAGAGGAAAGGGCTTTTGGGCCACCTTCTGTCCCACTGCTTCTGGCACAGGGGAAGGAGCTTCTGAGCCACCATCCCACTGCTCCTGATCCAGAGGAAGGGGTTTCCCAGCCGCCATCCCTCTGGCTGCTCCCACCATCCCTACTGCTGCTCCCGGCCCCTGTCCCACCTCTGCCAGCTCAGAGGAGGTAATCCATGCAAGGCGCTAACAGCCCCCCGCCCCAGTCGAAATGAGAAAACACATAAATAAGTCTCAAAACCAGACTCCCAGATCACCTACAGCAACCCCAAAGGGAAATGAGATGGAACACTCTGATACTCAACTACCTGGACCCACTGAACTGGAAACAAAAGGGGATCTGGAAAAAATGAAATCAAAAAAAATTTCTCAGATAACAGGAGAAATTGGGCCCCTACTGCAAGACATGATTAATACATCTAGAGAGGACCTCAGGAACATGATGGAATCCCAACATAAGAAACAAATGGAATCCATAAAACAGATCCAAATAGATTTCCAGGACATGAAAAACTCCATTGAGAGTCTACACAGCAGAATGAGCCAATGTGAGGACAGAATTTCAGATATAGAAGATAAGATTGCAATTAGTGACCAGGAAAAGAAAAATGCTTCAAAATTATAAGGGAACATGAGAAATCAATCCAGCAGCTGCTAGATGATGCAAAGAAGAATAATATAAGACTGATTGGGCCCAATGAAGAAACAGGAGAGAATGCAGATGACATAAAAAGTCTCTTCACAGAAATAATGGCAGAAAACTTCCCAACCAGGGGGAAAGAGCTGGAAATACAGATAAGTGAGGCATACAGGACTCCAAATAGCCTGGATCAAAAAAAATCTACACATAGGCATATAATTGTTAAGATTCCAGAAACACAACAGAAGAACAAAGTTCTACAAGCAGTCAGAGAAAAGAAACAAATCACATGCAAAGGAAAGCCCATCAGAATCACAGCAGACTTCTCAACACACACCATCAAGGCAAGAAGAGCTTGGAGTGACATATTCCAAGCCCTTAAAGAAAACAGCCTCCAACTCAGATTGATGTGCCCCGCAAAACTATCTTTCAAAATTGATGGAGAAATAAGATACTTTCATGAAAAAGGGCACCTTAGGAACTTTGTGAATACCAAACCAGCACTCCAAAGAATTTTACACAATATTCTAGGAACAGACATTGAGGATCACAACCCCAGGAAGCAAAGCAGAATGAGCCCATCTGGCATGACAAGAAATTAAATGTAAAGGGGGAGAACCCAACAAAAACAAAAAGTCATGACAATGACAAGTCAATACATTTCAGTTATAACCATCAATGTTAATGGTCTCAATTCACCAATCAAAAGAAATAGACTGGCAGAATGGGTCAAGAAGCAAAATCCAACAATATGCTGCATACAAGAAACACACTTCATTCAAAAGGAAACCCGTAGGCTGAAAGTTAAAGGGTGGAAAACAATACTCCATGCAACAGGAACCCAAAAAAACAGCAGGAGTAGCTATCCTCTTTGCAGATCAAGTAGATTTCAAACCAACACTGATTAAGAGAGATGAAGAAGGACACTACATCCTTGTAAAGGGAACAATCCAAGAGGAAGAGATGACAATCATAAATATCTAGGTACCAAACACTAGTGCACACAACTATATAAAACAAATACTAATGGACATGAAAAGTCATATATGCACTAATACAATTATAGTGGGGGACCTCAACACCCCACTGTCACAAATAGATACATCAACTAGACTAAAAATAAGTAATGAAATACTAGAACTCAATCGAACTCTTGAACAAATGAACTTAACAGATTTTTACAGAGTCTTCCACCCCACAAAATCAGAATACACATTCTTCTCAGCTGCACATGGGTCATTCTCAAAAATAGACCACATACTCACACATAGAACATGTTGAAGTAAGTGCAAAGGAATTGAAGTAGTCTCCTGTACATTATCAGAACATAGTGCAAAGAAATTGGAGATCCATAGCAAAAGAAACTCAAAAGATTTCATAAACACATGGAAATTGAACAACACACTTCTGAATAACCGATGGGTAACAGAGGAAATTAAAGAAGAAATCAGACAGTTCCTTCAATTAAATGACAATGACAATACAACATATCAGAATCTATGGGACACAATGAAAGCTGTCTTATGAGGGAAATTCATAGCAGTGAATGCACATATTAGGAAAACAGAATGAGCCCAATTAAACAACCTGATGCTGCACCTCAAGCTTCTAGAAAAAGAAGAGCAGGACAACCCCAAAGCTCATACAAGGGAAGAAATTATAATGATCAGAGAAGAAATCAATGCAATGGAGACTAAGAGGATGATACAAAAAATCAAAGAAGCCAAGAGTTGGTTCTTCGAAAGAATCAACAAAATTGACAAACCTTTAGCCAACCTTGTCAGAAAAAGGAAAGAAAAGGCCCAAATCCATGCAATTAGGAATGAAAAGGGTGAAATTACAACAGACCCAGCAAAAATCCAGAGGACCATCAATACCTACTTCCAGAACCTATACGCCAATAAGATGGACAACACAGAAGAAATGGACAGATTCCTAGATACATATGAATTACAAAAGTTGAACGAAGAAGACCTAAAAACTCTGAACAACCTAATATCAACCATTAAAATTGAAAATGTAATTAAAAACTTACCAACTAAGGAAAGCCTGGGCCCTGATGGTTTCACTGCTGAATTCTACAAGACATTTAGAGAGGAACTGCTACCACTACTGTTTAAACTCTTCAATGAAATTGAAAGGGAAGCAATACTCCCAAATTCATTCCTGGAAGCAAGCATCACCTTGATCCCCAAAACAGAGAAAGACCCAACTGAAAAAGAGAGCTATAGGCCAATCTCACTAATGCACATAGATGCAAAAATCCTCAATAGGATACTGGCAAAGAGAATGCAGAAGATCATCAAGAAGATCATACACCCTGATCAAGTGGGATTCATCCCAGGGATGCAGGGATGGTTCAACATATGCAAATCAATCAATGTAATACACTATAGCAATAGAGCCAAGGACAAAAACCATATGATTATCTCCATAGACACAGAAAAAGCATTTGACAAAATCCAACATGCATTTATGATAAAAACCCTACAAAAAATTGGAATAGATGGGCTCTACCTCAAACTGATAGAAGCCATCTATGAAAAACCAACAGCCAATATCATACTAAATCATCAAAAACTGAAATTCTTCACACTAAAATCAGGAACAAGATAAAGATGCCCACTATCACCACTCTTGTTCAATATAGTTCTGGAAACATTAGCCATGGCAGTTAGACAAGAGAAAGAAATAAAAGGAATAAAGATAGGTAATGAAGAAGTCAAATTGTCATTATTTTCAGATGACACGATACTCTATAAAGAAGACCCCAAGAACTCCACCAAAAGTCTTCTAGACTTAATAACCAAATTCAGTCAAGTAGCTGGTTACAACACACAAAAATCAATAGCTTTCCTCTACACCAATGACAGACTCACTGAGAGAGAAATAGGGCAAAGAATTCCTTTCACAATAGTATCCAAAAAACTGAAATACCTAGGAATCATCCTAATGAAAGAAATCAAAGACCTCTTCTCTGAAAACTATGACACTCTGAAAAGAGAGATTGAAGATGATATCAGAAAATGGACAGACATCCCCTGCTCCTGGGTAGGAAGGATTAATATAGTGGAAATAGGCATACTTCCAAAACTGCTATATAGATTTAATGCAATTCCAGTTGAGATCCCAGCAGCATACTTCATAGACCTCGAGAAAACAATCCAAAAATTCATTTGGAGCAAGAAGAGACCCAGAATAGCAAAAGCAATTCTAGGTAACAGAGACATAGCAGGGGGTATCACAATCCCCAACCTGAAACTCTACTACAAAGCTAGTGTGATAAAAACAGCATGGTACTGGCAAAGAAACAGACCTGTGGACCAGTGGAACAGATTAGAAGATGCAGAAACAATGCCAGACACACTCAGCCATCTCATCTTCATCAAAGAAGCCAAACACCCTCACTGGAGGAAAGATAGCCTCTTTAATAAATGGTGCTGGAAAAATTGGGCTTCAACTTGCCAAAGATTAAAACTAGACCTCTATCTCTCACCATGCACTAAACTAAAATCAAAATGGATTAAAGATCTAAATATTAAAATAGAAACTCTGAACCAGTTGGAACAGAGGTTAGGTAGAACCCTTGAAGACATCGGTGTAGGAAAAGATTTTATGAACAAAACCTCAGTTGGCCATGAACTAGCACAATCAACAAATGGGATCTCTTCTTATTAAAAAGCTTCTGCACAGCAAGAGAAACCACCAGCAGTGTGAAGAGACAATCCACAATGTGAGAAAAAATCTTCACCTGCTGTTCCTCAGACAAAGGTCTACTATCTCGAATCTATAAAGAACTTCAAAAGATCAGACCTCCCAAATTTAAAGACCCAATCCGAAAATGGGCATCTGAAATGAACAGACATTTCTCACACAAAGAAGTAGAAATAGCAAATAAATACATGAAAAAATGTTCAACATCACTGGTCATTCGAGAGATGCAAATGAAAACAATGCTGAGATTCCACTTCACTCCAGAAAGAATGGCTGCTATCATGAAATCAACCAATAACCAATGCTGGCAGGGCTGTGGGGAAAGAGGAACACTGCTCCACTGCTGGTGGGAGTGTAGACTGGTGCAAGCACTGTGGAAATCAGTATGGAGATACCTCAAAGAACTAGGACTGGAAGTCGCATTTGCCCTGGCTATTCCACTGCTGGGGATCTTCCCCAAAGAATTAAAAGAATCATACCACAGTGATATATGTGCACCCATGTTCATAGCAGTGCAGTTTGTAATAGCTAAAACTTGGAAACAGCCCAAATGCCCATCAACTGGAGACTGGATAAAGAAAATGTGTTTTTTTATAAAATGGAGTACTACTCAGCCATCAAAATGAGAAATTAGAGACATTTATAGCTAAGTGGATGCTCATGGAGGGAATACTCTTAAGTGAAATAAATAGGACACACATGTGTAAATACCGAATAGTTTCTCTGGTGTGAGAAACTGAAAGTGTAAATGAGGACTAAATGTATGATGGGTAATGTGAAATAGGAAGAAAAGGGGCAAAGGGGAAGGAAGTGGGAGGGCTAGGGGAAAGGATAGAAGGGAATGGGATTAATATGAGAAAATGGAAAAATAGGAACAAAATCTTTGTAAATAGGGAGGACTGGAGGGGTTGAAGGCAGGGCTGGGCAAGGGTGAAAAATAAGAACCAAGAGAGACTATGTAAAGGTGCAAATTTCCGATGATGAATGTCATTATATTGTATACCTAAAATGTACGAATTATTAGAATGAATAATCAATAATGTAAAATAGGAAGAAAAGGTCCAAAGGGGTAGGGGTAGTGGGAGGGGCATGGGAAAGGAAAGAAGGGAAAGGAAAAAATGCTGAGAAATGGAAAAAATGGAAATAAAGTCTTTGTAAATAGGGAAGGGTGGAGGGTGTGAAGGGAGGACTAGGAATGGGGAAAAAATATGAACCAAGATGCATTAGGTAAAGGTACAATTCCCGATGAGAAATGTAATTGTGTTGTATACCTACAATGTACCAATAAAAGAATTTAATACAAAAAAAATAGCAATAAAGAAATCCAACGTGGCTGACTAAAAAAAAAAAAAAAGAAGTAATATTCCTTTTTTTTTTAATGTTCAGTAGAATTCAACAGTTATGCCATCTGGTTCTGGGCTTTTCTTTCATGGGAGGCTTTTTAAGAGTGATTCAATCTCATTAATTGTTACAATTTGGGTTTTTTTTATTTCTTCATGATTTAGGTTTGGTGAGATGTATATGTCTAGGAATTTATCCATTTTTTTCCCTAAACTATCAAGTTTGTTGACATATAGCTGCTTTTAATGATCTTTAATAATCTATGGTGTTAGTTGTACTGTTTCCCATTTCAACTCTGATTTTGAGTTTTTTCTCTTTTTCTTACTCTAGCTAAGAATTTGTCTATTTTGCTTATCTTTTCAAAGAAGCAGTTTGTTTCATTGTTCTTTTGTTTTATATTCTCTACATTTGAGTATTAGGTGAAGTTAGGGTTTCCTGAAAGCTGTTGGCACACAACATTGTCTGGGCACTGAAGGACCAGGCATTTGTCCTAGTCTTCCTAATCTGGCTTTGTTTGTGCCAGTCTTTCCAGAAATTTTAAGCAGGATGCTTGTGTTCTCTGAGCCTGTAGTCACTTCCACTATTTCAGAACTAGGTGGCACCCAGGTCCAGATTTGCCAGAAGTCTACCACTGGTGTTTTGTCACTGTTTCAGTACAATAGGGTAATATAAGCCCAAGTTTGTTCCAAATGCACTGTTGGAGTTTTGTTCATTAAGAACAATACAATGCAGAATACCTACAAAGAGTATTCTATCTCCACCAGCCTCTGCCTAGAACCAGGGGAGGCCAAGATGCCACATCCAGACTTAGCAGCATGAGGTCAGACACTGGGATTCTGCTTAATTCTAAACTGAGCCACTGTGGATGGACATGCTCCAGGGTCCTCTGTCACATCATGAACCTACAGCCTACCAAAACTACCCCAACACTGAGGTAGAAGAAAGGCCCACACTAATGTAGAGTCCTTATTGTTGATGAAGATATATGGCCCAAGACTACTGCAACCAGCCACTGGTAGTTGTAATAGAAGTCCAAAGATTGGGGCTGCACTTGTTTCTGTAGCAACAGAGTTGCTCCAGAAGTCTCATCCATAGACAAGACCTTATTCAGCCACGCTCCTGCTCCACCTCCCTCCACCTCTCTGAGTGGGAGTGTCTACTGTGGTTAGCCTATCACTGTGTCAGTCTTGTATCTTGGGATACAAGCATGGGAGGGGAAGGGTGAAAATAGTTTGTTTCTTGGGGTCACAGGCCTTCAGAGAGGAAGGACTACATTCAAAGAGGAACACTTACCAAGGAAACCATATCTATACCTGCACCAACTGAAATACTAAGATCCTAGAATTTGGGCTGGGGACTTAGCTCAGTGGTTCCGCCACCTGCCTTGCAAGTGAGAGGTCCTGAGTTCGATCCCCAGTACCAAAAAAAAAAAGATCCTAGACTTTGAATGAATGCCCCTAAGAAATTTTAGATTTGGAAAAGGGTGATTGTGTTTTGCATCTGGCAAGGATGTGCACCATTATGACCAGAGGATAAACTGGAAGATGGTGTTTTTCAGAGATTCCCACAAGAATATGTCCTGTCCCATAAGGTGTTCATTGTAATCTTGTCAGTCTTGCATCAAGAGGTGGAGTTTAATACCCCTCCCATTAAATATTAAGGGCTTGCCTTGGTGGCTTGCTTATAACCAGTAAAGTAAGGTAGACAGAAGCGACATTGCACAATTCTTGAAATTAGTTCAGAAACCATTCTCTATGGTTTTCTGGGCACACTGAATGTCTGCATGCTCTCTCTCAGAAACCATGTACCATGATATGGCAAGCTCAAGCCACAAATAAAGGCTGTCTATGCACACACTCTGGTTGACAGTCCTAGCTGAACCCAGCCTGTGAATTATCTTAGCTCTAGCATCAGATATATGTGAAGCAACTTCCAGATGATTCCAGCCAGAGCTGTCTGAATCACTCTCCATCATTAGATATTTCCCAGCTAATGCCTAACAAGCCATCTGTGCTCTGACCTGTCTAAATTCCTGAATCTATGAGCAAAATTAGTCTGAGTGGCTGGATGTACAAAAACATAACCTAAAGAGTCTAGATACTACAATATTCAGTACATGTACTATTAGCAACATGTGACTATTTCCCTTGTCCTTATACATGGCCATTTAAACTGAAATTGAAATTAATTTGAATTTACAAACAGTTTAGGCCTCTGTCATAGTAGTCACACTTCAAGTGCTTAAAAACACACATGTCTAGTGGCTACCACATTAAACAGTAAAGATATAGATCATCTCCATCACAGAAAGTTCCACTGAAGAGTGCTGGTCTGGAAGATACAGTTTGTGTGTGGTTTCACATGGGTTGCACACTCAAATGTTTTCATGATACTAGGAAGGTAATATAAATGAAAGAAACACACTGGTATAAACAATAGAGACAGCCAGAATTATGGCAAATTAGAGATCATACATCCCATCTCATGGTTGGTATTTTTTTCAACACCTGATGGGACAGAAAAAAGCAAATACAATAGCTGGATACAGCCTCTAGTCCAATAGTTTTTGACATTCAGCTTTATGAATACTGGCACAATACCTTAGAAATCAGGACTGTCCCTAAAAGTCTAGGAAGAATGGTCATAATTGATATAAAATTCAGTAGTATGCTGATGAACTGTAGGGGTATTGATTTGTTTCTGTGCATTGTAGATTTATCATTAAATTCTCTCACTTTAAATTGAATATGTTAAATTGCAACTACTAAGTAATTTCATCTAGGATCAAAGTAAAAAAATAATTGGAAAACTCAATAAGATACATTAAATAAAAACCTTAAAACTCCAAGATCAATAGACTGTTTGAGTTGAAGGGATCCTAGGGAATTTTAAGCCTAATCTATTTATTTTATTTGTGGAGAGAATGAAAGAAAGAGAGGTTAAGCGGCTGGGCTAATATCAAACAGGTAGCTATTAGCAGAGCCACTAGGGGCCTTCTATCTGCAAATATCTGTGAAGCAATGTGAGGTCATCTGTTTGATAATTGAGTGAGCGCTGATGTAGCAGGTTGCTTGCTATCTCTACTCCACTCCTAAGAGCAAATTTATATTGAACTGAGCTTTCAATAGAAATTGTCTTAACTTTTTTCAAAAACTCTGTGTTCAGGGTCCTGTAACCCAAGACAGAAATGCCTTCAATTAGAGAGATTGCAGAGCCCTTCAAATAACTCAAAGCCAATCTTGAGAATGTAAGCAGGACTCAGAAAAAAAAATTGAAGAGAACTATATATACCATATTATTACAAAAGCTTTCAGAAATCAAAGACACTCAAAATAGCTCTAAAAGTATAAAGTGTCCTTTTAGTCCTGGCCTGTTTGTTATTTGTGATCCAAAACCTATGTGAACCCATAAATCCACATATTTTCCTTATTTCATCTAAGTACAATTATTGCATATAGCTGCTTGAAGAAACACCAGCTCCTACTGAAATTAGCTTAACCTTTTGGTAAGGTTTGATTCCTCCTGTCACCACCCCATTATGAAACAGTTCTGACAGCAAAGAAACTGTCAGCACAGAAAATACCTACAAACTATACAAAACAAATATACACTACCACAATATAAAAAAAGATATTTTGTCTTTGTTCCTTTCTCCTGGCATGGGGCTCCTGAAGTCTTGTAATTTCCTGAGTATTAGGGTTGTCTTTTATTATTCATAACAAGCCCCTTTTGATCACACCTGAGTTTATGCATGAGGTCATTTAGATTAGGGTTCCTAGAAAGCTTCAAGAAAAGAAAGGACTGATCACCAAAACCCCACACAATGAGAGGGTTGGAATTTCCACCCAACCCCTAGCACCAACCTCCAGAAAGAGGAGGGGGAAAGGGTTGGAAATGAAGTACTACAAAATCTCTCTCCCTCCCTCCCTCCCTCTCTCCCTCTCTCTCTCTCTTCCTAATGGTACTGAGTATCAAGCCCAGGAGTTCTCTATTACTGAGCTACATTCCCAGCTATTTTTTTATTTCAAGACAAGGTCTCCTTGAGATCTTGGGACTTGAACTTGTGATCCTCCTGCCTCAGCTTCCCAAGTGCTGGGATTACAGGCCTGTGCATTGCACCTGGCTTACAAAATCTCTTGAACAAAGAGATTTGATGAACTTCCAGGATGGTGAACACATCCACATGTGAGGAGAGTGGTGCACTCCAACTCCACAGAGAAAGAAGTTTCTGTCTCTGTACTCTTCCAGACCTCGCCCTCTGTGCCTTTGGCATCTGATTGTTCCTCTGTGTCCTTTTATAATGAACTGGTAAATGTAAGTCTAGTAAATGTTCCCTGAGGTTCATGAATCATCATAGCAAAGAACCAAACCTAGGGAGGGCATCATGAGAACCCTTTCAGTTTGGACAGTTGATCAGTAGAGGCGACAATCTGGGACTGGTGGTTGGTAACTAAAGGTAGCAGGAGGGGGCAGTCTTGTGAGCCTTAGTCTGTAACCTGTGTGATCTCCACTAACTCCATTTATTCAGAATTAAATCATAGGATACCCAGTTGATGTTCAGATAATTGGAAGAATTGGTTGATAGGGGGCCACACATTTGTTATGGGAAGTGTTTTACTAAGGAAAAATTGTGTTTATTTTAATTGCACTTCAGATGCAAAATATTTCATGGGATTTTTCCCCCCACATGAGCAAACTGGCACCAGAAAAAAAGTGTTCCCTTAACATAGCTTTTTCAAATGATAAGATGTTCCACATGCTAATTAGGGCTCTGTGAGGGGCCTGACCTTCAATGATGAGTTGTTTTATAAACTCCTGTGGTTTCAGCCTCTGATTGTGATAGAACTTGATAAAAATCTTACTTAAATGCTAATAAGAAACCATTTTGGTTAAGAACTTTGATGTTACATAAGCAGTGTGGATTGGAGATTCACACTTGATACTTAATTAACAGATTGGGTTTGTTTTTTCACATGTCCCCTTACTCCCCACAAATTACATTAAAACTTCTCTGTTTTCTTTAATATCACTTCCTAGATTTTAAACAGATATGGCTATTTTTATTATATCTAGTAAGTGTTTCGTTTTGTTGATTTTTTTGACAATACAATTACACAGAGGCAAGTTTAGTTTGAGAATTTTAATATCTAAGCTTAGTGATCAAAAACCTGATTTTTAAAAAAATGTTATGGCTGAATAAGAGCAGGATCAGATGGTAAAATCTAAAAATAGTCTTGAAATTTATCAACACAAATACAAACTTTGTGCCATGTGCAGTGGCCCACTCCTGTATTACCACCACTCATGAGGCTGAGGCAGGAGGATTGCCACAAGCATGAGGCCAGTTTGGACTACATACTGAGTTCAAGCTTTGCCTGAACTACAAAGTGAGATGCTGTCTCAATAAATAAAATTTTTTTTTTAATTTGTGTAACATGGGGCCGGGGACTTAGCTTAGTGATTCCACTGCCTGTCTTGAAAGTGCAAGGTCCCGAGTTTGATCCCGGTACCAAAAGAAAAAAAAAAATTTCTGTATAATAACAATTCATATAATTGACTATAAAGTCAAAATGTGGTTCACATGATATTTCTGTTATTAAGTTTTGAGGATCATCTACAGATTACTTTTTTAATTAATTTTATTGGTACATTTTATGTATACAATATAATGACATTCATCATTGGAAATTTGTACCTTTACATAACCCCACTTGGTTCTTATTTTTTCCCCATTCCACTGCCCTCCCTTCAACCTCTCCATCCCTTTATTTACAAAGACATCCCTCTATTTACAAAGACTGTTTCCATTTTTTTATTTTCTCATATTAATTCCATTCCCTTCTTTCCGTTCCCCTACCTCTCCCACTTCCCCTTCCTGTTTGCCCCTATTCTTCCTATTTCATATTACCTGTTACGCATTTTGATCCTTATTTACACTTTCAGTTTCTCGCACCAGAGAAACTATTTGGTATTTACACATGTGTGTCTTATTTATTTCACTTAAGAGTATCAAGAGTATCACCTCAATATGCATCCATTTAATTATAAATGTCTCTAATTTCTCACTTTTTATGGCTGAGTAGTACTCCATTTTATTTTTTAAAAAACACATTTTCTTTCTCCAGTCTCCAGTTGATGGGCAATTGGGCTGCTTCCAAGTTTTAGCTATTACAAATTGTGCTGCTATGAACATGGGTGCACATATACCACTGTGGTATGGTTCTTTTAATTCTTTGGGGAAGATACCAAGCAGGGAAATAGCTGGGTCAAATCAGACTTCCAGTCCTAGTTCTTTGAGGTATCTGATTTCCATACTGATTTCCACAGTGGTTGCACCAGTCTACACTCCCACCAGCAGTAGAGCAGGGTTCCTCTTTCCCAACAGCCCCACCAGCATTTGTATTGGTTGATTTCATGATAGCAGCCATTCTTTCTGTGGTGAGGTGGAATCTCAGCATTGTTTTAATTTGCATATCTCAAATAACCAGGGATGGTGAACACTTTTTCATGTTTATGTGCTATTTCTACTTCTTTATCCAAGAAATGTCAGTTCATTTCAGATGCCCATTTTTGAGTTGGGTCTTTAAATTTGGGAGGTCTGATTTGTTTAAGTTCTTTATATATTCTAGATAGTAGGCCTTATCTGAGGAACAGCTGGTAAAAAAATTTTCCCACATTGTGGGAAAATTCTTCATACTGTTGGTGGTTTCTCTTGCTATGCAGAAGCTTTTTAATATGAAGAGATCCCACTTGTTGGCTGTTTGGGCTAGTTCACTGGCAACTGAGGTTTTGTTCATGAAATCTTTTCCTATGCCAATGTCTTCAAGAGTTCTACCTAATCTCTGTTCCAGCAAGATAAGTGTTTCTGTTTTAATATTTAGATCTTTGATCCATTTTGATTTTAGTTTAGTGCATGGTGAGAGATATGGGTCTAGTTTTAATCTTTGGCAAGTTGAAACCCAATTTTTCCAGCACCATTTATTAAAGAGGCTATATTTCCTCCTGTGAGGGCATTTGGCTCCTTTGTCAAACATGAGGTGGCTGAGTGTGTCTGGAGGTGTTTCTTCATATTCTAGTCTGTTCCACTGGTCTTCAGGTCTGTTTCTTTGTCAGTACCATGCTGTTTTTATCACAGTAGCTATGTAGTATAGTTTCAAGTTGGGGATTGTGATACCCCTGCCATGTCTCTGTTGCCTAGAATTGCTTTTGCTGTTCTAGGTCTTTTCTTGCTCCAAATGAATATTTGAATTTTTTTCTCAAGGTCCATGAAGTATGTTGCTGGGATTTCAATAGGGATTCCATTGAATCTATACAGCAGTTTTGAAAGTATGTCCATTTTCACTATGTTGATCCTTCCTACACAGGAGCAAGGGATGTCTTTCCATTTTCTGATATCATCTTCAATCTCTCTACTCAGAGTGCTATAGTTTTCAGGGAAGAGATGTTTGATTACTTTCATTAGATTGATTCCTAGGTATTTCAATTTTTTATACCATTGTGAAAGGAAATATTTCTGTCTCAGTGAGTCTGTTGTTCAAGTAGAGGAAAGCTATTGATTTTTGTGTGTTGACCTTGTATCCAGCTACTTTACTGAATTTTCTGATTAAGTCCATAGACTTTTGGTGGAATTCTTGGGGTCTTCTGCATACAGTATCATGTCATCTGCAAATAATGACAATTTGACTTCTTCATTTTCTATCTTTATTCTGTTTATTTCTTTCTCTTGTCTAATTGCTTTGGCTAATGTTTCCAAAACTATATTGAACAGAAGTGGTGATAGTGGATGGACATCCATGTCTTATTCCTGATTTTAGTGTGAAGGATTTCAGTTTTTGCCCATTTAGAATGATATTGGCTGTTGGTTTTTCATAGATGGCTTTTATCAGATTGAGGTAGAGACCCGTCTATTCCAATTTTTTGTAGGGTTTTTATCATAAAGGCATGCTGGATTTTGTTGAATGCTTTTTCTGCATCAATTGAGATGATCATATGGTTTTTGTCCTAGGTTCTACTGATATAGTGTATTACATTGATTGATTTGCCTATGTTGAACCATCCCTGCATCTCTGGGATGAATCCCACTTGATCATGGTGTTTGATCTTCTTGGTGATCTTCTGGATTCCATTTGGCATTATTTTATTAAGAATTTTTGCATCTATGTTCATTAGTGAGATTGGCCTATAGTTCTCTTTTTTGGTTGGGTCTTTCTCTGCTTTGGAGATCAAGGTGAAGCTTGTTTCCAGGAATGCATTTAGGAGTATTGCTTCCCTTTCAATTTCACTGAAGAGTTTAAACAGTAGTGGCAGTAGTTCCTCTCTAAATGTCTTGTAGAATTCAGCAGTGAAACCATCAGGACCCTGACTTTCTTAGTTGGTAAATTTTTAATTGCATTTTCAGGTCTTCTTCGTTCAACTTTGGTAATTCATATGTATCTAGGAATCTGTCCATTTCATCTGTGTTTTCCATCTTATTAGCATATAGTTTCTTGAAGTAGATATTAATGATCCTCTGGATTTCTGCTGGGTCGGTTTTAATTTCATCCTTTCATTCCTAATTGCATGAATTTAGGCCTTTTCTTTCCTTTTTCTGATAAGGTTGGCTAATGGTTTGTCAATTCTGCTTATTCTTTCGAAGAACCAACTCTTGGATTCATTGATTTTTTGTATCATTCTCTTTTGATCTGCCCTGCATTGATTTCTGCCCTGATATTTATAATTTCCTCCCTTGTATGAGCTTTGGGTTTGTCCTGCTCTTGTCATTCTAGAAGCTTGAGGTTCAGTATCTGGTTGTTTAATTAGGCACACTCTGTTTTCCTAATATGAGTATTCACTGCTATGAATTTCCCTCATAAGACTGCTTTCATTGTGTCCCATAGGTTCCAATATGTTGTACTGGCATTGTCATTTAATTGAAGGAACTGTCTGATTTCTTCTTTAATTTCCTCTGTGACCCATTGGTTATTCAGAAGTGTGTTGTTCAATTTCCATGTGTTTATGAAATTCTTACATTTTCTTTTGCTATTGATCTCCAATTTCATTGCACTATGGTCTGATAATAATATACAGGGGATAACTTCAATTCCTTAGCCCTTACTTAAACATATTCTAGGAGCGAGTATGTGGTCTATTTCGGAGAACAACCCATGTGTAGCTGAAAAGAATGTGTATTCTGATTTTGTGGGGTGGAACATTCTGTAAACATCTGTTAAGTTCATTTGTTCAAGAGTTTGTGTCAGTTCTAGTATTTCATTACTTATTTTTTATCTAGTTGATCTATCTATTTGTGACAGTGGGGTATTGAGGTCCCCCACTCCTATTGCATTAGTGCTTATTTGATTTTTTCATTAAGGTTAGCATTTGTTTTATATAGTTGGGTGCACTAGTGTTTGATGCATAGATATTTATGATTGTTATCTCTTCCTTTTGTATTGTTCCCTTTACAAGGATGTAGTGTCCTTCTTTGTCTCTCTTAATCAGTGGTGGTTTGAAATCCACTTGATCTGCAAAGAGGATAGCTACTCCTGCTTTTTTTTGGCTTTCTGTGGCATGGAGTATTGTTTTCCACCCTTTATCTTTCAGTCTATGAGTTTCTTTTTGAATTAAGTGTTTTTCTTGTATGGAGCATATTGTTGAATCTTGCTTCTTGACCCATTCTGCCAGTCTATTTTTTTTGATTGGTGAATTGAGACCATTAACATTGATAGTTATAACTAATATGTATTGACTTATCATTGTCACGAGTTTTTCTTTTTGTTGGATTTTCCCCCTTTGCATTGAATTTCTTGTCATGCCCAATGGATTCATTGTGCTGGGCTTCCTGGGATTGTGATCCTCAATGTCTTTTCCTAGGATTTTGTCTTAAATTTTTGGAGTGCTGGTTCGGTATTCATGAGGTCCTAAGGTGCTCTTTATCATGAAAGTATCTTATTTCACCATCAATTTTGAAAGATAGTTTTGCAGGGTGCATCAATCTGTGTTGGAGGTTATTTTCCTTTAGGGCTTGAAATACATCACTTCAAGCTCATCTTGCCTTGAGGGTTTGCATTGAGAACTCTGCTGTGACTCTGATGAGCTTTCCTTTGTATGTGATTTGTTTCTTTTCTCTCACTGCTTGTAGAATTTTGTTCTTCTGTTGGGTTTCTGGAAACCTACTATTATATGCCTATTTGTAGAGTTTTTTTGATCAAGGCTAGCTGGAATCCTATATGCCTTGCTTATCTGTATGTCAAGTTCTTTTCCCCTCCTTGGGAAGTTTTCTGCCATCACTTCTGTGAACAGTTTTTTTATGTCATCTGCACTCTCCCCCGTTTCTTCATTGACTCTGATCAATCTTATGTTATTCTTCTTTGTACCGTCTAGCAGCTGCTGGATTGATTTCTTATGGTCCCTTACTATTTTAAAGAAATTTTTCTTTTCCTGGTCACTAATTGCAATGTTATCTTCTTCTTTTTTTTTTCCATATCTTTCTATTTCTTTTTTTTTGTATTAAATTGTTTTATTAGTACATTGTAGGTATACAACACAATTACATTTCTCATTGGGAATTGTACCTTTACATAATGCATCTTGGTTCTTATTTTTTCCCCATTCCTAACCCTAACCCTTCATGCCCTCCACCTTTCCCTATTTACAAAGACTTTATTTCCATTTTTTCCATTTCTCAGTATTTTTCCTTTCCCTTCTTTCCTTTCCCCTGCCCCTCCCACTACCCCTACCCCTTTGGACCTTTTCTTCCTATTTTACATTATCAATTATTCATTCTAATCATTGGTACATTTTAGGTATACAATATAATGACATTCATCATTGGAAATTTGCACCTTTACATAATCTCTCTTGGTTCTTATTTTTCATCCTTGCCCAGCCCTGCCTTCAACCCCTCCAGTCCTCCCTATTTACAAAGATTTTGTTCCTATTTTTCCATTTTCTCATATTAATCCCATTCCCTTCTATCCTTTCCCCTAGCCTTCCCACTTCCTTCCCCTTTGCCCCTTTTCTTCCTATTTCACATTACCCATCATACATTTAGTCCTCATTTACACTTTCAGTTTCTCACACCAGAGAAACTATTCGATATTTATATGTGTGTGTCCTATTTATTTCACTTATTGCCTCAATGTGCATCCACTTAGCTATAAATGTCTCTAATTTCTCATTTTTTATGGCTGAGTAGTACTCCATTTTATTACAAAACCACATTTTCTTTATCCAGTCTCCAGTGGATGGGCATTTGGGCTGTTTCCAAGTTTTAGCTATTACAAACTGCGCTGCTATGAACATGGGTGCACATATATCACTGTGGTATGATTCTTTTAATTCTTTGGGGAAGATCCCCAGCAGTGGAATAGTGGGGTCAAATGGGACTTCCAGTCCTAGTTCTTTGAGGTATCTCCATACTGATTTCCACAGTGTTTGCCTCAGTCTACACTCCCACCAGCAGTGGAGCAGGGTTCCTCTTTCCCCACAGCCCTGCCAGCATTGGTTATTGGTTGATTTCATGATAGCAGCCATTCTTTCTGGAGTGAAGTGGAATCTCAGCATTGTTTTCATTTGCATCTCTCGAATGACCAGTGATGTTGAACATTTTTTCATGTATTTATTTGCTATTGCAATCTTATCTTCTATATCTGAAATTCTGTCCTCACATTGGTTCATTCTGCTGCATAAACTTTCATTGAAATTTTTAATCTCCTGGAAATCTGTTTGCATCTGTTTTATGGATTCAATTTGTTTCCTATGTTGGGATTCCATCACGTTCCTCAGATCCTCTATTTTTTTATCTGTGTCATCTCTAGATTTATTAATCCTGTCTTGCACTATGGGCACAATCTCTGCTATTATCTGAGAAATTATTTCTGATTTCACTTTTTCCAGATCCTCTTTTTTTCCCAGTTCAGGGAGTCCAGGTGGCTGAGTATCAGATTGTTCCATCTCATTTCCCTTTGGGGTTGCTTTAATTGATCTGGAAGTCTGGTTTTGAGACTTGTTTATGTATCTTCTCATTCCAATGGGGGTGGGGGGTGGGGTACTGGCATCCATGCGGCTCACCTCCTTCATGCTGAGGGTGGTGGTACTGCAGCCTGGAAGGCTCCTCCTCAGCTCTGAGGGCAGCTCTGGTCCTTGGCACTGGGTGCCGTGGTACAGCCATCTACAGATTATTTTAAAATACAGATTTCTGAACTCATCTCAGATTTACTGACTCACTTTCCTTAGAATCTGCATTTCAGAAAATTCTATAAAAGACCCTGTGTTCATCAAATAAAGACTCTATGTAAATCTTGTAAAATAAAGAATTATTTTTAAACCTAAAAAAAGATACATAACATAAGGTTTTTGGAAACTATCAAATGGATAGAGTACTACTTACCACTTAAGCATCATTTCATCTAACTTTGTTGTAAGAGTTTGCCTTTGGGGAGAAAATACATTTTACTGAAGTAATAGAAATTTGTCTATCATATTACCATGCACAAAATAATTTAATATGTATTATTAATACTTGCAAATCTATTAAGATCTGCAGCCATTTAATGCTCTAACTTGTTCATTTGTTTCTTTAGTAATAAAAGCCAAGGCAGAAAAAGAATAATAAATTACCTTTTTTTACATATTAATAAAACCAAATTTGTAGACCTCCTGCAGGAATTTCTAAAAGTGACTTTGGAAGAATATGCTGTACAATGTAAAAATTAATTAAGAAGGTTTGGGGTAATTCTGCAGAAGATTTGTCCTGCAGAAGATTTGTCCTTAGTGACTTCATAAGATAAAGGCTTCTTTGAGAAGAATGAGGACATCGTTGGCAGAGCAGAAGGGAGAAGTAGCAATGGCAGGAATAGCTGCTTCCTTCTGCAAGCCTTCAGACCTCAGTTAAAATTCAACTGCAGTTGTGAATGATATGCTTTACTAATGCACTTCCAGTAAATGTTTTTTCTTGACAATCCTAATACAATTTCTGAAAGGGAAGTCATACATGAAAAAAATGTTGTGTTTTACCAAGGACAGATTTGGGTTCTCAACAAATCACTACTGCCACTTAACCTTGCCTGAAAAAGCATGCTGGCTATTACCTATTTAAAAAATGGGAAATAAATTTGTAAAATTTAAAAATAAATTTGTATAAAACAATTGTAGCAAATGAAATATTAAGAACTTTATGTTTATCAACTTAGCCTTCTTAGGAGATAGTTAGCAAAATTAACTTTACATTTATGCCAAGAAGTAATGAAATAAACAAGCTACATTCATGTTTTAATGTGATTTTAATAGTCAAGAAAAATTTAGCAAATATCTGCCTCATCAACTCCAGCCTTAAACAACAAGTCATTGCTTATGGTCATTAAAAGTACATAAGTACATCATCCAAAATTAGATTAATCTATTAACTGAGATTAAATTATAACCATTTGTTGTTCATTTTTGTCAAATTAAATATCAGAAGCCTTACTCCTATTATATCAGATGTACTTTTAACTGGAAAGGGACACATGGCTAAGGAGTAGCTGATCTAAGTTGATAATTCTTTATTTAACAAAACTGTGATTTATTGTGATGGCTTTAATAATAGAAAAGTTTTATGTAGGAAAATTTGCTTCTCATATGGGCTCATTTTCTCCCCTGGAATTGAGAGAGTGAAGAAAGAAAAGTACATATTCTATTATTATCTTATTGCTGGACAAGTTTTTCCAATATTAAAAAATATTAACCCTGTGAGGGTCCTGGCAACCAGTCTAATAGCAAGAATCATGGACTCAAAATCTGTCAACTGGTATCACTGGGTGCACTGGGCCGCCAGTTAGACTGTGCTTTCCCTGTAACAAAGCACACTCAGCTTCTATGAATTTGTTCTCTGACTTCCTAGCACAGTTCTGCTAACCATGATATCGCATTTTCTATTTTAAAACCTCACTTGGGTCTGATTCACTGGCTTTGGGGAGCCATTAATCTTAAGATTCAATCTCTTAATCCCAGAGTCCATCCTTGTATATACCCAATACAATATACATGCTTATAACACCCATACAAAAGTTATATAAATAGTAGTTATTCTGTATTATTTAGGGAATACTGGCATGCAAAAAATGTCTGCACATATTCAGTAGAGATGCAATTTTTTTCTAATTTTTGATACAAGTTTGGTTGTATCCTTTTGGATACAGAAGACCAACTGAAACAAGAGAAATGAGCATATTTTCTCCAAAGCTGTTTAAACCATGCAGAATAGGCAGAGCATCTGTCTGCATTGGCAATTCTTCTTACTTCTATAGGACTTGATTTCATCATCCAGAAGTAAATTCTCATAATTAAATGACATGTTGCTTGATTAAAAAAGGAAAAGCAAGGCTACACAGGTGGAATAGTTCCATTTCTACAATGTAAAGAAGCGTGAAGATATGCAATGATCAGTGACTCTGCTGTTGATCAACCACTTCAAATCTGTACAACTCCATAGCAAATATGAAATGCCTTAACAACAATGCCTTCCTCATGATAATATATGATTCTACTAACTCCTGAATTTATTTGTCTCTTAAAGGTAAACCCAAATTACATTGCTACTAAATTACTGTAATTACTTTATAAATGTAGCATAAAAGAGCATTATTCACAATAGCTAAAAGATGGAAACAATCCAAACATCCATCCATGAATAAATTTAATAATATACCAACACAAAATGATAGTATTTAGCCATTAAAAGGGATGAAATATCAATTAAATATGGATAAACTTCCAAAATAGTATGCTAAGTGAAAAAAGCCAACCACAAAAGGTCACACTGTGTTTGATTCTATTTATATGAAAAATTTTGACTAGATAAATCCAGAGACAAAAAGTATATCAGTGGTTTACAGGGAACAAGGGAGATGGTAGACATTGACTGCAAAAGAGATAATGTCACCTTTGCAGGTGATATAAATGATTTGGAAGTAGGGGTGCTTCATGCACAGTATTGTGAATATACTAAATGCCACTGAACTGAACACTTAAAAATGTTAATTTTATGCTATATGAATTTTATCTCCCTAATAAAATAGTATTTGTAAAGCTATCCACTAAAGTTTGATTTAAAATTAAATAAGATTTGAAACCTTTTGTACAAGCAATGGGAGAAAAATAATTTGACTTCTGATTTGTTATGGATTCTAAATAACACAACATTAAATAATCGTATGAATGACATTTAATTAAATAAAATGTCACATGGACTCTGTTATGGTGTGATTATTTTTCTACATCATTTCAATAGAGATTAGACATTCATTTTAGGCAAATGCATGATTACTACTTCCAAATTATATGTTTTATTTAGAGAACATTTGTAGCTAAAATAATAGATTAGGAATCCTGATTTGTTGCTTTTCTCTAACAATTTTTAAAATCTGTCCTTGTGTTAAACTTCTGGGATTTTAATTATGATGTGTCATAGAGAAGTTATTTTCTGATCATGGCTATTTGGGGCTCTATGTGCTTTGTTTACCTGGAAGTTGAATTATTTCCCTAGACTGAAATTTTTCTGTTATGATTCTGGTGCTTTATTCTGATTTTTCTGTAACTCCTATAATTCTCAGTTGATTTTCTTTGAGTCATCCAGCAGCATTTGGATCCAGTTTCCATGGTTTCCATTGGCCTCTTTTTATAAAAATGTATCTCTGAGTAATGGTCTGTTGCATCGACCTTATCTTCTAGTTCTAGCACTCTCTCCTCACATCAGTCATTTCTGATGCCAATACTTCCAATAGATCTTTTTATATCCTGGATTTCTGTTTGATATTTTTGCATGGTCTCTGGGTATTTTTGGCTTTTGGTTTTTTGGTTTTTGTTTTTGTACCAGGGATAGAACTCAGGACCTTGGCCGTGCGGGCAGGCGGTGGCACCACTGAGCTAAATCTCTGGCCCTGGTCTCTGATCTTTACCAAAGTTTTCATATGTGTCTTGGATTGTCTTGATTCACTCATTTTTTGTTTGTGTCTTCTGTAAACTCACTGGTCATTTTATCAGTCAAGTCCTGGCTCCAACTTCTTTGAACTCACTGAACATCCTTGTTTTGTTTTGTTTTTTGAGACAGGAGTCTCACTGTGTAGTTCAGGGTGGTTTTGAACTCATTATGTTAACCCAGGCTGGCCTTGAACTCACAGCAATCCTCCTGCCTCCGCCTCCTGAGTGCTGGAATTATGGGGATAAGCCACCACACCTGGCTCATCACTGAATAGCTTATTGATCTGGTCTTTTTATGTCTTCTTTTATCCCTTCATATATTTCATTTGGTTTTTTTACTTCTTCCTCATAGATCAGATTTGGGGGTATTAAGAATTCTTAGGGGCATATTGTTGCCTTGTTTTCTCATGTTTCTATTTTTTATGCTGAAAGTTGAGGATCAGAGTGGAAAAACTCTATCACTAGTATAGAAATCTCTTTTAGTTAGTGTGTGTTTCTCAGTGTGTGACCTTGGCTTTGGTTGTGTTTTGTTTTTATATAGCTCTTCAATTCACTATCAGTTAAATGAGCATCTACAGAGCCAACTATATTATCAATTATGGACATTAAAATTTTTTTAACTATTTCATTCTTTTTTTTTTATGACCCATAAAGACTGTGATATAATACAAGTAGCCTGGGATGTATGAGATGATGAAAAGGAAAAGGAAGAAAGTATACCAGTAGGAAGAAAAAGGAAAATAAAGAGATACCATAAATGAAAGAAAGAAAAGAGATCAAACTTCGTGGGTAGTATTTTTATAACTGGAATGGTTGGTTGGTGGAGAGGAGGTTTGAGAGGATATTTGTAGGAGTGAGAAAATGAATGAAGAGAGAGGGACATGTAATTGAAGATTGAGAAAAGCTATGAGAAGGTCAGGACCTGCTAATACGCTGATGGTAATCTTGTGTTTGAACCTTGTATATACAAATTTGATGACAGTAACCCTGACTCCCAGGAAAGGTACTATGTAGATTAAAGCACTGGTCAATTTATATTCTCCTTTTCATTTATACAGATACTTCTAGATATACTTGATGAAAGGAGAAAAGGAAGAGAAAGAAAGAGGGGAAAATACTCACCGATTTACAAAACCACAGAATTAAACATCCTCTCGATCCTATTTCTACTGCAGTCTGAGTTTGACCTGTGCTTGGCTTGGGCTGAAGCCAGTCTGCATGGACTGCTGCGTTCTGTTCTTTCCTGCACCTCTGCACCCCATAGGGCATCACTGTATCCACAAGAGGCCTTTTCTCCTCCATCTTCTCAGCCCACAGCCCACTCCGGTGACTCACTGAGATAGCCCCTCCTATGATTTGTTCTCCTGCCTGCCAGTGAGTGAAGGGGTTGGGAATCCAGATGCACCTCTGAGCCCACCTCTTCTCTGTAGGCCACAGTCTTCTTAGTTTGTTTCACTCCTGTGGCCTGTTGCTAGCTGATGGGTTTTTGTTTTTTGTTTTTTGGTTTGGTTTGTTGTTGTTGTTGTTGTTGTTGTTGTTGTTGTTGTTTGCCTTTGTCTTGTGTTCAGACATTTTGAATTGAATTAAAGTGTGGCTGGGCCAGTACTCAGTCTTTTGCTGATTTCTCAAAGGGCTTTCTCCATCTCTGCTCCCTCCCGTCCTGGATGAACCCAAAGTTCTGGGCTCACTTTCTATAAGGCCCCAGCTGAGCGCACTGTTTCACTCTCTAAGTTGCATCTCTCTGGCACTGAGCCTGCGTCTGCCTCACAATACCCCACAAAGCCTCATTTTCTAACCCAGAAGCTCTGTGCTGCTTAAGGCTGTCAGTGTTGAGCCTTTGGCTGGGGTGGGGGTCCCCCTGCAGGCACTGAATGGTGGGTGCAGTCCATGGACAGAACTGCCCAGTGTTTGGATCAAGAATGGGGAGTGTTTTCCCTGGTGACACAGTTCTGTCCATTGCAGTCTGCAGCTCCCTGAAGCAGGACTTTCCCACTGGCCAGCTCTAGACTCTAATCAGCACTTGTCTTTGTTCTTTATTTCCCCGCAGGCAGGCTGGCTGATGCTGGTTCAGTCTTAGACCTCCAGGTGATTCTCTGGCTTTCAGTTTCTCTCACGCTCTAATTTGCAACCGTCTCCCGCACTAGGTTCCCTCTCTCTCCGTAGGGAGAGATGGGTTAGAAGCCTATCCAAAGGCTCTGTTTCTAAGCACCGGCTTCCCGGTGAGTCTCCTCAGAGCTCGCTTTTCACATGGCTACCTCTAGCGGGGCCAGGGTCCTGATGCATTGCCCCTTGGATATTGTTAAAGTTAATGTAATGGCTAAATGGCGAGCTGGACAGTTCCTAAGAGATAATCAGTGTTTGAAAAACAGAGCCAAAGTGATACCAAGAATGCAATACAGAGAAAGGAAACAGCCATACAAAAACAGAATGGAGGGCCAGGGCTTTAGCTCAGTGGTGCTGCAGCCTGCCTCACAAGCACAAGGTCCTGAGTTCGATCTCCAGTACCAAATAAACAAAACAAAACAAAACAAAAACAGAATGGAGATATTTTAAGTCTAAACATGGTTGGTAATAGAAAGGGCAATCTAACCTCAAACAATATTGTGATACCAGGAGATGGAATGGCTGCTGAATAATATTTCCTATTAATCCATAGCCTGAGGAGAAAGAATGGCTGGTCCCTAGGAGCTCCATTTCAACTTGAACTTGATCTCACAATCCTGCTTCATTGTTCAAGCTCCAGAAAATTCTCCTGTGACTTTTTTTTCCCTCTTCTCAGCTGTGCTACAAGTTTCTATCATGCGGCTCCTGCTAATATTTTAGATTTCATATCCACAGTTTTGAGTCACAACAGAATAGCCATAGCTTCTATCACGCCTTAAATTTACCTAGAAGGTGATTGTGTCCATAAATGCTGGGGTTCAGGGCTGAATTCAATGGAGCATGGCTTTGACCCAGTGTTGTTCTCAGTTTCATCTAACACAGAAAGATTTTTAATATCTTACTTATAACTGAAACAGCTCCTATAATTTGTCTCCCATTTCTACTCTCTTCAATGAGACTCAAATTTTCTACATATGCTTACTTACCTGAAAGAAACTCTGTGTCCAAGACGTCTATGAAAGAAGTCTCTGAGCTAGGCACAGTGGCACATGCCTGTAATGCCAGCATGCTGGGAAGCCAAGGCAGGATGATTAAAAATTCAAGCCCATCCTGAGTAATCCAGCAAAACCCTGTCTCAAAGTTTAACAATAAAAATGAAAAGGGTTAGGGATATAGCTCCCTTCAAAGGCCTTGAGTTCAATACCCAGTACACCAAAAATTCCTTTTAAAAAAAGTGTCTGTATTTTGCAACATTAACACAATATAAAATAACCTAAAATGCAGAGTCAAATAGTCACATTTAAAAGGACCACGCCACGTATTAGAAGAGAAAAATCAAAGGAAGCCAAGTGTCAGCACCTGGTACCTGTCAGTCCAGTTGCTAAGAGGTGGCAGGGGCCTTATAAGGATGCTGAGATGCAGGACTATTAGCACTAGGGCCAAGTACTGAATTGTTCTGCTCTGGAGACACTCAGAAGATGTTAAAATGTTACCAGGGTAACAGAGCCAACAAAACCCATCAGGTTAGGCGACTGTGAGCTAAACAGTATTCAACAGACACCCAGCAGGCACACCACTGGACTGCTCTTCCTGACAGTGATAGATAAAACTAATGTATCTCCATAATTTCTCAGATCCCAACATGTATGATTTGGGGAGTATGCAGATAGGGAAGTTATCTGTAATCTGGGTATTGCTCATGATGGGCTTTCTGTGGGAGAACCTGACTTCACAGTCCAGTGTTCCAGACAGCAATTGTCAGTCATTCAATACAATTGTGTTCAGTAATACTTATTTGCCAACCCGGATCAAACTTCTAGTCTGAGTAAGTAGAAAAATACAACTAGCAGGTGATCTTGACCTTAGATAGACTACTACTACAAAAATCAAAGGGAAGAAAAGGTGTGAGCAATAGGAAAGGGAAAATATAAAAACTTCAAAACATTCTTTATGATTTTATTGCATTTTTGAATTTCCAAAATGAAATCTCATGCATTTTCTTATTTGATCGTTCCAACCACTTTGAGAGGTAGGTGCAAAAGTATTACCTCATGTTGTTGATATGGCAACAAAGAGGCAGAAAGTTTCAATGAGGAGGCAAAACTTGTATTTAGCAATTATCTAAGAAGAAAAATTCAGCTTTAATGAGGATATTTTATTTCATGAAAAGCTCTGCCCCACTTATTAGAAAAAAAGATGGGAGAGGGGAGGAAACATAACTGAAATGAATTATTCCCACTTCAGTCAGGTGTCTGAACAAGTCTCACCTGGTAAGCGATGCTCTGACCTAAAGTAATTGTATCTTCTCCTCCTCTATCCCTATTTCTTGCCTCTTTGTCTCTGGTATCTACACCTGTTGAAACACTGTTGCCAACTTGTCTTCTGTTTTCCTCTGTGGAATGTAAGCTCTGTGGGGGTTGAGAGGTTTTGTTTGTTTGTTTTGTACTTTACTTTGTTCACTGAAGTAAACCTACGATCTAGAATATTGCTTAGGTGATGATTAAGTTTATCCTAAGTGGATAAATGAGTGATTTGAGGGTCTTCCATATGCCAGCTCTTTTTTAGGCTGTTTTATGGGTCATCCTTACCAAAGGAATCAGCTCTCTGAACTACAAAGATAGGACATGTCAACCCTTCACAGGTCAGTTTCAAATGGCTAAAACAATTCTCTCCATGTTTAAACAGGAAGTATTTGTGGGTCAGTTTCATGGGTTATGGGGTAGGGGACAGCTGAATATGTTATGGTTCATCTATGACAAGGGATTTCTCTGCAGATAAAGTTATAACCATTCTCTTCTCTCACTAATTGTCAAGAGAAAGATAATGCAAAAATAAAAGCAAAACAAAGCAAGAAAAACTATTTTGTGTGGCCTGTGAGATTATCTCCAGCTGCTAAAACCAGGCACACTACTGAGACCTAATGGTTGAACTTTTGTTCCATAGAGCAGAAATGTAAAAGGCACCGTGGTGTGACAGAACAAACATGGATCTGGACTCAGAGGACCTATATGGCCGTGAAATCTACTCACTAATAAATGTACGACCTGGCAACTCTGTAAAATGACAATAAGAAGGTGATGTTGCAAGGGCTAAATGAGACATTTCCTGTGAAAATATTATGAAAACAAAAAAGGATTATACCAATAAAATTTGTATTTATTTATTTGGAATCAAAGCAGAAGTACAGTTTATCAATTTCTTGTATTTATACCATGAAGCAGGATGGATTTAACTGAAGGAAAGGAAAAAATAAATTAGAAGAATTTAGACTTAAGGATTTTTAAACCTAATATCTTTTTATTCTGGTAAAAGGAATAAAACACCTACACATAGGTACAAAAAACATCACCTTCAGGAAAATTGAGTACTGCTCTCTCTTTGTGCCTGAGTTCAACTGTGACCCATAGTAATCCTTCCATCCAGAATCCTCCTGCCTCAGTACCATGTTTCAGAACAACCCAGAAAGTGGCTGCTCCTCAGTTTCTAAAACACTCCATTCCAGAGAGCTCATATGAAAGCCATCAGGGGAAACATTAAATCATCATAGTCTTTTAAATAGTAAAAAAAAGTGGCTTGGAAATATGGTTTTTGCAGTTACCAGCTCTTGACTAATACTGTTTAGAAAAAAATCCCTCTTACAAGGCCAAAGTGAAATGAATAAACACCAACAACAAGAAAAATACTTTTTAAAAAAATAGGAAAGATGTGAATATAGTCAACAGCTACAGCCTCAGAATAAACAGCAAGCCTTCAGAGCACTGAGTCAAGACACTGACTTCATTTATTTCATGTGTTTTGACCTTTTTGACCAAAGGCAGCTAGTGAAAAATAAATAGAAGCCATCAGCTGTTGTAAACTTATGTTAAAAAAAAATGCCTATCTGATACTGTATATAGAAGACCCCAAGAACTCCACCAAAAGCTTTCTAGACTTAATAACCAAATTCAATAGAGTAGCTGGATACAAAGTCAACACAGAAAAATCAATAGCCTTCCCAAACACCAACAACAGACCCACTGAGAAAGAAACTGGAGAAACAATTCCTTTCACAATAGCATCCAAAAAAATGAAATACCTAGGAATCAACCTAACAAAAGAGATCAAAGACCTCTACTCTGAAAACTACAGCACTCTGAAAAAAGAGATCAAAGAGGATGTCAGAAAATGGAAAGACATCCCTTGCTCCTGGGTAGGAAGAACCAATATAGTGAAAATAGCCATACTTCCAAAACTGCTATACAGATTCAATGCAATCCCAACCAATAGTCCAACAGCATACTACACAGAACTTGAACAAACAATCCAAAAATTCATTTGGAACAAGAAGAGACCTAGAATAGCAAAAGCAATTCTAGGCAACAGAGACATGGCAGAGGGTATCACAATCCCCAACTTGAAACTATAACACAAAGCTACTGTGATAAAAACAGCATGGCACTAGCAAAGAAACAGACCTGAGGACCAGTGGAACAGATTAGAAGATTCCAAAACAACTTCAGACACACTCAGCCACCTCATCTTTGACAAAGGAGAAACATGCCCTCACAAGAGGAAATATAGCCTCTTTAATAAATGGTGCTGGAAAAATTGGGTTTCAACTTGCCAAAGATTAAAACTAGACCCATATCTCTCACCATGCACTAAATTAAAATCAAAATGGATCAAAGATCTAAATATTAAAACAGAAACACTTATCTTGCTGGAAGAGAGATTAGGTAGAACTCTTGAAGACATTGACATAGGAAAAGGTTTCATGAACAAAACCTCAGTTGCCAGTGAACTAGCACAAACAATCAATAAGTGAGATTTTTTCTTATTAAAAAGTTTCTGCACAGCAAGAGAAACCACCAACAGTGTGAAGAGACAACCCACAATGTGGGAAAAAATTTTTACCAGCTGTTCCTCAGATAAAGGACTACATTCTAGAATATATAAAGAACTTTAAAAATCAGACTTCCCAAATTTAAAGACCCAATCCAAAAATGGGCATCTGAAATGAATAGACATTTCTCAGATAAAGAAGTAGAAATAGCAAATAAACATGAAAAAATGTTCACCATCCCTGGTCATTTTAGAGATGCAAATTAAAACAACATTCCCAAAAAATAAAAAATTAAAACAACACTGAGATTCTACCTCATTCCAGAAAGAATGGCTGCTATCATGAAATCAACCAATAACAAATGCTGATAGGGCTGTGGGGAAAAAGAAACACTCCTCCACTGTTGGTAGGGGAGTAGACTGGTTCAACCACTGTGAAAATCAATATGGAGATACCTCAGAGAACTAGGGGAGCTGGGGATTTAGCTCAGTGGTTTCGCTGCCTGCTGCACAAGCGCAAGGACCCGAGTTCAATCCCCAGTACCAAAAAAAAAAGAGAACCAGGATTAGAGGTCCCATTTGACGCAGCTATTCCCCCGGCTGGGTATCTTCCCAAAAGAATTAAAAGAGTCTGGGGCCAGGGATTTAGCTCAGTGGTTTTGCCACCTGCTGTGCAAGAGCAAGAACCCGAGTTCGATCCCCGGTACCAAAAAACAAAAAGAATTAAAAGAATCCTACCACAGTGATATATGCATACCCATATTCATGGAGGCACAGTTTGTAAAAGCTAAAACTTGGAAGCAGCCCAATTGCCCATCAACTGGAGACTGGATTAAAAAAAAATGTGTTTTTTTATAAAATGGAGTACTACTCAGCCATAAAGAATGAGAAACTAGAGACATTCCTAGCTAAATGGATGCACATTGAGGCCACACTCTTAAGTGAAATAAATAGGACACACATGTGTAAATACCAAATAGTTTCTCTGGTGTGAGAAACTGAAAGTGTAAATAAGGATCAAAATGCATAACAGATAATGTTAAATAGGGAAAAGGGGCAAAGGGGAAGTGGAAGTGGGAGGGGTAGCAGAAAGGAAAGAAGGGAATAGAATAAATATGAGAAATGGAAACAAAGTCTTTGTAAATAGGGAGGGGTAGGGGGGTTGAAGGAAGGGCAGAGAAGGGGGCAAAAATAAGAAGCAAGATACATTACATAAAGGTGCAAATTCCCAATAATGAACATCAACATATTGTATACCTAAAATGTACCAATAAAAATTAATGAATCTTTTAAAATGCCTATATAATGTTGGCTTTATTGTTTTAAAATATAACCACTCAAGGTTATATTTTAAGGGTGTGGATCAGAGCAGTGCAGCTGCAGGCTGGTCCACCCAGTGCCCTGCCCCAACCCCAGCTGCTTGGGCACATAGGCCCATGCCAAAGGCCCACCCAGAAAAGAGCTCCACAGGTGCACAAGCAATACCCAAAGGCTTGCCCAATACCATTGATAAGTGCATGGAGACCCTAGCCAAAACCTGCGCAGACAACAGGAACTGTGGTGCACAGCCCCCAACCAAAGGCCCTCCCAGACAACAGCTACATAGAGGCCCCAGCAAGAGGCACACCTAGATACCATTCCAAGTGTGCACAGGCCCCAGCCAGAACCCCACCCAGACAACAGGTCAGCTCAAGGATCCAGAAGCCCACCACTCTGAACCCAGGAATTGGTGCACTGATGAGCATCAAAGTAAAGGCTGCTCGGTGGCTTGCTGAGAATTGAAGACCACTGGGTGAGCAAAAAGTCCCCTCAACAAAGGCACAGCAAGTTGCATCTGTTGAAATGAGAACACACATAAACAAGTCTCAAAATTAGACTTCCAGAACACCTAAGGGAACCCCAAAGGGCAACAAAATGGAACAATCTGATACTCAACCACGTGGACTGCCTGAACTGACAATGAAAGAGGATCTGGAAAAAAGTGAAATCAGAAATAATTTCTCAAGTAACAACAGAGATTATACCCATAGTACCAGACATGGTACTAAATTATTTATAAATTAATAAATTTAATAAATTTAATAAATGATTAATAAATTTAGAGCAGATACAGGTTTTTAAAATAGAGGAGCTGAAGAACATGATGGAATCCTAACATAGGAAACAAATGGAATCCAAAATGTAACCACTCAAGAGAAAGAGTGGCTTGTTTGTTCTTTGCATTGTTCCCAAAATACAATCTCCAGTTCGTTTTTTCCCCCTACATATATAGGCATATACAATGTCTTACTTTTATATAAAAGTTAAATAGATAGATGATAGATAGATAGATAGATGATAGATATTAGCTTTTTAGAAACAAGAATTATTTTGTACCTTCTTTTACAAATTATGTATGGAACATGTTGTTGGAGTAGAACTAGAGTAAGCAGTTCTGTCCATCAGAATCCTGATAACACTCCTAACAGCTGCGGTGTGCCCCATCAGGCACTGTATTTGTATGCTCCAGTTCTCATCCCTTTGGCTCCCCACAAAACTGTCATGAGCCTGGTACTATTATTATACCAGTTGTACTTGCAAGAACAACCTTAAAGATCCCCTCAACTGGACCAAACCTTACAAGAGTTTTTCTTGGCTTTCCTTTTCTCAGAGCATTTGCTTTAGACAAGTTGTAACTGTCAGTTTTTCCTCTGCCCTTTGAAATGCAAATCTTCTCTCAAAGACCTAAGAGCCATTCTTTTGAAATGCAATCATCAACCAAGATAGCCCTCCACCCAGAGGGAGGGTAGGTACCTAACTTTAGAAAGTGCCAGTTCTCAAACATTAGCACCAAATCACAGTGACCGAACTCCTGAGGTTCCCCAGTGCCTTCAGGAGCTCCCTCCACCGCTGAAAATCTCTCCTGTTTTCTGTTTCAGGAGACTTGGGTCCAATCTCTGTCCACTGTTGCATGACTCTTGACCCCACAGCAACAGTATGGAATGGTCTTCCTTGACTATTTAACTTGGTCCAGTTGATCATTCAGATAAAGAAACTGAGGTTTATAAAGCTTCTTTAACTTGCCTAATATCACCAGCTTGGCTGTGCACTATAACCCAGTCTTTATTATACCAAGTGCACAAGGGGTTGATACCCAGGGAACCGAGCTCTCCGTCCTCTAGGAGAGAAATATGAAAACCAGGGAAATGCTTCAGGGATGACTCTGTTTCTGTCCTGATTCCTCTGGAGACAGAACAACTCTAGCAAACCATCTTGAGCTTGCTTGCCTGTGTAATGAACCACCACAAGGTCACCTGCCATTCCAAACTCCCATATGGCAGCCATGGGAAGACATGGAGAACGCTCACTCCTGGGCTCCTTGCTGGAACCCTCCAGAGCTGCCGGAGTGGCCGCCTTCTCTTCCAACCCCACTCCTCAGAGCACTGGCACCTAAAGAAACCCAGGGGGACCCCTCAGGAGCCAGGGACCAGCAGACCCTCAGAGCTAACAACATGGGAGGGGATAGCCCTTTCCACAGGACTCGACCTGGCCACCCGAGAGCCATGAATAGACCTCCCCTTGAATCTTGATCTCTCTAGCCTTCCTCCCTTTTTCCCTTCCTTTTCTTAGTTCATCACCCTCTCCTTCTCTTTCTCCTGTCTCCTCCTCTTCTTTCTTGCCTTATCTTTCTACCCCCACCTACACACATTTGTGCACTGAAAAACACAGTTTCACTCCCACAGGAAAGAACTGACTCCACTTCCGATCCACCCACATCACCACTCACACACCTGAAACCTTCTGCTACCCACCTCTACATCTCAATTCTTACTAATGAGCTCTTGGTCTTGGCCTCAAAAGAAAGAATAGACATTTTGTAGCTATGATGAGTTTAAATAAAACTGTTAGGACTCTTCCCAAATGCCAAAGCCTCTACCGAGATGCCCCTAAACTGCAGAAGCCACAGAAAGCCATCAACCCATAGGATCCCTCAATCTCCTGAGTGATTCTGTATTCTCAAACACCAGAAATTGCCAAGTGTTTTTCTTTAAAAATCCACAATTTTTCCAATTTATTTTTTCCAAACTATAGTTTATCATATATATACTTTATATAAAATAATATATATAGTTTATTAATGAGATTTGATCATCTCCATTCATTTTCATCCAGGCTTCATACAGAAAAGTTTCAACCTGAAATGACTGCAGAATCTGTGCTCCATTTAAAAAAAAAAAAATACGACAAGACCGGCAAAACCTTGCATAGTCCCAGAGTGCCATCTAAGGACCACAAGTTGAAATGACAGCCTCCAAGTGAGCTGAAGCCAGCATCCACGAAGCTGGTCAATAGCCTCATGGTAAACAGGTGATGAGTTTTTGTTAGATTCTTATGCAGGACACTCTCTGTGACTTCTTGGTTCCCCAGGTCATTTCGGAGCAAGTAGGAGCCCCCTCCTGGTCGTCTTACCTGTGACTGTGATCTCCATACAGCAGAGGTAGTTCTAGCAGCGTCAGGCTAGATAGAAAGACACCCTCCTTTGAAGGAGTATCATCCTGTTTAGAGTTTAGCTGATCCCACATTTATATAGGTGCGCCCAGTCATGGGTTGAGGGTGTATCTCTCAGAAGTAACAGCTGAGTAGTCACTCCTGTGTGTTCTATGGACCCTGAAACACTCACTCTGTTTGCAAAAGAGATGATTCACATGCTCACTTGTGCCTGCCACCGGGTTAGATTTTCAGGCTAAGTGGTGACCAAGAACCTGATTGATGAGAAAACCAAGAAAGAAGAAAACAGATCATTAAAACTATATAATAAGATTTTTATCTATGAGCAGCAACAGCAACAGTGGCATACTCAGCAGGATGAGGTGGGAGGACTATTTGAGCCCAGGAGTTCGAGACCAGTGTGGGCAACATAGAGAGACTCTGCCTCAAAAAAAATTTTTTTTCATTTGTGAGACTAAATGAAATAACAGGTTTCAAACTCTGCTTTCACATAAGTATTTATTAAATATTAGTTTCATAAAAATAAACCCCGACATATTTTAACAAAATTTAAAAGAGGAGGAAAAGAGAGGGCTTCCTCTGTCCCCATTCCCCTTAGTGGTGACATTTTCTCCTAGTAATCCAGGGTCTGAGTCATTCTTTCCAGCATCTCCTGCAGCATTGGCAACCTGGTCCTTTTGTCCTGTCCCTACAATGTCTATTGTGCCTCTTTCTACCTGTCTTGGCTGACTTCTGCCACATTCAGTGACTCCTCACTATTACTCTAGTAATGAGATAAAATCATCACCTTGACATCCCAGGTCACAATAAAGCTAAAGCCTTCCCATCCTCCTTGCCCAAAGCCACCCTAACCATACTCCTGTCAAACTGGACTCTCACAGATCCCAAAGCCATCTCCTGCTTCCTTCCCACTTTGCCACAACCAGGAATCCTTCCTTTCCATTTTAACCAGAAGAGTTTCTATCCAGCATTAAACACTAATCTCTTCCATGAGAACTTTCATTATTACCCAAATTGGACAATTGTGGTATTGTTCTCCTTTGAACCTGTCTGGAATTTTCCTGATATGCCTATGTAGCTGTTTCATGTCTCCATTTGTTAGTTCTCCCAGCACCCAGAAGGAAGCTTTCCCCACCGCCATCCCAAGCTCCTAGGGCAGAGAAAGTGAGCCGCGTCGGCGCCAGAAGCACCCCCCCCCCGCCCCCGTGGAAATAAGAAGACACTTAAACAAGTCTCAAAAACAGACTTCTGCATCACCTGCAGCAACCCCAAAGGGAAATAAGATGGAACAATCTGATACTCAACCACCTGGACTTTCTGAACTAGCAACAAAAGAGGATCTGGGAGAAATGAAATCAGAAATAATTACTAAGATAACAGAAAAGATTTTGCTCATGGTGCAAGACATGATTAATAAATCTAGAGAGGACACAGATAAAAAAAAATAGTTCTCATCTCCTCCACATCCGATTATAAATCTCTCAAGGGCACATACTCATTTTTGTGAGGAGGTAGAGCAGAGATTCATGGTATGGGCTCCAGACCCAATTGGGTTTAAATTTTGGCTCTACCACTTGCTAAGCAAGTGAAATTTAGCAAGTCACTTAACTTCCGTGTGCCTCATTTCTTCATCCACAGGTTTTCTCTTTTTTTAACAATTCTAATTATAATTGTTAGTACATATTAATTGTACAGATGAACACATTTCACTGTGACATTTCCATATGTGCATCGTGCTTTGATCGTATCCATCCTCCCTAGTGCCCACACTCCCATCCTCCCAGTCTCCTTCTCTTTTCCTAGTGGTCCTTATACTACTTTCTGTAGATTTTCTATAATTTAAAATTTTTAAAAAGTTAATGTATGCAAACCTGAGGTCAGTCTCTGCTGCGGAATTACAGACTATTAAAATGGGCTTCATCATTTTTGGTTTTGATTGACAACTAAAGACAATAGATGCCATATCGAAAGGTGAAACCACTACATAGAACCTCTAAAAAAGAGATGGCAGAGCAGGTTTTTATTTTATTTTAATTTTTGTTGTTTATTTGTGCATAATGATTACATTCCTTGTGGAGAGCTGGTGCATGTACGAAAGTCTCAATTCTTTTGTTACCTCCTTCCCCTCCCCTCCCTCATCCTGCCTTTCATCTCTCAGTCCCCCTTCCCATTTGCCAAAGATCTATCTCCCTATTTCCTATTATCTATCTTTTATTTTGCTCTTTATTTTTAGGGGATGTTCTCATATAAGAGAAATCATGAAATAATTAAGCTTGTGTGATGACAGACCAGTTTTGTAATACTTAGTTGATTATCTCCAGCTATTTGGAAAAACTGAAAAGACAATAAAGGTGGTTTTTGCAAAAGATAATAGCCCAAATGGAGGAAATGGGGGTGCCAGCCCTTTTTGCTCAAATCTAACAAGGGGTGCCCCAGGGAGACTACACTTGGAACATGTGTGCTCCCCACAGTTGCACAACACAGTGGACTGGGGTAAGCCATCCATCTGAGGGATCTGATTTGCATTTACCAGGAGCTGATGACAGTTGAATGAAAAGACGAAGTTACAGCCAGGCATGGTGGCACATGCAAAGCTGAGGGAGGAAGATCACAAATTTGAGTTCTACCAATCTCAAAATTAAAAAAAAATAATAATAAAGGGGGAGCTGCAGATATAGCTCAATGCAAAAGCCCTGGTTTCAATCCCCTGTGTGTGAAAGTGATACATCTGCCTTTAAGTTTGTGAGAAAATAGAAGGATATTTTTTTGAAAAGTGGGTCAAGGCAACTGCATTAGGCTGTCTGAGATTTAGCCTGAGAGGGTCACTTGTATGGGAGAGGGTAAATAGACCTCAGCAGGGAGAAGCTAAAAGTTCCATTTTATAGACATCAGCTGAGAAAGGCTTAGCAACAAGCTAGAAAAAACCAACAAGGCAACTGAATGCATGTGGCCTCAGCTATCCGGGACAGGATGGTATGAGAAGGTAGTCTACAAAGAATCTATGAAAGAGTAAACCTAAACACTTGCCTTCCACAGAAAGTTCTGGTCATAACAGTTCTAGCCATGTAAGAATTTTCTTCCTCTCCTCTCTTTTCTGGTTATGCCAACCCCAGGGATTCATAAACTATCATTAATGAGAGGGGGTCGGAATTTGATGAGGAAAGGAAGAGAGCAAACCACATCTCCTTCTCCAACTGCATATTCCCTTCTCTCTGTCAGGCCTGAACTGGTAGAGGGGTAGGGGGACTCAATGTTAATTCAAGTTCATTTTTCCTGTAACATGGGAATGGACATTTTAATTACTTGTCTAACCCAAATGTAACCGATAACTTGGAGAGAAGCAAAAGTCAAGGCGCTTTATAATTGTATCCCATGAGCCATGCTTATTCAAGGTTACAGTTGACCTTCAGTTACATCAATACTCAAGAAATGTTAGCTGTTTGCATCACTTTGTTCTCCCTTGTGTTTTATACTGTCCTGGATAAGGGAAGTGTTCATTTTTCTCTTTATTCATTCAGAATTATTGAGCTACTGCTGTGTGGCAAGACAATGGCCAGAACCCGGAGACTAAGATGACAATGGCACAGCCCTTGTCTCTAAAGGCTAATGGATGCATAACAAGTAACTAGAAAATGGAAAACATGGAGCATGAAGTGCCGTGTAGATGTGAGCAAAGTGTCACTGCCATAGAAAAGGGAGTGACTTGTGCTTGGGAAGGCCACAAGATGACACAAGTAAAAAACTGTGGAGCTCAACTTAACTTTGAACTATTTGCCTTTTGTTTCCTTGAAAACACTTGAATCTAAAGGGTATGGGAAACCTTAACAGCCCCAAGTGAAGGCCAAGGAAATGCTGGTGGGAAAATACCAAGTTTCTCTCTTCCACATTGGTAGGAACCAGAGGTGCCACAGGGCCAGGAGGAACCATTGACTGTACCCCTGCCAGTGATGCAAGCTTAACACCAGGGGTCTCCTATGGGCTGACATTTCTGAGACCCCTGGGTAGCACCTCCTTTCGGTCCCAGCTCCATCACCAGAAATTTCTTATAGACCAATATCTAACCAGACCTATCATAAAAGTTCTGGCTCCAGTTAAACTGCAAATACCACTGAAGAAAGGACAGAGAATTACATTTGCTTTACAGCATGAAGGAATTGTTAGACTATGAGATCTGACAGAAAAGAAGGAAAATGTGTGAGAGCCCAGGGCACGAGAAGAAAAGCGAAAGTGCTTTTCCCAGGTTCTCCAGGAAACAGACATTAAGACTCACAATTTGCCTGCAGATTTGTAAGTGATTGCTTTAGAAAGCAAGAATTGTGAGAGGTAAGAGAAACAAGATTGAACAAAGGTAGTACTCTTCTGAGATGTGGTTGCAGCACAGGTGCTGGTGGATCCTACAGGAAGCTGGGATAGCCCTTCAGAATTGTCTCAGAGAAGCAAGGGGGCCAGGCTTTGTACCAGCAACAACTAGGGCCTTAGGCCAGCGTATACACCTGGGTCGCCTGCAGACACTACTGAGGTTAGAAAAACAGAGAAAACAAACCCATGTCTATAGGAGAATACAAACTTGCTCAACTCTACTATTTAGCTCATCTCTAGCTATTTTCTCACTCATTCAACATCCTCTCAGTATTAACTGCCCATAATTTCTTCTAGTTCCTTAATACTCAAGTCTCTCCTTGAGAAACCAAGTAAAAACACGTTATATACAGTTCATAGGAGCTGCCATATCATCTGAGTTTCTCCAATGAGTTCAGAGATCTCATCAGGAGATCAAAGAGAAAAAGACACTGAGATTAAAATCAGCATGAGCTTGTTCAGCTTTTTTCATCAGAAGTACTCATCTGAGGAGCAGCCTATGACATTCCAGGAATAGGAGGTATATCACCAACGTGCCTTTGCATTATTCTTTCTAATCCTATACGCCCCCGGAAGTAGTTAAGGAGCTTCATGGCCCAGAAACCCCTATTTTATAGTTTTCTAGTGCCAGGAAATTTGGCCCCCTGTCTGTGGTTTCAAGTCCACTGGGCTTTCAAGAAACTGATATCCCAAGCCTCTTTCATGGGCAAACAATGTCTGCATTCATTTTTTTGCCAAACAAACATTTCCTCAATGCTTAGTATGCACCAAGAAATGTGTTTGGCCCTTGGAATATAGAGATAAGCAAGATACAGTTCTTGCTTTCTAGAACCTCAGAAAATCGACATAGAAAAGGCATGGTTGGGACTCAATGCTATCAAGCAAAGCTCTACAGACTTGGACAGAAAACAACTTGCCAGGTGAAAGCAATCTGTTCTTCCAACAACTCACTGAACTCTGCCAAATGATGCTAATACCCACTGCCAAAATCTCAATGAAAAGTTATCTCCAAGTAGTAATGAGATTCCTCTGAAATAGGGCTTGAACTCCTCTCTGTTAGCAGCTAGTTCTTTGCGAGTCCTACAATGGCTCTGTGATGGTAGATTTCTGTTCCCCAAACTACAGAGTAAATTGTGCTGCATGCCAGGCCCTTTCTTCTAAGGCTAGGTCAACCCATTGTGGTCTGCTCTAATTAACAAGAGCACTGACGTTTTGGCAGCAATCTGGCCAGGCACTACCATATCTCAAACTCTGGTATCTCAAGAGCCTGTTCACCTCTTCTACTTTTCTATAAGAGTTAATCTGCAGCACCAAAAAATGTAATTAACATGAACCACAGAAAAGGTAATTTTGCACTATCCACCAAAACTGGACACTGACATTATTTAAAACCCTCACTTTCTTTAAAAGAAAATGTTCCTTTTTATTTCCAAATGTGTCATTAAAGAAACAACTAAGTAGTTTTTGTAAGTCAGGCCTGTGAGTGACTGAATCCTACAGCTAGTCATTAAGGGCTGCTCTCAGTGATGCTGCGTACTAGGCTCACAGTGAGAAATGACACTAGCTGCTTCAGATGAGACTGGAAGCTGGAAGGCCATGGGAGCTAGGATAAATTATTTGTATGTGATCCTCCAGAAGATAAAGAGCTAAGGTGAAGAGCTAATGAGGCTTTTTTTTTTCTTTTAATGCTAAGCATCAAACCCAGAACCCTGTGCATGCTGGGCAAATGCTCTACTACTGAGCTATAACCCTGGTCCTTTTTTCTTTTCTTTTTGAGACAGAGTCTCACAAAATTGCCCAAGCTGCCCTTGACCTTATAGCCTCTTGCCTAAGCCTCCCTAGTAGCTGGGATCACAGGTGTGTACCACCACACTCAGTTGCTAATGGCATAAATAAAGGAATTCTAATGCAGAAATTCAATGTATTTAAGTTCTAATATTCTTTCCTAGAACTTTCTTATGTTCCAGTCTCAGCTTTATCACTTATTAACAGAACAACCTTAAAGAAGTCTCTCCAGCCCTCAGTTTATTATAAAATGGGAATGCTAATATCACTTACTCCATATGGCCATTGTGGGATTAAATGTGGTTAGAGAGAGAGGAAACAGCAGAATGCCTGCCACATAGTAAGTACTCAACAAAATACAGCAATTATTATCTATTAATCTCAATACAAATGAGGTGAAACTAATTTCTGCTTTTTAGATAACATTCATCCTTTTGTATTCACTACATTTTTTAAAGTTTCAGATTAATAGAATATTCAAACAAATATATTTCTATTGTAGAATATATCTGGAAAGTGTTTATAAAGGCTAATAGTGATTATCTTGCAGCAGGATATAGGAGACCAGAAGACTGGGGAACAAGAAATAGGAAAAAGATATACTTTTTATTATGCATTCTATAGTACTGATGGAATATTCTTTACAATGTGCACATTAAATATTCAAGAAAAGAATTATTTTAAAAGGAGTAATCTGTGGCCACACAGGGAAGGAATTAATATCTGATAGCTAGATGCTCATATAAAGTGAAGTAATAACCATTAAAATGGCAGTTAATAAGCCCTGAGCATTTATCATGAGCTTTTCCTCATGGACCCACTTGATCTATCCCCACAATACCTTATGAGGCTAATATAGTGTCCTCGAACATAGATGATGTATTATTAGCATTCGCAAGTTAGAGGAAAGGCAAAACAAGGTTTAATAATTTGGGAATTTCCCCCCAGCTAATGGGTAACACAACCATGACTGGAACTCAGGTAGTCTGACTCTACAAATGGAGAGATTTACATATACATCATTTGTAAAAAGCCATTTAAAACATCTATAAGGATTTAGGAGACATGATAACCAAATGCACTGTGGAATCTTGGCTTGGATCCAGAAACAGAAAAAGAACAGTTGTGAGAAAATGAAGAAATGCAAATGAAGTCTGTACATATAAAACTTATGAGGATGGTGTCCTTATTAATTATTTAGCTTTGACAAATGTAGCATGGTTATGTAAAATGTTCACTTTAGGGGGAGTAGGCTGAAGGCCATGGGGGAAATCTGTACAGTGCATTTGCAACTTTTCTGTAAATTTTAAATTAAATTGAAATAAGTTGGTTTTCTTAAAAGGCTCTATATGATTCCAGCTGTCAAGCGTGAGGACAATGTGGGAAAGATGCTCAGTGAAGGGACATGCTCCCTGGTTTTCAAATTCTGGTCTGTTCCCATGTTTGATCAGCCCAACTCCATGGCCCAGTGACTGGTCACATCTGAACAACCTATTGATATCCCTGGTATTTCAGAGGTTTCTGCAGATTAAAGCCATTTTATAGGAGAAAAAATGAAAATCTAACTCATCTTTCAAAAAGTAGTAATAAATATCTTTGGTGCCAGAATATACTGGAACTACTGATCCTCCTCATATCCAAATTCAATATCAGGATCCAAGAGAGAGTAAACAGTAAGTATTTTCCTTGTTCTTCCAAGATATTGCAATTCCTTTTTAGATGTGTCTACTCTGCACCTGCCAATGAATTATTGAATATGTGAGGGTGAAGCAAAGCCAGAGCTACTGATCAGTGAAATTGGGTGCAACTGTGTGGAAGAGCTGACTGCTGAGAACTCCAGGAAATGGCAACATCACTCAAAGCAAGCAGGATGCTGCTGTGAAAACATGACATTACTTGGATGCCTAGATGCATAAGACTCATGGGAAAGGTTATTTTCGGACCCTCGTGAAACTTCTATGATGTTGGGTCTGTTGCTTTTCAAAGAAATGAGATTAGAATTTAGAAGAAGTGTGACCTAACTGTGGACCTGGACTTCATTTGTCAGAATGTTACATAAAAACTCATTTCTGGAGAATAAATCCTTGAAGCATTTTGTTATTTGCCCTCTGATGACTATCAAATCGCACAATCTTATATTTAACCAACAGCATAAGAGCACTGTAAAGGCAAAGCCAATGTCACAAATTCCAACATTCAGCACTGAGCAGAATTCTAACATGTGCAGAATTCTAAAGTGGCAAATTCTAACATTCAGCACTGAGTGCACAGGACTACTCCTCAGTTCCCCATAGCCCAAGGGGCACTCGAGAGATCCTAAACTCTGAAAAAAATTTTTGATCCACAACTGCTCAATTTGCTTTCAAATCAAAACAAAGGCACATGTTCAGAGGCTCAGAATACCTATGTGATCTTCTACAACAAAGAAGAGGTTTTGGTTTTCATGTGATGCTAAGGTTACTTGCTTATAACCTGATAGTTCAGTTACAAAAAAGGAAGTCTTAAATCAGGTTCCCTAGAAGCAGGTCCTGAGATGAGAAATCATATTTTAAAAAGTATTTAGGAGTGCTTCCAACAGTAAGCAATAAGAGTATGGGAGAAAGAGTAGAGGAAAATAAAAGAAGCCATGTGAGGCTGGGATCCCAAAGTCCCACAGTCTGATCCTACTGGAGTACTCGGGAGTATAAGCTATGCCTCAGACTGTGTTCTAATTCAATGCACAATTGCTGGGCTTCTGAACTGACTGAGCACCAGACAGTCATTGGCACAAGCCACCCTGGATGCATCTCCTTTCCCAGGCATTTCTGCATAAGCAAGTAAAGTACTGGCAGACCTCCAGTGAGAAGCACACCTGTGGGACAGTACAGCACACAGAAGTTAGTGAAGGGTTGTACAAAAAGAACAAAGGATACAAGAGGTTCTTGGCAGAGTTTGTGATGGGTTATCTGGTTAACCCTATGGTAATCAAGGATATTTTCATCAATAGTACTTTGGGTCTATAATTCTCTAACAGACTTTTTATAAATTATGTATATATCAGGAAGAAGTATAGGAATTACATTCCTATTGCTACCGTACATCCATAATTTTCCCAAAATGTATTTGTTCAGTTGATATTAATATCTTTTTCAAAAAGTAGGATTGGAGAAAAGGCTCAAATCCATCCAATTAAGAACAAAGAAGGCCCTGAGATCGATCCTCGGTTCCAAAAAAGAACAAAAAAGGTGAAGTTACAACAGACCCAGCAGAAATCCAGAGGATCATCAATACCTACTTCGAGAACCTGAACTCTAATAAAATGGAAAACACAGAAGAAAGGGACAGATTCCTAGATACATATGAATTGCCAAAGTTAAATGAAGAAGATATAGAAATTCTAAACACCCCAATTACAATGACTGAATTTGAAAATGTAATTTAAAAAAGCCCACGTCCTGATGGCTTCACTGCTGAATTCTACAAGACATTTAAAGAACTATCACCAATACTCTTTAAACTCATCAAGGAAATTAAAAGGGAAGTAATACTTCCAAATTCATTCCTGGAAACAAGTGTTACTTTGATTTCAAAACTAGGGAAAGACCCAACCCAAAAAGAGAACTACAGGCTAATCGTCCTAATGAACATAGATGCAAAAATCCTCAACAAGATACTGGCAAACAGAATACAGAGGGTCATCAAGAAGATCATACACCCTGACCAAGTGGGATTCATCACAGGGATATAAGGATGGTTCAACATCCATAAATCAATAAATGTAATACACTATATTAACAGAACCAAGGACAAAAACAATATGATCATCTCCATAGATGCAGAAAAAGCGTTTGACAAAATTCAACACCCATTCATGATAAAGACCCTACAGAAAATTGGAATAGAGGTCTTTATCTCAACCTGATTAAGGCTATCTATGAAAAACCAACAGCCAACATCATACTAAATGGTCAAAAACTGAAAACCTTTACACTAAAATCAGAAACAAGACAAAGATGCCCACTATCACCACTCCTATTCAATATAGTTCTGGAAACATTAGCCATAGCAATTAGACAAGAGAAAGAAATAGAAGGAATAAAGATAGGAAAGGAAGAAATTAAACTGTCATTATTTGCTGATGGTATGATACTTTACATAGAAGGGTCAAAAAACTCTGCCAAAAGACTTCTAGACTTAATTGACAGGTTCAGTAGAGTAGCTGGATACAAGGTAAACACTCAAAAAACAACAGCCTTCTTATACACAAATAACAGACTCACTAAGAGAGAAATTAGGGAAACAATTCCGTTTACAATAGCATCCAAAATAATGAAATATCTAGGAATCAGTCTAACAAAGGAAGCCAAAGAACTCTACACTGAAAACTACAGTACTCTGAAAAAAGAGATTGAAGAGGATATAAGAAAATGGAAAGACATACCTTGCTCCTGGGTAGGAAGAACCAATATAGTGCAAATGAGCATACTTCCAAAACTACTATATAGATTTAATGCAATGCGATTGAAATTCCAAAAATATACTTCACAGAACTAGAGAAAACAATCCAAAAATTCATTTGGAACCATAAGAAACATAGAATAGCAAAAGCAATTCTAAGCAACAGAGACATGGCAGGGGGTATCACAATACCCAACTTGAAACTATACTACAAAGCTACTGTGGTAAAAAGAGCATGGCACTGGCAAAGAAACAGACCTGAGGGTCAGTGGAATATATTAGAAGATGCAGAAACAACTCCAGACATACTCAGCCAACTAATCTTTGACAAAAGGAGCCAACCATCCTCATTGGAGGAAAGATAGCCTATTTAATAAATGGTGCTGGAAAAATTGGCCAAAAGATTAAAAATTGCCAAATTGCCAAATTGCCAAAGATTAAAACTAGACCCATATCAATCCCATTCCCCCCTTAACAATCAGCCAGGAGCCATTAATAGTGTAGAACAGCCGCGCGGAACACGCTGAATCAGCCTGCTGCAGACAGGCAGGTCTGTGCACGCCCTACCGAGGTCCCAAGTCATGCAGAAGATGCTGAATCACCCCACTGAAGACAGGCAGGTCTGCGCACCCCCTACCAAGGTCCCGGGTCGCACGGAACAGGCCGAATCAACCTGCTGCAGACAGGCAGATATGTGCATGCCCTACTGAGGTCCCGAGTTATGCAGAAGATGCTGAATCAGCCCACTGCAGACAGGCAGGTCTGCCCACGCCCTACTGAGGTCATGAGTCCCACAGAACATGCCGAATCAGCCTGCTGCAGACAAGTAGGTCTGTGCATGCCCTACCGAGGTCCCGAGTAACACGGAAGATGCAGAATCACCCCGCTGCAGAAAGCCAGCCACCTGGTTCCACACTACAAAGACACAGAGGACACCAGACCACCAGACTAAGGGACTGGGTCCCGCTGCTCCCGGTCCAGAGGTAGGGGCATCTGAGCCACCATCCCACTGCTCCTGGTCCAGAGGAAGGAGCTTCCCAGTCACCATCCCTCCCACTGCTCCCAGCCCAGAAGAAAGGGCTTTTGGGCCACCTTCTGTACCGCTGCTCCTAGCCCAGAGGAAGGGGCTTCTGGGCCACCATCCCTCCCACTGCTCCTGGCCCAGAGGTAGGGGCTTCTGAGCCACCATCCCACTGCTCCTGGTCCAGAGGAAGGGGCTTCCCAGTCACCATCACTCCCGCTGCTCCCAGCCCACAGGAAAGGGCTTTTGGGTCACCATCCCTACCCCGGCTCCTGGCCCCTGTCCCACCTCTACCAGCTCAGAGGAGGTAATCCATGCAGGCGCTAACAGCCCCCCGCCCCAGTTGAAATGAGAAAACACATAAATAAGTCTCAAAACCAGACTTCCAGATCACCTACAGCAACCCTAAAGGGAAATGAGATGGAACACTCTGATACTCAACCACCTGGACCCACTGAACTGGCAACAAAAGGGGATCTGGAAAAAATGAAATCAGAAATAATTTCTCAGATAACAGGAGAAATTGGGCCCCTAGTGCAAGATATGATTAATAAATCTAGAGAGGAGCTCAGGAACATGAGGGAATCCCAACATAAGAAACAAATGGAATCCATAAAACAGATGCAAATAGATTTCCAGGACATGAAAAATTCCATTGAAAGTCTACACAGCAGAATGAGCCAATGTAAGGACAGAATTTCAGATATAGAAGATAAGATTGCAATTAGTGACCAGGAAAAGAAAAATTGCTTCAAAATTATAAGAGAACATGAGAAATCAATCCAGCAGCTGCTAGATGATGCAAAGAAGAATAACATAAGACTGATTAGAGTCAATGAAGAAACAGGAGAGAATGCAGATGACATAAAAAGTCTCTTCACAGAAATAATGGCAGAAAACTTCCCAAGGAGGAGAAAAGAGCTTGACATACAGATAAGTGAGGCATATAGGACTCCAAATAGCCTAGATCAAAAAAAATCTACACATAGGCATATAATTGTTAAGATTCCAGAAACACAACAGAAGAACAAAGTTCTACAAGCAGTTAGAGAAAAGAAACAAATCACATACACAGGAAAGCCCATCAGAATCACAACAGACTTCTCAACACACACCATCAAGGCAAGAAGAGCTTGGAGTGACATATTCCAAGCCCTAAAAGAAAACAGCCTCCAACCCAGATTGATGTACCCTGAAAAACTATCTTTCAAACTTGATGGAGAAATAAGATACTTTCATGACAAAGAGCACCTTAGGAACTTCATGAATACCAAACCAGCACTCCAAAGAATTTTACACAATAGCCTAGGAACAGACATTGAGGATCACAACCCCAGGAAGCAAAGCAGAATGAGCCCATCTGGCATGACAAGAAATTAAATGTAAAGGGGGAGAACCCAGCAAAAAGAAAAAGTCATGGCAATGCAAGTCAATACATTTCAGTTATAACCATCAATGTTAATGGTCTCAATTCACCAATCAAAAGAAACAGACTGGCAGAATGAGTCAAGAAGCAAAATCCAATAATATGCTGCATACAAGAAACACACTTCATTCAAAAGGAATCTCATACATGAAAGTTAAAGGGTAGAAAACAATACTCCATGAGATGAGAACCCAAAAAACAGCAGGAGTAGCTATCCTCTTTGCAGATCAAGTAGATTTCAAAACACTGATTAAGAGAAATGAAGGACACTACATCCTTGTAAAGGGAAGAATCCAACAGCAAGAGATGACAATCATAAATATCTATGCACCAAACACTAGTGCACCCAACTATATAAAACAAATACTAATGGACATGAAAAGTCATATATGCACTCATACAATTGTAGTGGGGGACCTCAACACCCCACTGTTACAAATAGATAGATCAACTAGACTAAAAATAAGTAATGAAATACTAGAACTCAATGGAACTCTTGAACAAATGAACTTAACAGATGTTTCCAGAGTCTTCCACCCCACAAAATCAGAATACACATTCTTCTCAGCTGTACATGGGTCATTCTCCAAAATAGACCACATACTCACACAGAGAACATGTTTAAGTAAGTGCAAACGAATTGAAGTTATCCCTTGTATATTAACAGATCATATTGCGATGAAATTGGACATCCATAGCAAAAGACACTGCAAAAACTTCATAAACACGTGGAAATTGAACAACACATTACTGAATAACCAATGGGTCACAGAGGAAATTAAAGAAGAAATCAGACAGTTCCTTCAATTAAATGACAATGACAATACAACATATCAGAATCTATGAGACACAATGAAAGCAGTCTTACGAGGGAAATTCATAGCAGTGAATAAGCATATTAGGAAAACAGAATGAGCCCAATTAAACAACCTGATGCTGCACCTCAAGCTTCTAGAAAAAGAAGAGCAGGACAACCCCAGAGCTCATACAAGGGAGGAAATTATAAAGATCAGAGGAGAAATCAATGCAATGGAGACTAAGAGAATGATACAAAAAAATCAATGAAGCCAAGAGTTGGTTCTTCAAAAGAATTAACAAAATTGACAAACCCTTAGCCAACCTTATTAGAAAAAGGAAAGAAAAGGCCCAAATCCATGCAATTAAGAATTAAAAGGGTGAAATTACAACAGACCCAGCAGAAATCCAGAGGATCATCAATACCTATTTCCAGAACCTATATGCCAATAAGATGGAAAACACAGAAGAAATGGACAGATTCCTAGATACATATGAATTACCAAAGTTGAATGAAGAAGACCTAAAAATTCTAAACAGCCCAATATCAACCAATGAAATTGAAAATGTAATTAAAAACTTATCAACTATGAAAAGACCAGGCCCTGATGGCTTCGCTGCTGAATTCTACAAGACGTTTAGAGAGGAACTGCTGCCACTACTGTTGAAACTCTTCAATGAAATTGAAAGGGAAGAAATACTCCCAAATTCATTCCTGGAAACAAGCATCACCTTGATCCCCAAAGCAGACAAAGACTCAATCGAAAAGGAGAACTATAGGCCAATCTCACTAATGAACATAGATGCAAAAATCCTCAATAGGATACTGGCAAAGAGAATGCAGAAGATCATCAAGAAGATCATACACCCTGATCAAGCGGGATTCATCCCAGGGATGCAGGGATGGTTCAATATATGCAAATCAATCAATCTAATACACTATATCAATAGAGCCAAGGACAAAAAACATGATTCTCTCCATACATGCAGAAAAAGCATTTGACAAAATCCAACATGCATTTATGATAAAAACCCTACACAAAATTGGAATAGATGGTCTCTACCTCAAACTGATAGAAGCCATCTATGAAAAACCAACAACCAATATCATACTAAATCATCAAAAACTGAAATCCTTCACACTAAAATCAGGAACAAGACAAGGATGTCCACTATCACCACTCTTGTTCAATATAGTTCTGGAAACATTAGCCACGGCAATTAGACAAGAGAAAGAAATAAAAGGAATAAAGATAGGAAATGAAGAAGTCAAATTGTCATTATTTGCAGATGACATGATACTCTATATAGAAGACCCCAAGAACTCCACCAAAAGTCTTCTAGATTTAATAACCAAATTCAGTCAAGTAGCTAGTTACAAAGTCAACACACAAAAATCAATAGCTTTCTTCTACACCAATGACAGACTCACTGAGAGAGAAATAGGGCAAAGAATTCCTTTCACAATAGCATCCAAAAAACTGAAATACCTAGGAATCATCCTAACGAAAGAAATCAAAGACCTCTTCTTTGAAAACTATGGCACTCTGAAAAGACAGATTGAAAATGATACCAGAAAATGGACAGACATCCCCTGCTCCTGGGTAGGAAGGATTAATATAGTGAAAATGGTCATACTTCCAAAACTGCTATATAGTTTTAATGCAATTCCAATTGAGATCCCAGCAGCATACTTCATAGACCTCGAGAAAACAATCCAAAAATTCATTTAGAACAAGAAGAGACCCAGAATAGCAAAAGCAATTCTAGGTAACAGAGACATGGCAGCGGGTATCACAATTCTCCAACCTGTAACTCTACTACAAAGCTAGTATGATAAAAACAGCATGGTACTGACAACGAAACAGACTAGCAAACCAGTGGAACAGATTAGCAGATGCAGAAACAATGCCAGACACCCTCAGCTATGTCATCTTTGATAAAGGAGCCAAACACCCTCACCGGAGGAAAGATAGCCTCTTTAATAAATGATGCTGGAAAAATTGGGCTTCAACTTGCCAAAGATTAAAACTAGACCTGTATCTCTCACCATACACTAAACTAAAATCAAAATGGATTAAAGATCTAAATATTAAAATAGAAACTCTGAACCGGTTGGAACAGAGGTTAGGTAGAACCCTTGAAGACATCGGTGTAGGAAAAGATTTTATGAACAAAACCTCAGTTGCCCGTGAACTAGCACAAACAATCAACAAGTGGGAACTCTTCTTATTAAAAGGCTTCTGCACAGCAAGAGAAACCACCAGCAGTGTGAAGAGACAACCCACAATGTGAGAAAAAATCTTCATCTGCTGTTCCTCAGACAAAGGTCTACTATCTCGAATCTATAAAGAACTTAAAAAGATCAGACCTCCCAAATTTCAAGACCCAATCCAAAAATGGGCACCTGAAATGAACAGACATTTCTCAGACAAAGAAGTAGAAATAGCAAATAAATACATGAAAAAATGCTCAACATCACTGGTCATTCGAGAGATGCAAATGAAAACAACACTGAGATTCCACTTCAGTCCAGAAAGAATGGCTGCTATCATGAAATCAACCAATAACAAATGTTGGTGGGGCTGTGGGGAAAGAGGAACCCTGCTGCACTGCTGGTGGGAGTGTAGACTGGTGCAAGCACTGTGGAAATCAGTATGGAGATACCTCAAAGAACTAGGACTGGAAGTCCCATTTGACCCTGCTATTCCCCTGCTGGGGATCTTCCCCAAGGAATTGAAAGAATCATACCACAGTGATATATGTGTGCCCATGTTCATAGCAGCACAGTTTGTAAAAGCTAAAACTTGGAAACAGCCCAAATGCCCATCAACTGGAGACTGGATAAAGCAAATGTGGTTTTTTTATAAAATGAAGTACTACTCAGCCATAAAGAACAAGAAAGTAGAGACATTTATAGCTAAATGGATGTATATTGAGGCCATACTCTTAAGTGAAATAAATAGGACACATGTATAAATACTGAATAGTTTCTCTGGTGTGAGAAACTGAAAGTGTAAATAAGAATTAAAATGAATAACTGATAATTTGAAATAGGAAGAAAAAGTCCAAAGGGATAGGGGAAGTGGGAGGGGAAGGGGAAAGGAAAAATTATGAGAAAAGAAAAAAATGGAAACAAAGTCTTTGTAAATAGGGAAGGGTGGAGGGGTGAAGAGTGCACAGGTAATGGGGAAAAAATAAGAACTAAGATCCATCATGTACAGGTACAAACATCCAGTGATAAATGTAAACATATTGTGTAGCTAAAATGTAGCAATAAAAGAATTTAAGCAAAAAAAAAAAAGTAGAACTATAATGGAGGATCTGTCTCTTGCTCCTTTGAGGTTTGAAATCCACTCCTACAAGACACCACCTTCACCCCTGGGCAGCGAGCTACCAATTCCACCATCACATGAGGTGAAAAGTTATCCACTTGGACTAGAAATTTATGCTTTTGAAAAGGAAAGACAGGATTTTGATGGAATACCACAGAGAACACATTCCCCAAAGAAGAACTATAAATATTTCACTTTTCTCTCCAGATCTTTGTATCTGCTCAAACTAAATGACAAACTGGAAAAATTTCCAAGCCAATAAAAAATATTATCTTCTCCACTTCTATGGAAAACATATGAAGCTATTATGTTCATAATAATTCATAAATGTTAAAATGGTAGAAATTTTAGACTTTATCCATTTACCCTCCTCAGTTATAGGGGAAAAAATAACCTGAGCCTCTGGAAAGTGTGACTTGTCCACAATATGGTTCTGTGTATTTCCAAACCAGTAATTTCCACATAACACATCAAATTTAAGCCAGTAATTCTAGCTTGCCAACATAACAATTAATCAAAGAAAAACATGTAACATTTAGCAAGTCTACTCATATATTTTGGTCATTTGTTATCTTGGGTATCAGAAATGAATAGACACTTCTCAGATGAAGAAATACCAAGAAATGCATGAAAAAACTTTTTCAATATTGCTGGCCATTTGAGAAATGCAAATTAACACAACACTGAGATTTTTATCTCATTTGAGAAAGAACAGCTACTATCAAGAAGTCAACCCATAACAAATGCTGCCAAGGCTGTGGGGAGAAAGAAAGACTTCTCCATTGTTGGTGGGACTGTAAACTGCTACAGTCACTATGGAAATTGGTATAGAGATTCCTCAAAAAACTAAAAATAGAAATTCCATTTGACTCAGTTATTCCTTTCTGAGTATCTTCCAAAACGAGTTGCAGACATCAGTGATGTATGTATATCCATGTTTATAGCAGTGCAATTCATAATAGCTAAATCTTAGAAACAGCCTATATGTCCATCAACAGATGAATGGATAAAGAAAATGCAGTGTTTACACACAATGGAGTACTACTCTGCCACAAAGAAGGGTAAACTTGAGTCATTTGTGGGAAAATGAATGCACATTGAGACCATAATGTTAAGTGAAGTAACTCAGACACACAGCTTTAATACTGCATAGTTTCTCTTATATGAAAAAACTTTGTGTATCTATATACTTACATCTATCTATCTATCTATCTATATATACACAGATGTAGGTATATATGTATATATATATATATATACACACACTACATCTGTATATATATGTGTATATATATATATATATATATATATATATACACATATCAAAATAAAAGACAGAGAACAGGAGAAGAGAGAAAAAAATTATTGCAATCCAGTGTGGACAATGTAACTAAAAGTGTACCTTGACTTAGTATAATACTCTTATGTGTTTTACATGTTCTTTGGCCTATTAGTCTGGTTTTGAGATAGATAGATATATATAAAATTAACTTTATATGGTCTTATAAGATAAATAAATTAATCTGATGCTGTAAAAATAAAAGAGGGTACAAGTTTGATCCCCGGTACCAAAATAAATAAATAGATAAATAAATAAATAAATAAATAAATAAATGTGGAAGAAAGAGGAAAAAAAGTACTGAAAGGTGTTATGTATATATGTTAATTCCCTACAGTGAATGTAATCATTATGTACTGCAAATGTGTACTAATAAAAGTAAAAAAATTTTGGTTGTCTCTCCCCAAAATAAGTCTATTATACAAGAATTATGGCTAAAGAACACCATTAAAACATCCTTACCGTTATAATTCAACTGAATGTTGCACCAAATAGGAAGTTTCCAGCATAATTTTCTACTTGCATTCCTATTGTGAATCTAAATTTACCAGTTGTACTTGCTCTTCCATTTGCCATTGGTGCTTCTTTTACATTGGCACTGTTTCTCCCCTCACTTATTCTTCAGGATATTTATTTAGTGTTGCTAGGAATGAAATCCAAGCCCTTGTGCATAGTAGGCAAGTCCTCACCTGCTCAGCTACATTCCCACATCTCTTCAGCATATTTCAGTGGAACAAAAAGTAAAGAGAGCACTATATTAAACCCAGAAACACAAATTTAGAAATCAGATGTTTGGGGGGTTTTCCTAGTATCTTTCCCTGGGGGAAAAAAGTGTTTCAATTTACAAGTTTCTGATATGTTCCAAGCCATGATAACTTATTCAAATAGTTTTTGTCTTTCTACTGTGTACACAGCTTCTTGATCACCAAGCCAACCCTGGAGGCCCAACCTTACTTACCAAGTTGCCACAACCCCTTGCATCCCTCTCATTCTCCACGGCCCACATACTTTGAAGAGTTGGTTTTAAATTTAAAGCCTACACTTCTGGAGACCCTAGTGTGCCTGCACCCTCCTTGCATTATGAAGTCATAGACATCCCCAAATAGATAACCAGAACCAAAGTGAGATGCTGATGTCATGCAGTGAGGTATTTATTTGTTCAAATCTCATATTTGCCAGTGACTTTATATGGAACCTTTCTTATCATCAATTTCTTCATCTATAAAATGGGATTAAAGTTACCTGTTTGACAAGATTGTGGTTAAGATTAAAATAATCAACGGCAGTTGCCTTATAAATGTTCGTTATGTAGTAGACATTCAATAGAAGGAGGTCCATAGTAGTGATTTCAATATTGGTGAGCTAGAGAAAGGAAGAGTGGTCAGAAGCTATAGAGATCCTTCCCTCCATGTATTACAGGTACCTTTGACCAAAAATTGCTATGGCGGATCTGATAGTAGCTCCCAGCACACCCATTCCCACTTTGCTTCAACTTATTTGTCACATCTAGAGGAATCAACTGTCCACAGATGAATCTCCTCAGTCATGAGAAGCACTTCAATTCTACAAATGATTTTGTTTGGCCTAAGAGAAACAAAGTGAGAGATTATGAATCTTACTATAAATAAATCAATGACTATCATTAGGACCATATCATGTCCACATCTCTGTTCCATTTCCAGCACTTAGCAAAAAAAACCTATAATAAGTGTTCAGAATCTTTCTGATGAAGAACAGAGGAGCCCCACACCTCACTGGGGACAAGCCGTGTGCTTTCTGAGAAGATCCTTCCAGTCGAAAAGGACCTCAGGCTTTGGAATCAGAGTTTGGTCCCATCTTCATTCTACCAGTTAGTAAATCTCAACTTAGTCCAGAGTTACTGACTTATTCTCTACCAGTATAATACACTGACTTGTTATTTAACAAAGTTACTTACAAGCAGTACTCCTTTATTGCTCATTTACTTATTTTCTCTTGCCCTCCATGTCTTCATCTATAAAATGAAGTTAGCTACCCCTTGGGCTTGCTGCAAGGATTAAATGAAATGTATATGTTTATAGCAATCAGCACTGTACTGCCCCTGGAATGATAACTATTCTTTTCTTGTCTCTTTCGCTATTATAATTTACCTTCTTTCACATTTTAGAGCATGCATTTTGCTCTTCTACATTTTCATTAAAAGAATGAGCACACCACTTCACAAATCTGTGAGGCAGAACCTTTGTTTTTGCAGCTCTCCCGAGCAGAGTCTCAGCATCATAGACTTCCCACAGGGCTGGAAATCAGAGATACTTACATTACAAGCATTCTCCCATGATATGCTACCACCAAGAAAAACGTGAAAGAAATGTGCCACAGCCAAAAAGAGAAACACATGGATCACTAGCCTATCCCTCTAGCTCAATACAACATTCACCATTTAATTGAAAAACATCAACATAGGTATTAAATGGATACTGTTATTTATATACTTCAACAGTTTATTAAGGCTACCCATTTTCCTTAGTTCCATATCCAGAGTCAAATAATGTTTTGTTCTTTATCTCAGAATAAGGCTAATTTCTCTAAAAATAAGGACCATCTAGATGGTGAACAGGTACAGTGATATTCTCTCTCTCTCTCTCTCTCTCCCCCACATTCCTTTCATATAAAGACAGATATTTCCTAAAGAATTTTTTCCAGGCTGGAGATGTCCCCTTTAAAGTGATTGGATTCCAAATATGTACATATTAAAGATGAGATGAATGTACTGAATTCACATTGGTTAACTAATAGTGATATTAATAATGAAAACTATTTATACAGTACTTAAAATATTGTGCTTTTCCTGCATTTGTATTTATTCACCAAACACAGCAATTGGGTCATAAGCACTACAGTCATCTCTATTTTAGTGACAAGGAAATTAAGCAAAGACAAGTTAAGCAACTCCTCATGGTCAAATAACTGGAATTTGAACCTTTTCCTCTCCTATATTATACTGCCTGGCAAAGACCACAGGGAAAAAACAAAAACAAAAATAATTCATCTAAACCATGCCTCCATGACACTGCAAAGCCAACCGAGAAGTAATACAGTGCCAGAGATTCCACTAACAGTCAAGGAATTTTTACTGAGCACATCCTCTTTGCCAAGTGCTGCTTGTTTACCATTTATTTCTGGTAAATTTTGCATTAATGTCTATCTCTGCTCAGTAGACTGAGCACTGTGTAGTCTCACACAATGGAACACCTGTGTCACTGCATCTTTCACTGACTTCCTTTGCCATATATTATTGTTTCTTTCTAAAGTACACTGAGCCCCACCAACCTATGCAACATTCCTGGGAGTGTGTAAGCTCTGGATCAGGCGTGCCTATTGGATCCTTTGAATTGTTATAAGATTATTGGAGTAGCATTGGGATAAAACTTAATTAACAGAAAATCACATGTAATACAGAGTAAATCAATGAATGCCTCTAGTGATAGAAACTATACATTCTTATGCTACCAAAAGCTAAGCATTCTTTCAGACTAGCCAGCCGGACAACCTACAGTTTGGAGCAATATGATCAGGCCTGGAGAATCATTGCTTCCTGACCAAAGATTACTCCTTCCATATGAATAGAAATTCAGATCTACAGACTCTATTTACTCTCTCTCTCTCTCTCTCTCTCTGTCTCTCTCTCTCTCCTCTGAACATTGGAATGAATAGTACCACCTTCTGCATCTTTGAAATTTCCATTCTCTGAAGTCTTACAAGGCCTTAAGGTAAGGATGTCTTCTTAGTTGATTGCATTCTTTTTGACAGAGCCATGTGGCTCCTGATGGTTCTTCCACCCATTCAATCACCCAATAATTATTAAGAAGCTGTCAGCTCTACTGCTTGTGCTGGTGGTGACTACCTTTGAGGAGCTAACATCCACTAGGAGATACAGTCATTATAAAATATAAACAACTATTCAAAATAGTTGTTTTCACTTATTCCAGAAGCCACAAAAAAATCCTATCATTGTTACTGTTGAATGTATTTGCTTCATAGATTATTTTAAAATCCTCTACTCTCCTCCAGCTTTCTACATTTTCTCTTCTTAGAACTGTTGTGAATTTTCCATTTGCCCTCAGACCATTCCACCTTCATCTCTACAATACTTTATGTCTCAGGATGTTGTAAAGTACACTGGGAGACTCCCTTGTCCTTGGCTTCCTGTTGTGCTCAGCCAAAAGGTAGCACTGTCCAGAGATTTTTAAAAAGAAGAAACATAGAATGAGCTGGGGGCATTTATTCAGCATATCACTCCTGGTGACACCACTGTGGGGTTGCTACAACCCTCAAGTGAGGACAAATTCCCATCAGGCAAGGCTCCCCATAGAGCTCTCTCTCCCTACTCCTTCCTGCTCCTCCTCCCTTCTGAGGCTCTGGTTACAATACAGGCCCCTAGGCATTGCAATAGTCCTTGGGCTTTTAGCAAATCCTCCCATACCTTTGAAACCTTTATTGAACTCTCTTCAAATTGCCAGTTTTGAATGTGCCATCTGTTTCTTGCAAGGAGCCTGTCTAATAGAGTTGCTTCAGATTTCTCCTTCATTATGTCTTTTTCCTGTGCAATGAATTATTTTTGACATTTCATGAAGCTTTCTGGCCCAGTCCATTCAATAAAGCGTTACTGAGCGTCCACCATATGCTTCACAGCTCAAAATGCTGAGGATAGAAATATGACTAAAACATGGAATTTGCCCTGACGAAACCTGATTTAATAGTAGAAACAGGTACATAAATAAAAGGCCCCTAAATTTTATTCTTTAAACTACAACAATTTTTAAAACAAAGAGATTACTCTTAATAACTATACCAAGACAATGAGCATAAACTGTACCAGTCATAAGTTCATTCTATGTATATACAGGTCACTATATTATACTATAATGAGCATTTGAAATGAATGTAAATAGGATAGGTGGGCAAAAGTGGGGCACTATCTCACCTTGAAGATGCATTGAGAGAAGGCTTCTCTAAGGAGTCTTAAATCTGCTCCCCAAAACCTCACATCTCTGTAGTACCCTATGGCATATCATCTCCTTTGCTAGACTTATCTTGACTGGAGCTGACAGCTTGAAAACTTGGCTGAAGACAGCCTTATTTCAACAAGAAAGAGATTTACTCTCTGACATCAGAAATAAGTGCTTTTAAAGTATATATGTCAATATACACACAATAGCAAACACTTGTGGGTCCACAAATTGAGGCATGCAAGCATTGTAGCCTCTTAAATTTTCTTAGTTCCACTAAATGATATTATTATTGGAGTCAATTCAGGTCTTCCTGAGCCCTTTCCAAGGATTTTGGTGTGTGTGGATTGGGGTGCAACTCCATAGTCCCAAGCATATAGGCCACTGCTGCTCCATGCTGTGAGCCATCGCTGAGTGGTATGGGATCCCCATAGGTCACCCATGACTTCTCCTCCTTCCTAACCACAGAGCCTCCTCATGTCCTTTCACTCAGCCTGTGAACTACGTCTATTCCTCTCTCTGCAATTCAACCATCATCCAGGGCTGGATGAGGGGAGGACAGATAGGAGACAAGGCTCCTCTGGATCACACTGGCAATATCCACCATGATCAAGAGAACATTTATCATGCCTGGGTTGTCCTTGTTTATTTTATATTCTTCTAATATTGTCTTATTTATCTGGGCCTACAAAATGGAACCTCAAGACCCAAGTTCTTTGCCTTTGTTATCATGATATGCCTCATCATTCCTACAATGAAAAAACTTAGACAAAGAGCTCAGCTGCCCAAAAGAAGGCAAAATGGCAATAGCAGGTAATACCTTCTAGTGAAAGGAGAAGCAACCATTAAGGCGTGTAATAATTTCCCATCTCAGATACATTGAGTGCAATCTATGTACCAGGAACTGGAGACATAAAAATACTTAGGAAAGTGCCTGCCCTCTGGGACTTATTAGGAATTATATAAAAGAATAAATGCAAATAAATACAGTACAGGAATAACTGGAATTTCCAGAGACTGAAAACTGTATGAAAAATTATTCATGCACATACGGACCTAACTTTGCCTTCTCCTCACTGATTCCTTTAAGCTGAAGCACATCCCTTGAAAACCAAGCACATGGATTGCCAGAGGAGGGTTTGTCCAATAAACTTCTGGTGCTTGCCATATACTTTACTGCCACAAAGCTTAATTACTAAAATAGAAATAATTGAAATTCCCAGATATTGCAAGACTTTAGCATGAGCAGTACTACTAACAGTTCTCATCTTGGTGATTTATTGTCTTACTGGCCTGCAAGCATGTTCTAGATGAGATCTACTGTCCTGGCATCTCTGGTGAGGAGAAGGAACTTTGCTTCAATTACTTTTGGATATAGACACTACTTTCTAGTATCTTCAAATAATAGCTCACTTACAAGAGAATAGATGTGGGAAGGGAACCCAAATAACTCTGCTGAATTAATTAGTAATGGGGCAATTCAGTTAGTTTACTAGAAATATCTTAACTTTTAGCTTGGTCTATCCTGTTCCATTTCTCCTATCAGCTCATTTTTAAAACTTATTACAAAAGGAGAAGTGGTTAATATGTGGTCATTCTCCATTTCTCTCAAGAAAATCATCAAGGACTACCATCTTTTTTGACCTGTTTGGAAGCTTTCGACCCACTCCAGGGTGTAGTAATTTGACATGAACTCTCAGCACTGCACAAGCAAAGATTTGGCTACATTTTCAGAGTGAGAGCTTCTGTTACCCAGGCTATCTTTAGGATTAAATGTTGTATACTCACCAATTTACATACCTAGATAGATGTGCTCTTGGTCATAAAATGACAGTAGCAGCTCATTATTCAAATAATCTCACCAGACTAGTAAACCAGCCAGAAACTAGAGGGTCTATGAAGCTTCTGCCCTTCAGATCAACATATATAGACACCAACTCTGAGGCAGACAGAATCTGAAACTTAGAACTCCAGTTTGATTTAACCTCAATTCTTTTTATAAAAGTAAATCCATCTTTTTCCCTGCTAAATGACATCAATAGCTATCTGGGTAACTAAGATATCTTGCTGACAGTTATAGAACCACCTATGTGAAAGAGGCAGTGGAGGGACTGACAGAATGGAATTGCTTCAATCTTTGCTGACACAGGAAATTTCAGGAAAGGCACCCTTCGTTTTGAGAAGTTACAGTTAATCTGCATGCCTCGGGGATGGAGGGGCTGAGAGGTATTTGCAGCTATTGCAAAAGCAACAATTGGAAAAAGAAAACATAATTGACCGCCTCCTTACTCCCCCTTTGGCACCCTCTTTAATTTTGTACTACCCAAGCAAAGATGTTATTCATATGAGAGATTTAGCCTCTAGGAATTATTCAATATTTTCTGATGCTGTAAAATATCAATTATTGAATCATCACGAATTTGAAATAAATAAGATCAGCCTAAATCTGTTCTGTCTGCCAAGTTAGTGTCTAGCATTCTCATCAACCAAAAATTTGATGAGATCACTTGTATTTTTCCACATACAAAAGCAGATTTTGAAGTACATGATACAAAAGTAAAGCAGAGTCATAGTTTTTTTTTTTAAAGTCTGTGGTCATCCAACAAACTGAGACATTGTGTGTTCTTAAAACTGGAAACATTCTCTGAAAATCCAGTTAGTGTAGCATGGAGATATGGAGAATTCCTTCACATGGCAAAGTTATTGACTAAACACCTACAGCAGACTGAATAATAATCTGGTAGAGTTGCTCTCTTTTAAGTCAGTAAGAAGACAAGAGGCTTGCTATCATCCTTTAGCAGATTTAAATGGGAAGTCCTAGGTAATGCAGAAAGAAGAAAAGAGGAGACCGAGGGAAAGAGGGAACAAAGGAGAAAAAATGAGAGAGAAGGGAAGAGGAAGGGAGTGCAAGAAAAGAAAGAGAGAGAAAGAGAAAGAGAGAGAGGGAGGGAGGGAAAGGAAGGAAGGAGAGAAGGAAGGAAAGAGGGAAGGGAAAGGAAGAAGGAAGGAAAGACAAAAGGGGAAGAAAAGGAGAGGAAGGGAGGGAGGACAAGGAGTAAGAAAGAAAACAGCATCATGTTTTTTCAAATAGTGTTATTTTCTAACACAAAATCTGTAGACTCTGCATACTAAACTTCAGATACAAAAAAAGTGCATGTTTCATCTTTGCTGGACATAAATAAAATAAGACAATTACATTTATATATATAAACCACAATTTTAAAATGTAATTTTTTAGAGATGCTATTTAAATTATTCTTGGAAATTAACAAAAATAAATCTAGCAAAAGATACACCAGAATTTTACTGAAGAAAAATACAAAACTCTGTTGAAGGATTTAAAACTTAAGTATTTATGGATGGTAGCACTCAATATCTTAAAGATGTCACGCATTACCAAATTAATCTATAAATAAAGCATAATTCCAGTCAAAATCTAACAGCGTTTTTCAGGCAACTTGACATGCTGCTTCTGAAATTTATATAGAAGCAACCAGCCAATTATAATGAAGAAGACAATTTTGAGGAAAAGACCACATAAGTAATTCACTGCATCATATAAAGATATTATACAGGAACAGCAGTTAAGAAATTAGGGCATTTGCCAACCACAGACAATTATACAATGGAATAAAAGACAACAGCAAAAAATCCTTCCTTGTATGAACACAAGAGTACATACTATAATAGAGATGATGTTACAGATCAAGAGAGTGAATACACTATTTACTAAATGATATTGAAATGGGATTTAGTAGACGTTAACAATAAAGTCTAATTTTTCTCTCCTTCCAGACGGATAGAAGGTCACAATTCTACTCCACCTTCCAGTAGTCAGGCCATGTGACAAGTTATAGCCAATAACCATGGCAGGAATAAGAAGAAGAACAGCAGGGAAGAGTTCACCTTGTGCTCTCCTTTGCAGTGCTAGCACAGGAAGTCCTGTATTCAAAAAGGAAAGCTACAAAACAAGAGTCAAATCCTTGTTGTGTTAAACCATAGAGTTTTTGGTTTGATTTGGTTTTATTCTGTTCTGCTTTGTTTTGTGATTGAACCCCGGGCCTTCATAGTAAGCTATCCTCAGCCTGCTTTTTTATTTTTTGTGTTGAGATAGGCTCTCACTAATTTTCCCAGACTGGTCTTAAACATACAGTCCTCCTCCCTCAACCTCCCAAGCTGCTGGGCTTATAGGCATGCATCTCCTCACTTGCCAAGCCATAGAATTTAGTGCTTTGTTAGTGCATTGTAACTAGCTTATCCTGATAATACAATCATCCTATAGGAGAAAAACTAGATTCTCTCCTCAGAGTACAGGGAGATTTTATTTTAAACATAAATATGAAAACAAGAAAACAATTTTTAGAAGAAAATATACAAAGAGAGTCTTATAGACGATTGCATAAGGCACAACAAAGCCCGGCATGGTGGTGCGCATCTATAGTCCCAGCACTTGGGAGGCAGAGGCAGGAGGATGGCTATGAGTTCAAGACCAGCCTGGGCTACACAGTGAGTTCAAGGCCAGCCTGAACTACGGAGGGAGACCCTGTCTCAAGAAAAAAAAAAAAAAAAGAAGACACAACAAAACTTAAACCTTAAGGAAAAAGAGTGATTTAGTGCACTTAATTTTCAGATTTCTCTACAACAAAAGACATTGTCACCAATGCAAAAAATAAAATTACAATTTGAAGAAAATATTTACAAACCATATAATTAAAAATGATTCAAGTCTGGTATACATAGAAATCTATACATTAATATAGCACACTCTGAATAAAGAGTGTAAGTATTTCTACTCTAATAAATAAAATATAAATTACATGTAGTATATTAAATTAAAGATATTAATATTCTGACTAAGTGAAGTATATACAAGTGCTTGCAATCAGGGAAACCACTGAAAAGCCAGGGTTTGAGGTTTGCCCAGTAATCCTGTCTCCCACTTAGTGCTGCTCAATACTGGAGTGCTGTAGACCAACAGTTCTTTTTTATCCTTTTTTTTCTTGTTTCTCTTAAGAATTTTTTCTATTAATAAGATTATAAACTCTCAAGGCAGGGGTTGCAGTCTTCAATCCACATGCCTACTCTGCCTGCAGGTCTTTCCGGCTTCCCTAGCACAATGCTTTTTCAGAGATTTAATTTGAACGTCTCTAAAGGAAGCCATGAAGCTTCTACCCACAAGAGGCCCATCATTCCCGGCAGTCTTATTATCAGCCCGAGACACTTATCTGCTACTTATCTGACCTATGTATGTATTCCAGTTATGACTTCTGCCTGCAAGCAGTGATGTGCCTTCACTTGTTAAATGCACAACTCTATAAATTCTCTTAGTGGTCAGACAATGTGCTGTTTTCTGGAGCAACCCAGATAAATAAAATATAGTCCCTGCCTTCACTGGGGTTCTCAAGGCCTATTCAGACAGGCATATAAATAAACAAATTATAACACTACATGTTAGCATACCTAATCCAAAAATCTGAGATCCAAAATACTACAAAATCTGAACCACTTTGAGCATCAACATAATTCCAAAAGTGGAAAAGCATTACACTGGGCCACATGAGTAGCTCACAGCCAAAACACAAATGCACTAAAAAATACTGCATACAATCACGTGCAATCTATTCATATTATTATCTTCAGTCTATCTTCAGTCTTGCCTTGGGTCTAAGATGTATATGAAACATAATATTATATTTAATTTAGGTCCCACCTTCAAAATATTTCATTGTTTATGCAAATATTTCAAAACAACAACAACAAAATCTGAAACAATTTTGGTCTCAAGCACTTTGGATAAAGGATACTCTACCTGAAGTAAATGTAGTAAGAGCTGTGTACAAGGTAGCACCAACAGCTAGGAGAGAATGAAAGAAAACCCAATGTGGGGGAGGAAGTGAAGGATTTTTTCAAAGCCTTCTTAGGAGATACCCAAGCTATGATTTGAAAAATCAGTTTTCAGACAATCCAAATGGATATTCCTGACAGATAAAGACCACATACCTAAAATCCTACACGCAAGAAACAAGGGAGTCTAGTATCGGGAATACATTAAGAATGAGAGGGTTGTAGCCGGGCCTGGCGGTGCACGCGTATAATCCCAGCACTTAGGAGGCTGGGGCAGAAGGATTGCTGTGAGTTCAAGGCCAGCCTGAACTAGTGAGATTCTGTCTAAAAAGGAAAAAAAGACCGGAGAGGGTACCTTATATTGTTTGGGCTCCATAACAAAATGCGACGTAATAGACGGTTTATGAACAACATTTTCTTCTTCCAGAGGCTGGGAAGTACAACATCAAGCCACCAGAAGATCCCAGTGTCTGCTAAGGCCTGGTGCCTCATACACAGCTCCTTCTCTATGTCATAGAAGGAGCCAGCCAGCTTTCTGTGGTGTCTTGTACCAGGGCACTAATCCCTGTCATGAAGGCTCCCGCCCAGGATCGCATCACCTCCCAAAGACCCCACCTCCTAAAATCATCATCTTGGGGGTGAATATTTTAGCATATTTATTTGGAGAGGGGAGTGACACAAACATTCTGACCAGCGCAGAGGGTGTTGGGAGATAAAGCAGCAGATAAATCACAAAAGGTTTCTTCTTATTGTCAGTAAAAGGCTCTATCACTTGTGAAATGGATGACTTACGACAAATTATTTAATCTTTCTGTATCTCAGCATCCTCAAATATGAAGTGCAGATCATATTAATCTTTCTGTATCTCAGCATCCTCAAATATGAAGTGCAGATCATATTTTCTTTCAGTGTTCTAATGAGGATTGAATGTGAAAATACTTGCTTAAGTTCTTAGCATAACACCCAACACATGAGAGGTGCTATCAAGAAATGTTTGATCAAACTTGAATAGCTCCTCACTTTGATTGGGCTTTCTATGAAGCTCTGTTACAGTATTTCTTCTTAGTGCTCATGTGTATTTTCTACATTTTCAGCGATGAAAACAGATGTTTCTAAACTTAAATAAAGCTTTTAAAATAATGTCTGACCTTTTTGATAGAGAAGAAGCAACTTATTCTAAAATTTATATAAAAAGGCAAGGACCTTAATTAAAATTGTTTTAAAAATTTTAAGAAAAATAGGTTCTTGAGAAAGTTGGAGGACTCACTTTATTTAATGCCAAAGCTTACTTTTTGACTGCAGTTTACCTAGACAATGTGGTACTGGAGGAGGTACAGGCACACAGATCAATAGAATGGGACAAAGAACTCATAAATAGACCCCTACAAATGTGTCAAATTGATTTTTAACAAAGGTGCAAAAGCAACTCAGTGGAGGAAGCATAACTTTATCAGCAAAATGTTGGCCATCATTAGGCCAAAAACGAACCTGAACCCAAGCCTCACACATGATACAAAATTAACTTAAAATATATCACAGAATCAAATGTGCAACAAAAACTTGTAAAACATTTAGAAAAAATAGGCAAAGTTTTTAGCACTTCATTTTGATGAAGACTTTAGACTTGACTCCAAAAGCGTGCTTCATAAAAGCAAAAGTGGATAAATTGAACCTGATCAACATTTAAAATTTTTGCTTAACAGAAAATTATTGAGACAAAAAAAACAAGTTATAATCTAAGAGAAATTATTGCAGAACACATCTGACAAAAAGATTATATCTAGACTATACAAAGAAAAAGGCACGCTAATTTTTTTAAAAGCCAAGTCAATTGTAGGCCATGTGGGAAAATTGGAAGTATAGTATTTCAGAAGTGACTATTTTCTGGTTTGTTTTTTGTTTTTTGTTTTTTTTGATACCAGGGATTGAACTCGGGTCCTTGCACTTGCAAAGCAGGCAGCAGAACCACTGAGCTAAATCCCTGGCCCAGAAGTGACTATTTTCTACAATTACAGCATAGAAACTATGCAAATGGTCCAGATGCCTAATAGCTTACAGGATTGGATGTAGTGGTGATGTTTTGATCTTTTCATGTTGCATTACACCTCAAGGGGGATGCTGACTCTGAGCTGGGAATGGAATGAGATGCAGCACAGGACTTGACTGCACCCTGCAGGAAGCCTTCTATGTGCTCTTCGTAGGATATCAAAGAATATGTCCTGCATAGGTGTCAGGAAAATGCTCATTAGAAGTTGCTGCCACCACCCTCCTTTTTTTTTTTAAGAAGGAACAATAGCTAGGTATGATTTTTACCAGCTTTCTCTGTATGAATGCAGTTTTTCTCCTGTCAGTCCTAGAAGCTTGAGTAGAATGATATTGTTGAAGCCTTCAGGTCACTAACTGTCTTCTTTAACCTCCCATTTCTTCTAAAGCACGCCAACCCCTGCACTCTAATCACATTAGTAATCTGATTTGCTGACAGCCCTGCCTTCCTGGCTCCTCATTTTCCCACATGACCTGTGTCCCCACTGAAGTGATGGCAGTGAATGGGAGAGTAATGTTTAGCATCACTGCTGCATTGAGATATGCTGTTATCATCAGCAATAAATCCCACCTTTCCTGTTTCCTCTGTGTACTCAAAATAAAGGCTAACATTTACTCTCTGGGCACTGTTGTAAGGTAGGTTTTGTCAAAGCTTAGTCATTTTGCAAAGTGTTTGGTGCAAGGAAGATCATTGCTAATTTCAGGATTAAAGAGTCTAGCCCTTGGGCCTGGGAATTTAGCTCAGTGGTTCCACCGCCTCCCTTGCAACCGCAAGGACCCAAGTTTGATCCCCGATACTGAAAAAAAACAAAACAAAACAAAACAAAAAGAGTCTAGCCCTCTCCTTTTAATGAACCTAACTCTCTCTGGCATCTGTAGTCTCATTGGGAGCTTGGACACACATGGAAATGAGAGCCCAAAACAAAGATTTTAATGTTTTTCTAACAACTATGGAGATTTGAAGGGATGTGTGGTGAATGTAAAATACCCAGTTGACTTGGAGTCTCTCGTGTAAATTACAGTAAAACAAAGTAAATGAAATTTAAACAAAAAATAAATTTGATCACAAAATGCCAAAAAATAAAAATAAAAAATAAATAAAAAGCCAAGTCAATTAGAATGAGCTAAAGAGACAAAAAACAAGTTATAATCTAAGAGAAATTATTGCAGAACATATCTGACAAAAAGATTATATCTAGAATATACAAAGAAAAAGGGACATCAATTTTTTAAAAAGCCAAGTCAATTAGAATGAGCTAAAGGCATGAACTGACATTTTACCAAATAAACCCACAGATGGCAAATAAGCACATGAAAGATACTCAATATCTTTAGCCATTAGGGAAATGCAAATGAAACACACTACACACTTGTCAGCATGGCTAACATACAGCTAGTGTTGATGCCAAATGCTAACAAAGACGAGGAGGAATTGAGTGGGTCTTACATTGCTGGTAGGAAGTGAAATGGTTTGGCAGTTTTTTAAGACACTGAACATGCACTTACCATATGTGACTGTTAACTGTGATATGTCAACTTGACTGGATTGAGAAAGGCCTAGTAGATTAATAAAACACACTTCTGGAAGTGTTTGAACATGACACAGAAAGTGAGAGTGGATTTTAAGGAATCAACTCATGTGTTGTGTGTGCTGGCAAATCTAAAATCTTCAGGACAGGCTGGACAACCATGGATTCAGGGAAAAGTTGACTTCGAAGTCTTACATCTGAAGATGATTTAGAGGCAGAATTTCTTCTTCCTGAGGAATTTCAATCTTTTACAACCTTCAACTGATTGAGTAAAGTCCACCCACAGTATAAAGGATAATCTACTTTACTCAAACTCTACTGATTTCAATGTTAATTACAGTTTTAAAATACCTTCACAGCAACTTCTAGGCTAGCATAGTTTAATCAAGTATCAATACGTACCATAGTCTATCCCAGTTAACACATATAATTAACCATGATAGCAGGGTTTTTTACAGCCAAAAGAATGGAAACATCCCCAGTACAAAAAAAAAAGAAAAGAAAAGAAAGTACATGGCCTTTGGGCCGGGGATTTAGCTCAGTGGTTCTGCCGCCTGCCTCGCAAGCGCAAGGTCCCAAGTTCAATCCCTGGTACCAAAAAAAAACAATGGAAACAATCCAAATGTCCTTCAATAGACTAATGATTGAACAAATGATGGTACCTCTATACCACGGAATACTACATAGCAATTAAAAACAAACTGTTTATATGACAACTTGGATGAATCTCAAAGGCACTATGCTAAATTTTAAAAAGTCAATCTCAAAAGGTCCTATAGGGTTCCATTTATATAACATTCCTAAAATAAAATTATATAGATGGAAAGCAAATTAATGGTTGCCAGAGCTAGGACTAGGGGTGGGAGGTAGGTGTGACTCTAAAGGGAGACTAGGAAGGCACTTTCAGGAAATGGGACAGTCTTATATCTTGATTGTAAGGGTAGCTACACAAATCTATAGATGTTATAAAATTGCACAAAACTACACACACAAAAATTGTATTTCAAACTAGCAAAATATAAATAATCTCTGTGGACTGTACCAATGTCATTTTTGGTTGTGATATTGTACTGGATTTATGGAAGATATTACCACTGGGGGAGCCTGCAGAACAAAGCAAGGAGGCCTCCTTCCACACATTGGTTTCACAAATTTCTTTAAATCTACAACCATTTCAAATAAAAAGTGCATGAGTTTGAAATTGTTTTGTCTTCCTATTTTTAGCTTGTATCTAACCAAATAAATTATCCACTTCCATTTTTGATTTGCTCGCTGTAATCAACTATATATATATATATATATATATAAGTACATACACACACAGAATTACTATTGACAACTTTGTGCTCCATTTTTAGAATCCATGAGTTCTGAATATTTCTCCAAAACTTTTAGAGAAGACTAATCATAATCTCCAAAACTTTTAGAGAAGACTAACCATAATATTTCTCCAGAACTTTTAGAGAAGACTAATCATAATCATATCTACCTATTTGCAGATAGCAAAAGAAGCCCTGACCATAAATCCATGTTATACAAGACTATCCCACTGCCTAATATTGCCTAGTGTTAATTCTTTTGTACCTGTTGTATTATACTACAGGACCCTGATAAAATGGAAAAGAATAGCCCTTATCAGGATCTCTTTGCAGTGATGAAACATAATTGAGTCCCTCTCTCTCTGCCAGAAGATATGTCTGCAACATCCTTGTGTTGCCTTTTAAAGATACCGACACTATTTCTCATGTATCAAAAGTTAGATTGTTTCAGAGCTAGACAGAGCCTAGAAATAAATTTGCTGATGATCCTCATTGCCATGAACTGATGACAACCTTTACCAAGTGCAACACAACATCATTTGCAGTCTCTAGTATTGCATTAATGTCTCATTCAAATCCACAGTCCCATGGCTTCCGAGGACAAAAAACAAAGACAATGGAGCACGGCGGAGCTCAAACCTAACCACATCCACAGCTTTGTAATTGTGCTGTGTAAGGACAGCCCAGGGTTCCTGTCTCCAGTGCATGCCTGTGCCCCCACATCCATGGTGGCCTTGATGATACTGCTCCCCTCTCTGGCTCCTGTGAGGTTTAACTAACTCAGGGTTCCCTCAAAGTTTCTTTTCCATTTCCTATTCACTTAGGGAAAAAGGTAAAGGATTTCATTTGTGTAGCTTGATATTTGGCAGCAGCTAAGAAATGCAATTGGCCTGTGCTGGGCAACTGAGAGACACAAATTAGCAGGTAGAGAGAGAAGGGGACAGTCCTCTGGGACAAGGACTGCTTCCCAGACCTATTCCTTGCACACAATGCAAATTCTAGTAAGGATTACCAACGTGGTGCTCAGTCACAAGGGAAGTCATTTCTCTGCTAGCAAAATTTGCCAAGAGGGCCCAGTGCTCAAGGAAAAGAGATGATAAATGAAGCCTCCTGAGATTAAATTATGAGCAGATGCTGGAATCAAATCAAAGATTAATTTTTTCTTTTTGGAGGTGGGGCAGGGGATAGGGTCTTGCCAAACAGTTTAGGCTGGCCTTGAACTCACTATGAGGCCCAGGCTGGCCTAGAACTCTTTGTGATCCTCCTGCCTCAACCTCCCAAGGGCTGGGACTACAGGCATGCACCACCATGTCCAGTTATCAGATTAATTTCAAATGGTAATAAATTCCACAATGTCCTGGGTGAACATTCTGAAGATTCAAAATTTATAAAAATGTAGCTTCATGTCTTACATATGTGTCTGTGATTTTCAATTAGATCTTAAATTCCTTTAAAGTAGAACCCCCATACTGTTTAGTCTAGTTTGCCACATGGACTAGCATTAGAGAATGACACTAACATTTGCTCAGTGCCTACTCTGTTTCTTTTTTATGTGTGAATTCATTCGTTTAATCTTCGCAACAAGGCTCTTACCACTACTCATTATTGGCATTTTGCAAGTGTTAAAAGATGCTCAGAGTTCAAGTGACATGCTCAAGGACTTACAGAAAGGGAAAGAACAACATTCAAACACAGGTCTGTGTGTCTGGCCCTAAGGCCTGTATTTTCTCAACAACCTCAGCCAGTCTCCCAAATATTAATACACTTAATGTAATTTTGAATGTGTGAAATGTGTGTACATATATTTTAAAGATGTAAGGTAAACAAAAGTAAATCTTTTCTGATCATCACACATTGGAGAATGTATATAGGTCTTTTGTGTGTGTGGAGGAGCTGGGAGGTGTTCGTGGTGGAGATCAAACCCAAGGCTTCATGCATACTATGCAAGTGCTCTACTGAGACCAGCTAGGAGGACCTGATCTTCCCCAAGAGGACACCTTCCCTTCCTCTTTTCCTCTGAGAAAGCCCTAGCTAAAGAGTAAGTGCTGCACTGAATTTACAGGAAAAGAATGCAAACTTTGTATTGACTTTGGGATTCTCTAAAGAATCAAGGTTTTCATTCCTTATGGGTGATACACAACAGGCAAAGTTCTTTGCAACCTGAATTTGAACACTCCACGAGGTTAGAGACTGCCTGGGACCCAGCTGTCAAGCCCCTCACTCAGGCTCAGCAGCTCAGCCACAGCCACTGCCTTGAGGTATAACACAGCGGGCCCCTCAGGTCAGGCAGTGATTGGGTCCATATGGAAGGAGGGGCTGCTGCTTTATCTGTGGCCCTCAAGTCTGGGTGAACCCTGATTATCACTGCCTCAGCCTCTGGAGACTTATCAGAAGCAGCAGCAACACCACCTTCAGCCCTGGTCCTTCCTCAGAAGCTGCAATAGCTGTCAATCAAGAAGCTGATTTTTAGTGTATCATAACAACTAACAACTATATCACATGCCTCTCGGCACTGTAGGATTCTCCACTTCAGCTGTAGCAGCTTAATAAGACCTGCAGCCACCCAGAAAACTCTGCACTGTGGCCACTCCAGATGTTTCAGCCCACCTTCAGATATCCGCACCTGGTTGGTGAGGAGCACCTACCCCACCCCTGAGAGCCAGAGCAGGTAGCTCCAGCACACTTCGGTAGGCTGACACAACTGAGCAGAAAATCTGTGGTTAACAAGCAGGAAACATGCACATACAATGTCCTCCCCTTCTCTAGCCACATAAGCAATCCTTTCACTCTCACAGGCCAGTCTGGGACATCCATCCTGCACACCGCCTCCTGTGTTGCAGCATAGGCCTACCCAAAACCTTATTTTGATGGCTTTATCACTTACACATGATTTCTATCTCTCATAGAGTAAGCTGAGATGATTGCTATAAGTGTTGGTAACAGCAAGGGGTGCCAGCCCTGCAAATACCTGGAAGCCAGAGCACTACTGAAAAGCTACAGAGAGCTGCGGAGAGTTGTGGAAGAGCTACAGAAGAGCTGCTAGAAGCTACTAGAAGCCACCAGAAGAGCTCTAGGGAGCCACCAGGAGCTACTAGCTCTGACTACTGAGGAGCCATCAAGAGCAGCTGGGAGAGCTGTTAACACCAGCTGTTGGGAGCTGCTGATACCCAGGGCATAGGGTTCTACTAAGAGCTGAGAGCTACTGTTACTCAAAGTTCAGAGCTATATAAGAGCAGAAAATTACTGGTGCTGACACCTGAGAGCTGGTAACATTAAGAAAGCTGCACTTTGTCTAGCAGTGATTCTTATCCAAATTGGGCAAAGGAATCCTGACCCAATTCGTAGCAATACCAATGAGACATATCTCCAGCCCTTGATAGTTTCTTGATTATAGTTCTAATGAAACAAAAAGATTCTTAAGTGAGTTATGAATCTAGCAATATGTCATGCTCTATAACATTTAGTATTAATTGGAAATTGGCAATCTAGGTACAGTAATTTTATGGAAAAGGTAATTTTCTATAGTGCTTAAAATGATGATACTAGTAATGGGGAGAGAAAAGGCAAAAATCAAGAGGATAAAATGAAGGAAAGTTGATTCTGTGCTAGCTTCAGAAGGGAACTTAATTCAGCCTCAGAGCACTATGAGGTTATTTCAAGGTCTGATTATAGCAGTTTCCAATTATAGAAATATTTTGGTGACATCTCACATCTTGTAGGTAGAATTAGGAACTTTGTGTTGGAGAATAATACAGGTTATTCTTATCAGCAAGAGAAGTGTTAACCCCTGCTCCCATGTATTAGTCAGGTCACTATCACAAAATACCTCAAAGGTGAAGATGTTTACTTAGCTCGCAGTTCTGGAGCCTGGAAGTCTGAGCACAGCACAGGCTCTGGCAGGGACCACCCCTTGGCTGTTTCACCTCTTGGCAATTGCAATAGTGAGAGGATGAGAAAGTATCATATCTAGAGCAGGAAGCCAGAGAACTGGGTGGGGCCAGGCTTACTTCATAACAGCCTTCTCCTGAGAACTAATAGGTTCCCATGAGAAAATACCTTCATTTCTTCCAAGGGCAGTAAGCTCAGTGACCCACAGACCTCACAGTAGGCCCCAGCTCTTAAAATTTCCACCACCACCACCCCCATGCCATGCTGGGGACCCAAGCTAAAGACACAGGAACCTCTGGGGAGAAAAACAACGTTGAAAACATAGCACCCCAGGCAAAATGTTTACTTCTACCCATCAAAAAATTACAGGAGGTACTTTTTAGTGAAAGGAAAATATATAATCAACAAAATTAAAAATCAAATACAACTTCTCTATAATAGACCCATGACATTAGAGCCCAGAGTTAAGAACTATAGGGGGAAAATAATCCCCACAAATTCTTAGGTGGAACAAAACTCTGTTACAAAAGTTAGATTAGTAAAACAAAACAAAGTATAGACAGGTGACAAGACAAAGGAGAAGAACTGGGTCTATAAGGGTGGCAAGTTGGAGAAAAGTGAGTAACTGGCAGATAAAGGATAGTTAGGAAAACATGTAAAGTTCTTCTAGGAGCATCTCCAAGCCAATAATGGCCCCAAATGGTCTTCAGTAGTTAATCTATGCTTTCCCTGGCTGGGGGAAAGGGAGGTGCAGGAACTTTCATCTTCGTAAAACCTGTGCTCTAGTTTTAGGCAGATATAGGGAAAGCAAAGAGCTTTCCTGCATCTGCTCCTTCTTAATTTTCTCCAGCTCAACAGTACTTCTTATGTTGGAACAACATATTCTGGTCTCCCACAGAAGAGAAATCTAATATAAAATATCACACAAACTGCATTGGCTGCTAAAAACATTGAATTTTATCTGACCCCTATGGCCCTGGATAACAGTGATGGTCAAGAAACACTACATTCTTTTATATTTCAAAAAAAACGCTTACTTCAATGACTAACTGTGTATGATTTATAGACAACCCACAGATGACCCCTTTATCTACCTATGACAAGACTAGATACAGACTTTCTGGCTTCCCACTGTTTGTCTTCTAACTGATAACTGAACTGTTTGTACCCACTGACCAATATGGACAGAATACTGTTAACTTAAATTTTAGACCTCTCTCCTTCTTTAGGGTTAGAACTTCAGCTTACCCTTGAGCTTAGATGAGCATGAGGAGCTAAGGGAAGCACTGGAAGGCAGAACAAAATCTTCTAAACAACCTCTCCTAAGAATCACCTAACCACAAGAAAAGACATTTCAGGGCCAGGGATTTAGCTCAGTGGTTTTGTGCAAGCTCAAGGACCTGAGTTCGATCCCCAGTACCAAGAAAAAAAAAGAAAAGACATTTCTGCTCAACTGTCCCATCACATCTCCTGCTGATCCCACCCCTATTCTTTCTACCCTTGTTTATTCTTTCCTATTAATTTTTCAAGAGAACTCTTTCTGCCTGAACTTTAAGACATTTCTAGATATTATGATCAGAGCATTTACTGAAATAGTGGCTTTCCCCCTATTGTGATAGGCCCTCATTCCCAATTGCAATAGTCTGTTCAAGTAAAGTCTCTCCTTGCCATGTCTTTGTTTTTTGTAACACTGCTTAAAGATAGTTTCTAATACTTTTTTAGAACTATATTTCTCCTATCTCATATTTGCTTTATTTATGATTTCCATTTTATAGATTTTAAGTATTCATCCTTGAATCAGAAGCCACATAGGTAGAGAGATCAAATCCTTTAAGGGTATTAACAAGCCTCCCACACAACTCTTGGGTTAAAATGGAAATGAATAGGTAGGAGGGCTCCTTCAATATGCAAACTCCTCCAGATAATCAATTCTATTTTAATATCATGCTGGCTGCAGAATCACAGCTTCTGGGACATTTTAATTCACTTCCAGCTAATGCCTGGGGTGCTAGTCCATAACAAAGAGAAAAGAAAAAAGTAGATAAAACTAAAATATTTCATTAGATCACAGCAAGTTAAAAGCCTGGTTCACTTTAAATTTCACAGAATATCTTTGTCATCTTATTCCTGAACTGGCCCAAATAAAAGGTTTTTAAGTGTTAACAAACTATCATCTTTGTATTCTTGCAAACACTTATGCTGTCCTCTGAGGTTCAATAACATTTTCAAAAACAAAAGTGAGTGCAGGTAGGCTGGCAAAAGTTTTCTGTATTTAGTTTTTTGACACGTGAACTTAGTAACAGATAAAGTCATATGTAAGTTAAGAATTTCATGTTAAAATTATGCACAATTGATTGCTCACTGAAATCATAGCTAACATTGAATATCCAGGCTACATGGTGCAAATTTTCTCAGGGTACATTTGCCGGCTTTTTGCTCTGAAATTTTTGGTGTACATTGTCATCATTAGCAGGATACAGAGGCCATTGAGAAATGTCTTAACAACTGACTTTAGGAGAAGGGAGTAGGGCCTCATGTATAGTACTTGCCAATTTCCATTGCATAAATATTCCCACCATGATTTCATTTCATTGTGTCTATAGTTACAGTTGAGGAAGAGATACTCAGTGACACACAGCTAAATGTAGGATTTCTATCACAATAAATGGAAATAAATTCAAAAGCACAGATACAAGTAAAATGTAGTCAACTATAAGTTTCTTTTTTTTTTTTTTTTTTTGGTACCGGAGATTGAACTCCAGTCCTTGTGCTTACAAGGCAGGCACCAGAACCACTGAGCTAAATCCCTGGCCCCTAGGAAACAATAAGTTTCAAGGAGTATACATTACCTTTGTTTTAATATGACTCTTACATTTAGAGCAGCTTTTTCACATTAAAGTTTATAGCAGCTTTATTACAGTCAACAAAACTAGAATCCAAATATCCTTTGTCAGGTGGATGCAAACAAACCAGCAAAAAGCAGCAACATGGATAAATCTCAAAGACATTTTGCCCAGAGAAAGTGTCAGTCTTATGAGGTCACACTATGCATCATGAAGTTTACATAACACCATGGAGAAAGCAAATTCACAGAAGCAGAGAAGAGATCAGTATTTGCCAGGGGCTGGGTGTGATGAAGGCCTGACTACAAAGTATGTGGGAGAATTTCAGGGTGTCGGAACTGCTCTGGGTTCTGTGATGTGGACTACATAAAACTAGATGTGTATCAAGACTCACAGGACTGTCCACCTGCCATGGCCTGTGTGGCTGAAGGGTCCACTAGTGAAATGACGGTGGGAGATTGAGAAAAGGTAAAGAAAGAAAGTTACAAAAGAACAAAGAGAAACAAAGGTGGGGGGCCAGCTGGGGCTCTAACTCCTGATGGGAGAAGAAGACCCCAGGCAAATGCAGCATGTTTATTTATATTGGTAGAGATAAGGGAAGTGTAGGGTGAGGTAAAAGGACCTTGTCTGTAACTGGAGCCAAGAGAGTAGCTAAGGCCCACAGGACCCCATGCTTGATAGTTTTCTGGAGAATGGGAGGGAAGGAAGACAGTCCTCTTCTTGACCAGGCCTTGCTCCACCACCCTCTTGTCACCTGTTCTCCTCCTGCTGGGCCCTGCCTCATCTGTGAGAGGGAGCAAACAAGGCATGTTCTTCATTCCATGTTCCATGCGGGGCCCTGCCTCACCTGCGGGAGGAGAAGAGTTAGGCCTGGCCATAATGATCTACAGTGCAGTGCTCCCAGCACACACCCAAAAAAGTTAACGTCATGCTACCATATTTTTAAGTATATATCCTCCCCCCAAAAATTTAATGTACACCCAAATAAATTTCTCTTTAAAAGTGCTTTCAAAAAAATTGTCTACCTGGATTTCTGCCAGAAAAGCTGCTTTGGAAAGCTCTGCCACACCAATATTCTCTGGGTCTATTTTTCATCTGTAAAACAAGAAGATCAATCTAGAGCAGTGATTTCTCATCCTTCCCTCTCCAAATCATGTCTCTGGGCACTCCCTCTGTGGAAATGGATATGTTTGAAAAGCAAGGGCTTTCAGCCTCCACTGGGCTCTGCATCCACAGCTCTGCATCTGCCAGAGCCACTGTGCTTTTGTTTATAGCGTATCTTATTTCCCTGCTGACTTCTGGATTAGAATAGCTGGTCCTGAGCTGCATCCCTGGGTACCTGAGGAGTCTGAACAATCTCCAATACCAGGGGCTACTGCTGAGGCCAACACAATGCCCCTTGAGCCAGAGCCCCTGTGGATCCCAGTGGTTAGCCAGACCAAGGCACTGGTGGTCAGGCTCAGTCTCTCAATACACAGTAGAAATTCTGAAAGGCTGTAAAGTCTAGCCATCACTGAAATGGGGTTTGAAAGGATCTTAACCATTTTCTACCTCTCACTGGATGATTTCTTAAAAGAACACTTTGCAAACAATAAAGGTTGGCATGCATAGGGGGAAGAACATTGCTGTGAGAGTGAGTGTCCTAACTCAGAAGTAGCAGAGCAAAGAGTCTCATTCCTAGCAAGAGATGCCCTTTAAGCAAGTGCCATAGGCCAGGCCCACTGTTAGTGATCATTTAATCCATGCAGCCTTGTGAAACAAAGACTACCACTGCTTTGACTGGTAAAGGAACTGAACTTTTGAAAGGTCTCAGGTCACAAGGATCAAGGATGACAGAGATGACGGAACCAGGTCCAACCTTCCCCCCCAGAGCTAATAACATGAAACCCTGAAGACCACCATCAAGCCTGCTATGTTAGCGTGTATCTTAGAGAGGAGACTCAGGGCACCTTCCTCAAAGGCTAGTGGGAGGTTGCTGAAGGCACCTAAAGTCCTTACAACCTGAAACCACAATTTAGAAAACTTTTTAAAAAATTTTTATCCTGAAAGGCTTTCTTCAAAAGCTATCCTATGCTTAAGTCCAATCTAGAAGACAAGCCTGAAGGTGGTTGAAGGTAGGAGTGAAGGTAGCCCAAGGTCCCAGAGCTCTCGGAATACATTTGGAGGCCACTTACCCACTTATCTAGTACTTAATAGGGAGATACAGAGGGTGCTATGGTGCCAACGTCTCGGGCTTTGCTTTCCAAGCCATAGGTGGGCTTCCAGCTGACTTGCTCCCAGGGGTTAACCTGGGGGACTGCTATCAGGTCCCAGCCCTGCTGCATGCCTGAGACTCTACGGGCAGGGCCATCCGAGTGGGTCCCACCTGTCCACCTCCTCTCTGACCAGGCCCCAGCAGTCATGACCTGGCACTGCCAAAATAGGAATCTCATGTTCACCATCCCATATTTAGTGAGCCTTGTTCTTCAAAGACACGGATCCTAAGGTTAAAACCTGCAGTAACCTTCCCTTTTTTCTTGCCCCTATGAAAGACATTGTCTAATTTTCTACAGCAACAGCTGCCGCAGAGCATTGCACCTCAGAGCCTCGCGCGGATCAACGGCAAACCACTCATCTCGTGCGAGGGCGGGGGGCGCCCACTTTGCCTAGCAGCTTGGCTCAGATCAAACCGACGTCTTCATGGATGTCAGGGATCCCACCTGCCAGGTTCTGGCCAAGGCATTGTTGGACGGGACGATGGGCATCAGCATGGACACGGCTGGTATTTCATGAGATATGCGAGACACAGGGGGCGCAGGGCGGCAGCAAGTGCTTGCGTGGGGCACGGTGAGGGCGCAGCGAGGCCCGCACAGGGTGTCTTCGCATCGGCTTGACACAGGGGAGCCGGAGATCTGGACCCTGGACAGCATGAACTTGTTGCTGGCGCTTACCTGGTTGCTGCTGTATTACAGGCTGCTGGTGATCTGAGTTGCCGCTGGCCGACGGGCTGCACTGGAGGGACAGTGGCCAGCCAGGGGCAAAACAAGCATCTTTCTGTGGGGATGAGTCCGCAGAAAACTCCCAACCCTCAGCCAGCGGTTGGGTCAGGCAGCAGCCAGCGGCAAAGTCTCCAGAAAAGATCAGAGAAAGAGAAGACGGCTTACAACCTCGGAGCTCCAGGTCCTGCCAGTGAATCCTCAGCGGCCATGCAGGCAGGAATCCAGCAGGCCTGGCCCCGACCTGGCCCCGCACCTCCTTATCTGAAGCTGGTATCTTAGGCAGCCCTCATGGTGAAGTCTGTATTGAATTTTGCTGAGCATTTTAAATAAAATTCAGTGACTTCCTCCAAATTTCTTAGAGTCTGAAATGTAGTTCACTATGTCCTCTAAGCACAAACAGAAGAAAATCCTACCATATTAGGTATGAAATTCAGAACAATGACTATTCAAAGTGAGAGGTTTCAGCATTGGAGTGGATCCTAACGGAAATACTCTAAAAAGGGGAACATCCTGGTTACCTGGACATTTGAGTAAGGACTACCCATCAGCTCTCTGATATTTAGGCTCCAACAGGCAAATGAAGGATTCCCCAAAACCAATGTGGAAGTCAGAGGAGATATGTCTTCAATTGCCTAGAAAGTTTTATTGACTCTTCAGGAGGCATCCATGCCTTCATAAAAACAAATCCTCCCATTGAATCACTGTCAAGCGCCTCAGCAGGTGCTGGCTTGCTGGTGAGGTAATTATTCCTTGGGATTTATGATTTGCCAAGCACAGCACAGAGGCTTCCTTCAGAGGGGCATGGCTGTGCCAAGACCTCATACCTGCTAACCCCTCAATTTTGGATTCCTAGCCTCCAGAACTGTGAGAGAATAGAGCTCTGCTATTTTACACCACTCAATTTATGGTACTCTGTTATGTTTTCACTAGGAAACAAATACACCTCTCCAAATCTTTGACTCTTGAAAATATACCTTAATCAAGGAAATGAGAGGGGCAATATTATAGGGACAGCCTTGAATTCACTCTAAAAACAAAATTATTTCCCAAATCTCATGATTTGAAATGGAATTTGTAAACAACTCACAGCACATTTCCCAATGAAGCACATACATCCAAGCAATCTACTGCCAGACCCAGGAAGTGTTAATCCCACTGGTTACTTTCACTTTACTAAGAAAATGGAGAGCCAAGAGGCCAAATGGCTCCCCAAAGTGACAGAGAAGCTTCCCTGTGTGTTCTTCCTCATGCCTGGCCCACTTTGTTCTAGCCAACTCCTTTGAGCACAGGTAAAGAAAGACCACATGAAGAATGCAAAAGACACTTGATCATTGCTTATATCAGTCCCCAAATGTCACCCTCTGACTCCAGTTTAAATCATTTCTCGCAGGATAGGTGAAGGTTGAAGCTTCCATAAGCAATTCTGCTCATAACTCTGCCTTTGAAGGCTGATAAAGTGATTCATTTAGGCTGCTGTACAAACTGAGTAACTATTCAGCGTGCTAGAATTGGGATGTGACACAATATCTGTGTCAGGGCATAGATCTTGGGCAGGGGAGGGAGAGCACCAGAATGCTATTGCTGTGAAAAGACTCAGACTGATTATTAAACCCTCCTTGAATAGGAAAATCAAGATCTTGATGGGTCATCAAGAAGGCTACAATATAACTTTGAAGTGTGTAGTTTCTCTGAACCTCAAACAAAACTCTTATGCAATCTTCAAAGACAGCCAAGATAAAATGTCAAAAACTGGAACATGAAGAATTTATAAGTGTAATTAGCTAATATCTTTAGCCTGAACAGATGTCCTTCTGGTTAAGATGACCTTCCAACAAGAGGAGTTTGCTGGCCTAGATTTTTCAGCATAATAATCTCATTTGTTTGCTATCTGCCTGCTAATTTAGTTTTCATTCATGTTCCTGAAAGTAATAAATCTAATACATTTTAGACAAAAATCAACAAAGTTACATGAAAAAAAGAAACTCATCTGCCAATGAAAAGCTCCTATCTACTTGTATTAGAATGTGGAGACTAGCACAAATAAGCTTTGAAACAGCACCTCAAAGGGGACCCAAATTATTCACAAGTGAACAAGTACTGGAGTTTGAGACTAAAAACCTGAGCTATAACAGGATAAGCTCATTGAGACAGACACTAGAAGAGGAAATAGGGAGCTGTGCTGGGAGATGACCAAGACGAGCAAAGCCAGCAGATCAGAATTCTATTCTCAACAACCACTGCAGTATCTATATGAAAGAAAAATGAAAAATAGGAAGGCTAGGAGCCAGGCAGAAAGAAGATCAGGAACAGAATTGAGAGGAAGCAAGGAGAGTATAGACAATAGCTTTTAATGAAATAAACTCTTAATGTGCTGAACTGGATTAAAGCTGTGACAGGTATTTTTCTTTTTCCTCTTTTTTTTTGTTGTTGTTGTTTTGTTTGTATGTTTGTTTGTATGTTTGTAGTGCTTGGGATGGAATCCAAGACTTCACACATGTAAGACAAGTGCTGTACTGCTGAGCTGCATCCCCAGTCCAATAAGATTTTTTTTCTTAATGCACATAGCATTAAGAATATTAAGAGTTTATAGGAAACCAGAAGGATGACTTGAGGCCTGCCAAATAATGTCTTCTCCAAACTGCTTTCCTCCCTAGCCACTCATATTTCCTGTTACTTCTTCTAGTCTGTAAATGTGCCTCTCCTGCCCACAACTCTGTTAAGCAATCCAAGTATGTGTAGTCCACTTTATTATTATGACTGAGGAGATCAAAAGTAGACAGGTGACCAAAGAGGGGGCAATCCATTGTCTAAGCAGCACCAATCAGAATACTTCTTCAAGAATTAAAATTGAGAGACATCCCAGCTGTATTCGGTGGGTACACTACCATTGAACTAGAGAGCCAAGTGGACAATGACTGAGCTCACCATTTTGATGCAGGCAAATGTGTTACTGGAGAATCCAATCTGCCAAAAAACAGAATAGACAGGCATAAGGAAAGTTGTGTTTAAGACCCTTGGTCCAAGAAAGAATGACAGTACCACAGGGAGAGTAGCCACCTTAGGTATCTGATGGAAGAGTAATCTTCAGTCACAATTTTCATAAAATACTTTTATTTTATTCTTTATTTCGTGAGGTTTCCTTTTGTTGAATTGTGGCAGGAGGAACATGACTAATTATTTCCCTAAGTTATTCTTACTGTTTTCAGAAATCCCTTAGGTAAGAAGAGCTGTCATCTAGAGAAAAAATACAACTCTGGGAAAAGAAGGGATGCTAAGAAAAAATTATAAAAAATTATACTCTAAAACAATGCATATGCAAAACACATCTACATATAAAATAACATAAATATTAGATTCATTGCTGTCAAATTAACAAGCTACACTGTTGCCTTTGTAAAGTCTGTAGTTGGCTTTGCTCACAGGTAGCAACTGTTCAGAGTGATCCCAGATTTAACTGATATGTATACCTTTTACATTTCTCTTTCTTATTCCTCAAAATAATAAGGAATATTCTGAATTTTACCTAATGGAAAGGTAGTGATATCTATTCTTTTCTATAATTGAATTCTAGATGAGAAAAGCTGAGGAGGCAAGGTTAAAAAAATAAAAAAGATGAGGGGGGCAATTTCATCATTTTCACAAAAAAAAGTAGATCATTTTGCCCCTGAACTTTCAGTGAAAGGTAAGATTCCAAAAGGAGAATTACACTATAAAAAGAACATACTTGGTGTTTTTTGGCTGCAACACACAGAATTACAATACTAAAAAAAGAAGTATAACCAGAGACCTAGATTACTAGGCATCTTCAGCATTGACATGAGGCCCAAAAAATAATCACCCTAATAAAATCATATTTAAATAACTATTTAAAACAATACTGAAAACATAAATATGTCATTGAAATTGTAAAAATGCTTTTTTAACTTCAGAATAGGAAAAACATCTTTAGAAGAAAATTGAGATCTAAAATCTAGCAACTGCATCCTGCAAAGAAAACAGCAGTCTGGCAGGTTGTCATTGCTTTTACCACATACAGCACAGACCAGCTATCAGGATGGGTTAGCACAAAGCAGTTCCTTCCAGAAAAACCAGACCACAGCCATGATGATTCAAACCAACTAACAAAATACAAGCTAGGAAAGAGAAAATGATGTTTTTCAGCATGTTTTCACTTTTAAAGGTCATTTGTACTGCTTCCACAGAAGTGATACTTTTGTGGTTAATTTTATATGTTTGCCTTAGTAGTTTATTTTGTAGATGGAAAAAGGCTTCAAATTAAGAATTAAATCTTATAAACAAATCATTCTTTAGGAGAGGCTGTTTATATCAACTCTGGTTACCAGAATTTTAAGTGCCATGTGTAGAAAAGGTTCACTAATTATGGTTATCTAAATACATCTGGGTGGCATATTTAACTCTTAAACAGAAAATAACAAAAAAGAACAAAAAGAGAGGTGGAAAGAAGTCCAAATGCTGAAATGGAAACTGTACATCTAGTATTTAGTGGCTAAGCCCATGTACCACGATGATTAGGATACTAAGGCAAAACATCTTCAGACCAAGAGATGGAGGAGAGGGGGAGGGAGGGAAGGAAGGGGTGGAAAAATATTTTTAAGATGTGTTACGTATGTGTACCAACTCCCCATGAGGAATGTAATCATTATGGACTGCAAACATGTACGAACAAAAATACAATTTTTTAAAAGCTATTAAAGCAAAACAGAATCTAGCTATGTAATGGCTCCACTATCTACCGGCAGTGTCATCTTAGTAACCTCTCTGGGTTCCTCCATCTACAAAACCAGCATAAGATCATCTATCTTATACATTATTCAGAAAATTCAGTGAGCTAAAGTATCTAAATCATTTATCAGAGAGACAGTAAATCCTGAATAAATCAACGTGGTGGTGGCAATGATGGTGATAATGACATCTATTTCAAGTGCCTCTTTAGTATTAATCCAATAATGATCTGTTTAGTTTGTCTCTGTTCAAGTCCAGTCCACAGACTTGTTGCCACCATATTGTCATGATATGTATCACCTCTGTGTTCTGCAAGTATTTTCCAATGATGTTTGGTATGGAGAGGCCTTTTTCTTCTATCAGGCCCCCATAACTCTTTGTGTTTAGGTTTTATTCTTTGAACCTACACAGTTTCCTTTAAAGAGAGTGCCCCAAAACATTCTTTGCCCCCATTATCCCCTTTAAACGGAACCTGTTCCCTTTACTTGTTAGTGTGAGAATGGCCTGTGTTTATCTGTCTGAAGCTACAATTCTTTACACTCAACACCACTTTGCTTTCTCTGTCTTGTCAGTATGTTAAGTGAGCAGTCACATCCCAACCAGGAGCAAATGAAAACAAATTTGCTACTGTGCCAAAAACATATCACTTCCTGATTAACACCATTAAACATTACTCCTGACCATTACATAATATCATGGTTGTTTATCCTATACTAACCAAATATTGACCTGAAGCAATGAACAAGAAATTCCTGTCCAACTAAATTAAACTGGATTATAAAGATAGCCATGTAACAGTCATGTTTCGGCAACACTTTCTACAATCAATTTCAGCCTGCTATTATGATTAGAGCAATTGCTGCACAATGATGCCTCCTTCATTTGGGAGCAGCAAGACATGAAAAACATTCAGTAGAAGACTATGATGCCACATGATTTTAGCTGGTCTGTTCCAAGTTGTGGAAAATGGAGAAAACAAAAACATGAGCAGTTCTTCAGTCTTACATCTCTCTCAAATATCACATGAATTTTTTACATGCTTACTGCCCTGTACTTAATCTGTTCATGAAGAAATTAAGCCCATCTTTCTACCCAAATGAGAAGGTAAATGTTTTCATGTGATATCATCATTTTACAACCTTTGGTTTCAGAAATATAGACCCCACTGCTCTGCTGTGTGTAAATTATTCAAGGGAAGGAACCTCACCAGCTGACGGCTAAAAGAAGCTAGCCTTGGTAAAATCTATTCCCTAAAATTATCTTAAACATAAAATAAAACAGAATTTATTGGAGACTAGACACTTATTTGGTCAAGATTTGTTCAAACTCAGTCATTTCTATCATCAAAAGTTTGAAAGATATTTTGATAAAATGGCCTATAAAAACACAACAAATACTATTAACCTGACATTAGGGCAAAGATACCAGCCATCTAGTACAGCGGACAATTGCTCAAAAGACAATAGATCTCATGAAATCTTTTTTTTTTGTGACAGAGTCTCTCTGCATAGTTCAGGCTGGCCTTGAACTCACTGTGTAGTCCAGGCTGGCCCCAAACTCATGGTGATCCTCCTGCCTCAGCCTCCCAAGTGCTGTGACTACAGGCATGCACCACCACGCCCAGCCTCATAACATCTTATTTAATTGGTCAGGAAAAGCTGGTGCAGCCAGAGTGCCACATATCCCTTGCCTTGAGCATGCCAAGTGCAACATCCTTTCTGATCTAAACTAATAAGTAGACTAGTCCCCTTGAGGCAATATTCAAGAAAACAACAAAAGAGTAAAGTTCAATGAGAAAAAAAATTATGTATCTACGCTGCAGCTGTATCCCAGAGGATTAGTGATAAGGCTGATATATACAAACTCAAAACTACCATCTAAACAGGCTTCCAAGCATATTAGTGTTTCCTGAGTTTTCTCTTACCAGCCTGTGCAGGGCTTTGAAATTCAGTTTCATTGTCTATAAAATGAAAGAGTTAAACTAGGTGAAATATATGTATATAAAACTGTATAAAATATATTACCTATTTTAAATACAATCATTTACAATAATATTTGATTCATTAAGTTAACCCCCCTAAAACATATAGATAAAACTATGAAGAAGCAATATTCATTTTTAGCTTCTGCCCATCAATCTGCATTGTGCCCAACTCCTCCTGGCATACACATCTGCCCAGGACACAGCTCTATTTAACTCTCCTTTTAATGGAGCTTTCTGATAAATGGATGGTAATAAGCTTCTACATTATGCTTTCCAGGGGTGTTTGTATTTTAATAGATGACTCTAGAAAAAGAAGTGCCTTAATGGTAGAATTTCAAGCGCATCAGTAAATCAACATGAATAAAATTGGGGGTCACGTGGGTTGCTTCCAAATAAACACACATTTGGTAGCTGTGCACTGCACATGCCATGACAATTACAGTTGGTTAGTTTTCTTCTAATTTACTTTAAGACTGTGCTATACTCTCAGGACACCTTTGTATCCGTTATCTATTGCCACACAATTGCTGTATAACAACCACAAAGTCTCAGTATATAATAAAAAAGATATATTTTCATACCTTGAGAGTAGTCTTAGAAGGTCTCAGCTGGATTCCTCACTCATCAGTAACTTGCTGTCTTATTTACTTTGCTTTTGTTGCTGAGTAAAATACCCACCACCCAAAGTTAAAAGGGTTAGCTCACAGTTTGTAGAGGTTTCAGTCGGTAATGGGCGGCCTTCAAGGCAGGGTGGCACATGGCAGAGGGGCAAGAGTTCATGGCAGACTGAAGGTAGCAAAGCAACAAGGGAAAATAACATCTTATCCAGACTATCAGAATTAGGGTGATGCCAAACCAATCAGTGTACTGATCTAGTAATCTCACACCCTTAATCCCAACATCATACACTCTAGATTCAGCCACCTCAGAAAAAGCCACCTATGACTGCATGAGGTTCTGGGGGAAAATCTATACACAAGCCATGACAGTTGCCTCACTTCATGACTCGGTAGGCTGGCTTGCCACAAGGTGACTTCATCACTCAAGCAAGCAATGAATAACCTTGAAGTGACTTTCTGCAGTGATGTCAAAACATGAAACAGCATAAGCACTTTAAACAAAATCTCTACAAGACTAAGGTCAAAAATGGTGCATTAGTTGTTTTTTTGTTTGTTTGTTTTGTTTTTCAGTACCAGAGATCGAACTCAGGACCTTTTGCTTGCGAGGCAGGTGGCGTCACCACTGAGCTAAATCCCTAGCCCTGCGCATTAGTATTTAAACCAAAGAAAGCCACACAACCAACCCCAGAATCAGAGTAGAAGGGTGCTGAAAATTTATATGGCAAAGATCATGTTTGTGTTTGTACATATATATATATATTTATAATCATGTGCATTTACCTAAACAAAATCATTCTGTAAATAGGAATAGACTGCTGCAAGAATCTTACACTGTTCATAAAGTAGTATATTATTCAAAGTTCAATTATAATATATATGCAGCCCATTTTTATAAGCAAATATAAAATGGAACTCACTTCATCAATATAACTAACTTTTTACAAAAATAGAATTCCAGGTTTTTATAAATTTAATAAATTCCCCATTGATTAATATACAGATTAATATTCGAGCTTTTACAAAAAATAAGTAATATTGCAATCAATGTCCTGTAACTGTAGGGACAGAACGACTATTTGAAAATTTATTTTAGATCATTGGTTTTCAAAATATATGACAGGGATTGTTCACAGACCTTTTAAGCCCCATGATCCCCAAATAAAATAAACATAACCAATATTACATCTATTCAAATACAATATTCAGGCCAGGGATTTAGCTCAGTGGTTCTGCCTCCTGCCTTGCAAGCACAAGGTCCTGAGTTCAATCCCCAGTACCAAAAAAAAAAAATCTACAAATCAAATACAATATTCAAACAGCAGGAAAAAAAGATAAATTGTAAATTACAGATTTTAAAAGCAGATTTTCTGTTTTTAAGTAGAGTTTGAAAACAGACATAGTGCATATAGATTAAAATCCACATAAATGATAGACAACAGGTTACCTAAAACAATAAATAGCACGAGAAAATTCAACAACATCTTTAAAGTAATAAATGGAAAATAAAACACTCAGCTTGAAATTTTATATAAAGAGAAAATAGCCTTTAAAAGGGAAAATAAAATAAAGATATTTTCAGAGTGACAACAGCAGGAAGAATGAGTCTGCAATAAGACCTGCACTATTGAAAATACTAAAAGAAACTCTTCCAGCTGAGGGGAAATGAAGCCAGATGTAAAAACAGATCTGCAGGAGGATATACTCACAGCAATCTGTGTGATCTTTTTAGAAAGATCTTTTTAGAAAGATGGGTTGTTTTTCAATATTCAACAAGTGTTATTGAAACTATTACATACCTAAAAATAAAATATAAGACAATAAGAATAACGTAAGGGGCAGGCAGAGGTAAATAGAAGAAGACTGCTACAAAGATCTTCCACTGTTCATGAGATAGTGTAACATTATTTGAAGGCAGATCTCAATAACAAATCACATTGTAATCTCTAGGATAGAGCAGCCCTAAGTATTACCAAAAATATAGAGAGCTAAAAGATCAATATATCAAATAAAGCAAAATAATAAAATGTGAATTTGTCCATTAAAGAAGGCAAGAAAAGAGGAACCGATGAAAGAAGAGCTTCACAAATGATTAGGTCCAAACTTTAAAAAAGAAACAATGCCAACCTTACATAAAGCCCTTCAGAAAATAGGGGAAGGAATGCGTCCCAACCTGGCTATCAAACCCTGAAAGAGACCAGGACAAGAAAGGTACTGAACAATATGCATCATGAAGACAAAAGTCCTTATCAAAATACTGGTGAACTAAATCCAGAAATTCTAAAGAACTTGATAATAAACTATAATCAAGAGACACTTATACAATGGGTTCAAAGTTGATCTAATATTCAAATATCAATGTATTGAACCCACATTTTCAGATTCTAACATGTAACGAATTTGGCAGTCACCGCTCCAGTACTCCCAACAAGAATAAGATTAACATATTGAAAATCAACACCCTTATTAGATCCATCAGAGAATGAATGTCACAGGGAAAACTACTAAAACTACTAAAAACTGGAGAGACAGAAATACACATTATTGTAGCTTACCATAACAGGAGCCACTGGACCTATCCTCCAGTAGGGACACATCAATAAAAAATATTAGAGAGAGGTCGCAAGTCACGTGGAACACGCCGAATCAACCCGCCGCAGACAGGCAGGTCTGCGGACGCCCTACTGAGGTCTCCAGTTGCACGGAACACGCCAAATCAGCCCGCACCCCGGCAGCAATCTACTGGACCCCCCACAACCCCCGCGCCTCTCCTCTGTACAGATACCTAGTTCCACACTACAAAGACACAGAGGACACCGGAGCACCACACTACAAAGACACAGAGGACACCGGAGCACCACACCACAGTACTGGGTCCTGCCGCACCCGGCCCAGAGGTAGGGGCTTCTGAGCCACTGTCTCACTGCTCCTGGTCCAGAGGAAGGGGCTTCCTGGCCACCATCCCTCCCGCTGTTCCCAGCCCAGAGGAAAGGGCTTTGGAGTCACCATCCCAACCGCCACTCCCGGCCCCTGTCCCACCTCTCCCAGCTCAGAGGAGGTGATCCTCCTGGTCGCCAAGAGCACCACCCCACCCCTCCAGTCGAAATGAGAAAACATGTAAATAAGGCTCAAAACCAGACTTCCAGATCACCTACAGCAACCCCAAAGGGAAATGAGATGGAACACTCTGATACTCAACCACCTGGACTCTCTAAACTGGTAACAAAAGGGAATATGGAAAAAATGAAATCAGAAATAATTTCTCAGATAACAGGAGAAATTGTGCTCCTACTGCAAGACATGATTAATAAATCTAGAGAGGAGTTGAGGAACATGATGGAATCCCAACATAGGAAACAAATGGAATCCATAAAACAGATCCAAATAGATTTCCAGGACATGAAAAACTCGACTGAAAGTCTACACAGCAGAATGAGCCAATGTGAGGACAGAATTTCAGATATAGAAGATAAGATTGTAATTAGTGACCAGGAAAAGAAAAATTGCTTCAAAATTATAAGGGAACATGAGAAAGCAATCTAGCAGCTGCTAGATGATGGAAAGAAGAATAACATAAGGCTGATTGGAGTCAATGAAGAAACAGGACAGAGTGGAGATGTCATTAAAAAATTCTTCACAGAAGTAATAGCAGAAAACTTCCCAAGGAGGGGAAAAGAACTTGACATACAGATAAGTGAGGCATACAGGACTCCAAATAGCCTTGATCAAAAATAAATCTACACATAGGCATATAATTGTTAAGATTCCAGAAACTCAACAGAAGAACAAACTTCTCCAAGCAGTTAGAGAAAAGAAACAAATCACATACAAAGGAAAGCCCATCAGAATCACAACAGACTTCTCAACACAAACCATCAAGGCAAGAAGAGCTCGGAGTAACATATTCCAAGCCCTAAAAGAAAACAACCTCCAACCCAGATTGATGTACCCTGAAAAACTATCTTTCAAACTTGATGGAGAAATAAGATACTTTCATGACAAAGAGCACCTTGGGAACTTCGTGAATACCAAACCAGCACTCCAAAGAATTTTACACAATATCCTAGGAACAGACATTGAGGATCACAACCCCAGGAAGCAAAGCAGAATGAACCCATCTGGCATGACAAGAAATTAAATGTAAAGGGGGAGAACCCAACAAAAAGAAAAAGTCATGGCAATGATAAATCAATACATTTCAATTATAACCATCAATGTTAATGGTCTCAATTCACCAATCAAAAGAAACAGACTGGCAGAATGGGTCAAGAAGCAAAATCCAATAATATGCTGCATACAAGAAACACACTTCATTCAAATGGAATCTCATACATGAAAGTTAAAGGGTAGAAAATAATACTCCATGAGATGGGAACCCGAAAAAAAGCAGGAGTAGCTATCCGCTTTGGAGATCAAGTAGATTTCAAAACACTGATTAAGAGAAATGAAGGACACTACATCCTTGTAAAGGGAAGAATCCAACAGCAAGAGATGACAATCATAAATATCTATGCACCAAACACTAGTGCACCCAACTATATAAAACAAATACTAATGGACATGAAAAATCATATATGCACTAATACAATTGTAGGGGGGGACCTCAACACCCCATGGTCACAAATAGATAGATCAAGTAGACAAAAAATAAGTAATGAAATACTAGAACTCAATCAAACTCTTGAAGAAATGAACTTCACAGATGTGTACAGAGTCTTCCACCCCAAAAAATTAGAATACATACTCTTCTCAGCTGCACATGGGTCATTCTCCAAAATAGACCACATACTCACACATAGAACATGTTTAAGTAAGTGCAAAGGAACTGAAGTCATCCCCTGTATATTATCAGACCATAGTGGGATGACATTGGAGATCCGTAGCAAAAGAAACTGCAAAAACTTCATAAACACGTGGATATTGAACAACACATTACTGAATAACCAATGGGTCACAGAGGAAATTAAAGAAGAAATCAGACAGTTCCTTCAATTAAATGACAATGACAATACAACATATCAAAATCGATGGAACACAATGAAAGCAGTCTTACGAGGGAAATTCATAGCAGTGAATAAGCATATTAGGAAAACAGAATGAGCCCAATTAAACAACCTGATGCTGCACCTCAAGCTTCTAGAAAAAGAAGAGCAGGACAACCCCAGAGCTCATACAAGGGAGGAAATTATAAAGATCAGAGGAGAAATCAATGCAATGGAGACTAAGGGAATGATACAAAAAAAATCAATGAAGCCAAGAGTTGGTTCTTCAAAAGAATTAACAAAATTGACAAACCCTTAGCCAACCTTATTAGAAAAAGGAAAGAAAAGGCCCAAATCCATGCAATTAAGAATTAAAAGGGTGAAATTACAACAGACCCAGCAGAAATCCAGAGGATCATCAATACCTATTTCCAGAACCTATATGCCAATAAGATGGACAACACAGAAGAAATGGACAGATTCCTAGATACATATGAATTACCAAAGTTGAACGAAGAAGACCTAGAAATTCTAAACAGCTCAATATCAACCAATGAAATTGAAAATGTAATTAAAAACTTATCAACTAAGAAAAGACCAGGCCCTGATGGCTTCACTGCTGAATTCTACAAGACATTTAGAGAGGAACTGCTGCCACTACTGTTGAAACTCTTCAATGAAATTGAAAGGGAAGCAATACTCCCAAATTCATTCCTGGAAGCAAGCATCACCTTGATCCCCACACCAGAGAAAGACCCAATCGAAAAGGAGAACTATAGGCCAATCTCACTAATGAACATAGATGCAAAAATCCTCAATAGGATACTGGCAAAGAGAATGCAGATCATCAAGAAGATCATACACCCTGATCAAGTGGGATTCATCCCAGGGATGCAGGGATGGTTCAACATATGCAAATCAATCAATGTAATACACTATAGCAATAGAGCCAAGGACAAAAACCATATGATTCTCTCCATACACGCAGAAAAAGCATTTGACAAAATACAACATGCATTTATGATAAAAACCCTACAAAAAATTGGAATACATGGTCTCTACCTCAAACTGATAGAAGCCATCTATGAAAAACCAACAGCCAATATCATACTAAATCATCAAAAACTGAAATCCTTCACACTAAAATCAGGAACAAGACAAGGATGTCCACTATCACCACTCTTGTTCAATATAGTTCTGGAAACATTAGCCATGGCAATTAGACAAGAGAAAGAAATAAAAGGAATAAAGATAGGAAATGAAGAAGTCAAATTGTCATTATTTGCAGATGACATGATACTCTATATAGAAGACCCCAAGAACTCCACCAAAAGTCTTCTAGACTTAATAACCAAATTCAGTCAAGTAGCTGGTTACAAGGTCAACACACAAAAATCAATAGCTTTCCTCTACACAAATGACAGACTCACTGAGAGAGAAATAGGGCAAATAATTCCTTTCACAATAGCATCCATAAAACTGAAATACCTAGGAATCAACCTAACGAAAGAAATCAAAGACCTCTTCTCTGAAAACTATGGCACTCTGAAAAGAGAGATTAAAGATGATATCAGAAAATGGAAAGACATCCCCTGCTCCTGGGTAGGAAGGATTAATATAGTGAAAATGGCCATACTTCCAAAACTGCTATATAGATTTAATGCAATTCCAATTGAGATCCCAGCAGCATACTTCATGGACCTTGAGAAAACAATCCAAAAATTCATTTGGAACAAGAAGAGACCCAGAATAGCACAAGCAATTCTAGGTAACAGAGACAAGGCAGGGGGTATCACAATCCCCAACCTGCAACTATACTACAAAGCTACTGTTACAAAAACAGCATGGTACTGGCAAAGAAACAGACTTGAGGACCAGTGGAACAGATTAGAAGATGCAGAAACAACGCCAGACACACTCAGCCATCTCATCTTCGTCAAAGAAGCCAAACACCCTCACTGGAGGAAAGATAGCCTCTTTAATAAATGGTGCTGGAAAAATTGGGCTTCAACTTGCCAAAGATTAAAACTAGACCTGTATCTCTCACCATGCACTAAACTAAAATCAAAATGGATTAAAGATCTAAATATTAAAATAAAAACTCTGAACCAATTGGAACAGAAGTTAGATAGAACTCTTGAAGACATCGGTGTAGGAAAAGATTTTATGAGCAAAACCTCAGTTGCCCGTGAACTAGCACAAACAATCAACAAGTGGGATCTCTTCTTATTAAAAAGCTTCTGCAGAGTAAGAGAAACCACCAGCAGTGTGAAGAGACAACCCACAATGTGGGAAAAAATCTTCACCTGCTCTTCCTCAGACAAAGGTCTACTATCTCAAATCTATAAAGAACTTAAAAAGATCAGACCTCCCAAATTTAAAGACCCAATCCAAAAATGGGCATCTGAAATGAACAGACATTTCTCACACAAAGAAGTAGAAATAGCAAATAAATACATGAAAAAATGTTCAACATCACTGGTCATTCGAGAGACGCAAATGAAAACAACGCTGAGATTTCACCTCACTCCAGAAAGAATGGCTGCTATCATGAAATCAACTAATAATAAATGCTGGCGGGGCTGTGGGGAAAGAGGAACCCTTCTCCATTGCTGGTGAGAGTGTAGACTGGTGCAAGCACTGTGGAAATCAGTATGCAGATACCTCAAAGAACTAGGACTGGAAGTCCCATTTGACCCCGCTATTCCACTGCTGGGGATCTTCCCCAAAGAATTAAAAGAATCATACCACAGTGATATATGTGCGCCCATGTTCATAGCAGCATAGTTTGTGATAGCTAAAACTTGGAAACAGCCCAAATGCCCATCAACTGGAGACTGGATAAAGAAAATGTGGTTTTTTATAAAATGGAGTACTACTCAGCCATCAAAAATGAGAAATTAGAGACATTTATAGCTAAGTGGATGCACATTGAGGAGATATTCTTAAGTGAAATAAACAGGACCCACAGGTGTAAATACTGAATAGTTTCTCTAGTGTGAGAAACTGAAAGTGTAAATAAGGACTAAAATGTATAATAGGTAATGTGAAATAGGAAGAAAAGGGGCAAAGGGGAAGGATGTGGGAGGGCTAGGGGAAAGGATAGAAGGGAATGGGATTAATATGAGAAAATGGAAAAATAGGAACAAAATCTTTGTAAATCGGGAGGAATGGAGGGGTTGAAGGGAGGGCTGGGCAAGGGTGAAAAATAAGAACCAAGAGAGACTATGTAAAGGTGCAAATTTCCAATGATGAATGTCATTATATTGTATACCTAAAATGTACCAATGATTAGAATGAATAATCGATAATGCAAAATAGGAAGAAAAGGTCCAAAGGAGTAGGGGTAGTGAGAGGGGCAGGGGAAAGGAAAGAAGGGAAAGTAAAAATGATGAGAAATGGGAAAAATGGAAGTAAAGTCTTTGTAAATAGGGAAGGGTGGAGGGGGTGAAGGGAGGTCTAGGAATGAGGAAATAATAAGAACCAAGATCCATTATGTAAAGGTACAGTTCCCAATGAGAAATGTAATTGTGTTTTATACCTAAAATGTACCAATAAAAGAATTTAACAACAAAAAATATATATTGGAGGCTGTGTGGACTGGCTTGAGAGGAAAAAGCTCCTGTGGATTCACTCCTATTGGGCCCCCCATATTTTTGTAATCTCCAGGAGCCCCACCAAGTTCTCCCTGTGAAGATCAGAAAAATAGTTTCCTGTACCCAGAAAAAAAAATAGATTCTTACTATCAGGGGAAAAGTTATCATTTTGAAATAAAGTCAGAACAATTTCCACAGTAACAAAGGGCTGCTCTTAAGGACTTTGACAGAGCTTTCTCTGAGCTATGGAAGGGCAATTAGCAATTCTAGCTTCCTGTAGCTTTCCTACCTCATTTAAACAAAAAAGGAGGACTAAGAAACATTCCTGAAGGTCACAGACTAAGGGTGCAGACCCACTTTTTCTTAAAAAGTGAGACTTAATTATGACTACCCCCACATACACTGTACCTACCTAGTGCATCAAGAGGACCCTGCTGTAGTAACAGTGGGTTATGCAACCGGGAAAGCTGCAAAATGCACACTGTATTTAAGCATGTGCTTCCTATGCACACCCCAGCACCAAGCCTGTGGGTTCATTTCCCCAGTTATTTTCATAAGAGATGGGGTGGGGTACATCAGGTTCTTACGGCCACCATAACAAATGACCACAAATTTAGAAGCTTAAAACAACACACAGTATTCTCTTACAGTTCCAGAGGCCGAAAGTCTCAAAACAGTTTCAAGAAGTCAGCAGGGCCACATTCCCTCCAGAGGCTCTCCAGAACTCATCAACTCCAGAACTTTCTTATCTAGCTTCTACAGGTGTGTTCTTTGGAGCATCGCCACTTCCCCCACCTTCAAGGTCAGCCAGGTAGCACCTTCAAATTTCTTATCCCCTGCTTTCTGGGTCAAATCTCTGCTCCATCTTAACGCCACCAGCTTCTCTTTTACCATAAAATCCTTCCTCTTATAAGAAATCTTTCATTACATTCAGGCTCCGCTTATATAATCCAGAATAACATGCCAATCTCAATGTGTTAATTTTCAGATGTGTTAATTTTAACACATCTACAAAATCTATTTTGTTTTGTTTTGTTTTTTACCATGAAGTGACATTCACATATTCTGGGGATTAAAACCTAGATAATGTTAGGAGCCCTTATGCAGCCCACCCCCAGAGACAGTAGAAACAAGGGCACATTTCTTCTTAGGATTTGTGTGGGAAAAGTTAGAATAATATAGAATTATTTTTCTAACCATGGTTAAGATAATGCTACCAACAAAAGCATTCAAAACATTTTAGAGAGGGAAATGTATTGTCCTGCTTGTTTTATTTCCACAAAAGAATTTTTTTAAATTTACCAACAAATTTCCAATAGTCCCTTTCACTCAAGAAGGTTTTCCATCTCCATCTGATGCACGGTCCAGGAATTATCATAGAAATGGAAATATTTAGTGAAAAGTAAAAATATTTTCCTTAAAATGCACTTTGAGGGCTGGGAATGTAGCTTAGTGGAGCAGCACCTGCCTGGCAAACACAAGGCTCTGAGTTCAATTCCTGGTACCAAAAAAAAAATGTACTTTGAGAGGTTTACCCATAAAATTTCTCCCAAAGAAATAATTATTTTAGACATTAAATTAAATATTAACATTCTGAATAGAACAAGTTCTCTGTCTTTGTTGGTCTTAATGGAAGTAGGGTGTCAGTGTACAAAATGCCCGGAAATATGCACAATTTTTAATTGTTTCTAGTATTTTTCATTACTTTGTTTTACTTTGCCTGCATTTACTTTGTGAAGTTTCAAATAAATACAAAAGCAGAGAGAATAATATAATAACTCCATGTCCCCATCACCAGCTTCCAGTTATGAAGTCTCAGATAACATTGTTCTATAAACATGCACCACTTTTTTTCTAGATTATTTTAAAGCAAATTTTAGTCATCATAAAACTTCTGCTTCAATGTTAGTTTCTATTCCTTAAAGGATAGCTTTTTTAAATTTTAGATTTGACATATATAATATATCAACAACACATCGGGCATAATTAAATTCATTCATTATTAGCTTTCAGTACTAGTTGGCCTTTAGTTGCCTCCACTCATTTCAAAAGTGTCCCTTCATGTTAGAAAAACAATTCTACTTTATTCTAACTTTTCCCACACAAATTCTAAAAAAGGAATGTGCCCCTGTTTTTGCAATTAGGGTCCCCAAACTTATCTAGGTTCCAATCACATGGACAGATGCATGTTACCTCATATGATTCAGGTGTTCAAATCAGAACCCAAACAAGGTTTATTATGATGATTTTAAAATCTCTATGGATCTTTAGTTATTACTCCTTTTTCACTTTGTATTATTTTTCTTTTTTTTTTTTTTTTTTGGTACCGGGGATCGAACTCCGGTCCTTGCGCTTGCAAGGCAGGAGGTGGAACCACTGAGCTAAATCTCTGGCCCTGTATTATCCTTTCAATTAAGGCCCTTTCGATCCTTTTTCCTGACTAGTCTTTCCAAACACATACCAGTTTTGGTTTTGTTAATATTCTTTATTGTTCTTTATGGGTATTGTTCTGATTTTTGTGACAAAATATACATAATATATCACCTTAACTATTTTTAAGTGCAGAGTTTAGTGGCATTAAGTACATTCACAATGTTGTGTGACCATCACTAGTATCCACTTCCAGAATTTAGAAATGAACTATTTTATAAGTGACTTTTGGTTTTTCAAGAACTTCCCTCCATACAATGAATGGAGATTTCAGAATAGATATTTACATACTCATTAGAAGTTTCCAATATCATGACAGTTTTTAAAGCTGTGACCTGGTTCACAGTCAGGTAACCTTAACTGGTATTTAATAAATGTCATTTACAAGAAAGGTGTATACCTGTATTAAAACCTCATCCAAATAAATGTCAAGGTTCCACACTGGGGTGGAATCCTAATAGATATTGATCTTTTGTATTCAACAGCTTATCAAACAGCACAATTTACAAAATGAAATTCCTGGTTTCATCCCAGGGCTCATTAAATTATAAAGCTATTGATAAAGATTAACTCACTAATGAATGGCAATTTATAAGAGCTGGTTTACCCTGAAATATTTCCATCCAATAAACAGTCACAAAGTCACTTAGCCATTTTCCTTGCTATATTATTAATTAGAAATGAGACAATCAATTCTTGAGAGTACAACTAGCAGGCTGATGGCATTCTTCATTGAAAATGTATTGGGGGGCTGGGATTTAGCTCAGTGGTTTCGCCGCCTGCTGCGCAAGCGAAAGGACCCAAGTTCGATCCCCGGTACAAAAAAAAAAAAAAAAATGTATTGGGACAAAAACAATTAGCAAAAAATGTAACTTAATTAAAATAAACGTAGTAGTTAAAAAAAAATAATTGCCCCTATGTTTCTATTGTCAAAATAAAATATGATGCACGGTTTTTCTAACTAAACATTTATTCAAGGATATCAAGAGAATAAGAAATCAGACATGCTGACCACTATATAAACTATCTCACATGAGATTTGGTTTATGGCATCACAATTCACCATCTTAAAAAATGTGACAGACCCAGTCTGTGATAGGAAGGTCATTAAGTACTGCAATAAATGGATCTGCCCCAAAATGAGATTATTTTATGATTGAAAAAAATTAATAGGATTGAGGAGAGGAATTTATAGAAGTAATCCTATTTTTACATCCCATCCAAATATGAAGATAGCATTGGAAAACTTTCATGGGGAATAAAGTATGAAATTGCTTTCATGGTATGTGAGCATCATGGTCACTGCTAGTCTGTCATAATATTCTTTAAGGGATGTTTTATTCCAGTACTTTAGATTCCAGCTCCTGGCTGATAAGAGCCTACAAAACATCAGCATGAATTAAACATGGAAGGATCACAGAACTCCGAATGAAACAAATAGTTTGACTTCTATGTATACAACTAAAATGAAACATGATTTTTTTAAATCTTTCTCAGATATAAAAGAAGCAGCTTTGCAGAGAAATAAAAAAAAGATGCCTCAAATATAATTATCTTAACTAAACAGGAATTAGAGAAGATGGATGGTTGAACAATTTTACTTCTGCAACTGATTTTCTTAATTTGTAGAAAGACAAGCAAGCCAAGACCTAGAGCCAAGGCCTTAATCATTCACTGATGAAACATGTGAATGTCCACCATGCTTTGGCACTATGCTAGAAGCTTAGGGTACAGTGGGAAACATAAATATCTTTCATTCTTCCTGAAACATGCATCCTGATAAAAGAGATAGATGACAGATAAATAGATACATTTTTAAACAGCACTCCAATCCAAGTTATGACATCTTTTTATTGTATAGCAGCATACAGACTGCTTCAAATCCGGTCATTTTCATGTATGCTTTGGTTTTGATTTTTTGACATCAAACCATGTCAAAATATTCCACAAAATGATCTTGTGTCATAATATTCCACAAAAATGTACATTTTTCTGAATTTTTTGGTATTTGAAGAGGTAGCAAATACTATCTTAGAGAGCGAGTTTTTAGGCACTGGAAAATACCAGCAAACATTTCTGCATAGTACTCTATTAACACAATATTCAGATCTTCTAGCAAAGTTAGCAGCACTATTCAGAATCACGTGTCAAAATTGGCAACTTAGGGATTTATTTTGCCCATGAAACTTGTTTTTTATAATCCCACTCATGGGATTTGTGATATAGTACACAATGTATATAAACATTAATATTAATATCTCTTTATTCATAGGGATGAGTGGCCTGGAGAAGCAGACAGGATCACAAACACCCATCATAATACCTTGGCAGCAAAAATCAAGACAATCACTTCTCTCCTACTCGTTCCCATTTCTGGAAATGTCAGATAAATTTTACAGATGTCAAATTTTCCTGTTCTTCCTCTTGACTTAACTAATTTCAATGGATTACTTCAAACCAGTAACATTTCTATGTTGATTGCTAAGTGTTAATTTTTTCAGGAGAATTATTATACTATTTTATTCACATATTTCTGATTCCTTGGCTCATTATTCTTTTCAATATCGAGATTTGGGAATGGGGCCAGTATTGAGGATTGAACCCAGGGTCTTCACACTGAGCTACAACTGCTGCTCTTTCTCTTCCTTCCTTCCTTCCTTCCTTCCTTTTTCTTTCTTTCTTTCTTTCTTTCTTTCTTTCTTTCTTTCTTTCTAAGAGAGGTTCTCATCAAATTGCTAAATTGCCCAAGGCTGGGCTTGAATTTGAGGTCCTCCTGCCTCAGGCTCCCTGAGTGCTAGAGTTATAAATGTGGCTAGCACATCCAGCTCAAACACTAGAACTGGAAAAAGAAAACCCAATTCCCAAGAGTTACAAGGGAAGACTCCTGCTTGGAAATACTAAGGCTGACCAAGACAAATCAGTAAATACAGGCAATCAAAACAATGGAACAATGGGCCGGGGATTTAACTCAATGGTGCTGCTGCCTGCCTTGAAAGTGCAAGGTCCCGAGTTCAATCCCGGGTACAAAAAAAAAAAGAGAAAAGAAAAAAAACAGTGGAACAGTGTTTTGGATTCCCCATGCTGTGGTAAAACACTTCATGCAGTAGCTTCACAACATGCTAAGAAATTCCTCAAGATCATCAAGATTCTGAGATGACTCAGAGATTATGCAGGAAAATAAAAGAGAGAGAAGACCTGAATCCTAAGCATGCCCCCTTCTGTCTGTTGTCTTCAGCAGAAAGTAACAGCTTTGAGAAGAAATTGTTTTTAATATGAAACAATCTATGTGGGAAACACTCAGCACTATTCAGTATTCTTTACTGCGTTTAAATAAAATCCTTCTAAAAGCAAGATCCTGGCCTTACCACTCACCCTGAAAATTGATGTTCATTAGATTTAAACTTCTTGGATTGAACCCTGCTCCCCACCCCTACCCAGTCCTCCAAGCCACACACCAGTGCATTAAATGTCTTCTTTCTGATATCAAGTTGCATTTCTATAAAAGCTCATGAGTGTTCAGTTTGCTTTCATTATTTGGTTTTTGATCATTGTCCAGGACCCAACCAGGCAGCCACAGGGTCTGTTGGGCTAGAAAGAGAAAGAAAAGAGCATGCCAATTTAGAGCTATTACCCTTAATGTCTAATTGGGCCATTAAAATCTGGCAACTGATTTAGGATACTCTAGTCAGGAAATCTCAGCCAAGAAACAAGAAAACTGAGGAAATTTCATATGTGGATCTTCTGTCTATGGCCTTCCTCTATCCATTTCTTCCTGTTATCCTCTAATTTTATCCATTCGTTTCCTTTTGCATCCTTCTCCTTTCTCTCTGTGTTCTCTCTCTTTCATTTCTCCTTTATTTGCTCTTTTGCCTATGTTTTTCTCAAAACTTTGCATAGACAAAGGAAAAGAGTATAAACATTGAAGTCAGGTGAAATGTTGAGAAGTTGAGTACACATACACATTAAACCACTTCAGTTGGGACTTTGCAAAATGAAGATGGTACTATGTATGAGTATTTCATAATGTTATGAGAATTAAATGGGAATATCATGTATAAAGTACACCTCTGTTATGTCACAAAATTTATTCCATAAATAGTAACTATTGTTATTTATCAATTTATGATTTTTTATCATCAAAAAAGATTGTTATGTTTTATAGGCTTTCTCTTTTATCTCATACTGTACTCCTTTGAACCCTCCTTTGCTTCCCACATCTTGTATTCTTGAGATAATGATAATAGATGGATAGATGGGTGGTGATGTTGATGATGAAAGGAAGAGAAGTGATTTTAAATTAATTTTGTGCCCATCATATGCTATATCCTGTACTAAATTTTAACATACATCATCTCATTAATTCTCATAAAATTGCTCTTAGCTACTAGTTACATCTAGAATATCCCCATTTCACATATAATGAATGGAGATTTGGAGAATTCAAATGGTCCAAAGTCCATACAACTAGTAAGTTGCAGCTACAGAATTTGAAGTCAATGACTATGTCTGTATGTACTATAAAACTTGCCTACACAATCTCTTTCAAGACAAACTCATCATCAGTAGCAGACCTCAACTTGCATTTAGAGGTAGGAAATTTTACATAAAGATAAAGATAGAAATTCTTATGACATGAAATATGGTGAGAGAGAGCATTGAATGGCACTACAGATGTCTGACTGAGTTTTTCTGTGAATCCCTAAGTTTTCAAGGATGACAGTGCTCTGAAATTTAATGAAAGTTCCCAGCTCCTTCATATGCTCTTCAACTTCTCCTTCATCCCAAAGACTACATAATGTTTTTACAAATTGGTCAAGTTACAGGGCTACAGTCCCAAGAGGTGATATTTCCATAGGGGTTGAAGTAAAAATGCTGCATTTACATTAGAGATCCCTTTTAATGGGTTAATTGACAGTTAATTGAGTGAGTTATCAGTTGCACATTATGACCTTAATACCTTGTAATATATTCAACTTTCACTCTATTCTATTTGACTGTGCTAGCAAGTTTACAAGTGATAAAATTAGACACAGAGCTCACTTCATTTTAGAGGAACAGTGAAAAAACTTCATTAGCACTTCTTACCAACACTGAAGTCTTCCTCTCAGATACCTCTCCTGAATAATACTAAACTCCCTTAGTAAAATCAAAGGGCTGCCACCTTAGAGAAAAGACAGTTTGAACGGTAGTGGATTTCTGGTTGGGGAACAGGAGCTATCGTGTCACAATTTAACCTCCTGCAGAGAGGTTCCTCTCTTCTGGGTTGTAAGTTCACACGTCCCTCACTTTGAAAAACTGGCATCAATTGATTATCACCTGGCAAAGCTAGAACTAAGGGATCTTTTCTTTTGTTCTCTTTTTACTCTATCAGATGACCTCTTAGGATAGGTCTCTACCCTACAGTCTATGGTCCATGTCAACACTGTAGATCTAGAAAACAGTCTATATTAAGCTAATGAAAAGAAAAACTACAAAACATGGGTGATGGAATTAGGTGAGTCCAAAATTGAAATATTGATTGTACTAAAGCAATGATTTCAGTTCTAAGAATAAACAAACTACTATAGAAAAAAACAACTGAGCCAGGGATTCAGCTCTGTAGTTCCGCTGCCTGCCTTGTAAGCACAAGATCCTGAATTTGATGGCCAGTACCAAAAAAAAAAAAAAAAAAAAAAACTAAACCACCACTGACAGAGAATAAGCCAACCAAGAAAAATACTAGGGAAGATAAGCTATTTTATCCATATTTGGGGACTTTGTTTTTTAGGGCAATAAGAAAAAAGAAGATCCGTTTCATCATGACATTAATTTCTTTGATGGAATAAAGGACTGACTTGCCAAAGAAATGGATGCTTAATTTAGGTTTATTGTATCACAGCATTGTGAAGTAGATGGACCTAGATTAATGTTCTAACTTACTAATTTGTTTTGGCAAACTGATTTCCTGCACCTCAAAAATATCTAATATATAAAATGATGATACCAACCACCTCAGAGTGTTAATTTGAGAACAAAATTTTTAAACGCCTAAAAAGTACACAGCACATGAGTTGTTACATAAATGTTACATATTATCATTACTACTATTTTTATCTGGACTTTTGTCTCGTGAAAATAGTAAAAAACCTGTTGAGCTGGGTTGGAGAAATAAGAGAGCAAGCAGAGGAGGAACATCCAGCACCTGGTGCCCTCTCACCATGTGTTAGGTATTATATTTTTTCACATGCATTGTACTATTTTATTTAATTATTATGTTTATATGTATTATTCACCACAATCTGATGGCATAGATATAAGTAATGTATAGATGATAAAATTCATGACTGTGTGATACAAAGCCCAGGTGATTTGACTCCAGGGTCTGTAATCTTCATGAGGATCAAATAAAGCATGTTTTATCTTTAAAGCCAAAATTGCAAAGAATATGATTTCTCAGGTTAATAGACAGGAGCAAAGGGTTCTGGGATCACCTCAAAAAAGTTTTCTGGGGAAACATCAGGGACATTCATAGAAGCCTTCAGAAACTGAATTGCCTATCTCATGGTCATGGGACTGGGACTGAAGCAGGGACTGAGCCAGTAGACCTACATAACTGGCATCAGGAATCTGATACTTTCTTGAATTCCATTCTAAGTACAAGAAGTTTGTCTCAAGGCTGGGGATTTAGCTCAGTGGCACCGTGCCTGCCTGGCAAGCACAAGGTCCTCAGTTTGATCCCCAGTAACAACAAAAAAAAAGAAGTTCATCTCAGAATGTGCCATTGTCCCTAGATGTATGTTCTTCAAGGGAATTATAGATTACATAATACATGCATGGTTTATATTTATATTCCCTTGACTCTTGAGCCTTCCCTCTTTCACATTAGACACCTTCTCTCTTTTTAGACCTAGTCCATCTCAACTAGTAAAAAAAAAAAAAGTGAACCTGGATATGATCCCTTCTTTCTAGAACTTCTTGATCTTGATCTTCTATTCATCATTGCTGGAGTACTTCTGGCCCTCGCCATTGGAGTGGAAGAACTTGAGACCTGTCGCGGTCCAGCCGCAACCTGTCGAACAAGACCTGAGTGGGGACGTGAGGATTGAGAAAGAAGAAACAGAGAGACGGGAGAGCTCACAAAGACCGAGCAAGTTTATTTTCACCTCTCTTTTATACATCCAGTGAGCAAGGTCATTAACCATGACCTTTATCCAAAAACACCTGCTTCCTTATTTGCTAGTTTTCTAGACACTCCTTGCCCTCAGGGGCTACATTGTTTCATGGGGTTACAGAAGGTTCATCTTGTTGCCAGGGCAATCTCTAAAGGTAAACATCGGAATTAGCGAAGACATGGTTCCCCGTAACATAGTCTCCTGGATATTTATAACAGAGGGTAAAATTAAAATGAAGCTTTTTGGCTGACACCGCTCCCCACAGAGACCCAGGCACATTCAGTGGGAAGAAAACAGAGGAAACCAATGGTTATTATCACTGATTACACCTTAGAATTCACTTGTTGGATTTTTTAAAATTATGTTGGCCAAGCCACATCTTACCTCAATTTGGCAAAGAAGAGAAGAATCCAAGCAAAAGTATTTTTTCAATCCCAGTTAGTTCCAACAGGCAATTAGTAAAAGAGGTGATTACTTTCATTTAGACCTCAGAACTGTCTTTCTGATGTACAAAAGTAAATTCTCCTTATGGCTTACTTTAAACCATCACAGTTCTATAGTAGTTTCTGAGACCAGAGCCAGAGCACAATAATAAAGAATGTCCCTTGTTTCCACAATTTTACCCCATTAACATATATTCCCTTTAAATATCCTACATGATGAAACTCGAATAATATTTCAAGATTTTGGGTCAAACACAATTCATACTCTCTTACTCCATATTTTTCTCAAGTTGCAGAAAACATTTATCTTTGTAATTATAATAGTGATCTTTCCCCTTCTCATTTCCTCCAAGTATTCAGCAATACCTGAACTGAAAAAAATAGGTCCTATCTAATTATATTGTTCCTGAAAATCCAAAGTTATTTTTAAAGTCACCATAAAAACACTTCTTAGCAGAGAAAAAATGTATCTGACAGAAATCCCATAGGTCAGCCAAAGTTTCTACTCATATGCATCATGAAACAAAAATCATGACTCTATGTGTCCTATAACTACAAAATATCAATAATACATTCACCAAGGAAGAAAATTCGAAAACAATAGCAATGAACTATGCACAGATGGACATGTTAATAGCACTGTTAATATGAAGAAACCAGGACCACAGACAGTGGCTGGGTTTCAGTTGATTTCACACATTATAAATCCCGGTGAGCTTTTGGAAGACCAGTTGAGCCAGAATCCTTACAGGTGACACCTATGCAGCTTTTATTTTGTTTCTTAACTCCCTGGGAGGATTACAATATTCAGTCAAAATTGAGAACAGGGGCTCTAAAGAACAATGTTTCAGGACCTTGGACAGCTATATGCTGCCCAGGCGATAGGAAGAAAACAATGATAAATTGAGACCATTTTCGAATGATTGTTTCACTAAAGAGGAAAACATGTGGAAGGAACCAGAAAAGGGGTGAGAGGACACAAAATATTCAGGGAAAACTTGTCTTGTTTAAAATAGTGTTCTCAACCCAAAATGTCTCATAGGGTCCAGGTAAAAAAACGTTAACAAAAAGGGGTTGAAGGGACGGCAGGGGGATGGGGAAAAAAATAAGAACCAAGATAGCTTATGTAAAGGTACAAATTTCCAATGATAAATGTCATTTATATTGTATATCTAAAATGTACCCAAAAAAGTAATAATAATAATAATAATAATAATAATAATAATAATAAAGAAAATGTTAAAAGAAGGAGATGTTTGTTATATAATGATGATTTAAATTGATTTTTTTACAAAGTCACCCTTTATGGACTACTCTTGTGGTCCAAAATATATATATTCTTTGATTTTTTTCTAGAAAAGCCATAACCTTCTGGGTCTGGATTTTACTCTTCTACTTTTAACTTAAAAAAAATTTATAAAACAGTTGTATATCTCTTTTTATTCTGCTTTAATAAAAACAAGATTACCTAAGTGGAAAGTGTATGGAGCAAACAATAAGAAGGCCAACAGAACACATCTGTAAGACAATTTGGGCCTATATAGCATCAACTTTCAATTAGATTAAATTAACAAAAATAATGTAAAAGATAAGAAATTTTCTTTCTGGCTCACTGCAAGACTAAGCTTGAATTAATTCCATGGCTTTAATGTGCTATGATTTATGAGGTATTTAAGGGAGAGTGATCTTGTCACTATTTATCAGCAGCTTTCTCAATTTCCAGTCAAATTATATTAACCAATTTCCGTTTTCGCAAAGCACCTGTTGGCCTGATCGCTATAGCTCACACAATGCAAAGAACCATTGCAATTACCTGGATAATTCATGATGAGCAGACCATCCACATAGCATTTGGGACACTCTATTGTCATTTTCATTACAATGCAGCAAATTATTTCTTGGAAAACCAGATAAAAGAGTTCACATTTATCTGGGAAAACCACAGCAGCGCTATGCAAATATCTCAACCTTTTCTGTCAAATGCGATATTTCAGTCAGTTAATCATTGAAAGCACCTTTCATTAAGCAAGGGAGCCTAACAGGGAAGAGCTAAAGCCAAGCATCTCTTTTTATCTAATCAATCATGAAAAATAGAAAAGGCACAACTATCTAATTTCTTTATAATTGATTAGTTACTAAAAATCAAAAAAGGAGAGGCATTTTTCTCCAGAAAAAAAAACATATGAAGTATGACTTCTGAAAGGGGAGCATTTTTCTGATCTCTGCTGATTCTAAACTTTTTGTTTTAGGTAGAGTTAAACCTACTAGAATCAGATGTTATTATTTCAAACCATCTGACTGCCACTCTTGCCACATCCAGTGAGCTTTGTGTAATGCTTTGTCCCAAGAGAATTGTGAGCACTGGACAGGGATTCCTGTTACTTCAAAAAATAAAACCATTAAAGCACAATGTCAGAAATATTTACAGTTGCACAAAATACCATCTCTGAGTTAAGTTTTAAACACCTGATTAAATTCCAAGGGAATATTTATGAGATTTTTCCCCTTGAAAAAGACATCTCTAACAATGTTTTTGTTTTTGTTTTTGTTTTTAGTCTAGCTTGGAAAATGTATTTTCTTTGTTTTCACAGAATTTTAGAATCTTTGGAACAATAGGCCCTAGGGCTCATCTCTCCATCCCTGTCCTCTCTCTGAGTGCCACATGCAAAACTTACAAGCTTGATTCATTCCTAGGGCCTGCTTATCTGCTTTGGTCACAGGCCCTGCTCCTAGATTTTGCATCTTTGTATTGTGATTAAAATGTGATTGTTAACTTGGAGCCGGACAAGATCACTGTAACTACTGGAAGGCTATACAAATTTGTTTCCAAAACATACATTTCTGAGACTGATTAGCCACATGAGCAAACAGAAAATACCTCCTGTCATTAGCACACAGCTAGTTATATATCCTGAATTCCGTATTTGTTTTCCTGAGATATACTAAGGTATGTGTTACTAAAGAACATAGTAGATACAGACATTAGTGATTTATAATAAGAATCAATGGGGTAGATGGCTAATTTAGAATTGATAAATAATAAGTTTTCTTCTGAGTAGAAAATTTTGCTTTATAATCTTTTTGTCTTTTTTTTACTGAAGTGAAATTGACATAACACAAAATTTAGCATTTTATTTTTTTTGTTCAATTCTTTTATTGGTACGTTGTAGGTACACAACACAATTACATTTCTCATTGGGAATTGTACCTTTACATACTGCATCTTGGTTCTTATTTTTTCCTCATTCCTAGACCTCCCTTCACCCCCTCCACCCTTCCCTATTTACAAAGACTTTATTTCCATTTTTTCCATTTCTCAGCATTTTTCCTTTCCCTTCTTTCCTTTCCCCTGCCCCTCCCACTACCCCTACCCCTTTGGACCTTTTCTTTCTATTTTGCATTATCAATTATTCATTCTAATCATTGGTACATTTTAGGTATACAATATAATGACATTCATCATTAGAAATTTGCACCTTTACATACTCTCTCTTGGTTCTTATTTTTCACCCTTGCCCAGCCCTCCCTTCAACCCCTCCAGTCCTCCCTATTTACAAAGATTTTGTTCCTATTTTTCCATTTTCTCATATTAATCCCATTCCCTTCTATCCTTTCCCCTAGCCCTCCCACTTCCTTCCCCTTTGCCCCTTTTCTTCCTATTTCACATTACCTATTACACATTTTAGTCCTTATTAACACTTTCAGTTTCTCACACCATAGAAACTATTCGGTATTTATACATGTGTGTCCTATTTATTTCACTTAAGAGTATCTCCTCTTAGCTATAAATGTCTCTAATTTCTCATTTTTTATGGCTGAGTAGTACTCCATTTTATTAAAAAAAAAAAAAAACACATTTTCTTTATCCAATCTCCAGTTGATGGGCATTTGGGCTGTTTCCAAGTTTTAGCTATCACAAACTGTGTTGCTATAAACATGGGCACACATATATCACTGTGGTATGATTCTTTTGATTCTTTGGGGAAGATCCCCAGCAGTGGAATAGCAGGGTCAAATGGGACTTCCAGTCCTAGTTCTTTGAGGTATCTCCATACTGATTTCCACAGTGCTTGCACCAGTCTACACTCCCACCAGCAGTGCAGCAGGGTTCCTCTTTCCCCACAGCCCCGCCAGCATTTGTTATTGGTTGATTTCATGATAGCAGCCATTTTTCTGGAGTGAAGTGGAATCTCAGTGTTGCTTTCATTTGCATCTCTCGAATGACCAGTGACATTGAACATTTTTTCATGTATTTATTTGCTATTTCTACTTCTTTGTGTGAGAAATGTCTGTTCATTTCAGATGCCCAGTTTTGGATTGGGTCTTTAAATTTGGGAGGTCTGATCTTTTGAAGTTCTTTATAGATTCGAGATAGTAGCCCTTTGTCTGAGGGACCGCTGGTGAAAATTTTTCCCACATTGTGGGCTTTGTCTTCACACTGCTAGTGGTTTCTCTTGCTGTGCAGAAGCTTTTTAGTAAAAAGAGATCCCACTTGCTTGTTTGTGCTAGTTCACAGGCAACTGAGGTTTTGTTCATAAAGTCTTTTCCTACCCCAATGTCATGAAGACTTCTACGTAACCTCTGTTTCAGCCGGTTTGGTGTTTCTGTTTTTATATTTAGATCTTTAATCCATTTCAATTTTAGATTAGTGCATGGTGAGAGATATAGGTCTAGTTTTAGTCTTTAGCAAGTTGAAACCCAATTTTTCCAGCACCATTTATTAAAGAGACTATCTTTCCTCCAGCAAGGGTGTTTGGCTCCTTTGTCAAAGGTGAGGTGGCTGAGTGTGTCTGGAGTTGTTTCTGCATCTTCTAATCTGTTCCATTGGTCTTCAGGTCTGTTCCTTTGCCAGTACCATGCTGTTTTATCACAGTAGCTTTGTAGTATAGTTTCAAGTTGGGGTTGTAATACTCCCTGCCATGTCTCTGTTACCTAGAATTGCTTTTGCTATTCTGGGGCTCTTCTTGTTCCAAATGAATTTTTGGATTGTTTTCTCAAGGTCCATGAAGTATGCTGCTGGGATTTCAATTGGGACTGCATTGAATCTATACAGCAGTTTTGGAAGTAGAGCCAAGTATGTTGATCCTTCCTACCCAGGAGCAAGGGATGTCTTTCCATTTTCTGATATCCCCTTCAATATCTTTTTTCAAAGTGCTATAATTTTCAGAGAAGAGGTCTTTGATTTCTTTTGTTAGGTTGATTACTAGGTATTTCAGTTTTTTGGATGCTATTGTGAAAGGAATTATTTGCCCTATTTCTCTCTCAGTGAGTCTGTCATTGGTGTAGAGGAAAGCTATTGATTTTTGTGTGTTGATCTTGTATCCAGATACTTTACTGAATTTGGTTATTAAGTCTAGAAGACTTTTGGTGGAGTTCTTGGGATCTTCTATGTAGAGTATCATGTCATCTGCAAATAATGACAATTTGACTTCTTCATTTCCTATCTTTATTCCTTTTATTTCTTTCTCTTGTCTAATTGCTGTGGCTAATATTTCCAAGACTATATTGAACAGGAGTGGTGATAGTGTACATCGTTGTTTTGTTCCTGATTTTAGTGTGAAGGGTTTCAGTTTTGACCATTTAGTGTGATATTGGCTGTTGATTTTTCATAGATGGCTTTTATCAGATTGAGGTAGAGATTGTCTATTCAGATTTTTTGTAGGGTTTTTATCATAAATGCATGTTGGATGATGTCAAATGCTTTTTCTGCGTCTATGGAGATAATCATATGGTTTTTGTCCCTGACTCTATTGATATAGTGTATTACATTAATTGATTTGCATATGTTGAACCATCCCTGCATCCCTGGGATGAATCTCACTTGGTCTGGGTGTATGATCTTCTTGATGGCCTTCTGCATTCTGCTTGCCAGTATCTTATTAAGGATTTTTGCATCTATGTTCATTAGTGAGATTGGCCTATAGTTCTCTTTTTCAGTTGGGTCTTTCTCTGCTTTGGGGATCAAGGTGATGCTTGCTTCCAGGAATGATTTTGGGAGTACTGCTTCCCTTTCAATTTTGCTGAAGAGTTTAAACAGTAGTGGCAGCAGTTCCTCTCTAAATGTCTTATGGAATTCAGCAGTGAAGCCATCCAGACCTGGGCTTTTCTTGGTTGGTAAGTTTTTAATTACATTTTCAATTTCAATGATGATATTGGGTTGTTTAGAATTTTTAGGTCATCTTCATTCACTTTTGGTAATTCATACATGTCTAGGAATCTGTCCATTTCTCCTGTGTTTTCCATCTTATTGGCATATAAGTTCTCAAAGTAGGTACTGATGATCCTCTGGATTTCTGCTGGGTCTGTTGTAATTTCACCCTTTTCATTTCTAATTGCATAGATTTGGGTCTTTTCTTTCCTTTTTCTGATAAGGTTGGCTAAGGGTTTGTCAATTTTCTTTATTCTTTCAAAGAACCAACTCTTGGCTTCATTGATTTTTTTGTATTGTTTTCTTAGTCTCCATTGCATTGATTTCTCCTCTGATCTTTATAATTTCCTCCCTTGTATGAGCTTTGAGGTTGTCCTGCTCTTCTTTTTCTAGAAGCTTGAGGTGCAGCATCAGGTTGTTTAATTGGGCACACTCTGTTTTCCTAATATGATTATTCACTTCTATGTATTTCCCTCCTAAGACTGCTTTCATTGTGTCCCATAGATTCCGATATGTTGTATTGTCATTGTCATTTAATTGAAGGAACTGTCTGATTTCTTCTTTAATTTCCTCTGTGACCCATTGGTTATTCAGAAGTGTGTTGTTCAATTTCCATGTGTTTATGAAGTTTTTGCAGTGTCTTTTGCTATGGATCTCCAATTTCATTGCACTATGGTCTGATAATATACAGGGGATAACTTCAATTCCTTTGCACTTACTTAAATATGTTCTGTGAGCTAGTATGTTGTCGCTTTTTTGGAGAGATGACCCATGTGCTGCCGAAAAGAATGTGTATTCTGATTTTGTGGGGTGAAACACTCTGTGAACATCTGATAGGTTCATATCTTCAATAGTTTGATTGAGTTCTAGTATTTCATTGCTTGTTTTTTGTCGAGTTGATCTATCTGTGACAATGGAGTATTGAGGTCTCCCACTACTATTGTATTAGTGCTTATATGACTTTTCATGTCCATTAGTATTTGTTTTATATAGTTGGATGCACTAGTGTTTGGTGCATAGACATTTATGATTATCATCTCTTCCTCTTGGATTGTTCCCTTTACAAGGATATAGTGTCCTTCTTTGTCTCGCTTAATCAGTGTGAGTTTGAAATCCACTTGGTCTGCAAAGAGGATAGCTACTTCTGCTTTTTTGGAGGGTTCCCATTGAATGGAGTATTGTTTTCCACCCTTTAACTTTCAGTCTATGAGTTTCTTTTTTAATTAAGTGTGTTTCTTGTATGCAACATATTGTTGGATCTTGCTTCTTGACCCATTCTGCCAGTCTATTTCTTTTGATTGGTGAATTGAGACCATTAACATTGATGGTTATAACTGATATGTATTGAGTTATCATTGTCATGACTTTTTCTTTTTGTTTGATCCTCCCCCTTTGCTTTTAATTTCTTGTCATGCCCAGCAGATTCATTCTGCTGGGCTTCCTGGGGTTGTGATCTTCATTGTCTTTTCCTAGGATTTTGTCTAAAATTTTTTGGAGTGCTGGTTTGGTATTCATGAAGTTCCTAAGGTGCTCTTTGTCATGAAAGTAACTTATTTCACCATCGATTTTGAAAGATAGTTTTGCAGGGTACATCAATCTGGGTTGGAGGTTGTTTTCCTTTAGGGCTTGAAAGACATCACTCCAAGCTCTTCTTGCCTTGAGGGTTTGCACTGAGAAGTCTGCTGTGATTCTGATGGGCTTTCCTTTGTATGTGACTTGTTTCTTTTCTCTAACTACTTGTAGAATTTTGTTCTTCTGTTGGGTTTCTGGAATCTTAACAATTATATGCCTATGTGTAGAGTTCTTTTGATCAAGGCTAGTTGGAGTCCTATATGCCTCATTTATCTGTATGTCAAATTCTTTTCCCCTGCTTGGGAAGTTTTCTGCCATCACTTCTGTAAATTTTTTTTATGTCATCTGCACTTTCTCCTGTTTCTTCCTTGACTCTAATCAGTCTTATGTTATTTTTCTTTGCTTTGTCTAGCAGCTGCTGGATTGATTTCTCATGTTCCCTTACAATTTTAAAGAATTTTTTCTTTTCCTGGTCACTAATTGCAATCTTATCTTCTATATCTGAAATTCTGTCTTCACATTGGCTCATTCTGCTGCAAAGACTTTCAATGGAGTTTTTAATCTCCTGGAAATCTGTTTGCATCTGTTTTATGGATTCCATTTGTTTCCTATGTTGGGATTCCATCAAGTTCCTCAGCTACTCTATTTTTCTATCGGTATCCTCTCTAGATTTATTAATCATGTCTTGCACTATGGGCACAATCTTTGCTGTTATGTGAGAAATTATTTCTGATTTCATTTTTTCCAGATCCTCTTTCATTGCTAGTTCAGGGAGTCCAGGTAGTTGAGTATCAGAGTTTTCCATCTTGTTTCCCTTTGGGGTTGCTGTAGGTGATCTGGAAGTCTGGTTCTGTGGCTTACCTGTCTTCTCATTTTGATGTGCATGGGGCAGGGGGGTAGGGTAGGTGTGTGTTCCTGGCACCCACACGGCTCACCTCCTCTGGGCTCGGAGCCATGGCACACCTACCCAGAAGCTTCCTCTATGCTGGGTCCCACAGCACCTACCCAGAAGCCTCCTGCTGCCTGGGAGCCCTGGTGGGCTGATCTGGAGGTCTCCTCTGTGCTCAGAGCTGTGGCATGCCTACCTGGAAGCTTCCTCTATGCTGAGAGCCGCAGCATGCCTACCTGGAAGCCTCCTGGTGCCTGGGAGCCCTGGCCTGTATTTTAAAGTCTGTACTAGCTAACAATACCATGGAGATGCTAAAAGTGAAAGGCACAATAAATCAAAATACTTTTGTATTTTATTTCTGTAAATTTATGCTAAATGAAAAGTTCAACTGAATTCTTTAGCACTTAACTGACTAAAATTGATGATTACTTTAGTATGTGCTTAGATAAAACTAAAATAACAGATCAACTAGAGGAAAACTACTAAGAAAATTGATCATGTTCTTATACATTAGGCTAATGGACAACATTTTTATTTTTCATCTATCTTTGTGGTGTCTTAGGCACATAACTCAACAGTACCTCCATTGGACCCTAAGATGTTCATGAAGAAAAGCCCTGTGCTCATGCCTAGAAGACCTGACCTCATTCTCCACTCCTCCTTGGAGGTTACCACATGCCTTTGACAACACAGGGTTCTGCTTCACTCACCATACCCATTATACCATTATACTTCACTCTTCCATACTAAGCAATGAGCCTGGGCCTACTTTGAGAAACCTCCAAACCCTCTAATCAGAATCCTTCTTCTGCTTGTCACACTCTCAGTGGCCAGTGAATTTCTGTGTCTCTACACATGCAAGCCTTTTCTTCTCAGAAGGATGCCAGATCTTAAAATTTTTTCAGCTCTCTTATACCCCATGCCTTATTAATTGCTTATGAAAATATAATGAATAATTTAGAACTATAATGCTAAAATCTGGTAGTAAATGACACTCCACATTACCTTACCCCCAGAGGCACAAAGGGAAGCCAGTGACAAGACCTAAACCTCTTACTAGTGTAAAGAAGGAAATAGATTTGGGGCACCTCAGTCCTTTCTATGCTCCTGAAACCACATTGCTGCCCTGTTAAGGATGTTCCTGAAAATGTATTTATTTTATGCTTTAAAAATCACAAATGTCATTCCAAGGACAGTTTTCACTCCAGAATGACCTGTGCAGCTTTGCAAATGAGAGCCACCTATGCCTGTGACTCATTTGCAGGGACACTGTCTCTAGCATCCAGGCTCATGTACTTTTTGAATGTACCAGGTGAGTTTCAACCTTAGCGAAGGGTGGGCTTCCCTGGAAGAGATTCTAATCATTAGATGATTACTGAGGACCAACCTATACCTTAAGTTCTACAATGTACACTGAAACACTTCTCTGCAAGTGTAAGAGAAAATTACTTGCTCTGTTAGCTTTTTCTAGGACTCCAAGAGTCTCAGGCAAAGATTTTTAGCACCAAATTCAGATTTCATTTATCTCCTACCATTGATGAATGAAAGGTTAAGATCCTAGTGACTCCATTCCATTACTGAAATAAATTGAAAGCTTCACAAAAGCATCCCCAGACAAGCCATCAATAATGTGAAAACATGTTCCCCATGAATTGCAAAATATATATCTATTTCTATGGGAACATCCAGTGTGGCATGGGGGGGGGGGCATGTAATTAAGAGAGCTCATCCTTCCTGTCAGTAAAGTTGTATCCAAACACATTCATCAAATCTTAAGAGCATTTCTGCCACCCAGTGTCCAAAGCCAGCATAATTTCTGTCAGCACTCAGAGAAGCCATTCCTTTCTCAGGCCTATTGAAGTTCTATTTTCCTTATTAAGGCCAACTCAGGGTATAAAGGAATCCTAAGGGGTTCTAAGTAAAACCTACAAAAACACAAGCACTTGCACTCATCTTGCACTCACTGAAAATTATAAAAATCAATCCAAAAATTCATGATATATCTGCCTGGCCCTCACTTTCATTAAGCTGACTCCACAGAAGTGGCTACCAGGCTACACATTTACAGAGTCACAGACTTCCTTTAACAGTCCTATGTGGTTTCTACACTCATGTTTATAAGCCTGAAAAATTTTGCTCTTCATTGGCTGACAGTAACTTAAATTTCAACAAGTTAACAGTGAGAACTAGTATGTCATTTTGGCACTGAAATTCACATTTCACAAACTATAATTCACATCAAAACACTCTGTCCCTATAAAATGCCTTGGGATCACAGCTCACTGGACTGAGCCACTGTATCTCCCCAGGTGATGATGATAAAGGCACTTAATCTCACACCTAGGTTTCCTCAGCTGGAAAATAAGCTTGAACTTATCACAAGAAGGTATTAAGGAATAACTGTTACCTATAAGAGTAAAAGGCCTTGTAGAAACAAAGAGGCAGATGTACCTTTGTGATGGAATTGTCCATTCCTTCCAAAGTAAGATCATGTCATAGCTAATGTGATGGGTCACCAGGTAATAGATTCAGAGAAAGGAGCCTGTGGAGATAACCAGTGCTTTGTTCTCATGGTTCTGCCTCTACAATACACTCTATCCTCTTTGCATTCTCCAAGGTTAAATACAAAATAGCTATGACCCACTGGGAATAAATAAAAGATCCATAGTCAGGATGGGCACTTATCCAACCATCACTGTGAAAATAGGCTAAATTTGACCTTACTCTAGTCACTGTATTTACCCACAAAGGGAACTAGTGGGCATCAATTAAATACATGCTACTTACTGTGTACTGTGCTTTATTCACATCCCCTCCCATTTAACTAGTGAAATATCAGTTACTGTCTCATATTGAAGTCATGCTCCTCCCCTTATCCTGTACCATCTTCCTGGAGGGTTCTAGAGGTTTCTGGATAGCCTAAGAATCCCAGCATTCTTTTTATCTTTGGTACCACAGGCCATAACATTTTCTCTTGTGGCACTGTTTCAACAACATTTCCTTCTAATCAGTCACATGTATCTTCTTAATAAAAAAAAATGATCTTGCTTCCACCTACTATATTCCTCAATTCTACACTGACCTTGCCAATCCTCCCTGCTTGTCCAAACACTCTCCATAATTTGTGAATCTTACTTTAGTTCCACTTCCTTTACAAAGACTTTATCATGGCAGCTCCTGTGGTGATTTAGGTGGTGGAACTTCTTCAGTCCTTCCTGTCAGCATCACTTGCTTGAATGTGCCTGTATGTGTGTACAATCTAGGCATGAATCCCTGCACTGGGCTGCCCTTATAGTACAATATCGTATATCTACCTTGACTGTTAGGTTATCATCAGCCCAGTGGAAACAAACAAAAAGCAACCAATGTGATATCATTTAAACTTCAGGTAGAAACTTCATTTTTCCTTAAAAAAAAAAAAAAGCCATTTTAAATGTCTAATTCTTTCCCCTTAGCATAAATACTCCTGACATCTGGTTCCTGAAAGTGTGGCTCTGTGCCATGATGAGAAATGAAGCCGCAAAAGCATTCCTGGGCCACCACTGATGTCAGCAAGCCTGGGACGGCAGCCACAACTGTAGCGTTGTGTATACATACACTGCTGTCTCACAGCCACAGTTCTTCTCCTGGTCACTCCACAGGACACCATACAGTGATTGAAGTTCCTGTTGACTAGCTTGGAAATATTGCTAATAATATATCTGGATTTTGATTTCACCATCTGCAAATGCAATTTGTCAAGCAATTTAAGACAATTTATTAACTCAATCTAAACTAGTCACTACTTTCTATGGTTTTGATCTTGTACTAGCTTCTTACTCATGTGGGCTGAACTATTCCTCCCTCCAGACCACCCATATTTCTGGCATGCAAAGCCCTTAGAAAAGCTTTGAGAAGACAAAGGTCCCAGAGCATAAGTCAGTGGTCTCCAGATCTGACTAATCATTAGAACTCTGAGGTCAGATTTTCAAAAAACATGGGTTCCCAGGACATCTGAGTCTGATTCTGGTGAGGCCCCATTTTTTTTTTAACTCCCAGTGATTTTGAAATTCAGTAAGAATTGAGACCTTCTGCTTCAGAAACAGAAATTCTTTTCTTCTTTTCTCTTTGTTCCTGCATTGGCTCATGAAATAGGAACTTCCACCATGAATTTTACTCTAAGGAAAGACAGCCACTCATCTGTTCCTCTTCTCCTCACTGAGTCCCACACAAGAAAATGACTTGCCCTGATTGGAGAAGTTGGAGGAATGTCCCTGAACATACATGGCCTGTCCTCTGGACTCTGAGTCTTGCTATCTCCCAAGCATCTCTGCTCACAAGTGAAATATTTTCTCCAAAGGCTCTTTCTTCCATATTATAAGTGCTCTAGAGTGGTTCTGTCTTCTGGGCTTCTCTTATGGCCTTCTGACTTATGATATATGAACTTGAGTAGATTTTGGCAGGCTGTGATCTTTCAATTGGTACATAAGAAGCACTCACCTTATATTCCTACATGCAATTGTCAAGGTCTGACTTGGGTGTACATAAAAGAAGTGTCCTGTATAGGCAATGAAATGGATGCTTAAAACAATCTCAATGTGTATGTTCCTCAATATTAGTATATTGAAATCTAATCCCTAGTGTGAGAATATTTAGAGATGGGCCTTCAAGAGGTAACTAGTTCACGAGAGCAGAGCCTTTGTGAATGGAATCAATGTCCTTACAGGTGACCCAGCGAGTAAGGGGACAGCAAGAAGACACCAAATCTGCTGGTGGCTTAATCTTGGATTTTGCCTCCAGAACTGTCTGCTGTTGATAAGCCACCAAGTTAGTGGTATTTTGTTATAGCAGCCCAAATGAAATAAGACAACCCTACATTTTAATCTCCACCTGATAAAGCTGACGATGTAGCTCAGTGTAGAGTGCTTGTCTAGCATATGTAAGGCTCTGGGTTTTAGTCCCAGCACTGCAAATAAAAATAAACAAATTTCCACCTGGTTCTTATAACCATATCTCAACTGGCTTCTCCAGAAATCCTAATTCAGCTCACCTGACAGTGAGTCAAAACACTGTCCCATGCTGTGTTTACCATTTCTGGGTGGTCCTGTGCTGTGTTTACCATTGAGCAGGAAGCAGCACACAATGAGCCCCAAAGTACACAGAAAGTTGGAGTCTGGGAACTGGCAAGAATTTCATGAAAGGTGCCCTTTTGGACTCCTTCCTTCAAATCTTGCCTGTGGTATCAGCAAAATCAGACAAGGAGATGCAGTTTAGTAAGAGAGAACACATCAGTTGGATATACAAAAATAAAGGAATCTTAGGGGACAAAAGGAAAAAGACTTCCCCTCAGTTATTGCTCCTTGAAGGAGTCAGATTCACCAGCATGTAAAGGTAGAAGGCTGACCTCCTAACTCTCTCCTCTTTCCTCTCTTCCTATCATACACATACACAAACATACATACATGTACAACCCTCATTTTTCAGGCTACATCTGTGGCTGGGTCACCTTACCCAATAAAGTATGTGCATTGGGCATGTTAATTTTGTTGAATGTCTTCCAGCAGGAGTTTCATGTGTAATTATTGTGCAAAAGAGAAATAGCTTTTCTAGAAAGATTGCTATAAAAAATACTCCAAGGTCCAATTTTCTATCATCTTTTTTATGCAAACCCCATTTCACTGCAGGTAGAAATAGAGGTGTAATTTTGATGTCCTTTTTAAAAAATGAGCCCAAAGTTTTTCAGTTTTAAGATATATACTCCTCATGGAGCCAGGGAGAGTTTTCATAGAGAAATATATGTGCCTTTCAAAGCTTTGCAACCCAAATTTTATTGAAGTTTTTATGAAGAGCTTCAGTGTACCAGCAGAGTAACCATGTAAAAATAAGTCAAAACAACCACTGCACTAAGAAGCAATTCTGATGCCAAAAGATAAAACAGTCTTCTAATGTTACACATTGTCTCCCATCAGAGTTTAACATACATACAATCAACATTCACCATGCTTGACTTCGCCCATTGAAATTGATTATAATCCACATGGTGGTTCCTCTTTTATTCTCTTGTCAATGAGGAAAAAGGGGGCCTATGTAGAAAATCAATAGTCTTGATAGCATGTATGGGAGAGTGGTTCTTCATTTTAAAAATAAAAATGTTCACTCTTAGGATTCTTTTGCAAAAAGTAATATGCAGGTAAGAAGTACACTATTGTCTCATTACATATATAAACATTCATAGGCTATACTTTAGCAATAAAAATTAAGGAAAGTACTGATGCACTATCGAGAGTTTCTCCAACCATAGTGACTGGTCTCTACTAGGTTCCCTTATACTTCTGTTAGCCACCTACTGATTAGCCATGCTTATCTGTAAGGACAAGTGACCCTGACACAAAGGAAAATTAATTAACCAATGTGGATATATATGGTCCTGGGCAGGTGAGAAATGTGCCCTGATTTGGTTAGTGTACAGTCTGAATTAAAACTAAACATAGTTCTAACAGACCTCACTATTCACCACTTATAGAGCTTCTATTTATTTGGAAACAATGAAACTGCAATACACTTAGCCTGGTGGTTTTCTATTTATGGTTTCATAAACCTATTTATTCAGTAAAGTAGGTATTCAAAGAGGCTTGGAGTACAAGTAAGAACTTGAAATATTTAACTGAATTTATGTAAGTCCCCAATTATGAACATTCGAGTTGCAAACTTTCATGGCTGGGAAGGTCCTCACATTAGGAACATTCATAGATGCAAATTGCAGAAGTAGCTCACATGTTTGCTGGACACTGTCACAGTTGTGCTGCTCTGTGCTTACTATACAGTGTGACAGTGTACAGTGGTATAGTGCTCAGTCAGAGCCCAGGATGTCTGGAACCAAGAGGAAAAGCAGTGGTGATGTAGGGGGGACTGCCAGGAAGCACAAAGCAATACACATTGCATATTTGTGTCAACGGTGCATAGGACTCACTTTGTCTGACTTACTAACAAATATGACTTACAACTCATTTGTAAGTCAAGGACTTATTGTATTTATAAAAAAAAAATTTCAAATTTGGTGATAAAATGGTGCACGGGGCAGAGTGAGGATCAGTCATTCACTGAGGCCTTGGCTTAGCCTCCAGAGGAAGCTGAGAGTCAATGATTTTTACAAGTCTTCTGAAAGGAACGGCTAGCAGGAGCTGAAACATTTTTCCATTCCCATTAGTTCCATTTCCATTTAGTGGCAAAGCCAGAGAAGCTCCACACAATGTGATGTGCTCACTGGCACCTGTTTCTTACCTTAAAAACAATGCCCCATTTTCTTGGCATTCCTTCCATGAAGAGGAATTGGATGGCTCCTTGCTGAGCTCTTTGATGGAGAAGATCGTGGTCATTCCAATCTCACTGAGGAGCTTCTGAAGGATGATACTTCATCAAATAATCAATCAAAGGAGCATGAGAATGGAGAAAAAGGGTGCCAAATTATACTTAAATCTCCCCAAGAAAAAAATTCACTGTACAGCCTGAAACCAGTAGCTCCTTGGCCTCTGAATTATCTCAACTAAATACATCAATTGGTCATGGAGCAACTCCTGCTAAATCATTTGACAGACACTTAATACTAGAAGATAATCATAAAAGTGACTGTTGCTGCACCATTTCATTCAATAATTTGTGATCCTGTGCTTGATAAGAGTAAGACTTATTCATCCAAAGATACTGAAAAACCCTCCTCCCTTGGGGAAGAGATGAGAGAAAATGATTAGGCTGAAGGGATGTGCCCTAATACTTCTGCCTGGGATGGGATCTCTTCTCCTTTGAACAATAACTTTCAATAAACTGTCACTGATTAAAAATATACCTGACACTAAGAAACCTACACCTTTGTTCTCTCAGCTCTTAGATCATCCAATATAGGATCATTCTGAAAAAATGGTGGATCCCATAAATTAAGAGGTAAAATGAGGTGTCTGGTTGTTTCCCATTCAACAAAGAGCCAGTGTGCTCAATAAGTATTCTGTGGAGATGAAAGGCCATGAGAAAAGAATAGGCAAAGTAATTCCTATTCTAAAAACCAAAACCCGGGCTAATTTTTTTAAGTCAGGGTTTCCCTATGTAGTCCAGACTGGCTGGCCTTGAACTCTCGGCAATCCCCCTGCCTCAGCCTCCTGATTGCTGGGATTACTGATGTGTGCCACCACACCTGGCAGGACTAATATTTGACATTTTCACAATCAGATCTAGAACAGCAAAAGCAAATTTCTCTCAGGCATGTCTTTGATCATATAGAAGACCCAGGAACTCAACTAAGGTACCCCAGAGGGGCTACATGTTTTGATGGATCAGCAGCATCCTTTGGGTCTCACCATGTGAAATTACACCCAGCACCAACAGAAACCTCTGCAAAGATATATCCTGGCTCAGTGGGTTGACAGAACAAGGGAAGCTGCCATCGGTTTCAGCGTCTTCCAGATTTTTCATATAGTCTGTCTTATTCTATCAGCAGTAAAGGTCCCTATCCAGGATCCAGCCTACACTTGCATCTCATTTTCTTCTGCTCTTTTGTTCTTTATATAGTTTTAATTTTATTTTTCAAAGATTTTATTAAAGAACTTGTTTCCTGTTGAAATGCACATCATTGCATTGGATTTTTTTTGTATGAGTGCCCTAATAATTTTGTGTGTCCACATGTGTTTTAGCAGTGTTGAATTTATAATAGTTCTTAAAATTTCTTTATTTCAATTGAAGGTGGCTGTGCCCTGGAAATCAGTATGAAGCCATAATACCTAGGCTCAAGTAAACCACGCAGCTCTATGCAGAGGCAAAGTCTATTTCTGGTGCCTAAAAGAAATTATCTTGTAATCAGCTGTAAGAAAGAGATTCTCTACCAAGCTATGAGCCAGTGTCAATTATTGCTGATGACTTGTGAATGGATACAAGTCATTTTCCCAAACCCTCTTTCTTTTTAAATTGGAATCTCTGAATACCTGTCAGTATTTTAAAGTTGGCAATCCAGAACATTTGAAGTAAAATGGAGTAGAAGAAAAATCCTGTTGAAAGGAAAATAACAGAGGGGTGGAGGGAAGGGGGAAAATAAGAATTGAAATGTGTTATATACATATACCAATTCCCTATAGTGAATGTAATCATTATGTGCTAAAACACGGACTAATAACATTTTTTAAAAGAAAGAAAATGTAAACTGTCTCCTTTCTGTACCTTTTAGCTATTTTTTTTCCTCCTCTGTCTCCAGGTACAAGGGATTGAACCAGGGCTGCATGCACATTTGGCAAACACTACCACTGAGCGACATCTCCAACCCTTTTTTTGCTATAATCTTTGGCCTTTCTTCCTTTTCTATTAAATTTATTTTGTACAAAGTATTTACAGATCTTACACATCTTAACTCTGACACAGGTCTTACCAGTCTTAACTGCTGAGCAACCCGTTAGTCTCTACTAACACTGTGGTCTTGTGACTGCCTTCTCTGCCCTTCTTTAAGGTAACTGTCTGCTTTATACTTTCCCCCACCACCACACACCCTGCTCCCTCGGGATCCTCAGGCAGTATTCCTATATATTGTTAGACATGGACATGCTTTTTTAGAATGGTCTCCTTGCTCTTTTTTTTTTTTTGGTACCAGGGATCAAACTCAGGTCCTTGCACTTACAAGGCAGGCGGCGGAACCACTGAGCTAAATCCCCGGCCCCTCCTTGCTCTTATTGAAGAACTGTCCACTGAGACTGTTGATGATAGGCCAATGCCATTGAGATGTCAGTTGGTCTTCAATTTCATCAGCCAAACCTTAACTTTAAGTATGGATGTCAGTCGAGACACCTCCATCCTGTGAGAGAGGCCTAGAGGAGGCACCCATCTGTCTCCATTATTGATTAACAGGTGCCTTTCCCCCAAGGATCTTTCCATCTCCTGGTTTGGTCAGACCCCTGATGCAGTTTCACATACCTCCTCAAGTAGGTCTAACTATTAGATTGTGATTGATTGTGCACAGAAGTGTTGCCTGATCTTAAGGCTTGGTTTTCTAACCAAAACTGACAGACTTCGTGCATCTGTCTTAATGGATATCTCAAGAGTTTGTTCCTCTCTTTACAGACAGTTGTAGGCATCATTTTGAAAAGTTTTGTGGTCTGGCATTTGTGCTTCTGCTGTTTGCTCTCTGTGAAGGATGTTCATAGTTGGTTTTGTTTTGTTTCATCAGCCTCATCTCTGTATGTGAGTAACCCATCATAAACATCCTACCCCACTTTAGAAACTAACTTGGGAAAAGTTTGGTCATTCAGCTCTCCAGTAAATTTCAACAGACATCCTTAAGTGTTTCATGTTTTTATCCAGTCAAGGATGCTCTTTCCCTTGGACATTTCATTTAGATTCTGAAACTAGAATGTAATGGAAAAATCCCATTTGAAGGCAGTAAGCAAAACCTATTATTTCAGTTGGCATAATTGCCATTAACTTCATTGGTCACTTCTCTGGGCTGCCCTAAATTAGCCGGATGGAGTGAGACTTGCCAGACATCTACCTTTGGGACTAAAACATACTCACAATTAAAGGAGCTGTACTTGCTGGCATTGCAGAGGTCTAGTTCCCCACAGACAACCCAAGGAGTGAAGGTAGAGCATTTTGCTTAGGCAAAAATCTATGACTTATGTTCCTGCCCTCCTATATAGAAAGGTTTAAGATGGAATGTGTAATAGGAACATTGCCTTTGCCAAATGAAATGAGTGACAGGTTAACAAGACAATGTGACAATTGCACTTCCTCTTAGCTCAAATAATTGTTTCTCCAAAGCTTTCACAGCTTAATTAAATCTGCAGGGGAGGAGAAAACTGTTCTCTAGTGGTTAACTTGGTGTTCTTTAAGAAGAAAAAACAAAGCCAAGGAAAGCTCATCTGGCATGTTTGCCTTAAAGATGGTAGTGGGTAGAATTTGGGGTTTTAATCTCTTTCCAAAGCTTCCTATCTTACATTTAGTGTGGGCCTCCAAAGCTAGTATTCCAGGAGCAATTACAGCTGTATTTTTAAATCTGAGTGAGGATTTGTGCATTTAACTTCCGACCTAGCTTTCTTCATCCATGATGATATTCTCATCCTAGGTGTCTCACTACACAAACAGAGTAAAATGTGTTTTTTAAATAGTTTATTTGAAATAAAAGCACCTGACATAGTCTGTTGTTTTGTACCTGATATAGGCCTTAATTTACTGGCATTGTTGTCAGGACCAATTATGAAACTGAAGTTTGGTGCCTCATATTTATTATGTTTTTTCCCTTGTAGCAATTATGTTTAATGTCATTAAAAAGAAATAAAAGTCTTTGACAGTGGAAAAAAGTATTTTCAAATTTATTCAGATCTCACTGCCCACAATAATACTTAGAACCTAAATTAGAGACGTAGTGCTAATGTGGTGAGAAATGAGAATTCACTATATAATGCTTTTCAGTAATGAGATAAATTATAATTTCACTTTTTTAAAACTAAAAGCAATTATATATTGTTCACATTGCTAATATTTAAAAACAGCTACCTCATTGTAGTATATATACATCTATATTTATCACGCATCACTTAGGATTTGGTTCTGCCATTTTTATATGCCTCATATCAAAGGCATTGATATTCTTAAGTTATCTGGTGAGATGGCATCTCAAGCAATAAATGATTTAATCAGATAGTTGAAAATCATCCAATTTCACATAAGAGCAAAGGAAGAAAAACACATCTGGCAAAAAAAAATGCATTTCCATCTATAAGAACAGTGATCTGCTCATATAAATGGAAGATCCTCCAGTTTACTCTACCAGCAGAAATCTCTCATTTGGACCCTTAGGGTCTGTTCTGCAGTATAATTTCAAACATTTGAAAGTTAAATTCTTCCACCAAGTTGAAAATGTATTGTTCTCTTGCATCAAAAATTTATTTCTCTGGGTAATTTTCCCACTTTAGCACAAATAATTTATTGCTAGATGTGTTTATTAAACAGCAGGAAATATGCTTATCTCTTTGCTTGCCTTTTAATCAGAAAATGGGCTGAAATCCATAGGGAACATTTAATCACATCTGGAGGAAAGGACATTTAACTAACTCGTTTTCTTATGAAAGTATTGAGAAAGGAATCCTTCAAAATAAGTTGTGTTGTTTGTTAAATCTCTCTCCCTAGAGAGAAAGCCAGTAATTGAGTGACAGTGACAAGAAAAACATTTCCTATCCTTATGGTTTTCTGCATGACTCGTGTGAAAAGAGGAGAAAAAAGTAAAATTCTAGTTCTGCAACCACCAGAAACAAAATTATGATGACTCTGGTTTTCTTATGTTTAGCAGGAACTTCTTGGAAGGAAATAAATTAGCATCTTCATCCACTGCAAGATGATCTTCAGTTACACAATTGATATAGCATCATAACACAGCAACACTCAAACACATTGTATTTTAATATTTTTATGTCTTAAAGATGGACATTGAAGGCTATTTTTAGTGCAACTTTTCATTTTACAGAGAAGAAAACTAAGGCCTAGGGAAGATAACTGGCTTGTTCAGGTTACAAAATTAATGCTGCAAGAGGGATTAGAGTTCAAGGTAAAGACCCTGGGTTCAGTATCCAATAATGAAAAAGAAAGAAGAGAGAGACAGACAGACAGACACTAGGACTTCATGTCTCCTAGATTTCAGACCAGTGTTCATTCTAAGTCAAATATCTGTTAGATCAACCAGTTAGCGCAGGACAAAGGATATAGTCCTCATTTGCTGAGCACTTACTCTGAGCAGAGGCAAGGAAATCCTGTTATCAATCTATCACTCAGCTCTAAATACACCCTTCAATACATCCTATGCATTGATGGGTGGGTTTTCTTACATATTTCTCTTTTATAGTAAGCACAATCTTATGCTTCTTTTTTTATGACTTGTGTGTCATTTTTTTTATTAAATTCTTCTATTGGTACATTGTAGGTATACAACACAATTACATTTCTCATTGGGAATTGTACCTTTACATAATGCATCTTGGTTCTTATTTTTTCCTCATTCCTAGACCTCCCTTCACGCCCTCCACCCTTCCCTATTTACAAAGACTTTATTTCCATTTTTTCCATATCTCAGCATTTTTCCTTTCCCTTCTTTCCTTTCCCCTGCCCCTCCCACTACCCCTACCCCTTTGGACCTTTTCTTTCTATTTTGCATTATCGATTATTCATTCTAATCATTGGTACATTTTAGGTATACAATATAATGACATTCATCATTGGGAATTTGCACCTTTAAATAGTCTCTCTTGGTTCTTATTTTTCACCCTTGCCCAGCCTTCCCTTCAACCCCTCCATTCCTCCCTATTTACAAAGATTTTGTTCCTATTTTTCCATTTTCTCATATTAATCCCATTCCCTTCTATCCTTTCCTCTAGCCCTCCCACTTCCTTCCCCTTTGCCCCTTTTCTTCCTATTTCACATTACCTATTATACATTTTAGTCCTTATTTACACTTTCAGTTTCTCACACCAGACAAACTATTCGGTATTTATACATGTGTCCTATTTATTTCACTTAAGACTATTACCTCAATGTGCATCCAATTAACTATAAATGTCTCTAATTTCTCATTTTTTATGGCTGAGTAGTACTCCATTTTATGAAAAAACCACATTTTCTTTATCCAGTCTCCAATTGATGGGCATTTGGGCTGTTTCCAAGTTTTAGCTATCACAAACTGTGTTGCTATGAACATGGGCACACATATATCACTGTGGTATGATTCTTTTAATTCTTTGGAGAAGATCCCCAGCAGTGGAATAGCAGGGTCAAATGGGACTTCCAGTCCTAGTTCTTTGAGGTATCTCCATACTGATTTCCACAGTGCTTGCACCAGTCTACACTCCCACCAGCAGTGCAGCAGGGTTCCTCTTTCCCCACAGCCCCGCCAGCATTTGTTATTGGTTGATTTCATGATAGCAGCCATTTTTCTGGAGTGAAGTGGAATCTCAGTGTTGTTTTCATTTGCATCTCTCGAATGACCAGTGATGATGAACATTTTTTCATGAATTTATTTGCTATTTCTACTTTGTTGTCTGAGAAATGTCTGTTCATTTCAGATGCCCATGTTTAGATTGGGTCTTTAAATTTGGGAGGTCTGATCTTTTGAAGTTCTTTATAGATTCGAGATAGTAGACCTTTGTCTGAGGAAGAGCAGGTGAAGATTTTTTCCCACATTGTGGGTTGTCTCTTCACACTGCTGGTGGTTTCTCTTGCTGTGCAGAAGGCTTTTAATAAGAAGAGTTCCCACTTGTTGATTGTTTGTGCTAGTTCATGGGCAACTGAGGTTTTGTTCATAAAATCTTTTCCTACACCAATGTCTTCAAGGGTTCTACCTAACCTCTGTTCCAAATGGTTCAGAGTTTCTATTTTAATATTTAGATCTTTAATCCATTTTGATTTTAGTTTAGTGCATGGTGAGAGATATAGGTCTAGTTTTAATCTTTGGCAATTTGAAGCCCAGTTTTTCCAGCACCATTTATTAAAGAGGCTATCTTTCCTCCAGTGAGGGTGTTTGGCTCCTTTATCAAAGATGAGATGGCTGAGTGTATCTGGTGTTGTTTCTGCATCTTCTAATCTGTTCCACTGGTCCACAGGTCTGTTTCTTTGCCAGTACCATGCTGTTTTTGTAACAGTAGTTTTGTAGTATAGTTGCAGGTTGGGGATTGTGATACCCCCTGCCATGTCTCTGTTACCTAGAATTGCTTTTGCTATTCTGGATCTCTTCTTGTTCCAAATGAATTTTTGGATTGTTTTCTCAAGGTGCATGAAGTATGCTGCTGGGATCTCAGTTGGAATTGCATTAAATCTATATAGCAGTTTTGGAAGTATGGCCATTTTCACTATATTAATCCTTCCTACCCAGGAGCAGGGGATGTCTTTCCATTTTCTGATATCATCTTCAATCTCTCTTTTCAGAGTGCCATAGTTTTCAGAGAAGGGGTCTTTGATTTCTTTCATTAGGTTGATTCCTAGGTATTTCAGTTTTTTGGATGCTATTGTGAAAGGAATTATTTGCCCTATTTCTCTCTCAGTGAGTCTGTCATTTGTGTAAAGGAAAGCTATTGATTTTTGTGTATTGTAACCAGCTACTTGACTGAATTTGGTTATTAAGTCTAGAAGACGTTTGGTGGAGTTCTTAGGATCTTCTTTATAGAGTATCACGTCATCTGCAAATAATGACAATTTGACTTCTTCATTTCCTATCTTTATTCCTTTTATTTCTTTCTCTTGTCTAATTGCCGTGGTTAATGTTTCCAGAACTATATTGAACAAGAGTGGTGATAGTGGACATCCTTGTCTTGTTCCTGATTTTAGTGTGAAGGATTTTAGTTTTTGACCATTTAGTATGATATTGGCTGTTGGTTTTTCATAGATGGCTTCTATCAGTTTGAGGTAGAGACCATCTATTCCAATTTTTTGTAGAGTTTTTATCATAAATGCATGTTGGATTTTGTCAAATGCTTTTTCTGCGTCTATGGAGATAATCATATGGTTTTTGTCCTTGGCTCTATTGCTATAGTGTATTACATTGATTGATTTGCATATGTTGCACCATCCCTGCATCCCTGGGATGAATCCCACTTGATCAGGGTGTATGATCTTCTTGATGATCTTCTACGTTCTGTTTGCCATTATCTTATTAAGGATTTTTGCATCTATGTTCATTAGTGAGATTGGCCTATAGTTCTCTTTTTCACTTGGGTCTTTCTCTGCTTTGGGGATCAAGGTGAGGCTTGTTTCCAGGAATGAATTTGGGAGTATTGCTTCCCTTTCAATTTCATTGAAGAGTTTCAACAGTAGTGGCAGCAGTTCCTCTCTAAATGTCTTGTAGAATTCAGCAGTGAAGCCATCAGGGCCCGGGCTTTTCTTAGTTGATAAGTTTTTAATTATATTTTCAATTTCATTGGTTGATATTGGATTGTTCAGAATTTTTAGGTCTTCTTTGTTCAACTTTGGTAATTCATATGTATCTAGGAATCTGTCCACTTCTTCTGTGTTGTCCATCTTATTGGAGTATAGGTTCTGGAAGTAGGTATTGATGATCCTCTGAATTTCTGCTGGGTCTGTTGTAATTTCACACTTTTCACTCCTAATTGCATGGATTTGGGCCTTTTCTTTCCTTTTTCTGACAAGGTTGGCTAAGGGTTTATCAATTTTGTTGATTCTTTCGAAGAACCAACTCTTGGCTTCATTGATTTTTTTGTATCATTCTCTTAGTCTCCATTGCATTGATTTCTGCTCTGATCTTTATAATTTCCTCCCTTGTATGAGCTTTGGGGTTGTCCTGCTCTTTTTCTAGAAGCTTGAGGTTCAGCATCAGGTTGTTTATTTGGGCTCATTCTGTTTTCCTAATATGCATATTCACTGCTATGAATTTCCCTCCTAAGACTGCTTTCATTGTGTCCCATAGATTCTGATATGTTGTATTGTCATTGTCATTTAATTGAAGGAACTGTCTGATTTCTTCTTTAATTTCCTCTGTGACCCATTGGTTATTCAGAAGTGTGTTGTTCAATTTCCACGTTTTTATGAAATTTTTTGACTTTCTTTTGCTACGGATCTCCAATGTCATCCCACTATGGTCTGATAATATACAGGGGATGACTTCAGTTCCTTTGCACTTACTTAAACATGTTCTATGTGTGAGTATGTGGTCTATTTTTGAGAATGACCCATGTGCAGCTGAGAAGAATGTGTATTCTGATTTTGTGGGGTGGAAGACTCTGGAAACATCTGTTAAGTTCATTTGTTCAAGAGTTCAATTGAGTTCTAGTATTTCATTACTTATTTTTGGTCTAGTTGATCTATCTATTTGTGACCATGGGGTGTTGAGATCCCCCACTACAATTGTATTAGTGTATATATGACTTTTCATGTCTGTTAGTATTTGTTTTATATAGTTGGGTGCACTAGTGTTTGGTGCAAAGATATTTATGATTGTCATCTCTTCCTCTTGGATTGTTCCCTTTACAAGGATGTAGTGTCCTTCTTTGTCTCTCTTAATCAGTGTTGGTTTGAAATCTACTTGATCTGCAAAGAGGATAGCTACTCCTGCTTTTTTTCAGGTTCCTGCCACATGGAGTATTGTTTTCCACCCTTTAACTTTCAGTCTATGAGTTTCCTTTTGAATTAAGTGTGTTTCTTGTATGCAGCATATTATTGGATTTTGCTTCTTGACTCATTCTGCCAGTCTATTTCTTTTGATTGGTGAATTGAGACCATTAACATTGATGTTTATAACTGAAACATATTGACTTGTCATTGCCATGACATTTTCTTTTTGTTGGTTTCTCCCGCTTTACATTTAATTTCTTGTCATGCCAGATGGGTTCATTCTGCTTTGCTTCCTGGGGTTGTGATTCTCAATATCTGTTCCTAGAATATTGTGTAAAATTCTTTGGAGTGCTGGTTTGGTATTCACGAAGTTCCTAAGGTGCTCTTTGTCATGAAAGTATCTTATTTCTCCATCAAGTTTGACAGATAGTTTTTGCAGGGTACATCAATCTGGGTTGGAGGCTGTTTTCTTTTAGGGCTTGGAATATGTCACTCCAAGCTCTTCTTGCCTTGATGGTTTGTGTTGAGAAGTCTGCTGTGATTCTGATGGGCTTTCCTTTGTATGTGATTTGTTTCTTTTCTCTAACTGCTTGTAGAACTTTGTTCTGTTGTGTTTCTGGAATCTTAACAATTATATGCCTATGTGTAGATTTTTTTTGATCAAGGCTATTTGGAGTCCTATATGCCTCATTTATCTGTATGTCAAGCTCTTTTCCCCTGCTTGGGAAGTTTTCTGCCATTATTTCTGTGAAGAGATTTTTTTATGTCATCTCCACTCTCTCCTGTTTCTTCATTGAGCCCAATCAGTCTTATGTTATTCTTCTTTGCATCATCTAGCAGCTGCTGGATTGATTTCTTGTGTTCCCTTATAATTTTGAAGCAATTTTTCTTTTCCTGGTCATTAATTACAATCTTATCTTCTATATCTGAAATTCTGTCCTCACATTGGCTCATTCTGCTGTGTAGACTTTCAATGGAATTTTTCATGTCCTGGAAATCTATTTGCATCTGTTTTATGGATTCCATTTGTTTCCTATGTTGGGATTCCATCATGTTCCTCACCTCCTCTCTAGATTTATTGATCATGTCTTGCACTAGGGGCCCAATTTCTCCTGTTATCTGAGAAATTATTTCTGATTTCATTTTTTCCAGATCCCCTTTTGTTGCCAGTTCAGTGGGTCCAGGTGGTTGAGTATCAGAGTGTTCCATCTCATTTCCCTTTAGGGTTGCTGTAGGTGATCTGGGAGTCTGGTTTTGAGCCTTATTTACATGTTTTCTCATTTTGACTGGGGTGGGGGGCTGTTAGTGCCTGCACGGATTACCTCCTCTGAGCTGGGAGAGGTGGGACAGGGGCCAGGAGCAGCAGTAGGGATGGCTGCCCAAAAGCTCTTTCCTGTTTGCTGGGAGCAGCAGCAGGGATGATGGTCGAGAAGCCCCTTCCTCTGGACCAGGAGCAGTGGGATGGTGGCCCGGAAGCCCCTTCCTCTGGGCCGGGAGCAGCAGGACTCAGTACCGTGGTCTGGTGGTCTGGTGTCTTCTGCGTCTTTGTAGTGTGGAACCAGTTGGCTGCCTGTCTGCAGCCAGGTGAGTCAGCGTCTTCCACGTGACTCGGGACCTCGCTAGGGTATGCATAGACCTGCCTGTCTGCAGTAGGCCGATTTGGCGTGTTCCACGGAACTCCGGACCTCCCTTATGCTTTTTTGTAGTGGGCACTGCAGCAATATCCCAAAAGAAAGGAGCTCTCCTACTGCTACTTATGACCACATGATCAGTCAAGGATATTGGAGTGAGGGGACTGGGTAGTGTTCTGCGGCAGCCATGTGCCCAAAGGGCACAGCCCCTCAACCTGGAAGCACTGACCTGGCGTGGTGACCAACCTCCCAGAGCCCTCTCAACACCAGCACAGGCCTGTACTGGCGCCACCACCCTCTCTGCACATTCCTCTGCCCAGCCACTGACTGCAGCTCACCTGAGCCACACCAGGCCTTAAAGAATTGCTTCCTGCTTTCCCAGAGCCCAAAGGCCAACTTTGACCCACGCCAACCAGCAAGATTCTCTGCTGCCTAGTGGCTGCCTCTATACTTTCTCCAAGCAAGAACCCCAGACTTAAAGGGGAGCTCCATCTCCAAGTTTGAACACTGGCCTTTGTGTATACTATTCCTCAGCCCTATGGAATCCTATCAAGTTTCTTTTTATGTGTACATATGTGCTGGGGATAGAACCCAAGGCCTTATGCACATTAACCTGGTGTTCTACCTCTGAGCTACATTGCCAGACCCAAAGTCTTCTTGTATCTCAGTTATTCTTTTATCATAGATTAATAATTTCTTACTTCATACTTTCCCTGTTAAGTCATTGTGTGGTTTCTGCTCTTGGTTAGACCCAGGTTGATATAGCCTGCCAGGGATGGATGGGGCCATAGCCCAGTCCAGCTAAGAAACATGGCACCAAGAACAGAGATAAGCAAAACACTTGCCTTTTCAGACACAGTAGAAAAGTCCACAACCCACTGTTCATCTACCCAACAAGATTGTGTTGTGCTTAGTGGAGTATGCAAACCTGGGTAAGAAGTGAACTAACTGCTCCAGATCAGAAAGAAGATTTGATAGTTTATAAGTTCAATGAAATGAAAGAAAAACAAAGCATAAGGCAGCTAGAAATGCAAGATTTGACTGTTCTATTGTGCCATGTAAACTCTCATCCATGTATCCTTGGGAAAATATTTGACTCTCATTAATGCAAGAGGAATTTGCATATATCTGAATACTGCATCAAGCTGAGTCCTGCCTCAAGGTAAGTCTGGAGCAAGAAGAGAGTCTGCCTACAGGGACCCTGCCAGCCTAGGGTTGCAAATTTCAGAGACTTCCAGTCCCTGTGCAGAGGCCACTGGTGGCCTGCAAATGGGTCATGGTACACTGGCCTATTGATTCCATCACATTTGGACATTGCCTGAAGCAACCAGAGCCTAAGGCCAGGTGCTTCTGGTTGCAAGGAGCCAAACTCATATCTTGAAGGGTTTTTGAGAAAATCAAGGGAAGAGAAAGGAAACCCAAAATATTTTGGGGTCTTAGGATGTAATATGGAGTTTTGGAATCTTACCAAACAGAGATAATTCTCTGCCAGAACAAAAGAGTTACTGGAAGTTCAGAATACAAAGAAAAGGAATCATGGCATATAAAAGGATATAGGGGCTTTTTAAGAGGGATATTTAGATAGGGAAGAAGGAAAGGAGCAAATGGAAAAAGCAGGGTGGATATGTGACCAATTTTATTCTGAGAAATCCTCTTAAAGAATGTGAGTTGTTCAGACCTGACTGATATTATGGGGTTAAAAATAAAACAAACCAACAAACTCATTTGTACCTGAGGGGCAAGCAGGTCACTGAGCCCTTCTGTGTGGTCCAGAAGGGAATCCATGGACTCAACAAAAACAGCAAGCATGGTCCTATCTGCCTTTTGCCTGGCACATGATGCTTCTTGACTTGCCCAGCTCTGAAAGTCTCCCTTGAAATAATTTCTTCCAGGTCGCCCCTGTGGTCTGCAGGCTAAGCAATTCTAAACATTCCCTGGATCTCAAATTGTGGACATTTTTGGTTAACCTGTGCCTCCTTACTTCTGACCAGTGTTATTTATCTTCCGAATCCAGAAGACCTTGATGACATTTTTAGATGATAAAAGAAATCTGCTACTTCCTCTCACTATAGCCACCCATAAGAATCTCATTTCCTTTGGGAACTGAGTACTTTTTATTGATTGCTTATTCAACAAGCAAGCTGAGGCTTAAATCTGGAGGCTCAAAAAAGACCACTGGGGCTGAGAGATGGTCTGGTACAACCTGCCTTTCTGGGAGCCCCTTGTCCCTCCTGCTCATTCATTCAGCTGCTGTGCGCATGGAGCCCTAGCTGTGAGCCATGCACAGTGCTTGGCTCAGGTCACAATCATGACAACCTATGCTCTCCAAGTTGGCATCTGGAAGACAAACTATAAACATGTAAGTGCTGCAAGGAAAAAGGAGGAAGTGGCCAAACCTGGGGTGAGGATCAGAGAAGACTTAGCAGAAGTGGTGTGTTCGCAGCTAAGGCACAAGAGATGAGCAGAGATTGACTAGGTGACTGCCTATTCACCCCCAGGTGTTCCTCCCTGCACTTCCTAGGCTCCAGAAGATATCCGCAATTTGGTGCCTCATTTTAGCTTCCTTTCTTAGGAGATTCTCCATTTCCCCGGTCAGTCATCCTTGGTCCATGCCCCACAATGGAAGAACACTTTCTCATCTCACACTGTCTTGTGGTCTTTGCAAGTGGTCACATTATCTGAGATTGGCCTTCTGACTCTGCTACCTAGACATTTTGTAAAAAGGCAAGTCATATTTCTTCTCTGAGCCTCATATTCCTCACCCTAAAATACAGAGTTATTCATACCTTCCTGCCTACTTTGAAATTAGAAGAGTAAATAAAATAATATTGTCATTGCTATTTATTGTAAAAAGGACTTTGAAGAAGTAAAATTGTCTACTAAGTAAATATCAAGCCAGTTGTCCTTCAAACATCCATTTTGTCCTATGATGCTGTTACTATGTAACTATAATAATAAAAGTTAACTTTTTTTTGAAACTGCAGATTAAACCTAGTACCTTCACAGTGAATTTCATCACCAGCCCTTTTTTATTTTTATTTTAAAACAGGGTCTCACTGAATCACTAAATTGCCTTGGCTAGACTTGAACTTGAAATCCTCTTGCCTCTGTATCCCAAAGCTCTGGGATTACAGACATAAGTCACTACACCCAGCTAAAGTGAACATTTTTTGATTGTTTACTTTGGTGTCTATGCACAGCAGACCCTCTCTGTAACTATTACTTCTGCTGTCATGATTATCATCCCCATGTTCGGAAGTAGAAGAGGATGGAGGGTTCCATCATCTGTGCCTGATCACACAGTTTGGGAATGATGGCACCAAGAGCACCTGCCCCCATGACACAATGTGGCTGACCTTCCTTTACTTTCCAACTACAGTAACATACTGCTCAAGATGGGTCAGTCAATGGCAGACTGCATCTGACAGTGGTCCCAAAAGGTTACAATGGAGTTGAAACATTCCTTTGACTACATAAAGTCCTAGCTGTCATAACACCTTGGTGCCACACATTTCTCATATGTTTTTGGTGATCCTGGAGTAAACTAACCTGCTGAATTTCCAGACATAGAAAGGTGTAGCACATATAATGATGCACAGTACAGAATACTAGGCATGATAATAATGATAATAAATGACTGTGTCCCTGGTGTATGTATTAACTGTAGTATACTTTTTACCATTATTGTAGAACATACTCATACTTATAAAAAATTTCACTGTAAAACAGTACAGTGTGTTATGCAGCAGCAGCCTCACACCTCTCATGTTTATCACATCTCTTGATTGTACAGGAGGCCACATTGAGTGACTAATATGCTCTCTAGGTTTGTGTGGGTACACTCCATGATGCTTTTCAGAACAGGCCCTGTCACTGACCAAAGCATGGCTATCTCTGCTGCATTGTCCCTCCCCTTATTGTCTCATGGGTATGGCTTCCTGTCTTCTGCATTGAAAGCCAGAAGCAACCTGGCTCACCCCCTGCTTTACAGCACCACAACCAGGCTGTCTTTTACTCACTGCAATCACAGAGCTTTTCAAGCTGTTCCTTGAACAAGCAGTCACCCAGATACAGAATGTGTATCTTTACTCCATCAGCCCTGGGAAGACTGCTTCCACTGATGGGTAGAGAGGGAGCAGGGAAAATGAAAACCTCCTGTCAAGAGTGTTAGATTTTCTTCTTAAAAACAACAACCTCTAGCTACAGACAGCAGCATGTGCATCCATCAAGATACCTGATTCATAGCCTCTATTCCAGTCTCTAGATTAGGTTCCAAAGAACAAGTAGGGAAAATATGATACCATCAAAGAGCCATAGGCCTTTTTCTTGCCTGGGCATATTCTGGCTAGATTACTACCATCAATGTTTGAGATTGCAAAGATATATTCATTTCTTCTCTCTGTGACAGCTTATGAGAGACTTTCTTTCAAATTGTCAGGAAATGAAGAATCCTGGGTGGTATATGATCCAGGCACTCTCTGGTAGCTCACCAGCTCCAGTAGCTTATCAGTAGCTCCAGGCACTCCCCAGCTCGTCAGCCCCAAGCTGGTTCAGCTGAAGGACTACACAGTTGTTAGTGCATACTGGCCATGGTATATGAACGCCCTAAACTATTGACCTCTGGGCTCTGGACACTCCCTGGTTCTTGCAAAGCCACTGCTTGCAGCTAAAGGTTTTCTTCTCCCCTGCCCTGTTCTCCATTTATATGTGAAATGATTCAAGAGCAAGATTCTCTCATGAAGCACTTTCCACAGTGCATCCAGCTCCACTTAAGCACCTCACACACCATGAACTCTTCCAGTCCTCCCCAGTGTCCCTGCTTTCTGCTTGTCCTCATGTCGACAGAGGCATGATATTTACACAGCAAAATTCAAGAAGTATGTCTTTATACTTCACATGCCTCCTGGTTTTGACTCCAAATAAAGTCCACCTTAAGGAGACAGAAAGATGAAAAGGAAAAGCCATAGGCTTGGAGCAATGCAGACCTGGAATTGAGTGCTGGCCCTGGTAACATGGACGATGTACCCTCCGGCCATGCCCACAATTTCTCCAAGGTAAACTAAGGGTCAATGTCTACTTTGCAGCCTTTCTGGAATTTTAACAAAACTGGATGAAAAAGTGTATTGCCTTTCCACTTTCACATCTACCTTCCAATCTCTTTCTGAACTTACCAGAAGTCATTTCTATTGATTTCTAGCTGCTTGCAGAAAGACTAAAGATTTTCTGTTCTTGAGTTATTAAAGAAAACAATGCCACAGATTTTGAAGGCAATTTTATAATACCATTTCTCACAGCATTCTGAGCAGTAGTAGCAACATATATTAAAAGACATTTAAAGACTACAAGATGACTACTTGAAAGTGATAATAGGCATTCTATAAATTTGGCCTATTGAAATAAATCTAGATAGATATCTGTCTTAGTTACTTTTCTCATTGGTAAGATACAATACCTGACACCCACAAGTTAAATTAGAAAAGGTTTATTTCAGCTCACAGTTTGTAGAGGTTTCAGTCCATAGTCGACTGGCTCCAAGGCAGGGCAGTGAGGTGGAGTGCATTGCAGAGGAGAAACAAAACAGGCAGCAGGCAGCAAAGCAGCACAGTATCAAAGCCACAGGAGCAGCAGCAGTGAGCCTGCCTTCCTTATGTCCCTTTATAGTCCATCCAAGCCACCTACCTTTTTGGTGGTGCGACTCAGAACTATGCTAATCAGTGGACTAATCCACATACCCTTAATCCCAGTATTACACTCTTAATCCACATTTATGCCAGCTGCCTTCAAAACTCCCCGTCTATGAGTGCATGAGGCTTTGGAGGGACATCTAGATAAATGTAAGCCATAACAATATCTGATAGTGGTCAGTCATGCTATTTTTAGGTACCTGCTCTCTCTCTTTTTTTTTCTGGTACCAGGGATTGAACTCAGAACCTTGCTGTTTCAAGGCAGGTGTAGCATCACTGAGCTAAATCCCTGGCCCAGGTACCTGCTCTCCTGAAGAAAGAGTACTACTCTGCCTTGTAAGACATACAAACATGAATCAGATCCAGTCTTTCTTTTCCCACTTAACTGAAGGATATGTTTTGAGAATTAAATAAAAAATGGGGGCAACCCACTCTCCGGTCCCCCTTCTGTCTCTCTTACACAGACGCTTTCTTTCTCCCAATACATTTTTCTTACTCTTAAACCTCTGTTGTTCCTAGAATTCATTCTTTGATTTTAGAGAATATGAACTTGTGTTTCGGATATCTAGTAGGTTTGGGAGTTACAGCTCTTTCCCCTATATTATTTTGGAGGTCTTCCACCAAGATCACTGGTCAGAGGTAAGAGTTTGCTTTCATAGGTTCTAACTTTGGTCTTTTTGCTTCATAGATTGTTACTATTAATTTCATAGACTCTGGCTATTTGTTTCATAAATTCTGGCCTTTGTTTTGGCTTTTGTTTCAAAAGTGTCTTAATTTTAAGTTGTGTTTTAAGTGTTTGCAAATGTCTTGTTTTTCTTATGCGTTGTCTTTTGTCAAAATTACATTTTATTCTTATTTTGTATGTGTTGCATTTAGACTTAGCTGCTTAAAAATGTTGTAAAATGGGTCTCTTATGAAATCATCTCAGATAAAGACAGTTCAGGCTTTTATCTGGCCCTTATAGAATGCCAAACAGTGGTTACTCTGCCAGCTAGTAATTGCCTTTAGGGCAGCTGCCACTCTCAAAGCAGAGGACAGGTTTCTCCAGTTGTCCTCTGGTGAATCCCCACTCTCATTGACACCAATGGCGGGTGGAATGTTGACTAGATAGGCAATTGACTTCCTTTTGGAGACAGATCTCTGCGTGGAACTTGCAGAAACTGAGGTGATAACTAGGGGGTTGTGGCCAGGGCTACTCTCTGGCAGATACCCAAAGGTCCCTCAGAAGAAACTAGCTTCCAACAGCCCATCTGGGTAATCAACAGAAAATCTCCACATCTTGTCCCTATCTGGACTCAATGAGGTGAAAGGGGAACTCTATCAGAGATCATCAGATATCCTCTGTCAGAGTGATCTGAAATAATCCCATCAGAGCCCTTTCTTAAGCCTCCATTAAGAGCTGAGCTACAGGTTTGGACTGCTTTCTCTATTACTAATAAGACAGACCTCTAGACAAATGTACAAAACAAATCTTTGATAGAATAAAAACTACCTGAACCTTTTCTCTCACCTAGGCATGGTCTTCATCATTTATGTGTGTAAGGGAGAAAAATGCCTTTTCTGTTAGGTTATGGACTTTGGAACATTGACTGTGGACTTATAAAATGCTATATGGTGATTTTTGGATGTTTAACCAGCTTGAGCTTTATTTGGACTTTTTCTCCCTGCTGGTGAGTTTAAAAACTCCCCTTAAACTTTTCTCCAACTTGTTGGGAGTTCATTTGAGAATCCCTTGTAGTAAGACCGCTCCTCCTTCCAGAAAGTCAGACTAAGGCAATTCACAACAACTGTTTTATCTTACACTAGGGAAAATAACAATCATAACTACCATTTGTGTTTTTACATGCTAACTAGAATATGGGACTATTTTAGCAAGCCTTTCTAGTCATTCATTCACACATGCATAGGGACTGGATAAGAGTACCTTTACTATGTAGATTGTGGCTGCTAGGAGGACCTATGAGTTTCAAATACTTAGTGAATTTAAAATGGACCTTCAAGGAGTAGCCTTGTGTTGCTGCTAATAAAAATTGCCTAAATGACTTGGATATAAATGTCTCAGAGCTTTCTCCACACTGGAGCCCAGGGCAGAATCTCTGATTCACCATCTCTGGAGGTGATCTCTTTAGCAGGAAAAGTGGCCCAGGCTCCTAGGGCAGAGAAGCTCAGCCGGTCCCAGCACCCAGAAGGAAGCTCCCTCGCTGTCATCCCAGGCTCCTAGGGCAGAGAAGCTCAGCTAGTCCCAGCACCTAGAAGGAAGCTCCCCCGCTGCCATCCCAGGCTCCTAGGGCCAAGAAGGTGAGCTAGTCCCAGCACCCAGAAGGAAGCTCCCCCACCACCATACCAAGATCCTAGGGCAGAGAAGCTGAGCCACTCCCAGAACCCAGAAGGAAACTCCCCCGCTGCCATCCCAAGCTCCCAGAGCAGAGAAGGTGAGCCTTGTAGGCACCAGAAGCACCCCCCCCACCCCGTGGAAATGAGAAGACACATAAACAAGCCTCAAAAACAGACTTCCAGATCACCTCCAGCAACCCCAAAGGGAAACAAGATGGAACAATCTGATACTCAAACACCTGGACTTTCTGAACTGGCAACAAAAGAGGATCTGGCAAAAATGAAATCAGAAATAATTACTCAGATAACAACAAAGATTTTACTCATGGTGCAAGACATGATTAATAAATCTAGAGAGGACACAGATAAAAAAATAGAGGATCTGAGGTACTTGATGGAATCCCAACATAGGAAACAAATGGAATCCATAAAATAGATACAAACAGATTTCCAAGAGATTAAAAACTCCATCGAAAGTCTGCACAGCAGAATGAAGCAATTTGAGGATAGAATTTCACATATAGAAGATAAGATTGCAATTAGTGAGGAGGAAAAGAAAAAATTGCTTTAAAGTTGCAAGGGAACACGAGAAATCAATCCAGCAGCTGCTAGACGATGCAAAGAAGAATAACATAAGACTGACTGGAGTCAATGAAGAGAGAGGAGAGAGTACAGATGACATAAAAAAACTGTTCACAGAAGTGATGGCAGAAAACTTCCCAAGGAGGGGAAAAGAACTTGACATACAGATAAGTGAGGCATATAGGACTCCAGCTAGCCTTAATCAAAAAAAATCTACACATAGGCACATAATAGTTAGGATTCCAGAAATCCAACAGAAGAACAAAATTCTACAAGCAGTGAGAGAAAAGAAACAAATCACATACAAAGGAAAGCCCATCAGAATCACAGCAGACTTCTCAAGGCAAACCCTCAAGGCAAGAAGAGCTTGGAGTAATGTATTTCAAGCCCTAAAGGAAAACAGCCTCCAACCCAGATTGATGTACCCTGCAAAACTATCTTTCAAAATTGATGGAGAAATAAGATACTTTCAGTGCTTGCTTCGGCAGCACATATAATAACAAGATACTTTCATGATAAAGAGCACCTCAGGAACTTCATGAATACCAAACCGGCACTCCAAAAAATTTTAGACAATACCCTAGGAAAAGACAATGAGGATCACAATCCCAGGAAACCCAGCAGAATGAATCCATTGGGTGTGACAAATTAAACGCAAAGGGGTAGAATCCAAGAAAAACAAAAGGTCATGACAAGGCTTTTAAAACTTTTAACTTCATCTCCCTAATAAGTTAATAATTCAATCTTATTATTGTACTGATTAGTATTTTTCTGATTCTAGAGTTGCACACCATTCCTTGTGCTATACTGGCTATTTATCATCTTCTTATGTCTACATTTTAATTGGGTTGTCTATTAATGAGCTGTATGAGTCCTTTATATATTCTGGTCATAGGTTATATGCATTGGAAATATGGTCTGTTTAAGGACTACTTTTCATTTTAATGATGTCATTTAAAGTTCTAAATATTGATGGAATCTCATTTATCAATTTTTTTCTTTTATACATCATGTTTTTTGTATCCTAGGTAGTTCTTGCCTACCCTGAATTCATAAATATTTTCCCTTATAATTCCTTCTTAAAGTTTCATACTTTTGGGCTTTCTTATTTAGGTTCATAGATCCCTTCAAGTTATTTTCATGTATGGAAAAAAAGGGTTGAGGTTAATTTTTATATACAGATACCAGGTGTTCTAGTGCCATTTGCTGAAAACACTATCTCTTCCTCGGCTCTTGAATTGAGTTTATATTCTATAAAATGCTAATGTTAAATAATCTTTCAAAACTCAGTGCACCATATATGTGTAGTTCTATTTCTAGGTTCTCTTTTATTCAAATGATCTATATGTCTTTCCTTACACCAACACTGCCTTGATTACTGTAGCTTTAGAAGAAGTCTTAAAATTAGGTACTAAACGTCTTCCAACACTGTTTTTGTTTTTGTTTTAGTTTTAGTTTTTAACTTTTCTAGGTCCTTTGTACTCCTACATAACTTTTAAATTTCAATATCCAATTCTTCATTTATAGCAAGTATACACAGACCTGAATTTTTATATATACCTTGTGTTTTCTAATCCTGCTAAATTCAAGTACAAGTTCTAGGGGCTCCTAGAGATTTCTTAGTATTTTCTCTATAGATGATCCTTTCATCTACATATAAAGATTTTGCTTCTGCCATGCCATTCCTATCCTAGTTGTGTCATTTTATTGCCAGACTATTTTGGTGGGGACTAGGTTTCAAAGTTTAATGGACAGATAAAGAGTAAGCATATCTGCCCTTGTTCCCCACTTTAAGGAGAAAGCATTGTATCTTCTCCATTCATATAAGGCATTCTTGCTCAAAGTATGGAGTACATGTCTTTAATCTGTTGAGAAGGTTCTGTTCTACTTCTAGTCTCCTGATAGCTTTTACCATGAACAGCTGTAGAATTTAGTCCAATACTTTTTCTCCAACTAGTGACAGGATCATATGGCTTTTTCCTTTCCTCTGTTAAAATGATGACTTTTGGGGGTGGATCTTCCAATGCTGAACCAACACTGCCATCCCTATAATAAAACAACTTTCTAAATCCTGCCAAATCTGAATTCTAAGAGTTTGTTTTGTTAAACAAATTTCTATCTATGTTCATACTTTTTTCTTTTATTATCTTTATCCAGTTTTAGGATTAGCACAATGTTGAGTTCCTAAAATGAAGGGAGAAGTGTTCCTTCTTTTTTCTGCTTTAATTGTTTGATATAATTTATCAGTTAAAATGTATATGAGCCTGCTGTTGTCATATAGGTGCATTTTCAAGCTAGGAATATACTTTCTTTAATAGGTGCTATTCAAATTTTATATTTCCTCCAGAGTTAGTTTCATTAATTTGTCTTCCAAGGTACTTCTTAGAAGTTGTCAAATTTATTTCAAAAAAGATTTTTGTAATATGCTTTCTATATCCTTTTAAATTCTGTTAAATCTGTGGTAATATCCCCTAGATCTTAATATTGTAATTTTTAAAATGTATAACTGATATTGTGTAACAGGAAGAAAAGGTCTAAAAGAGCAGGGTAATTGTGAGGGGCAGGGGAAGGGAAAAAAGGGAAAGGAAAAATTATGAGAAGAGGAAAAAAATGGAAACAAAGTCTTTGCAAATAGGGAAGGGTGGAGGGGGTGAAGGGAAGGCAAGGGAAGGGGAAATAAATAAGAACCAAGAGACTCATGTAATGGTACAAGATCCCAATGATGAATGGAACTGTATTTTATACTTAAAATGTATGAATAAAGTAGGAAAAGTGCCCTAATTTGACTGAACTATTTTCCTCTCTCTTTCAAGGAACTAGAAAGCAGTGGTTTACATCTCTTGGTTTGCTAGCGATACTTGCTTCTCTAAACATGATTGCTATGGCTAAAGTCAACTGTAACTTGTGCTTTGTGAGTACCTACTGGAGTAAGGATATAAGTTACCTGAGGAAGATGAGATCTTGTGCTGGTAAAGGGTAGATAGTCCAGTCCAGTTTTATTTTCTGGGTCTCTCTCTCCAGATGGTAGCTACCTACCTTGGGGTACAATAAACCTTGGGGAATGCCCTGGGTATGTCCGAGGGGGCACAGGAATCAAGCAGAGACCTGGGATTCCATATTTGTTTCTCTTGTTTCAGATTGGGAGCTCCATATCTGAACCTCTTACTCCTTTGGAATATATTAAGGAGCAATTTAGTATTTCCCTACATTGGCACTGGTGGGCTTACCTCCTAAAGCCAAGTACACAGAGGAAAGTACTATGATGCTATCTCGCAATTAGAATTATGCTGTAAAAGAGAGAAAATGGTCAAAATCATCTTATGTTGAGATTTTCTTTACCTTAAGAAGTAATTCTTGTGTTTCAATGTAAATGTGGGCCATAGAAAAATGAGAGACATCTCACCCTTAAGACATTCAGTACCTCTAAGCATGAGGCTGCTCCTCACTCTTTAAAACCTGAGAACAAAGTTTCCAAGACAACCTTAAGCCTAACCACCAGGTTCTGAGGGTGGGATTTCTACAGCAGACATAATTAAAACCTCCATGAGGCTATATCCATCCTTAGCTAAGTTGTTCAGGTCCTTCAAAGACAATATCCCTTGCGGGAAGTAAATGGCAAATATGGGACTACCTGCTTTCTCTTTTTCTTTCAGTGATCTGAGACAGATCAAATGAGACCTAAGAAAGTTTTCAGATGACCCTGATATGAACATTGAGGTCTTTAGAGGACTTATTCAGATGTATGGACTAGATTAGAAAGTGTAATGTTGCTCTTAAATCAAATATTGATTTCTAATGAGAGACAAGTAGTATTACAAGCTGCTACTACATATAGAGACAAATATTATCTTAATTTCAGAAGCTCAAAAGACCAGACAGCCAGGGTAAAAACTGGCTCCTACTGGAACACAAGCGGTTCCTATACAAGGCCTGCCAATCAGATAGGAGATTACAACAGAAGACATTTTCAAGCAGGTACTCTTGGAAGATCTAAAAAAGATAAGAACTAGGGCCAGGGATTTAGCTCAGTAGTTCCAGCACCTGCCTCACAAGCACAAGGTCCATGGTTCAATCCCCAGTACCAAAAAAAAAAAAAAACTAAACCCTTTAATTATTTTAAATTGTCAACTACTTTACGAGGAAAAAGTTGAGAACATCTCTGGATCCTGATTTGATAGAAGGAAATACTATAGTTTTTTCCAAGTCAGTCTTGCAGTATGTAGATGGTATGCTATTATGTACCCCCTCAGAAGAGCTTTCTAGCCAAGACATCTGCTCTGCTGAATTTTCCGACAGGGGTTATAATGATCTAAGGCACAACTTTGCAGCCTTGAAGTAAAATATTTAGGCGTTATTATATCTAAGGGAACCCAAAGACTGAGGTAAGAAAGAATTAAACTAATTCTTTCCTTTCCACAGCCCAAGACTCTAAAAAAGCTAAGGAGCTTTCTACAAATTACAGGCTTTTGTGTCCTTCAGATAACAGGATATAGTGAGATTGTGTGATCCCTCTATTAGCTTATAAAAACCCCAAAAGACAGCCATATTTTAACCTGGAAACCTAGTTCCCAGACCACATTCCAGAAGCTCAAACAAGCACTTCTAAGTGTCTGCCACAGGGCACTATTTCAGTTTGTATGTTAATAAAAGGTGAGACATGACTTTGGAAGTGTTTCTGCAACATCAGGGAGCTGCTGAACAACCTGGAGGGTATTTAAGTCATAAATTAGATATTATAGACTCAAAATAATTTATTTAAAAAGAAAACCCCTAAACAATATAGTTAGAACACTTTTATTCTCTTTCAAGGACAAAAAGCAGCCATTTGGGTTCTTTGATGATTGGTTTGATTTTCTGCTTGACATTTCAGTTGCAGTCAATCATAGCTTTTATCTCTAGAGAAATGTTTTGCTAAGGATCACAGATCCACTCTGGAAAAGCTCCTGATCTTAACTGTCCTTCTACACCTGAGATGGTTAAGATTTAGTTCTTGTGCCATACTTAAAGGCACTCTTCTGTCCCTTCTCCATTGCCCTGCCCCTGAGAAATAACGCAGTTTGATTCAAGGTACTTCCCTTTTCTGTGGCTGCTGGATTTCATGACAAAGCTTCCAGAATGGTGTTTCCCCTCCTGGAATCCTTCCAGAGTAAAGCTGACCTTAATTTATCTCTGGGCCATATAGAAAACTGATCTGGGCCCTACTGAGGTCGCGAGTTGAGCGGAACATGCCAAATCAGCCCCCTGCAGACAGGCCGGTCTGCGGACGCACTACCGAGGTCATGAGTCACGTGGAACACGCCAAATCAGCCCGCGCCCCGGCAGCAATCCACTGGACACCCCCACCCCCACCCCGCTCCTCTGGCCCCTTCTCTGTATAGCCACTTGGTTCCACACTACAAAGATGCAGAGGACACCGGACCACCAGACCACTGTACTGGGTAAGTTAGAGACATCTTCACATCCCATCAGGACTGGGTCTATCTTCAGGGGAAGGGCAGCTGGAACCTGCAATACAACTCTGCAGAGTTCAACCCTACAGGAGGACAGGGAGCTCAACTTGGGACTTGCAGCCAGAAATCTGCCTGAATCTCATCGGTCTGCAACTAGCTTGCTGAGACTCATTGACTTATATTTGCACACTGCTACCCACATTGTCTATTGTGACAACAGAGACATACCCTGAAAGAGGCCCTACATCTTCATTGTTTTATTTTATTCCCAAAATTACTATTATTAGTTTGGTTTTTTTTTTTTCTTTTCTTTTGCTCCTCTTTAATTTTTTTCCTACTCTTTGCAAATATTTGGTTTTCTCTCCTTTTTTTCTTTTCTTTTCTTCTTCCTTTTCTCTTTCCTCTCTCTCTTACACTCACTCTCTTGCTCTCCCACATTGTTCATCTTCCCTTTTTGTCCCTGTTTTGGTCCTCATTTGGAGTTCTTCTTTATTTTACTATTATTCTCTTCTTCCCTCTCACCTGGGTCCTCTGACCACACTGCTAACCTTCCCCTATCCTTCTTCCCATCTGTCCCTCCCTCCCCAACTCCTTCTAACTCCCCATCCCAAAAGGTAAAGTTGTTATATTGAAGAGTTTATTCACTATATGTTGGGTTGGTCCTCGATCTTGATTTAATTCACACAGCTAAAGGTGATAGATTAATAACTATTACAAAATGTCATTTTCAAAGATGTACTTGATGCAGTGGTGTTGCTGATTGTATCACTTGGGCTAAGGTGTTGTTACTGATCTAGTCAATGAGCCGTCCTAGTATAAGGAAAATGAGATAGCCTTAGAGTCATTAGAGACTCAAAACTTAAAGACCAACTATATCTGGAAGACCTCTGAGAAGAAATCATTCCATAAGGGTTCTAATTAAAAGCAACAAAGATACCTACAATAAGCAATTTCAAACTATCAATCCAGGAGTTAAACCAAGGACAGTACCAAAAATAAAAATGAGAAGACATTTAAGCAAGGCACAAACTCAGACTTCCATCCCACCAAGGGTAAATCCTGGGGTAAATGAGATGGAAATGTCCCACAACCAACCACCTGGATACCCTGAACTGATAGCACAGGAAGTAACAAAACAGATGAATAGGGCTCTAGAAAAGTTCAAAGCAGAAATAATCTGCCAGATATCTACAGAGATGGTAAGCAGAGTGAAAGACATGATTAGAGGATCTAGAACAGAAACAGATAAAAAAAAAATAGATGAACTTGGAAACATACTGGCAGCCATGAATACCCAGCATAAGAAAGAAATGGAAACTATGATTGCCCAACATAAGAAATGGAATCCATGAAACAGATTCAAACAGATATTCAAGAGATCAAAAACTCCATTGAAAATATCCACAGCAGATTAAGGAAATGTGAAGATAGAATATCAGATATAGAAGACAGAATCGCAGTTAGAGACCATGAAAATAGAGATTTCTTAAAAATAGTAAGGGACCACGAGAAATCAATCCAACAACTGCTAGATGATGCAAAGAAGAATAACATAAGACTGATAGGAGTCCACAAAAATACAGGAGAAAGCACAATTGGCATGAAAAAATTGTTCACAGAAGTAATAGTGGAAAACTTCCCAGACAGAGGAGGAGAATTGGACATACAGATAAGTGAGGCATATAGAACTCCAACTAGCCATGACCAAAAAAAAAATCTACATCTAGACATATAATAGTCAAGATCTCAGAAATGCAACAGAAAAACAAAATCCTACAAGCAGTTAGAGAAAAGGAACAAATCACCTACAAAGGAAAGCACATCAGAATCACAGCAGACTTCTCAACACAAACCCTCATATCAAGGAGAGCCTGGAGTGAAGTATTTCAAGCCCTAAAAGAAAATAACTTCCAACCTAGACTATTGTATCCAGCAAAATTATCTTTCAAAATCGATGGGGAAATTAGATATTTCCATGACAAAGAACACCTGAGAAATTTCATGAACACCAAACCAGCACTACAAGCAATTCTAAAAATATCCTAGAAAAAAGCAATGAAGGCCACAATTCTATGACGCCCAACAGAGGGAAGCCACCAGGCAAGGTAAGACACTAAAGGGAAAGGGGGAAAAAATAAGAAATAAAAAAGCCAACAAAAGTAAAACATCATGACAAGGATAAATCAATATCTATCAATTATAACCCTCAATGTTAATGGCCTCAATTCACCAATCAAAAGAAATAGACTGGCAGAATGGATTAAAAAGGAAAATGCAACAATATGCTGTATACAAGAAACACACCTAACTCAAAAAGAAACTCATAGACTGAAAGTAAAAGAATGGAAAACAGTTCTCCACACCACAGGAACCCAGAAGAAAGCAGGGGTAGCAATCTTATTTGCAGACAAAGTAGATTTCAAACAAAAACTAATTAAGAGAGACAAAGATGGTCACTACATCCTTGTGAAGGGAACAATCCAAGAGGAAGAGATGACAATCCTAAGTATGTACACACCAAATACGAATGCCCACAACTATACAAAACAAATATTAATAGACATGAAAAACCAAATAAACACTAACACAATTGTAGTGGGGGATCTCAATACCCCACTATCACAAATAGATCATCTAGACAAAAAGTTAATGAGGAAATTCTAGAACTGAAGCAAGCCATTGGACAAATGGACTTAATAAATATTTACAGAGTGTTCCACCCCACAAAATCGGAATACATATTCTTTTTGGCTGCACACAGGTCATTCTCCAGAACAGACCACATGTTAGCTCACAGGACATGTCTAAGTAAATGTAAAAGAATAGAAGTTACCCCCTATATATTATCAGACCATAGTGCAATAAAATTGGAGATCAATAAAATAAGAAACCGCAAAACCCCAAAAAACACATGAAAACTGAATAACACTTTCTTGAACAACCAATGGGTCACAGAAGTAATTAAAGAAGAAATAAAATAGTTTCGACAAGTAAATGAAAATGCCAGTACAACACACAGGAATCTATGGGACACAATGAAAGAAGTTCTATGTGGGAAATTCATAGCAGTGAATGCCCATATTAGGTAAACAAAGAAAATTCAGATATATAACCTAATGAAGAATCTCAAGATCCTAGAAAAAGAAGAACATAACAAACCCAAAGCTCATACAAGAGAGGAAATTATAAAGATCAGGGCAGAAATCAATACAATGGAGACTAAGAGAATGATACAAAAAATTAATGAATCAAAGAGTTGGTTTTTTGAAAGAATAAATAAAATCGATAAACCTTTAGCCAACTTTATCAAAAAAAGAAAAGAAAAGGCACAAATACATGCAATTAAGAATGAAAAAGGTGAATTCACAACAGATCAAACAGAAATCCAGATGTTCATCAATACCTACTTCAAGAACCCCTACTCCAATAAAATGGAAAACACAGAAGACATGGGCAGATTCCTAGATACATATGAATTGCCAAAGTGAAATGAAGAAGAGATAGAAATTCTAAACACCCCAATTACAATGATTGAAATTGAAAATGTAATAAAAAATGTACCAACAAAGAAAAGCCCAGGTCCTGATGGCTTCACTGCTGAATTTTACAAGACATTTAAAGAAGAACTAATGCCATTACTCTTTAAACTCATCAAGGAAATTGAAAGGGAAGCACTACTTCCAAATTCATTCTTGGAAGCAAGTGTTACTTTGATTCCAAAACCAGGGAAAGACCCAACCCAAAAAGAGAACTACAGGCCAATCTCCCTAATTAACATAGATGCAAAAATCCTCAACAAGATACTGGCAAATAGAATACAGAGGGTCATCAAGAAGATCATACATTTGACCAAGTTGGATTTATCCCAGGGAGGCAAAGATGATTCAACATCCATAAATCAATAAATGTAATACACCATATTAACAGAGTAAGGACAAAAACCATATGATCATCTCAATAGATGCAGAAAAAGCATTCAACAAAATCCAGCACCCATTCATGATAAAAACCCTACAGAAAATTGGAATGGAAGGTCTTTATCTTAACGTGATTAAGCCTATCTATGAAAAACCAAAAGCCAACATCATACTAAATGGTCAAAACCGGAAAACTTTCATGCTAAAATCAGGAACAAGACAAGGATGCCCACTATCACCACTCTTGTTCAATATTGTTCTGTAAACATTAGCCATAGCAATTAGAAAAGAGAAAGAAATAAAAGGAATAAAGATAGGAAAAGAAGAAGTTAAACAGTCATTATTTCCTGACAATATGATACTTTACATAGAAGACCCAAGAAACTCTGCCAGAAGACTTCTAGACTTAATTGACAGATTCAGTAGAGTAGCTGGATACAAGGTCAACACTCAAAAAACAATAGCCTTCTGGTACACAAATAACAGACTCACTGAGAGAGAAATTAGGGAAACAATTCCTTTTACAATAGCATCCAAAAAAATGAAATATCTAGGAATCAGTCTAACAAAGGAAGCAAAAGACCTCTACAATGAAAACTAAAGCACTCTAAAAAAAAGAGATAGAAGAGGATACAAGAAAATGGAAAGATATCCCTTGCTCCTGGGTAGGAAGAACCAATATAGTGAAAATGGCCATACTTCCAAAACTACTATATAGATTCAATGCAATGCCAATTGAAATTCCAACAATATACTTCACAGAACTAGAGAAAACAATCCAAAAATTCATTTGGAACCAGAAGAGACCTAGAATAGCTAAAGCAATTCTAAGCAACAGAGACATGGCTGGGGGTATCACAATCTCTAACTTGAAACTATACTACATAGCTGCTGTGATTAAAAACAGCACGGTACTGGCAAAGGAACAGACCCGAGGATCAGTGGAATAGATTAGAAGAGGCAGAAACAACTCCAGACATGCTCAGCCACCTCATCTTTGACAAAGAAGCCAACCACCATCATTGGACGAAAGATAGCCTATTTAATAAATGGTATCAGAAAACTGGATTTCAACCTGCCAAAGATTAAAACTAGACCCATACCTATCACCATGCACTAAACTAAGATTGAAGTGGATTAAAGAGTTAAATATTAAGACAGAAACACCAAACTTGCTGGAAGATAAGTTAGGTAGAACTCTTGAAGACATTGGCATAGGAAAAGACTTCATGAACAAAACCTCAGCATCACAGGAACTAGCAGAAAGAATCAACAACTGGGATCTCATCTTATTAAAAAGCTTCTGCACTGCAAAAGAGACCACCAACAGAGCTAACAGACAACCTACAATATGGGAAAAAAATTTTAGCAGCTGTACCTCAGACAAAGGACTACTATCTAGAATATATAAAGAACTGAAAAAAATCAGACCCCCCAAATTCAAAGACCCAATTCAAAAATGGGCATCTAAAATGAACAGACATTTCTCAGACAAGGAAGCAAAAGCATCAAACAAATATATGAAAAAATGTTCAACATCACTCATCATGCAAGAGATGCTGATGAAAACAACCCTGAGATTCCACCTCACCCCAGAAAGAATGGCTGCTATCAAGAAATCAACAAATAACAAATGCTGGCAGAGGTGTGGGGAGAAAAGAACCCTTCTCCATTGCTGGTGGGAGTGTAGACCAGTGCAACCACTGTGGAAGTCAGTAAGGAGATACCTCAAAGAACTAGAACTAGAGGTCCCATTTGACCCAGCTATTACACTGCTGAGTATCTTCCCAAAAGAATTAAAAGAATCATACCACAGTGATATATGTGCACCCATGTTCATAGCAGCACAGTTTGTAATAGCAAAAGCTTGGAAGCAGCCCAAGTGCCCACCAACTGGAAACTGGATAAAGAAAATGTGGTTTTTTTATAAAATGGAGTACAACTCAGCCATAAAGAACGAAAAACTAGAGTCATTTATAGCTAAATGGATGCATATCAAGGCCATACTCTTAAGTAAAATAAATAGGACTCACATGTGTAAATACCAAATAGTTTCACTAGTATGAGAAACTGATAGTGTAAACAAGAGTTAAAATGATTAAAATGAATATTTGATAATTTGAAATAGGAAAAAAGGTCCAAAGATGAAGGAGTGAAGGGAGGGGAAGGGGAAAGGAAAAGAGGGAAAGGAAAAACTATGAGAAAAGAAAAAAAAATGGAAATGAAATCTGTGTAAATAGGGAAGGGTGGAGGGGGTGAAGGGTGCATAGGTAATGGGGAAAAAATAAGAACCAAGATACACCATGTACAGGTATAAGCACCCAATGATAAATGTAAATGAATTGTATACCTAAAGTGTACCAATAAAATGTACCAATAAAATTAATTTTAAAAAAAAAGAAAACAAAAACAAAAATAAATAATAAAATAAGTGCAAAAGCATTATCTTAAAAAGAATAACTATAGCTGGATATTTGTAACATAATCTTTTGAGAAACTGATGGAACAAGCACACAACATAAGTAATGATACAAAAAACCTGGAAAATTAATCTTGTATCTATTATATATAGTAGAATGTACATTTTTTGGTACAGATGCAATGTGTATAAAAATAAAATATATGAGGGCTTTAAAATTATCTCAAGGGTGTGGTGGCACATGCCTGTAATCCCAGCATTTGGGAGGCTGAGGTAGGAGGATGGCCATGAATTTGAGGCCAGCCTGTGCTACATAGTGATTCAAGCCCAGCCTGAACTAACAGCGAGAACCTGTCTTTAAAAAACAAACAAAAAAAAAGTTTAATAAATAAAATTATCTCAACAAATTCCAAAGAATTAATTTGTGCTTCAGATTATTTTCTCCAACTATAATACAATAAAATTATAAATCAACAACAAAACCACAGATATTAAGATGTACCATGTGTTTGGCAACCAAATAATATACAACAAAATAAACCATGGACTAAAAGAAAAAAAAGTTTAAAGGAAATAAAAATCTATCTGACTACAAACAAAATGTAGATCGTGTAAAATTTTTCTTGCATAACTAAGGCAGCACTTAGAGGGAAATGTATTGTTTTACATGCACTCAGGAATTAAGAAAGTTTAAAAATAAATGTTATTTCTCTCCTTGTCTCTCTGGATGTGTTTTCTTGCTCTTCAACTCTTTGAGTGAGTTGTATGCTGCCCTCCAGTGACTGATAAATATGTTGGGGGAAAAATGTAAATAAATGAGAACAATGAGACCCAAGAGTGGTTTGTTACACACATCTGAAGAGTCCAAGATAGCACACTATCTAATGTGCAGGAGTGTGAGAGCAGTGAAGATACGAGATGTGCAAATGCTGAAAATGATCTTAGGAACTGCAACCACCGATAATGGCTAAAGATGGTGCATTACATCCCACAAAAGCTATGTTCAACCTGGGCAAAGATTATAGAGGGCAAGACTATGGAAGGAGCTGAAGCACAGGTAGCAGTGCTCAGAAAACAAAAACTAAAGTGAAAAAGAGCAGTTTTCTGTGATCAGAGTGTCTTCTGTAGGGAAAGAAATGAGATGAAGATTACTCAAGTGCTTTTGTGGGTGTGTGTGGTGCTGGGGAGTGAACCAGAGCTTTACAAATGCTACACAAGCACTTTAGCACTGACCTACACCCTCTACCCTTATTTGGCACTTAATGTGATTGTGATTGTATAACTTGATTCAAAATTAAACACTAAACAGTTAACAAGGTAAAGTACAAGTATTTTTCCAAGTCCCAACCCTATGTAATCAATTAAAGTGAGATCATATTGGACAGGCACGTGCCGGGTAGTCATTCACTGCAGCCGAACAGGGCGCGAAGGCCAGGCCTTTTCTGTCAGCAGAATGTCAGCATGTAGAGGGTAGAGCCTCTGGCTTCCTTCTTCCCCCCAGGCCAGGTGGATCCAGAATCCCAACTTCCTGAGGCTCACAGGCCCCGCAGGCACAGCTCCAGCAGCAGCGGGGGGAAGAATTAAATTTTTCATCTAAAATTTGGAAGCCAAGTTAATAACATAAGGAAGCCAGCAAAGCACTTGCCAGGCACTAGTAACAATTCACCAAGTATTCAAGAATTCACTTATAAAAAGGGCCAGCTTAATTCACCATCATTGCCAAAAACAAAAGAAAAACATGGCGCAAAATTAGTACAAAATAAAATTGAACCAATCGTCTTACAGTCTCCACCGACAGCAGAATCTGTTGTACGGTATGCTTTGCCTACTCCACCGAGTGAGACAAATGAATTAGTAGGAGAAGATGAAGTGAACAGGACTATCAAGCATCTGAACATGGTTGTTTCTACTTTGGAAAAAGTCTATGGATTTGGCTTTGAAAATGAAAAACAAGTAGTGAAGCCTGAACAGGAAGACTTATCTTTATAAGTTGGGGATGATATGAATTTGTTCTTGGTGTGTTGCTCCCAATTTGCAGCTCAGCTAGAAGAAGCAGTTAAGGAAGAACACCATATTTCAGAATCTGTTTAAGTGGTTTCAGCGATAAGTGAGTCAAATGGAAGAGGCATGTGGTGAGCTGCAGCAGTGAAATGCTGGATGGCCCTGTCCTTTCCAGAGTTGTCCTATTAGAGCTATGCTACATAGGCCTTTTTGATGAAGTCTTACAGATAAGTAAAGATCATAGTCTTTTAGAAGATCTTCCACCGCCTAATAAAACTGTCATGGTAAACATTACACAAATAGTAACCTTAATGCAAAAACTCCAAAAACTGAGAAATTTCTTCAGAGATGGGTCTAAATACTCCTTGATATCCATGATGTCTAAATCACTGAGGGATGAAGAAAAGCTATGGACAAAAGTGGACAGCTGTGAAACTGTGGAGCAGCAAATTCAAGAATCCCTAAAAACCCACTCAGCTGAAGAATCTGTGGATGTTTCTGCAACAGAACCACAAACTTCTTATTCAGTGACTAATCAATTGAATGCAGTGTTGAAAATATTTGAAAAACAGGCAAGTGAATTGGAGAGAGCTAAGAATGATCAAACTTTGTTAGAGGCTAAATGCAAATAGATGCAAAGTGATTTTAAATTGTTAGAGGAGAAATCAGTGATGGAAAAATGAATTACAAAAGTTGAAGGATACAAAGAAAAGCACACAGAAAACAAAGCCTACATATGATCAAACGAAGAAAACTTAAACCTGAGAAGAAAAAGACAAAGAAAAATCTGAGGATTCAGAACAGAATATGTGCCTATAGCCCAAGACCTTAAAATGAAAGAAGATTTGCTTCAAGTCCAGAAAATAGCAGATGATCTGAAAAAAGGAGAACAAAGCCCTTAAGGATCAACTTAAACAGGCATTACTAGAAGCTGAAAGAACTAAGCATCAGCTTAACCATGTCCTAAATCAGGGGTGGAGTTACTTAAAAGTGATGAGAACAAGAGAGTAGTGGAAATTGGTATTGATAAAATAAAAGCTACACATGGACAAAAGACAAATGATAAAATTCAAAAATATCCACAGATCTCAGTTGTTCAAAGTCAAAGACCAACTGAAGAAAGATCCGAATAGAATTTCGGAAATACTTAGGAAAAGTATCCCAACCTTCAGACAGTGGATGGGAGTAAAGTAAGGAGACCCTACCTGAGCAGACACATGGTATTGCTTACAATAAAGTATAATTTTGTGCAAAAAAAAAAAGAGAGAAAGAGATCATATTGGGTCAGGGTATGCCCTACATCTAAATCCAATGACTGGTGTCCTTGTGGAAAGGAGGAGATTTAGAGACACAGACTTACATAGAGAGGAAAAGAGTGACTGAGTTTTGAATTAGCTATAAGCCAGGAACATTGTAGGGAGCCACCAGAAGCTAGGAAGAGTCAGGACCCAGCCAGTACCTCAGCTTAGAACTCCATCCCCCAGAAGTAAAAGATAATACATTTCTTTTGTTATAAGCCACCCACTTTGTGGTAATTTGTTACAGCTGCCCTAGAAAACTAATATAGATGGAAATGATATTTCTGAGTCAATATTTTACATTAAATCATCAGGAGTTAGATGCATACAGTAGAACTTGTAGGAAAAAACCTGGCACTGGTTATTGGCTTAAAGGCAGTGAGAACCATGTTACTGCTTGGAAATGAGACGTTAGCAGCCTGTAACATTCTGTAGTGAATTATCTAATTAAACTAATTTCCAGAATCACCTCAAATAAATTGACCTTTCAAAAAAGATTTAGGGAGGCTGAGATGCTTCTGGCCTTAGGATAATATGAAGAATATGAGGAATTCAAACTTATGAGGCGACCACTTCAAATGGAACCAGAAAGTTTAGATAGAGAAAGGGGATGTTCAAATCCTTACTTCTCTAGACTAATGAACTACAGGCTTTCATTATTACTTAGCACTAGAGGTGAAATAACTGAGGACAAAACTCCTTCATGTTGCAGAGTTTATAGGCTCATGATTTCCTACCTGACAATTATAACATTGGTCATAAAGGAAAGGAGATATCCAAGCATTTTACTGGGAATATATGGCATGATTTAGCAGATTTGTACTACCTCAGGACTCCAACCCCTCCCTACACCACTGAAGCTCATCAGAGAAGTGAATCAGCATCTCTGCCCTTTCCTGATGAGGCTCTATTGACCTTCCTAAAGACACTGTCACTCCTCACTTGAGTAGGTCACTTTGCAAAAAGAAAGCACTTTTCAATTCCCATTCTCAGTCTTTCCCTATCACCACTCCTCAGCCTTCAGATAGTAGCTAGAGGAAGATGCAGTATAACCTAGAAGATAGCCCAAGAGGAAATGTATTGTGGTATATTACTTAAATTTCAAGAAACACATCATACACACTCTCATGGATAGGAGCAAAGGAGCTGGCACCAGATTGCTTGAGTTCAACCCTCTACTGTGACTCTTATTGCATGACCTTTGTCTAAGTCTTCTGCATATTTCTGGCTCATTTTCCTCTCTACAATTGAGATAATAATTGTCTTACCCCTTTGAGTTTCTGTAATAATTAAAATGAGTCAATATACATATAACATGCTTAGAATAACTGGCATGTGATCAGTGCTATTTAAGTCTTAGCTACTCATTACACGTTACATTAAACTAGCTTTAAAACACAGTATACCTGGACTCAATCCAGCAATCATCCATTAGTGTAGTTAGATTCAGGGTCTTTCTGCCATGCATGCTCCACACTGCTGTGTTTCACAATTTGGATCATGGCCACTCTCAGCACAATCTACACACCTTCTATGCTGAATAGATGAATGTGATAAGAAAAAATACAAGGGAAAACTGCATCAGATTCATCTTACTTGGTCTGTAACATGCAAAAGAAAGAAAGGAAATTATGCAGTGAAACTGAAGCAATGAGCCTCAGGATATAGCTTCCCCATTAAAAACTACCATTTATTTAGTGTTCAGTGATATTAGCTTCTGCCTTCACAAGCTGCTGTAGACTGTTTATGCCCTCCCTAAAATTCATATGTTGAGCCTTACCCTGTGGTGTGATGGTAGCTGAAAATGGGGCCTTTGGGAAGTAATTAGGGAGCCTTATAATGGGATCAGTATCCTTATAAAAGAGAGCAGAAAGCTTCTTCACAGAACTCTCCCCATAGTCCTCCACCGCCCTATTCCCCAGAGAACACAAGGAGCAGGCAGTGGCCATTAATAAGCCAGGAATAGGGTTCCCACCAGAACCTGATCATGCTAACACCCTAGTCCAAGACATCCAGGCTCTAGAACTGTGAGAAAATCAATGTCTATTGTTTAAGTCACCTAGTCTATAGTACCGTATTATGGCAGCCTGTTCTAAGGTGCAAGTATTATATCCTTTGTCTTCACAAATAGCACAAGACCTAGTCCTCCACATCAGGAGAACTGGCAGTGTAGTAATTCAGTACTAATAACAGGTGATTAGGTACAATGATAAGGAAATATACCAACAATAAATTAGGGAAAGGAATATGCACACTGCCTTCCTTGCCACACACCCACACCTGTCTGCAAATGCAAGAGTTGTGTTTATTTCTTTCTTGATAACACAGAGCAATGCATTTGAAAACAATCTGAATTGTGTAATTCTTCCAACTCATTGTTCCCTAACTTCTGTGGCTCTCTGTTTCTCTCTCTCTTTCCTTCCCTCCCCTCTCTCGTCTCTCTCTCCCTCTATTCTCCTTCTCTCACTGTGTGTACGTGCATACATGACTTCACCTGCTTCAAAATCCTTGGAAGAAATTGCACTAGGAATCACCCATACCCTGAGATTTCAAAACAATCATGCCCTGCAGAATGCGGTGGTTTCAGAGCCAAGGACAGCACTTTGTACACCTTTTCCACACTGATAACTTTGAATAGACACCTGTGGGAATGGCATGATCAGATTTTTCCGCAGAGTCACAGTTCAGACAAATCTCCCAATACCACTTTAAGAAAATAATAGCAGAAATGCCTAACATTTATTGAGTGTTTCATATATCCCAAATGTATATTATTTCATTTAATTTACACAACAAACCTGGATGGCAAGTATTCTTATTATCTACACTTTACAGGAAAATAAGAGGTTTGCCCAATTTAGGAGGAAGCCATGTGGTTTACCCAAGGTCATGTGGATACTAAGAATCAGAGCCAAAATTGGAATTTAAATTAGGCTATTATTATTATTAAGTTGATATCTCTACATTACTGTATTAGTCAATGCTTACAAGAGCTTTCAGGGCTGGGGCAAGGCTCCTCAAAAGACTGCCCAGGCTCTGACTCAGATTTATTGCAAGAAAACAGAAATTTACAAGATTTTGCCTACAATGGACACCCACAGAGTCAAATGTAGAAGAGCACAAAAGATCTGTCCACGTGCTAAAGATCTGAAGGATCCAGCCAAAGCCATAACAGGTAGGAAACAAAAAGGGGGAAGTATTCATGAAAAATTGCTGCTTTAGGGAAAATTTGCTAGGCATTTTTTCAATATTAGAAATTTATTTTCACTATTAAAAATAAACCCTATTACAGTTTTTGCTGTTATTTTTATGTTTTATTTTGTTTTATAGTACTGAGGACTGAACCCAGGATCACCCTACCACTGAGGTACATCCCAAGACCTTTTTATTTTTTATTTATTTATTTTAAAAAAAAATTTTTTTGGTACTGGGTATCGAACTCAGAACCTTGTGACTGCAAGGCAGGCAGCAGCACCACTGAGCTAAATCCCCGGCTCCCTGACCTTTTTACTGTGGGACCACATAACTCTGTAATCATAAAGGCTTCCCTAGCCCCAACATAGTGACTGATTGTGAGTTAATGGTTAAAATGTGCTTGTTAGTTCTGGGACACTAGATAAAACCTGTAACAAACATAGAGTTCCTAAGTGAATTACCCGACTCCTTGTTTGTCCGAAACCGATGTTCCAGACGCAGCTGTCTATAAGACAATCTGCAAACATCTTTTGACCATCAGTATTTTTTTCTCTTGCTAATTTCCCCTGGAAAACCCTATAAAAACAGCCTCGGGCTCTGAGCCAGTTGCCTATCTAAGCTACTTTGCTTTGGGAGTGCCATCTGGCCAGACTAATAAAAGTCTGTTTTGCTTTCCAACTTGTCCGGTGTGTTCCTTCCTGGGTGTTCTTCACTGCAGTCAGCTCCTCAGAGCTTTTGGTAAGGCCCCCGGTCTTACATGTATTTTTTACTTTGAGGCAAGATCTCGCTAATTTGCCCAGGCCAGTTTCCAAGTTGGCAGCCTCCTGTCTGCCTCCTGCTGAGGTTACTGGGGTGGCCACTGCCCAGTACAGTTTTTCCAATCATACTCAAGAGAAAAATAAAATCCAAAGGGAAAACTGACTCATTTTCCAACACTTAAAGACAATCACTGTTTTTGTGTATTCACTCATCGTCTTTTATTTATAAAGCTTATTTCATCAGGTAGAGAAAGCAACCCCTAGGTATTTATTTGCTTATCATCAGGCCCTAACACTCATTTAAGGAAGAATATCATTCATTTTTAAAATTAAAATCTTTAAAATTTATCTAGCATTTTATACAAGCTTGTGAATATTTTCAGGTTGAGTTACAATTATAATCTATTAATATAGTAGCCAATTTAGTGATCTTGTAGAAATCTGAGAATCTTAGCAATTCTAATATTAACTTGCTATCCACTTACACACCACTAGATGGTACTAAGTGATTTTTTTTTCTCTTTAAGAGGGTGTGTGTGTGTGTGTGTGTGTGTGTGTGTGTGTGTCCTGTGTCCTTTAAAAGGTGAAAATGAGCTTGAGGGAAATAGTGGTGGTGGGGGGGATGACAGGAAAGTTCTAAAACTGGATTGCTGGCTCATAAATTTACATCACAAATTTACGGAAAAAAAATTATATTTTAGTAAAACTCTAAAAAGGAAAAAAGCTAAATTTTCCATACATGGTTGGTCTTGAAAATTCATATACTAGGTCTATATATTCATAAATGTGCTGTCTGCTTGGGTACAAGTTGACATTTTAAATTAATTTATAAAATCTGGACCTACTGCACCCATTGAACTATTGCTCCTTTAATTTTCACCCTTTCAGCTGGGGATTTAGCTCAGTGGTTTTGCCACCTGCTGCACAAGTGCAAGGACTGGAGTTCGATCCCCAGTACCCAAAAAACAAAAATCTTCACTCTTTCAAAGTCACTTTACAACACCAGAAATATCACCATAATGTTCCAGGTGGCTAACACATCTAATTCTATACATATTTAAAATTGTTTTTTCCTAGGTAATATAATATTCTCAAACAAAACCATCTGATCTTTAGTTCTGGCTTTTCAACCAGTAAAACAATCTGTATTTTTAATTCTCTCTTTATCACAGCAAGTACCTCCATTAAAAGCAAGAGCCCATAAGCCTGCACTTTTAACTTGGATGGTATTTTCTGTATCTAATTGGATTATAGATCTTATTCTACACTGATGTTGTATGAGATAGCATATTCTCACTAATCCAGGTATCCCTTCTTAGGTAAATTAGAGAATTGAGAAGTAAGCAAATCCAGCACAGTAACCCTTCACCTCTTAGATCTAGTTGGGCTCCTTCAGAGAAACAATAATTTTGGCAGTTATATGAGTAGAGATGTTACTAGAATAATAGCAATAATAAACGTATAATTTAGATTCCTATACTGGCTCTCATTCTTACATCCACATGACCTTAGACAAACCATGTGAACTCCTAAATTGTTTCTCAACTGTAAAATAGGGAAAATTAAAATATCTACCTTAGAGGTTAGATACGAGAAGTGAATGAAGTAATACATGTATAGCATATATTAAATCTCTTTGATAGAGTTCAGAAGTTGGAAGTTGCTCAAGTCCTCTAGGCCTTTTCCTCATGTGTAAATTTAGAATAAAACTTTCTCATAAAAATTTTGAGAGGATTAAATGGGTTTGAAATTCATAACATAAAAGGGAAAATGTTACTAAAATATTTTAGAATCAAAACATTCTGAGTATGCTTGTCAAGAAGTGATTATTGTATCTCAGTAAAACTAAATTTCTATTTACAAATATTGTCCAGGATGAGGAAAACAAAAAGACTGAACACCTTAACCAGTAATATTGTACTTAAGATGTGAAGTAGGTAGAGCATCTGGTACTTTCAATAAAAACATTAAAAATTCAGATGTAGTAACTATTAAAATTCCAAGCTGGGCATGGTGGCCTGTGCCTGTAATCCCAATACTCTGGAAAACTGAAGCAAGAGGATTGCAAGTTCAAGCCCATCCTGGGCAACTAAGCAACTTAGTGAAACCCAGTCTTAAAGTTAAAAAAATGGACTGGGGCTGGGGGGATGTAGTTCAATGAGAAAACCATAGGTTCAATGCAATCCCCAGTAACACACACACACACACACACACACACACACACACACTGGCACACTGGAAGTAGAGGGACTAAAGGATAGTTTAAGACATGGATATTTAACATTCTACTTTAATTTATTTGTGTTACTGAAATGTAACCACTAAGTTTATCATTCCCAAGTCTTCCCTTGCACCTGTGTATGAAATAGAAACATAAAGTGGTCCACTTCCAAGACAAAATAGCTAACTCTGAGTAGAAAATTACTAGCAATTAAACTTGCCTAATAGCTTGTGGACATGGCAAAGCTCAGGCATCTGAAGGACCCTAAGCAAACAGGATATTGGAAGAAAGACTATCAAGAGACCCTTCATTGAGAAATGTAGAAGTGAGTGGAGAAGGGAGTGAAAATAATACCCTATAAGGAAATGATAAAACTTAAGTGATGTCCAGGAAGATTGTACACCCTATACTACTCAGCCAATGAGGAATCAGAGGAAGGATCTACCCACAAGGGAATAAAACACTCACTGTAACTGCCTTGGGTGAGCCCGTCTACCAGACACCCAATCTTGTAAGACCTATTATATATTAAAGTCTTGCTTTCACTGTGCTTCATTTCTTGGAGTCCAATCCTTGGGTGAGCATGCTCCTCACAGCTTGCCACACAAAGGCCTTGTGTGAGTCCTCCAAGAGGAAAAGAAGAAAAAGAAGCTGAGTTCTGACCCTAGCTTGCTATGGAGCAGAAAGAAGGGCTGCAGAGATAAACAAGATCAAGGGTTAAGGAAGAATACAAAGTTGGGATTTTGTAATGAAAACAAGCACTTCAGATTTCAAAGAATTATTGGAAAGTACAACAAACTTCTTTTATGATGTGAGATAGAAGGTTCTAGCCAAATTGTGTGTGTATGTGTAGAGTTGAGTTATGATTATCATAGATTCCATGTTGGAATTTCACTTACTTGATATAATTTATTTGTAGCCTCCAAATTAATACTAATGGAATTTTCTCAGCCATTTGTGGACATAAACAGGGCAGCAAAAAAATATCTGAGTTACCCAATATGCACAATCCAGCAGAGATGGAAGAAGGCCATGTTCTGCCTTCTCATTTCAGCTCTCATAAACAAGAACCCTTTAAAGACTATTTGGTTCCATGGCTTTCACATTCTGGTACATGTGTGTGTGAGATAGTGTTACTTAAATGGCCCTTCCTGCTGAAATTTGGTCTCAGGTTCCTAAAAAATAGAAAGTTATGGCATACATGTGTGGAAAAGCTGCATTCAGGTGCAAGTTCTAGAGCTGGGAGTTCAATGTTAATAAATAAGCAATACATATCCATATATCAAGGTACTGCAATAGCATTCTGACACCAATCTCCCAGAGCTAGCATTCACACTCCTCAGGTGACTTCCCTCCCTCATCATAGAGGCCACAACTAACCTTACTTGATGCAGCAAAAGATAGATTAACAAGAGAAAAGGATAAACTTATTTTTAGAAAGTTTGGGCACGCTTTTTTTTTTTTTTTTTTTTGGTACCGGGGATCGAACTCAGGTCCTTGTGCTTGAGCAGCAAGTGGCAAAACCACTGAGCTAAATCTCCGGCCCAATTTTTAGAAAGTTTTATGAGATTTGAGACCAAACATGAGGAACCCAAAACCTAGGGAAAACTGAATATTTTTATGCTTAGATTTGATAAACAGCCAGGCGGCTGATCAACCAGGGTATGACTTAGTGGTAAGACTGAGAGGGGAAACTCAGCAAGGCCTGTTTGTTCAGATTCCTCTTGGCCTCTCTGTATGTCATTTCTTCCTCCCAGATACAAGGTAGGGTCCTCTGGAATGAGTGTTTATGGTCTACCATCAGACAAGTAGGTCAGAGAACTCTTTATGGCCAGGGGAAGATTAGAATATTTGTTTTATTCCTCCCTTCGGGGAGAAAAGTTCTAGTTTCTATGACCTGCCATGAGAAAGAAGATCTCTAGTTTCTCTGGCCTGCCTTGAAGAAAAGAAATGCTAGTTTCTATGGCCTGCTTTGTGGGGGGGGAAAGGAAGCAATGCGGAAAAAGGGCTGGAGAGTATCAGAAAGACTTGCTTCTGTGGCCCTTTTAGGGTCCTTCAGTTCAAAGTATTTAGCATGCCAAAACTCTTTACTCTGGGTATCATTTTCTGAGCCCCTGAAATGCTACAGAAGTAACTGTGAACAAAAATGGGAACACTTCTGCTCTCATGGAGCTTCCCTTCAGTGAGCAAGGAGAATGTCAGGAAGAAGAGGGAATAAAGAGAGACAATAAATACACAAGGAAAAAGAGATGGAAATAAATGCTATGAAGAAAAATCAGGCAGTATAAAGTCCTTCAGTAATGAGGCACTGGCTGGTTTTACTGAGGAGAAAACCATCTATAGCAGTGATGCATGCACAGGAAATTGGAAAATGTGATAGATACATGTATGAATATGTGAGTTGGAAGTTTCAGGTAACACAAAGTGCAAATTTCAGGTGTAGGATAAAAGAATAGTAAGAAGAGCAGTGCCAGATTAGCCAAAGGACAAGTATGATAGGAATAGTAGGAAATGAGATCCAAGAGACTGTCAGAGATTTGAGAATAGAAAGATCTGGAAGCCACTGTGAGTATTTTGGATTTTATTCAAGTGTGTTGAGAAGCTATTGGAGAATTTTGTGCAGGAATGTGAAACAATTCAACTTGGATTTTAACAGTCATTCTTGCTGCTAAGTGGAGGGGGTAGAGAAGATGACAAGAGCGCAAACATTCTTGCATGAGGGTGCTATTGAGCAATCCTGGAATGTGAACTAGAGTGACTAAGATTAGAGTGGTAGCACTGGGATTAATGAGAGGGAGAAAGAATATGGATATATTTTGAAGGTAAAATCAACAATGTTTCCTAGTGAATGGATGTGGGGGGGTATATTAAAAAGAGAAGGCAAGGATGCCCACAAGTTTTGTTGCAAGGATAACTGAAAAGATGATGCTGATATTAAATGAGGTGAGGAGCCCCAGAAAGGAATTTGTATATTTTTCCAAGTGTTTGAATACTCATTGTTCTACTATTGAATTACACTGTGGGTACACTATTCATGATTACTTTGGCTGCTAAATGGCTAATAGATTGAAACATGTAAAGTACAAGGCTTAGGACTACATAAAGATTCAATAAATAATAAATATTTAGCAACACTTTAGATCACAGCTCAACTTCTCAATGAAATAAATTATTTTGCAAAATATCCAGAACAACCAGACTGAAGGTAAGGAAAGTCTATATATTTGCTCTGAGTTACTGAACTGCCATCTGACAAGGTAAAGGGAGAATGTTCAAGTGTGTGAACACTGAAGAAACTAAATTTGAATGCATGGCTGTCTGATTTTTTTCCTCAGAATAACTGGAATGACAATTAGCAGTTTAAGCGATAGAGATTAAAATAGAAATGTTATTGGGAGAAGGATATTTAACCTTTCTCCACCAAAAATTTTGTAGATATCTTTCAATCATATTGTTTTATCCCCTATGCTGTAGAATTTAGCTTCCAAGAAAGTAAACAGAATGTATATCTTACAAAAAGACAACTGGCAGCCTATATGCAGATTCCACAGTTGCTTAATTGCTTATTTCGGCCAACTTTATTGATTGTAATTTATATATGTCCAAGTACAACATTTTCCATGGTTTTAACAGATACACTGGTGTACCCACTGTCACAATGAAAACAAACAATATTGCCATCATCCCTTTCCCAGTAAATCTCCCTTCACCTCCGTTGGTGAGCACTCTTTCTATTTATTGTGAAGATGATAAGTCAAAGTTACCATTCTCTTTCCAGCTGGGGAAAATCAAGTCTGTGTACCTGCAGTATTTCTCCTTTTGGGGAGAAGGAATGACTTCAAGACCCGAGTAACATTATGAGATATATTTTGAGTAGGGGGTGTTAGTGAAGTTTTTCAATGTTTTATCAAATATTCTTCTTTTCTTCAAGTGCTGTTAGGTAAAAACTATGTCTGTTCATCTTTGGATGGGACTTCACTAAATTCATATTAGTGCAAGATGAAAAAATATGTATACTGTAAAATATAGAAGAAGGAAAGATGATAACCACAAGAGGAAAAGGTTAAATATCCACCAACCCAGGACCCAAATCATGGCTCTAACACTTAGTAACTACTAATATTGGACAAGGTAAGTTAATAAGACTTAGCCTCAGTTTCCTCTTCTATAAAATGGACAATAGTGGCCTTATGTATTGACTTGATGTATGAGTACATTTGCCTTCCTGGTGACTTCTGTGCCCGAGGGCAAACAATGCCTGATTCTGCTGCACACACAACACCCCTACTTCCTTCTACTGCCTCCCATTGTCCACTTCTGCTGCCCCCCACCCTGTACCCACAGGCCTGGCCCACAGAAGGCAGCAGATCCAGGTTATAGAATCCAGTGTGTCTTTCAGGGTCCATAAATCTCTTGGCATCACATCAAAGTTAGTTCCTTCAGAAAGATTCTTTCTAAATTTCCCTTCTGATGTTCTCTTTTCCCTTTGACACTCCTTAGTGGCCCATTTTTACAGACCAGACCCCATTAAAGAGGAAACTAATCAAAAGAAGGGAAAAGGCTGAGAATAGCTATGATAACCCTCAAAATGCAAATTTTATGCATAAGAAGTTTCTTCATTACAAGATAGAACATCTACAAATATGGACATATAACCTAATTTCTTCTATTTTTGTTCAATTTCTATTTAAAGTCTCGTCATTTTTTTTTTTTTTTTTTGACTGTACTGGGGTTCAAACTCAGGACCCTGAGCTTGCAAGACAGGTGTGGTGCCACTGAGCTAAATCCCTGGCCCTATTTAAAGTCTTTTTAAGGATCCTACTCTTTGATGAGAACACATTGGACAATTTGTTATCCATGACCAAAATATTTTCACCAGAGGAGAGGCCACTGGATTACAAAAACCACTTTAAATTTTTCTCAAGATGCAATCAATAACCTCTCCTAATTAGAAAAAAAAAAATAACTAGCATGCCTTAGCATATTCCAATAATGTAAAAGACTAACTTATAAACAACTTGACTGTCTTTGAATTATGATATATCTTAGTTGTACTCAAGTCTCTGATACCTTAGGCAAAGCTGTTCAATTATTTGTCATAAGCTCTTTCACCTACTCAGTGGGGTTTGTAGTAGAAGTAAATTTTACCATGAAAATGCCTCACACAGAAAAACAAAACCACTGCAATATAAAGTTGTATAATTGAAAAATGAAGGGATTATAATTTTAGTTATTTTTCAATACATATATACTAAAAATCTATAAATCATAAAAAACAGACTGTGCACTAGTAGACATAGAGGGTGGGTTTATCCGTGACAAAAAAAATTTTTTTTTGACCTTTGTTTAGGCAAAGATTTCTTAGACTACCAAATATACTATATATAAAAGAAAAACAATTAATGAATTGGACCAATGCAAATTTAAGAACTTCTGGTCTTTAAAAAGAAGACAAACTATCTTCTCTGTCATGAGAAGGAAATTCAATCTATTCAATGTTTGAAAAATGTTTGTAAATCACAAATCTGATAAATAACTTGTATATAGAATATATAATTAACTCCCAATAAGAAAAAAAACTGTAATAAAGAAATAGGAAAAAGAGTTGAACATATACATCTAGAAAAGATATGCAAGAGGCAGGTAAGTACATAAAATGACATTTAACAACATTATGCAAATTCACTACTACTACACATATATTAAATTAGAATATCTAAAAATATTTTAAAACCAACCATACTAGGGTCAGTGAGGATGTGAAACAATTGAACAGTAAAAATGAAGAACAGTAAAATCACAATGGAAAATAGATCTGAAATTTCTTAAAATATGAAACCACTATATGACTCAGCCATTCTACTTCTAGGTATTTCATTAAGGAAAAGAAAATCATTTGTTCACACAAGGAAATTATAAAAAAATTCAGAATAGCTTTCTTATGTTAGTAACAGTGAAAATAATTCAAACTTTTTTCAATGGGTCAATGGACAAATTATAGTATATGCATACAATAGAATTCCACTTAGCCATAAAAGGCATGATCAAGAGAAGCTCAGCCCATCCCAGCACCCGGAAGGAAGCTCCCTGCCTTCATCCCAGGCTCCTAGGGCAGTGACGCTCAGCCGGTCCCAGCACCAGGAAGGAAGCTCCCCCCGCTGCCATCCCAGGCTCCTAGGGCCAAGAAGGTGAGCCGGTCCTAGCACCCGGAAGGAAGCTCCCCCACCGCCATCCCAAGTTCCTAGGGCAGAGAAGCTGAGCCACTCCCAGAACCTGGAAGGAAGCTCCCCCACTGCCATCCCAAGCTCCTAGGGCAGAGAAGGTGAGACCCGTGAGCGCCAGAAGCACCCCCGCCCCCGTGGAAATGAAAAGACACATAAACAATCCTCAAAAAACAGATTTCCAGATCGCCTACAGCAACCCCAAAGGGAAACGAGATGGAACACTCTGATACTCAACCACCTGGACTCTCTGAACTGGCAACAAAAGAGGATCTGGCAAAAATGAAATCAGAAATAATTACTCAGATAACAGCAAAGATTTTGCTCATGGTGCAAGACATGATTAATAAATCTAGAAAGAACACAGATAAAAAAATAGAGGATCTGAGGAACATGATGGAATCCCAACATAGGAAACAAATGGAATCCAGAAAACAGATACAAACAGATTTCCAGGAGATTAAAAACTCCATCGAAAGTCTGCACAGCAGAAGGAACAAATGTGAGGATAGAATTTCACATATAGAAGATAAGATTGCAAGTAGTGACCAGGAAAAGAAAAATGACTTTAAAATTGTGAGAGAACATGAGAAAACAACCCAGCAGCTGCTAGACAATGCAAAGAAGAATAACGTAAGACTGATTGGAGTCAGTGAGAAAAGAGGAGAGAGTGCAGATGACATAAGAAAACTCTTCACAGAGGTGATGGCAGAAAACTTCTCAAGGAGGGGAAAAGAACTTGACATACAGATAGGTGAGGCATATAGGACTCCAGCTAGCCTTAATCAAAAAAAAATCTACACATAAGCATATAATAGTTAGGATTCCAGAAATCCAACAGAAGAATAAAATTCTACAAGCAGTGAGAGAAAAGAAACAAATCACATACAAAGGAAAGCCCATCAGAATCACAGCAGACTTCTCAGTGCAAACCCTCAAGGCAAGAAGAGCTTGGAGTGATGTATTTCAAGCTCTAAAGGAAAACAGCCTCCAACCCATATTAATGTACCCTGCAAAACTATCTTTCAAAATTGATGGAGAAATAAGATACTTTCATGATAAAGAGCACCTCAGGAACTTCATGAATACCAAACCGGCACTCCAAAAAATTTTAGACAATACCCTAGGAAAAGACAATGAGGATCACAACCCCAGGAAACCCAGCAGAATGAATTCATTGGGCGTGACAAATGCAAAGGGGGAGAATCCAACAAAAAGAAAAAGTCATGACAAGGCTTTTAAAACTTTTAACTTCATCTCCCTAATGAGTGTATAATTCAATCTTATTATTGTACTGATTAGTATTTTTCTGATTCTGGAATTGCACACCTTTCCTTGTGCTATACTGGCTATTTATCATCTTCTTATGTCCACATTTTAATTGGGTTGTCTATTAATGAGTTCTAAGAATTCTTTATATATTCTGGTCATAGGTTATATGCATTGTAAATATGGTCTGTTTAAGGACTACTTTTCATTTTCTTGATGTCATTTAAAGTTCTAAATTTTGATGGAATCTCATTTATCAATTTTTTTCTTTCATACATCATGTTTTTTTATACTAGGTAGTTCTTACCTACCCTGAATTCATAAATATTTTCCCTTATAATTTCTTCTTAAAGTTTTATACTTTTAGGCTTTTTATTTAGGTTCATGGATCCCTTCAAGTTATTTTCACGTGTGGAAAAAAAGGGTTGAGGTTAATTTTTTATATACTGATACCAGGTGCTCTAGTGCCATTTGCTGAAGACACTATCTCTTGCTCGGCTCTTGAATCAAGTTTATATTCTATAAAATGCTAATGTTAAATAGTCTTTCAAAACTCAGTGGACCATATATGTGTGGTTCTATTTCTGGATTCCCTGTTTTATTCAAATGATCTATATGTCTTTCCTTACACCAACACTGCCTTGATTACTGTAGCTTTAGAAGAAGTCTTAAAACTGGGTGCTAAACGTCTTCCAATACTGTTTTTTTGTTTTTGGCTTTTCTGGTTCCTTTGTACTCCTACATAACTTTTAAATTTCAATATCCAGTTCTTCATTTATAGTAAGTATACACCAACCTGAATTTTTATATATACCTTGTGTTTTCTAATCCTGCTAAATTCAAGTACAAGTTCTAGGGGCTCCTGGAGATTTCTTAGTATTTTCTCTGTAGATTATCATTGCATCTACATATAAAGATTTTGCTTCTGCCATGCCAATCCTATCCTAGTTGTGTCATTTTATTGCCAGACTATTTTGGTTTAGACCTATGTTTCAAAGTCTAATGGACAGATGAAGAGTAGGCATGTATGCCCTTGTTCCCCACTTTAGGGAGAAAGCATTATATCATCTCCATTCATAGAAGGAGTTTTTGTTGGAAGTATGGAGTACATGTCTTTGATCTGTTGAGAAGGTTCTGTTCTGCTTCTAGTCTCCTGATAGCTTTTACCATGAACAGCTGTAGAATTTAGTCCAATACTCTTTCTCCAACTAGTGACAGGATCATATCGTTTCCCCTTTCCTCTGTTAAAATGATTACTTTTGGGGGTGGATCTTCCAATGTTGAACCAACACTGCCATCTCTATAATAAAACCACTTTCTACATACTGCCAGATCTGACTTCTAAGAGTTTGTTTTGTTAAAGAAATTTCTATGTTCACACTTTTTTCTTCTATTATCTTTATCTAGGTTTTAGGATTAGCACAATGTTGAGTTCCTAAAATGAGGGGAGAAGTGTTCCTCCTTTTGTCTGCTTTAAATGTTTGATATAATTTATCAGTTAAAATGTTTATGAGCCTGCTGTTGTCATATAGGTACATTTTCAAGCTAGGAATATACTTTCTTTAATAGGTGCTATTCAAATTTTATATTTCCTCCAGAGTTAGTTTCATTAATTTGTCTTCCAAGGTACTTCTTAGAAGTTGTCAAATTTATTTCAAAAAAGATTTTTGTAATATGCTTTCTATATCCTTTTAAATTCTGTTAAATCTGTGATAATGTCTCCTAGATCTTAATATTGTAATTTTAAAAATGTATAACTGATATTGTGTAACAGGAAGAAAAGGTCTAAAAGAGCAGGGGAATTGGGAGGGGTAGGGGAAGGAGAAAAGGGAAAGGAAAAAATATGAGAAGAGGAAAAAAATGGAAACAAGGTCTTTGCAAATAGGGAAGGGTGGAGGGGGTGCAGGGAGGGCAAGGGAAGGGGAAAACAAACAAGAACCAAGTGACTCATGTAATGGTACAAGATCCCAATGATGAATGTAACTGTCTTTTATACCTAAAATGTACAAATAAACTTAATGGGGAAAATAAATAAATAAATAAATAAAATTAAAAAATAAAAGGCATGATCTACTGATACCCATAACTGTGAAAATGAATCTCTAAACAGTTATTCTGAAAGAAGGCAGATCAAACACATAGATAAGAAGTACATGAGCAAGCCAGGTTCGATGGCACATACCTGTAATCCCAGCCACTCAGAGGCCAAGGGAGGATCACTAGTTTGGATCAGTCTGTACAATTTAGTCAGACCCTGTGTTATGGCTTGTGTCTAGATGTCCATCCAGAGCCTTATACAGTCACAGGTGGGGGCTTTTTCAGAGGTGGCTGGATCTAGAGTGTGTGATACTGGGATTAAGGGTGTGTGATTACTATATCAGTCTACTGATTGGTTTGGCACCTGATCTATGCTCAGTAGTCTGGATAAGATAAAAGGGGCAGAAAGACACTGTTAAGGTTCCCTTGTTACTTTGCTACCTTCAGTCCATCATGAACTGTTTCTCCTCTGCAATGCCTGTCTGCCATGCCACCCTGCCTTGGACCCAGCCAATTATGGACTGACATCTCTACAAAGTGTGAGCCTAAATAAACCTTTCCTCTTTTAACTTTGGGTGTTGGGTATTTTGTCTCAGCGATGAGAAAAGTAACTAAGACACCCTGTTTCAAAATTAAATTAGGGATGTAGCTCAGTAATAGAGTGTTTGCCAGTCCCTGGGTTCAATCTCTGTTAACACATATGCACACACACAACTCCCCCCCACCCCCGGCAACATGTAAAGTATATGAATAATGAACATTCAAACTAATGTTATAACTTCAAAGTAAGCCATTGTTTACCTGGGAATAGATGTATTTTCATAACTTTATAGCAAATCTTGAAATCTGGTAGTATGAACCCTAGAACTTCATTTTTTTTCAAAATAGTTTTGACCATTCTATTCCTTTTGTCTTTCCATACAGATTTTGAAATTGAATTGTGGATTTCTATGAGAAAAAAATTCTTCTAGGATTTTAATCTGAATTGTGTTAAAAGTAGATTTTAGGGGCCAGGGATTTCACTAAGTGGTTTTACTGCCTGCTGTGCAAGTGCAAGGAGTTCAATCCCAAGTTCGATCCCCAGTACCAAAAAAAAAGGAGATCATTTTGGCAATAATTGATATCTTAAAAACATTGAATTTTCCCATCCATAAACGCAGTATATCCTCAGTGGATTTAAGTCTTCTTTGACTTTTCATCAGTACTGTGTGTTTATATCACCTATAAGTTTCAATTCAGAATAGTAAATTGGTTTTATAAAGTATGTATGATTAAAAGTCACTAAATTCAATAGGTTCGAGAACATGCGCTAAAGAATTATTACATAAAAGAGAGGACTGGTTGGTCTTCACAGTTCACCAAGAAGACAGAATGATTCAACAAAGGTTGAAAAAGGAGACTGGAGGGAAGAAAATAATGGCATGTCAACAAAGCCAAATGAAGAAAGAAGACATTTATATCAGAGGGCACAGTGTGTCAAATGTGTCAAATGCTAGTATGTCATGTAAAATGAGGAGTGAAAGTTGAACTTCAGATGCTGATCTTGACAAGAACAGTGGGGGCAGTGTTGCTGAGAAAGCCTTGAGTGAGTTAAGAGGCAATAGGAGTGGAAAATTTAAGAACTTCACGAAAAGAAAGCAAAGAAATAAGGTGATAGGTATAGGGATAAGAAAAAAGTCAGTAAGATTTTTAAGTGGGAGTATTACAGGTACAGAACATCATGTGTGTACACTAACAAAAATGATAGAGGGGGAAATTCGAGTTGAAGAGAGGAAGAAAAGACAATTCCACTAGTGATAGTTTTTAATATGAAAGAATATATTAGCTCTCAGGACAACAATAAAGGAATGACTACAATAGACATTAGCAGTGTTCATCCATTAAAATGATAGGGAGAGAAAAACCCATGGATGTAGAAGGAGTTAGATTACTAGATTTGGAGGTGTGGTGATGTGAAAATTCTTTTGAATGTTACCATTTTCTTACTGGAAAAAAGGGGACAGGAATGGTAGCACATATTCCCAACTGCTTGGCAGGCTGAGGTACAAAGATCACAAATTCAAGGCCAATTGTGAACTTAAAATGAGATGCTGATTCAAAATAAAATAAAACAAAATTAAATTAAGTTAAAATGGATTGAGGATATAGCTCAGTGATAGAGCACTTGCCTAGAATGCTTGAACCCGTTTCAACCCTCAGTACAGAGAAAAATAAAATAAATGGACTCTGAAAAGATGAAGCGTCATAGTGAAAGTTTTCTGGAATAAGGTTACAGTAAGTCGACTTGGGAAGTGTAGTAAGATTGCTTTGACACTACTGAGAGGTCATGTGCAGTTTGAGGTCACAAATTTCAAGTAATACCAGTTAGATGGCTATGTTTTTCTACAACCATTTTTAGCTCTGAAGTACAGGTATTGAGTCTGTGGAAAATTGAAGACCATCAGAGTTTGAGTTTTCCAGATGAATATGATGGAGGGTATAGGACAGGGAGTTTGTGGCTATGTGCATGGGAGTGGCTATAATGAAAGACCTTCAAATCTAAGTTGTGTAATGACTAAACTAAGGACATGGATGGGGGGAACAATGCAAAGGTTACTTAGAGTCAATGCACTGGATCCTAGTGGGGCAAAAATAGTTAATTGTAGGGGCTGGAGTACAAAAAAAAAGTTAACTGTAGCAAGGAGTTGAAAGCATAGGCAATAGTAAGAATGCATAGTAATTATGAATGAGTGACTGAAGTGAGGATGGAGAGCAATCATCTATGTACACATGGAAATCACTAGGGATCATGTTAGAAACTGGAGTATGGAATATGAATGCAAACCAGGTACTATATTTGATGTCATTGGAGGGGAAGTGAATAGATGCAATAAAGAGAAAGAGAGTCTTTATAGGAGCTTGCCTTGTTTTCAAAGAACAAGACATGACTAACAATGACCTTGGAAATGGCTACAGAACATCTATCAACCTAAAGTTATTTAACTATGGGGGAAAATAACAATCCCTTACCTTCAATAGCTCCAAAAAATATAAGGAATTTGCCACGACCCACACAGCATAGGGTCCCAAGCCAGGGAGAGCAGTGGAAGAGGAAGGAAAATTTGGAAAACAAGAAAAAAGGATACCAAAATTATGCTTTATATCTGGAACCAGGTGGAATCATAGCCTGATGAGCTAGTGGCTGCCTGGCGTCCAGTGCGCTCTTTATTTATAGTGGAAGGCGGAGTAACTATTGTCATGTGGACCACCTGGCCTAGGCTGAACGTGATTATCTCCTGATTGGGGCATGCCCAGAAAGGGAACAAGAATATACACTGTAACTGTTTCCTGGGGCTCTAATCCAGTATCTGCAATCTTAATCAATCTCTAATCTATGGAGGAGAAAGGGAGTAGGGATTAGGCTAAAGGCCATCTTCAGGGTCCGCCTTTTTAGGATTACTGTAAACAAGTTATCAGTGTGGTGCTTGAAGAAATATACTTCGGTTGTTTAAAGACATTATGTGAAAGACTCTATGTTTCAAAGAATTCAATACTTGACCATTTTTGTAAATGCAAGGTCCCCACAAATGCTATGAAGTAAAAATTAACCTAAAAAAGCTACATTAACACATATTTGCATGATTACTGGGCACAAATCTGATGAATCACTACTAGATCAGGTGGATAGATCTAGAATCTAGAAATCAGTTAATTCCACTGATTGCTTTGGATAAATCCAGAGTGCCAGAGGTTGTCATTCCTAAAAGAAGACATACTAATTTTACTAAGCCCAAGAAATATATTCAAAGTAAGAGGGTTGGTATGATTTGGATAAGGTTTCAGTGTGTCCTCAAAGGTTCATGTGCTGTAAGGTCAATCTCAACCGTGGCAATGATAAAAGGTGGCAGAACCTTTAACAGACAGGGCCTAGAGTAAAGTAATTAGATCACAGGGACACTGCCCTTGGAAGGGGTAAATGCTGATCTCTAGAAATGGATTAATTCTCATGAGATTGGGTTGTTATAAGAGCCTGGCCCATGAATCTCTTGCTTCTTGCCTAGCTATGTGACTGCTCCCTTTCACATGTTCCTACCATGATGCCATCCACCATTGTACAACATTGCCAGAAAGACTTCATCCTAGGTTGAACAGATGGGATCATCGTATCTTCTACTTCCAGCCTCCAAAACTATGAGCCAAATAAACCTGTTTTCTCAATAGTTTCCAGCCTCAGATATTTTGTTATACCAACATGAAAATGAACTAATTTGTGGGTTAAAACAGTAATAGTATCCCCTCTGGGAAAAATGAATGAGAAATACAAGAGAAAGAGCAATTATAAATAGGCATTTCTCCTGAAATTTCACCCTTCTTGGGATATTATACGCTAATAACAGAAAAAATAGTAAAGAAAATGACAATGAATTAATGTGAAATTGTAATTTAGAAGAAATACCCAGTTAAGCAGGGAAAATAGCAGTTAACTTCCAATAGTATTTTAGAATTAAGTAGCTCCTGCAACTAAAACTGAACAAAACTACTAGTTTAGTAGAAAAGTTTTAATAGAATAAAAGATATGCTTTACAGCATAACATTTTTCACAGCAGTGTAACAGTCTATACATAAACTATGATGAAAACAGCTTTTGCAAATGGGAAGGGGACCAAGAATTGGAGGAAGTAGGGGAGGAGAGGGATAGGGGATTAAAAAAAAAAAACAACTAAATGTGTTATGTACATGTATCAACTGCCCACGATAAATGTAACCATTATGTACTGCCAACGTGTACTAATAAAAAGTATAGGAAAAAAAGAGTGATGAGAACTAAAAGTTGTGGTAGTCGTTTCTTTACAAACATGAGGAAGTTCTTTCAACTGGATCCAAGCCCTAGAAGCTGTAAGTTGTCAATTTACCTTAAATTTATGATCTTCAAAATGTGTTGATACTGTTTATTCTTTCATACACTAACAAATGTCCACACACTTCCACATTCCAGTTTCTTTGAACCTGTCCTGTGAAAGTAAAGGAAGTAACTAAGGCTAAGGATTTCTATCAGAGCTCAGGGATTGTGAGAGGAATGTACTCACACTTACAAAAGGTCAAACTGCAGAATGTTCTAATAAACTTGATAAACAACTGAAGCCAGTATCTCAGGCCTTCAATATCTCTCAGCTGTAGTACCCTAACTAACCAATTAGAACTGGTCTGAAATTTAGGATTTCCACCTAATGACCCAATGAACTGCCTCTGAAAACAATGTGTACGTGTGTGGGTGTGAATCCATTTTATATATATAAAAAAACTTCTGCATTTTCCTTGAAGGCACTACCAAGAGCCGATTCAGTGTACCCAAATTGCAATTGTTGGTTCCCAAAATAAATGCTATTTCCTTTGCCTGCATTTTTTTTAATATCCCAAGGCACTCTGTCAAGTTATGTTAACAAGTAATAAATACAACTTTAAGGGCTAGAGGTGTAGCTCAGTGGTGGTACACTTGTCTAGCACATATAAGGCCCTGTTTTTGATCTCCCAGCCATGGAAAAAATAATTCTAAAGACCTTCCTAACTTCCCTTAGAAACACACAGATGTGATTTTTGACACCAAATCAAACATTTTCAAGGCATATGAACCAATTGTACCATATTACTTACATCATACTCTCTTCGGAATGTTTAGGTGACAAGTACACAGTTAACAAGTATATGCATACGCCAGGGATTCAGCTCAGTGGTTTCGCCGCCTGCTGCGCAAGCGCAAGGACCCAAGTTCGATCCCCGGTACCAAAAAAAAAAAATTATATGCAAAATGTTTTCTTCAGCAGGCAGTTTTCACATAGAAAAAAAAAATGCCAATAGCACAAACAGAAAATGACGTTTACTATTACAGGACTTCTAAAATGTGTGGCAGAAGGCAGTTTGAGGATGACTTAGCTAATGAACTTTTCTTCCAACTGAAAATGGTCAGTATTGTCTTTGAGTATTGCTGGCTGCCTTCTCATATTCTAAACCTCTTTCTTCATTGCCAGCTCTCTTGCTTTCAAATAGCCCTGGCTAGGTTTCTGCTCAGAGTTGTTCAAATTCTACTGTACTTCCTACACTTAAACTTTTTGCAAATCTTGCTACTTAAATCTTGAAGCATCGCAGATCCCATCTAGGCCTACTTAATCAGAACTGTATTTGAACAAAATCCCCAAGCGTTTATTTTCACTCTTAAAATTAGTTTTACTGTTCATTTCATTTCAGCTTATCATCTTTATACTCAGCTATAAACTGAGGTATGGCAGTGTTCATTTTCAGCAGTTAGACAGCCAGTGTCAACCAGAAAGGAAAAAAATACTATCTCACAAAATACTGATCTTTCCCATAGTGTACACACAGAAGCAGGGATAAAGGAGGGAAACGGTTTTTGAACACTGACCTAAAATTGCTGTGATGTTATGAATCACACTCTCTTTTTCACGCTATTAGAAGTGACTCCCTTCTCTTTCATAATTCTGCTGGGTAGTGAAAAGTGTCAGCCACAGCCCCAACATTTTATCTCACATTTACCCAGACTTTTCTCTGTACCAGACAGTACATATCTTGAGAACCGCAGTACTGAATCTTATTCACCTTTTCAAAATCGCCAAAGCCAAAGACTGTGCATAGTAGAGATTAGGTGTCTGACACTGCTATCTAAGTGAAAAGAATGACTTGGCCATTGAGTAGGCAACCAATTCACAGAATTTCATTCATGCAAATACATCTTGTTTAAAATTTATATATTTTTTACAGCCAAGTCAATTTGTTTTTCCTATAGTCTACTTCTCTTACTAGGTTAATTCCAAAGATTTTAGCTCATGGCACAAAAAATATTCACACAAAATAGCTCACATACTTTATCACTGCTAAGGTTCATGTTTCTTTCCACTAACACATGGCTTAATTATCTCTGAATCCCTAATGACTCCCATACTTTCTAGTACCTAACACACAAATATTTGTTAAATTAATGGGTTATTTTTGTTTTGTTTTTTATTTTGTTTTGGTACCAGTGATCGAACTTGGGACCTTGTGCTTGCGAGGCAGGCACTGGAACCACTGAGGTAAATCCCCAGCCCAATGAGTTATTTTTAAGCAACCAAGAGTTTGTTAGTACATTACAATTAATGGGAAAAAAGCTCCAATGCAAAACATTTTAATGGGTTGTCAAATATACAGTTATTAGAATTATCTAAATATTACTTATAAAAATTGGTATATCACATTAGATTCTATAAAATAACAAATTACACATTGACAATAACCCCTGAAGTTCAAGAATACCCATCAATAGTACAAATTACAAACACACTTAAAAAAAAAAAAAAGACATTAGACATTTAAACCAAAGTAACTATGACTAAATACATTCATTCATGAAGTACGAAAAAAATTAACATTGCTGCACGTAGTCACTAATAACATAATTTTAGGTGCAATTTCACATGCTTTCATTAATCCAGTTCAATTCCCATGTAAAGTGTCTTTGTGCACACAATTTTTATTTATGTGCAGGTGCATCATACTTAAAGTCTATTTAACTTCATAACTGTTTATATTGTATGTGAACACCAGGCCAAAATTTAACCTCAATACCAAAATTTAAAAATTAAAATTACTGAAAATATATGCTGATTTAATTGTATGAGAACACTATTTCCTGTTATAGAGGCTATCAAAATACTCCATCAGAACTTCAAATTAATAAAAGATGGTGGCTCCAATCTTCCTAAAATATTAATAAACATTTTAAGTCATAATACAATCATTCTGTGAATCAAAACATAATTTCACGTTTCCCTAATTAAAATACCAGTTATTTGAAGGTAAGACTGAGGCCTAAAATATTTCCTTGTGAATATGTAATGGAACTGTCGATTACAGTAATGTTGAAAACCATGCAAAATGGGTAGATAAGTAAAAGTACCTTTACCAGTAAAAGTGAAAAATTAAGGCTTTTTCATATGTTCTATAATTACTACCCGAACTCAAGAATCAAATGGAGATTATGATCCAGCAAAACATCCTCTCTGCCCTATTGATATTAGTCCCCTCATCCTCAGTACTTAGGGGGAGGGGGTTAAAAATGCTTAGCACATGGTATACGCCCAATAAAGTCCTGAATGAACTAAGAAGCCTTGCCTCCAAAGGCAGTCCTACTTGTTTCTCTATACACTAGGTACCTGCTGCCTATTCAGATAACCAAAGTGACAATTTTTACAAAGAAAATGATGTCTCCTGGGGTATTAAAACATTATTGAAAAAAAAAGGATAATTGAAGCTACAAATTAACAAATCAAGATCAAAGGCACCAGATATGAAAAATAATTACAAAGCACTGTAAACAATTTTTAAAGTAAATCAACTTTTAAGTGTCAAATTCTAAGAGAAAATAGTACTAAATGATGGCAATACAGTAAAATAGCGGACAAAATTTCTGTAATTTCACAATGAAATCTTCCCATTTCTATTCTAGTTTTCTTTCATCCTACAATATTCCAAATTCTAAAAATAAACATGGTTTTAGTTAGATGAAACAAGAAAACAGCAACTTAAAGAACTGGAAATTAATTTTTTTCAAATGTTATAAAATTTGATAAAGACATGACATGATGATCATCTTGAAATTATAAAATACTAAATTATACTCAATCAACATTAAGGAAAAAAGTTCTTAATTCAGTTGAACACAGTCTAGAGTCTCACAATAGTGAATTGTAGTGTAAAGAGGCAAAGTAGTACAAGCTTTATAGACACACAAATTATGAATACTGATTTGAAATACCACAAGCTCCATGTCAGAGCCATTTAATATACACGTTTATAACCATTTCTTGAAAAACTAGATAAAATATTTAGCATTTATCATCGATTTTAATTTATTTGAATCTATGCAACTTCCATTCATATTAAAATATTAATGTAAATACTTTATTATAAAACTATTTTACAATTTAAATTTTATTTGAGAAATGTATTCACATCCACAATTTCTTAAAAGTCCTTTTTATGAGTGCATTCCATAAGAAATACACAAAAATCATTACTTATGTCTTCTAGGGAGGAAAACACTAAAATCTTACTAATCAAAACTATACCATTATTTTGTTTATTTCTTAACATTTATGTGTTTAAATACGACTGGTGAATAGTGATCATTCATCCCCATAGTGGCAAATTTCAGCATGATCTTAAAAGACAGGACTAGATTATAAAATAGTCACATGTAGATTATATAACAGATACTTATTCCATTACATGTAAGCTTACTTGCAAAGTAACATAAAATGGGCATTGGATAACAGTGATTAAAAAATGTAAACAAAAAGAATTAAATGTTAATCCCTTCCCTGAAAAACAAAAGATAAAAGCATTTCTTGTTTTATTAAAACAAAATATGATCTATTGTATCAAAAGGTAAGACACAGATTTTACAAAACTGTATTTCCAAATACAGATGAAGGAAATCTGGAACAGCTGATTCAGACTTTACTGAGCTAAAATATGCAAAGGATCCAATAATACTTTCAACATAGTGTTTATTTTCTGAGCTTACTATTTATTGAACCATTATTGAACTAACAACAACAACAAAGGTCTATATTGTAAGAAAAAAACAAGTAAAAATTTAAATTTTTTGTTAATTATGACTTGAAACTTGATTCTGACCCAAACAAATGAACAAAAACCCTATAGCCAACACCCACTAAGGTTGCAGAGAAAAAAACATGAAGGTTTTGTTTGTTTGTTTGTTTTTTGGGGGGGTGGTACCAGGGATCGAACTCAGGACCTTGAGCTTGCGAGGCAGGCACAGCACCACTGAGCTACATCCCTGGCCCACCATCCACCTTTTTGAAGCCTCTGAGAAAAAGGTATTACATGGTTTATGACACTTTTCACAACATAGTAAATATAAATTCCAATTCTCCAATAAAGAATTTAAAAGAAAAGTATTTTGTTCCTTGAAAATAATTTCCTCTCTTCTTCTGACCCTGCTAAGCGTATTAGTGCCCTTAACATCAGGGTATTTGTTGTTGTTGTTGTTATTGATTTCAATTATATTTTTCACATAGTATTTTGAAATAAACAGATAAATGGAAATTAAAGGGAAATTTGCTTTAGGAATGCAATGATTCTAAATCATTTCACTAAAAAGCACCTTTTGATATGCTGGTCTGAACTTTTAAATATAATATCTAAACTACTTATTTCTGAAGTAGGATTTTCTCCAGTTTTAGTAACTTCATTCATACACACCAATATTAAGGACATCAACCTGTGCTTTCTAGATTTTTGAAGGTGTTTAATAATATAATAGATTGGATATGGCTCATTGTCAAGGTTGGGTGGACAGAGATTTCATGATAAATTGGCTACAGAAAGCTAAATAAACTCTTACGGTGAATAATGTTTTGTTTTGCTTGAGCCAAATAGATGTTGAAGCCATGTACCACCACAGTCCCTGCTTAACATTCCTGTTTCTTTATTCTTCATAGTTTTCTAATGAACAAATTAGTATTCCTGAGTAAGAGTATAAAAAAGATAACCTTTCTACCAAAAGTATAAAGACAAATAAAATGTCTACTCACAATACAAATTTTTTACATACCATTACAGATGCAGATAGACTGCTGCTCTTCAGTATAGTTGGCCCACTCCTTAAAAAGACTACAGCAAAAGATTCAATTGTCTAAAATACTTTGAAGTACAGTAATTAAATTCTTTAAACCATAAACATATCCCTCATCTATTGTGTTGCTAGGGAATACATGAGCAAAATCTATCATTCGCACTTCTACTTCTGCAATTTCTTGGCAACTAGTGGGAAGATGGTAGAAAACTTTTTCCAGTTGGGAAAGTACATTTCCATTTAAGTGTTCTTGTGACACGCTTTTCCATCCATTGTCTTGCTCCATATTTTCAACTTTCAGTGAAGTCTGACTGTGATGCTTTTTTGAATACATTTTTCTGTGACGAGCATACACCTTGGATAAGTTCTTGCCTACTGAAGACTCTAGTTTTCCATTCACTGTGGAACTTAACCTATGAAAGTTATTATTGTACTCCAGTGCTTCAGTGTCTGACAGCTGTCCTTTGGACAAGAGCTTTTCTGCCAAAGTTCTGTCATTTGGATTTGTAGTGGTTGGCTGAGATGAACCTTCATAAACAAATAGTAATGAACTTGCATAAAAGTTAAGCTGCTTCTGGCTTTCAAACCACTGCAGAATTTTCTCAATCTTCTGAATACTGGCAGCAACTGCATCTTTTCTTAAGCCAAACCCATTATGAAAAAACTTAGAGACTCCTATAAAATAAAATGTATTAGGATTAGAATCAAATTATGAAATATCACTACTTGGAAAGTAAACTCACAGTAGATAAAATTCTTCAATTTCTTTCCTATTATCCCCTACAATTAATTGTGTTATTGTTGTTTTGTTTTTTGTACCGGGGATCAATCTCAGGACCTTGCGCTTGCCAGGCAGGCACTGTGCCACTGAGCTACATCCCCGGCCCTCCTTACAATTAATTGAATAGCTAGTTGTAGAATTCCAGAAACTATAGGCAGATTAAAAACTTGGATTGCAACCTAATTTTGGTGAAGAATCCTTATTAGAAAACATTTCAGTAATGTAAAGTGGAATATCCTATTCAAACAAGAAATTTATTACAGGTAGACCAGATCTATGTATTCTCCTAAGAAATGTAATTCCAAGATTTGTTTCATTTGCTACTGTGAGGGATTTTATAGTAAAATTACTTGCTTGTTAGAATCATATTTAAGAGCTAATTTAAAATCCAGAGTCAAATAGTAACCATTTTAAATAATGTCAACAGTCTACTACCAAATAACAAACCATAATTCTACTAATTTTTATTTTTCTCAATAACACTTATTAGCTTTTCACAAAATTGAAGCATGTTTTTCTGGGACTAGCACTTCCCTAAGTTGATATAACTCCAAATTCTGACTCCTAAATTTTTTAACCTCTTTTAAAACTCCATCTTAAAATATTATCATACTTGGAAATTTATGGGTATATACCACTTGATTCTACTTTTAAGTAATGTGTTCACCCACTTTACAGAAATTAAGAAATATATTTAAATAGGACCAAACTGCAGCCCCCCAAAATATTTTTAAAATAGCCAATTGAAAACTATCTTGCTGTTAAGTTCACACTGTGGATGTTTGTCTTTTATACATAACATAAAAATTCTTCTATAATCTCTGTATTACACATAAACTCTTCTCTATCTTAGTACAATCAAGAATAAATTATTTCCAGGGCTGCAGATGTAGCCCAGTGGTGCTGTGCCTGCCTGGGAAGCTGAAGGTCCTGAGTTTGATTTCTGGTATGCAGGGGGGGGGAATGGATGGATGGCTGGATATCAATTAATTAATTAATTTCCAGAGATACAGGATATGTTTGCTTTTGTACTATTGACCATCAATATTCAGAAGCATATATGTAACAGACTTTATTTAAACCAGTTTAATACCACTTGATTGTTTCTTCGGTAGGTCTAGAAGCTTATATAGCTCAAGTATATATAAGAAGTCTCAAAAAATGCATTATATGCAACATGACAATTTTAAAGTCTCTTATATAACAAGCAGTTTCAATATTCTATGACTGACTACCTAAAAAATGAGTTTTATGGGCCGGGCATTTAGCTCAGTGGTACCGTGCCTGTCTTGTAAGCACAAGGTCCTGAGTTCTATTCCCAGTACGGAAAAAAAAAAAGTTTTAAAGACAACCTCTAATTTCAGTATTGAGCTAGATGGTTGGTTCACAGATGTTTAATATTTTTTTAAAAAGGATACTGCCATAGTTTGGACCTGCAATGTCCTCTAAGGAATGTGCCATAGGCATGCTTAGTGGGAGACAGGGAAACTTCCGGAGTTGGGTCACTTGGGCTGTGCCCTTAAAAGGAATATTGGTATCCCAGCTCCTGCTCTCTCTCTCTCTCTCTGCTTCCCAGCCACCATGAAGTGAGCAGTGTTCCTCCACCAGACATTTCCACCATGATGTACTGTGCGGCTGCAGGCCCAAAGCAATAGGACCAAGCAGCTATGGACAAACTGTGAGCAAAAATAGACACCTTCTCCTTTTAAATCAATTATCTCAGAGATTTTTTCACAGCCACAGAAAGCTAACACATATTAATAAGAAATTAATGAAAATGTAAAAACGGGACATTTTTGATCCTGTAGTTTTGGTGTATTATGAACCAGCAATTCTATTCATTGGATTAATTCTACAAATTTAAGCTTCATTCCCCCCAGAAAAGTTTGTTTGGAATTGAATCATTATTTAAAAGGAGAATTAAAATAACTTTAGAATTATTTTAATTGTTTAATAATAAAAGCATGAATTTTTTAATACTTACCATCCTTTATAGTTTCTTTTGTTAAGTTTCTTCCAAAGTGCTGGTTTTGTGTCTCATAGTTATCAGAATGAACATGATAAACCTGTTAAAAAGTGGTGAAAATTAAAAGAAAGAATACTCTTCAAACATGTAGGTTTTAACCCAGCAATGCAAGGATGGTTAAAATCTACTGACATAATTCATTCTAATAGATTTCAGAAGAAAAAAACCATAGTTATAGCAAAAATGCTGAAAAGCATTTAAAAATTTAACGCCCACTACTGATGAAAATTCTTTATAAAAGAAATATTTCCAATATAATAAAATTATTTATCTCAACCTCTGAAACATTAGCCTTAAATTTAAAGGGGAAATAAAAAAGCATTTCTTTTAAAATACAAAGTTTCCACAGAAAGTATATCTACCTCAGTGCCTTTTATTATTATTTAATATTGTTTGGAATTACTAGCAAATAAATGAGAAAAATATAGGTATAATCATAATGAAATAACAAAATTATCCTTGGTACATAATACTTGTATAATGGAAAAATCAACTGAAATAATAATAAAATTGGCAGCAGTATAAATCAGTAAGCAGAAAATAATCACTATATATATAATAACTATATATATAACTATATATAATAACTATATATATTATATATAATCACTATATATAAAATATAATGTATATAAATAACTGGTTAGAAGATGTAATGGAAGAAAAGGCCCTATTTACAAATGAAACAAAAAAGTATTAAGATATAGAAAGAAACTGAGTAGAAGACCTACATAAAAATATTTCTAAGACACACCCATGTTCTTCAAGATGAGTCAACATCATAAAACATATCAATTCTACTTGTTAATCTACAACTATAATGAGATTATAATAAAATCATCAACAGTGTTATAGCCACATGAGCTAATTCTAAAGTTCACACACAGAACAGGGTGTGATGGTGCACCTCTACAGACTCGGCCACTCTGGAGGCTGAGGCAAGGCAATCAAATCAAAGACAAGCAAAAAGAAGGAAAGAAAGTTCACACAGAAAATAAGAACCAAGAAAACTCAAAATAAGATTAAAAAGGTAGGGTTAACTTGATCATGTTACCAAATACTGAAACATTTTAGAATAAGATATCTATGACAATTCAGTACAAGGTAATACGATTTGAAGTCGGTGGGCAAGGATGGATTGTTTATGACATGGTGTAGTCTAATAGTAATAATCCGGGCCGGGATATATTCCAAATGCATAAAACTACAAAAGCAGCCCCCCTTCCAAAAACATGAAAATATCTGAATAACTGACAATTAGAGAGGACACTTCCAACCTAAATCCAGAACCTTTTACCCCAAACAGTGTGCTCTAAATGTTCAGTGTTTTCACCACGTAAAATTAGAATACAAACATAGAAAAATGACTTGAAATTTATATGATGAATATAATGACATGTTTGCACTTAAGGAAAAATGATCAAAGTATCTAAAGAGTTTGTAGAAATCAAATAGGTCTCAAGTTTACCAGAAACAGTCCTTTCTCTCTTATTGTGACAACCAAAAATGCTTCCAGCCATTGCCAAAAGTCTCTGGAGAGCAAAATCGACCCCTAGTTGAAAGCCATTGTACCATATCAAGCATATTGCCAATGTCCATCAAAATTATAAACACACAAAGGCTCAGCAATTGCCCTCTTTGGCTTTATCCCAAGGAAATGCTAGCACACTGGTAGAATGATGTAGGTCTATGGCTACTCCCTGTAACATTACCTGTAACAGAAAAAAGACTGGAAATAATCATAGGATCTATCAATGGGAACTACTTATGTTATGGTATAATACTGTGCCACTATAGAAAGCTCTCCAGAATGTGTTAAATGGGGAAAAAGAACAAGAAACAAAACAGTGTTCAAAGATTTGCTAATAAAAGAAAATATTTATGCTATATTTTGTATATGTTTAATATATTCCTGGAGGGGATTCACTGGGGAAAAATAACTATAATATGGTATACTCCTGGGATGCAGAGTATTAACTGTATATGTTTCTACATTTTTGGGAATGTAAACCAAAAAACTATGCATCTTCTCAAAAATTGTCATTATTATTATTTTTGAGACAGGGTCTTGCTATGTAGTTTAGGCTGTCCTTGAACTTACTATGTAGCCCAGGCTGGCCTTGAACTTGCAGTGATTCTCTTGCCTCAGCCTCCCAAGGGCTGGGATTATAAGCATGTGCCACCATATTGCTCAAAAATTAATTATTTTAAAGAAACACCAAGAAGGTATTTATTTAGCAGTTGCTGTAACTCACAGTCTGATATAATTAATTACCAAAGTTTCACTGTATGAAAAAAAGTTCACATACAAGCATGTGCTTTTCACACACATACAGCCTATATAAGAAAGACAATTTCCCTCTCTTTTTTCCCCCCTAGGGCTGGGGTACAAATGCAGAGCCTCTCTCATACCAGGTAAGTTCTCAACCACTGAGCTATATGCCCAGCCCCCCAAACAAAATGATACCATCAATGGAAAAAAGCACTTCATAAACACCAAAAGTTAGTTTGATTACAGACAAATTATTTTACAAGAACCATTTTTTAAAAGTCCTCATAATTCTGTATTATATGTGAATATTTTTAAAAGAAGATTCTAGGACTGAGAACATAGCTCATTGGTACAGTGCATGCTTACCATGAGTGAGGTCCTGGATTCGATCTCCAACGCCACAAAAAATAAATAAATAAAAATAAAATGAAGGGGTGGAGATTTAGCTCAGTGGTTCCACTGCCTGCCTTGCAAGATCCAGAGTTTGATCCCCGGTAACCCCACCCCCACCCCGCAAAAAAATAATAAAATAAAATTAAGGTGGATTCTAAAAGCAAACTTGTCACCATTTTATTATTCAGAAGTGTATTATCTGAGCCAAATTGAATATAGGAACCTAAATTTCACATATAGACTAAAAATGAAAGTTTTAGCCTACTGATAATCTCTTCCTGTTTATTTCTACCTTACTAAAACTAGAATGAAAAGAGATTTTCTTTAGTCTTTACCTACTGCCAACTCTTCGCTGGGTATCTGCTATAAATCAAAAGTCACACTCCCATCCTGAAAACATGTACATATGTAGCCAAAGGAAAAAAGACTTTGTTTTTTAATGAGTAGGACACATACTAAGAATAGAATGATGAGCAAAGAAGCATGGCTCTTTGTTGTTACTATTTGTTTGAATTGCTTCTTTTCTGTAAACTTGGGAGCAAACAAATTCAAACATCTTTAGTAAAACATGTTTCATATTAAATCATTTTATGGGAAAAATAAATCTGAAGTGTTACCGTCCCTTACTTTAAAAACAAAAAATACAAAGAATCTGATTTTTAGTGTAACTGACAAAATCAAAAGATTAGTTTCTTTCCCCTTAAGTAATTAGTAATCAATGATTAGGGGAAGATAACCTCTCCAAAGGGTATTCCTTTGTCAAAAATCTAAGTTATTCAATCAGTCAATAAATTTAACTTGTTCCAAAATACACTGGAACATCTAAAATGAAATCACCTAAAATCTTGAATTACATGTCTTGGGAAAAAACTTTCAGCACATTTCTACAAATTGTAATTTGTAATTATTGGTAAATAAATATAATAAGTCCCTATAATTACATGTTTTCAGAGTCAATATAAAACTAGAAAATGAACAACCATGTTCCAAAACCTGGAAGGATATTATTTCAAAATACTGAATTCCAAAGCAAGCCACTGATACACTTACTTCTCTTAAGTCTGATACCTTAAGATAACATCAACATAGATAACCAATAAGGGTATACTCCAGTCATCTTACATTAACTCCTAATTGTTTAGCAATATGTTTCACTGCTTTATTTTTTTAACCTATTATTTTCTCTTGACGAAAATTCAAAAATCCATCTTTTCCAAAACCCCGACCCCCTCTTCTTTTTACTCCTTTGTCTTATGGGCCCTATTTTGTTTCTTCTTATTTTACTGCACATATCTCAATAAATGTTATTAAGTCAGTGGTGAGCCTGATTAATTTATACCACTGTGGGATCAGGTAAACGGAATACAACTGCTTAAAGACATTTAAAAATAAAAAATTCCTAAATCAGCCCAAGTTATGCGACCTACCAAACCTGGTTAACCTACTACTGGTTAACCATGATTAACAGGAAAATACTGAAAATCTAATATATCTGGTAAATTTCACAATCCACTCAGGAGATTTCAAGGGGTATTTTATTTAAAGACTTGACTATCCTAGAGGGCAATTTTCAAAATCTGTAATATTAATTTAAAAATTATCCAAATGTATTATTACCAGTTTAAAATCCCACTGTGACTTAAAAACTTCAATGAACTTCCCATCTAGTAAAGAAATAAACTATTTAAAAATTAATCTTAATACAACTCTATTAAGCATCATGGTTTATCCTTAGTTTTAATATTCTAGAATCATATAATTAAATCTAATATTCACATTGTCACTTTCATCATTTCACACTTTTACCAGGTAAGTGCACAATGTGTAATTATAAATTGTCATGTACCATATGAGGAAATTTATAAAAACTCTACAGTAACCCATTTATTTTTTGTAGTGCTAGAGACTGAATTCAAGGTCTAATTCAAGCTAAGCATGTGCTCTACTACTGAGCTACACCCCTAGAAGTAGAGGAATTCAAATGGATTTACAGACCCAGCACAAGTCCTATCAAAATCCCAAAGAGAAGAACAAGTTGGAGAACCTACAATTCAAAGCTTAACTCCAAAGCTACATTAATCAAGACACTGTGGTATGTGTATGGAGAAAATCGAACCCTAATATATTTCTGGTAGAATATAAAATAGTACAACCCTTTTGAAAAACACTTTTAGCAGTGAAAAAGTTAAACATACACATAACCATGGGATCTACAAATTTCTCACTTAGAAGTCTACCAAAAAATCCATTTACACAAACTTATACACAAATAATCATAATAATTTATTAATAACAGCCAATAGGGGAAACAACCCAAACTCCACCAGTAAATGAATGGTTGAATAAAATGTGATATAGCTATATATATTATTCAGTAATAAAAAAGAAAAAAGTATTGACGTATGCTACAAAATAGATGAACTTTCAAATTATTAAGCTAACTGAAAGAAGCCAGTCATGAAACATCACATATTGTAATGTAAGAGACAAATCCATGGTAAAGTTTGGGTAGAGATGGGGGTTTGAAGAAATGGAAGTGCTTGTATATACAAAGCTTTTTTGAAGAGTTGATTAAAAAAAAGAAAGTGAATGTAAAGCTGGGCATGGTGCCACATACCTGTAATCCTAGCACCCTGGGAGACAGAGTAGTTGACAAAGTTCAAGCCCAGCCTGGGCAACTTAGCAAGACTTTAACTCAAAAAATGGGTTGAGGTGGTGCTCAGTGCAAAGGCCCCAGGTTCAGTCTTAAGTACAGAGAGAGAAAAAAAGTGAACGTAGTGATTGTTGCCCAACAATATGAATAGACAAAAACCAATAAATTGTACACAGTTGGCCCTCAATTCCATAGGGATTAACTCTAAGGCCCTTACAGATACCAAACTTCAAGGATGCTTAAGTCCATTACATAAAATGGCATTGTGTCTGCATGTAACGTATGCACATTTGTATATCGATCTTTTATTCCTTAAAATCTCTCTAGGTAACTTACAGTATTTAATAAACTGTAAATACTATGAAAATGTGTCATATTGTATTACTTAGAAATAGTGACAAGGAAAAAGCATGTACATGTTAGTATAAATGCAATTTAGAAAAAAATTACCAGATTAAAAATGGAATAGTAAAGATCAGCCACAAAATACAACCTCTGTAGGACCTGGTATCGGGAAAACAACAACTTGGTGAAGAAAAAAGTAGATATCTGGGAATTGACAGGAAAACTAGAAACTATAGAGAAGGTGGAAAAACTGAGCACCATGTAGAGAAAAAAACCAAGCAGTCTGGAAAGCAAACCCTAGCTCCCAAGGGAAACCCTCAGCTAAAACAAGGTAACCCCAGAGAGGGCTGGCAACTCCAGGGAGAAACAATGAACCAGGCAAGCAGCACTAGCCCAGAGAAAAGCCCACGGTCACTGTTAACTGTAAAAGCAGCGTGGAAAGTGATTCCTTGCACATACCAGGCTAGAGTTGGGAAAGAAATCCAGTGAAGTACCTGCCATAATTGAGAGTGTTTGATCAGGAACCAAGACTGAACTACAAAACTACAGAACTACACCTCAGGGTTTCTGGGATCACTTTACCACAGGGACTGGATGTGAGACAGGCACAAAAGGCAGTTGAGGAGAGGGCACAGACTAGGAAGAACACAAGGGTCTTGCCTTCTAAGTTGAGAAGCCAGGCCATCCCGTGTGGCTTTTGGAGGAAGCTGGATCTGAAAGTGCTGGGATTAAGTCCAGCAGATTGCCTGACACTCCCCACCACCACCCTGCTGCCAGCATCTAACACACAGCTCAGAGGTCTGTTTGCTTTCCTAGCGGCCAGCATGATCAGGAATAGGCCTTGGGGTGAATGGTTGCCACAGCCAGGAGTATACAGACCAAGGGGCCTCTGGAATGCAGTAGGGGGGCACCTCACAAACTCACAGACTGTAGAGCTGGGCAGGAAAAAGTTGTGAGTTGGAGCATACAGAAGGACATGGAAATTGGGAGAAGCTGGAGTGAATGTAGCCCAGGGGCAGACACCACTGACCAACCACACCCAGCAGAAAAAGCTGGAAGGATTCAGCACTCACAGCAAGAAAGTGAGTGTAGAAACACAATAGGTCTTAGGAGCAACTCACCATCCCTTTCCTCTATATCTAGTGAATTCTAACACTGAAGACCCTAGAAAGAAACTACTCATTCAAAAACATGGAGGAATACTTTGGGCTCATTTCTCTTGTTCTTTATTGTCTTTTGAAGTTTTTTTCTTTCTATTAATTTTCTTTTACTCCTTAATTGGATCGTTATCTTGCTTTTCTCTCATCTTCCTTTTATTTTTCAAATGTCACTACATTCATTTTCCCCTCTCCATCTTTACTAGTATTACTGTTAAGCTTTATTAATCTCTACATACTTTATTAATCTCTAGCTTACTGTTAAACTTTATTAATCTCTAGATACATGACTTTATGCCATAATTGTTGAATTATTTTCTATTGTTAACAACAGTATAGTTGTTGCACCTAGTAAATACATACTATGTGTCAATATTTGGTTTGTCTTAGTGTCTAAATTATAACTACAGATCTCCTTTCTATTGTTATGGTGGTACAGTGGTAGCTATCGTTGGCCCTTATGGTAAGTCAATAACTAGGTCTTTAGCTCTATTATTGTAATTGATTTCATTGCTATTGCCACAGTGGCATAGTTGTTGCTATTAACTGGTTTTCACCATATGTTAATATCTGGGTTGTCTTTGTGTCATCAACAATACTATGGTTCTTTTCCAGAGAAATGGGTGCTGGGCCAATTATACCACACCTTTCTGTTCCCAAGCTGCAAGAGGTAATCAAATTTTGGGCAAAGGCCTATACCTAGCCACACCCAGAGTGCATCCCAATGCAGGAAAGCAGACATTAACTAAAGACATCTCCATACTAGCAACAAAGTCTTTCCACTATAATAGACCTCCAACCCTCAGCCTTCAAAAAACCCTCAGACTTCAAAAAATAACAAACAAATGAACAACAGATACATGAGAAAACAAGGCAACAAAATGCTTCCACAAACCTCCCAGTTCCCCAAGCTTATACAGGAAGTAAAACTAAGGTCAAATAGTTGATTATATGAAATGATAAAGGAGGAGACAAGAAACAGTTCAACGGACACTCAGCAAACTCGAAGATGATATAACCAAACAGACAACAAACTTAATAAAGGTGATCAGTGAACTTATACAAGACACTAAGAAAAAGTAAGCTGAGCTAAATACAATATAAAACATGAATGATCAGGTTAACAAAGAATGAAGAGACCATGAAAAAGTTCCAAACAAATCCAGATTAAAAGTTCTATTGAAGCCGGGGATTTAGCTCAGTGGTTCTGCCACCTGCCTCACAAGCACAAGGTCCCAAGTTCAATCCCTGGCACCAAAAAAAAAAAAAAAAAAAAAGTTCTATTGAAAGTATGGGCAGCAGAAATGATCACTGAGAGAATAGAATATCAGAAGCAGAAGACAGGGCTGATGCAGGTGAGCATATACTCAGACATACCTTAAAAACAACAAAAGAACATGGAAAATGGATCCAACAACTGCTAGATGACTCAAAGAAGACTGATCTAAGATTAATTGGAATTAATGAAAAATCAGAAGACAGAGTAGCATTAAAAAAAAAATCTGATTACACAAACAATAGCAGAAAACCTTCCAAGTATGGGGGGAAGAATTTAACATACAAATAAGTAAGACATATAGAACCCAAAACAGCCACAATCAGAAAAGGACTTCTCCATTGCTCATCATTCTTAAACTCCCAGAAGTCCAACACAGGAACAAAATCTTAAAAGCTGTTAAAAACAACAAATCACTTAGAAGGATAAACCCATTAGAATTGCAGATTTCTCAACACAGACCTTAAAGGTCAGAAGAGCTTGGAGTGAAATGCTTCAAGTCCTAAAAGAAAACAATTTCCAATCAAGACTAATATATCCTACAAAATTAAAATTATCTTTCAAATTTGATGGAGAAATAAGGTATTTACACGAGGAAGGGCACCGTAAGAAATTATGACCACCAAACAAACACTCCAAAAAATTCTCAAGGATATCCTAGAAAGAAACAATGAAGCTAACACTGCCAAAAAGTCTAAGGGAATGAATATACAAGGCAGGGTGGGCAAGTAAGCAGAAGACATGATAAAAAGCAATCAGCAACAGGAAAGTAATGCAATGACAGGAATAAGTCAATACCTTTCATTAATAATTCTCAATGTGAATTGTTTCAACTTCCCAATCAAAAGAAACAGATTGCCTGGTTAAATTAAAAAACAAAATTCAGGGCTGGGGATGTAGCTCAGTGGTTTCACCACCTGCTTCGCAAGTGCAAGGACCAGAGTTCGATCCCCAGTACCAAAAAGAAAAAAAAAGTTTTCTGGCATTCTTTGGGGTGGGGATTTAGCTCAGTGGTTCTGCTGCCTGCCTTGCAAATGCAAGGACCCAAGTTCAATCCCTGGTACCAAAAAATAAATAAATAAATAAATAAATAAATAAATAAATAAATAACAAAAAACAAAATTCAATGCTATGTTTTATATATATATATATATATATATATCTCAAACACATTTAATCCCAAAAGAAATTCATAAACTAGAAATCAAAGGACTGAA